>NC_090998.1:7500000-8750000 GCF_041146395.1 Eulemur rufifrons | reverse complement strand
CTCAAACTCCTGGGCTCAAGGGATCCTCCTGCCTCAGCCTCCCGAGTAGCTCCAACTAGAAGCGTGTGCCCCCACGTCCAGCTAATTTTTTTTTTAGTTGCCTGGCTAATTTCTTTCTTTTTTTAGTAGAGATAGGGTCTCACTCTTGCTGAGGCAGGGGTCAAACTCCTGAGCTCAAGCCATCTTCCCGCCTCGGCCTCCCACAGTGCTAGGATTACAGGTGTGAGCCACCATGCCCAGCCCATATCCCCACCATTGAGCAATGCATGACTGTAATTCAACGGCCTATTCATGCATACAAAGAAAAGTAAAGCAGCCCAATTCACGTGAACTCTTATTTCTCAAAGTGGGACCTGGAAATACACGACATAGCAAAGAACAAGACAAGATGAAAATAAATGAGATATTGAGAAATGTAAAGAAAATGAAAGACTGTATTCTAGGTAATAGAGCCCTAAGGAGTTGAAAATAATGGAAAAATAGAGTAAACAGTGGCTTCTAAAAGATTCTATCAGGTAAAATTTTCAACTAATTGGCATTTTCAAATATCTACAGCATAATGCTAATAGATGTTTATAAAAATGACACTGGTAGTTCAGTTTTAGTGTTAATGGACTTTACTATATTCTTATTCTTTAATAATTAGAACTGTTCTTAACATATGCATAGATATTATAGTAACAAAAATATTTTATTAAGTAAAAGATAATTTCTCAAACAGAATGAAAAAGACATAGAACTTGCTATTTGTTTAAAAATAAATCTCTAAAGAGGTCCATGATACTTCCATTACTCAAGATGATTTACAAGAAATGCCAAAGATTAAGAACCTGACAGTCCATGAAGAAAAATGGTTAGTTAGAATCTGGCTAGAAGGACCGTGTATTATTTAAAAAAATCCTTAGGTGAAAGACTTTCATTCTCAGTTTGCTTGCCCAAACCTTTTTAAGAGTCTCAGAACTGGAAGGAACCTTAGTCATCACCTAATCCAACTCTCCCCAATTTGCTAGAAACGAACTACGGACAATTATCTTCCAGCGTCTTTGCCTGTCCCAAGCCAATACTCGCAGATCATGGCCCCTCAGAGTTGAGCCTCACCTGTACTGCTTGTCGTTCATACAGTGACATTTGAGCTATCTGGGGCCGAGAGCTGCCACCTGAGCTGGAACTCCCATTAGTGGAGTTGGAGTTCTGCTCACTCTCAGTCTCCATGATAGTGGTCCAGGGTTCCCAAGGCTGGTGCTCTGACTCAAGACCTAGATGGAAGCAGTAAAGAATTAAAATTTATACCTTGATTCCAAACTATTACTTCATGTTATCATTCAAGACCACACTAAATCCATAAGTTATCTTAAGAACCTTTTTCTTCTTCCATAGCCATGATTTATCTGATCTTAGAACTCCCAAATCTGTAATACACTCTTACAACTGTATCCTCCCCGCACTACTATCTTTTGAAGGTATGCATTGTCTCAAAATAAACAACCTTTACGTATTCCCTCATGGCTATCATTAAATAAAACAGCCAGAATGTAAGACAGCACCTTAAACCACCTTACATTCTCACCACATTTCATGACAATTGAAAATCTTCCCACTTAAAATTTGTGGTTATCTCACTTTTGTCTCCATCTGCATCACTGTCATCTTAACAATGGTCATCATTTACTGTACTATCCCTTACAGTGCTATGTGGTAAATACTATTATATTATTCCATTTTACAACTGTGGAAATCCGGTTTTCAGAGGTTAAAGAAGTTGCCCTGATAAGTATTAAATCTTTACACTACCACATGCTTCCTCTTCAAACCAAAAAAAGTCTATGATTAAGGCAGTGTCACTCAGTACCAATACTCATTATCATCATTTTATGGAAGACCACCTAAGATACAGATATGTTAAGTGGGTCATGGAAGGTCATAAAACTAGGAGGCAGAAGAGCTAGCCTTACAGCCATACAGCCCAAATAGCTGCCTGCTTCCAACTCCGGCTACTAGTAATAACACCTCAGGCATGTCACTTTCCCTCCTTATAGCTCAGTTTCCCCACTGGCAAAGAAGGCTTCACACTGAATGGAATGTATCACTTTAACAAATGACTCCCAGGTACTGACACACATTAAATATACAACAATGAAAATCTTCAAGAAAGTAAGATTCAACGTTTTACTTAAGTGTTAGAATTTACCCTCTGGAGACTACACTAAAATTTGCAAAAAGATAATATGCAAACACTGCTAAGAACCAAGCAAGGAGACAGGAGATGACAAGCAAGAAGAACTATTCTTTCAAAGCAACACCAAATGACAATAAGGTTTTTTTAGTCATTCTTACCTTTTTTCCTTTTGTTAAACCTACATACTGTATTGTCTAGTTTTAAGGCTCTGGGCCACTAGAAATATCAGGTCACCAAAACATTATTTGATTTAGGAATGTAAACATCAAACCGGAACTTCTGCTAAGAGCTGTCAATAGTTTTATTAGGGTGAGTGGATTCATCTTAGGGATTGCATCCACATCAAAAAAGCATAGTAAATAAAATCAAACTGCTTGGCCTTGGCAATAAAGTTGAGGAGCTTTCTCACTATTTCATGCCCAGTATCATCTGATCACATCATTACCCTCCCCCCAAACTTTGATTTCATTTAGGATAGCAAATGTCACTGTAAACATGGATATAAACCAAAAAGTACACAGAAAAAATCATATCAGCTTCAACTCTAGTCTACCTTCTCCCCACATCTTTTGCCAAAATATCAAAGCACTAAACAGATACAGACCCATGAATCCTCATTATCAGCATGTGAAGAAAAAAAGTGGGTAAGGATTAGAGGCAGCACGGCATAGTTGTATAGAATACTGGACTTAGTTCACTAGACTCAGAGACATGACACTCCTTTACTAACTATAGAGGGGACAATAATTCCTACTTTCATATGTGAAAATGCTTACAAACTATATAACCCCTCGTCTTCCCAAAAATGGAAGTCTTATTAACACTTTTTTTCAGATTGTGAAATAAAGACAGAGATGCAAAGGGACTAACTTAAAATGTTTCGATAAAATCAGGGCAAATTGTCACCAAAACCAGGATTCCTAGATCCGAGGTACATAAATCTATTCATTTATGATCAATGTTGTGACTGCAAGATTAAATACAGAAGATGAAGACAAACAGTTTGGGAGGCACAATGAATTGAAATTTTCAGAATTAAACTGGAAGAGAGAAGCAGATCCACAGAGGTCCCCAGAGCAGCTAAGCCATGGTCATCCTGAAAGGTAGTATCTGGGTGTGTAGGGGTTGGAATGGGTTGGGTTGGCACACAGACCTACGGAAGGGAGCTAGAAAGGAATACTGAGGTGGACCTGGTACTGGGCCTACTGGGTCAAGAGTTGGAGGAAGTCAGTATCCCTAAGCATAAAACTGTCTCGTAGACAGGATAGGGCATGGAAAAGGGGGCGGGAGAAGGGGGTGGTTCAGGGAAGACTGTTCCAAAGAAATGGAAGTAATCTGGACAATAAGGACTGTAGACGCCCAGGGGTTCTTGTTCTATATAGAACCCTGATAAAAATGATGTTCCAAAGAGACATCAAATACTCCGGGGGAAGAGGGGTAGATATAGTGAACTGACCCAAGTGAGCAGGGAAATGTGCATACCGATAGCAGGGAGACAGGCAGAAGTCAAGGAATTGGAGGCTGAGGAACCCAGCGGACCATGAAAAGCAGGGGGATAACTACACAGCATGCTCGGAGGGAAGGACCAAAGTCAGAGAAGGAAAAATGAATGAGAAAATGAGCAGTTAGAGGCAACTAGGGTGACGGACAGACAGCACTAAGCACAGCGAAATGAATAGCAAAGAAGACTAGGACAGGCAGAGCCGAAGGACCGCAGAGCTCAGCGCTGGAGGTAGGCAGGGAAAGCAACTGGGGGAGGTACCTGGGGCGTTACACAGACGGAGGTGGCTGAAGAAACATCCCCGCGCAGCCAAGCCCCCAGAGGTCCTGCCCCTCCCCAGCCCTCGGTCGCCCGGTTACCTTCGCGCCTGGCTCGGCACCCAAGTCCTCCCCGGGGGCGTCCACCTCATGTGCTGGGGTTCCCAGTCGCCAAGCTGGGCAGGGGGCTCGCTCGGCCTCCGCGGCGGGCTCCCCGCGCCTCCTCCCCTTCCTGGAGGGGCGGGGGCGCCGAGAGCGGGGTGGGAGGCGCCCGGCGCGGCCGCGGCTCCCCGCCCCTCCCGCCGCTCCGGGTGCGGGCCCGGCCGCGGCTCAGCCTGGCCTCCGGGGCTCGCTCTGGGCCTGTCACTTCCTGCCCGGCCGAGAGGGTGGGGGCTGCAGGCCGGGGGCTGCGGGCCGGGCTGGAGGAGGGGGCTGGTGGGGAGGTGCTTCCGGGGCAGCCGGACCCCTCCCCCGTTCCTCCTCCTCCCCTCGGCGCCCTCCTCCCCCGCCCGCGCGGCCCTCGTTTCCTGCCGGCGCCCGTTGCCATGGCGACGCTGCTCCCGGGCCTCTGCGCTCCAGGCCCCGGGGTTTTTTCCTCTCTCGCTCTCTCTTTCTCCTCTTTTTTTCACCTTCTTGCTCTCCGAGTTTTGCTTGCGGGTTGGAGGGACGAAACTAAGAAAGTGCTGGCCTCTAGTGGGGAACTCACCTCTCAGAGAGGAGAGGGAGATGGGAGAAGGGAGGGAAGTGACGTGAAAAGGGAGAAAAGAAGGTATTTTCTGGAGCTTCTGGGAATGAGGGGTAGAAAGAAAGGATCAAGGGGGACCCAACAGGCAGAGAGGGAGAAAGAGCAAAGCAACCGCCCTAGTGAAACGACAGACTGGAAAAGGAAATAAAGCAAAGGAAAGAAAAACTTTGAGATTGAAAGAAAGGAGACAGAATGTTGATTGTTTAATCCCTCACCTCCAAGAAGGAGGGAAAGAATGCTGCAGAAACAGTGAGCCCATTAGGAGTTGACACTCATTTTAAAAGTAGCGACCTAATATAACTTATTTCAAATAACATTTAAGTCTGTAATTCCAGGGGTTTTGTGTACTTGCGTGTTTTTAAATTTAAATGTGCGTGTAAAAGAGTTAGAATGACAAAAACACGGGAAAAGGCAGGCGTATAAAGAGATGCAGAACAATGGGGCTGTATCGGGGACCACTAAACATTTGATGGGGGAGCCTTTGTCACTGTATTTAGGATATCCATTTATCCGGTTTTAATTAGTCTCTCAGTCTTTCAACATTCAATAAATATTTATAGAGCACCTACTATGTGCCAGCAACTGTTTCCGGAAACTTGGATTACATTAATGCACAAAACAAAGATAACTGCCCTCTTTAACCTTTACGGAAGGGGCTGGGGGATGCCTTGTGGATTAACCAGGATTGATGGTTTTTTCTGTTACTGTCATAGTCTTTTCCTAACCTCTGTTCTAGCCAGTTATTTTGTCTGTCAATCCGCTCTTCATTCTCTCCTTTAATAGCCCCATGCATAATAGACTTGTTCTCTTTGTTTATAAATTAGATCCATTTAGATTTACATTGAGAGAGGAGTGTCTGGGTCCCAGGCTCTTCATCTATGGTAGCCAGATTAAAATTAGAGAAAAATCTCTGCCAGGCTTCTAGAAACCAGTCAGACAAGTATGTGGAGGAAGAAACCGGAGGGCAGCCAAAGGGCTGCAAAAGCAAAGACATAAATGAGGAGTGGGGAGGTGAAAGGGTATGTTGCCAGGCCACGAATGACAGGCATTGGCTGAGGTTGAATTGAAAAGATTCTGGCAGGGAGAACTAGCGGTAAAAACCAGGTAAAGCATAGTTGCTTAATTCAAACCTAGATTTTTGGCAGTCAGGAAGTTTAAAGCTTTCTTGCAGAGGCTTAGAAATGGATATTGAGCTCACTTGGATATTGAGCTGAATTTCCTAGCACCAATGGAAAGCACGTATAGATAATTTTCAGATTATACAACATTCAGGCCAAGAAATACTATGCATGTGCTTCCGTGGGTTCCATGGGAGAATTATCACTAAGTGTCTAAAGAAAGCCTATAGTTTAAAGGTTTCTTGCAGAGGCTTAGAAGTGGATATTGAGCTGAAATGGATATTGAGTTGAATTTCCTAGCACCAATGAAAAAACATATATAGAATTATTGCTGAGTGTCTAAAGAAAGCCTATAATCTATTCCAAGAATAAGGAATCCAAATACCGAGGGTATGAGCTCATTTTTTTCCAACAACCTATGAAACTAGTGTACCCAGGGGGTACACAACCATTTCACATTTCAGCCCTGTTAGAAGTAGAACAAAATCATTGTTCCTGCATATAGTTACATTCCACTGCTAAAGATTTTTTTGTACGTACTGGGTCACTGGCTGCTGCATCTACTACATTATGTTAAGGGATAAGATAGTGATGAATAATTTTTTTGAGTGCCTGATATAAATTTAGCCTGGGAATAATCTATCACAGAGCTGCTATATTGATTATGGGCCAGTAGTTTAATTTTCATATGTGAAGTATGTACCTTTATTTCTCAGTACTCCTTTCAAGTGCATTTCTTTCCACGACAGACTAGTATTCCAGGGTCGTAGGTCTAAGCAATTTGCACCAAAAAAAATTTAATATAAAAAAGAAATATATCAACAGCAACGTGAAGTTATAGGAAAACCTCCATACGTAAGAAAATCATTTTCATAGACTAAATCAGCTGGAGAAGAGGCCCTGAAGAGTTTTAGCTCTCAGTCTAAACAACAAAACAATTTGCATTCCCTGGGGAAAACTCGGCTGACTTTTTTTTTTTTTAATTTTTGCTAAACTTTCTCTTTTTCATTTAATGATTCTGTTGGAATGAGTCTTTTCTTTTTCAAACCAAATAGTTCTTCTGAATGAAGGCTAGATAACATCTGTACTCTGCATAACACTGAAGACCATTAGCCTAAACTGGTGAAAAGGAAGTGCATTTAATCTGTTGTGTAAAAATCGAAGCCCTCCTGCAAACTTACCTGAATAAGCAAAGATCAGACTTTGAAAGAAAACCAACTATTTGGCAGCAACTAAAGCAAATGGAATAGAAGGTAAGCTAATATTTTTCACATCAACTGAACTCTGAATAAGCATATTTCAAGCTTCTCCTCCAAATCCAGCATTGTAACAATAAATTTTGAAAGAAAAGAGATGGCCCTTATCCTAGAGGTGTTAGTATCATTGGAACATGTCTATCTACAAGTAATCAAGTAAGAATGTATGACCACATTTTTATGCAAATATGGATAGGATGAAGTTGGGAAAAGAGGAGATCGTAACCTTTATTCTAACTACCACCAACTGTGGCTGTGAACCAGCATACTCATCCACCCCCATCTCGCTACAATTCTGTATGCCACTTTAAGGGCTAGTTGGGTGAAAATGAAATGAAGATTAAAAGGATTTACAGACCCTTAGATATTTAAAGCAAAAAAGAACTTTATAACTATCTAAGCCCCTCAATTTTCACTGGAGAAAATTGAAGCCTGGAAGATAATGTAGAAAAAGGACATTTCATAATCCCTGACAAATAGCAGATGTCCAATAAATATTAGTTAACTGAATTAATTTACTGGTTTCTTGCCCTTCTCTCAAATGAAAAGAATATGGAATTAAAAGATATAAGGATACCTCTTATCCCTCACTACTAATACCCACCATAGTTTCTTTCTTTAAAGCAGAAGTTTAAAATTAACATACTGATTGGTTCAGCCCAATATTCCATCCGTCATTGCCCTCAGAAGATACAGATACAATCCTATATCCTTAAGTAGCATAAGACTGACAATAACATAGGCTTCATCAGTTTAGACAGTTACTGTTGTAATGAGGGCAAGACGTGTACCTTCCCACAGCTTTGGTTTTCTTTCAGTACAATGGGAATAACACCTGGTAGTTGTTGGAAGTAAATGAGATGTTTATAAAGTACTTCATACAGTACCTGACACATAGCACAAGCTATTATTTGTTTCTTTAGTAACCAAATATATTTTTGTCATCACCAATGTATTCAAACCACTTGCTATGATTTATTCAGTTTACATTGCAACTTTATTTACTCACAATTTAGTTAATGAATTTATGCATTAATTAGTGTAGTTAATGAATTTACTCTTATTTTATATGAAAAGAGTATTCCCTTTCTTGTGTACTATACTATTTCAGGATTTAAGGAGCAATCCATATTGAGACTGAGCACTAGATTTGTACCCCCTGGGGTTATGTGCCCTAGGCAAGAGAGAGCCAAGCACCTGGGAGGAAGTCTAAAGGGAAAACCAATTCAAAATGTACTTAGAGCCTCTGCTCATGGCTTCACTTACATTATTGCATTCAACTCTCTCAGTAACCTTTTCTGCTAGCTATTTTTAATCCTTAATTTACAGATGAGAAAATTAAAGCTCAGAAAGGTTAGGTAAATTGCTCAAGGTTCAGAGGGGTAATAAGTAATGGAGTCAGAATTTAAATTCAGATCTAACTTCAAACCTCATAACGACATCACATCCTTCACAGAAAATAGAGGAGTGCAAAAGATCTATTTAAAATGCTTCGCACACACATAAATGTTTGCACAAAGAAGCTTGGCATTTGCCATTGTAAATACCTGCAGTGGAAAGCCCACTCTGCCTTTGTTAACTAGGGAAATAACTCTAATTATCAGTCCACAAAGATACTGGGGAGATGTCCCAGCAAAAAATAAAGAGAGATGTATACATTATTTCCTTAAATTCCCTATTTTCTCTCTTGCCTACTTGTAAATTGTGGTAAGCAGAATAATGGCCCGCAAAGATTCCTCAGCTATGAACCTGTGAATATGTTTTGCTACATGGCAAAGGGAAATTAAAGTTGTAACTGGAATTAAGGTTACGTAGGTTATATGCAAATTCTACACCATTTTATATGAGGGACTTCAGCATCCTCAGATTTGGGTGTCTGTGGGGGAAAGAGGAGGCTAAAACCAATGCCCTGCAGATACCACGGGACTCCTATATGCTTTTTTACACAAAGAATGTTAAATGGTGGGGATGTAACAAGACAAAGGGGCTTGATCTGTGGGCAGTAAACTGTGAGACAGTGACTAGGAAATATAGCGGGGGAAACTAATGGAAGTTAAGGGCTATTGTAGTAAGTTTGTTTGTATAGGTCCAAACCGGTGTCAGTTGCCATTCTCTGGTGATAAGAATGCTCTTCTCTTACTGGTACACTGTTTAAATGGGAAATTCTGTGACTTGCTTTTATGTAGAAAGAGTGAGTTAGAAAGCCCTTCCTGTGTCTGTTGTTTCTCAAGTACCTTCAATTCAAAATAATATTCCAAAGCAGCACATTTGAGGGAGGCAAGCTCTGAACCCCTTCATTTACCAATTGCCAACTGCATTACTCCTTTGTTTGCCAGCACCAGGGGGATTCATCGTATCCCAAGCTTGGACTAATCCATACGTAAGTGCTCAGGACTCACTTTGAGTGGCAGAACTAAAAATAGTTCTGTAAAAACAAAACAATATTAAAGTATAATTTCAAAAAGGTAGAACAATAACTCTCATGCAAATATAAAGTGAATACATGTCAGAGATTTTATACAACTTATTAATTAATGAAAGAATCAGTCAGATATCAAAATCAGTTTAAAGTGCATTTGAGAAGCGTGTTTACAGGCACTTTTATAAAAGAATGTTAGAGTAAGAATGCTGGATTGGATACAAAACTGGTTGATGTCCTGCAAGACCATGAACCATAACCTTCAGGAGTGTCTTTTCCACCACCAGACAGGAACTGTTTGCATCTGTCAATTAATCTCTGCCTCTTCTGAGTTGTGAAGCAATAGGATATCAATCAAAGGCAAAGCTGAACTGAAAGAACACCGAGTAAACTCTTCCTTCTATTTCTAACTTTCAGATAATTTTGTTTTACAACCATAAATCTGACTATAGAAACTGTTAGACTTGGCAGTCAGAGAATAGATCTCCCCGTCAGAGTCCGCTGCCTAAGTTCTCTTTCTTGACTACGCTCTGCAGATGGCAGAGCATCAGCACCTTCAGCAAACCTGCTCCTCTCTCAGACTTCCCTGTCTTAGAAAATGGCATCCCAGTTGCCTCGGCAAAAAGCTTTGGAGCCATCCTTGACTCTTCTCTCTAGATCACACCCTACATCCATCTAATTCATCCATTCATTCAATATTCAACAAAAATGCGTTGAGGGGCTACTATAAGGCAGTCCCCTCTGCGGCCGGGTGCAGTGAGTGCTCACACCTGTAATCCCAGCACTTTGGGAGGCTGAGGTGAGAGGAATGAGGCGAGAGGAATGAGGCCAGGAGTTTGAGGCCAGCCTGGGCAACATAGCAAGACCCTGTCTCTACAAAATAATAATATAAATAATAAAAATACCATCACTTTTTTTCTGTCATGGATGTCCCTCAGATAAAACAGACAAAAATTCTTACTCTCACACAGCTAGCATTGTAGTAGGAAAGAAAACAATAAGCAAGTGAGATCTAGCCGAGGCGGGTGGATCGCTCGAGGTCAGGAGTTCGAGACCAGCCTGAGCAAGAGCGAGACCCCGTCTCTACTAAAAATAGAAAGACATTATATGAACAACTAAAAATCTATATAGAAAAAATTAGCCGGGCATAGTGGCGCATGCCTGTAGTCCCAGCTACTCGGGAGGCTGAGGCAGTAGGATCGCTTAAGCTGAGGAGTCTGAGGTTGCTGTGAGCTAAGCTGACGCCACGGCACTCACTCTAGCCTGGGCAACAAAGTGAGACTCTGTCTCAACAAAAAAAAAATAAATAAAATAAAAAAAAAAATAAATAAATAAGCAAGTGAGATCTAAAGGATGTTAGGTGATGACAAGTGCAATGGAAAAAAATTCTTAATGGAAAGGTGTTGGGAGATATGGGGTTAAAATTTAAATAGGGTGGTCAGAAAAGACTTCACAGAGAAAGTGGCATTTACAAAGAGGTCCAGAGAGAACAAAAGATCCATGTATAGATCTGCTCCAGGCAGAGGGTCATGTGCCCAGTGTGTTGGGACAGCAGGCACAGTGTGGCTGGCCAGAGTGAGGCGGGAGGAGAGGAGTTGGAGATGAGGTCAGAGTTGTAACAAAGTGTGGGAATCCCAGGGGAAGGGAGGACAGAGGAAGCAGAGAGCAAATAACAATTATAAAAACTGACTTTGGCTTGGATGGGGCTCAGAAGATGATACTCCAAAAATGTTGTGCTTTGCCATGCTCAGTACTTTGAACTAAAGGAGATACAGGCTTCAGAACCAAAGTCTCTCTTACTTTCTCCTGCCCTCCTGTCTCTCGCCTCTCTTTCTACCCCGAAGTGAGTCATGAAAACCAGAATTCCTGTTCTCCAAGGGCGGGTCATAGAAACTAGAATTCCTGTTCCCCAAAGCAAGCCATAAAACTTAGAAAGGACACTCTCTGGGTTCTCCCTTGAAGACCATCATTCCAGAGGGACCCTGCCCCATACCCAGGCAGAAGGAATGCTACACAGAGAGGACAGAAGGATCTGAACAGACAGGCCTCCAGGAATTCCTCCCGGGTCTGTTACCATTAGATCACACTCTCCAATCACACTTCTACATGGCTGTCCATTCATTGATCTCAAGCATAAAAACAGACCGTTTTGTGTTGAATCTTTTGGTCTTCATTTCTGAAACTTCCTGTGTCATGTAAAACTTTAAGTAAATTTGTTATGCTTTTCTCTTGTTAGCCTTTTTGTCTTTTATGATAGGAGTGTCAGCTGTGACCTTTGTGGTGGGTGAGGAAAGGTATCATACCTTTCTGCCCCTACAGCCTTTATTCTGACTGAGGACTATTGGAAGGACTTGAGTAGAGGAGTAATGTGATTTGACTGACATTTTAAGAGGATCACGCTGGCTGCTATGTTAAGAACAGACATGAGAGACAATGGTTGAAGCAAATAGATCGGTTAGGAGGCTATTGCAATAGACCAGAACAGTAACAATAGAAGTGGTGAGAAGTAGTCAGATACTGGATATATTCTGAAGCTAGCGCCAGCAGGATTTACTAACATAATGGATGGAGGATGTAAGAAAAAGAGAGAAAACAAAGGTGCCTCGGCTGGGCGCGGTGGCTCATGCCTGTAATCCTAACACTCTGGGAAGCCAAGGTGGGCGGATCCCTTGAGTTCAGGAGTTCGAGACCAGCCTGAGCAAGAGCGAAACCCCATCTCTACTAAAAATAGAAAGAAAATAGCTGGACAACTAAAACTGTATAGAAAAAATTAGCCGGGCATGGTGGCAAATGCCTGTAGTCCCAGCTACTTGGGAGCCTGAGGCAGGAAGATTGTTTGAGCCCAGGAGTTTGAGGTTGCTGTGAGCTAGGCTGATCCCACAGCACTCTAGCCTGGACAACAGAGTGAGACTTTGTCTCAAAAAAAAAAAAAACAAAAAAAAACAAAGGTGCCTCCAAAGTTTTGGGCCTTAGAATAGACCTTGGAGATTGTTCTATATGAGGATATCTAGAGCTGCCGTTTTTCTTTTTATGACTCATCTCCACCCTATGCAAGGTGTGGCTTCTGTAGCCTAATTAATGGCTTGGTAGTCCTGTTCGGGGTAATTACTGTACTAAGTGTCTCAAAGGTGGTCTGGTTTTTTAAGTTTGAATGTATCACTCATAAAACCTGAATATTCATATACCTAAATATAGAATTATTTGTACAAACATAATACACAATAGAGTTAATAAATATTTCCCATGACTTAATTATTTATTTTGTCCAAGGTATTGTGCTAGGCATTATGAACATACTACAATGAACAAAAATATTCATTCCCCTCAAGGAATTTCATATAATTAGGAAAACAAAGTCAGGTACATGTATTGCCTGAGTCTGGTGTTGTGGTTAAGAGTATGAACTCTGAGATCTGGGTTTGGATCCTGAGTCTGCTACTTACTAGCTCTGCCATGTGGGGGTGAGGGAGAAACTTCTTTCCCCCGCAAAAATTCCCTGAAAGATCAACTCACAAGGCAGATTAATAAGAGAAAGAGGTTTATATACCGTGTGCATAGGGAGAATCACAGAGTGATTACCCAATATCCCAATGAGGTCCAGAAATTTTTCTATCCTCCTTTTAGAGGGGAGGGAGAGATGAGGATTATAGATCATTCTGTTTAGGGGCAATAAATGGTTACTAGGGAGGATGAATGGATGAGGGAAACATTGACTTGTAAATTAACCTTACAGGGATTATGTTTAAAATGATTTGGGCCAGGTCTGGTTGCATTCTTGATCTTCTTTCCTGCAATATATTTAGATAACAGGGATGGGGAAGGAAGTCAATTTTTCTTTTGATGCGTCCAGTCTGGTCCTGCAGATAGAGAGAAAACCCCTTCTAAGGGCCTGTTGATCTCTAAAGGCCTTTCATTCAAAATACTTTTTACACCAAAGAGTCACATTTTTGGGTAAAATTTCCTGAGCTCCTTCAACTGCTTACATAATCTTGGGCATGTAACATAACCTCTGTGAGTATCATTTTCCTTATCTGTAAAATGAGGGCAATGATACCAATCTTTCAGTGTTGTGAAAATTAAGTGAGTAATGTATACAATTCACTTAGCCCGTTGATTTTTCCTGGTAAGCTTTCAATAACTATTGATTGTTATTATTATTAATAAACAACTAGCATGTAAGACAGATTGTGATAAGGATTTTATAAGAAAGTTATACCTACTTATGGGTTACTGTGTTCCCATCTGGTCTCCAAAAGAGTCGCCCTCTCAATGAAAAAGAGAAAAATAATATTTGGAGTAGGGTTTGGGGAATATAGGAAAGGATCAGAGGGAACATCTTTAAGAATCTTATCTCTTGGCTGGGCACGGTGGCTCACACCTGTAATCCTAGCACTCTGGGAGGCCGAGGCGGGAGGATCGCTCAAGGTCAGGAGTTCGAGACCAGCCTGAGCAAGAGCGAGACCTCATCTCTACTAAAAATAGAAAGAAATTATTTGGACAGCTAAAAATATATATAGAAAAAATTAGCTGGGCATGGTGGCACATACCTGTAGTCCCAGCTACTTGGGAGGCTGAGGCAGAAGGACTGCTTGAGCCCAGGAGTTTTGAGGTTGCTGTGAGCTAGGCTGACGCCACGGCACTCTAGCCCAGGCAACAGAGCCAGACTCTGTCTCAAAAAAAAAAAAAAAAAAAGAATCTTATCTCTTAACACTAAATGAGCCAAATGACAACCTCAATGGTCATTTGCATTAATTAACTATGCTAGAGTATTTTTACTTGTTATTCATTTAATCTTTACATTGATCCTGAAGGGTCATGATTACAGTGTCTGCTTTAGATTTGGGGGTTGTTGCTGAGCCTGTGCTTAAGTCTACCATCTGATCTGCCTTCCTGGAAGGCCTTAGAAAGGAGCCAGATCCAGAGAGGAACCACTGTGAGTAAGTAGCACATTTCCAATTTACTGGTCCATCTTCTCCCTTGGTATCCATGGCCTAAATCATGTCAGTGGTCTCTTGGGATGCAAGCTCCTAAGACTGCTTGTGCAAAAACTTGACCAGCACCTTCCATGTGAACTGTTGGTTGAATTCATGAAACCTCCCCTGACTTCTGTTCTTTAACTGTAAAATAAGTGTAATATTTTCTTGTGTCACCATGATACTGTGAGTATAAAATAAAATAATCAATTGGAAAGACTGTAAAACAAAAATTATAAGTTCTAGAAGAAGAAATTTACTGAAAACTTCAGTTGACGGTTAGCCCAGTCTCTTAGGAGTAAAAAACTTTTCAGGAGAAAATAATCAATTTTTTTTTTTTTTTAGCACATACTGTGTTTTCAGTACCATGCTAGACAAAGTAACAGATACAGAATATAATGTCCCTGTTCTCAAAAAACTTGTAATATGATAGGCTAGAAGAAAATTGCAGCAGCCAAACAGCATGTACAAATTTTTCTTTACTGAAAATACTAAAACCATATGATACATTATCTCTGGGTAGCAAATGTAAGAAAAGAAGGACACTAATATTGCACTAAGTGGTTTCACATGTAATGTCTTATTTACTTCTCTCAAGCATTGATTGAATGAAGGATTGTTTTCTCCATTTTTGTAGATGAGGTTACTGAAACAGATATGTTAAATGAGTTTCCCGTGGTAACATAAATATTAAAATAAAAACAAAAACTCTCATAATCAAATTCTAAATCTCTTACTGTTTTTACTATATTGAGTCAGTCTTTAAGACTTCTCAAAAAATGTTCCAGATCTTTCTCCTTCTGGGCACAGGGTGGAATTTTATTTGCCCACACACTTGAATTTAGGTATGGCCGTGTGACTTGCTCTGGCCAGTGAAATGTGGGTGGCTATGACATGCATCACTTCTGGCAGACGCCTCAAGAGACAATGCACACTTCACTTTGTTTTCTCTTTTATTCTGCTACAGCATATAGCAGTATTCCATACAGCAGCTATTTGGTACACCTTTGGTCCTGGAATGAAGACAACATGGATCCTAGCCCCTATCCAGTCCTCAGTGGAAATGTAGAATGAGAAATAAAATATTTTTACTTTAAGCACTAAGCTTTGAGGTTGCTCATTTTACAATTACACTGATGAATCCTGACTCGTTGGTACTAGAAATAAGGTGCTGCTCTCTTTAAATACTCAGCAAATCTGTTCATAAAATGGCTGAGGGTTTAGCTCTTCCACCAACGTTTAATAGGCCTAAAGTACCCCCAATTAAATTGAGAAAGATGTAAGTCTTGAATGAAAGAATTGTAGGTATAGCTATGAACACATGGAGCTGACAAAAATACAAGCCGACTAAATTTCAAAACCATGACCTCGACTAAGAAATCTGACTATTTGAGACCGAACAATGACTCCTGGGCTCTTAATCTTCTACAGGCAATGAGCAAGTTGTAAAGCCTGCTCAGTAGTCCAGTGCCAGTGTAGTCCAGTAGTCAGTGCAGGAAATCAGTATGCCACCCCCAAAATATGCCACTCTGGCATAAGGATTATTTGGATTTGAAGGCAATTGAGAAAAAGCAAACACAGTATAAGCTTTCTTCCCTCCCCATCTGCCTGAAAACAGGGCATAAATTTTCCTTGTGAAGGAGCCTCCTGTCCTCTCCCATACCAGAAGGAGAAGACCAACCTTATCCCTAGAGATGGAGGTGGCATGGTGGAGACAGCATGAGAAGTCTACATAAACAAACCTACTAACTGGCCCTAATCTACCATTAGTATCCCCCATATATTTCCCTGCCCACAACTTACCACCTCCTAGAGAGTCGAGAAACCTCTTTCCTTTGTCTTACCACTTCTCTACTAATTTATTGTCCTTTGTCTAAATGGTATAAAAGCCTCCAAACCTAGCTGCTGCTTGGCGGTTTTTCTCTTCTCTATGGACCAGCTCCCATGCTATGCCACATAAAACATGTGACATCAAATAAAATTTGGATGTTTTCTTCTGTTAATCTGGCTTCTGTCACTCTAATTTGCAGGGCCTTAGCTGAACAACCTGGGAGAGTAGAGGGAAAAAGTTATTTTTTCCTCCCTTACAGCCCTCTTCAGGTGTGGCCAAGGAAGATCTCCTAGAGGATGGCATGATAGTCCTGGAGAATATCAGCTGGTGAGCCCTTCCTGGGGAAGAATTTGGGGCCGAATTAACTAAGAATTTCCTCATCCCCAAGATAAGGACCCTCTGATCATTTGTATAGAATTTCTACAGAGTACTTTATATATCCCTTTCCTAATGGGAGTGTTTTCCTGCCACCATTCCACCTTTGTGTGTTTGTGGGAAGGGGAGCAGATAACTTGTCTTTTTAGTTCATACGTCTCCAGATCCCAGGCGGCCACATCTGGACCTGATGTAAACACTATTGCACATTGCTCCCTGATATAGGGGCTATCACACCTCACCTTCGAGATTCTGAACTTTGAGCTTAATTCTGTAACTGGGTAGGATTTGGGGGGAGTATATTTTGCATATAGAAAGGAGAAAGAAACTAATATTTATAGTAATAAATAGATAAAAGTGATAAAATAGGTAGATGTTTATTTCATCAGATAGATAAAACTGATAAAAAGGGTCAACTTTGGTTCTTATTAGGGCTGTTCACAAACTTTCTGCCATGTCTCCCTGGAAATTGTACTTCTCCACCATTTGAAGTTAAGTGTAGACGTTTGACTCATTTTGACCCACAGAGAGTATTATTTCTCAGCAGAGGTTTTGAGAGGTCGTGTGAGATTCATCACACTTTCTTTTCCTCTGTCACAGCCAGCCAGCAGTGTTCTAGAGAGTGGCTGTTCCGTCAGCCTGAGTCATAGATTGAGGACCGCGTGGAACAGAGTCTCTGGCCAGCACTTGGTAGGAAAGCAACATGAGTGAGCAACAAACCCTTGGTTTAAGCCATAGAGCAAGAAACAAACCTTTTTCATCTTTAAACCAACACACATTTGAAGAAGGTGAACAAAGTGGAAGGCCTTGCTCTAACAGATATCAAGACTTAATAGAATGTTATAGCAGTGATGAATGTGGTATTTGTACAAGGACAGACAAAAATACTACATAAACAGAAAAAGAGCTCAAAAACAGACATATAAACTCACACACGTGCTTGGCTTATAACAAATATAGCACTGTAAAACAATGAAGAAAGTGTGGTATTTATAAAGTGTGCTGGGGCAATTGGATATTTATATGTAAACAAATCAATTTCACAGTGGATAGTAGATATAAATGTGTAAGACATATATCAATAAAACTTCTGAAAGATAGCACAGGAAACTATCTTCGTGTCCTTGAAGTAAGGAAGGAGTTCATAAACAGTTTATCAAATATACTAACAGTGAAGGAAAAGATTGGTATGTTGGACGTTAAAATTAAGAACATTGTTTAGTAAGGCACTGTTAACAGGCAAGCCCGAATTTAAATCAAAACCACAACAAAATATCACTTCACACCTGCTAAGATGGCTAGAATCAAAAAGACAGGCAATATCAAGTGTTGGCCAAGATATGGAGAAATCAGAACTCTCATAGACTGCTGGTAGAAATGTAAAATGGTACAGCCACTGTGGAAAATCGAGTTACCATATTATAAACCAGCAATTCCACTTCCAAGTATATTCCCGAGAGAAATGAAAACATATACCCACCTGAAAATTTGTACACGGATGTTCATAGCAGCATCATTCATAATAGCCAAAAAGTAGAAATAACCCAAATGTCCATCAACTGATGAATAAACAAAATGTGACATATCCATACAGTAGAATATTGTTCAGCCATAAAATGGAATGAAGTACTGATACGTGCTACAACATGGATTAAACTTGAAACATGCTAAGTAAAAGAAGTCAGACACAAAAAGCTACATATTGTGATTCCATTGATATGAAATGTCCAGAATAGGCAAATCCACAGAGGCAGAAAGTAGATTGGTGATTGCCAGGGGAAGGAGAGCTTGGGGAATGACTGCTGACTGTACAGGATTTCTTTGGGGGAGGTGGGGATGAAATGTTCTGGAATCAGAGAGTAGTGATGATTGCAGAAGTTTGTGAGTATACTAAAATCCACTGAATTATACACCCAAAAAAATTGAACAATTTTTTTAAAAGCCAAGCCACAAAGTGGGAAAAGGTATTTATATATGTACATATAACTCAAAGGTACTCATATCCAGAATATATGAACTCCTAGAAATAAAAAAAAAACAAACCAGAGACCCCAAAAGAAAAATGGACAAAGGATTCAAATAGGCATATAACAAAACAATATATCCAAATAGCCAAAAATATAGAAAAAGTTGCTCAAGCTCATTAGTAATCAAATTATAAATACAAGTTAAGACTTAATGAGATACCATTACACATCTTCCAAATTAGCTGAAATTTTAAAATCTGATAGTGTCAAGTCTTCTCGTGGAGAGGAACATGACTCTCCACCTCTGATGGTGGTGGTATAAAGTGTTAAACATTTTGAAAAAGAGTTTGGCATTATCTAGTAAAATTAAAATTTCGGGCATTGTCATCTCACTCTTACGCATATGTGCACATGTTCGCCTGGAGTCATGTACAGGGATGTTCACAGAAGCAAGAGTTCATCAACAATAAAATGGAGAAATAAGTCGTGATCTGTTCATACAATTGAATAAATACAAGGGCAATTAATGAAGTATAGCTACATGCAACAATATGGATGAATCTTAGAAAAGTAAAAGAAGCCCAAACAAAAGAATACATACTGTCTGAAATACTCAAGTTCAAAACCAGGTAGAATGTTCACAACCAGACAAATGTTCAAAACATTTCAATGTTTAGAAATGCATATATGGGTATTACAACTAGAAAGTAAAGAAAGGAAATGATTACTGGCAATGTCAAGATCATGATAACCTCAGGGGGCCGGGAAGGGATTTTGACTGCAAAGAGGCACATAAGGGTTCTAGGTTGTTGGCAACCTATTTCCAGAGCTATAGAGTGGTTATGCATATGTTCTCTTTATAGTAACTTAATGTTTAGGTACTCTTCTTTTAATAAAAGGTTTTTTAAGAGTAATTTAAAAAAATGAAAACAAAAAGCTTCCCAGCAAGAAAAGTCAGAGTTAGAAACTATGGTCGTGAGCGATAAGTCTGCTGCTTATCATAGGCATTTGTGGTATAGGTTTCTTGTCTGGTGACATTTTTGTGGTCACAGTGGAAAAGGGAAAGAGGGAGCTAAGTAAATATCATCCATTTCTGTAGCATCTCTGTGTTTTAAGATGAAGTTTCGTGGTTTGTAATATTATTTCCCCTAAAGGAAGTAAAATTTTAAAGAGATAACTTGAGAATTCAGAGGATCACCATATGCAAAATTAACTTTTTTTTTTTTTTTTGAGACAGAGTCTCACTCTGAGGCCTGGGCTAGAGTACTGTGGCATCAGCCTAGCTCACAGCAACCTCAAACTCCTGGGCTTAAGTGATCCTTCTGCCTCAGCCTCCCTACTAGCTGGGACTACAGGCATGCACCACTGTGCCCGGCTAATTTTTTTTAATATATATTTTCAGTTGTCCAGCTAATTTCTTTCTATTTTTAGTAGAGATGTGGTCTCACTCTTGCTGAGGCAGGTCATGTACTCCCAACCTCAAGTGATCCTCCCGCCTCGGCCTCCCAGAGTGCTAGGATTACAGGCATGAGCCACTGCACCTGGCCATAAAAATGGTTTTAACATTAGAGTTTTATGTTATTTTTCCCTCCTTGATCTAGTATTTACATTCTATCTCCCTCACCAATTTGATCATAATATATTTTATGCTTGTATTGATCGACTTTTCCTGTTACTGAAAGCTCATTTGTCCTTGAGGCTGCATCAGAAGAATGAGGACAAATGATTTGAGGAGAAGGAAAGAGAAGTTTATTACTTTGCCAGCAAAGGAGGAGGATGGAGACTTCTGTCTGAAAAACGCCATCATCCTAATAACAGGCAGAAATACAGAGCTCTTAAAGGGTGGGTTCTCAGCTTTAGGTAATTGCTGTTCAACTACAGTTGATGGTCCTGACCATCCCATCTCTGTCCTATCTCCTCTGAAGACAATCCTGTGACCTCCACCCAGGACCTCGCTCCACCAGGTCCAGGCTGAGCCATCTCCTATAGCACAAAGAACAAAAGACATTACCCTGTCCCTCCCTGGCTGGAGGTAGGGATGCAGATTTTAGTTCTCAAAAAGGAATGGAGAATGTTTTAAAGAACAGAAAATATTTTTGCCATTTTTCCAGGCCATTCCCTCTGCTACACTCCCTAGAGCCTCTGGAGGGAGCTGGCCCTGCCAACGATTTGGTTTCAGTCCAATGAAACCCATTTCAGACTCTGACTTACAGAACTATAAACTAAACTAAAAATCTATATGTAAAATCTTTTTTAAAAAAACATTACTTGCCATCATAAAGGTCTAAGTGTCTTGACAATACATTCCAGATTGAGTTATTATTACAATTATTAGTGGTACATAATAGATGAAAACAACAATAATGCAAATTTTGATAAATCACTTTTTTTTTTTTTTTGAGACAGAGTCTCACTCTGTTGCCCAGGCTAGTGTGAGTGCCGTGGCGTCAGCCTAGCTCACAGCAACCTCAAACTCCTGAGCTCAAGCGATCCTCCTGTCTCAGCCTCCCGAGTAGCTGGGACTACAGGCATGCACCACCATGCCCGGCTAATTTTTTTTTTTCTATATATATTTTTAGCTGTCCATATAATTTCTTTCTATTTTTAGTAGAGATGGGGTCTCGCTCTTGCTCAGGCTGATCTCGAACTCCTGAGCTCAAACGATCCGCCCACCTCGGCCTCCCAGAGTGCTAGGATTACAGGCGCGAGCCACCGCGCCCGGCCAATAAATCACTTTTAAATAAAAAAGAAAATACATCTCTTAATTAAATGGATGGGGCTGTCATTTCTTTTGTTTTCTTTTTATAATTAGTTCATATATGCAAGAGTGAGTAGTTAGTATTTCTTGCTAGAATGGATGTTCACATCAATTATATTCTCATTATTTGTTTGATAGATTTAAGTGGCTCACATAAATAGACAGAAATAGAAAATGTCTTGTTATAGTAATGTCACTGAATTTTTTTAAACTCCTTCCATGTTATAGGCCAAAAGTTATGTAATCATCTACCATTAAAGATTATTTGTAATGATCTGTCATCTAACTCAATTAGGTCAAATTTCAATTAAAGCAAAGAATTGAAACCACGTGATTTACTAAAGGTTTATTATCTAGTCATTAAAGTCATTTGTTTTCTCATATTGACACCAATATTTTTATTTTGGGGCCTTTTTTAATGGAGGAGGTGTCTACACCCTGGGGTAATGTACTCATAGTAAGATTGGGAGGTGTACGAGAGATAAGCCTTACTTTTGAAAAGCTGGAAGAGGCAATTGTGAAAGAGGAGGTGAGAAAGAAGGAACAACCTTACTGCTTCAGTCTCTTCACCCATAGGCAGTTTTGGAAACATATGTTTGGAAGTTGAGCTTATGAATTATTTTCCTTACGATTATTCATGTTATGGTAGGATGAATAATGGTCCCCAAGCTGTCTACATCCTTGAAGGCCTTTTTTTTTTTTTTTTTTTTTTAACAACAGGGTCTCTGTTACCCTGGCAAAAGTGCAGTGGCTTCATCACAGCTCACAGCAACCTCAAACTCCTGGGCTCAAGCGATCCTCCTGTCTCAGCCTCCTGAGTAGCTGGGACTACAGGCATGCACCACCATGCCCGGCTAATTTTTTCTATATATATTCTATATATTTTTTTCTATATATATAGTTGTCCAAATAATTTCTATTTTTAGTAGAGATGGGGTCTCGCTCTTGCTCAGGCTGGTCTCGATCTCCTGAGCTCAAGCAATCCTCCCACCTCCGCCTCCCATAGTGCTGTGATTATAGGCGTGAGCCACCACACCCAGCTACAAAAACTGTCAACATCCTAATCCCCAGAACTTGTTAATATTTCTTTATGTGGCAGAAGAAACTTTGCAAAGGTGATTAAATTAAGGATCTTAAAATGGAGAGATTATCTGGGATTATCCAAGTGGGCTCGGTGTAATCACAGAGCCTTTATAAGAGGGAAGCAGGAGTTCAGAGGGACAGAATGTGACGTGAAGATGGAGACAGAGAGAAATTTGTGGATGGTTTGCCGCTGCCTTTGAAGAGGGAAGCAGAGACCATGAGCTGAGGAGGGCAGGCAATGCAGCTCTCCAAACCAGAAAAGACAGGAACAGGATTCTTCCCTAAAGCCTCCCGAGGGCTCGTGGCCCTGCCCACTCCTGGGTTGTGGCTCAGTGAAACCCATCTCAGACTTCTGACCTCCAGAACTATAAGATAATAAATTTGTGTTGTTTGAAGCTACTAAGTTTGTGTTAATGTGTGACAGCAGCAATAGGAAACTAATACACCCAGGTATCTTTTGGGAAGTCTTTTTGTACTTCCAAGGGTAGACATATCTGTTAATACAGACAATGTGGAACCCACTGTTCTGTCTCTACAGTAACCATTTTTCTGGCTTAAAAAAAAAAAGGATCCTAGGCTGCCTTACCCTTTATTTTAAATCATCTCTCTCTCTCACTGAGGGAAAAGTGCAGGTTCTCCCCCACATAACAGAAACACAATGCCAGCCTGGAGTGCTCAGCAGAATTGTTACAAAGTAGATTAAGCAAGACACGAGATAACCACTGAGCCCAGGAAAAGTGCCCAGCACTTTCTTGGGTAACTCAGCACTTTTTTGCTTTGAAGCGACAGACACAGACCTGCCCTGACTGCTTTAGGACTGCTTTAACAGTCCTGTCGTGCCTGCCCTTTAGCTAACTGTAATACTAAAATCCCTGCATAGTGAAAATTGTAGCATCATAACATAACATGGGTTGTATGAGGGCACATGACGATGGTATGTGCGTGCACGATGTGTTTCACTGCGAGCAAGCAATGATACAATGTCAAAGCTCTGCTTCACTCACTGAGAGAAGCCCAGGAGAAAGAGCCCTTGTAAGAAACCCCGAAAAAACTCATCAGATTTTCTGGGAGATTACAACCCGTTCAGTTTCTGTAGCCCTCAGTTCTCCTATGCTACTTGTTTTGGATATCACAAAGAATTCTGTACTTTGGTTCTCAGTTTCCTCATTTTTCAGTTGAAAAAAACCAGACTACATGATTTCTAAAGACATTTCCAATTCTAAAAAAGTATAATTCTGTTTTATGCCAATAGTGGGCTGTTCTGGAACTTTATCCAGGACTCAGAAAATGGTCTTCATCTTCTGAGAACTAAAATAAGGACAGGGATGTCTCTCCCTAGGACCACCAATATGAGGAACTTCCACGGATGAGGGAATTTAATCACAGGGTAGATTTTTATATAATATATTCAGGATGGTGACTTTCTAACTCAGAAGTTCTATGTGTACCTGAGACCACAAGGTGTATAGAAGAAATAGCTGGACCTATAAACCAGGAAAATGGAGAAAAAAAATAACCTCAGTTCCAGAAAAAATCATAAGCTATTTTCTCTGACTAGGACATTCCTCCCTCATGTCACCCCTCTAGCTGTATCATTCCTGCTTATTCTTCATCGTAAAACTCAAACATCACTTCTGGGAACTCTTACTTCAGCCCCAAGATTAGGTTAGGTTCTAACTGTCTTTTGTTATATTCATCCCACTCATAATTATGCGTTCAGTGTTTCCTTTTGTCACTAAGCGCTAATCCCAGTAAGGGCAGAGTGTGGTTATCACGTTCACCCTGTGCTGAGCACGGTACCAGCACTCAGTAGGTGCCCAACAGATATGTATTTAACGAAGGCCCCTCCAGTTGCCTTCAGATTTCAGTGCTTAGGGAATGATTATTTCTGTCCCCTGCCACTCAGTCCTGTAACCCTGCTTTGTGATGGAAAAGAGGAAACCAGGAATAAGAGAAAATGTACCCCACAGGTTTTGTCAAAACCATAATCTGTTAGATAAATTGCTGAGGGGGGAAATACTAGTAGAAAACTTCAAAGAGTAGTTCCATTCAACACAAAAGATTAAAATATACATACTGTGGGAAAGTACATCACCTATAACCACAGGGCAAATGCTATTGGATAGCCATTACTTAAGGAATATCTCATATTCAGTTTCTGCATTTGAAAAAGGCCAAGGAGTGATTATATTCAGTTTCTGGATTTCTGTAACAACTGTTAAAAGGTAAAAGATCACTGGGGGGCGGGGGGAGGAAAAAAAATGTAAAAGATCACATTTCTTAAATTTATACATATATAATTGAATAAACACAGACTGTTTCTGGAAAGGTATACCAGAAACTGCAAACCATCCAAACCCATGCAGTTTACTGTCTACATTAAGTTGCCTTTATTATTCTACTGTTTTCATCAACATGACTTTAGTATCCCAGGAAAATCTTGCCCCAGAAATAAAAGTTGCAAATAATTTTATTGTTGATTTTAAGAACATTCAGACAGCCCATTTTATACTGTTTAGCTTTCCTACAGTTATTAAATGAATACTTATTCTCTAAGACTTGTTGAAAGCCCACCTTGTTGCATGTACAATCCTAAATCATGATCCTTACCCAAACTTAATCAAAGCCCTACACTGAGAGACCCACCTTAAACCACACCCTAAAACCTCATAAATGTCCTCAGTATGCCCTCCCCTCCTAGATGCTGCTAAGGTTTGATCAAGGTAGTGCAATTCCTCACTATGGTCTGAATAAATTCAGCTTTGCCTCATCAGAGGGATCTGGGGTGGTATTTTCAAGGAGCTAAACATTTGACAAAATTAATAGTATTGGTTACCTCTGAGAAAGGAACTGAGAGAGGAGATGTGGAAGGTGCCTTTTTGGGCCCTTGACTTTTTACATGGGCATGTCTTATCCATTCCAAAATAAATACTAAAACAAAACAAAACAAAAACCTCCGTTAAAACTCCATACTTTTATTTACTTATTCTTCTTAGCATTTTTTTAAAGATGGGGTGTAGCTAGGTTGCCAGGCTGAACTTAAACTCCTGGGCTCACGTGCCAAAGAGCTTGGCTAAAAAAACAAAAATTAATGCAGAAGACACCATCATGTAATCTCCTCTGTGGCCAGAAGGTGTCGCTTTCTTACCTAGGTATAAGCTACCTGCAGCCTCGCTGGGGCTGGCGAAAGAGGAGCCGCAGAGATGAAAGAAGGGCCTTAGGGACACAAGGAGGCGGCGTGAAATGAGATGGAAATTCAAGAAGGGTCCAGGATCTCACCTAACAATAATAGCTAATATTTATTGAATACATACTAAATGCCAAATAAGATTTTCTGAACAGCTTTCTTAAGGTAAAATTGGTGTACAACTAACTACACATACTGAAAGTGTACAGTTTGATGAATTTTGAGATATGCATGCAACCACAAAACTATCCTCGCAATAGAGAGAATGAACATATTCACCATGCTCAAAAGCTTCCTCCTGCTAATTTGTAATTCCTCCTCTCTTCCCTCTAAATTTTTATGTGCAGTTGGCCCTTGAACAGCACGAGTTCGATCTGCGCGGGTCCGCTTTTTTTTTTTTTTTTTTAACGCGGCTTGCTGCTCCAACCAAACCAGGGATGTGAAACCAGAAACCAGAAACCAGAAACCCGCGAACACAGAGGCAGGACTTTTCCGACACGCGGGTTCTGCAAGGCTGAGCGTGGGACGCAAGCTTATGTGCAGATTTGGGCATACGCCGGGGTCCTGGAACCCATCCCCCGCGTATACCAAGGGAGGACTGTGCTTGGATAATCTCATGGTATCCTCACCACCACTCTCTGAGGAAAGTACCATCGCTGGCATTTGACCAAGGAGGAAACTGAGGTCTAGCTGGTTAAATAACTTGCCCACAATCATTCAGAAGACTGTTGTACAGCTATTCTTTGAACACAGGCAAATTGACACCAGATATACAGTAAATTATCAATTTTCAAACTGGAGTACATGTATCTCTGGGGATGTACAAAGACTTTCCAAAATGCACAAGAGCTTAAATTTCCAGATCTTCGATTTCCACGTGCAGTCTCCATTTCGACTCTTCATTGAGAATGGGCTGGGTGAGTCCACGCTTTATGTTTATTCCTCTTCCCTCTCTCCCATGTCACTTTACAAAAGGTGTACTGTAACTCTCACTTATTCCATCGTACATTGTCCCGGGCACACACAAACACACGCACACACACAAAACCTCTTGACTACCAAAGATAATTTGAAATATTGTCATTTTGTGTAGGTAAAGTACTTTAAAGCAAAATTCTTTTTCAAGTCTCGATGCACAGTTCTTTCAACCAAATTGAAGGAGAACCTGATCAACTTGAGCGCTGATAGATCAATTTTCCATGAAAGATTATTATATGGTTTGTCATATAACTTGAAAGAGTTCGGAAAATTCAGTGGCATTGCTAAAGCTAAATGCCTTCCATTCCTATTTATTTACATGAGTGAGATTTCTGAAAGGATGCATCAGTGGAAATTAAAAGTAGTATTACAATTAATTTTGATTTCTGTCTCATTCTACAAATAAGTAATAATCATCTATGGATATATGCAGTAATTGAAAAAAATCGTAACCACAGTCATCTCACTAGAAGATGTATTTCCAATTTTATTTTACTTTTTATATCTAATATTTATTTATTAAAATATGTAATACATGTTTTTTAACTTTTTACATTTAAATTTTAATAAAAACAAATTTAATAAAAATTTAAATTTATTTATTTAAAAATATGCAAAGAGGCACACATTTGCATATAATCTCATGGTCCATTTTCCTATTTGCAAAACACAAATTCCTTTTACAATTATCTTGAATTTTCTGCCTTAAAACTCAGTTTTGAATCAGGTTAGAAAATTGTTGGTTTACACAGTCACAGCACAGTGGAACTGAGAAGGAGCCCTTCAGTATTGCTGAGGAGAGGGGAGTTCATGGAGTTGAGGAATCTTTCAACACTACCAAGGAAGGAGCTATTCTTGCAGAGTTCAGCCGCCACTGAGCTGCTCAGTGATGCTGGTGCTTCCCTCAAAGCATTCTGTCCTCTGGGTCCTCCTATTGAGCACTGTAGTATGACCACTTCCCAGAGCCATTTCATTCCTTCTTCAACTATTACCATAGCAGTTCTATCATTTCTGCTTCTCTTTTTGTGAGCATCACTTTATTCAAGCTTCCTAAGACACATCCTGGTAGCATTTTAGTAATAGTGCCATCTCCTGGGATCCTTGCCTGGGTATAAAATTCTGTATCTTAGGAAAGTGATCCCATATCAATAAACTCCCCATTACATAACTTTATGTTCTAGATCCCTTGGTTCAGCACCTCAGAACTTATGCACACTCTCTTGGCTCCTGCTGGTGTATGTTGGATGTGTCCTGCACCTTCTCCTTGGCATAGTCTATTTTCTCTCTTAGCAGGCCCAACACTTTCCCAGTGAGATTGTTATGGGACTTAGCTCTAGTTATTGGTAGAGAAATAGAGGCTGTATTCTTAGGGGACCATGTGCTGTCTTGCAAGGTAGAAGAAGCCTTTAACTCATCATCAAATAAGGTCGAAATGCTAGCATTTTACAGGGAGGAATGGTCCACTTTTTTCAGGTGCTAAGGATTCAGGGGGATCTGGAAATTCAAAAATTTGGAGTGCATCAGTCGTGATGGTCTCATGCCATATCTCAGAGCCCCAGTGGTTCCCAAACGGCGTCTTGACCTTGGCATGCCAGATTCGCAATACTGAAAATTTAACCTTCTCTGGAGCTGTTCCTCTTATGATGAAACCATGGATCGAGTTTTCAGCTTTTCCTGCCCTCTGGCTGCAGAAGTTGAAAATTTTTATATCCTGCCAGGAGGCGTCTGACTTTCGTACTTAGCATTTAATTTCTTATTAATCACCTTCAACTGGTAGTAATCATTCTCCAAAGCATATATTGCCCTTCATCAAAAGCCATCCAATTCCATCATCTTTATAAATTTCATTTCCCCTCTACATTACAAACACCTGATACAATGCCCAGCCCTCTGCATTTGCTTCCACGGATATGCTATTAATATTTCAGTCCAATACGGGTGGAAATTTCAGTAATTTCACCTTGACAATGCCAGGGGCTATCAGTGCTCCACCTGCCTGTAGTGACAGGGTTCTCTTCAGCAGCTGGTCAGTTGATGTGTCAGCTTCAAAAGCACAGGTTAGAGTTTGCTTTCCTAGACCAATTCTGGCACCACTGTTGCTCAGGAAGAAGCCTTTGAGATATAGATTGGAGTGCACAAATTTCTTAGGGAATGCTCTCGAGACCAACACCTGTGGGGACGTGAAGGAAATAGGTTTGGGCAGAGGGAGGAGTTAGGCTACAATTTAGTCACAACAAATCTTGTAAGAAGCTTCAGAGCTGAGATGGTCATGCAGAGTGGTCATGAATTGAGGAACAGGGTGGAGCCTTTATCCTCCATATTATCCAGGTATTTATTATGGGCTGTCCCTGGCAAGTGGGGGACAATAGTCGAGGGCAAAGGTCCAGAGGGGGCACAACTGCCAGTTGTCAGCTGCAAAGACTCCCAGCAACTGAAGGAATAGTTGCTTCTGACTTGAAGGGAGTGGTACTGGGTTGTGTGCCATGGAGTCCGCGATGCTGTCGTTACTCATAGACTACAAGATCGTGTACCTAGAGAATTTAAAATAATCTAATAAAAAAATCAGGAAAATAAGCAAATTTAGCAACATTGCTGGATTTGAGGCCCAAATACAATACTGATAGAAAATTAAGTGTAATTACTGATATCATTTACAATAACAACAAAAGAATCAACTACCCAGGAATAAATTTAATGTAAGATGTGCAACATCACTACACTGAAAACTACAAAACATTGCTGACAGAAATTGAGGATGACCTTAATACTTGAGGGATAGAGCATGTTCATCAATTAGAAGACTTAATATTATAAAGATGTCAGTCATCTTCAACTCTATAGCTTTAAAGCAATCCTCCCATATTCCCAGCAGGTTTTTTGATGAAATTAACAAACTGATTTAAATTAATATGGAAATTCAAAATGTCAGGAATAGTCATGGTTATCTTGAAGAACAATCACAAAACTAGGGGACTACACTATTCAATGTCAAGAACTATAATAAAACTATAGTTTTTTGTGTGGTATTATTGTAAAGACAGGCAAACAATGTCACAAAACAAGATCCATAATAAACTCTCACATGTATGGTTACCTTATTTACGACAAAGGCAACACTGGAATGTGGCAGAGAAAGGATGGTCTTTCAATAGGTGGTGCTGACTCAGTTGGATAACTCCACAGGAAAACAACGTATCTTGATCCCTACCTCACACCATATGCAAAAAGCAATTTCAGATGCATTGTATATATAAATATGAAAATTTAAAAAAGCTTTTAGGAGAAAAACAGTTTTGTAACCCTGGAGTAGACAATGACCTCTTAAACAGAACATAAAAAGCACTCACTTGAACAATGTCAAAATAAGAACTTTTGTTCATCAAAAGACACTATTAAAAGAGTGAGAAGACAGCCCATAGACTGAAAGAAGACATTTGCAATACTGAACTTTACTCTGAACTTGCTGAAAGTCTGAAAATCTGACAAAGGCCTCTTACCTAGACTATATAATTTCAAAAGAAAGTCAACCTAACAGAAAAATAGACAAAAGACTTGAACAGACTCTTTTTTTATAAGCAGATATCCAACCACCATAAGATACCACTTTACACCCACTAGGATGGCTAGAATGAAGAAGTCAGATAATAACAAGTGTTGTCGAGGATGTGGAGATACCAGAACTCTCACACACTGTGGGTGAAAATGTAAAATGGTGTAGCCACTTTGGAAAACAGTCTATTAATTCTTCCAATGATTAAACACAGTTACCATATGACCCAGCAATTCTACTCTAGATATATACCTAAAAGAAATGAAAACATATGTCCACCCAAAAACTTCTACATGGATGTTTATAGCAGTAGTATTATGACAGTAAAAAGGTAGAAACAACCCAAATGTCCATCGACAGACCAATTGATAAAAAATTGTGGCATATCCATAGAATTGAATATTATCTGACCACAAAAAAGAATTAAATACTGATATTACAACTCCAAAGAACCTTAAAAAGTAAGTGAAAAAGTCCACATATTATATGACTACATTCACGTGAAAGTTCAGAATGAAAAAATGTTTAGAGACAGACAGTAGGTTAGTGGTTGTTTAGGGCTGGGCAAGAGTAGTGGGGGGTAAAGAACAATAGCTAAGGGGTAGGGGGTTTCCTTTTGAGTGGATAAAAATGTTCTAAAATTGACCATGGTGATGGTTGCATGTATCTGTGAGTATGCTAAAAACCATTGAATTGTATGCTTTAAGTGGATGAATTGTGTAGTATGTAAATTGTATCTCAACGGAGCTGTTTTTTTAAAAAAGAAGATATCCAAATAACCAACAAACTTTTGTTTAAGTGCCCATCTTTATTAGCTACCAGGAAAATACAAATTAAAACCAGTATTATGTTAACCAGTGCACACTTAACATAATTGCTAAAATAAGCAAGTCAGGAAACACCAAAGTGTTGGCAAAGATATGTAATAACTGGGATTTCCTCATACATTCCTGTCAAGAGTGTAATTCACGAGGTAAAGATGGAAGACTAGAATCAGCCCGCACCTGCTCTCAAGGAATGAATCTGAAGTTGTAGGCGCATGCCTACCTATGGTGGCTCTTCCTGCAAAGAACATTGTAAAACTCCAGAGAAGTGAGGGCAGATATTCAGAGTGAAGGAGAAGGTGATGGGGTGATGCATTCAGCAAGATCAAAGGGATCTGTGGGGAGGAACCTACATGTGGGGAAGGACAGGGGGACAGAGCCCTGGGGCTCCACAGGCACTGTGGCCAGAGCTGTGACACAGCTCCCTCCAGCCCTGCAGACCTCTGGACAAATTTGGAAAGTTGCTTAGAGTCTGTGCAGAGACATTGCACCAGAGAGCAGACACAGCAGGATATTCTGGTTGCCAATCCTGGGTTTCTGCAGCTGGAGCCATCTGAGCTCTCGGGTGGACAGTGCCAGGTCTGCACAGGACTCGGCTTTGTTGCAGCAGCCTTCACATTACCCCTGCTGGGCTGGGGAGGGAGTGGGCAGAGTGGACGCTCCCCCCATGCCATGCCCTGTGACTGGGAGCCTAGTGCCCCTCTCACCTCCAACCCCACCCACCCATGCAGCTCTGCCCTTGCAGTCCCCGGATCCCCAGTTCTGACTCTGAGGCTCTCACTGTGCCCAGGCCTCCAGAGCTTCTGCTGGATCTATAGCTTTGCCCCAGGATTCCATCCTTGCACCAGGATCCCAAGACCCCTCACCCCCGAGTCTCCACCACTGTCACTGGACCTGCCAAACTGCTCTGAGGTCCAACACTCCACCAGGCACTCCCCAGCCTCAAGTTGCCATTACACCTGAACCTGGGTTGAGCAAACACCCACAGCCCAGATACCTACCATTACTGCCTAGATAGCCTCACCAAACTGCCACTGTCACCTTGGCAGGGAGACTTTGGGCAGAACAATCCTCCACAGCACCAGCCTCTGTGGAGAGGGTCCTACCCAGCCCCCAACTCAAGCTTCCAACAACTATCTGGGGAACAACCCACCACCTTACATGAAGATCATCCAGCACCGACCTGAACTGTGACAATCACAGGGGAATGGGACAAAACAGAAGGGTTGCACTACAGGCTCTCACTGTGGTGCTCCCCTCCCCTGCTGGGCCAACATTCCAGAGTAGGACACAATAGTGCCATCTAGGGACCTTCTCTTCTTCTAATTAAAAGGAGAGTTCCCAGAAGAGAACAGATGTCTTGCATATCTATTAGCCCTCAGCCAAGAGAAAAGGATTCAGATGAGAAGAAACCAGCACAAGATCCCTGGCAACAAGAAAAAACAAAACAGTTTGACACTCCCACCAATCACAATGGAGCTACAGTAGTGGACTCCAACAGAAAGGAGATTGTCCAAATGACAGAAATGGAATTCAAAATATGGATGGTAAATAAGATGAATGGAGTTGAAGAGAAAGTTGAAAATCAACAAAAAGAAACCAAAAAAATATTTCAGGAAATCAGTGAAAAAAATGAAAACATTGCCAAAGAGCTAGACAACATAAGAAAGGATATAACAGAACTTAAAGCAATTAAAGTGTCATTTAGGGAATTTCAAAACACAGCAGAAAACTTCAACAACAGAGAGTGTAACTCAGTTCACTTTGGAAAATGGTTTTGTAGTAGCTACTAAAGCAGAACACATATATGTGTTCTATGACCCAGCAATTACAGTCCTAGGAATGTACTTAATATAAATGCATAAAATATGTTCACCAAAAGGTGTGTATTAGAATATTCATAGCAGTGTTATTGTAGTAGGAAAACCCTGAAACTACTCAACTTCCCATCACTTATATAATGGATAAATAAGTTGAAGTCTATTCATACAATGAAATACTTTGTAGCAATGAGAACGAATAATCTACAATTACACATAATAACGATGAATAACGCAAACATGTTGTTGAGGGAAATAAACCAGAAACAACAGTACATATTCTTATATATTCTTGTTTTTATAGGCAAAAGATATAGGCAAATCTAATCTATTCTTTCAGAAGTCAGCATAGTCGCTGCTCCTGGGGATTTATGACCAGCATTGGGGAGCGGTCTTCAAGAATGCTGATAATGTTCTGGGTGCTGGTTACATGGGTATTTTCAGTTTGTGAAAATTCACTGAACTATATACATTTATATATACTTTCTCTTTATATACTTCAATAAAAAGTTTAAAAAATAAAAAAGTAAATCATTTATTGTTCTCATTGGCTATCTAAGATACCCAGGGATACACATCCCAGCTGGATCCATGAGGTCATGGAGCAGCTGGGCTCTGTTTATGTCTCTGCCCCTCATCTTCAGTGTACAGCTTTTCTCTGCATAGTTGCAAAATGACTACTCTTCCTGCAAGGTCACACGGGCTATAGTGTCCTTGTTCCAGTCAGGAAGAAGGGAGGCGGACCAAAAGCTTTTCCTTTGTGAGTCTTTATCATTTTATTTTATTCAGGAAGGGAAATACTTTCCAGAGACTTCCAGTTACTTTCTGTAGGCTAGACTTCTGCCACATGGCCACCCCTAACGGCAAGTGATTCTGAGAAGGTGACAATTTTAGTTGGGCATGTCACTGTGATGAAGAAATAATAGATAATAGTCGGGGGTGGGTTGTGGGGGGCACATTAGAAGTGCTCAGCGCAGGGTACAAGCTCTCAAGGATCTTACATTCTGTTGGGGGAGGTGGGAGGTGTTAGGTGGGAACTCACATCATGGGCTGAAAAAGAATTCTCAACTCAAAGATTGGGATAGGTTTGGAGCAAGAAGTTTATTTTACCTTCCAAGAGAAAAAAGGTCATGGCACAAAAGAAAGAAGTGCTGGCACCAAGGATGAGTGGCTTGAGCTTTTATTGTTGCAGAATGATAACAGGAGGTAGTGTTTTTTTTTTTGTTTTTTTTTTTCCTTCTCTGCTAGACTGGCTTTATCTGACTTCTCAGAATGTAGCCGGGCTGATGTGGAGGAGTCTGTTCAGTATTGTTCCAGTTCTCTAAAACAAGCTCAAAAAAAAGCTCAAGCCACAAGTGGTTAAGCAAACAAAAGGACAGTTGTGTGTAGTGATTTTTTTTCTCTATTAGATGGTTTACTAGCAATGTCGTTCTTTCAGTTCCCCCTTCCTTTGGTTAGAATTGATATTTTTATCAATAGACTCAGAGACTGGGGTGTTTGGACAATGGTCAGTTTTTTTGTAACTTTTTTGTTGACTTAGGGTTATGGAGTTGTCCCTGTCTGAGAGTCCAATTTAGGGTTGGTAAGAGGGAGAGGATGAAACCAGACCATCTTAAAAGTTCAAGTAGAGATGGGATAGAGATTTTGTTGGAGGGAAACAGTAGAGGCTTGAATTTGGTTTCGTATGAATGTTATTAAATAGTGGAAAATGTAGTGTCTGAAAATGAGTGTTAAAACAGAGCTGTCAGGAGTTTTAAGAGAGATGTTAACCAAGAGAACCATGGCCACACATGAAGGTTGGAATTTTGCTAATTAAATCTATTAGAATTATCTTGTTAGTAAAGGGAATTGGTTTTTTTTATTTGTTAAATTGGCTGTGTTGGAATTTTTTCATAACGAATTTTAGTTTAGACTTGAAAGTCTCTTCAGTCAAGTCAAGGATTTTCTGTGTCGTTAGATAGCTGTAGGAATCAGGTAAAATTTTTTTAGAAGTCTCAAAGTAATTTGGGGTTTTTAGACTTTTTAGGAAGAGACTTTTTTTTATTTACTATAGATTAGGAAATGTTATTGATGAGGTATCTGGCCAGTTTTTTTAAGGGCTTTTTTTTAATTAATGTTTTAAAGTCAATTTTAATTTTTTAATGCAGTCTGGGCACCTTTGAAAATATGTCATTTTAGTCAAAGACTTTGTAAAATAACCAGTATCTTTTATTGTGTCTTATCATAGAAAAAACAGATTTTTATTGAACTTATATAAATAATAATATTGTCATAAATTAAAAATATGTATAAGGTCGGGCACAGTGGCTCAAGCCTGTAATCCTAGCACTCTAGGAAGCTGAGGAGGGAGGATCACTTGAGCTCAGAAGTTTGAGACCACCCTGAGCAAGAGCAAGACCCCATCTCTACTAAAAATAGAAAAATTAGCTGAGCATAATGGTGTGTACCTGTAATCCCAGCTAATCAGGAGGCTGGGGCAAGAGGATTGCTTGAGCCCAAGTCTGAGCTCAAGGTTGCAGTGAGCCACAATGACACCACTGCACTCTACCCAGGGTGACAGAGTGAGACTCTGTCTCAAAAAAAAAAAAGAGTATTTATAGTACAAATAGCTTTTAAATTTTGGAGAAATTAAGTAGAGAGAAAAATAAGCATTTTAAATTTGTTTATAAATATATATTTTATTGTAAGCTATAAATAGTTTAAAAGAAGGTAAAAGGTTTTTTGACATTTGGAAAACAAAACATAAAAAGCATTAGTAATGTTTTAAACAAAAAGAAAATATTAATCTTTTTAAAGTCTAGGTTTTTTAGTTAATTAAAAACCTGATAAAGACAACACAGGGATTATTTGGATAAAGTATAAAATTTTTAGTTTTGGGGAGGCCAGTTACCAAAAAGGTAAAGAAAAACCTTTTGTAGTATCATTTTTTATGGGAAATTTGTTTAGACAACTTGGAAGTCAATTTTGAGGAAAAGGACATTTGAATTAGACACAAGGAAGAGTGTCCAAGGTCATGAGTATATACTATGTTATAGAGAAATGTGGATAGGAAAAATTAGCATTTTTGAGTAGGGGAGTAAATGACTCTTAGTATGAAAATTTTTTCACCACCTTCAATAATTTAGACATATCAAGAAAAGTTGAGTATAGAATTAAGTTATACTGAAGGAAAACATTTTTTTTTAATTTTTAAAGTAAAATATTTTAACATTAGGGTATAAAAACAGACTTAGAATTGGAGTGGGAGGAAGTTATAGGGATTGATGAAAAAGGTTGAAGGAGAGAGTTATTATCCCAGTCTTTTAAGGGGAGAAAAAAACTAAAAGTAGTAAGACGTAACAAAAATTGAGCTTTTGGGATATAAATCTGAGAAGTTTTAAAAGAAGTAGATATGGAATTAGAATTATATCTGAATAAAATTTTGTAATTTTATTAAGAGTAAATTAATACTTTAAGAGGACCTTGTTTTAACTAAAATTCTTAAAAATTATAGTCAACTAGATATATACAAAATTTTTAATGAATTTTTTATGAATTTGATTTTGACTTGTATAAACCATCTACAACATATGTAACTTTTTGATTTTTCTTAAATTTTTTTAAAATAACTAGTTTAGTTTATTTTAGGACAAAAGTTTATCATATAAGATTTTTATGCAATATAATATTTTTGTCTAATTTTTTATTAAAAATACATTTTATATAATTTTTATTAAAAATTTTTATTTTTATATAGAACTAATTTTTATCTAATAGTTTTAATTATATATTAATCACAATGTCAATTTTTAGAAAAACCTAGGAAGTTAAAGTAATTTTGAACTATTGTCAGTCTCTAAGTTTTATTAGTATTTAAAATATATTTAGTTTTTATTTTATACAAAAATAAGATGTCAATGTATATAAAGTTAAACTTATATTTAACAATGTTTTAGTATTTTATCTTATAAATGACTCAGATATTTTCTGATTATTCTCTTTAACTTAACATAACATGACTTTAAGGTTTTAAGTTACTGAAAAGAAATTTTAAATCATTACATACATATCATTTTAAGATTATTTTGTTATTTTTTGTTATAGTCTGTGAATATTAGATATTTACCTTAGTAAGAACATTAAAGTTAAATACATGAGTATTTTTGGTAATTTAGAAGATTTAACTGTTTTATTAAACCAATAATATTAGTTTTACTTATCAAGAATTATATAAATATAGATTATTTTATTTTTAGTTGATTTATAGTTTTATAACGTTTGTGTTAAACTTTGACATTGTAAAATATAAAAATGCTGGTGGCTCACGCCTATAATCCTAGCTCTCTGGGAGGCCGAGGTGGGCGGATCGTTTGAGCTCAGGAGTTCGAGACCAGCCTGAGCAAGAGCAAGACCGCATCTCTACTAAAAAAATAGAAAGAAATTAGCTGGACAACTAAAAATATATATATAAAAAACATTAGCCGGGCATGGTGGTGCATGCCTGTAGTCCCAGCTACTCGGGAGGCTACAGCAGGAGGATCGCTTGAGCCCAGGAGTTTGAGGTTGCTGTGAGCTAGGCTGACACCACGGCACTCTAGCCTGGGTAACAGAGTGAGATTCTGTCTCAAAAAAAAAAAAGGTTTAACTGAGACTTTACATAGAGTCTTTTTATCCTCCCGTAATATAAACAAACAATAATACAATATTTAGGCCTAAAGTCGTAACTCTACACTTTCAAAATATAACTTCCACTATGTTTCACTTAAAAAAGATCTACTTCTGTCTATATGTCTATATATTTGTATATCTATATGTCATGTGTATATTAATATTGCACTACCAAAATTAATTTTTTAATTAAAAAATTATATGACATAAAAAATCTTATATATTTTATATGTATAAATATATAAAAACTAAAAAACTCTAATTAATTGACTTAAAAACACTTAAATACTTTATCAAAATATAAAGAAAACTCAAATGCCATTTGGTATCTATATACATGTGTGTATGCATGTGTGTATGTGTGTGTATACATATATAAAATGCCATATAGATATACTGTCTGTAAAAAAGGTCAATGACATGCCAAGTTTTCTAAGACTCCAACTGGTCTCCATATATTATATTCTGTTCTTGTACATGTGTTTAAAACTGGTTAAACTGATGGACAGATTACATCAAAAAAGTTCCAAACTCAAATGGTCAGTCTGCCACTATGGAATTAAAATATAAAGTGTATTAAACTCCCTATTTTCTTTTCTTCCTTTTTTAAAACCATAGTTACTAAGTTACTAATATTGAGATAAAACCCACTGTCTATGATATCACTCATTCAAGGTTACTTAAAAAAGCCAGTTCTAACAACAATGTACACATTAAAAACTCATTTAGCACTAAAAAAATAAAATAAAAGAGACTTTAAAAAAAAATTTAAACTGCCATGAAAACCACGTTACCCAAATCTCTGGTCCATAATTTTCATTACATTACCTATTGGGACAACTAAAGTTTGGCCATGTAAACAAACTCCAACTGTCTCAAAACAATTTAAATCCAATCATCTTTTACAAACTAGTAAATTTATTATTATCTCATGACTAGAATTTAAAAATAAAAATTATTAAGACCCTTGTGTGCATATGTTTAAATATGTCTATATATAGACATATACGTTGTTTATACATAATACCAAATTGACTTATAAAGACACACTCATAAATTCAATAAATAAGTATAAATGTTTTTCAAATTCATGTAAATTTAATAAATTTTTAATAACTAAATTATTTTTAAAGTATTAATAAAATAAGAATAAAAATGTTTCAAATTGTCAACATACTTTTTACCTGGGTTACTAGTCATTTTTATATTTATTTATTTATTTTTTTTTTTTTGAGACAAAGTCTCACTCTGTTGCCCAGGCTAGAGTACCGTGGCATCAGCCTAGCTCACAGCAACCTCAAACTCCTGGGCTCAAGCGATCCTCCTGTCTCAGCCTCCCGAGTAGCTGGGACCACAGGCATGCGCCACCATGCCCGGCTAACTTTTTCTGTATATATTTTTAGTTGTCCATATAATTTCTTTCTATTTTTTGCTCTTGCTCAGGCTGGTCTCGAACTCCTGAGCTCAAACCATCCACCCGCCTCGGCCTCCCAGGATGCTAGGATTACAGGTGTGAGCCACCGTGCCCGACCAGTTAGACCTTTTTTAAGAGTCTGAGAAAGAAACCTGTGGTGTTAAAAGGAGTTGAGTGTCTCATTTAATCATAAGATTTTTTTTTTTTTAATAAGGGGTAGGGAATTGGGAAGTACTAGAAAAGATTGAGTAAAGACCTGATTTTCCAGGGAGCAGAGGAGTTGTGGAGTATACAGGGAGTTTTGTATTTCATCTTTTACTGTGACCATGGAGATAAAGGAGGGAAGTAGAGCTTTGAAAATTTAGGAACAGTAGAGTACGTGGCTCCAGTGTCGATCAGAAAATTGACATATTTATCTGTGACAGAGAGAATTATCCTAAGTTCAGTCACTTTGATGTTTTGAAGTGGAGTCAGTTTTGAAGTCGGGATTTGTCAGTCAGACTGAAGCAATACCAGAAGATCTGTGGGTATGGATGGGGCCGGTTTAAGGAGGCCCACCAGTTTTGGAAGGTGAGTGTGGTCTCCTGTCTCAGGGAGAGGGCACTCTAGCTTTTAGTGTCCCTTTCTTTTACAGAGAGGGCATGGTCCCAGTGGAGCCTGCTTCCTAGAGCATTTTTTATTCCAGTGACCCAGCTGGTTGTAGTTGAAGTAGGGCTTAGTTTCCAGAGAAGGATGTGGTCCTGGTGTCTTTGTCTGAGTCTCTTGGGTAACTCTGTCTCTGAAAAGTTTTTCCTATAGTGGCAGTCACCATTTGGAAACCTTTTTTGTTTGTTTGTTTTGGGGCCTGTTGTCAGTTTTGTTTTGTTTTGTTTCTTTTATTTTTTTAAATTTTGGTTGTTAAAGACCTTGAAGGCCAGGTTTAAAAGTTTTGTTTGTGGAGTTTGAAGCCTCTTTTTAAGTTTTTGGAGTTTTTGCCAAATATCAGGGGCTAACTGGGAGATGAAGTGTACTGTTAAGATGGATTGTCCTCCTTTGGTGTCAGGATTTAAGTTAGTAAAGAGGCAAATGGCCTCAGACAGTCATGAAAGGACAAAGGGCTTGATATTTATCTTGACTTTGAGACAGGGTCTCACTCTTGCTCACATTGGTCTTGAACTCCTGGCCTCAAGGGGTCCTCCCACCTCGGCCTCCCAGAGTGCTAGGATTGCAGGCGTGAGCCACTGCACCTGGTCTAAATTGTGAGTTTTTGTTAAACAATGATCATCATCTTAAAAACAACTTTTGGTATCCAAAGAAATATGCACAGAACCAAATGCATAGATTTTCTTTTCAAACTTTATTTTTTTAAGCCTAATCCCAAAGCTCTAAATCACATCTTCCCTTAGATTTCAACTCCAAGAAGACAATCTTGTCTTCCCTGGCTCACCCCTACCACCATCTTCTCTGAACAGAACGGCTAACCCACATCTCTTCCCCCCGACCGTTCATACATAACGAATGCCTCCTTTGTGTGACTGCTCCTGCTCCATCTCCTTGTGACAGTAGAAAGCAGCCCAGGTTCAGGCTTGCGCATCTGCTACCCATCTACTACTCAGAGAAATCAAATTTTTTGATTGAATGAGTTCTGCTTCTAGAGACAGAAGAATGTTCTCCCCTCCAGCAATGCCATGGAGGATTAGTCTCTTTCCAGCATCTATCCTGAAAAGCAAATAAACAAGCAAAAAATAGAAGACATCATGATATTCAGAAGGTCTTTACATCTATGTAGGAGTTTTTTCTATGACAGACATCAGAGTACCTGACATCTTTATATAGAAAAAATAATCTCACAAATGCACAATGAGATGATTAATACTGTTATCTCACAGGTGTGAAATCAGGTGACCTTTAATTTAGTGTTTTAATACAATGAAGATATAGCATATTATGTAAAAATAATTTTTTAAAAAATTAATCTATTTTCAATCTGATAGGGAAAAAACATTGTGTTTAAAAATTACATAGAAACCCTCATACAAATGCCACCACTAGGCTTTTCTGATGTGAACTAATGGAGATTATTACGTTCTCTTCAAGAGTTTAGGACAAAAAAGGAAAACCCACTTTGTATCAAAAATGAGCTTCCAAAAGATAATAATAGTAACTCAAAGGAGAGTCCCCTTAACTTCTGAATACTACCACCCTACCCAAAAACTCCATCCTTTTCTCTGCTGGACTTACTTCCTTCACAGGGATCAGAATACTGAATTGTGGCCTGTTCGTCTGTAAAATAAAACGACACACATTATTATTATCATTATTATTATACTTTAAGGGCTTCATACATTCAGAAAGACAAAATGCTTCCTAAAATCTACTGCGTTAGCCCTTTTCAGAAGATCCATACAGGTTATGAGCATATCCAGGATTACAAGAAGGTTTTCATCACTAATATTTACATGTTGTGACAAATTTTTAATCATAGCAAAAATATTAGAAATAGCCCTTTGAGAACAATGGTCCACATTGTTCTCTTGGTCTAAGAATCACATTATATAAAATGTCTCTCGTGTGAAAGACACTTTTAAAATGGCATACAATTGAAATCAAGTGTTTTAGGAGATCAGGCCATGTAATTATGTGCTACTTGGCTTGGGAAGGAGCATTTGTAAAATTAGACACCATGAAGAATGAGGCAGAAGTAAGTTGGGAGATGCAGGTAAGATCTCAGCCTTTACCTAGTAGGTAATAGTCATAGACTCTGATGGTTGCTGGTTTCAGGTTGGTGACCAGCACACTTTGGCTGATGGTGAAGGTATAGGTCTGAGTCTCCTTCCTGAGCTGTGGGGAAGACAGACGAAACAACACATTAAAACTAAAATGAAAATAACCCTCTACGTAATGTGGGGTTAAAAGACCCTTGCTGTCTTCATGCAGGTTTCCTGAAACACTCTACCTATCCCTTTTCCCCTATGACCATCTTTAAAATATTGCTTCCTGCTGACTTCCTGTCTCTTTCTTCTCAGGACCTTGCAGCTCCCTGGTCCTCTTGTGAATTGGTTCCTTCTGTTCAGGGTCCCCCCGACCCATGTTTCTTCCACTAAATTAACCCAAGTGGTCAAAGAAACAGAGATTTCCATTTCACTCCAAAAGTTCTATGTTCCCCGTTGGCTTTTCCTCTTCGATTAGGTCTCTAATCAAATGATGCCTCCTCAAAGAGACCTTTCTTGATCACCTTATTTTAAAATAGGCACATTGGGCTGCTCCAGCTGTGCAACATGCCGAAGGGAAAGAAGGCCAAGGGCAAAAAGGTGGCTCCGGCCCCGCCGTGGTGAAGAAGCAGGAGGCCAAGAAGGTGGTGAACTCCCTGTTCGAGAAGAGGCCGAAGAACTTTGGCATTGGACAGGACATCCAGCCCAAAAGGGACCTCACCCACTTTGTTAAATGGCCCTGCTACATCCGTTTGCAGAGGCAAAGGGCTATCCTCTATAAAAGGCTGAAAGTGCCTCCTGCCATTAACCAGTTCACCCAGGCCTTGGACCGCCAAACAGCTACTCAGCTGCTTAAGCTGGCCCACTAAAAAGCTTCTGCACAGCCAAAGAAACAGTCACGAGAATAAACAGACCACCTACAGAATGGGAAAAAATTTTTGGATACTACACATCAGATAAAGGACTGATAACAAGAATCTATTTAGAACTCAGGAAAGTCAGCAAGAAAAAATCAAGCAACCCTATCAAAAAGTGGGGAAATGACTTGAATAGAAACTTCTCAAAAGAAGATATAAGAATGGCTAACAAACATATGAAAAAATGCTCAACATCCCTAATCATCAGAGAAATGCAAATCAAAACCACAATGAGATATCACTTAACCCCAGTGAGAATGGCCTTTATCAAAAAAACCCAAAACAACACATGTTGGCGTGGGTGTGGAGAGACAGGAACACTAATACACTGCTGGTGGGACTGCAAACTAGTGCAACCCCTGTGGAAAGCATTATGGAGGTATCTTAAACAGATTCAAGTAGACCTGCCATTTGACCCAGCAATCCCATTATTGGGCATATACCCAAAGGAAAAAAGGTCATTCTGCAACAAAGACACACGTACCCGAATGTTTATAGCAGCACAATTCACAATAGCAAAGATGTGGAAACAACCCAAATGCCCATCAATACATGATTGGATTAGTAAGCTGTGGTATATGTATACCATGGAATATTACTCAGCTATAAGGAATAATGAAGATATGACATCTCTATGGTTCTCCTGGAGAGAGTTGGAACCCATTATATTAAGTGAAGTATGCCAAGAATGGAAAAACAAGCATCACATGTACTCACCAGAAAATTGGTTTCCCTGAACATCACCTAAATACACATCTGGGAATGACACCAATTGGATATCAGACTGAGGTGGGGGGTGGGGGAGGGGATGGGGGTATGCCTACACAATGAGTGCATTGCGCACTGTTTGGGGAATGGTAATGCTTGAAGGTGCTGACTCGGGAAGGGAGGGGTGGGGAAGGGAGGGATATATACCTACATGATGGGTGCAACGCGCACTACCTGGGGAACAGACACGCCTGGAGCTCTGATTTGGGGGAAAAGGCGGTACATGGGCAACGTATGTAACCTGCAATTCTGTATCCCCCATAACAATAAGATGAAATAAAAAAAAAAAAATAGGCACATTGGTATAATCCTAGCACCTGGGAGGCCGAGGCGGGCGGATTGTTTGAGCTCAGGAGTTCAAAACCAGCCTGAGCAAGAGCGAGACCCCATCTCTACTAAAAATAGAAAGAAATTATATGGACAGCTAAAAATATATATAGAAAAAAAATTAGCCGGCATGGTGGCACATGCCTGCAGTCCCAGCTATTCGAGAGGCTGAGGCAGAAGGATTGCTTGAGCCCAGGAGTTTGAGGTTGCTATGAGCTAGGCTGACGCCACGGCACTCTAGCCTGGGCAACAGAGTCAGCCTCTGTCTCAAAAAAAATAAATAAATAAAAATAAAATAAAATAGTCACATCGGCCAGGTGTGATGGCTCACACCTGTAAGCCCAGTGCTTTGGGAGGCCAAGGCAGGAGGATTTCTTGAGGCCAGTTTCTTTGAAACTAGCCTGAGCAACACAGCAAGACCCAATCTACACAAAAAAATTAAAAAATTAGCTGGATGTGGTGGCATGGTCTGTAGTCCCAGCTCCCCAGGATGGCTTGAGGCCAGGAGTTCAAGCTTACAGTGAGCTATGATTGTGCCACTGCACTCCATGAAGATATGAGGCAGATACCATATGTGCCTGGACAACAGAGTGAGACCCTGTCTCTAAAAACTAAGTAAATAAATGAAACAGTCACATACCTGGCCTACCCCACAAGCACTGTTTATACCCTTGTTTTGTATAGTATTTATTACTACTGAAATTACAACTGAAAAAATGTGTGTATGTGTACACCTACACATGCAATTTTTAAAAACTTGAACATTGTTTGTCTCTCTACTAGAATATCAGCTCTGTGAAGGCAGGGATCATGTCTATTATTTTTTGTTGTTGTTGTTTGTGGGGTTTTTGTTGTTGTTGGGTTTTTTTGTTTGTTTGTTTGGTTGGTTGTTTTTTTAATACAGGGTCTTGCTCTGTTGCCTGGGCTAGAGTGCCATGGTGCCATCATAGCTCAATGCAACCTCAAACTCCTGGGCTCAAGCCATCCTCTTGCCTCAGCCTCCCAAGTAGCTGGGACTACAGGTACATGCCACCATGCCCAGCCAATTTTTCTATTTTTTTGGTGAGACAGGGTCTTGCTCTTTCTCAAGCTAGTCTGGAACTCCTGGCAGCAAGCGATCCTCCCACCTCAGCTTCCCAAAGTACTAGTATTACAGGTGTGAGCCACTGCGCCTGGCCATGTCTATTGTTTTCTTCGCTATATCTCTACCACTCGGTAGAGTGTCTGGCATATATTGGTTGATCAATAAACATTTTTGAATAAATTAATGGAGAATCTAAGATAATTGTATAAATTAATTTAACAAGAAAATACTATGTTATAAATTTAGATATGGAGCTATATAAGCACCTAATTAGAAGAGATTTCCAAAGTTCTTCAGGTACAGTGATTCTCAAAGTGTGGTCCAGGGAACTCCCAGGGATCCCTGAGATTGTCTCTGGGAGTCTGAGAGATCAGAATTATTTTCAGAATACTACTAAGATGTTATTTCCTTTTTTACTCTCATTCTCTTCCAAGTACACAGGGGAGTCATCAGAGTACTTGATGTGTGATATCACAACAAATTGAATACATATGTAGATAGGAAAAACGTCATGCTCTTTGATTAAGCCAGATAGTAAAGCAAAATATCTAAAACAATGCCACTATTCTCATTATTTTTTTGTTTTGGAAATAGTTATTTTTATAAAAATACATTATTTATGTTAAAATGTAGTGAGTTCAGTATTGTTGTTGTTAAATTAATAAATGTTTTAAGGTTGTCTCAGTTTTCATTTCTAATGTGATAAATATCAACAGCTATAACCAGCATCACCAAAAACTCTTTGAGGTCCTCAGTACATTAAGAACATAAAGGGATCCTGAAACCAAAAAATTTTAGAACCACTATTCTTGTCCATCATTTGGTCCCCATAAGGATTTAAAGTAAGAGACTAATATGAACCAAAAGAAAGCTGGGATAGCAGTCTTAATTAATATCTGACGAAATGAAATCTAAGGTCCAAAACAGTGTGTGTGTGTTGGAATCTAAGGCAAAAACATACAATGTGTATATACACAGATCATGGGGAAAGAACAGTATATACTAATAAAAGGAAAACTGAATAAGGAGATATATTCGTAAAAACATGTACATCTAATTCTATATGCTTGAAACATATAAAGGAACAACTGATGGAAATATATAAATAAATGGATAAATCAAATATTATAATTAGATATTTTAACCACCCTTTTTAGAAACTTAAGCAGAAAAATAAGCAGAGTTATCAAACACATAAACAATAGAAATAATGATCTCATAATTTTCATCTAGAACAGAATCCATACCCAAGAGAAAAGCAATAGACATGCTTTTGGCTCATACACCGAACATTTACAAAAACAGGTGACAGATGAGATCATAAAAGAAACTTCAGTACATTCCCGAAGACCATAATCAAGAAGCCTATGTTCTCAGACCATAATACAACAAAATTAGAAATTAATGATAAAAGGATGGCTTTGAAAAATTCCATGCGTTTCCCATAAAATTAAGAAATAGAACTAAATGCTAAAACACTGCTTGTCTAAAATTGTGACAGAGATGGAATGCACTTAGAGGGAAACTTTTAGTTTAAATTCATTAAAAAATAAGGAAGACTAGAAATGTGAATAAGATCGTCCTGTGGTGAAAGTGACCAAGAAAAAAGTGGAGAAGATACACAGAAAAGGGAAAATAATCACATGAACTTTGGCTTTTAGGTCATTAGAATTGATGGTTCAATCTAGAAGCTGATTGACAAATGTGGCGGGTAAGGAGAATTTCCTTCCTTGTGTGTTACAGAATATCATGAAAAGAAGCATTGTAACAAATTTCAGAGCATTACTAGTCCTCTAGAACCTGTTTTGTTGAAATGAAAGGTTATATACAATGTCTAATGAATATTAATGAACATTAACATTACATTAAAATAACATCAACAGCTAATGTTTATTGAGGCTTACTTTATACCAGGCACAGTTCTAAATATTTTTAAGCATCTTAAATCACTTTGTTCTTTCCGTAGCTCTATGAGATAGATAACTATTTTTACCATTCCCACATTCATTTTACAGCTGACATTCAACACTTGTCCAGTTACACAGCCCAGGGTAGAACCAAGATGTTAGCCCTGGCAGTTTGGCTTCAAAGCTTCTGCCATTAACCACTGTATTATATTCTACAGCCGCAATGTTGCTTGCAACTACTGAGCACCCAAAATATGGCCAGTCAGAACCGAGATGTGCTGACAATGTAAAATATACTGGATTTCAAGGATGTAGTACAGAAAAAAAATAATGTAGATACCTCATTAATACTTTTGTATATTAATTATATGATAAAATGGAAATACTGTGGGTATATAAGGTTGTATAAAATATATTACCAAAATTAATTTCCTCTGTTTCTCTACTGTTAAAAATATGGCTACTAGGCCAGGCGCAGTGGCTCACGCCTGTAATCCTAGCACTCTGGGAGGCCGAGGCGGGAGGATCGCTCCAGGACAGGAGTTCAAGACCAGCCTGAGCAAGAGCGAGACCCAGTCTCTACTAAAAATAGAAAGAAATGATCTGGACAGCTAAAAATATATAGAAAAAATTAGCCGGGCATGATGACACATGCCTGTAGACCCAGCTACTCGGGAGGCTGAGGCAGAAGGATTGCTTGAGCCCAGGAGTTTGAGGTTGCTGTGAGCTAGGCTGATGCCATGGCACTCTAGCCCAGGCAACAGAGTGAGACTGTCTCTCAAAAAAAAAAAAAAAAAAAAAAATGGCTACTAGAAATTTTTTTTTTTTTTTTGATACAGAGTCTCACTTTGTTGCCCAGGCTAGAGTGAGTGCCGTGGCATCAGCCTAGCTCACAGCAACCTCAAACTCCTGAGCTCAAGGGATCCTGCTGTCTCAGCCTCCCGAGTAGTTGGGACTACAGGCATGTACCACCATGCCCGGCTAATTTTTTCTATATATATATTTAGCTGTCCATATAATTTCTTTCTATTTTTTTTAGTAGAGATGGGGTCTCGCTCTTGCTCAGGCTGGTCTCGAACTCCTGAGCTCAAACGATCCGCCCACCTCGGCCTCCCAGAGTGCTAGGATTACAGGCATGAGCCACCGCGCCCGGCCTAGAAATTTTTAAATGGCATAAATGGCACATTATAGACCTGTTGGACAGTGCTCCTCTAGAGGTGCAACAGGGTGTTGTGTGACATACCAGCATGGAGGTAGAACTTGTGTCATAATTGTGGACTCGCTCTCAGGTCCCTCATCCCTGTGTGTGTGAGACTAGTATATACAGATCGAAAGGAAGTCACAAAAATATATAAGCAATCAAGCTCTTTGGTCTAGTTCCTGAATACCTACCTCATCCAGGTAAATGTTAAGCGTGTCAGTTCCAGATTCAACCTTCTTCACCAGTGGTTGCTGGAGAAGCTGAATGAGAAAAAGGAAAAAACGAAAGGAGACTAAGAGCCATAGCCTCCCTACCCCTACGGTAATCTTCCAAAGCTCTGTCACGACCAAGGCGACAATGTACATACTGTGAACAAGGTAGGAAAAAGGAACGGAGACCATCACAGGTTCCATTTCATATATCCATGCATCTTTGTAGCCCACTTAGATAATCCAATCATGAGGTGTGTGCGTGCCCGCGTGCCTGTGTGGGTGTGTGTGTGTGTGTGTGTGTATGCCATGATGCCCATTTCACTAGTTTTTGATGATAATGGTAGGTCTTTTTCAGCTAGATAAATGTGGAGAACAGAAGCAACTTACTAACTGATTGGTGCCTTCCACGGGACTGAACCCAGATAGCATCTTCACCTCCACAATAGCCATATTGGAAGAGTTGCGACTCCCCACGTAACTGAGGGCAAAAAGAAGCAACCGTGTGAGCCTATTATTTCAGTGCACTCTGTGTCCCCAGCACACACACAAGTGCGCACACATCCCAGCTCAACTCCTGTGGCCCAGGTACACACCCCCACCGCCACTCAGGCATTCCTCACCTGGTGTGGATGGTGAGCGGCAAGGATCGAGGTAGAGTAGGTTGCTCACATCTAGCTCTTCCCGTTTCCACACTAAGACTAAAGGTCTCCGTAATTTTAGGAGGGAGGATATTATACCTCAACACCGTCTAGTAGGAAGGAATAGGTAACCAAATCAGAGTTGGAAAAATCTTTAAAGATTGTACAGTTCAAACTACTTTTCTTACAAATAAGATAAAGAGAAAAGGCTCCACTTGAGGGGAAGATGCCCTCAGGCTCTCCTTCCCAGTGTACACATCTTCTCCCGGATCTCTGCTTACCTGCGCATAGACACAGCCCTGGCCTGAGGCCTCCAGGGTGTACGTTCCAGGGATGCTGGGCAGAGCCTCCTGCTGCAGTACCAGTCTGTTGGCGGACTGTACGTTGAAGGTGCGCTGGAAATTCTCAGTGGATTTTACAGCCAGGTTGACTTCCTCAGATGGCACATAGGCAGTCGTGGCATATTTGGCAAGAGCTTGGAGAGCAACTACAGTATCCTGAGGAGAATCATCAAGCTTATGCTTACCATTTTGTGAGCTATTGGAATTAACCTTAAACAACCCTATAACCCACATATCTGATTGTTGTTAGCTGGTTTGGATGACACCTCTTGTATGTATTTAGAGAACTACATCCACTTCCTCTGGGGAAGCTAACATAGAAATCATAAGTATCTTGCTTGTATAGAAAATCACCATCTACAAGTTATTACTGAATATCCATAGGTTACTTGACTAACCTAATAAATTCATATTCAGAAATCAAAACTAGCTTCAAAATGGGTTATTGCTAGAAGCAAGTGGATAACTATTCAGTATATATTTTACAGCTTCCTTATCTGGGGAAGGAAACAACAATAACTTAGTAGCCCTAGAAATTGCACAATCTATGAAGTCATTTAACTGCGTAATGTGTCTTCTATGCCACAGTTAGAAAGAGTGTCAGGGATCCTAGGAAAGACCTTCCTTGCAGGTCAAGGCTTCTTAGCCATTATCCATGTGATAACCTTTTCACCTGGGAATAAGACAGATAAACTGTCACTAAGAGAGCACGGTATAGTGAAGTTTGAACCTTTTCATTCTGAAAACATAATGTATATAAATTACAGCAAGGGGAAAGAAAAAAAGAATGAGGTGTTCAGCAAAATCGTCCTATCCTGCTTTGTATTATAAGAATTTCTGCATGCTTGACACTGTAAAATATCTATTACAGAAAAAGGGAACCCCACTTCTTTATATCACAAATAAAAAAAAATCTTATTTAGACATCATCACTGTCCTGCAAAATAGGAAGACAGGTCGCCCACCCTGGGGAAGCAGTGAACAAGTTGCATCTGTGCAGCGTGACCATTTACCAACAATTTTTTGTCTACTCTGTGAATAGAAGCCAGAGAAGTCACTGGTGCTTTTACATATGGAAAGAACTCAAGGAAAGAGACCTCACCATCCGCTGAAAAATCAATGTGGGTGACTTTTTGTAATAGCCAAGGATTTTATTGAAAAACTATTCTGACGTATACCTGTCACTGAGAATTCTAAACATTTCACTACTGCTTTCCAAAAATACTATTATATAATTATTTAGGGATGAGCAAAAAGAAAGGAATCTTTCTTGATCTTTGGCTGAGAATTTCCCTGAAACAGGAAGGCATAGTACCACATAATTTTTAAAAATTACAATTAGGTCATTACCATATTCAAACTCAGTGCTCTTAAAATCTTTACCAAACATTGAAATCTGTTCATTCCTTCAGGTCTAACTTACATGTCATATCTTCAGTGAAATTGACCTTAATGTCAACAAATCAGGTTATAATCTCCATGAGGATCAGAAATATGTTTTCGTGGCCAGGTGCACTGGCTCACACCTGTAATCCCAGCACTATGGGAGGCTGAGGCAGGAGGATCACTTGAGGCTAGGAGTTCTAGACCAGGCAGGGCAACACAGCAAGACCTTGTCTCTACAAAAAATTAGTCAGGCTTGGTGGCACACTCCTGTAATCCCAGGTACTCAGGAGGCTGAGACAAGAGGCTCACCTGAGCCCAGAAGTTTGAGGCTGCAGTGAGCTATGATTGTGCCACTGCACTTTAGCCTTGGTGACAGAGCAAGACCCTGTCTCAAAAAAAAAAAAAAAAAAAAAGAGAAATGTTTTCTTATTTACTTCTATATCCTCATTAAAGTGATTTAGATGTAACTATTTAATAATATTTTCAGAACAAATGAATTAATAACTACTGTCTTTGTTATAATCTCAAATAATTTTTTATGATTTGAGTTTATCATACAGTTCTACCCTTTTTTCCCTGCTGCCACCCCACTAATTCAATGTTTCCTTACCCCTAACCTAGGCACATGAAACAGCCTCCTGATCTCTTCAAGCCCAGTGTCTCTCTCCTCTAAATTATCCCATACACCAAGAGACAGATTAATCTTTCTGAAACAAAGTTGAAAAAAAATTAATAGCTTGGCAGAATTAGATACAAACTCAAGTCTACCATGCCAGGCCCTTTGTGACGTGAACCTCCCCTGCCTCTCCAGCTTAAAGCCCATTATGCTTCAGCTAAACCAGTTTTCCCAACAACCATCAACATTTTTGCAAGTTAGTGTCTTTATTCACACCATTCCCTCTTCCTTTCAATAGTTGCCTACCAAAATTTTACATATCCTTTTAGATCTATGTCCAATGCCATTCCCTTATGAAGACTTTTCTCATCTCTCAAGCTGATGTAAGCTCTTTCTCCCTTTTGAAATTCAATATTGTGTACCCTTTGTACCTTTCTTATGTTATATAACCAGGTCCTGCTTTGTAATATATAGGTTGTCCTTGCTTTTCTTCTAGACTGTAAACTTTTTAGAGCAGAGACCATATCTTATTAGTTTTCTAATACCTTCAATAGCAGAAAAAGGAGATATGCCCACGAACCTTGCTCTTATATTTACAGACCTCATAATGGGCTTTCTAATTCGCTAATAGATAAATTTAGCTATAATTATATATGTCCTATTTACATGTAAAACATGGATCTCATGATGTTTCATACTCTACAAGGAAAGAAAATTAAATACATCTGGTACTACTCATGTACTCACATGACCCAAGTTTATGAATCCTTCTCTCTCTGTATATATATGTATTTTTTAAATCATTAAATCAACTTTTATTTGCATTTTTTTCTCTGATTTTTGAGACAGAGTCTCTCTCTGTCGCCTGGGCTAGAGTGACGTACTGCCAGCCTAGCTCACAGCAACCTCAAACTCCTGGGCTCAAGCAATCCTCCAGCCTCGGCCTCCCAGAGTGCTAGGATTACAGGCGTGAGCCACGGCACCTGGCCCCTTCTATATATTTTTCATATGCTTTTTCTCTCTAAGACCCTGGACCTAGAGGGCAAGGGCAATAGTTTTTCCTCTGTCTCCACACAGGATCTGACTCTATCTGCCAAGCGGCAGTGGGACAGCAGGCTGTTTACCTGAGTGGAAGAGAAGCCTCCGTATGCATTGCGTTGCTTGGCCAACCAGGCCACTATGCTAGTGGCCTTGGCTATGTCCTTTTGAGTCAGGCTGGGCTTGATAAGCTGGGCCAACAATACATAAGCTGTGAGTTCCACATCTAGAGCCTCAGGCTCAGCCCAAGGACCGGCATCTGGTGAGCGAGTAGGTTTCTGGCTCCAGTGAATGGAGTCTCCTGTGGAGAAAGAAACATAACTAGGAAGGTCTTGGAAAGAACTGATTTTCCCATATTCACTTTGTTTGTTTTTTTGTTTTTTGTTTTTTCTGAGACAGGGTCTTACTCTGTTGTCCAGGCTAGAGTGCCATGGCATCAGCCTAGCAGACAGCAACCTCAAACTTCTGGGCTCAAGCCTCTCAGCCTCCTGAGTAGCTGGGACTACAGGCATGCACCACCATGCCCAGGTAATTTTTTTTTTTTTTTTTTTTGAGACAGAGTCTTGCTTTGTTGCCCTGGCTAGAGTGAATGCCGTGGCATCAGCCTAGCTCACAGCAACCTCAAACTCCTGGGCTTAAGCAATCCTCCTGCCTCGGCCTCCCGAGTAGCTGGGACTACAGGCATGTGCCACCATGCCCGGCTAATTTTTCTATATATATTTTAGTTGGCCAGATAATTTCTTTCTGTTTTTAGTAGAGACGGGGTCTCGCTCTTGCTCAAGCTGGTCTCGAACTCCTGACCTTGAGCGATCCACCCGCCTCGGCCTCCCAGAGTGCTAGGATTACAGGCGTGAGCCACCGCGCCCGGCCTAAATGCTGCATCTTAAAGCAGAGAGAGTACCAAGCAAGACTTAATCATGGGTTAAAATAATATATTTCTCAGAATTAGCTGATTAATTGACTCTGATGTAAATGCAGGGATGTATGTGTGTGAGTGTGTGCGTACACATCTGCACACAATTCCCTAAGGCAAAGCTGAGAGTATCAATAAAAGCTCCTGCCTCCAGGAATTACGTAGAAACCACCCTTGCTAATTTATAAATTCTGATGATAATGGAGATAGGAAAGTAGAAACTTATTTTAAGTCTATGTGTTTGGGGACATTTTGGGGGGCTTATAACATTTTATGAATTTCTCGGCATTTATTTTACTTAATCAAAAGTTTGACATATTAAGTAGAACAAAAATGGCAAAACATATGTAAGAACTCTGAGGAACCATAGAAGGGATGGTAATAAGAATAATAAAAAAAAAATGCACTTAGGCCAGGCGTGGAGGCTCACGCCTGTAATCCTAGCACTCTTGGAGGCCAAGGCAGGAGGATCGCTTGAGCTCAGGAGTTTGAGACCAGCCTGAGCAAGAGTGAGACCCCGTCTCTACTAAAAATAGAAAAACTTAGCCGGGCGTGGTGGTGCGCACCTATAATCCCATCTACCCTGGAGGCTGAGGCAGAAGGATCACTGGAGCCCAGTAGTTTGAGGTTGCTGTCAGCTATGATGACACCACCACATTTGTGCGAGCAACAGAGTGAGACTCTGTTTCAAAAAAAAAAAAAAAAAAAGTGCTTAAAGGGTAATCCAATAGAATATGAGACCAAAACAAACCTCTGTGACAGCCAAAATGACAGATAACAGATAACTTGAAGAAAAAGAAGGAAAAAAATGGACTGAGAAGAGTGGAAGTTAGAAGTCTAATTAAATAGAAGTTTAGAGATAACAACCCACAAGAGGCAATCTAACTGGGAGAACATAATAGAAATTATATGAGCTTGCAATGCAAGATACTAGAAAAGAGATCATCCCAATAAATCAATATACATGGAACAGGTACATTCCACCCACCATCTGAGACACCTACTCCATGACTGGTGCTGCTTACATGCAAAACAAAAGACTAGCCTGAGCCGATACGACAGGACAACACAGCAATGACACTTATATAAATGAAAGCTGAGGCTGAATTTCTGTCTGAAAGTATAGTTTTAAATATACAGCTAGGTAAATCAAATGTATTAATATTTTATATACAAGATCTATCATAACTTCAAATATCATTCTAAATACATCCAAAGTGATCAAATCACTTTCAAAGATCTCCAAAAGGGTGATCTCCACAATGCCAATATAGTTTCCGACTACCTTCTACCATCTAGTTTCTCTTCATGTTAAAAGTATAATTATGCCCTTTGACTACTTACACGTTCTTCTCACAAAACTCCCAACGATGATTTTGTGACTTAACAACTTTTACTAAAATGAATCCTAGAGTTGAGTAAGTGAGAGAGGAGACCGGGATAAAGCATAGATAGTGCACAGCAGATTTTCACAGTTCCCAAGAACGCCTGACACGACCAGCATACCTGAGATGACAGCCTGTTGATCTAACGTTTTCAGAAGACTGTTTCTGGTGTCCGTTTCCCCAGCCAGGGAGAAAGTATAAGCCAACAGAGCCTGTGTGTAGAGGTTGGCGGTGGAGGTGACAGAATTCTTGAGACACTGCAGACCCTGATTCACCACTGGGTCCTAAAAAGTGAAGATGAAGAGCATAATTTATAAGGATTCCCTATAAAGTGGGAAGTAATAAGGAAATCATCATATCCTCCTTGTCTTTAAAGGGTGAGTAGGGACAAAGACACACGAATGTCTCTAGAATAGGCAAGACAAGAAGAGCATGTAGAGCAGGAGCCAGGGACACTCACGTCTGTGGTCTTGCCCATCTCTAGCAACGCAGCTGTGATGTATGCGGTCAAGGAGATCTCATCATCAACACCACCCTAGAGGGAAACAGGAGACGGTAAGTCAGGGCAGCAGCCAGCGCGGCACCTACAAGAATTACGTGCAAACTGCAAAAAGGCATCCCGTCTGAATAGATGAATTATTTTTTTTTAAGTGCTGCTTCCTGTAGGCTTTCTGCAGCCCCAAGCCTCCAGGATGCACTATGAGAGAAGAACAGGCTGGACTTTAGTAACTGCACAACCTTGAACAGTGGCCTATAGGAGGTAGCATTAGGTCCTCAGTTTAAGAAACTCAAGAGAAGGAGTTAGGAAGGATAAGAGGTCAAGAAAAAAGGTGGGGTAGAAATGAGCAGAGAATCTGAACCTCCTTACGTGCAATTCCCCCCAAGTAGCACAATGCCCAGCCCCTTCTCCAGGGGGGACTGGGTAAGAAAGACCTTTCCTGTTTAATGCTTTCCCCCCAAAAGATCTTAGCAAATTTTGTAAAATATCTAAATTATCTTCATTCTACAGATAAGAAAACAAACACTTAAAAAGATTAAATAGCTTGTTCAAGGTTGCACAGCTAATTCACAGCAGAACTGAGATTTGACCTCAGGGAGTTTAATTCTGGAGCTCACGGGCCAAACCACTGAACTGGACTACACCAGGGATGGGTTTCCTGATGGCCTGGCCAGACCTGGTAAGGGAGGAGTATGAAAACCTCTGGAATCTTGCTCTAGTCAAGTTTTGTCTTGTACTTCTCAGGTTTATTTCACACAGTGTCTAAGAGAAGAGGAAGACTTAGGGGAGACTGATGAGGTCTTTAATGAGGAATACGAGTGAATCCTACAAGGAGATTTTTTTTTTTTCATGCTCAAGATTTTTAATCCAGGCCCTGGAACAGCAATGTAAACGATCTCTCTAGGAAAGTTTGTACAAATCTGTCTTTCACTGGGTGTGTTCTGGATTGCACAAGCTGTCCTGCAGCATCTGTGCCTCACCCCGTGTTTGGGACAGTTGCAGGCAGTGTAGTCAATGGGTGACAGCAGCACCTCTGCAGTCCAACTGCCGTGGTTCAAATCTCAGTCCTGCCACTTGTTAGCATGCACCTTGGGCAATTTACTTAGTCTCCGTGCCTTAGTTTCTTCACCTGTTAAGCTGGGGTTAATAATGGCATGCCGATACCTACCTCACTGGTTTGTTGTAAATATTAAATGATATCAAATAAGCAAGGTGCCCAGAACAGTGCCTGCTACTGAGTAAACCCCTTAGAAAAGACACTGGGCTGCCTACTAGTCCCCACCCCAGGAAATGGCTTTTCCACATGGGTTTGGGGAGAGAGTAATTGGCCCGAAGATCTTCTAGTCCAGTAGTCTCAAACTTCAGTGTGTAACAGAACCATTTGGAGGGCTTGTTAAAACACAGATTGCCAGCCCACACTCCCAGTCTCCCAATCAGTAGGTCTGGGCTGGGAGCCAGAATCTGCCTTTCAAACAAGTTCACAGGTGATGCTGATGCTCCTGACCTGGGGACCGCGCTTTGACAACCACGTTCCAGCCCATATTCCCATTTCACAGACATGAAAACTGAGGCCCAGGATGGTCACCCAGAGCCAGGGCTGAGACCTGAAGAACACTGACTCCCAGGCCAGTGCACTTTTGCTTCTGCTCAGAGGTGTGAGTTCCTCCCAAACACAGCGGTGGGCTGCAGGCCCCGGACAGACCCGCACCTTCATAGCTGTGTGAATGAGCTGGCCCACGTTGGCATAGCAGCCGCTGGGGAGCTGGTTTCCCGCCATCCACTTGAGAGCATCCTGGATGTTCTTGTCATCAATGAAGATGAATTGCTGAGCTTGGCCAAAGCATTTTGTGACAAAGGCTGTCAGCCTACATGAGTGAAGAGGGAAATGTGGCATGAAGGGGGATGTCAGGTGAGGGTGCAATAGTTCCGTAGCTTATTCTGGGGTGTGGTTCCAGAAGGGGAGTTGATGAAACATAATGCCATAGGAGGCCTAGAAAAGGGAGGCGCTAATGGGCATTCATGAGGACAAGAACTGGGGAGGCACAAGGTCGGGGAGAAGACTGAGGGGCTTGACCACATATATGAGGCTGAAACCCAGGATTAAAGAGGTAGAAGACTGAGTGCTAGAGGGAATGGGGCTAGGGGAGAGGTAGAGGAATAGTTCCAGAGGGCTCAGGAATTACGCTCTGGAGTACAGAGTGCATTGGGAATCGGGCCGTATTACCATGTGTTTCCATTTCCATCTCTCTCCCCAAAGGCACTGTAGGAACCATTGCTGTGTTTGTACATCAGCTCCTTCTGGTACCCTGGGAAGCCAGACGTGGTTGTAAATCACAGTGACAACTTAAAAAAACACCCGCATGCCTTTCAAGGATGTGGGACCCTTCGGGGGCTGGAATTTCCCTGTGTCTTATCAGCCCATCATAGGCCCTGGAGGACAAGAGTGTCCAAACCTACTTACCTATCTCCAGGAAACCCACTGCCCGAGACCTGATGTCCTCAGTCAGCAGCCCGGCCTTCTCCAGGTACTGCAAGACGTAGATGATGGGGGCAAAAAGGACCATGTTCTGCTCCCCACAGCCACTGGGCATCTGCACCAGACTGTCCAGGTTCTGCAGGGCTGTGCCCATGATGTCTCCTGGGATCCAAAAGGAGAGAGAGAGCAGGTGGTGGGAGAAAGAAGATGGAACCCTAAAGAGTTATCATCATTCATTTAACATACGTATGTTAGCTGTCATTTAGTAAGTACCTATACCATGCTCTGGGGAGACAACGTAAGTCAAACACAGTCACTATCTTCAAAGAGCTCACAGTCAGAGGTGCAAACAATTATAATATATTTCAATTATAATTCATTATGAATGATTTTAATGTAGTACTACATATCACCTTGGGTCTGTACAAGGTGCTGGTGCACAGAGAGGTGCATAGGCCGTCTAAGGGAGTTCAGGGCTTTTAAGAAGACATGTCACTGAACTGATGAGTGACATAACAACCTACAAGACTGAGCCTCGATCTCTAAGTTCCTCCACTGCATATAAATTCATCACCCTCCACGTCACCAGGTCCCTCCCAAACACACAATCCAAAGACTCTTCCAAGTTATGCCTACTGACTCCTCTATATACTTCCTAAGCCAGTAAGCCTGACATAAGTGAGTCATTAACATCTGCATTCTAGCCAATGAGCTCAATTCAAATCTTTAAATACGTCCTGAGTGTCAGCTATGTTGCAGAAACTGTACTAGGGACAGAAAAAAACAGATGTGGCCTTTGCTCGCAAGGAACCCCCAACACAGTGTGGAGACAGACGTAGACAGTAGCTATGACACAATCAGATGAGTCCTGCATCAGAGTATGAACAAAATACAGTCAAAAGAGAGAACTTTTGACCTGCAAGGGATCTTGGTAGGGGTGAAGAAAGAACCTAACATTCATAGAGCTCCTATGTGCTAATAGTGTACCAGGAACATTTGATTGCATTTCATCTTTACACCGATCCTGAGAAGTAGGTTATCATCACCATTTTACAGGAGGAGAAAGAAGAATCAGAATTGTTCACTGACTTCTTCGAGGTGACATGGCCACTAAATGGCAGGTTTGATTTTCAAGCTCATGTTTTTCTACTTGCTTCCCCTCCTTGTCCAAAGGAGTAAAGTCTGCTGCCCAGGAAATATGGTTGTATCTTTCCCAAATGATACTCAAATTCCCCATTTTTAAAACGGTTGCTGCAAACATTTTATCTCCCCTTCACCTATTTTATAGACTACCTAATTTTTTTTTGAAACACTATCTAACTATGTTGTCCAGGCTAGTCTCGAACCCCTGGCCTCAAGTAATCCTCCTGCCTCAGCCTCCCAAGTAGCCGGGACTACAGGCATGAGCTGCCGTACCCAGCAACGACCTAAACCTAAACACATATCAGGCCTCAGTGACCTTAACTTCCTCCTACCCAGACTCCCGGTTTTGTTTTTGGTTTTGGTTTTTTTTTTTTTTTTTTGAGACAGAGTCTTGCTTTGTTGCCCGGGCTAGAGTGAATGCCGTGGCGTCAGCCTAGCTCACAGCAACCTCAAACTCCTGGGCTTAAGCGATCCTCCTGCCTCAGCCTCCCGAGTAGCTGGGACTACAGGCATGCGCCATCAGGCCCAGCTAATTTTTTCCATATATATTTTTAGTTGGCCAGATAATTTCTTTCTATTTTTAGTAGAGACGGGGTCTCGCTCTTGCTCAGGCTGGTCTCGAACTCCTGACCTCGAGCGATCCACCTGCCTCCGCCTCCCAGAGTGCTAGGATTACACAGACTCCCGGTTTTAACTAGAGCACACATCCACCCCCATCTGCACTGTCACCTACGCACCGTATCCCCACTATATAAAATAAACCCTCTCCATCACTTCTCGGCCACGCTTTCCTGCAGGTAGGGCCACACGCCCTGCCCCACTCCACACCTTTGCAGCCTCCAGCCCGACTTTTCCTTTCTGAGACAAGACTCTCTAGCTGCTTACCCAGAACAGTAACATAAGCCTTGGCCGAGTCAGGAACGACATCCACAGGGAGCTCCAGGGAGACGGATTCTGAAGTCACCTTTCCTGTGAGAGGCAGAGAAAAGGTGACACCATAGAAGGCGGGAATTGTGAGGGTTCTCAAGCCCAAATCATAGAAGGACTTTTTATAATCCAGGGTTTTGTGTACCCAGTGCTTTTTGTGGGATGGAGGCAGATTTTTTTAAACCTATTCATGGTGACTTTTGCTGAAAGTAAATTCTCAAGAGTCATAATTTTGTAGCACACTTTGTCCTCCTTAGCCTGCCTGTCAGTTAATCGGCCCTGTGAGGGAGGGAACCCCGAGGTCTCCCATCCCTTCCTGTCTACACCTTTCTCCTTTTGCCTACGGGAATCCTCACCACCCACCCACCCCTCTGAGTCTACCCACCTTTTGGGCACAGCAGTGAGCTGTGTGTCTTCTCCACGAGGACTCCCTCAGGCTGGCATGAGGAAGAACACAAGCAGGTAAAAGCAATGAAGATGAATGTCAGGGCAGGGGACACTGAAGGAGTAGGAACCAGAAGGGAATCTGCGGGGAGAAGAGGCCCCTCCCTGTGCCCCCAGGGCCTCCGTCAACTGGAGAGAAGGGAGCATCTCTCTGAAGCTCAGAAGTGCATTTCAACCCAGGGATAGACCCTCTCTGTGAAATTCTTTCTGAGCAAGGGCTAGAGCTAAGGACAAATTTAGGCAACTTACAAGAGGCAGGACTGGACTAACGATGGGGTTCGTGATGGGATTTTAAAAAAGCAGCTAATGACGAAGTTAGGGATTTTAGTAGGGGAAACTGACAGTGATTGAGTGTCTATGATGTGCCAGGCAGCGTGTCAGGCACTTCACAGGCCGTAGGTACAGGTTAGGCAGACAGTTAAAGGGCCAGGGAAGGAGGAAGTTGAAGCTACGTGGTTGGGGTTGGAGTAAGATTGCTGTGAGAGGTGAACTGGCGTGGTGAGACTGGAGCATCCCGGGCTGGCTGCAGTCTCTACCTCTGCAGCTCGGCCTGCACAAAACTCACCTTGACAAGAACTGATTTGATGAGTGTGTCACTCTGGCCCTTTTTGGGAACAAACCCCTTGCGGCCCCCACAAAGTTCATTGCTGTCCAGAATCTTAGTGCTAATGGTAAAGTTAACACGACCTGAGGAGAAAGAAGGTGAAGGGAAGCCCTTAGTCTTATCGCCAGAGGTGGTCTTTTCCCCTTTAGACCAGCATTTCTTAAGCATTAATGGTGGACGGGTCACCTGGGGAATCTTGTTACAACACAAACTCTGATGGGGTTGGGGGATGGACATTCTGAGTTTCTAACAAGTTCTAGGTGATGCCAGTGATGCCGGCCCAGTGTGACAGGTAGCCTCTAAGGACCAGCAATGAACCCTGCATCCTGATATTTACATCCTTATATAACACCTTCCTGTTAAGTGTGGGCTGGACTGGGTGGCTTGCTTCTAATCAAGAGGATAGGGCAAAAGTAATGAGACGTCTCTTCTGAGATTAGGTTGTAAACAAAACAAAAAAAAAAAGATGTCAGCTGCTGTCTCGGCACACTCTTACTCTCAGACTACTTGCTCTGGGGAAAGATAGCTGTCATGTGAGAGGCAGCCCAGTGGGAAGATTCACGTGGTGAGATACTCAGCGAGGCCCCTGGCCAAGAGTAGAGGCTGAGAACCGCGGCCCTCAGTCTAACAGCCCATGGGGATCAGAGGCTTTGACCGAGCTTGAAAATGGATCCTCTCCTAGTCCAGTCTTCAGGCGAGACCCCAGCCCTGGCTGTCACCTCGGAGCAACTTCATGAGAGACCTTGAGCCAGAGCTCCCCAGCTAAGCTGCATCCAGATCACTGATTCACAGCAATGGTGCGGTAAGAAGTGTTTGTTTTTAAAGCCACTAAGTCTCATGGTAATTTCTCAAGCAACAGTAGGTAACTAATATACCTGAAGATTGTCCTTTGAGTTGCAGGGGTTTAAACTATGAGCAACTGGCATCCCTAGGGTTAGTGTGAGGATTAGATGAGTTAAGACATGTCAAGCAGTCGGAATGATGCCTGGCCCATGGCAAGTGCTTGATTCGCTATGTGATCACATATCCCTTGTCCCGGTATGAATATTAAAATCTCTCCCTTTCACACTCAGAACGTTCCAGTTTGGATAAATTTGTTTGGTCACCTATCAAAGCGTATTTGTTTATTTACTTACAACATAGCCTTTGGAGGGAGGAAAATAGATGCAAATAGAAGGCAGAGGGAGGAGGAAACAAAGTGAATGCAAAGGAAAGGACGAAGTTCTCCATCCCTGAGCGTCTGCGCCAGGCTTCCTGTGCCCGTCTACCGCCTCCCTCTTACCCAGTGTGACGGCTGTGATGTTCCAGTGATAGGTTTCTGCTTCATCTGCACAGAGACAACGGGAGGCCCCAGAGTCTGCCCATGAATTCGCCTGGTACTCGTTGGATGCAGCCAGGTTAGTCTGAACCTGCAGAGGATGTTTGAGAGGCGAAGGGCATGAGCAAAGGAGACAGCACACAGAGGCCGAGGGAAACAGGGAGGCTGAGGCACCGACATGTCATTTCTTCCCCAGGGAAAATGGGTATGCTTCCAAGTCAGGGACAAACTGATGGCAGGGTTGGGGGTTCCAGGGCTCTCACCCTGATGCAGTCCTTTAGATAATTGAAGACGGTGGCGGTAAGACGGAAGGATTCCCCACGAAAGACTGAGTAAGGGAGAGTCAGTTCAACAAAGAACGGCTGGAAAGCAGTCAGTCCGACAGTGGGTGAAAGACCGAAGCCTCTGGCCTGGGAGGTGCAAAAGGTCATGGCCTTCCACTCGGTGATGGCGTCGGGAACCGTGACGTGGACCACTTCCTTCCCCGAGTCACTGCGAGAACACGAGAGCCCACGTGAGGCAGAGGTGGCCCGGGAGGAGAGCGTTTGTGAATTAAGGCACAGATTCATCTGCAGAAGTGGATTTTTTTGGTTGTGCGGGGAAAAGTAAAGAGGCAAGTGACCTGGGGGAACATGTGACTCTCAGGGTGACGCCTCAGGTGAGTGAGGACGTGCTAAGATGGGAGAAGGGGTGACAGGGCGTGTGGGGGGACGTGGGGGGCGTGTGTGTGCAAGCACTCCTGACAGAGGGGCTGGTGTTCTCGTGGCTCGTCCAAATGAGCACGTAGGCAGTGGGCAAGAACCAACGTCAGCGTGTGCCTTTAGAACGCTCAGTCCGCGCTGTGTGACTGTGAAGACGTGTGACTTCGTTCTGAGCGACTGTGTGTGAGTCTGTAAGAACTCAGGGAAAGAAACAAGTTCCCGTGCTCCATCAGACTTTCACGGCTCAAGACTTAGATCCATTAGGAATGATGCGGAGTTTTCTGCAGGCTCCACACTGCAAAATCTTCCCGTACCTGTGAGTCCGCACTTACCCAATGGGAAACAGATCCCAGAGCCAGGTCTCCGGGAAGTACTGGCGGACCCGAGAACCCTCTGACGGAAGTGACCCTCTGAGGGGTTCACCGGATGATGACCCAAAGGCCTCTGGAGGAACAACATCATCCGGTGATGAGACCAAGAATATGAGAATGTCGGAAAACAGAAGACTTCTGTTGTAAAATAAATTGAGGTGGAGGGACTACTAGAAGAAAATGCAGGGAAGCAGAGAACATCCAGTCAGAGACGAGGAGGAGGGACCACTGGGGAACTAAATGGACACAAAGGCCATCAGGGGAAGTGACAGGGAAGGGAGTTGGCCAGGGAATGAATAGATGAGGGCTTCAGGCTTCCAAAGCCCTCTCCAGAGAGAGAACCCTCTGGAAACTTCCTGTGTCTGTTATGCACAACCCGTTAGCATTTTAAGGCTAGAGGCTCAGTGCAAGATCAGGAGGCAAAGAGGGAGTTTTCCGAGTTTCACGACTTTAATCACCTCAAGGGAATCCACAGACCACGGAGGTGGCTTACCTCCAGCCATCGCCGTGCCGTATTCCGGAGATGGGTGGCTGCAATCTACAGGCTTCTTGATTTTGGCATTGGACAGTATTTTCAGGCCCATGTGCTGAGCGGCACCAAAGAGACCAGAGAGTAAACTGTTAACGTGGTCCCTTCCCCTAATCCAAGGGCTACTGCCCAGGAATTCTGCCCTCTAAGGATCAAAACAAAACATTCTTTCTCCGTTAATGGTGAGACTGGTGGTTATTACCCAGTCAGTACTCAGCCACCAAGATGGGTTCACTTTTGTTCCAGCTAGTACGAAAGGCTTTCAATTAAACTTATTTCATCAGTCAATACACTTAATGCTTCTTCCAAATATTAGTCACTGTGTCATTATTTGACACTCTGAACTTCCTAAGGGCAGGGACCATACCAGCTTGAACAATTCAACAAAAGTGTGATGAGCACTGGGTGTAGCCAGGCATTAGAGAGAACAAACACAAAGGTGAACGAGACCTGGTTCCCGACCTCAGAGACCTCCGGGTCAGATTTGAGCCACACAGCATCCCAAATCCCTGCTCATAAAATAGGTGCAAAATATTTTTTATAATAATGACAAGAGACCTCTGGGTGGCCCTCCCTAATTTTTCTTCTTGTCCAATCCCATGGAAATCAAGGTTTGGGGACCACAGAAAGAGGAGGACTAGGTGTACAGCCTCTCACAGCAGTTCTCTTCCAATGCGACTGGGCAACTTCTTCAATTATAAAGCCAAGAAAGGCTGCCCTACGTGTCAGAAGCTTCTTTCAAGATGTTTTTCCTGTCAGTCCCCATGTGAGTCGCTCTGATTTCTCAAATATGGACATTCCTTTGTTGCCCCCCACCACCATTGTTTCTATAAGAACAAATTGGGTAAGAACAAATACCTGGAAAAGACTGAAAAGGTCTGTGCCCTCAGACAGCCAGGGCCTCCAGATAACAGACCGCCTGCTCCAGCGCCCCTCGGGCACAGGGTCAATGAGGGGCTGCGCAAAGTCCCACGGACCGGACCCTGGACACTCGTCATATTCAGCCACTTGATAGGGGTAGTGACCATACCAGAACGGAAACATCCCATAGACCTGAGAAAAGGGGGGCAAAGAAAATAATGTATTGACACAGTGAAATCAGTTGGGAAACTTCTCTCAGATTCTGTGCCAGATGCTGCCACATTCTCCTGCATCGTGGCCCTTCATTACTCCAGAATTATTTTACATTTATTCTATCATAACCACTGTTCTTACTTTTTTTTTTTTTTTTTTTGAGACAGAGTCTCTCTCTGTTGCCTGGGCTAGAGTGCCCATTCTTACTTTTTAAATTTTGACCTCTGTCTCACCCCTCTTCCTAATCCTATCTCCCATTTCATTCTCTTTCCTTATCTCTATGTTCATATTAATCATGCCCCTTTCATACCTGCATTTCCATACCAGCTTTTTTGCCACCCTTTGGTGGTTCATTATTTCCCTAACACTTTCTCCACTCCCTGAAATCTACCCCTTATTCTGATGCAAATTCTTCTCTATCCTCTCCCTCTTGGCTCCCCGTCAGCAGACTACTCACAGAGCCGTTGCTCAGCTCTGTCTCTGGCCTCAGGAGTAGGACACTCTCATCCACGGCCCGGACTGCACACAGGGACCCAGGAGCCGCCCGCAGCTGCAGCTCCACATCTGCCCCTGGAAGCTGCCGGGAAGGTGAGAAGCCAAGGGAAACCTGGAGAAGGGAAAGGTAGAACGCGGGGATGAGGTCAGCCTAGGCAGGAGGGGAAGCGGTGTGATTTGGATCATCAGCCAACATGCCCCAGCTGTGGTATCCAACCCATTCCTGCACTTCTGTACCTTTCTTTGTAAAGTCCAGCTCTTTAGGAGTAGGATGTTATGATAGAGTTGGAAAAAGTGGGCGGTACAGAATGATATAGAAAGTTTAGAAGAGAAGAAGTAGAAAGAAAGAGAGTATGTGGAATAACTATATAGAACATGTGATTACCCAGCATGATTTTCTTAAAAAGCAGAAACAAGAGAAAAATAGATTTCAATGTAAACCTAAAACACTAAAGATATAACTACAATCTGACATCCAACGTCAATAGTATCTTCGTGTTTCCCTGAACTTGTCTGTTCCAACCCCAGCACACACAAGATCTTTCTTTAAGCCCAACTCCTTTCTTCACCCTCCTCAGCTGCCCTTTTACCTGATTGTCAAAGCACATCTCGACTGAGAACTGAATTCTGTCAGCTATAACACCTCCACTGGAAAAAATGGCATAGATCAGCAGGGAAGGATCAGGAGCTAGTCTGGAGGTGAAGGTCAGGTAGAGAGAGAAGGAGCCTTTCAGTCCTGAAAGAGAGAAGGGGACATTGGGGGAGTGAGAATGCACAGTCACCTGCCAATGACATCTAGCCACACGTGTGCGCTTCTCATTGCAGCATCACAGTGCAAGTTACTTCTCATTCTTCTATGATTATTATTATTATTATTTTTTTTTTTTTTTTGAGACAGAGTCTCACTCCGTTGCCTGGGTGAGAGTGCCATGGTGTCAGCCTAGCTCACAGCAACCTCAGACTCCTGGGCTCAAGCCATCCTTCTGCCTCAGCCTCCCCAGTAGTGGGGACTAGCAGGCATGCGCCACCATGCCCAGCTAATTTTATATATATATATATATATATATATATATGTATATATATATATATATATATATTTTTTTTTTAGTTGTCCAGCTAATTTCTTTCTATTTTTTTTAGTAGAGACAGGGTCTTGCTCTTGCTCAGGCTGGTCTTGAACTCCTGAGCTCAAACGATTCTCCCGCCTCAACCTCCCAAAGTGCTAGGATTACAGGCGTGAGCCACCGCGCCCGGCCTCTTCTATGATTATTGTCAGTGTTCCGTTCCCACTGCTCCTATGTATAAGAACTGTTTTCTGGAAGTTTAAAATATCCTTTTCTTTTCCAGAAGACATATGACATACACTCACCTTCCTTCTTAGAGTTCAGATGTTTCTGCCCCTCCATCTGGAAACTCCCTTTCCCTATTAACTAAAGGAGAGAGGAAAATAACCAACAGCGCAGAAGTTACGGCAATTTCCCCTTGGCCCTACTTCTGGAACATCTCTGCATCCCTGCAGGAGGGGAGGCTCCTACCACAGCTCCCGAGCCTGCTCAACACTTCCCCGAGCATCCCTTAGCTTGACAAGTGCACGGTGCTGCCAGCAGGTCCTGAGGACGCTCCCTCCAGGTGGAAGACTGCCGAGAACCACGGGGGTGGAGGGGAGGTGTCTGGGAGCATAGATACCATTCCTCACGATAGATGGCTGCCCGCCATTTCTTAAAGATCTCCGGGTTTTATTCTCTTATAATCCTTGTAACATAAAGCGAGCTAAAGTCCATCCTCATAACTTTGTACTGTGGCTCAGTTCAAAATTCAGTGGAAATGAGTTCACCTTAAACTATCCCGAACCCTCCTGACATTTGACCCTCTGGAGGAGAAACCTCCTTTGTTTAAACTCTCCTTTCCTGTCCACTCTCATGTGAAACAGAATCCCATGAAGGTGTCTCTCACGCTCCTGCCGGGGGCTCCGCGGCCGGTTCCTCAGGGTCCCCTGGCCTCAGCTGTCCCCACGGCTCAGCCTGCACTCATGCCTTTCGTAGGCCTCCCCCGTGCCCGTGCTGAAGACGGGCCTGCACTGTCACTCTGACTTGTCACGTTCCACCTGCCTCTCCTCATTCTGCTGTGTCAGGACGACTGTTCTTAGTGGGACGAAAACACTGAACTCACAGAAGCTACTGGAATGATCCAGAAGGGAGAGAGTCTCTCAGAGACTGAGAGGAGGGTAAGGGAGTAAAGAGTCCCTGGGACCATCAAACCTAAGGTTCTCCTGACCCTGCTTCCTGCTGGTCTTTACACACTGCTTTCAGGCTGCCCAGCTGTGATTTCATTTCCCCAACAAGGCTGCTATTGATGTGAACGTTAACCCTACAGCAGCTATCTGAAACTATGGTCCACAGATGGAGCAGAAGGAAACGCATCCCGAGTCCCGTTCCCTCCACACCTTCCCTCCCACCCGCCTCCTTTTCCATCCCAGCTGGCAACATTTTCTCAGTTAATTCCTTATCTTATTTTCCCATACAATTTCCCTGGGTTCCTACTCAAAATCTCTTTCTTCCTCAAATTGGCCCATCCCTTACACCTACGCTGTGTGATACAGTAGCCCCTAGCCACAGGGGAAGATTGAATACTTGAAATGTGGCCAGTTTCAACTGAGACATGCTTTAAGGGTAAAATACTACTGAGTTTCAGAGAGTTGGTTGAAAGAAAGAATGTAAAATAGCTATTAATGTTTATATTGATTTCATGTTGACTTGATAATATTTTGGATACATGAGGTTATGTAAAATATATTTTTTTAAATTGATTTCACCTGTTCTTTAAATTTTTTTTTAATATGGCTTCTAAAAATTTTGAAATTATGTACGTGTCTTGCATTGTGTCCCCATCTAGACGGTCTATCCAGCTCTCTGGCTGACTCCCCTCCCCAACACACTCTCCCCAATCCCCGTTTCTCAGTCTCACATAGTAGGAGAAGGTGATTTCTTGGTCGGGGCTAGCATCAGCTGGATCGATGTAATAATCCACCAGCACTTTCTGGGGCTGGCCGCATTTCAAGAGGCCACCATTTGGGTGGCGGATGCCGACGAAGCTGCGGGTTGTGTTGTAGAAGGGTTGCAGGTACAGGTAGGCATTTTGGTAGTAATGAGGCACTTGTTCTGGATTGTGTACTAAATCTTCCATTTGGAACTTTCCCTGGGAGAAAAAGAAAAAGTCCTGTCTTACCCCAACCATATTAACCCCATGGACTTGTCATGCTTTTCAAACAGAGCTCTTTCTCTCAAATCTTCACTGCCTAGGAGCAGCACCTGGGTATTTCACTAGAGGTCCAGCAAGGATGGATAAGGAATCCATAAAAGTGGTTGTGTGCAGCAACATTTTGGCATGTAGGAGAGTCATAGGAGGGTTGAATTATAGTTGTTAAGTTTGGGAAATTGTGGGTGATATACCTTCACCAACTGATGCCGAGGGGATACATAAGCATGACTAAGATTACATTGAAATCGAAGACTATATTTCAGGGATAAGAAAACTAGATTTAGAGGATACTAAGATTGAAAAATAATTATTTTTGAGTATATTGATTGGATAATGGCTAGACATAGTCAAGACGGTGCTGTGTGGCTCATGCCTGTAATCCCAGCACTCTGGGAGACCGAGGTGAAAGGATCACTTGAGGCCAGGGGTTTGAAATCAGCTTGGGCAACATAGCAAGATCCCATCTCTACAAAAAGTAAGAAAAAAAATTAGCCAGGTGTAGTGGCACACCTGTAGTCCCAGCTACTGAGGGGTGGGGGCTAAAGCAGGAAATCACTTGAGCCCAGGAGTTCGAGGTTACAGTGAGCTTTGACTGTGTCATTGCACTCCAGTCTGGGTGACAGAGTGAAACCTCTGTCTCAAAAAAAATAGTCAAATTAGCCCCAAGACAAATAGTATGTGTTTGCTTAAGTTGTGTGGTTGAATGATTGTATTCATGGCTTTGTGGCTCCGATTCTTCACCCCTTCCTGTGTCACCATTCTTTAGCAACTAATCTTAGCCTGACCATGGGCTCACCATGTGACTAGTTGTTGGGAATGGAATATTAGCATGTACAACATAACTGGATACTTAGAAAAGCCCTCGTATGTCAGCTTTTGCGCTTGTGTCACGTCACTGCAGTAAGAATACACCTGGACTAGCTCGCTGGAGCTCAAGAGATGTGGAACACCAGCTTACAGCCAGCTGATCCACAGACACATCAGGAAAGCCACCAAAATTGTCAAAGCTGCCTAACTGACCACCCCAGGTGCGCGAGAAATGAGTGCTTTCTGTTGCGTGATGCTGAGGCTTTGTAGCTGTTTGGTAAGCAGCACGTTGTTGCAGCAGTTGATGACTGGTACGAGCAGCCTTCCTTGTAAGTTACCTAAAATCTAGAGTTCTCTTGTTTGCCATGTTCATAAGGAATGGGGGGAGTGAAAGGAGAACGGGAAGATTTGATTCTGAACCACTTTTCCTTCCCTGTTCTGATTTCATAAATAGCCTCAGACAGAGATGGGGATAAGTGAGAAGATGAATTAGTATAAATCATAGTTTTCACCTGAAGGGTTATTTATTTGATTGATATTAAAAACCAAAAGGATCTGAGAAAAACAGTGAGTGAGGGGGATGGAATTACAATTGACGGGAGGATAAGAAACAAGAAGATTTTGAAGTTGTCCTTCGGGGAAGCTTCCTTTATAGGAAGAGGGTCCTCCCCAGCGCTTACCTGCAGAGAAACCTGTGTCCCATTCCAGTTGGACGTATCCAGCTCAAAGGGAGCAAGGCCATTGTTGTCCGTAAGGAGGGTCTGGTTGATGGTTCCATTTACACCGGAAATCACCAGAAACACTGGATGGTTCTTCAGGAGGGAGCCATCATGGCCCCTAACTCTTACCTGAGGGGTGAAGGTCATTAGGGCTTTAGAATTAGGTTTGGAGTAGGCTTGAGTATGGGGCAAAGTGAAGCCATAACAGAAATTCTAAGAATACACCTCAGGAAGGAGTCTAGAAAAACGTAAATGTGATTCAAGCATTCACAGCTAGGATGTACGAGGAACGGAGAAGCAACGGCAGGAGCAGCCTGAGGCAGAGCTGAACGTGCCCCGGAGCTGATGCAGCTTTAGGGCTCTTGACTGGCATGGGTCTCCCCCAAGGTTCTGTGCAAAGACGGACCCCCTTCCCTTCCCAAACTGCATAATCCTTAGGCACTAAAAAAATCTAGATCTACCCTTGATCTAGAGAAAAGATGACTGAGGAATAAATGTGTCTAAATATGTACGATATTACTGTGTTGACCAGTTGTGTGGGAAGTAAAGAAAGATAAGCTGAAGGGAGGAGGGGGTTCAGTTAGAGATCAGGGCGAAGACACTAACAAAGGAAACTTTAACATTTCCAAAGAAAATGCTTAAGGAGCTGTAAATGGCTTTCTGTCAAGGAAAGTTTGCTATTAACCTTGCTTAGATGTAGACGCCCAGACTAGATGATTTTTCCAGAAAACTTGCAGCTCTTAAATTCAAAGATTTGGACATTGAAAGATGAGCCCCTGGCCTTAGGAAGGGCACTGCAGTCACACTGGTACTCAAAGCGCGTCTCCTGCAGGATTGACGGCAGCACAGCGCAAGGAGTTAAGAGCGTATACTCTGGGTGCAGGCTCCCGGATTCGGTCAGAGTTACCACTTACTAGCTGTGTAACCTTGGGAAAACCACTCAACCCCTCTTGCTTCAGTCTCCTCATCTGTAAAATGGGGCCAATAATAGCATCTACCTCATAGGATTGTTGTAAAGATTAAATAAATGAATACGTGTAAAGTACTTAGAACAAGGCTAATTTAGCTATTATTATATGGCCCCAGGAAGGAGGCAAAAGTGAACGGCTAAGCATTTTTGTCTATGCAGAGACAAGTTGCAACTTACCTTCCCACTGAAGGGGAAATTGGGGTAATAAAAATTATCGGTGTCCTCAAAGGTCATTGATCCCATTTGTGAAGAAATGTAAATATCCTGAGTGGTATTGGCCTCCACTCCTGCAGAGGGAAACAAGATGTACAATGATCTAAGTACCTGATAGCCTCATCTTCATCTGTAATGTCAAATTCCTGAGGGAACGGTGCCACTGGAAGTATGAAGTTGAATGTATTTCTGGGCAAAGATCCAAACCAACTCCTCCTCCTCAAACGTTTGGAGAAATAGGTAGTAGATGGCAGGGTGGAATCTGGCACTTCCCCTGGACTGAGAATGAGGAGCAGGGTACCTCCCAAATACTCATGAGGGTAGACCCTGAATCCTCCAAGTAGTTCTATCCCGGGGACAGACCTGCTCCTTTCTCTTCTTTTAAGGTGCCCAGGAGCGCCCCGCTTACCTGTCCCTTTCTCCACCACAGTAGCCACAATATTGACGTTGTAGCTGTACACATATCCAGTGAGGTTGAAGGTGGCCATGTCCACAGACGCCGAGAAGCACCCTGTTTTGTCAGTCTAGTGAAGCAATCCGAGTGAGAAAGAGAGAACGTGAGGAACCCAATCTCCACTTCCATTTCATAATGTGTTGTAGAAGGAAGTAATTTCTTATCTCCATACTTTGGTTTCTCCATCTTTAAGATAGAAAAACTCCTATAACATGAACTGTACACTCGCACATATATAATCACAAGACGATTTTGAAGCTCCAAGATTTGAGAAATGGAAAAAGAGCCAAGAGCAGAACTGGAAAATTGTACCTTACAAGAGTTTAGGTTAATTTCTCAATTTCCAGGCAGACTCTGAAACGCTATCTGTTTAGGATAAGGAACATGGCTTTGTTCTTTGGAATTGGGATAATAGTCCCGTGAAATTTTTCCCATTTTGGGCTTTTTACCACTTCTCTAAGTTGATGCTTACTTATTTACTCTCTGGGATGTGTGGCTAAGGTTCCTTTTCTACGTCCCATGTACTCACCTGTCCAGAGAGGTGCTTGCATTTGTCGGGTTCCCGTCCCACCTCTCCATACCAGTAAGAATACGCCTTCTGACAGGCCGACACCTGCACTGCCCCCAGCACGGGCTTTCCGTAGGTGAACCTGACCAAGAAAAGCATGAGGAGCCAGAGTTGGGGATCCCACTGGAGATCCAACTCTCTTCCCCCAAACACTACTTTCCCACACTGTAGCCCCTGAAAGCACTCTGACAATCCTACCTTTCTCTAGCTCTCTTTCCCTTCCCTGCTTTCCTCAGAGCCTCAGCGTGTTTCCATTACACAAGAAGCACCATGCTGAGGTCAGAAACAGTCTCTTTCTGTCTCCTTACTCCTATTTCTCCATGAGATTCAATATTGTGTTCCACACAAAGTAGAGACCAAATCAATGATACTGACCGAGTGAGGTGGACAATAAGAACAGAAAAGCAATTACGAAATGTGTTCTTGGATAAGTCATGACTCTGAACTATGTAAAATATCCCAAGTTTTGGCTCACCCATAATCCCTCTGCCCACATCACTCCCTCATCACTTCTCTCAACAGGGCTTCAATCTCCACCAGATCCAGAGCTCCCACTCTTACCTGCAACAAATTTTTACTAAGAAAGATTCCTGCACCGTTGACAACTGCTTGGGTTCCACCACTTCCACCTTGAACTTAGGCAGCACTGGGGAGAGTAGAAAGAGAAATGGAAAAAGAACAGGAGGATGTGGTCCAATAGGTAGTGAACAAAGGGTATAAAAACAATGATAATCCAATTAATTAATTTAATAAATGGAACATTATTAAGGTAAAATGCTCCTGACGTTATTAGTTGGTTTAGGGCTGATTCAAAAATAAATACGTAATTCTTCTGCAGAGTAGATTTTACTTTCCCTTTGCTGATTTTAAGTCAAGATTATGCCTAACACTTTGACCTGTCAATTGCCCCACCTACCATATTCCTCCACGCTGAAGGTGCCAAAGGTCTTGCCCTCAGCCACTGCCACTGCCACAGTGTAGGTGCCCAGCGTTGCCTCTGGTGCCAGTTGGAAGGACAGGTCTACAATGCCTTGTGTGGGCGTCACGTCCAGCCACTGTGCAATCCTGTTGCTATTTGGATCCTGTGTCCAGTGAAGAGAAACTGCGTGATGTGCCTGCCTGTTTGCTTCCCGCTCCACACTGCAAAATGCAGGCAAAGAAGCAAACAAGCAAGTAAAGAATTCCACCCATCGTTCATGGCCCCTGTGGTCTGTGATCGGGAAGAATAGCTCCCTGCATTATTTATAATTTTCTTCCTTACTGGATGAAATAAATATTCGTATATGTCCAGCCCCCATTTGGGAGGAAAAGTGTCCTCTAAAGTGTCCACACCAGTTTCAGAAAGTGGGCTTTGGGATATCATTTACAAAGAATGTCTACTGTATTTCTGGTCCCTATTGAGAGACAAAGCTGAAGGAATTGATTGTAAGATACCTGAAAGATAGGTAGTTTCGTGGGAAAAATGGAGGGGATGCTGTGGGGAATTCACCCTTCTAGATCCTTTCCTTCGAAACTCTTCTCACAGGCATTTACGCTGCCATGTAACAGTGGAGCGTTTATGACAAGAGCTATTACCTAAGACTAGCAGCAGCATAGACCCAAGCCTGATTAAATGGGCATGGCACGGAGAAGTCACACTAGTGAGGGGCAGGGGGCCGCAGGCATGGCCAAGGGTGGTGTCCTTGTCTACAGCGGCTTAGGTCCGAGAGACCAGGAGGGCAGAGGCAAGAGGACAAGCTCAGCTCAGGTGGATGTGGGTGCTCGGGGCAGGCAGAGTCTTGGGGGTCTGGACCAAGATAGTTGTGTCTGCCTTCAAGTGTTAGCACCAAATTCCCATTCTTCCTTCTCCACAACTGACAGAGAAGAAAAAGAAACTACTACTTACCTGTAGTTCCACCAGGGAGTACTGAAAAGGAAAACCAGATAATGTGGGTTAAAGTAGCAATAAGGATAAGTCTGCCAAAAGCAGAAAGTCTCAAAGTACTCTTCCTTTCTCTCTTGCCCATTCTTTTCTTTCTTTCTTTCTTTTTTTTATGGTTGGTTGGTTTGGGGTTTTTTTCCTGAGACAAGATCTTGCTCTGTCACTCCTACCTTGGCTGCAGTACAGTGGCATCATCATAGCTCACTGAGGCCCCAAACTCCTGGGCTCAGGGGATCTTGTTGCCTCAACCTCCTGAGTAGCTGGGACAACAGCTGTATGCCACCACCATTCCTTTCTTTCTAAATGGCTCTTTTGTGCCCTGAAAAGAGTAACAATGGGGGGCAAAGGTTTATTGGGAGGGGAAGAGGAGAGATTTCCTCAAAGGAATTGCCAGTCTCCAAAAGATCTGAAGCAATGGAGCCCTCAGCATCTATGTGCCCTGTGACTGATCTTCCACAACAAACATGCCCTAAAAGAAGTATAGCACCCACAGGCTCCCCGGTGTTTAAACCTCTTCTTGGTAGCCAGCCATCTCCTGGCCTCCTCCTTTGCCATTTGAATGCCACTGAGCAGGAACCTTACTTTCAAACATTACAAAATAACTTTGAAAAAAATTTTGTTTGAAAGAGTTCCATCAAAGGATCATGTATAGTTTCCTAAAGAAAATGGTTGCTAAATGGATGCTAAAACCATTAAGTTGGTGGGGAATGGGTCATTGTGCTTGTAACTAGATGAGATTGAAAGCTGGAATTTAGTTGGGGGTGGGGGAAAGGGAGATCAGAGAGGGTGCAACATTATTCAAAAGAGAAGACCAGGCCGGGGGCGGTGGCTCACGCCTGTAATCCCAGCACTCTGGGAGGTCGAGGCAGGAGGATCGCTTGAGGTCAGGAGTTCGAGACCAGCCTGAGCAAGAGCGAGACCCTGTCTCTACTAAAAATAGAAAGAAATTATCTGGACAACTAAAAATATATACAGAAAAAATTAGCCGGGCATGGTGGCACATGCATGTAGTCCCAGCCACTCGGGAGGCTGAGGCAGGAGGATTGCTTGAGCCCAGGAGTCTGAGGTTGCTGTGAGCTAGGCTGATGCCATGGCCGTCTAGCCCGGGCAACAGAGTGAGACTCTGTCTCAAAAAAAAAAAAAAAAAGAGAGAGAGAAGACCAGTTTGTGTCTAACCTGGAAAGGAGAGAAAATGAAATCAAGATAGTGCTTGCCTTGGATTACTGGGCCAAGTACCATGTGATGCCAACCAGTGAAAAAGTTGCACCCACTAATACAAATATCAGCCTTGACATCAGGGATAATGGCAATTCTTCCAAAAAGCCAAAAAAACAAGGGGAAATAAGGATCATGGTAACATAGAACTTCTAAAAACCTGAGGCGATATAGACATCAGGAGGCAAACATCACTGAGATTGCTATAGATTGCCATAAAGTCCAGAAAAAGAACTCTTCTTTAGATAATAAAAGCAAAGCACTTTTCTCACAGGGTGTCAAGAATCAGGAAGGCCATCAGGCAGCCAGAAGTAGGCCCCGGAGGGAAATAAGTGTCCAACTAGGAAAGCAGCATTTCCACCTGGAAGTTGCACAAAGTTTCTGAATAACTGGGTACAACAACCAAACTAGACACGGCCAGTTCATAGCAGACACACTGTAGTTGTTTAAAGATAAAATATTTGCTCTGTAAACACAGTTTTTATCCTCACTTTCTTGGTGAAATTTCCTTTTGTTAGTGTCAGTGCTTTGACCGAAGTGGGAGGGATGGGCTGGCTAGAGAGATGGCGTGGGGAGGAAGGGAACGTTTGACGAGAGAAATCGAGCCTACTGCGGAACCCAGCATCACTCGAGCCGAGGAAAGGCACGTTAGTGGGGTAGTTCATGAGATCAACCTGGAGGGCGGAGGAGAGTGGAGCAGCGCAGGCTGCAGCCGCACCGCGACCCCAGCGTTTCCTCTTTGCAGCTCTAGAACCCACAGCCTATTAAGAAATACGCACTCGATATTTATACCAAACTCCTGCTCAAAAAGGGATAGCGGTGATGGGAAGGAGGAATAAACAGAATTCTGAGCTGGGAAGAAAGTGGTGTGGAGCCGGCTGCTGATCGAGGACAAGCTCAGAACTTCCCCACACACAGGAGAAGGAAACAGCGGCTCTGAGAACACGGAGATGGAAAATAAAAATAATGTCGTCCCTACTCCTGTCTTCAAAAGTTTCATTTGAATACACGGGCTGCGACTGAAGGAGAAGGACGGGAGCAGGGGCGTCAGAGAGGTAGGTATCTCAGCAGTGCGGAGAAACGACACAAGCCCCAAACTGAAATCACCTCTGTCATAAGGGGCAGGGTTGCTCAGGAAAGTGCAAGTGTTCGCCAGATGTTACCACGCTTTTACCTTCGGTATGTATTTATGCAGCCTTAGGAGAGTTGTGCACTTTAAAAATTACCTTGCCTCATGGTAAAAATGGTGGCAGTGAATAGTCTCATTTCTTCCTTTTGTTCAATACACTCCTGAATTATTTCTTAATATTTGAACTGCAAAGCCAAGTTGGCATCAGTCCTCAAGAGGTCTTGAAGTTTGCAAAAACCCTTTTAAAATGACAGCGAATGTCATCATCTCTCAGGAATGTTAACCTAATGGATGGGTAGACCGGAGCTGAGAACTAGTCGCCTCGGCACACACCCAGGCGGGCAGGAGCCAGGGGGATTTAGGCGGGTGCCCTGAGGCCAGCGCAGCGCTTCATTCCCTGCGCACAGAGCTCCGCAAGCCGGTGGGCCTTGTCCTGTCGCACCTGCACTGAGGGGACCTCCCGCCTTGCAGAGAACCTCTTCTCCTTCTCCCTGTCGTCTCTTGGTCTGCTCTACTCCCTTCCCTTGCCCCTTGCCCTCCTCCCAGCCAAATACTCACCTTGTCATTCACTGGGACAAAGTTGCTGTTCATGGTGACCATGCGGAAATACACTGGAAGGAAACAGGCTCATCAGCAAAGGGGATTTCCCTTCCCAGACTCTTTCTGCCATCCCGTCACACGTATTTCTAAGTCAGCAAAACCCCACCAGGTTTTTCTTTTTTTTTTAAAAAAAAAAAAAAAAAAAAAAACACCCTAGTTTGAGAGAGAGGTAAAGCCCAAACACAGTTTCTCTTCAGGGCTCCAGACTTTGAAACCTCAGAATGGAACAAGCCTCTAAGGAAGAAGGAATAAATACAAACAACAGGCGCTCACGCCAGACGTCCCTGATGCTTTCTGGTCCCTATACAATAGGCTTATTGTAGGACCTGGCGACCCAATTACGCTTCCCAAATTCCACTCCTGGAGAAACGTGTACTTTCATTCTAGACACAGAGTAGCAGCTCCAGCCAGTGCACTTGCTTGTGTAACAGAATGAACGCAGCCCCCGAAACACTTCAACACTTCGTCCCCCCGACTTTCTTCTGCACGTCTAGTTCCCTTAGCCACAAGTCCCCTTTTACCACTGTGTGCAGCTGCTTCCCCAGTCCTTGGTCTGCCCAAATGCGTGCCTCTTACCTCGCTGCCCTTGAGTGTAGACGGGTTTGTCAGTCTGTACAAAGGTGCCACTCCCCTGCCTCTGAATTAGAACCTTTTTCTTCTCCTCAAAGCTGAGGTTCTTTCCAATGCCTGACACCCGAACTGTGGCCACTTCTTCTGTGCCACCAGCAGGAGGTGGTACCTGGCCAAGAGACAGCAGTTCAGGGGAGGAGGAGGAGATTGGGGGACAGAACCAACTGGTCCCAACCCAACAGTGAAAGAGTAAAAGGAAAGAACTGAGTTAGATGGGGGCAGCAAGGGTAGAGCCATAAAGGGAAACAATATCATCAGGGGTTAAGGTCAGGAACTAAAAGAAGAAATCCAAGGTCAAGGAAATTGTGAGTGAATTATGGCCAGGAATTAAAGTTGAGAAGAGATAGGTTTACAGGCTGCAGCAAAAGTAAGATAACAGAACTTATATTTAAAGTTAGATTACAACGAGTGGCTAGGGAGGAGAATAGGAAAGTAAGACATTAGAGTTAGGGCTGAGTCTGTGCTTACTAGAAAGGAGATGCAATGTAAGTGCCTCTTCTTCAATCCAGACTGTTCTAGCAACTTCTGGGTCTTGCCCTTGGTCTCCAGAGTAATAGTGAATTTTACACCATAGTACCCGGGGCTCAGATCCAAACACACCTTCTGAGTGGAGGGGAAGTTAAGCAGGGCTGGTACTGTCACCAGGTAGTTTCTATTAGGGAACAAAAGGATTTCAGAACAATCATGACTGATTCATTCATTCAGTGAAAGACTAACCACTTTCCTAAGCACTCAGCATTAGACAGACCGAACCCTTCCTTTATGAAACTTAAATAAAACAAATAACTCAGCCAGTGAGATGGCTCACACCTGTAATCCTAGCACTCTGGGAGGCCGAGGCGGGAGGATCTCTTGAGATCAGAAGTTTGAGATCAGCCTGAGCAAGAACGAGACCCCGTCTCTACTAAAAATAGAAAAATTAACCAAATGTTATTGTAGTCCCAGCTATTCAGGAGGCTGAGGCAGGAGGATTGCTTCAGCCCAATAGTTGGAGGTTGCTGTGAGCTAGGCTGACGCCATGGAACTCTACCCAAGGTAACAGTGAGACTCTGTCAAAAAAAAAAAAACCCAAAAAAACACCAAAACCTCAGTGCACAGCCTTAAAACTGCCCCATTTTAGGTGGCCATCATCAAGAATATCTGCCTGGAAAACCAAGGAGGAAATAGGTCTATTCCAGAGAACAAGGTACAAGGAGTCTACTACATGTTTACATTTATCTTTCTGTTAAGCTTCCTCTTGGTGCCTCAGCTTTTCTCTCTGGGTAAAGGATCAATGGAACCAAAGAGGGGAAAAAATGAGAAGAAAGTGAAAGTAAACCAAAATTGATCTCCCCATCCCCATATTTATGTTTGAGAAAGATAGGCACAGAACCCACCTGCCCTAAATCAACTCTGACACCAAGCACTTACGGGAGTAGTTCTTCTGCAGTGGCTGGCAATAGGGCCAACATTCCTAGAAGGAGTTGAGCCCACATCTTTGTGGGTGAGACAGATTCCTCTGGATCAGGAACCAGAGGTCTGCTTCCCAGCAGTAGCTTATATACTAATCACCAGGTAGGGTGTGCAGCTATGACTGATGCTCTGGCCTCACCTATGGGGACCTCAGGTGAGGTGTAGACCAGGGTAGGGCCATGGTTTGCTTCTTCAAAAGTTGTTTCTCTATGGAACATTTATACTGGTTCAGCCAGTTTGGGGGGAAAAGCCAGAGCTCAATATTCATAGTGGTAAAGCTCTCAGAACACATTTTGAACTCCTCCCTTTTTTTCTGGTTTCATTCCAAATTCCCATTCTCATTTAATCTCCTTTTTTTCTTTTATTATTCTATTTAGGTATACTTGGGAACACAGCATGAGGGCAGTATCAATAGAAAAGCAGTAAACTTTTAATTGGGAATTTTAAAAAGTTAATACTACTCAATATCAATGTGACTGTATGGAAGACTGTATGCACAGTCCCAGAGAAAAAAATAATTTGGACAGCCTTTCTCAGAGCACATCAAAAGCCTTGGAGATTTGCATATTCTTTGACTCAGCAATTCCTACTCTGGAAATATATCTTATTGAGGGAAAAAGAGAATGCTGTATGCAAAAATGTATCTACACTGAGTTTCTTTATGGTATTCTTTATAATGGCAATACTTAGCAGCCACCTAAAATATAAATTAGCAAGGATGCTTTCCAGGACCAATGACCAGGCTTGGTACTGCCGGGACTCACTTCTCCTAGTCTTTCTCTCTTACTTATTATTTGTCTCTGTTTGGCCTCATTTTCTTCTGCTACACACAGACTTCCCTTCAAGTGGCGGGGAAGATGGTAGCTGTGAGTCCTCAATCTATATTCTTCCAGCTCTATGATTCCAATTTACAAATTTTTCACCTATGTGATATTATAGAAATTTATGAAGAAGGACTTTGTTCCTCCTTCTCTTACAAGGTCACCTCTGAATTAACGACTGTGGCCAGGATACTACAATAGGCAGGCGCTGAGTCCTTCTCCCACCCAGAGGCCAGAGTGACGAGGCACTGTGACTGGCAGCCCCATTAGAGCCACACAGAGTTGGGTAAGGGAAATTCTCGAAAGAAAGAGGAGTTCACTACAGTAGGAAGTGTGTTGGGGTAAAGATGCTGGAAAAATAAAACATTAAGTCTATTATGGTGCTCAAAAATATGAGTTTGGTTGAATAAACTGTCATGTTAATACAAAGCAATACTTTGTAGCCATTAAAAATAATGTTTTCATGATAAAAGAAATGGTTTATAATACTAATTGAATGGGAGTAGGGGAATATGATGCAAAACAACATGTAGGAAGTTCCACTTTCACTTGGATGTGATATAAGAAGCTGGAAAGGGCACTGCTCCCTCCCTGACAATGAGAAAAAGCCAGACACATTGCAAAATCACTTTTTTGAACCCAAAAGTTGAACCTTGAGCAGAGCTGACGTTGCAGGTCAACTAAGTAGCCTGAAATCCAAAGAGGCACAATTCCTCATGAGCAGGGACTGATGTGTGGACTGTCTCCTCTGTACCAGAGCGTGGGAAGTGTTTGAGCCATCATACAAACAAGTAAGAAGAAAGCAGCTAAAGCTTTTATGGATTACGACTGTGGGCTAGAGTGGCATCCTCTGGGTGCCACAGAAGCAAAGGGTGCTTGCACTTACCTATAGGCTCTTCTCCATGATGTTCACAAGAAGTATTGGGGGCAAGGTGGGAGACTGCAAAGAGCCCCCATCAGTACTATAGGCGTAGAGGACAGTATTAGCTACCACTGCAGAAAAGGCCCCAGCTGCCCATACTTCTCTCTCAAAAGGCTTAAGACTCTGGGGAGAAACAGCAAAGACTGTTGTTTCCAGGGTACAGGTAAAGACCCATTGTCACCAGGGGACAAAGAGGGTGGGGGAACCCTACTCCTGAGGGAGGTACAATAAACAATCTTGAGCCCAGGGTTCTATACCAATACTTTTAGAGGTCTCCTAAAACTGAAGGAGTGGCAGAAAATTTTTCCCACACAAGACCTACCACAGATACAAAGTGGAGTTTGGTGGCCTGTCATAAGGAGTAGGGCAGGAATGCTGAGAAAGCCTCATTTTCCAGGGCCCAGGCATATAATCCTACCTAAGATTGACAATGAAGAGGACAACAGAGAATGATCCTGTCCTGTTGCCGTTACCCTAGCAAAAACACCAAGTAACAAGTAGTGGCAGTCTGCCACTGGCAGAGGGGCAAGAACATGGACAGAGACTACCTCTGTGATGCCTATATGGTATACAGGAAAAGCTGAGCACTAAGGGTGGAGTACAAACTTCGAGAAAACCCTCCAGCATTCCAGGCACCACCCCTAAGCATAAGGTATCATTAGAGGAATTTGAAGCCTATGGTGTACTGAAAGTAATCTTGGCAATAGCAAAACCTAAATCCAGCTCACCTTTTAACTAGATTGGCTCAACCTATCACGTTAACTGCCTGAGCTGTGTCCATTTCGAGGCACAAAAACTATTCACCTGAATCTATTTTATTCTACGCAAAATGTTTGGTATGCACTCAAAAATTACAAGATGTACCAAAAGAAGAAAATGACAACAACCCTCTGTCAAGCTACAAAGTAATCAACAGAAGCAGACTCAGAGATGACCTAGATGTTAGAACTATCAGAGGGACTTTAAAATGGCTAAGAGTAACATGTTAAAGGATCTAATTAAAAAGGAGGACAACATGCATGAACAGACAGGGAATTTCAAAAGAAAAAACATGGAAGTGATAAAGTCAAATAGAAATGTGAAAAATTAGAAATACATTATCAGAGATGAACAAATCCTTCTACAGGCTCATCAACAACCTTGACACAGCTGAGGAAATAATCAATTACCTTGAAGTTAGGTCAATTAAAAATCACCCAGACTGAAACATGAAAAAAAAGAGTGGAAAGAAATTAAACAGAGACCTATCATTCAATCCAGCATCCCACTACTGGACATCTACCCAAAGGAAGTCATTTTATAAAAAAGACATCTGCACCTCAATGTTTATCACAGCACAATTCACAATTGCAAAGATATGGAATCAACCTAAGTGTCCATCAACTGATGTGTAGATAAGGAAAAATGTGGAGTACTACTCAGCCACAAAAAGGGATGAAATAATGTCTTTTGCAGCAACTTGGATGGAACTGGAGACCATTATCCTAAGTGTCGTGGGAATGGAAAAACAAACACCATGTGTTCTCACCTATAAGTGGGAGCTAAACTAGGTATATATATGGTCATAAAGTGGTATAATGGATGTTGGAAACTAAGAAGGGGGAAGGATGAGAAGGGAGTGAGGGATAAAAATATACCTATCAAGTACAATGTACACTATTCTGGTGATGGGTACACTGAAAGCCCTGACTCCAGCATAATATGATTCATCCATCTAACAAAAAACTCTTGTACCCTCTAAATGTTTGGAAATTTAAAAAAATTAAACCAAGTATGCAAGAGCTACAGGACAATATCAAATGGTTTAGCAAACATGTTATTGGACTCTTGGAAGGAGAAGAGAGAGAAACAAGCAGAAGAAATGTTTAAAGAGCTAATGGGTGAGAATTTTCTAAAAATAATGAAAAATGGCCAGATGCAGTAGCTCTGTAATCCCAGCATTTTGGGAGGCTGAGGCAGGAGGATCTCTTGAGCCCAGGAGTTTGAGACCACCTTGGGCAACATAGCAAGACCCCCATCTCTACAAAAAAAATTTTTTTTTTAAATTAGCCAGGCATGGTGGCATGCACTTATAGTCCCAGCTACCTTGGGAGGCTGAGATGGGAGGGTTGCTTGAACCCAGGAATTCAAGGTTACTGTGAGCTATGATCACACCATGATTGCACCACTGCACTCCAGCCCAGGCATCAGAGCAAGACCCTGACTCAATCAATCAATAAAATTTTTAAAAATTAAAATATAAAAATAATGAAAAACATCAAACAATAGATTCAAGAATCATAGAAAATCCCAAGCAGAATAAACACTAAACTAAAACATACCTAAACACATATTCAAACTGCCAAAACTAGAGATAAAGAGGAAATCTCTGGCCAGAGAAAAAAGACACATTGCATACAGAAGAACAAAGATGAGAATTACAGCAAACTTCTCATGAGAAACAATGTAAGCCAGAAGGCAATGGACTGACATCTTTAAAATTCTGAAAGGAAAGAAATGGAAATTCAGAATTCTGTACACAGCAAAAATACCTTTCAACAACAGAGGGGGGACTTTTTCCGACAAACAAAGGCTGAGAGAATTTATTGCCAGTAGACCTGTGCTACAAGTAAAATTAAAGAAAGTTCTTCAGGCAGAAGATAGAAGACAGGGGTTGGCAAATTATAGCCTGCAGGTCAAATCCAGCCTGTCATCTATTTTGTAAATAAAAAGTATTGGAGTATAGCAACACTCATTCATTTACTTATTAGCTATGGCTGTTTTTGTGCTACAAAACAACAGGATAGACTTGAGGGATTGCAAGAGGCTGTCTGGCATGCCAAGCCAACCTTATTTACTGCCTTTACAGAAAAAGCTTGCTGACTCCTGGAATAAGAAACCAGATAGAAACTGCAGAAATAAATGAAGATCTCCAGAAATGGTATTAAATGAAATTAATACAAAAGACATTTAAAACAATTCTTAATTACTCTAAAAGATAAATGACTACCTAAAGCAAGAGTAGCTCATTCTGAGCTATAGTGTAGTAGTGTAGGGGTGAGGCCTTTTTTTTTTTTTTTTTAACATATCAAGACAAAGGGAATGAAAAAACATTGTAGATATAGCCTGCTTACCATAATTCTTTTGGCATCTTTTTCTTTTTTCATATTTTGGATGTCCTCACTCTAAATTTTACTCCTCTTTGTAACTTGTTCAGGGCCCACCACTACACATCTCTACTTCTTTCAGCTCTTCTAAAATCCCAGTAAAGAGATCTTTGCTCTCTCCAGCCATGAATCTTCTTTTACCCTGGCTCTTTCATTCTAGTAGACAAGCTTTGTTAACTTTGGGATCCTACTGAACGTTTTCCAATCCTGTGGCTCCAAGAGAGAAGCTAGAATGGAGACAGGTGTGTTTCTAGCTATGGGGGTTACCTGTGCATCTAACAATACATTAGCCATGCAATGAAAAATTAATAATGCTTGAGCTAGGGAGGGGTGCTTATCTACATTAAATATATTTAGCTTTGGCCAGGCACAGTGGCTCACACCTATAATCCTACCACTCTGGGAGGCTGAGGCAGGAGGATCACTTGAGCCCAGGTGTTGGAGGCTGCAATGAGCTATGATGATGCCACTGCACTCTCCCCGGGGCAGCTGAGTGAGATCCTGTCTCAAAAAAAAAAAAAAAAAAAAAAAAAGTATTCAGCTTGGATTCCTAGGAAATCAATTCTACTGCTAAGGGGATATAAAAGAACTACTTACTGTATGAGCAACCAGAAGACAACAATCTTGCACAGGAAAGATAACGGTTCAACAAATCTGAAAAGGGGAGGCCATTTATTAGTTGTGTGACTCATGATAAGTTATTATCATAACTTCTCTATCTCGGTTTCCTCATCTATAAAATGAGGGCAATAATAGCACATACCTTACAGAGTTGGTGTAAGAGTCAAAGAACTTGATGCATAAAAAGTGTCTAGAACAGTGCCTGGTACATAGCAAACTTCCTATGAAAGTTAGCTTTAATATTTTTAAAGATTATGATGGAGCAACCTTTTTTGGGGTTAACAATTTTCAGGCAATCAGCATTTTGCAGAGTTAAATAAGGCAAGATTTGTGAACTTGCTGCATAACAATATCAACATGATTAACACTACTGAACTGTACACTTAAATAAATGATTGAGAGGAGCTGGGCATGGTGGTGCGTGCCTATAGCCCCAGCTATTTGGAAGGCTGAAGCAGAAGGACCGCTTGAGTCCCAGAGTTCAAGGCCGTAGTGTGCGATGATCATGCCTATGAATAGCCACTGCACTCCCACCTGGGCAACATAGCAAGACCCTGTCTCTAAGAGAGAAAAAAAAGGTAAGAGGGTAAATTTTATATTATGTGTTTTTTACCACAATTAAAAATTAACAAAGGGGCCAGGCGCGGTGGCTCACGCCTATAATCCTAGCACTTGGGATGCTGAAGTGGGTGGATCGTTTGAGCTCAGGAGTTGGAGACTAGCCTGAGCAAGAGCGAGACCCCGTCTCTACTAAAAAAATAGAAAGAAATTAGCCGGACAACTAAAAATATATATAGAAAAAATTAGCCGGGCGTGGTGGTGCATGCCTGTAGTCCCAGCTACTCGGGAGGCTGAGGCAGAGGGATTGCTTGAGCCCAGGAGTTTGAGGTTACTGTGAGCTAGGCTGACACCATGGCACTCTACCCTGGGCAACAGAGTGAGACTCTGTCTCAAAAAAAAAAAACAAAAAAACGAAAAACAAACACAAGTTCATAAAAAATAACTTGGAGGCAGCTACTCTGCTTAGTTGCATTGAGGGTTCCACGTGCTCAGCAGAAGTGGCAGAGAGACATATCAAAGTAGGTGAGAAAAAACTGGAAAGTCAGCTTCAAACACACGCTTTTGTCCATGCCACCCCTTACCTGGATTGCCTTTTCTCCTCTACCTGGAGAATTTCTCATTGTCCTTCTGGATTCAGCCAACTCCTCCACAAAGGCATTTCTAACCCACATCATCATCTTCCACTGCTCCAGATAGAACTAGTTTCTCTCTCTTCTGTGCCCCCAAACTTTAGTACCTCGTGACCTTGAGTACGACACTAGCCATCCTGTCTTGTCCGTCTTTACTTACAGGACTCTTTCCCTACCTGTTCTGTGAAACCCGTGAGAGTGAGACTCAAAGCTTACCCATCTTTATCCCCCTAGGATGAATGCACAAACGAGGAGAAAACGGCGAAGATCATCCCATTTCCTGACCACCTCTATGAATACCTTTTGCTCCTGTTCTCCCAAACCCTTTCACATTCTTTCTGTGTTTGGGGCTCTGGTTTGGCAAAAATTTTATGAGTAATGGCATCATTAATTTATTATTCCTTCTTACAGCTAACCTCACATACTTTACATACTATGGTAAGAAGGATCCATCTTTTATTTCAGTTGATTTATTAATAAGGAAGACACGGCAAAATGCTTGTCTAGAGTTTCTGATTTATTAGTCTGTGGCGGGGCTTGAGAGTTTGCATTTTGAACAGATTCTCAGGTGATACTGATGCGGCTGGTCTGGGGACCGCACTTTGAGAACCACTTCTGTAACGCTGAAAGTAAGAGTAGTCAATCAGAATGGCTCCCTGGAGCCTAGAGCAAGGTTCTGAGGGTAAAAGTGCAGAATGTCAACCTGTCCTCTGCATCTCCCCACCAATGTCCAACAGAAAGAGGCCATGAAATCATCTTCCTTTCTCTCTTCATTCTCTGTCTCTTACAGTCTGTTCCTCCCGGGACTTCTCCAGTTTGGTCCTCTGCTCCCTGGAGTAATATGAAAATATTATAGCAACCATGAGGGATAGAAGAAACAAGCTGCCAATGCTAATGAGCTCTCTGTGGAATGAATTCACACACACTCTCCCTTGGCAGGAGAGGAAAGTTGCTCAGAAAATATGAGGGACTGCCTAAGTGTTTTCCTGTTTATAATTTTCTTTAAGGTACATCCACATAAGCTGTAATGCATAAGTAAAACAATGAATGTCAAATTTAATTTACACCTTCACGTATTTAATTAGCATTTAAAGGCCCAGAATATAAGATTTATATTTACACTCCTGGAAAACTCTCCTGTGTGCACAGTGTTTGGAGCCCAGTCAGACTATATAAGCTGTGAGGGTTTATAATTAATTGTATCTCCCAAGTATTTTATAGTACCTGGCACCTAGCAAGCTTTCAGCCAACATTGGTGTATGTGTGTGTGTGTGATTGGATCTGACATAAATATCCCTTCAGAGCCTTGTTAGGAATATCCCAGGGAACTTGTTTCTACAGTCTGGAATAATTTCCCACGTTTCCCTTCATTTCCAGGCCAACACACACAATAGGCACACACATACACCAACACACCAAACCTCTTAGTTAGGCATGGAGTACTTGTGATCATCTCTGGAAGCTCTGACTCATTTGGACACAGGGAAAACCAGGACATCCAATCGAGGTTTTGGTCTACTCTAAATAAACTCTTAAGTAAATAATCAATTTTACTATGAATGATTCATAGTCTATGGAAAGTTTATATGAAAATGAATGCAATTTGAAGAATCATGAAATCCAGAATTTTGAGATCCCCTAGACTATATTCCACTACTGCTTTCTTTTCTTTAAATATGGCTCCATTCCGTACCGATCCTTCCCTTTTCTAGATATCTTTTCCTGAGGGTCCCCGAACGGCAGGTGTTCAGGAAGTTTTAACTGCTGACAGGTCCAGTCTCACCTCCTAGAAGCTTCAAACATGCTTCACCAGTTAAGTATTACACTACACTAATTAAGTCCCAATATTTTTCAATTACATTTACTGATCTAATAGCTATTTTAAATTAGAATTAGGAAATTTCTCCATGTCTGCTCTCAATTTGAATCAAAATGCAGCTGAAATAAACTCCAGAGCATGAATATTTCCAGAGTTCCACATAACATGGTTCGCCCCCAACACGAGCATGTGATGGAGACGTGTGCTGGAGGCTCGGTTCCGGCGTGGTTCCGGCAAGTCTGATTTTCCTTCCTCCCACCACACCGCCCCTGCTGTGTCTGAGGGGAATCACATCCCGGCCCTTTACCACCCACTCTTCTTCTTACTCCCTTTTTCCTACCTCTGTCAGTCAGATTGGCCTACCAACTGTTTCTCTCTCTTCCGGTGCATTTTAGAATCTATTGAAATGCAGTTATCAGCCTGATCATCTGTCTGGAATTTGGTGGGAGAAAATGTCCACAGTTTAATAATCTCGAAAACTTAGGCTGCATAAAACCGTATTGCCGGCTTACCATGTGGCACATATCGATAAAACTGAGCCATGCTAAAGGCTATTCTGTAAAGGAGCTACCTCGCTTGGTTTTGTTCTGGGTATCCAAATCCTGACTTGAGAATGTTAGCCTACATAGACACCGCAATGTATTACCTGGAAGAGCTCTTGCACTTGGACCTTTATTGTAAATACTGAAAGTATTTCTACAGTAAGAATTATATCAATTGTATACGATCTCATTATCTTAATAGCTTATCATCTTATATATTATCTTAGCCATAACTATATTATGTATATATTATATATATTTAAATCTATAGTTGTTGTACAAGAATACTGATATAAATTTCCAATTCATCCTCACCAAAAAATGAGTTGTGATAACCAGCAATCAGTACAGCTAAGGAAAATATCTTTGTCCCGGCGTGTTTGGAATCCTTTTTTCTTTATGCTATCGCAGCCTTCCTGACCCTGTTCTATGTATTTTAAGTTCTGCCCCATACCATTCTGCTCAAGGATATTATTTTCTCATTTCCAGATTATTTCTATTTTTTTTCACATATAGTCTTTGGTCTTACATCTGCTAACATTTTCATGAATGTTTTTCTTTTCCATGATGTACTTTCCAAAAAGCTATTGGCCCACTCCACCTGGTAGCCTCCCAGGAGAGAGTGTGGTACTATCTGCTAGGGGATGACGTGCTCAGCAAGCCAGTTCTCTTCTCTCCTCACTCCAGAGGCAGCCAGAGTAGAGGGGCCTGTTTCTGTCCCTTCTGGACTGCTGATTGGAGGTTTTACCTCCAGAGAGCAGGGAGCTAATCAAGTCCTAATACTGAGGAAAGGAAGAGAAGAAAACAGCTGAAGTTGGAGCCACTCCTTGCTTGCCGTCCTGCCTCCTCTCTCCTTCTTACTAATTATAGGCTACTCTGTTTCTTTTTCAGATCCATTGAAGTGAACTATGCAATGTGCCGATGTTCAAAGACGAATGCATCAGGGCAAATGAGGTTGCCACCCAACCTCGCCCAGGCTTAGGCAGTGTGTGAGCCAACACTTGGTTTCCTAAAGTACAAAATGACAGAAAACTGGAAGTTCGTGTTAAAAGAAAGGAAAATTGTAGAGATATGTGCTCAGATTTCAGATTACACTTAGGGAGTAAGACTTTTTTCAACAAATATTTATTGAACACTGTAAAGAGCTCAATTGTGTCTTCCACGCCCCTCCCCCCCAAATTCATATGTTGAAGCCCTAACCTCTGTATCTCAGAGAGTGACTGTATTTGGAAATAGAGTCCAAGCTTCCAGTTTGCCTTGCAGATTTTGGATTTGCCAGCCTCCACACTTGCATGAGCCAATTATAAATCTCTGAGAGACAGAATATGTATATTCTATTTACCTGAAGGACCCTGACTAATACAAATATCTTCAGCCTTGTAGATACTATAGAAAATATATTTGAAAATGTTCCCTTTGACTTCAAGGGAAATATTTCAGAACATCAGATATTCACATACAAAAAGCCCAATAATGGAAAAGAAAAATCCTAAAGAAATGCCACAGAATAGCACATGACTTAGTACCTAAACTGTGTTACTAGTGATAGATATTACTCATTTAAGAACCCTGGGCTGGGTTACAGTTGTCAGGAAAGCTTAATGGCACGTATCAGCATGTCCTGAGAAGCTTCAGGGAACCTCTTTCATCCAGGTTTTCATCACGCTTTTATCCTTCTTATTCTTCTCACTTTAATCCTTTCAAGCAAACAAAAGCTGTCTTCCTTCTTGAAGGACAGGACCATGAGTCCCTCAGTCTTAACCTTATCATTTCCTCTATGGGACACCGGCTTGTCCATACTAAGCCACTTTTCTGAATTTGATAGTACTATTTTGGGAGGGGAAGAGGAACAGATGGGAGTGCTTCCTGCAAAGTATGAACGTTTTCTGGAAAAGGAGACTATATAAGGGATTGACGGGAGGGAGGAACAACAGGTTTCCTTGACAATCAGCAATGTCTGGCAGATAGCAAGCATGCAGTACATTTTTACTGACTGACTTAAAAGAATAAGTATGAAATAAACTTTTAAAAGCTACATATTTAGATAAACTTGTATTATGCCATCAACCACTGTAATAAGATATTAGACTTACTAGACAAAGACTTTAAATATTTTAAATACGTTCAAAGAGCTAAAGGAAATCATGTTTCAAGAGCCAAAGAAAGTATGAGAACAATGTCTTAGCAAATATAGAGTATCAATAAAGAGACAGAAATTTTAAAGAGGAACTAAATAGAAATTCTGGAGTTGAAAACTAAAATAACTAAAATGAAAAATTCACTAGAGGGGCTCAGCAGCAAGTTTGAGCAGGCAGAAGAATTGACAAACTTAAAAATAGGTCAATTGAGATTATCCAGTCTGAGGAGCAGAAAGAAAAAAGAATGAAGGAAAATAAACAGCTTCAGAGGCCTGTGAGACATCATGAAGCATATCATCATACCTACAATGGGAGTTATAGAAGGAGAGAAGAGAGAGAGAAAAAGGGCAGAAAAAATATTTGAAAAAATAATGGTCAGAAACTTCCCAAATTTGATGAAAAACATTAATCTACACATTCAAGGAATTCAATGAACTCTAGGTTGGACAAACTCAAAGAGATCCAAACACCTAGATACATTATAATCAGATTGTTGAAAGACAAAGACAGAGAGGGAAACTTGAAAACAGTGAGAGAACAATTTATCATGTACAAAGGATCCCCAATATGTTAACAGGTGATTTCTCACCAGAAACCGTGGAGATCAAAATTCAGTGGGATGATATATTTAAAGTGCTAAAAGAAAAAAACTGTCATCTAAGAATTCTATATCTGGAAAAAGTATCCTTCCAAAATGGACAAATTAAGACATTCCCAGGTAGACAAAAACTGGGAGGAGCAGACCTGCCTCACAAGAAATACTATAGGGAGTCTCTCAAACTGAAATAAAAAGACTTTAGACAGTAATTCAAGCCACATGAAAAAACAAAGAACACCAGTAAAGATAACTACATAGATAAATATAGAAGACAGTGTAAATATACACTTTGTTTGTAATGCCATTTTTTCCTGTGTTATTTAAAAGACAACTGGCCGGGTGAGGTGGCTTATGTCTGTAATCCTAGCACCCTGGGAGTCTGAGGCAGGAGGATCCCTTGAGCTCAGGAGTTTGAGACCAGCCTGAGCAAGAGTGGGACCCTGACTCTACTAAAAATAGAAAAATTAGCTGGGTATTGTGGCGCATGCCTGTAGTCCCAGCTACTTGGGAGGCTGAGGCAGGAGGATTGCTTGAGCCCAGGAGTTGGAGGTTGCAGTGACTATCATGACACCACTGCACTCTAGCTAGGGTGATAGAGTGCAACTCTGTCTCAAAAAAAAAAAAAAAAAAAAGACAACTATGTGATGCAATAATTATAAATCTAAATTGTTAGGCACACATGTATAAAAACGTAATTTTTAACAATAGCAGCCTAGGGGCAGGAGATAAAGCTACATAGGAGCAAAGTTTTTGCATACTATTGAAATTAAGTTGATATTAACCCAAACTAGATTGTTATAAATTAAGGTATTATTGCTAATCCTCAGGGCAACCACTAAGAAAAAGCACTAATTATAAATTAAGCACTGAGCTATTGTCAAATATCAATTATATGTTGCATGAATTTATCTCAAACTTACTCTATTTCTCCAGTGGCTGAAAAGTTAGCAAGAGACTTATCTTTGGAAACTAGTCTAGTAACTAGGCACCATACGATTCTGTATGAATTCCAAAACATCCCTCTAAAAGTGCCTTGTTATTCTGTCTAGCTTTGTTAGGATCTTTAAACAGCTTTGATGGAAGTTTGGAAAGGTAAGATTAGATCATGTTTCAAATCCAAGGAATGTCACCAAAGGAGCTCCTAAAGGAGATGCCTCTCTTCATCAATAATAAATTCTATATTCCCAGAAGACTGATAGAGAAACCCCTTGTTATTTCAGGCTACTTCCAGTAGATGGAGGTAGAGTACAGAGGACCCATCCAAGGGAAAAAGGCATCAAAATAGGACAAAACAAATATTTCAAAAGGCATGAGCAAAAAAATAGGCTAACAGTCACATGGGTACAGACATTAAAAAGCAACCCCCTTAGACAGATTGTTATCCTTGGGCTACGACACAATAGGGAAGTAATGAATCTTTGCGGAAAAGGGTGTGTTGTTGTTGTTGTTGTTTTTAAAGAGATGGGGTCTTTCCATGTTGCCCAGGCTGGAGTGTGGTGGCTCCACAGGCATGATCATAGTGCTCTACGGCCTCAAACTTCTGGCCTCAAGTGATCCTTCTGCCCCAGCCTCCCAAGTAGCTGGGACTACAGGCTTATGCCACACACATGTGCGGATCAGCATTCACCCAAGCCTCGGGAGGATCCACTGCAGATCTCAATATTCTCTCTGTGTACCTCTTTTCTCTCTGATACTCTGCTCTGAGAATTCAGCTGCCCTGGCTCTCTGACTCTCAACTCCATTTCTTCAATTCAGTGAGACCACAGGCTCCTGTTAGACTGCTCTACCCTGCCCTGTGACCTGGCAGCTCTCTCCAGGTAGTGGCAATTACTGTGCTCACCCTGGTTGTCTTCCCTCTCTAAAAAATCACTACCATGTGCTAACTGATTATGTGTCCAGTATTTGAAAACCACTGTTTCATATGTCATGTCCTGTTTTTCGGATGGTGGGTAAATCCAGGCTCCGTTCGTCCATCTTGGCCGGAAGCAGAAGTGCTTTTGTCTATGTTATTACAGTAGGCTCCTTGCTTCTACCTGTGACTTTCCAGAGTCTGTCATCGACATTATACCTAAAATGATACTTTAAAATGTAAGTTAGGCCGGGCGCGGTGGCTCACGCCTGTAATCCTAGCACTCTGGGAGGCCGAGGCGGGTGGATCGTTTGAGCTCAGGAGTTGGAGACCAGCCTGAGCAAGAGCGAGACCCCATCTCTACTAAAAATAGAAAGAAATCATCTGGCCAACTAAAATATATATATAGAAAAAATTAGCCGGGCTTGGTGGCGCATGCCTGTAGTCCCAGCTACTCGGGAGGCTGAGGCAGGAGGATCGTTTAAGCCCAGGAGTTTGAGGTTGCTGTGAGCTAGGCTGACACCACGGCACTCACTCTACCCCGGGCAAAAAAGCGAGGCTCTGTCTCAAAAAAAAAGAAAAGAATAAAATGTAAGTTAGATCATACTATTTCTCTGCTCAGAGCTGTCCAATGCCTCTCACTTTCTCTCAAGATATAATAACATCTCTACAATGATCTTAAGGCCCCGGGTAATCTGTCCCTTCACCACCTCTCTAATCTACTGCTATTCTCTCTCCTCCATCCGAACTGGCCTCATGGCTCTTCCTTGAGCACACCAGGCACACATCCAGCTTAAGGTCTTTTATCATGTTTATTGTCTACTGTCTGTTTCCCCTGCTGGACCATAAAGTAAATGATGGCAGAGGTGCTCCCCGCCCCCCACTGACTTAACCCGAGGGCCTAAAATAATACCTGGCACATCGTAGACACTCTAAATATTTGTTGAGTAAAAGCCTGAGCCCAATTATACAGCGTTTAGAATATTAGGAAGGTTACAAAAATGGGCACTCAAGTCACTGGAGACAAAACAGAAATCCAGTCACCAAAAATGGAGTATAATATCAGAATCTTCCCAGTAACAAAAGTCACTTGATGACAAGTATTGTTAGATAAGATATACTCAATCTGTTTTACCAAAGACCAGAAATTAACCTAAAGGTTGGGCTGAGATGGTGATCAAGCTACTCAAACTATGAGAAGTAGGACCTGATATTAAGTTTAGCCTGAAATACTTCAAAAACATGATTTTAAAGGGCAAATATGTTTGACAGCAGAATTTCAGGAGACATTTGGATGTGTGCTTGGAATATATTTTTCCCACTAGAATCCATTGCTATATAACACTATCATTCTTTTTTTTAACATCACTTTGTCAAGATTTTTAATGTTGATAAAGGTGTGATGAAATAGGCACCTTGTAAACTAATAGTAGAACTGTGTTGCAATCTATTTTTTTTTTTTTTTTTTTTTTTTTAGACAGAGTCTCGCTCTGTTGCCCAGGCTAGAGTGAGTGCCATGGCGTCAGCCTAGCTCACAGGAATCTCAAACTCTTGGGCTTAAGCGATCCTCCTGCCTCAGCCTCCCGAGTAGCTGGGACTACAGGCATGCGCCACCATGCCCAGCTAATTTTTTCCAGATATATTTTTAGTTGGCCAGATCATTTCTTTCTGTTTTTAGTAGAGACAGGGTCTCGCTCTTGCTCAGGCTGGTCTTGAACTCCTGACCTCGAGCGATCCACAGTGCTAGGATTACAGGCGTGAGCCATCGTGCCCAGCCTCAATCTATTTTTTAATTAATTTTTTTTAATGATGGTAAAATATATGTAACATAAAATTAAACATTTTAAGGGACACAGTTTAGTACCAGTAAGTACATTCCAACTGTTTTACAATCATCACCACTATCCATCTCCAGAACTTTTTAAATACCATCATTCTTAAACGGAAAAAAAAGGTTTAGCAATCATTATTTGTCAAAGTATTTGTGTCCACCACCTATAGAGTAAGTGGATTAAGAAACTTCTTCCTCCAATATCCTAAAGAAATTAGTTATAGAGTATAAGTAAAAGCAGAAGACACAAAATAAGAATCCCAGAGGCCCTTATAATTACTGTGTGTACATTCAACTGCATATCTTGTTCCATCTTTGAAGTAGAAAAGGTTTATAGCTTCTTTGTTTGGAAGGAAAACATGTCTTTGACTCAATCCTCTCTAGTAATATCAGATCTCATCTTTCTTTTTAACTATATGTCTTACTAGGAAGACAGGCAGTTCCTCCATCCTTTTATTCTGTGACAGCCGCCAATACCAACTGTCCTGGCATCGACCAGGAGGAAGTTCTGTGCACTGGGACGTCTCGTCTTCAACCTGGCAGTTGTTTGTGGGCTCAGGTTTGTCTGCAGAAGATAGAGCAGCGCATAGTACTCACAGAAATTCTAAATGTGTTCTTGCTTTCTGGGTGGTAGTGATCCTGGTGTTCTCATTTAGGTGAGAGAATTATAAAAGACACAGGACACTTATGGCCTGTGATCCTTTAAGTGGCCATTAACTGGCAAGTTTAATTTCTCCCAGTTCCCATTCCAGCTGCATCTAGAAACTCTCTTCTTCATTGACTTCCAGATCCTGTTCCTATAGATTCTTTCTCATTCTCCCTACCTCTGTCTCTGTCTGTCTGTCTGTCCCCACCACCACTCTTTCTCATACATGCATTTGCCTCTGCTGCTCCTCTTTTCTGACTTGGCCTTTATCCGTGAGCACACATTTTAGTTCCTGAATATTTATGTCACCACTTTGGAAAGCTTATCCTCCCTTCCAGGTTTAAGTACATCCTACATATAACTGACACACTTAAGATAGAGGGTAAGAGCTAGAAGGGACACCAGAACTAACAGTCGAATGCCTCCCTTTTCCAGGTGAGGAAGCTGAAACCCAAAAAGATTAAGTGATTTATCTACAGTTAGTCAATTGTTATAATTAGTGGCTGAGCCAGAATACTATTTTCTGTCTCCCAATCCAGTGCTCTTTCTATACAATGCTGCTGTCCTAAATCACTAAAATATGCTAGACTCCTGTGTCTATGAACCTACCAGCTGTGTCAAACACATGCTACCCCACCGAAGGACAAGGCAGCACAATTCTGCCACAGATAAGGTCTATATACAATAGACATTTTTATAGTATGACATATGCTTACATATTATAGCATACATAGTATATATGATATGAACTATACACTTTAATACAAAATATATGTAAATATTTATATGAGTCGCATATAAATATTTTAACTGTAAAGAAACTTGTATTATAATAGTTTTCTATTGCTATGTAACAAATAACCACAAACATAGAATCTTAATACAAATTTTTTTTTTTTTTTTTTTTTTTTTTGAGACAGAGTCTTGCTCTGTCACCCTGGGTAGAGTGTAGTGGCATCATGATGACGTAACCTAATCATGGAATGACATTCCAGCATATTCGAAGGTCCCATTCAAGGAGTGGGGACGGTACAGGACACGTACACAAAGGGGTAAGAATCTCAGCAGCTATTTTAGAATTCTGCCTACCACACTATTTAATGGAAGACACTTCATTCTTCTCTCTTCCCGAGTGTCCAGAGCTATTCTGATTGATTTCCCTTTACCAGACCAAAATGCTTGAAATCCCCACTTTTAGAGCAGTGACTGAAAACAAAAGGCATATTTTAAAAATAGTTTTGGCTTTGCTACTGTGTGACAACTGGAAGGTCATTTAATGTCTCTAAATCTATGTCTTAATCTTTCAAATATTGTCCCCGGTGAAACCAGAGGTTTAAGTTTCTATATTAATATTCCAACTCTTTCCATCCCATTTATTATCTCTTCTATACCTTTTTAGGAACCCTCCCCCATTTCTGTGGTAAACTTATTCTAGGTGTACCAGGAGGGGCCGACCTACGTCTAGCCAGTCAGCAAATGTCGCCCTCCTGGCCACAGTGGAGGAGGAGTTCAGGATGGGTGTGAGGCCCTACCCAGGAGAACCAGAGGCTGCTTCCTAGCCTTGTCCTAAATTTTCTGTCAGAGCAATTTGAGGAAGATGGCTGAAGCTACCAAGCTTAAATGATATAGGTCAACAGAGGTCAGTGATTATTTTGCCTGCCTTATAGAAAAAGCCTGTCTGCAGATTACAACCAAGCAATAGCAAGCAGAGCTAAGAAAGGGAAAGGGATATAAAAGCCTCTGAATCTCAGCCAGAAATGAAGTCAAGCTGACACAAGCAGATCCAAGGCATGGAAAGAGAAATAGATTCCTAGCAACGTTAATTGAGTCTCTGGATCTAGCTATGCCTGTAGCCATCACAAGCCTGGAAATCTAGGTCATAGGAACCAGTTAAGTAAATCCTCCTTTCCCTTTTTTTTTTTTCCTTTCTTAAACTAGTTTGAATTGTGTTTGTCATTTGTAACTGAAAGACTCCTGATTAATACAATCCACATAACTGTAAATTTCTTTCTTTCTTTTTCTTTTTGAGACAGAGTCTCGCTTTGTTGCCCAGGCGAGAGTGCAGTGGCGTCATCATAGCTCGCAGCAACCTCAAACTCCTGGGCTTGAGAGATCCTCCTACCTCAGCCTCCCAAGTAGATGGGACTACAGGGATGAACCACCACACTTCCTATTTTTTTTTCTATTTTTAGTAGAGACAGGGTCTCACTCTTGCTCGAGCAGGTCTGGAACTCCTGAGCTCAAGCAATCCTCCCACCTTGGCCTCCCAGAGTGCTAGGATTACAGGTGTGAGCCACCGTGCCTAGCCATAACTGTAAATTTCTGATCCAGCTTCCCATTTCTACTGACAAAAAATTATTTATGAGAAACAAAATACAACTGCAGGTAGATCCGGGCATGTAAATCCAATCATGGAGAATATGCATGGATAGTGGGAAGAGTGAATAAGTACAGATGATGCAGTGAAGAACGTGAGTAGCAGTTTATTTAAAAGATGGAAGGACAGCTTGGCAATTAATTAATGACTAGCATGACCCCAAATGTCAATGAGAATCCAATTCTCTTGCCATTGTGTCTACAAACTGCACTTATTTTTTTTTCTTCAGCTCCATATTCCTTTAACTACAGAATACATCAAGTTCTTCCTTCTCTGTTCTTTTCTTCTGTGAACAATAAGCATATACAGTAACAATTACTTTGGAACTTACAACAGGTAAATCTCAACCTCTAGATTTTTTTTACCTTAATTTTGCTTAATCATGCTTTTATTTTTTCCATAATTAATTTGCATTGCTTTTTGTGATAAGGAAAAAAAAACCCTATTTTTAATTTAATTTAATTTAATTTTTATTTTTTTTTTGGAGACAGAGTCTCACTCTTTTGCCCTGGCTAGAGTGCCATGGTGTCAGCCTAGCTCACAGCAACCTCAGATTCCTGGGCTTAAGCAATTCTTCTGCCTCAACCTCCCAAGCAGCTGGGACTACAGTCATGCACCACCATGCCCAGCTAATTTTTTCTATATATTTTTAGTTGTCCAGCTAATTTCTTCCTATTTTTTTAGTAGAGATGGAGTCTCGCTCTTGCTCAGGCTGGTCTCGAACTCCTGACCTCGAGCGATCCTCCCACCTTGGCCTCCCAGAATGCTAGGATTACAGGCGTGAGCCACTGCGCCCAGCCCCTATTTTTAATTTTAGAAAACTTCTAAAGTCTCTCTATACCTTCTCTTTCACTGGTTTTATACTAAAATTTATATTAACAGACTTTAGCTGCCATGCTGGGTTGAACAGTGTTCCCTTCAAATTCATGTAAACCCAGAACCTCAGAATGCAGCCATACTTGGAAATAGGGTCTTTCCAGGTATAATCAGTTAAGATGAGGTCATACTGGATCACTGTGGGGCCTAAATCTAATGACTGGTGTCCTTATAAGAAGGCCATCTGAAGACACAGGCACACAGGGAAGACCACCAAGTAATGGCAGAGGCAGAGATTGGAGTGATGCAGCTTCAAGCCAATGAATGCTAAGGATTGCCAGCAACCAATGCCAAGCTTATTTCCTGGAGGCTTCAGAGGGAACATGGCCCTGCCAACTTTTTTTTTTTTTTTTTTTTTTTTTTGAGACAGAGTCTCGCTCTATTGCCCAGGCTAGAGTGAGTGCCGTGGTGTCAGCTTAGCTCACGGCAACCTCAAATTCCTGGGCTCAAACGATCCTTCTGCCTCAGCCTCCCAAGTTGCTGGGACTACAGGCATGTGCCACCATGCCTGGCTAATTTTTTATATATATGTATGTATTTTTAGTTGTGCAGGTAATTTGTTTCTATTTTTTTTAGTAGAGATGAGGTCTCACTCTTGCTCAGGGTGGTCTCAAATTCCTGAGCTCAAACGATCCGCCCACCTCAGCCTCCCAGAGTGTCTAGGATTACAGGCGTGAGCCACCGCGCCCGGCCCCTGCCAACTCTTTTATGGACTTCTAGCCTCCAGAACTTTGAGAGAATAAATTTCTATTCTTTTAAGCCACCCAGTTTATGGTACATGGCTATAGCAGCCCTAGGAAACCAATATACCTGTATATCACACCATCGTCGGTAGTTTCCCTAGTTAGAAATCTGAAAAACTTTTACTCTTCTTTTTTTACCCTCCATATACCTTTCTCACAATGTCATTACTCTTGCCTTTTCTGTTTTAGTAAGTACATTTAGTTACACGGAACAAAAATCTTTTCAAGCTAAGAAAATGGTGGGGAAATTATTTACTTTGTAAATTATCTATTGTCCCATGAGAATAAGCAGTTCCTGACACGTAGGAGGCTGACTCAGCTTATTTTCTGCTGTTCTCTTGTTCTACATAAATGGAAGACTTTACATTTTCCTAAACACGTATGTTCTTTGATCATAGTGGCTTTTTCAGCAAAATGTTTTTTCTTCTTTAGAAATCAGGATACATGGATATATGCTGTGCTATGCAGCTCTGTACTTTTAGCAAGACACATAACTTGTGCTCTCCTGAAAATACCAATTTCATATGATGTAGGGAGGGTTCTCATGAAGAGCCTAAAAATATATGTGAAAGAATTTAAAAGTTAAACATAATAGTGGCATAGTAATATATTATTTTTGTAGGTCTAATCCAAGTCCCATGCCCTTTTTAAGACTTTGCTATATTCTTCTAAAGGAATACCAACTTTCTCCCCTGAATTCCTATAATAGTTTCTTTATCAGTCAGATTGCACCTAATTTGACACTATCTTGCAAATTTGTTTTTGTTTTTTAATTGTTCACAGGTATTTTTAAAAGTGTTTTTCCTTCCCTCCGTATCTCAACAGAATTGTAGGATAATGGAAGACAGAGATTGTCACTTACAGTTCTTTTATGGTCCTCCAGTGCAAAGGAGAGACAGAAATTCTAGAAGGGCCATTTATTTAACATCAATTATGTTCCAAATTCTACTAGGATTATTTAACTCTCTTAAAGAAAAACCTATCATTGTTTACCTTTTGCAGATATAAAAACTGGCATATAGAGAGGTTAACTTGCCTATAAATACAGGACTAGCATGTAGCAAGGCTGAAATTTAGATTCAATTCTAACTGGACTTTTCTTGCTATCAAATGTCGAATTATTAGGCTAGCTAGGGTTATTAAAGATGATTGTGCAAATAATAGACTTGATTGGTCTTACTTATTGGTTGACTTCATTGCAAACTCCCTGAACTGGGAAGTCTGCATAGATATCTAACGATAACATATTCATCAAAAATTAAGTCTGTTCAGTCCAGACTAGGAGCAGTTTATACTTTGGGCTCTTTGGCAGAGATGGCTTACATATAAAATGGTCTAGAATTGGGTTAATTCCACTGCTTACATATAAACTGAATTTATAAAATGTTTAAGACCTGTGCCCAACAAATACATATTGTTTTTGACTGGGCTAGTTTTGACATGTGTTTTCACTCAAATGGCTTGACCTGTAGATTTAGGGATGCAGTGGGGAATATAGTGAAATTGAGACTATAAAAATTGTTTTGGAAATACAGAATTGGCCAACTTTCTTTTCTTTATGCTTTCATTATGATCTCACATCCTAATTATACAAAAAAATTGATTTTGATTACATTCCCCAAGTGCGTGTTCAAATGTTCAATTAGTTTTATTGAACTGGTACAAATGACTTTATTATTCTTGTTGGCACTTTATAGTCCCAAGATGTTAATTAGACTTGCCAATTCTTTAATCCTGCCACATCTCCATCATGGTCTAACCATCCTCCATTAGACCTAGTGCCACTCAGGTCAATCCATTATTTCTTCTGGTTTGTGGGAACAAGGCATTATTTTTTCTCAACTCATGCTCTTCCCTCATTTTTTGACAATTAACCACATGACCAAATTTTGAAGTTCACTTTGTATATACCCATAGTATTGTTCCTGAGCGTCTCCATAGCTTTCCAGGCACTATTTATTTTTTACCGTTGTTATACAGATCCCCGCCCCCACAACACACACACACAAAGGATTACATCTCCAGCAATGTTCAATGTGTTCAAACAATTTTTAACTGGTCAAAGAAAGTTTATCTTTTTATTCTCAGTTTGGTTTTTTCTTGAGACAGTGTTCCTCTATGTTGCCCAGGCTGGCCTTAAACTCCGGGACTCAAGAGATCCTCCCACCTCAGCCTCTCAAGTAGCTGGGACTACAGACATGCACCACCACACCTGGCTCCCAGTCTCTGTATTAGAATTCCCTGGCTGCATGTAACAGAAAAAAAAAAAAAAAAAAAAAAAATTAAAGCAGAGGAAAAATTCATTGGAAGAATACTGGGATATTTTATGTAACTAAGCCAAGGAAATAAATTACGGTAGAAGCAAATAATGGAATTTTATGTTGCTGTTTACAAACTGGAGGTAGCAGTATACCTGCTTATACGGCAAGATACTCAAGATATATTGTGAAGTTATGGAACATTGCTTATATCATGATCCCACTGGGCTAAGAAATGGTTATAGATGAATACACAAATGTTGGAAGGACATTTAATAGTGATTCCTTCTAGGGAGTAAGGTCAGCAGGAGGGGAGGGGTGTCAGTCGGTTTTACTTTCCAGTTTATTCTCTTCTTGAAGACTATTTGTCTACTGTGAGCACTGTGACAGCCACAGAGGTGTGGCACTCAGACCTCCCTTAAGAAAACATGCTGCAAAATGGTGCAGCTGCTATGGAAAACAGTATGGATGCTCCTTGAGAAATTAAAAACAGAACTACCATGTGATCCAGAAATCCCACTTCTGGGTATTTATCCAAAAGAATTGAAATCAGGATCTCAAAGAGATATGCACTTCCATGTTCACTGCAGCACTATTCTTAGCCAAGATGTACAAACAAACTAACGTCTATTGACAGATGAATGGATTTTTAAAAAGTGGTATATACAAAGGAATATTATTTACCTTTACAAAGGAAACCCTGCAATATACAACATGATGAACTTTGAGGACATTATGCTAAGTGAAATATGCCAGTCACAGGGCAAATACTGCATGATTCCACTTACATAAGTATTTAAAACAGCCATCGATGCAGAGAGTAAAATGGTGGCTGCCAGGGGCTGGAGGTAGTGGGAAATGGGGAGTTGCTAATCAACAGATATAAAATTTAGTTATACAAGATGAGTAAGTTCTACAGATACAATACTGTGGCTAGAGAATACTCTATTGTACACTTAAAAATCTGTTTAGTGTTCTTGTCACAATAAAAAAGTTAATACATATAATGAAAATTATTTTTAAAAACCATGTCATACAAAGAAAACAAGAAAGCCACTGTGAGAAATGTAGTTGCCTGGCTGGCCTCCAGCTGCCACTTTTAGATCTAACTCAGTTTTCACACGGAGGCCACTTTCTGGTTTACTCCCAGCCAATGACTGCACACAACAGTACTAGGTCTCAGGCACGTAATACCCAGCCATTGATTTAGGAAATGCATTTTTTCCCCTATCTTGATCAGTAAAAGGACCAGAATGAATTTGCATCCAAGTGGAACAGACAACATTTAGTTTTGCCCCAGGGATGTCAACTCCTGCACCTTTGATGATAAAATGTGAACTACGGGCCACCTGGACATTCCACAAAACACATTACTAATCCATTCCATCAATGATATCATGTTCATTGAGCAAGATGAACGTAAGGTAGCTAGCACACTGGAGGCCTTGCAGAGTTATGTGTTCTAGAGGGTCGGAGGTAAACTCTACAGAGATTTGGAGATCTACCATCCCTGTGAAGTTCTTAGACCAGTGGTCAGGGGCATGCTGAAATGCCCTCTACAGACTGAAAAGACAAAATTGCTACATTGTGTACCACCTGCTACAAGGACGCGAGCACAATACTTCTGGGTCTCTCTAGGTTCTGGACGCAACACATCCCACTTGGAAACACTACTCCAGCCCATATACTGAATGACATGAAAAACTACTAGGTTTTCCAGTCGACTCGGGGGGGAAAAAAAACCTACTAGGTTTGAGTAGGGGCCTGGAGTAAGAAAGGGCTCTAAGATTCAGGCTGTGATGTAAATAGCCCTGCAAATTGGGTCCTACAATCTACCAAACATCATAGTATTGAAGGTGTCAGTGGCAGTAAAAGATGCTACATAAGAGTCTGTGTCGGAGGCTCATGGAACCGTGGAATTCCCCAAATGTGTGTTTAGTGGATCTGTGCAGTGTTGAAGCATGGAATAAGGTTGTCATGGAGGTGTGCCACTCAGGTCTCTTCAAGAAAACTGGTTGCAAGTAACATATCTGGCTGACAGCCTCCGGCTGCCACTCTGCCTGAGCTGTCGCCTCTTAAACGTGGCATGTGCACTTTCTTCCCTGGGTGCTCCTTGTGAACTAGTCAGGGCATTTCTGCCCAAGCCAGCACTACTGTAATGGGTGTCTGCTCTGAGGGTCCTCATTAGGCTGGCACAGAGTCTCAGAGTGGCTGAGGTCTGAGACTATTGTTTTATCACAGGTGTCTGATGTACACTGCACTCTGAAGGCCTTCCCTGCCTACTGCTCCCTCTTCCTTGTATCCCCCCCCTCACAGGCATTTCCCTCAACACATCTCTAGCACGTGTGACTCTGTCTGGTGTTCGCCTTTTGGAAATCCCAGGTGACACTGGCATGCATGCTTTAACATCAACTTGTAAAAATGACAATAATCAAATTGGAAAGATTTTTCAAAACCATACACCTATCTCAACTCCACTTAACTTTCAAGAATACAAATTGCATTGCCTTAAACTGTACCACGTTAAGTTTTAAATGTCATGGAACACCAATAGCTGAGTACTGTTGTGGCTCATAGAAAGCCTGTTTCATAAAGCTTTGCACTTTAAGGGATTCTTCCTCTGCAATTGGCAGCTTACTACAGGGGAACTACAAAAAATTTAGCAAAGGCCGTTTGTAGTAATGAAGTCATCATTCAGTGAGCTTTTAAGTTTTAAGGAATTTGAAGGATTCAGTGTCCTAGTACTTTTTGGTCATACAAGTCCTACCTCAATGTAAAAGGTGACATTCTGTTCAGAATTCTAGTTAAGCAAACTTGAGAGTAGCAACTCTAGCTTCTACCTTCCTTGACCACCAAAGCATCATTCTTGGTTCAGTGGACAGAATTTCAATATAACCATTTTTCTACCATGGCAAATGAACTCTGCTGTTACCAAAGCCCCTATTTAGAGAAGTATTAAATCGCAGATCAATGCCTAAGAATACATTCAATCCAACTATTTCTCCAGAGCCTGCTTTGTACAGTAAAGTAGGCATAATTATTTCTTTTAAAAAATACTCCTCTATGGCTTGAAGAGGGTGACTTGTCCAAAGGCCATGTAACCATTCAGTAATGGAATTAGAATCTGTATTAGTATCTGACTACAAAGCCCTTTTTTTGTCAAAAGTACTAGGGCTGTCTCTCCATACAGTCAGGAGCTAGAGACGTTTTGGTCAACCGTAGACTTGCATACATATGAGATAGTTCTCCCACAAGATTATAATGAAGATGAGAAATTCCTGTCACTTAGCATCGTAGCCATCATAATGTTGCAGCTCAACACATTATCTGTGGTGATGCTGGTGTAAAGAAACCAAGTTTGCTAATCATATAAAAGTACAGCACATACAATTTTGTATAGTAACACTTGATAATAAACAACTATTTACTGGTTTATGTATTAATTATACTATATATTGTTTAGAGTGTACTCTAATTATAAAAAGGTTCATTGTACAACGGCCTCAGGCAGGTCCTTCAGGAGGTAGTCCAGAAGGCATTGTTATCATAGTAAATGACGGCTCCATGCCCATTATTATCCCTGAAGATCTTCCAGTGGGACAAAATGTGGTGATGAGAGACAGTGATATTGATGATCCTGACCTGTGTGGGCCTAGGCTAATGCCTGTGTTTGGGCCTTAGTTTTTAACAAAAGTTTAAAAAGTAAAAAACAGAAAAATTTTAAAAATAGAAAAGCTTACAGAATAAGTATATGAAGAAAATATTTTTGTACAGCTATACAATGTGTGTTAAGCTAAAAATTACAAACACTCAAAAAATTTAAGCAATGAAAACGTTTATACAGTAAAAAGGTTATAGTAAGCTAGGGTTAAATATTGAAGAAATTTGTTTTTGTAAATTTAGCGCACCCTAAGTGTACAGTGTCTATAAAGTCTACAGGAGTGTACAGTAATGCCCTAGGCCTTCACATTCACTCACCACTCACCCACCCAGAGCAAATACCAGTCCTCCAAGCTCCATTCATGGTAAGTTCCCTATACTGTTGTGCCACTGTTTTAATCCTTTATATTGTGTTTTTACTGTACCTTTTCTATGCTTAGATATATAAATACTATTGTGTTACCACTGCCTACAGTATTTAGTACAGTAACATGCTGTACAGGTTTGTAGCCTAGCAGCAATAGGCTATCTCATATAGCCTAGGTGCACAGTAGGTTATACCATCTAGGTTTATGTAAGTAAACTCTATGATGTACCCATGACGAAACTGCCTAAGGACACATTTCTCAGAACATATCCCTGTCATTAACCAACACATGACTGCATTATGTTTCAGACCCCCTATGGCTTAAATATACTAGATCAGACATCGTCTCCAGTCACAAGTAGATTAAAATGTAGTAGACAAGGCTATAAGTCCGTGCCAGAGCCCTGTCAAGGTGAAATTTTTGAAAAGTATGCATTTCTTCAGATTAAAAAATACAGCAACAATTATTCAACATGGACAAAGTATGACGAAAGAGAGAAAAATCCATCTAATATATATTTTAGTACCTGCCTATGTGCCAAAAGGAGTAATTAATATTTCAGAAGATATTATAGAAACTAGTCTGATAAGAACCAAAGGACTCTTAAGAGTTTCATCTGGTAAAAGGTGAAGCGTAGAAATGAGAATGACAAATATTGGAGCGAGACATCAAGTCTACAGATATCTGGATCAAAGTGAATGCATATAGAATGGAGGGTGTAGAAACAGCCAAAAGAACAAGTCACACTCCATGCTATTTTATTTCCAGTTCATGGTGTTTTTATTTTAGAAAACACATGGAATCAAACAGGTTAGAGCTACTGCTTCTTTGTTCTGTGCATTTTTATTTTCCACTCGAAAAAGCACAGTGTCAATTCTGTCTTCATCAATTCTGTTAATAAGGTAAGCAAAGAAGATCACTGGTTACTTCAAAAGAACCTGTGGGGAGAAACACATAGAACTCACTTAAATCACAGATTTAACAGCTCTCTACAACCAGGAGAAAAGAGAAAGAAAATAAAGACAGAAAATCAACTAATGACAATAAAATATTACAAATTGGGTAGACTATCAAAAACCACACCAGTTTTTGGTTATTATTATTCTTTGTCACGGTGATCTTAGCTAACAAAGGTATACTCTATTCTGACTTGGAAGATATTTAATGTTCTTACCACTAAAAATTTAAAGCTAAACCTATTATCGTTTTACAAGTGCAATCTTCCCAAATTTATTTGACAGTTTTTCAGGAGAAACTATTCTAACTCCTTGGAATTTGTTCTCTCTAATGAGAGAACAGTCATATCAGTTCCATTTATAGGTCCATATATTGTCTACTTCATTGTGATGCTGATACCACTATAGCCTATACTTTTTTTCCTTTGTTTGCCGGCAATATTCCTGATTATCTTTTTTTATTCTCAAGTTTTGTGACTTTTTCTTTTCTTCTTCTTTTTTTTTTTTTTTTTTTAAAGAGACAGGGGTTTTCCTGTGTCACCTAGGTTGGACTGCAGTGGTGTAATCACAGCTCACTGCAACCTCCAACTCCTGGGCTCAAGTGATCCTTCTACCTCAGCCTCCCAAGTAGCTGGGACTACAAGCACGTGCCACCACACCCAGCCCATGACTTATTTTAGACAGATACCTAGTTAAATATATTTTCCCAGGGATTAATTTAAACTGCAAAAATCAACCCAATTTCAGACAAAATAAATAAATGTACATGAAAAATATGTAAGTAATTCTGCATACAAATCTCTTTAATAGCCTTTATTTGAATAAACCCCCCATTCTATATTAGATAACCACAAGTACAAATACCGATAACTTTCTTTGTGACACCAGAGCTCTCACTGGCCACGTGTTTAGTAACTACAATTTTGAAGGATGCATGGAATACAATGCACAGAACACTGAACTGACAATTAGGAGACTTGGACACTAGTCACGGCTCAGTAATCTTGGGCAAGTCATCAGCTTCTCTTGATTTTAGCTTCCTTATCTACAAGTCCAAGATTATACTGGATGACTAAACTTTCCAGTTTAAACACTCTAAACTTCTATGGCATGCCTTGGAGGTTGGTAGCTCAAGCTACTATAGATATTAACAGGAACCAGGACTCTTTCTTTAGTAATGTCTTCTCTGGATATCCTGTTTCTACCACCTATAAAGCTTGAAAACAATTATTTGTGTGTTAAGAGAATAAAAATGCTTTGAAAATGGTCACATATATACTCCCCAAAAAGATCAGAGTTTTAACCATCTAAAAAACTAAAACTTGATTTTCTCTAGTGTGTATGTCTCTAAAATACTGACTGCTTTGCTCATTTTCTGATTTCATTAGATACTTAAAAAATCAGAGTTTAAATAAGATTGAGAACCATATGCCTTTCACATTTCTGTCCAAGTGATCTTAAACAGCTTGGATGCCAGAAACAAAGATACTATAGTTAAAATAAACAAGTAGTTGAGTGAGTAAACAGGTCTGCAATTTACTATAAATTTAAGAATTGAAATTTACATTCTTTAATTATAAGGGACTTAGCAATATCATTTCATTTCTTCTATTCAGCCTAGTCAAATTCTAATACATAAAGAATCACAATGTTGGTAGCCTGATTCACACATCTAAAGGCAATATAGATCCCAGGCAGATGCAGACATAGAAAATGCAAATGAGGGGCTATGGGTGTGGGGCAGTGAAAGGAAGAGAGAGAGACAGGTAGACATAAACATACTCTTAAGAAAAACATGAAGGTGGAGATGAAAAATAGCAACATTGGGGTGAGTAAAATTCAGAAGGACTGAATAAAAGAAAGAAGCATACGACAGACTGAGGTAAGAGAGAGGTACAAAAACAGGGAAAGAAAGGAAGAGGGGAAAAAAGCAGAAACAGATAAGCAAGAGAGAAAAGTGAATGGGCAGAGTGGTGAATGGGCAGAGTGGGCACAGTGACTAGAAAATAGGACTAGATCAAAAAGAGATGGCCAGTTGAAACAAAAGATCTTTTCCCCCCATAATTTTGTTCAAATTACATTCTTTTGTTGTTATCCCTCTAGGGCTTCCATTAAAAAGGAGACAACCCTTTATTTTTATAAAATGGTCAACGATGCATATTTTATTTCTCTTACAGATTTTTTAAAAGTCAGATTTATTGTCAGCATAATTTCTGCCATCATTAAAGGTCATGTATACCAACGAACTAGAGGGAAAACCCTACTTTTACATACTGTTAGTTATTTTTCAAAGTAAAGAATGACAGTATGTATCCAAGTTAGGTCAAATTCAACCTAAGGTGAGGACCTGTAGGTATTTATGATTATATATCACAATATATAATTACATAACTTATATAACACTAGTATCAGATTAAAAACACACTCTTAGTTGAAAATAACTTACCGTTCATAGTTAAAATCCAGGAATCTTAGTCCTGCTTCCATTTTTTGCCCACCTTGCTTCACTTGGTATGTCATGCTCTCTTCTCCTATGTAGATTTTAAGTCAGTAGCCATCAATCTGAAGAATTCCTTCCTCTCCTGCCACCTACCAGTTTAATTCTCTGCTGCAGCAGAAGGGCATATAGAAAAAGTTCTTGCTTACTATTCAGATTAAATAGAAAAGATTCCTTTGTTTAATATTTCATATTTTCACATGTGCAACTTTCTCATGTCTCCCCCAGACCTTCCCTCCAAAAATCAGAAACAAAAATCCCAATCACAGAAAATCAAACAATGTATGATTCATGCTAAGCTGGGAAAATTATAAAAGAAAAAGAAAAAAGAAAGAAAGTGGAAAGATTTAGACACTCAGCAGTTGCCATTTCAAGGAGCCATTTTCTTTTGTTAGAGTTTCCTTCTTCACCTACCCCTACAATCTACAAATAAATTATATAACTTAAAATTTTTAACTAGGTAGTCTACAACTCCTACAAATTTTAAGTTCAGAGACTACCCAAAGAACTGTGGAAGATGCAGTGATATAAAAGAGTTTTTTTTAAGTAATTCTAGAAACTAAGGGTGTTAGATGCTTTACCTGCTTGAGTTTTCAATGTTCTGGACTGCTTATTGCCCAATGGCTCTGAATACATTAAAACACGAACACATACGCCACCTACATTTAAAATAGGGTAGCATTTGTATGCCCATATAAGCACTGGGTATATTTTTGCAAAAGAGCAATAAATCCATTACGCCCTTTAAAAAGGACTGACCATGAACGTACATTTCCTCAAACTGTATACATACATAGAAGAATCAGGGGGGAAAAAGGGAGATAGAGTGACAAATGTAATAGCACTTGTAGAAATGGATATTAACACAGCATAAATGTTTTATCTGTTAAAATACTAAGATTCATTTCTATTCCCATGCTGTTTGTCATTGGGGTCTATGCTTCAAATTTATTCTGTATTAGCTATTAAGGGACAATATCCACTAATGAACTAGTAATAACAGTAATGGCTTGTTTTTGTTCCACCCTCCCACTACCTTCACCCCAAGATAAAAAAAACACGTACAGTTTTGCCAACTTAAAAGAAAATCAGGAAATAAAACAAACACTGACATAAGCACCAAAGGCTAGTCAACAGTGGCACTGCAGTGACATTGTTTCTACTTTCTCATTCCTTCCCCCAATCTCAAGCCCCACCCTTTGACCTCTGTATATGGGATGAGCCTGAGCAGGAGAGTTGGTGATGTCAGGACTGCGCCGTTCCCACGGATGCTTCTAGAGGCCTGCTGTGCTTCTGGGAACTGGGGCACAGGGATGTCTGTCTGACTGAAACCTAAAACAACAACAGTTCACCCCACCCCTCATGTTCCCAATCACCACAATAGCAGCCAGGTATATATGCTATATAAGGCTCACCTAGTAAGTTTGAATATGGTAAAATCTAAAAACAAGATCATTCTTAACAAGTCAGAGGTATTCAATGGGGGAAACAGGTTGGAGGTTGTTAAACTCTCCATGCTTTCATAGTCCATACATTCTAATGTTGGCCATTCTTATAAGCAAGAGAACAAGGCTCTCCAGAATGAGGCTTTTGTAGTTTACACCATAAATTCTTGCAGAAGTGCAGTTGGGATTCCTCTGTTAGTAAATTCCAATTCAATAGATAAATATTTTTCTCTTAAGATGCATATGAGAGTGATTGTCCCTACCTTATATGAATCAACTGAAACACAGAATAGGTTAAAGAGTTATTACATGTCCTCCTTCGGCTGTAGAAATAGCATTACAAGCCAGGACTTCCTGTTCCCTAACTAGTGATTTACTGGACTAACAGCTTCTTTGGACAGAACATCTAAAGCCACAGAAGAAAATTATGAAGAAGTGTATCTTGAAAAGGTCCTGGCTACTTTCACTAAAATTCTACCCACTAGAAAGGGGACTATCTCCCAAAATAATAAAAACTCATATAAGAGCTAAAACTTTAAGAAGGAAGGAGAAAGGAGGAAAGAGTAGGTGGACTGGGGTAGACAGAGGAAGGGACAGTTTAATAACTACAGGAAGGCTATTAAAATGGGACAAGTTGTATTCCTATTCCTGCCATTAATTTTGTTTTACAACCTTGATTCATCTGCTTAACTATCTTGTGCTTCAAAAATGCTCTCCTATCTGTTCAAATCTGCACTTTTTCCTTGTTCAAACCACGATTTTACAATAATCTCAAACTGCTCATGTTAGAATTAGTAACTCAGAAATGCTAAAATGATTAGTTCTGAAATCACATTGCTCCTAAAATAACTAAAATTCTTTGTTATCTATGTCTTATTATTCCCTTTCACTCTTACAATGATGTCACAGAAAGAGAAGCACTAATGTCAACTGAATGCTAAGGTTGAGTTTTTATCGTATGTATAACCTAGAACCTAATTTTACCTTTTCAACACTCTAGTTTTCCATACCTGTCAACTCCTAATTGATGTCTTTATACTGTGAGCTCACTGTGTATTCGGAACACCAACCCCTGAAAAAGCTTAAGCCAGAGTAGCACAATGGAAGAAACAAACAAACCCAAAACAAAAACAAAGCCAAAAGTCACACTCTGAATACTTAATTATAGACATATATGCAAGAAATGGAGTTATCTAAATGGCTAAACAAAACCCCAAGAAAATCCTGAGTTCATCCCAACTAATTCAAACTTTACCCCCAAAAGCTCTTCTTTAATCAAATTACATGCTAGATATATTTATGCATTATTTTTCTAAATGAAAGTTATGACAAACCCATTGTTATGTTTAGAGTATATAAAGAAAGGAAATTTTAAAAAAAGAAAGTAAGTTAGCCTAGTGATGGAAAGAAAGGAGAAAGAGTCAAATTACCTGCAAGCAGGCTGGGGCTGTGCCTGAATCCAAACCGCTGCATTTACCATTCATTATACAGCTGCATTATTGGGGGAGGGGGAGTTTAGAAGGGCACTGACCCCGGAAAGTTCTCAATACTTCTCACTCATCATCAGGAAGGGGGAAGAAGGAAAGTTTTTTCTCTGGGTATTTTTTTGTTTGTTTGTATTTGTTTTTTTGGCTCCTGAAAAGGCTGGTAAAGAACAGTAACAGTGCAAGCAGTTAGAATATTTCTTCAAAAACAATGTAAAAATGCAAAACATTAAGGAATTTAAAAGGCCAAACTTTCGTTAATGTAGAAAGAATTTTTGCTAGAGTTAGGCAGCCACCCCAAAACAGCATGGCAAAAAGGCATTGGTATAAAGGAAATAAAATACCACACAAAAATCCAAAACAAAACTAAAAACATTTCAAATTAAACCTGGAAGACTAGAAGATTCCAACAGCAGATTTCTGTCCACTACTGAAACATTCCAAAATCCAAGCTTCAAAGGTGCCTAAATCTATTTTAAATGAAACTTTGCTTTGTTTTTATTTTTTAAAGGGGGGGAAAAAAAAGAAAGAAAGAAAGCAGTGAACCTGGTTATAAATCCTGCAATATATTACATTTTTAAAAATCCTAGTACAACAAAAACAAATCTTAAATGAAATTAAACAAACAAACAAATAAAAACAGTAGCAGCAGAGGTTACCTGTCTGAGCACCTACATTTTCTTAGGAGGGGATCGTGTCTCACCAGCCAAATAGCCCATAAACCTTCTCAAAAAAAATGAGCCAGGAGAAAAATATAACACAAGATTTGACTTCACAATGTCTCTAAGCCCCCCAATCCCCAAAATGGGGATTCACTGAATGAAGAGAATTTGTTTCTCCACTGCTTTCTTCTTGAGAAATAAGAAGTGATGATTCTGAAAGTCAATGCCTTCGATATCTTCTCGAAGTCTGATAACGTGCTTGACGAGAGCCAAGTCTCTTGTTGGATTTTTCTAATGTTCCAGGGTAGTTTTCTTATTGATAGCATATACAGAAAGATTTCAAAGTTCATTGCAGAAAAGTCAGCAGAAATGACCAATCAATTATAGACACCAAAAAAGAAAAAAAAACTATTAAAAATTTTAAATAGTTCATACTTATATATGTTTAGAGCGAAAGATATATAAAGTCCCGTTTTCATCATGGGTGACAGGAAAACAATATCAGAAATAATTATTTTTAAAATACAATTTAGAATTACAATTTTAACAATATATAAAAATTTTACAATAATTCAGATTTTGCCATAATTATACATATTTGATAAATACATTTTTACCTCTCATAGTAGCAATAAATATTATACAAAAGTTATTAAACAATTATGAAAATAAATCTAACTTTCATTTAAATATCTGATGTTTCCTTTGGGTTCTTCCAGAATGATTTGTTCTTATTCTTTATCTTAATTTTGGGGGGAGTCAAGGACATATTCATGTTTTTAAATCTACAATGACCATTTGCTCTTTTCATTCTAACATGTAAGTGTACAATCCAGAAATAGGTTGGTAAAGCTATGTTTTAATATAGTGTGAATGCACAAAAGATGGATAGTAAGTAAAACTACAGGTAAACTAATTTCAAATATTTCTTATAATATAGTTGGTTGGTTTGGTATAAGCTTTAAAAAAAAAAGGTTAGCTACATTTTTCCTGGTCCCTTACTCCACCAACACAAGCTTGGGCTTTTCATCAAATAAAGAGGTTGTTCTATTTGTGTTTTTAAATGCATTAATTTACACACATGTGATATATAGCTATTCAAAGTATATGTATCATAATATATGTGGCAACCAGATGGTTTCTACATGAACATATGAATGATGGTTTAATTAAGCAGTTCCTTCTTGCTCATTTATTTCTCTAATCCAAATAGTATGCATCCTCCAAAGTATAGTCATTCAGTGAAAGGACCAAGTATTTCTTTCTGTTAATGAGTCAGAGGTACTAATATATGTAATGTGAGTCCCCCAGTTCCCCTGTGTAAGTCAAATTCTTTTAGATGCAATTAGAATAATTAGAAGATAAATTAGATAAATTAGAAAGTCCTCTTATATGTCTTTTCCTCTGAGGTAAAATGAGACACTGCACAGATGAGAGGTACTATTCTATTGGTCAACAATCAACCTTTCACTCAATTTTAATATTATTTAATTCTATGGAAAAAAACAAATTTTATTACATTCCTTTTTAAAATGGGGAAAAACTGTACAAGTAAGCATGATCAAACCTCTGTTAGAGCTGGTTAATACTGATTTTTTATTATTGCCTCGAAGTCTCTCTAGTAGTGTCCAAGAAATTATCTTTAAGGTCCATGTGAAGGAAAATAGCACTGGAGAGGCAAGAAAGAGCTGGGGTAAAAGCTTCAGAGGATTTGCAGGGAGATGGAACTTGCTGTTTAAAAAATTATGTTGAGCTCTGCAGCATCGCCATTTCTTAACATACCATCCAAACCCATCACTGGGATAGTTTTATCCATGTTGTAAAGGCTCATATTATATGCAGTTTTGGGGCTATTATAAATTCAGAAAGTAAAGGAATATAAAGAGTGGACAGTATTAAAGGCTTAGAGTAGGGCTACCAGAGACTCAATACTGCTAAATAAGTCCCCAGACAAAAATATCCAGCCCACCCCATCCCAAATCCTATGTGTAAAAAAAGAAAATGCATAGCCAAAGCATTAAAGAAAAGCATGTAGCCTTGAATAAACCATACACTGAACAGTCTAGAAACAAAGGAAAAAAAACAAACAACATACATATGCACTAAAAGGCCTAAGAAGAATATATTCACCTTATGTCTTTAGGTGAATATCTCCACCCCAGTGGAGTCTAGTTATGACACAACAACTCATCTGCTTTTTAAAGTCAAAAACTGTGTTTCCCATCATGTTCCATTTTCTCGAATCTATCCTTTTTGATTAGCTGATGTAAACAAAAAGCAAAACACATACACATGCACGCGTGCACACACATATATTCTCCCTCATAAAATGTGAAAAATGCAAATATATAATGCTGGCATTGGAAATCACTCCAGCTTTATACTTAAGAACTTTTAGGCCCTTGATCTGACCCCCCAAAATATTTTTCCTTGTTTTTATTCTTTAAATGTCCAACCACCAAAAGAAAAAAAATAAAAGGCTTTAAATGTACATGTTTCAAGTCAGTGTTATGTTAACAAAAAAAGGCATAGCATTTTCTTCACTTTGGCCATTGTTAAAGATGCAGGCATAGAGCAGGGAATGTTAGACTAGAATGTATTTAAAAAAAAAAAAAAGCAACATTAACAGAGCATATCTTTCAAAAAAGACTAAACACTAACAAATACAAGTCAATGCACATATTTTAAACTAGTGTAATTTTATCTACATTGAGTAAAGGTTATTTTGTATACCAGACATTGCAATACTGTTCATTTCCCTTTCATCATGCAAGCATGCCAATTTTGTCATTAAAAGGCCTTTATTGGATTATATTCACTTTGTACCCCCACGCAAATTAAAGGAAAAAAGATGACAAAACACAAAAATCAGAAATCTCAGTAAAAGAGCCTCTTGAGATTTCATAAACAACTATGAACTAAAGCTGCTAGTTAATAAGGAAATGTCAGAATTTTCAGAGTTGTATATATATTTGTATGATTTAGGCAGAGATGTTTTCCTCACCCCTTACAAATCTTGCAATACAATGTGAAGTTATGCTACTTGGGATATTTGTATCATAACAAATTTTTTGGTAAAAAACAAGTGAGAGACCATGAAAAAATTTTTATGTTGCTCATGGCCTGAGAGCATACAAACTTTTTAGTAATTTAAAAGGGTAACTATGAGAGCCTGACATTTTCTATATTCCACCCTCTTCTGCCTCTATATCTGCAGGATTTGTAAATGACAGTTAGTAACATCTTACTAGCAGAGATCTCATCTATCTTCTCCTTCTCTCCAACTAATCCTACTAATTCATCTTCCTGAGCATCCTCCATGAACAGCATTGCAAGTTGGTTAAAAAAAAAAAAAAAGAAGAAGAAGAAAGAAAAGAAAAAGAAAGTTAAGTTTTACAGGGTTTTGTTGGTTAATTACCGGTGGAATCACTCCACCAGGAGTTTGATCTCATTGGCTAACAGCTGGTTCATGTTGAATAGGCCCCCTGGGAGCTTGGTGAGCAGCTCTCGCTCGGTGCTTTCAGGGTCACTGTCGACAGAGCTGGAACTTGCGCTCATGTTGTCGACAGCAGTGCTGGCTGGGGCACCCAGCTCTGGCTCACTAGTTTCACTGGCTGTGGACACCACGGAGAGCAGGGACATACGCCGGGTGAGCCGGCCAGAGGGCAGAAGGGAGGCGGCATAGTCCGCTATGATACCAGCTACATCTAGATTACAAGCCTTATCAAAGGCTATGAAACCTACATTTGCATTGGCCTCGCAGACACAGAAGGAGCCGTCGTCTTTCATCAACAGGTCAATGCCACACACATCCATCCCCAGGATGTTAGACACCTGGATAGCTAGCTGCTTCCCTTGTTCACTCAATGAACACATCATCCCCACACCACCTGGCAAAAGAGAAACAAGACAGAAAGTTACCAAAATGATAAACTTTTGGAGTTTAATTAAAGTTGGCCTCCAAGGCTAACCTTCTCTTCTAAATCAGTAGTGAAAACAAAGGTGTTAATCTAGTGTAAAAGTATTAAATGATTTCAGCAAAACTGGAATGTGAAGCCCGTAAGTAGGGATTTGCCCATTTTGTTCACCGCTATATACAAAATAGTGCTATAACAGTATATGACATTTAGGAGGAGCTCAAAACTATTTGTTCATTGAATGAATGACTCAAGAGGGAGAAGGGAGGGAAGTTAAAACTGCTCTAATTTTTTCATTGGAGAGAGGGAACAGGGATGATAGGGGAAAGTGAAGGTACGCCACAGACTTCGTACTATTATGATGGCACAGTGAAGTAGTAATGAAAGAGTATCAGGGAAAATTGTTATCTTCTCAAATAATAGTAAAGAATATATGTCTGACTATGAGCATAAGGAAAGAAAAGGTAACGATTAATGGAATGCAAAACTATGGCTGATCTTCCAAATTAGCTGGGTTTGGAGACAGGAGAGAAAATAGAAGTAAGTGTACCTTACACACCAGCAAATATTTAAAAAGAAAAAAGAATGCTTTTAACAATAAGCACAACATAAGACTAAAGGAATAAAATGAAATGTATTAGTAATAACATTAAAAATGGACTGAAATCTCCCATTAAAAGAGGGAAACTTGTCAGAGTGGAATAAAAACAAAACAGTTATTAATATATGCTATTTATAATAAACATAGTTTGAACAAAATGACAAAGAAAATTTGCAAACTAAAAGGAATGGGCAAAAAGATGAGACAAAGGCAAAACAAACTTTACTTCATAGCTTTACATCTCTCAACTAGAGTATATATATACTCACACACACCCATTTTTCCCTTTGTCAAATATTAACAATGAACAGTCATGCTGGCTACAAAGAAAACCTTAACAAATTTTAAGAGACTCTACAGGCCACATTCTCTAACAATAATTCAAGAAAATTGTAAAGTAATGGTAAAAGAAACTAAAAGAATATTAACTACTTCAAAATTGCAAAATTGATCCCTTGAATTAAAAATGAAATCACAAAGGAAAATGAGAACCATCTGTAAAGAAAAGATAAAAATGCTTCATACCAAAACGGTCTCTAACAGTGTCAAAGTTCCCCAGAGGAAAATGTTTAACATGAAAAGTTTTTATTTTGAAATAAGAAATTAGATGTTTTTTGCAAAAGGAGCTAGAAAGAGAGATTTAATAAAAACAAAAAGTGAAATGAATAATTAGAAATTAAAAAAAAAACCAAAAGCTAGTCTTTGTTAAGACTAAGAATGATAATAAAGACAGACTCGGAAAGGAGATTAAAAACAGCATGTGAAAATACCTCATGACTCTCTTTGGCAAAAAATGTGATACTTATAACAAATGGATGATTTCCAAGCAAATGATAAATTTCCAAAACTGACCCAAGAAGATGTGGCAAACTTTAACAGGCCAATTATCACAGAAGGAATTGGGAAAGTGATAAAAGAGCTACTGCAAAAGGAACCAGTACCAGATGGGTTCACAGCTCAGTTTTATTTAGCTATCCTTTATTCCAATTTGACTTTACCAATATAGATTGCTCTAGGAAAAGACTACAAGTTTGCCAATACATTAAATAAAATCAGCATAAATTTAATATCAAATGTGATCAAGGAGTTTTAAAAAAATATTATGGGCTAGCTAAGAGCTGTGGCTCATGCCTGTAATCCCAGCACTTTGGGAGGCAAGGTGGGAGGATTGCTTGAGGCCAGGAGTTCTAGACCAGTCTGGTCCACAGTGACACCTCATCTCTACAAAAAATTTTTAAAAATTAGCTGGATGTGGTGGCGTGCCTGTAGTCTAACCTACTTAGGAGGCTGAAGTGGAAGGATTCTTGAGCCCAGATGTTTGAGGTGGCAGTGAACTATGATAACACCACTGTATTCTAGCCCTGGCAGCAGAGAGAGACACTGTTTTCCGTCCCCTCCGCCCCCAAAAAATCATGGGCCAATCTTACTTATAAAACATAGATGAAAGTACTCTAAATACGAAAAAACTGAATTCAGTCACAATAAGCTATCACCAATCCAAAGAAGGTTTATTCTAAAGATGCAAGGGTAGTTTAAAGAAAATTTTTTTTTAATCTAAAATGTATCAACATAATCCATTACATCAAGAAAGTAAAGCGGAAAACACAGAAATTATCTTAACAGGAGGCCAAAATGGCACTGGATAAAATTTGACAATCATCCCTACTAAAAACCCTAGTAAAAAAATCTCCTTAGATAAAATATCTTTAATAGCAAAATATTAAATCTATTTCCATGGAAATCAGAAACCAGAGATCACTGCAACAATTATGACTTAACACTGCATTAGAGGTTCTAAAGCAGTGATTCATTCTCAACTGAGGAGAATCTGGAAATTGTATGCTGGCATTTTTCGTTGTTTAATTGAGATGTGGAGGGGGATCTAATGGCATTTAGTGGTTTTTGGTCCAAAATGCTAAACAAAAAGACAAACTACCCAAATGAACAAATATAATGAAAAACAACATATATACAAGGTAAATAAAAATGACCAACAAACTACAGCAACATTGGTGGGAAAAGAGGGAGAAGAGTATTTTAATAGACTCAAGTTGAAATGCACAATGTTCCTTTTTGGAAAATATTCTGGTCACTTCTATTAAAACTAAAAATGGGATTATTGCTCACAATAGTAAAAGCTGAAAACAAATTACAAATCAATAAGGGCATGGATGTATATGGTAGGTGAAAGGAGAGCAGGAGAGGTTAAGAAAAAAGGAAAAAGTATGAAAGAATTGCATTTAAATAACATTATACCAGCCTGGGCAAGAGTGAGACCCCGTTTCTACTAAAAATAGAAAGAAATTATTTGGCCAACTAAAAATGTATACAGAAAAAATTAGTCGGGCATGGTGGCGCATGCCTGTAGTCCCAGCTACTCGGGAGGCTGAGGCAGGAGGATCGGTTGAGCCCAGGAGTTTGAGGTTGCTGTGAGCTAGGCTGACGCCACGGCACTCTAGCCTGGGCAACAGAGCGAGACTCTGTCTCAAAAAAAAAAAGATTTATTAAATAACATTATAAACTGTGTGGCATAAAGCTATTTTTAAGGTTAACAAAAAATCACAGAAATATCAAAGCAGTACAGTCATCCCTTGGTATCCACAGAGTATTTTTCCATTTCCCTCCACGGATATCAAAATCCGTGGACACTCAAGTCTTTTACATAAAATAGTATTTTTTTATGTACAGTATTTGTATGTAACCTATAAAGATCCAGCCATATACTTGAAATCATCTTTAGATTACTTATAATACCCAATACAATATAAATGCTACAAGAATAGTTGCTATACTGTATTGTTTAGGGAATAATGGCAAAGGAAAAAGACTATACACGTTCAGTACCAATGTAACTACCCATTTTCTTTTCCCCGAATATTTCTGACCCATGGTTGGTTGAATCCACAAATGTAGAATCCATGGATATGGAGGGCTAACTGTATTTGCAAAAAATAGCTTGAAAGTTGATTTCCTGGGATAATCACAGTTGTCTATCATGTAGTTGAGTATCTGTCAGGTGTCTGTGTATATAATTTCACATAACTAAGATCACATTATTGTTAATAAACAGAAAAGGATGAGACACAGAGCGTAACAGTTTAAAAAGATTAAATTCATGATATTCATTTGACAATCTAGACGGTGTCTGCACAGCTTCCATGTAAATCTTTCCCATTTTGCAGTATTCAAGAAGTAGCAAAATGGGGTAGTTAACAGGTCAATACTGGAGCTAAATAGTCTAGATTTGCGTTCTGGTTATACCATTTATGACATCTATTACCTTAAGCAAGTTACTTGACTGTTCTGTGTCTTGGTTTCCTCATATGTTAAAATAAGAGTAATAACAGTATCTACAAAGAGACTGTATGGATGAAAGAAGACACAGAAAGCATTTAATACAGTACCAGCATGAAAGAGATGTTAATTGCTATTTTTGTTAATAATGAATATAGGAGAATACACATCAGTTAAAAAAAAAAAGGCTCCCTAAGAATAGGGTAATGAGGGCATTCAATTTTGAGGAACAAGATACAGGGGCTCTTGCTCTATCAGATATGGAGGCATAATGCCAGAAGAATGAAGACTGACGTTCATATAGGAAAAGATCACTACAACAGACTAGATGACCCCAACACAGACCAATGCATATATGGAAATTCAATACATTACAAACCAGTGACAAACAAACTATTCAATGAGTAGTGCTGCGACAACCAGTTATTCATTTCAACAAAAGAAAACAGGATCTCTATCACCACACTAAATAACAAAATCAATTTCAGGCGGCAGTTACTTGTAAGAACCTGGAGTTCAAGGAGAGGGCCTAAATTGGAGCTAGAAATTTGAAAATAATAGGCACATGCACTCTGGGAGGCCGAGGCGGGTGGATCGCTCGAGGTCAGGAGTTCGAGACCAGCCTGAGCAAGAGCGAGACCCCATCTCTACTAAAAAATAGAAAGAAATTATATAGACAACTAAAATATATATATACAAAAAATTAGCCGGGCATGGTGGCGCATGCCTGTAGTCCCAGCTACTCGGGAGGCTGAGGCAGTAGGATCGCTTAAGCCCAGGAGTTTGAGGTTGCTGTGAGCTAGACTGACGCCACGGCACTCACTCTAGCCCGGGCAACAGAGTGAGACTCTGTCTCAAAAAAAAAAAAAAAGAAAAGAAAATAATAGGCACATAAATGGTATTGCTGACAAGATTACTAAGACACTGATATAAACAGAAAAGAGAAAAACCCAAAGACTAAGTTCTGATGTACTTCACCCGCTAAGAGAGCTGAGAAAAATATGTATTTAAGTAAATCAAAATCAGCAATCTTGTTTGGACCAATGGCTAAAATGGGTGAAGATGCAGCTTAACAAATTCCAGTTATACACAAAATAAATATATCACCAAAGAAGGACTCTCTAACTCTAGTCAGACATCTCGTTACATGTGTGAATCTGGTTACAAATTGAGCCTGGATGAAGCAAATTTATTATGATTCAGTGAACTCTAATTCCATTATTAGAAAAACTCAGAATTATATTTATTACATTGATGATATGTCTACAAATCACATTTACACAAGAAAAAGATAACACGTTTTTCAACTTACATGTATGAATGTTCACTGGACAAGTAATAATACTACTTTAAATGCCAAAAAGACATCTGCATTGTTTTTACCTAGTGAGCAGTTGCTTTGCATCCTCCCATCTGTTGAACAACGTAACATGGTGCCAACCACACGGCCTCCCACAACAATGACACGTACATCTCGTCCATGAGACTCTTTAACATACTTCTGGAACAGGTAAGGAGCTTCGTGGCGAATAAGATGGCTTAGATCAGCCAAATGGTGCTTATCTCGGGCCAAGAAAACAGCTTTGCCTGTGATTGAAAAAAAAATAAAAAATAAAATTGTGGGTAGCTAATATCTACTACCTGAATCTTCTTGTGTCTCAATTTTCCCCAAATCCCCAAACTTTTAACAGTAAACTAGAATTTATTTTGGTATATGTTGTGAAGTAGAGGTGTAGATTCATAGTCCTCCAGGTTAGCCAAGAATGCCATCCTCATTTGTTAGTAAAACTTTTACCCTCTGAATTAAAACATAAGTGTTATGTATTACCATATATACTGTAGTAAATGAGTATACTGTATTAGTCTATAGTAATATAGAAGCATGTTACTATACACTGAGTTATTTCTGAATTCTCTAGCTTGTTCTACGGCTCTATTTTTGTGCCAATGGAAGTGGCTGTTTTTATTATGTGGTCATAAATTTTTCCTGTAGGGGAAAAGGGGAGAAGGAAAGGGATGGAATCTGTTGCTTCCGGTTGAATCTAGGAGGGCTTGTGGTTGCTCCGGCCAACAGAATATAGCAGAAGTAATTCTATATGACTTTGGAGGGCAGGTCATAAAAGGTCATGTAGCTTCTTTGTTCACTATAGCATTCACTGTAGGAGGCCTGAGACTCCTGTCTGCAATAATGGAAAAGCCAAATATAAAGAATCCAGTCAACAGTCCCAGCCGAACTCTGATCCAGCCATCCCCTCAAGGCACTAAACATGTGTTGTACTTGGATTTATGTATCACTTTATGACTTAAAAATTCTTTCTTAATCCAAAGTCATTAAAATATTTTCATATACTGTCTTGTAAAGTTTTATAGTTTTTGCCTTATACATTTAAGTCTTCAAACTACATAAATTGAGAGGGGGATGACTGGAGTTACTGACCTAAAGTCCTTGTATTGTTGATGAGGAAGACAGAGACATTAACTTGAGTCTAAGTTAGGTATGCATGTTAAAATTTCTAGGATAACCAGTAAACATAAATAGCTTCTCGTCAAACTGAACAACTCATAGTAGCCTTCTGTAACTTTGAGGTATCATGCACCTAACACTTTCCCTCTAATTTTTCTTCAGAAGCCCTGTTTCAAAATCACCCATATTAATTTGCAAGAGTAATTTCAAAATTATATATCACAGCAGGAACTCATACACACCTCTATGACCCCGTGTATTCTTCACTACCATAGGGAACTCCAGTACTTCTGCTTCATCTATCATTTTAGCAAAATTTTCGTGGCCACCTGGTTTGAGCAAAAAAAGAAATTTAAGAAGAACGGCAGGACAAGTGTTTTGTGATTAATTTTAGTTGCACTGAAGACAACAACACAAGGCAGGTAGAAGGTAAGAGCCTGATGGCTACCTTGTTTTTCTTGGAAAAATAAATAAAATTTTGAAAGTATAACTGAATTATCATTTAAAACAACCACATCTTTTAAAATGAATAATGGCTATTAAACTATACATATTCTGATATCCAATTTAAAGAAATAAAATCTTTCAGCTAAACTAAGTTTCCTAATTCTATACCGTTTCATATTTTTCTCCCTTATTCCTCTACCACACAAACAAAAGCCCCAAGATTTACTTTAATATATCCGTTTCCCTGGTTGGATTAAGAAATTGAAGAATGAGCTGGTTAAGAAGACTTGTCCAAGATTGAAGAGATGCTGCACACACATACATACCCTCTTTACTATAAAACACATACCAATATTTCTTATCTTCATTAATCAGAGTTTTTTCTACATTGAGGTAACTTAGCATCCATGGGTTAAACCTTGCTTCTAACTATTTTTATTGCCCAGGAACAAATGATACAATAGCAAGATTAGGGCAAAAATAGATTGTAGCTATAAAAATCAGCATGATGATAGAGAAAAATTAAGTCAGGAGAAAGTTCATTAAACAACTGCAGTACAAGTAATTTGTAGCTTGGCAAAATTATGACGATTTAGTCACCAATTCTTAATCCATCATTAGAACAAAGGTAGTATTTGCTAATTTGGTTAACCTTTTTCCTTTCCATTTCCATAAAATCAAAATTGTAGAATCATGATCTAAGCTATAATATCCCAAAAGCATTAGAAAGATAGAATTCCCAAGTTTAATTCATTAATTCTGTCTCTTCTTGTGCAATTGCTAAAAGTAGCAAATGCATTCACACATGCTACAAAGGCTTGACAGGTTCTCTTCTTTAAAATATTTACAATAAGAAGAGAACAGGGGTTTCTTTTTAAAGCCTCATTAAATCTCCAAGCATTTTATTGAGCATTACTTGGAGAAATACCTTTATGGAAAACTCTGTACTGATTTATAGTAAGTCTGATCTTTTCCAAACCAGAAGAACTGGACGAGCAGGAAATACACTATCGTATACATTGTTTAGAGCAGTGCTACTCAAAGTGTGGTCCTGTAACCTGTGCCTGTTTGTGACTTGTTTGCCATTGATATGTGGTTAAATAAATACAAAAGTAAGAGTAAGCACTAGAAGCTTTTATGGCCATCTGGCATTGCTATGATATTTCCATTGTATTTCCATGAGTACTAATCCACAGCAGATTGACCTTTTTTTAAAAAAACGATCCTTCACCACAGGTAGTTTTAGAAGCATTGCTTTATACATAGAAAAGTAACATTTTCTTAAAATAATGAAATTTATGAAGCATTATCAAGAAAATAATGAAGACAATGAGAAATTCAACAGAGATGTCATCAAATTCTATTACATTTTACCTCGGAAGTTCACAAACTAAGGCCTGCCTGTAGGCCAAATTTGGCCTAGTGCCTGTTTTTAATAAATAAAGTTTTACTGGAACAGAACCACACTCATTTGTTTAAGCACTGCTTTCATACTACAACAGCATTACTAAGATCATCACAGAGAACCTATAAGGCCTGTAAAGCCTAAAATATTTACGATTTGGTCCTTTACAGTAAAAGTTTGCTAACCTCATTCTACCCCATTTTGTGGAACTAATCTTAAGACATGATTCATAATTTTCCTGCCCAGTTTGTTAAAACTGAAAGTCACTTCTATAAGAAGTTCTATCATGTTTACAAATTTAGCCTATTGGTTTAGTATGGCTTTCAAAATTACCAGTGCTCTAACATTTAGGCTACACATTCTCATTAGTGATCTCACCATAAGAGAAAGTATCTGGCAGAGGAACGCCATGGCCAGCCAACTCTTGAAATGTCCAGAACTTATTAACGCAGTTCAGGATGGCTTGAGGTCGATTCATCAACCGGCATCCCATCTTCTCTAGATGGCGCAAAACAGTGATGTCACTATCACTTTGCACCCAAGGGGTTGGTACTCTCACTACCACCACTTGGGGGTAGGCAGTGATTAGTTCTCCGTTGATCCGTAGGCCTAAAGTATATAGAAATAAAACCAAAACCAACAGAAGGGAATACACAATAAAACAGAGGAACAGTAAATGCTGACGCTTGGATCACAAAACTAAATGCATTATTTTGTTAATTCTGGATTGGGAGAGATATTTCTCCATAAGAAAATTTAATTAGAAAAATCACTGCACTGGTTAGATAAATTATGGTACATGCAACTACAATGAATTACTATACAGCCATTAAAAATAATGTCATAGGCCAGACACAGTGAGTCACGCCTGCAATCCCAGCACTTTGGTAGGCCAAGGCAGGAGGAGGATCACTTGTGGCCAGAAATTCCGAGACCAGCCTGGGCAATCCAGCAAGACCCAGTTGCTACAAAGAATAAAAAATCAGATGGGCGTGGCATTATGCACCTGTAGTCCTAGTTATTTGGGAGGCTGAGACAGAAGATTGCTTGAGCCCAGGAGTTCAAGGTTGCAATGAGCTGTGTTTATGCCACTGCACTCTAGCCTGGGCAACAGAGTGGAACCTTGTCTTTAAAAATAATAATAAATGCCCAGATACATATGTTCTTTGTTTTAAAGGGTAACTCTGAGAATAAGCTTTATTTGTCTTCATATATGCACATAAAATATGTGAAAGGATAACGATATAACTGGCTTCCTCTGAGTGTAAGTGGGTGGCAAGGCAGGAAGAGAAGGCAAGAGAGAGAACTTTAGCACTGTGCTCCATACAATCTCTATGTACAATATATTTTGTACGCTTTTTTTTCTAAAGTGAGGATCATATGGCTCTATAATCAAATAAGAAAAATTTTAATTTCTTAAACTTTTATCCAATATCATTCTATTTAGGGAGGCCCCAAATAAATAAAGGAACAAACTATTTATGAGGTGTTCCTTAAAACCTATTTTTAAATATATACAGTTGTCCCCCCACCACTCTTATTTTCAGCAGATACATTAAGACCCTCAGCAGATGCCAGAAACCACTGATAGTACCGAACCCAATATATGCTGTGTTTTTTCCTATATATACATACCTAAATAAAGTTTAATACATAAATTAGGCATAGAAATCAATACCAATAACTAATAGTAAAACAGAACAATTATAATGTACTGTAATAAAAAATTATGTGAATGTGGTCTCGCACTCTCAAAATATCTTATTGTACTATTCTGTGAGAAACCGAAACCACAGAAAGTAAAACTGTAGGTAATGGGGGGACTACTATACTTGCTTAAAACATTCAAATAGAAAAATATAGAACATACTCACCTCCCATCCAACACCATCAACTAGTGTTACTAGTATGTATTTTCCCTATTGTCATTTATGTACACCGAAAATTATATCTATATATCTATATAATTTTTAGAAAAATTAGATTCCTATTTTATATTTCTATTATTTTATATAATTTTTTCCCATCACTTAAAATTATACCAGACACCTTTCTATGTCAGTGCATAAATAACTTTATATCATTTTTTTAGGTGGGCAGAATGGAGTTATTTTTTATAGATATATAATATGATCAATCCCTTAGTAATGACATTTGATAATTAGTAAGCAATTACTATGTGTCAGATTCTTTTTTAAATGCTTGAAATAGATTGATAAATAAGATAACAACCTTGTTCAAGAATCTTTCACTGTAGTAGGAGAAAGATTCTCTATGTATTACTCTATATATGTGCATTTTTATGGTACTAGCTTTTAGACATGGTAGTTCTGATGAAAGAGAGATCAGTGAAGGAACATTAATGGCAAAGTTAAGGCACAAACCATGAGGTATATGACTGTGTTTTTTTTAAAAAAAGAAAGGACACTTCAGATGTAAGGTAGTAGCAGAAGTCATAGGGCAAAAACTACAATAAGAACAGTATGTGTGCTTCAACCACAATTTGTCTTGATATACAGTAAAAGAAAAAAACTACAATAAGAATAATATGTGTGCTTCAACCACAATTTGTCTTGATATACAGTAAAAGATTTCGTTGGTCAGGTACCATGTCAAATATGCAAAGCCATATATTCCGAGCTAAAGAATTTACAACTGTTCTGATTAGAGAATTGAGAGTGTGTGCTGAATATTGCCTATTGATAGTCCACACCCTCCCCATCTTTTAATCCTTTCCCTGTATGGCAGGAACTAGAATGTTTTCCCATATATTCCTCTGCAAGCAGAATTCCATTTTGAAAATCCACTAACAAGATGACAATCACAAATCACACAAAATTGTGAAGGTGAAAGAAAAGCAGAAATTATTCTCCAGGAGCACCTATGGGTAGGTGTGTGGTCATCAGCAGATGTCAGATTTGCCAGTGGCTCCAGTCATTTTCCTCACAATCATTCACTTTGTTCCTAAAAGCATCTTGAGATCACGGACAGCAGAATTCTGCAACCCTGCACATCCTCGTTTCTTAATCTTTAGCAGTAGATTGCCTGGATAGGGAAATCTAAAGGGTAATTTAAAAACTGAAAAAAAACCAGTGGTCAGTTTGGGGATTAAAAGTTTTGAGACAAGGATATAAAAAACAAGAACATTGAAAAGGGAAGCCAGTTTGCGGCAGAAGATGTGGAATTTGGGTCTAGATATGACAGATTTTGGTGAGGACATAGGATGTCAAAGTAGAACTATTCTACATTGAGTTTAGATTAGAACTAAAAATATGTATATAGTTCATGTTGGTGGAATGGATGATATGTATGTATGTTTATTTATGGGAATCAGCTACAGAAGTAATAGCTTTTAAAAAATAGGGATATACTGACTGGAAAAAAAATAAAAGAAAAAGAGAAACCGAGGACCTCAGTAAGAGTCAGGCGAAGGAAGTAAAATCTGAGGAAAAGTCAGTCAAAAAAACTACAAAACTCTAGTATCAAGTAGTATGAAAAAGAAGAAAAGTCAGTATTATCAGGGGAGAAAAATCAAATTAACTAAATGAAAGAGAAAAGAGGATTGAGTTTTGTGAAAACCTTGAGTGATCAAGAAGGATACTGTCAATTGTCAAGAAAAAATTCAACCATTATTACCTTCTCATTATGCTAAACTGGAGACAACTTTTGCTCCTTTTAAGAAATGGGATGAAGAAAGCAAAGGAACTGTTCCATTCTGAGTCCATACCATCAATACGAACAGCCTATCTGCTGCCACTGGAAAATGGGAGTATTTTACACCTGTGGTCCCCAGGTGTACACCCCAGGTCCCCAACTCATAGGCCAAAGACTGCTACCCATCCGTGGCCTGTTAGGAACAGGGCCACACAGCAGCAGGTAAGCAAGCGAAGCTTCCTCTATATTTATAGCTGCTCCCTATGGCTCACATCACCAAATAAGCTCTACCTCCTGTCAGATCAGCAGTGGCATTAGATTCTCACAGGAGCACAAATCCTACTGTAAACTGAGCATGCAAGGGATCTAGGTTGCGCACTCCTTGTGAGAATCTAATGCCTGATGATCTGAGGTGGAGCTGAGGCGGTGATGCTAGAGCTGGGGAGTGGCTGCAAATACAGATTATCATTAACAGAGAGAGGCTGGACTGCCCAATAAATGTAATGTGCTTGAATCATCCGGAAACCATTCCCCCTGCCCTTGCCCATCCGTGGAAAATCTGTCTTCCATGAAACCAGTCCCTGGTACCAAAAAGGCTGGGACTGCTGCATTACACAAAGCACAGTCAGATCTGCATAGTGCATTATGCGGGTATTTTTGAGGATAGAAATGCTTCCTGTAACAAACACTTCATTCTCTTCTAGGCAAGCAGAAAGTAATCCAAGGCTGGAACCATGAATGTGAGCCAAAAAGGCAAAGTGACGTTTCTTAGGACTCTGCCTTATGTGCTCCTGATCGCTGGGGCACTCTTACCAAATGCCACACTTATCTTTTGATGCAGAGCTTATAAAACTGAAATAAAAGGGATGGCTCCATCCATGTTATTCAGTATACCAAATACGCATAAATGTACAAAGAACTTTATCCACAATTCCACTAAACGCATTGTAAAAAAACATGTACTCCAATTGAATGTACTATTACTCAGCTTTGTTTTCAACCCTGCTTATTCAAATATGCATTTTTATAAACATCTTAAACCTCAACTTAGGAAAATTTTCATCTAGTTTGTTGACTTAATACTGAAATTAATATTTCAATAAAAATATTTTGGATATAAATTTTAGATTAAGTGTATGATCAAGCATTAATAGCCAATGATGAGTTAATCTCAGAATAGCAATGAAATGGGAAGCAATCTTTGTTCTTTTTTATTACGACAAAAAATGTATTATGTATTAAATAGTTGCTGCTGTTATCAAGGCAGAGTGAGAAGGTGCTATGGGCTGATTATTCTCCAAGTTGAAAGATGTTAACAAACTTCTTGCTGATAATTAAGTGGGGAACTCCTCATGTAGCCTAAAGTACATTCTGCTTTTTGAGAGTGGAGTTTGGCTGCACTGTGGTTAAGTACTAGTGTTTCCCTCCTCGCAGGAAACAAAGAACAGAGAACTGACACGCTCCTTGCTGACTGGCATTTACTTTTCAACCACCCGCTAGTGCTCTAGAAAGATTTTTCAGAACCTCTGCAATATTTAAAAGCTCATGGAATTCCAAGAATTTTTTTTTTTTTTTTTTTTTTGGAGGGCAGGGTCTTGCTCTGTCACCCAGGCTAGAGTGCAGTGGCTTCATCATAGCTCACTGCAATCTCAAACTCCTGGGCTCCAACCATCCTCCTGCCTCAGTCTCCTGAGTAGCTGGGACTACAGGCACGTGCCACCATGCCCAGCTAAAAATTTCAAGAAGTTTAAGTTTCAAGTGAAGGTGTCGTTTGTATACAATTAAAAACCCAGGCCTAGAATAAGGTAGCTCATGTCTGTAATCCTAGCACTCTGGGAGGCCGAGGGGGGAAGATTGCTAGAGCTCAGGTGTTTGAGACCAGCCTGAGCAAGAATGAGACCCCATCTCTACCAAAAAGAGAAGAAAAAACAAACAACAAAATAACCCCTGCCAGGCCTTGTGGTGAACGCCTGTAGTCCCAGCTACCTGCTACTTGGGAGGCAGAGGCAGAAGGATTGTTTGAGCCCAGGAGTTGCAGGTTGCAGTGAGCTACCATGGCACCACTGCACTCTACCCAGGGGGGCAAAAGTCAGATTCTGTCTCAACAAAAACAAGGCAACTGAAAAACCCGTAAAATCTTTCTGCCAAAAATCAAGGAACCACTCACTCAAAGACTAAATACAGCATGGAGGGGCTCCCACCAACCAAATTTGAGATGATTTGGCCATCAAGAAAAATAATTAACTGATAAAACAGTGAATACAAAAATGAATCCATAATAATTGCAGAAAAAAGGTAAAAAAAAAAAAAAAAAGAGAGAGAGAGAGAGAGGGAGAAGAAAACGAAAAAAGAAAGCCTCATTTGCTACCACTGGAAGAGACTATTAATATTACAGATGCTCCTCCAAAGTGAGGAACATACACTGAATGTGTATTGCCTTTACACCATTGTAAAGTTGAAAAATCATAAATTAAACAAATGTAAGTCAGGGACGATCTGTACACAAATCTCTATTCTAAAAACTGGTAAATGGGATTTGCTCGAGGTCAGGAGTTCGAGACCAGCCTGATCAAGAGCGAGACCCGTCTCTACTAAAAAATAGAAAGAAATTATCTGGACAACTAAAAATATATGCGAAAAAAATTAGCCGAGTGTGGTGGCACATGCCTGTAGTCCCAGCTACTCGGGAGGCTGAGGCAGAAGGATTGCTTAAGCCCAGGAGTTTGAGGTTGCTGTGAGCTAGGCCGACGCCATGGCACTCTAGCCCAGGCAACAGAGACTCTGTCTCACAAAAAAAAACAAAAAAATTGATAAATGAAGTGGGAAGATTACATTTACCCAACCTTTTCTGGAGGAACTACAATTCATCACCAGTGGGGAAATATCCTTCAAAGAAAGCCAATTAATGAATCACTGATAGGGGTACAGACTCTTATTGTGTGCCTTCTGACTGCCTGCACTATGAAGCATATACAATCACCTATGAAGTAATTTTTTGCCCAAAATGTATAACCTGGATATAATCAAGCAAACTTATAGGAAATTTCAAGAGGCAGATATCAAAAGGAAATGATCAAACAAATCCAGAATGTGAGTCATTATGACAATTGTTCAAAACCATGTATGTCACTGCAGAAATAAAGAAGAGGAGATTGTTTTAGATTTAAAAGACTAAGTAGCAGACAGCACATCCAAATGTAAAGTATGACCCATACCAGATAGAATTTGAAAAGATGAACCAAAAAAGATATCTCAGAATCATTTAAGAAAATTTGATTCTGGAGCATATATTAGAGAGTTAATTTTTTTAGGTGTGCTCATGGTATTGGATTATACGGATACACACACTGAAGTTGGGGTGGGGGAGAGGAACCAAGACATCACATCAAACTCCTGAGAATTCTCTAATGAAAACCGAAAACCAATGCTGGTCATTCATATTTCAAAATCTTCTGGTTTTGATGCTCAGCTTTTTTGTAGTTTCTCTTCCTTTCTCTTACCAACACCAAAAGCCCATTTACTGTTCCTCTATTGTCCCATTTCTCTTGCCATTTACAGTTCAAGTGTCATTAACATGACACTTATAATGATGTAAAGTTCATATTGGAGAGAGAGAGGAAAGACTAAAAGCTAAAATAATCTGCTAGAGGGAATCAAAACCCAATATAAAACTAGAATTCTAACATATTCTTTCTCAACTGTGAGTTGTAGGAGACAGTGTAAGAGATTCACAACTTCTGAACTGCCCATTCCCAGCTAAATTCCCGTAACAAAAATTTAGTTGTTTAGGTCAATAGTCCAAAATACAGATCGGTTACTTAACTGACAAAGTTACTGAATTTACCACCCAAAAATGATACTTAGCACATCGAGTCAAATTTAAAAAAGACTAGACCTAGCACTCTGGGAGGCCGAGGCGGGAGGATCGCTTGAGGTCAGGAGTTCGAGACCAGCCTGAGCAAGAGCGAGACCCTGTCTCTACTAAAATAAATAAATTAACTGAATAACTAAAAAAATATATATATAAAAATTAGCCGGGCATGGTGACGCATGCCTGTAGTCCCAGCTACTCGGGAGGCTGAGGCAGGAGGATTGCTTGAGCCCAGGAGTGTAAGGTTGCTGTGAGCTAGGCTGACCAGGGCACTCTAGCTTGGGCAACAGAGTGAGACTCTGTCTCAAAAAAAAAAAAAAAAAAAGAGAGAGAGAAGAAGACTAGATAATTCTGAACATTTTTAAGAATCTCAGGTTGTTATAAATTAATCTGCTTTAGGACATTAACTCATAATAGATTTCAGCAAGACGGTTTGGATCACACAGAACAGATGCCTACCACAAATGCAAATCTGTCTTCATGTACCTCTATCTAACATATCAGAGATGCCCTCTTAGATTTTAGTTCTTTTAAATCACTGGTTTATTTCCCTCTCCCCACCCCTGGGTTCCAAATTAATTGAAAATGAAGAGAGAAAAGTAATTAAATTTTGAAGAGAACAGGACAATCAATAACAGGGATTTATGGTACCAGGGTCAGATAATATTCAAGAGTTACATAAAACAAAAGTCTGCTAAGTCTTGCTAAGAACTCCTATGACTAATAAACAAATATCAAAAATGAGAAGAATATACGCTTATAATTAAGACTAAAACTTTCATATCTGCTTAACAGCTTTCCTAACAAGATGTATTTGTTTCCTACCAGAATGCCCCTCTTTAACATCCTCAGCAATCCTTTTCCCCCTCCAATTTCTCAACGTTTCCAAGTCCTATCTGGCTATTAATCCCTATTACCTATCTAGCTATTAATCCCAATTAGAGACAAAATTTTATCTTCAAAGGTATGCTCCTTGGTGAATAAGGAACCAATAAAAATTCTTTTCCAGGTCCTTCGTCAGTGGGACAGAAAGAAACAAAATAAAGATCTATGGCGGCTCATTATCACTGAGCAATGCTACACTGCAGCTGATAATCATATGTCTAAAAAAAGAGCGAAGGAAAAAAGAGAAAGAGAAGAGGAAAACAGGAAGGAGAGTCATAGTGGTGGCACGCCTGTAGTTCCAGCTGGGAGGCTGATGCAGGAAGATTGTTTGAGCCCAGGAGTTTGAGGTGACAGAGAACTATGAACATCTCCCCACTGCACTCCAGCCTGGGTGACAGAGAGAGACTCTTGTCTCTTAAAAAAAAATAAAAATTAAAAAAAAACCTTATTTTAGTTACAGTAATGACTGAATACCTTCATTCTTAAGTACTTAAAAAAAAAAAAAAACACAGGCCGGGCACAGTGGCTCACGCCTGTAATCCTAGCACTCTGGGAGGCTGAGGCAGTAGGATTGCTTGAGCCCAGGAGTGTGAGGTTGCTGTGAGCTAGGCTGACACCACAGCACTCTAGCCTGGGCAACAGAGTGAGACTCTGTCTCAAAAAAAAAAAAAGAAAGAAAGAACGAACGAACGAACGAACAAAAAACCCAGAGAAGGGAGAGAGAAAGCAAAGTCAAATTTTTAATGTAAATAAGGAAAATCTAGCTGCCCAGCCCACCTTGAAAAGAGGTAAACTTCCTTATAACAGTGGCTCCAAGTTAAAATGTTTTTATCAATCTGTTCTACACAACTTTTGGCAACCAAGAACAGGTTACACAACTTCATGATATCTGTACTTCATGAATACAGCCATAAATAAAAACTTGTGGGACAATGAACAATAAAGTGGGGGGGGTGGGTAGAAAACTCTTTGAATACCAAATGTTTTGAAGAAAACTACAGAGAAAGATATTAAGGCTTTGCCCTCACACATTTCATTCACATCCCAAATAACAAGGAATAATAATGAGGAGATAGCAAAAGCAAACACACAATGTAGATTTATTTCAAGATCCTCTCTGTCATATAACAATGAAACCGCCTCTGATTCAAATCCAAGCTCTGTCACTTAACAGCTGTGTTACCTCAGGCAAATTACTTAATCTCTATCTGTGCATTAGCTTCCTAATCTGTAAAATGGGAATAGTAAAAGTAGTTCCTTTATAGACTGTAGAGAGGATTAACACTGTTAACATTGGTGAACAACTGCCTGGCACCTAATAAACACTCAATTCATCATCATTCATCATCCCCTTTTGCAGATGGGAAACTGAGAGCTAGACTAACCAGAAAGTAAGTTGCATGAGGGTAGGAATATGACTATTCTGTTCACAGCTATTATCTCCCAGCACTTAGAATACTAAATGTTCAATTATTACTGTAAAAAGATAAATTTCAGGATCCTCTAAATTTATTATGCCAAAGAAAAAGGTAAGCCCTGAAGACTGAGTCACAGTAGCATGTTTATAAATTCTGCTTCTTAGATTAACTTTCTTCCTCATTATTCTTGTTCTGCAAATGACGGGGAGACCAGATCTTCTCCATTTCCAATCACTGATCTTTGTTACATATTAACTGCCTCCTTTATTTTCCTGTCTCTAACTCAAGCCAGATAGTACAAAGACCCCACGACTGTTACATCTTCAGTGTGAAATGTTATATACCTTTCCTGAACGAAGACCACTTCTATACTAACAATCCCAAACTTCTACACTTTGGAACACTGACTTCCATTCTTTGGAATGTGCTTCCTGAGCTGCTATCCTCAAACTTTGCACTTGAATAAACTGTTTAAACTAGATTCTGATCCTTTTGATTATTTGAGGTTGATGTTGTTTATTGACTAATTTGAATTGAATAATACTGAATAAGTTAGGGTTTAAACCCAGGTTTGAGTCTGAAGCCATACAACCTAAAATGAGATTGCACCTCTAAATTTTACAAAAAAACTAGCCAACTCAAAACCCTAAAGTTACACAAAACCATATTCATTATCTAAAAAGGCAAAAAGAAGAAGGTAGTAGAAGGAAGAAAATGGAAAAAAGCAGAAATCAATGAAACAGACAATAAACATCAATAGAAAAGGCCAACCAAGCTAAAATTTGGCCCCTGGAAAGCTACATTTATAAATCCCTAGTGAGAATGATCTACGGAAAAAAGAAGGTATGAATAAAGTTAAGAAGAGGGACGGGTGGGGCGGGGAGGGGGTGGATCACTAAATATCCTAGACATTAAAAAGATGATGGAAGGAGTTTATGAACAATAATACATCTGAAACTTGGATGAAACATATAAAAATTCCTTTAAAAAATTTATCAAAACTCCCAGGAAAAATATAACCAAATAACCCAATAACCACTAAAGAAAATCAAACCATTTATTAATTAGTAACCTTTCCACAAAGAAAATTCTAAACTTAGATGTCTTTGCAATGTGAATTCTATGAAATATTCAAGGAAGAAATAACACCAACCTTACACAATTCTTCCAGAAGAGAGGAACAACAAAAACACTCCCCAGCTTGTTTTGTGAGGCCAACATAACCTAGCAGAAAATGACAATGACATTTCAAGGAAAGAAAATTACAGGCTCATGCCTGTAATCCCAGCTCTGGGAAGCTGAGGCAGGAGGATCACTTGAGGTCAGACCAGCCTGAGCAATAGTGAGACCTCGTCTCTATTAAAAATAGAAAAAAATTGCCAGGCGTGGTGGCACACACCTGTAGTGCCAGCTACTCAGGAGGCTAAGGCAGGAGGATCACTTGAGCCCAGGAGTTTGAGATTGCTGTGAGTTAGGCTGACACCATGGCACTCTAGCCCCATGCATGGCACTCTAGCAAATGCCCAGGCGAGAGAGCAAGACCCTGTCTCAAAAAAACAAAAAGAAAAGAAAGTTACAAGTCAACCTCACTTATGAACAAAAATCTTCAACAAAACATTAAAAAGTGAAAAAATATGATCACTCAATAGATGGATGAAAACTGTTTGATAAAATTTAACAAGCGTTCTGGATTAAAGAAAAATCTTCCACATACTAGCAGTAGAAGGAAATGTCCTTCGTCTGATAAAGGGCATTAAAAAAAATGCAGAGCCAACATCATGCTTAATGGTGAAAAGCTTTCCTCTGAGATCAGGGATGAGACTAGGATGCCCACTATTACCATTTTATTCAACGCTGTACTGGAGGTCCTATCTTGTGCAAATAGTCAAGAAAAGGGAGTGAGATGTAAGGATTGGAAAGAAAACACTCATTACTCACAGATGATGACCATGAAAGTATACAAAAGAATCGATCATAAATTATTGGAATAAGTGAGTTTAGGAAGATGGTTAGATATAATGTCTATATACAAAACATAATCAGCAGCAAAAAGAAAGGAAAATTTTTAATTGTCATTTACAATAGCAGCAAAACCATAAAATTCATAGAAATAAGATATCTAATGAAAGATGTGAGAGCTCTCAGGAGATAAAATTATAAAACATTAAGACGAGAGTGACAGAGAGAGTGTGTTTACATATGGGAAGATTCAACAGCGTATTTTATTTCTTTCCCCAAAGTGATCTACAGATTCGTATAATTTCAATAAAAATTTCAAGTGGTATTTTTGTGGAACTTTGAAAAGCTGATTCTAAAATTTATGTGTAAGTGCAAAGGACCACGAATAACCAGACATTCTTAAAGAAGAAAGAGGGCTTGCTCTACTGTATGTCACTAAACTATAGTAATTAAGTCAGTGTGGTATTGGTGCAAAGAACCAATTAGAACAAAAGAACACAACAAATAGCCCAGAAATCCCGCCTGTGTATAGCTACTTGATTTATTACAAAGGTAAAACTGGAGAGGAGAGCAAAGGGCAAAGGTTAGTCTCCTTAGTCAAAGATTCCGAGACAACCAAATATTCAAATGCAAAGAAATCATTACACCTATCACCTACAAATAAGATACCTATCATTATGCATAAAATTCCAGATGGACTATAAATTATGTTTACAGCAAAACAATACAACCTCTAAAAGATAAAATGGGAGGATTTCTTCATAACCTCGTAACAGGGAGAGATTTTTTAAACACAACCATAAACATTAAGAGTTGGATTACATTAAAATTAAATTCTACTTAACAAGACACCATTAAGAAAGTTAAAAGGCAAGCTACAGATGGGACACTTACAAAGGTAAAATAAATAACTCAATAGCAAAAGGATCAAGAGACTTGAACAGGCACTTTACAGATGATGATATCCAAACAAATACATAAAGATACTCACCCTCACTAGTGAACTGGGATATATAAATTAAAACCACAATTAAAAACCATTTCATATCCACTTATATAGCTAAAAATAAGGACCATTATACAAGTATTTACAAACATGATTTAAGAAGAAACACCTCTTCAATTTACTAGGAAGAGAAGCAAATATCCTTAACCGGCTAAAAAAATATCCCCCCCCCCCCCAAAAAAAACCCTACAGTAACCATTAGGCTTTTATTTATATTATTTTTGATGGACAATAACTATATTGCATTAATGGAGTAGAGTGTGATGTTTTGATATACATACACAATGAAATAATTAAATCAAGCAATTAACATATCTGTCACCTCACTTGACATTTGTTGTGGTGAAATACCAGATTTACTGGAACAAAATCACAGCACACTTTTAAGATTACACCTAAGACCAATATGCTTCCCATCATGACTTTTGCTCAACATTATGTTGGCAATCCTACCAAATCCAGTAAAATAAGAAAGATGACATGATTATGTACATCAGAAATCCCATAGAATCTAGTAGGGGGGGCAAAAAACAAGGGACAGAACAGTATTTATAGTACACCTTCCATGTAGGAAAAGGGAAGAAATAAACATATTCCAAACTCTGAAGACAGACTGCCTGATTCTAAATCCTAGCTCTACTACTTAAAACAATCTAGGAATATCTGCCTCATAGGATTGTTAAAAGAATGAGTTAATATTTGTAAGATGTTTTGTATAATGCTATGTAACTGTTCGTAAAGGAAATATAATATTAAAACTGGAATTCTAAGACCTGAGAGATTATTATTCTTGTTCTAGTTCAACTTAGTAACTAAAGCCATGACCTCCTTCGTGAATTGACACTCAGGTATCTTTTACAGAACAGTCTTATAGAATCAGATCAATTTCACAACTGCCAAAAGTACTGTGCATAAACGGTTGAAGAATATCATGTTTATCTACCAACAGTTAATAACCATATTATTTACTGAGTATTTACTATGTGTCAGATATCACACCAGAGCATATTATATACACCAAGTATACCCTAAACACGTTATAAAGTACAGTAGTCCCTATTTATCCACAACAGGGTACACTCCAACACCCCCAGTGAATATCTGGAACTGCAGATAGTACTGAACCCTATATACACTATAAGCGAATTTCTTTGATTTTCTTCACAATTTCATGGAAAGAAGACTCATTCTTACTGTAGCTCTTGGCAACCTTAGCATATGGTTTTTTTCTTTCCTTATAAAGTGGAGAGCTTTCACCTTTTTACTTGACAAGAGGAAGCACTTCACAGCTTCTCTTTGGCGTGTCCAAATTGCCAGCATCACTACTCTTGCCCTTTGGAGCCATCATTAAGTAAAATAAGGGTCACTTGAACACAAGCACTGCAATACTGTAACAGTTGACCAGCTGACCTGATAACTGAGATGGCTACTAACTGACTAACGGACGGGTAGTGTACATAGCACACAAACACCGGACAAAGGCATGATTCATGTCTGGGCCCAGACAGAGCAGGATGGTGCGAGATTTTCACCAGGCTACTCACAACAGCAGCAATCTAAATCTTATGAATTTTTTATTTTTGGAATTTTCCATTTAATATTTTTAGCCTACAGTTGACCTTGAATTACTGAAACCCTGGAAAATGAACCACACATGGGCGGGGGGACTACTGTTGGCATTTTAAATTTTATTCCTACTTGACAGAAAGATAGGTTATCAACAGATTTACTTTAGCATTAAGTAAATGGATCAAGATCAGTCTGCCCAACTACAAAAAGGTTCATTTAATAAATAACCAGGACAACTAGATCTAAGTTATAAAGCCCAAAGCTTTCCATTATGTCACAACTTCCCCCCAAATCCCCAGTTGTGCTAATTTCCTAGCCACATAACCGCTGGAAGACTCCTTTTAGCAGGAATATACTCTAATTGTTACATTAGACCTATAGTCTTAAATACAGGAAAGCCCCTGCATTCCATTATTTGGCTGGAACAAAGAATTTAGAGCTCTGACCTCTTGGGTTTTTCTTGCTTTAGGTCCTCCAATGCCTTCAGAAAGCCATTCTAGTCACCTGCCCCCAAATTCCACATACTCTTTAAAGTATTTGATGGCAACAGCTACCAGGTTCTCCTGGACCTTGTCCTCAAAAAGCCCATGATTCCAAGTAAATAAATGTAATTACTTAATTGCCAGTTTCATTACTGTATACTAGGTACTGCATTGTCATCCTGAAATAAGAAAGGTAGTCCCAATTGCTATCTACCCTGTCTATGCCAGGTATTCAATTCTGAGGGTCTACTGTCTACAATCTGTGGTCTGCAATTAAGTGATGTATTGGTCCCTTAATACATCACAGCCTCATCATGGCTCACTGCAACCTCAAACTCCTGCGCTCAAGCAATCCTCCTGCCTCAGCCTCGCAAGTTGGAACTACAGGTGCATACTATCACATCCGGCCCTTCCATTACTTTTTTAAACTACCAAAAAGTTATATTCATACATTGCCCTTCTTTTAGATAAGGGTACCATACCATACACCCTTTCCCCCCAACTTATTGATTTCATTTAACAATGTCAAGTTGAAACAAAAGGATATAGATAGCGACACAAAAACACATGGAAATATTAAAGCTATGTGGTAGAGGTAAATATATAGCATATACAGAAGCCTGGAATACTGTACTGGTAATGTATAAATCACTTTTAATTCTGATATAGAATTTAAAACATAAAAAGACAAAAAATAACTATAAAAATATGTTGAGGGATATGAAATATAAAAAGATGTGACAACCATAACAGAAAGTGGAAGGATGTAAAGATGTACAGTTGAAAATAGATTTAGTTATCACTTATAAAATTTTTTAAGAGACAGGATCTTGCTATGTTGGCCAGACTGGAGTGCAGTGGTGTGATCACACCTCACTGTAACCTCAAACTCCTGGGCTCAAGAGATCCTTCTGCCTCAGCCTCCAAAATAGCTGGGACTATGGTTGCACACCACCATGCTGGGCTCATTTTTTAAGTTTTTTTCGTAGAGAAGGAGTTTGACAATGTTGCCCAGGCTGGTCTTGAACTCCTGGCCTTAAGCGATCCTCCCATCTTGGGCCAGATTGTTATAACTTTAAGATATTTTATGCAATCCCTGAAATACACACAAAAATATCTTTGTACACTATTGGTGGGAATGTAAACTGGTAGAGTCACTATGGAAAACAGTATGGAGGTTCATCAAAACTAAAAATAGAACTACCTTGATCCAGTAATTCCACTTCTGGGTATATATCCAAAGGATATGAAATCAGTATTTCAGAGATATCTGCATTCCGTGTTCACTGCAGCATTATTGACGTAAGCCAAGATATGGAAACAACTTAAGTGTCTGTCAGTGAACCGATGGATAAAGAAAATGTGCATATATATACAACGGAATACTATTCAGTCTTAGAAAAGAAGAAAATGCTGTTATTTGCGACAATATGAATGAACCTGGAGGACATTATGCTAAGTAAAATAAGCCAGACACAAAAACAAAAATAATGCATGATCTCACTTATATGGAATCTACAAATATCAAACTTAAAGAAACAGAGTAGAATAGTGCTTACCAGGGGTTGGAGAGGAGATATGGGGAGATGTTGGTCAAGGGTACAAAGTTTCAGTTTTGCAAGGTAAGTTCTGGGAATGGTGATTGACTTTTTGGATACAATACCAAAGGCAAGAATAATAAAATAATAGGTAAGTTGGACTTCACTAAAATTAAAAACTTCTATAAAAGACAGTGTCAAGAGACACATCTGACAAAAGGACTGTTTTTCAAAATACACAAAGGACTCTTAAAACTCAACAATAAGAAAACAACCTGATTAAAATATGGGCAAAAGCCCTGAACAGACACCTCACCAAAGAAGATACTCAGGTGGCAAATAAGTATATGAAAAGATGCCCCACAGAGTAGAAGACAGAGGATTTATCTGAGAGCAGCATCCTACCAAAATCCAGATAAAATACAAGGGTACCATGAACACTATGCTTCTCACTAATAAAATTACAACTTTACTCTTCCTTTCTCTTCTTATGTAGACTAAGATGTTTTGGCAAGCTTTTTTTTTTTTTCCTGGAGTCAGACAAAAAGATTTTAAAGTCTTCTGGAATAATAAATAGTCAAGAGAAAAACATCATTGATGACCATCCAAATATTTTTCAAGAGAAAAGACATTTTAATGAATCTCCAACAAATCAGCACTGTCGGCCTTGGTTACTGTATTTGCAAAATGAGCTCTAAGGTATTACTACATAAACTTCACGAAAAATGCCATTTTAAACTTCATGTTCTTCACTAGAAACATAGAATGTATATTCTAAAACTATTAACCAAAGTCCCATCTTTTGAAATACTGTTGGGAAGAAAATATCATAAATGTTACCTCAGTATTAAATTCTTTACCCAAAAGGCTGTAGATTTAATAATTTGAACATGAGAATAATTTTAATTATTATAGTTTGGCTTTTAATAAATGTATATATAGCACTCTATATGTATCCTTGTGAATTCAGAGCCAATAGAAAACCATCTTAAAAGTCAATTTTTAAAAAAACACTCCTCATCCAGATTCTGGTTTCTAAGTCCCACTAAAAGGAATCAAAATTCTGAAGAAATTACTGATTACAGAGCTGTAACAAGGAAAGAACAAATGGGACTGTAAAGTAGGGGAGTGCTACAAAAATGAAGGGCACATATAAAAAGGACATAGGAGCCAGCGTGAAGGGCTCTCACTGGTCCTAACTCTGCCGATTTAAGCAAAATGGTGACATTCACGGATTATAATTTTTTGAATAATGAAAAGACCATGAATCCAAAAGATAACAGAAGGAGCTGGGTGTGGTGTCATGCACCTGTAATCCTAGGTGCTCAAGAGGCTAAGGTGGGAGGACTGCTGGAGGCTGGGAGTTTGAGATTAGCCTGAGCAACACAGTGAAACTTCTTTGGGGAGAGAGAGGAAAAAAAAAAAAAGGTAAGAGAGACAAGAAAATGCTTCTTTACAGCAGAATACCAAATAATAAATATAGAATGAATGATAGAGATGGCGGGGAACCTCCATCTTAGAACATCATAGTAAGAAGTGATTCAGGCAAGATTCACCAAGAGGCTAAAACCATTATTAGCAAGGAAAATACAGCATCTTTCAGTAAAGAAACCCAGAAGACCTTAACCAAGTCATCAAAGAATGGGGAAAACTGGCATATGCCTCCTGATGTAAAGTATTATGAAGTATAGCATTTACTTATGTGATATTCCTACCAAAACTGCATAATCTGACTATAACTTAGTATACATCAGACAAACCCAAACTGCAGGACACTCTGCAGAAAAGTTGACCTGTACTCTGCAAAAATGTCAATATCTTAAAAAATCAGGAAAGGCAAAGAAACAATTCAATAACAAAGTAAATTAACAATACACGACAAATACAACATGTGATATTTAAGAGATCCTGGGCTGGGCGCGGTGGCTCACGCCTGTAATCCTAGCACTCTGGGAGGCCGAGGTGGGCGGATCCTTTGAGCTCAGGAGTTCGAGACCAGCCTGAGCAAGAGCGAGACCCCACCTCTACTAAAAATAGAAAGAAATTATATGGACAGCTAAAAATATATATAGAAAAAATTAGCCGGGCATGGTGGCGCATGCCTGTAGTCCCAGCTACTCGGGAGGCTGAGACACGGGATCGCTTGAGCTCAGGAGTTTGAGGTTGCTGTGAGCTAGGCTGACGTCACGGCACTCACTCTAGCCTGGGCAACAGAGTGAGACTCTGTCTCAAAAAAAAAAAAAAAAAAAAAAGAGATCCTGGATAGAAGGAAAAATGCTATATAATGAAACTTCTACTTTTTGAGTATGAACTACGTATTAGTTAATAGTATAGTAATATTAAAATTCCTGAATCTAAGTAGTAGTAAGGTTATACAATATACTTGCTCTTAGGAAATGCTTAAGAATCTCAGGCACCTTTTTAAATCGTTCAGGAAGTACAGAGTGGTAAAGTAAATGTAGCAAAATATTAACAATGGCTGGAAACCGAATAAATAACACACAGGACTTCTTCATACTATTTTTTTGCAACACTTCTATAAATTTGAAACTATTTCAAAATGAAAGTTTTTAAAAGAACTAGGATAATAGACTCATTCTAACTGATTAGAGAAAGAAATTACCCAACATCCCTAAATAGCACCTTATTAAAAGAAGTAATTTACCAAGCACCCAGCAATTTTGCAGCCTTCTAAAATTAGGTCCACCCTTAAAACTAAAATAGAAAGAACTAGCAATGGTTTCCAACTCCAAAACAGGAAAATACTACCATTTGAGGAGATCTTTCAGTTTTAACAAAATTAGCCAACCTACTCCACTGAAGACATTAATAATACAGACAACAAAAACTCTGAATCAAAACCACTCCCATAAATACTTCATTAAACAAAAACAAATAGTTTCAAAATTTTTGCCCCAAAGCTAATTACGTATCTCATCAACTCAGCAATTCTTCCTCTGTTTTAAGCGCAGTCCTTTGGTAATTTTGCATTTTTTTTAAAAAAAATTTTAGTCTGCCTTATAATAGCAGATCTAATAAGTAGCAATACTTCACAGCTGACATCATTACCAGATATTCTTCAGCTCTATGACCAAAGAAAACAAACATTTTTTATTTGACCTACAGATTTCCTGTGCCCAAATAAGCAAGTAGGACAGTTTTTCTTATTGCCTATTAGATATAGTTTAAGGAATATATTCCAGAGGATGGCAAACGTAAGAAAACTACTTCATTCTCCTTCCCCTCAAGTGAATTTCTGGTCCTTAATGTATTCTGTACTTTAACTTCAAGTCTCCTGAAAGGACTACAAAGAACTTCTAAGGTTAAACAATGACTAATTGGGACAGAGAAGATGGATTTAGTTTGCCTCTTGGCATTTATTACTTTCTCCATCTGGAAGTAAGATGCTTTTTATTTTAAATAAATAAATATATTTTTATAAAATAATGTGGGATACAAGTTAACTCCTCCCCAGTTCCAGATTTAAGACATCTTTTTCCTTATATTTACATTAATAATAGAAACTTCCCCCTCAATTATCTATTCATAGCCATGATAGTAAATAATAGATGCTATATTGACAGACTTCATTTTGTAACTTTGAAATAATAGTAGATACTGAAGTTAAGATGTGGTAATGCTCTGAGCAAAGATTTTCAAATGTGTGTTTGGTTTTTGCTTTAACAAAAAGACTTTATTTTCCAGATAAAATATGTACAGAATAAATTCAAGAACTAATTTCTGAACAGAATAATTCTTTATTGTTGGGGGACTCTACTATGCATTAAAGGATATTTAGTAGCATCTCTAGCCTCTATCCACTAGCTGCCAGTAGCAACCTCCTACCCAACTGTTTTTAAACAAAAATGTCTACAGATATTTCCAAATCACAATTCTACACAATTGAATACTATACAGCCATTTTTAAATAGGGAGTTATTTTCCCAAGAGAAATCAAAACAAGTGCCATCAAAAAGACTTGTTCATAGCTGGCTTATTCAAAGTTTTGACCTGGAAACAACTCAAATGCCCTCCAATATGAGATGATCTATGCAGGTTATCAAATGAATTATACCTCGACTTAAAATTAAAGAATAAAGAACTTTGGGCTGGGCATGGTAGCAGAAGCAGAGGCAGGAGGATCTCTTGAAGGCAGGAGCTCAAGACTAGCCTGGGCACCATATTGAGACCCCATCTCCACAAAAAATTTAAAAAATTAGCCAAGTATGTAGCACAGGCTTGTAGTCCTAGCTAGTCAGGAGGCTGAGACGAGAGGATTGCTTGAGCCTGTGAGTTCTAGGATGCAGTGAGCTGTGATCACATCACTACATTCCAGCCTGGGTGACAGAGACACTGTCTCTATTAAAAAAAAAAAAGAAAAAAAAAAAAGGCAGATTCACTATATTCTAAGTAAAAATCGAAAAGATGACATAGTAGAGACTTACCCAGGTTTCCTTGCTCTATTGTCAGCACCACCTCATCCATCACCACAGCCCTAAAGTCCAGCTCCTCCTCACAGCATTTGGCCTTCAATGCTCGTAAGATCTCTTTTTGGGGATAGTCTTCCCTGATGCGGCGATCTGTCAAAAACCACAACTTGGCAGCCACAGAGCTACACATCTTGATTTGTTTGTTCTTCTTTTGCGTGGATTGTTTCCTCTTAAAAATGTAAAGTCTATCTAGATGGAAGAAAAAATACACATAAGGGTAAATCAAGAAATCTACCTGATTTCTGGATTTCACACAAATAAATGTTATGATTATATCCTAACTATACAAATAGGAAAAAAACAAGGAGATACTTTGTCTTTTCCCCTTTTATTCAAATTAAAAATTTTATACCACTAGTAATATGGAAACTGGCAACCTCTCCAGAAATAAGACTTCTCCATCTTCCCCTGGGGAAGCTGGCAGCTTAATAACCACAGCAGGTCACTTAGCAGACTTTCAGTACTGTTCCCTAGTGTTTTATACTATCTAGAAATATACTTTAATCTAATCACCAACTTTTCGCTGTTTTGCCCCCTCCCTTAAAATGCAATTCCCTTCGTGATATGAGATTCCATCAACAATATATCCCCATCTTTCCCATCACTAGAAACCCCAATTAAGCATACTTTGTGTGTGTGGTTTTATATTCAATTTTCTTCTTGTTTTAGATATGTACGAAAAGAGAGATAGTAGCACATATGTTACTACATAAGCATCAATGCTGATGTCATTTACACAGTAATGTCAAACTAAGTAAATGCAGAATGTGCAAAAGGACTTTAAATAATCAAAATAAATGTCCAGATCTACTCAACAAATTTTGATTATTTCAGTCAGGACTGCATGGTCTTACTCAATGTTTTTATTCTTTCTTTAAATGATTTTTTAAACAAATTAAGCTTTTTTACTAGAATCCAAAAAAGAAGGTTTTTCCCTAGACACAGAGTGTCATTTCTCTAAGTTTATATCATGAGCAATACAACAGATGAAAATTATCTTCCTGAGAAGCAAAAAAAAAGTTACAAGTTTGAGAACAAGCAACAAAAAGATTTTTAAAATTTTTATTTAAAAAAACACGAAATTTCAAGTATCATTCAAGCATTATTCCAGATGACATGGCAAATCCAATGCAGAAGCAAAGGGCAAGGCAAAGATCAGAAGGAAGCAAAGGCCACACAGATCAGCAGCTTCCTCAATTTCAGCAGATGGGAGAGTGGTTGACTCTCCCAGGTATCAGCCAGGAAGGCCTGCTCCACAGGCGCATATGGTGAGACCAGAGCACAGGCACAGGTACCACCAGAGCCATACTCCCTGTACCTTGGCCTGCCATGCCTGCCACATTCACCCACCTACCACACTCTTTTTTTTTTTTGGAGACAGTCTTGCTTTGTTGCCCAGGCTACAGTGACGTGGCATTAGCCTAGCTCACAGCAACCTCAAACTCCTGGGCTTAAGCAATCCTTCTGTCTCAGCCTCCCGAACAGCTGGGACTGCAGGCATGCACCACCATGCCCAGCTAATTTTTCCTATATATATTTTTAGTTGTCCGGCTAATTTTTCTTTTTCTTTTTAGTAGAGACCGGATCTCACTCTTGCTCAGGCTGGTCTTGAACTCCTGACCTTGAGCTATCCTCCTGCCTCTGCCTCCCAGAATGCTAGGATTGCAGGTGTGAGCCACCACGCCCAGCCCTTACCACATTTTTAAGCCACCTACCTCCCATGATCCACTGCCTTGAAGGCATAAGTTTCTATTAAATAATAAATGCAGAATATATAAACTAGATATATTAATAACTCAACTTACACACATACTAAGAAGGAACCATTCTATCTTAATGGTTAGGGTTAGCAGTTTTGGACAGTTGAATGGTAAATTTTTAATAAACAAATATTTATTCTTTCAAATACCATACTTTCACCAATTTTGGTCAATTTGTAAATTATAAAGTACACTATTTGTGTACAGAAAATTCTATTAAGTCCTACAGGCAGTAAAACTTCTCCCTTTTCCTTGAACAACAGAATGTTTTTGATAAACTTTTTCTCCTATGAAAATTTTCTTGAAAAGAGATTACCATTTTAACCATAGATGTGGGAAAGCTACACAGCAAAGCTGCATCATCTTGTGATGATCATCACCTTGTGATGAGCTGCACTTCAATCTCTTCCTTGTGTAGGAGCACAGGGAAGGCCGCAGTGTGCCCCCAACCAGGCACCATACCCACAGAGACACTGCTAGGTACAAGTGATTACTAGGAAGACAGATTATGGCCACACTGGGTCTTCTAGGCCACTTGGGGGTGTATCGCTCAGAAGGTAAAGCTCCACACACAAAAAAGTCACACCAGAATACCTGATGTAGAAGATTCCCAGCTTCCCTTGAGGAAGGAACTGTGAAAATGCCCTTAAAATGTGTGTGATCAGTAGTCTTTGAAATATTCACTGAACTCCAACACTCCAAAGCTATGTCAGTGCCTCCCCCGACTGTTAGTTCTGGACCATCATCTGTTCACCAATGATAAATTTCATTGCATGGTTGGCTTACACCTGAGTGTGCAGCTGCTGGCCCAATAGCAATCAGGATGGGATGCTGGCCACTGGTAACTAGGAAGTAGAAATGTTCTGCTGATATTGATCTGTCAGCTATCAGAAATGGCATGGGCCACAACAGTAAGATAATATGGTGTTTCCAGTGATTCTGTAATCAGAAAATGAAAATACTCCCCTTTCAAGAGCCAAAAAATTTTCAATCAACACATTCTTCTATATCAAACCTTTGGCTGCCAGGTACATTAGTCCCACCTTATCTGCAGGGGCTACATTCCAAGACTCCCAGTGGATTGCCTGAAACTGCACACAATACTGAACTCCACATATTTTTTTCTATACAAACCTATGATAAAGCTTAATTTACAAATTAGGCAAAGTAAGAGATCTGCAATAACTAATAGAATTATAACAATATACTATAATAACTTATACAAATGTGATTGCTCTCTCAAAATATCTTCTTGTACTGTGCCATGGGTAACTGAAACCAAAGAAAGCAAAACCATGGAAAGAGAAACTGCAGATAAGGTGGGGAGGACTACTGTAATTGCTTAGGATGTCTCACTCATAGTTGTTGCTGTTCAACACCCCATCCAGACACTTGTCACCCAGGTTGAGTTCACAATACGGGGTCTGGCCTCTGGTCTGGGAGCAGCCCCAGTACAGGTGGCAGGAGGACTATAGGCAAATCACACACTGCTAAACGGCAATGCAGGGTTCCTGCTCACATTCTGCTCTCTGGTAAGGAATGAGCTGGGAGCAGTAGGTGGATATGGCATGGCTTCCTTGCAGAGAGCACCCATAATCCTGGACTGTAATAAAGCTGGCAAAAGTCAACAGTGCAGTCCCCGGCTCACTCTTGGGTGCACTACCTGACTTCTGTAGTCCAGACACTGTCTGTACACAATATATGGCTAGTTAATATCTGAAAAGTCACTGTCAACACTTGGTAATTCTAGTAGGTCCCCTCAACTCCCCTCCTCACCAAAAAAAGACCCCCTGACTTTGGACTGAAGCCATAGCTTGAGTGATTTTATTCCTGTTGTCCACAATTTGCACACTTTCTTCACTCAACACTTGCCTGGATACTAGATACAGTTCAGTTACGTAGTTGTGGTTTTTACAGATCCAATCACACGGCACCATGTAGGGCATAGGATAAGTGCTCCATGGAGCCTGCAAAGCAAGCTCCACAGAATATGTACATGCAGGACTGCAAATTCAGTCACACAATAACTCCTGTTAGATGGTGCACCTAAGCAAGTCCAATTATCTTGTCTGGCCTCACAGCTGCAGCTCTGACATCCCCAAGAACAATAGGTGTTTTTAAATTGGTCCACAACCAACAACCACAGTTTCAGATTTGGCTTTCCATCTCCTTTGATTCTCTTTTTAATGGTCTCCAAATCCTCTTGACCCTTTCTGACATAGAAAATGATATTCCCTTTTTGTTTGGGAGAATTGAAGCAAAACTAGAGATTTCATCATTTGCCACAAATGGACCACAGCCTTTTGGGGGGATGTCTGTACCCCTAGATCTCAAACTGAAAGAATGTTCTTGCCCTGCAGAAGTTGACTACATGAAAGAGGTAGATATAGCCAGGTGCAGTGACTCACGCCTATAATCCTAGCACTTTGGGAGGCCAGAACAGAGGCTTGCGTGAGGCCAGGAATTCAAGACCAGCCTGGGCAATGGTAAAACCCAAACTGTACAAAAAATTTAAAACTTAGCAGAGTGTGGTGGCACATGCCTGTAGTCCCAGCTACTCAGGAGGATGAGGCAGGGGGATTGCTTAAGCCCTGGAGTTTGAGGTTGCTGTGAGCTAGGCTGACACCATTTCACTCTAGCTGAGGCAAAAGATTGAGAGAGTCTCTGTCTCTCTCTGTATGTATGTATGTATGTGTGTGTGTGTATGTGTGTGTGTGTGTGTGTGTGTGTGTATATATATATATATATATATATATATATATATATGTAGATACCATGTTGAAAAGCTCCAGTAACGATGGATTTGGTTCCTCAAAGCCTGTCTGAGTGGTGGTCAATGATCGCAGGACCCGGAAGTCATTATCTCTACCTTACACCTGAGATATCTTTGGTCATGTGGAATACATTTTCTTTATTAGCTTCAAAGGATTCTTATGCCTTGCTTTTCAGATAAAGATTCAAAAGTATGCTATATTGTGTTCCAATTCATTCTTACTGCTCACCACGTAGTTGGCTTCCTAACAACTTTCAATCTGTTAATTACTGTTCTATTGACACTGGTATCTTACAGTGACACCTGACCAGATTTTTCATCCACTGTAATTGTAGTGATCTTCCAGGACCAGCTTACTGACAAAGAATGAAAGGTTACAACCTCACCACCTGTCTAGTGGTATATTCCCATTCCCACAGGAGAACATGCAGCTAAACTCCTCAGTGCCCAGAAGGTAAAACCTCCCTCAGGGCTGCTGTGGCAGCAGCTGCTCACCTTCTCAGGACTATTCCACTGGAATTTACAACTGTGATGCCAGAAATGTTGGGTGAAGACTCTCCAATCCCAAAGTCAGAGGCTTCAGACACACTCATCTGCTCTTCCCCCTAACTGGTGCCCTTCAAGCCTCTAGTGCAGCTGTTTCCTCCCTTTAATAGAATTTTAAAACATCTACTTTTCTTTTTCCTATCCAGTAATAAAGAAAAAACAAAAATGCTGACAAAAGGTCAAAAGGATAGACATAAATCTACATAGCATGGGAGCCCAAAAGTATACCGATAAAATGATCTAGAATCTTTAAGAAAATTCAAATGATATTCACTATATTAAAAGACAGGAAAGAGTCCCCTGTAAAATAAAATGCTTATAAAGTAGTTAAGCTTGGTTATCCAAGTACCTGTGAGAAAATATTCTCCAGCAGTGCAAGATAAATGCAGTATTTGCAAATGTCCACATGTAGATCAGTACAGTAAAGTATTTCCCCTCTTAGAATGTAAGCTCAGGCCAACCAATTCCCAAACCCTATTTCGTTATTTCCCCCAGAATGTCAAGAAAAATAATGTATAAATACAAGACACCAAATAAATACTGCTGGGAAAAAAGTACATTTTTTGAAATAAAGAGAAATTCTACCAAAAATATTTCAGAGACAGCGTTCCCATGCAAACTTCTGGATCACAGTATCAATAAAAAAAAAAAATCACTGCCAGCCAGGCACGGTGGCTCATGCCTATAATCCTAGCACTCTGGGAGGCCGAGGTGGGAGGATTGCTCGAGGTCAGGAGTTCGAGACCAGCCTGAGCAAGAGCGAGACCTCATCTCTACTAAAAATAGAAAGAAAAATTAGCCAGACAACTAAAAATATATATAGGAAAAATCAGCCAGGCATGGTGGCATATGTGTGGAGTCCCAGCTACTCAGGAGGCTGACACAGAAGGACTACTTAAGCCCAGGACTTTGAGGTTGCTGCAAGCTAGGCTGACGCCACGGCACTCCAGCCTGGGCACCAGAACAAGATTCTTGTCTCCAAAAAAAAAAAAAAAATCACAGCCATCCTGGAATGCTCCAGACAAAACTAATTAGATGGGAATCTTAAAGTGCTTCACTCATCCTCTCACACAGGAAATAAACATTTGTTTCCCTGCTTAAGATTTCTTAGATTATTTCTAAGATACTTTAAAAGAGTACCACTTTACTTCCAAATTTTAATTCCCATATTAGACCAATCTCAGAAATAATTTTTTTCTACCTTACAAATTATTTAGAGTATATATTTTAGGATCTAAAGCTTAGTATTCTGTTTCTTACTGGGTCAAATTTCCTTAATAAACAAAGTTCAATTGCAGTCAAAATTTCAAAACATTGCACAGTAGCAGCCAATGAGGTTTATCTGAAGCTCCATTATTACTAATTGAAAACTTTTCTCAATACCCTGCCATGAAAACTTGAAATATAGTTGGCATTAGCAATTTGACAGTCTCTATGGATACAAAACTATTTAAAAAAAAACCTCAAAACACATTATGAATATTTAGAATTTCCAAAGGAATATATCAACCTATTCTGTACAGAAGAACAAACAAGACGGTAAGATTTATATCACATCAAAGAATAAGAGAAAAAAGTTAATACAAAAGATTGCTTCTCTCTCCTTCATTTTTCTTTTAAGGCCCTTATCTAAGAGTATAGAAAAAGCAAAATCACAATCTACCATCAGAAGATATTAAGGGCCAGGCATCTTGGCTCACACCCATAATCCCAGCACTTTGAGAGCCCAAGGCTGGAGGATCCCTTGAAGTAAGGAGCTCAAGACCAACCTGGGCAAGATAGCAAGACTTCATCTCTAACAAAAACAGAAAAAGAAAAAACAAAAAAAATTTTAAACAAAGATATTAAGGCACTTCTTATTACTGGGAAAATCTTTATTCCACATAAGACCACAGTATATGAACTCAGAGGTCCAATGACTAAAGAAAAATACAGGTTAGACCTTGCCTGCACCTGCCCAGAGCCTGTAGTCCTCCATGTAGCCAGCATCCTGTGAGATGCATCATGTACTCATGGAAGGGACAAGGGCAGAATGATTATGGCCAGGCTCAGGCTGGGGCTGCTGCTTCTGGCATTGTTCCTACCTACATGTACTTATTCAACTAAAACAACTATTGTGTTAATAATACTTTCAAGTAACTCCTCCAGGAGTTACTGCCCCAAATCCAGCTAATGCCACCACCAAAGCAGATGGCAGTGTCCTGCAGTCAACAGCTAGTCTCCTTGAGGTCTTGCTCTCTCTTCTGCATCTGTTAAGAGACTCAGGCTGGGAAACATCTATACTTCCTCATCTTCTAAACCTAATCCAAATGGCGTCTAAAAGTCCAATGTGGCAAAGAAAAAATAGGTCTTTATTGAATCTACTAATTCCACACCTGCTTTTATTAACAAAGAAAATGTTGAGAATCCCAAATATGAAGGATCTGAAGAACATGTGAACGGTTTGACTAAATGATGGATGCCAATATTGTGTTTGCTGGCATTTCACGTAGAAAATGAAGAGAGGCAACACCCAAAATTAGTTAAGACATGATTTCTTGAATGTGGCTTAAAAATGTGGACTATTAAAACTACCTTGAAAATAACAGATTATATGTTATCCATAAAAAAAGGATGTGATGTGGAATGGAGATTCAGTTTTCATTTGGTTCATTAATTCTATAAGGTCATAAAAACAGGTAATATAAAAAGCTTACATGATTCTATTTATATGTACAAAGCTGAGTGCAGTGGCTCACTCCTGTAATCCTAACACTTCAGGAGGCTCCAGCAGGAGGATCACTTGAGCCCAGAAGTTGGAGGCTGCAGTGAGCTATGACGACATCACTGTACTCCAGCCCCAGCAACAGAGCAAGACCCTGTCTCAAGAAAAAAATTATTTATATGTATATTAGAAAGAACTTCCCGGTGTTACTATGAATCCTCAATGTATTGTTCCAGCAGTACTAATTTAATGCTGATATACTCTAGATGAAGTTTTATACTGTTAAATTATCTCTTGGGAACTGAACTCTTTTCTTCTGAGGCTTTGAATTTGATACCGTATTTGACCATTTTTGTAGTAACTGACATGTGCCAGGGCAATAAAGGATTAGAATCCCCCAAGTCCATGCATGAGTAACTCTTACATATCCTTACAGGCAAATGGCAGGCATTTCCTAGCACCAGTTTCCATTCAACAAGAGCGCCAGATTCATTTAGCTAACTAAACTGACTCCAAAGAGTAGAATTGCACTGACCTTGACTAGTTTCAAAATGCTTTTTATTTCTGCATATGTTGAAAACTTTTTACATATTTAAGAAATGATCTGTTTTGAAGGCAAAATTACAAATCTTAAAATTAAAAAGCCAAAAATTCAAAGGAGCCAAAACTGGAAATCAAGTATTTGGGAAGTGATGACTGGAAGCTAACTTTCATCAAATTCACAAAATATTCTATACTCTTTCTGTAAATATTTAAAAAGAAAAAAAAAAAACTGTGGATCAGAATAGCCACATTTGAAACATTTTTCCTCATCAGTCAATATTTTGATAGTTAGAACCTGGTCCTAAGCCTAAAAGCAGGCTTGAGTCTGCAGTAAATCTCACCTTACCACTGCCTTGACACACAGAAACCTTTTTTAAAGAACAGATACTGCATGGAGACTTTTGTTTACATGGTGACACGCTGATGCTTAGATGTTCCAGTGTCTAATATGGCTGCAGTAGTCTTGGTGACCAAACTCAATTTTTTTTCCATCTTTAGAAACCTACAAAGGAATAACCAAATAGGACAGATCTGTAGCTACTGTGTGTCTGAATGGACAGTCCCTTTTGCTTCATATCTGAATGCCATACATCTGTTTTAGATTATATATTGTGTTTGTGTATCTATGCTTTGATCATAGTAACTTCTCATTATGGAATTGATTTGCATTCAATACAAACTGCAAAATAAAAAGAAATGGATGAAAGAGGGGAAACAATTTCAAGTTTGTGTAGAAAAATAACAAATTTGTGCATCTTAGGTTTTAAGCACTCCCTCACAGTCACAGTATCCTTTTCTGTAACTCCTTTTCTCCTGACAACTCTCCTTCTGTACATAATCCCCCAGAGCTCCATTCTTAAACTTTGCTTTACACTCTCTAGAAATGTCATCCTCATCCAGATTTCAACTATTTTCACTGAACTTTTGACCCATTAAATATCTCTTTCCAACCAGGTGCTGACTGAATTTCAGATCCCATTTCAATGAGCCTACTGAGTATCCCTAACTATCACTCACTGTTGCCTCACTTCAGCATGTAAAAAAACTGAATTTATTTTTATTCACATACCTTCAGCACTTGTATTCCCCATTGTGATCATTAAATTTTATGTCAATTTGGCTAGGCTATGGTGCCCAGTTCTTTGGTCAAACACTAGCCTACACGTTGCTAAAGCTATTTTGTAGATGTGCATCTATATTCAACTGACCGTTAAGTAAAGATTACCCTCCATAATGTAGAGGGGCCTCCTTGAATCAGTTGATGGCTTTGCTAAAGAGCAAAGACTGAACAGAAGGAACTCTGCCTCAACACTCAGGACTCATAGAAAGCTGAGTTTGCAGCCTGCTGTTCTGTCCAAAAGATTGATACCAAGTCCTCAGTTTCCAGATTGCTGGCCTGCTCTACAGATTTTACACTTAACCCCACAATCAAATGAGCCAATTCCTTTAAAAAAAAAAAAAAAAAAGTGTGTGTATGTGTGTGTGTAAGGGCTGTTCGGACAAGTATCCAGCCATAGCATCCACATTGTATCCATAGCTGGATTTTGGACAGCCCTCTGTTACATATATATCTGTGTCTCCTATTCGTTCTGTCTCTGGAGAACCCTGACTGATACACCTAGCCTAAATAAGGCACTTAATTCAGAAAACTGGGCATCGTTTTTTACTTCCATCTTTCCATCACTGCTTACACAAATGCACATACACAATGCTACTTCTATCTCCTACATATCACCTGAATTTTCCTCTTCTCTTCATCTCCAGTATTCAACATATGACACCTGGTATGCTACACAAAAGCCTCCAAGCTAATCTGCCCTCTCTCACTTCCAATTTTCTGAACATACTTTATTCTCTCATGTTTCCTGTTGCCTGGAATACATACCCCAGACCTACCTACTTAGTATAAACTCTGGGCTCCAATGTTAACACATCTGCTAAGTTTTCCCTGCCTCCTAAAGTCATCCTTCCTCCATAAGTCTGCATTATATTATTATACATATGAATACATAACCATTTTCCTGTTCAAACTCAATATGGTCCCTCTGTTAAACACTGCAAAAAGTGATGGTAAAACCTGAGTGTTCACCCAGAAACAGAAAAGGCAATTAGCGTAAGAAAAGGAAACACTTAGAAATATATAGAAAAGTGCCTATACTTTTTAATTCTTCACACGAAGAAACACAGGACAAATGCAAAAAACAAGCATACATGTGAGAGGTTAAAAGACATGTTCAAGGGACAAATGGATAAAAAAGATGTGGTATATGTACACAATGGAATATTATTTAGCCATGAAAAAGAAGGAAAATTTTGTCATTTGCAGAAACATGGATTGATCTGGAGGACATTAGATTAAGTGAAATAAACCAGGCACAGAAAGACAAATATTGCATTTTCACATTCATATATGGGACCTAAGAAAAACTGATCTCAAGGAGGTAGTGAATAGAATGGTGGCCACTAGAGATTGGTAAGGGTGGTGGGAAGGGGTAATGAAGAGGTGTTGGTGAAGGGGTAATTCTGTTAAATAGAAGGAAAAAGTTCTAGTGTTCAATAGTGCAATAGGGCAACTATAGTTAACAATAATTTATTATATTTCAGAATAGCTAGAGGTTTTCAAATGTTCCCAACATAAAGCAATGATAAATGTTTCAGGTGAATCACGTCCCAATTACCCTGGATTTGATCATTATATGTTTGTATCAAAATATAACATGTATTCCATGAATATGTACAATTATTATGTATCAATAAAAAATTTAAAAAAAAAGAAAAAAGACATGTTCATTTACATTTCACAAAACACTTTCTAAATATATTTTCTCATTTAATCTGTACATAATAATTACATGAGGAACACAGGCATCTATTATCCCCTTTTTTTTTTTTTTGAGACAGAGTCTCATTTTGTTGCCCAGGCTAGAGTGAGTGCCGTGGCGTCAGCCTAGCTCACAGCAACCTCAAACTCCTGGGCTCAAGCGATCCTCCTGCCTCAGCCTCCCGAGTAGCTGGGACTACAGGCATGCGCCACAATGCCCGGCTAATTTTTCTATATATATATTTTTAGTTGTCCATATAATTTCTTTCTATTTTTAGTAGAGACGGGGTCTCACTCTTGCTCAGGCTGGGATTATCCCCATTTTAAAAGAAGACCTGCCCAAGATACTACAACTGTAGAGCCAGGACCAGAATTAAGATTTTCTGCTTTGTACTCTTTTCAACAAAGTAATCAGGACAAAGAGAATTTGGATAAAGAAAATAAATTCCCATTTTGAGTGATTATATGTACCAAATACAATGTTAGATGGTTTAAACTATCTCTTTGAGGTGTTATGGTCTTCATCTGGCAGTGAAGCTGTTCTAGTAGAGAGGTTAGATAACTGTCTAAAGTCTTCGACAATAAGACACTGTGGGACTCATAGTAACTTCAAACTCCATACGTTCTAAAACAGGGGTTGCCAGTTGCCTCGCAATATTCATTTTCTACTTCTTCCTTAGTAATAATATACCTGATATTTAGCTGACCACAATACCATGTAACTAAAAGATGTTGCTCCCTAGGCTTTCTTGCAGCTATATGTGGACATATGCCTAAGTTTTGGCCAAAGAGATCTGCGTAAACGTACTGCATTGCAACTTCCAGAAACCATACTTAAGAGGCATACTCTTCTTCAGCCCTTTCTCCATTCTGCTATGCAGAATATGGATGTTATGGCTACAACTTTAGCAACCATCTGGACTATGAGGAAAGGGGTCAACCCTAGAAAAGGCACAGCTATGTGTTAGTAATTTGAACCCTGACAATTGTATTATATTAAGAGCCATCGCTCTGGACTCTCTGCTACCTCTTTTGCATGAGAAAGAAATAAACTTCTGTCTTATTTACATGAATGATATATGGGGATTCTTTGTTACAGGCCACAAAACCTTATCCAAACAACTATATTCTTATCATACCTTGTTCCGAAGTTGTAAGAAATTATTCCCTTGACATCAAGTTTTACACTTCAGGAAATAGTGGTACTGAATGTTCATAAGCAGGACCTTCTCCTGACACCAAATATTAACATATTGTTATTTTATGTTTATATTTATTTCACCACAACCCTGTGAAGTATTTCTATATTCTAACAGAAACACTACATGAGTCAAACAATTAGCAAACTTCAAGTCAAAAATTAGTCATAGGCCGGGCGCGGTGGCTCACGCCTGTAATCCTAGCACTCTGGGAGGCCGAGGTGGGCGGATCGTTTGAGCTAAGGAGTTCGAGACCAGCCTGAGCAAGAGCGAGACCCCATCTCTACTAAAAATAGAAATTATATGGACAGCTAAAAATATATATAGAAAAAATTAGCCGGGCATGGTGGCGCATGCCTGTAGTCCCAGCTACTCGGGAGGCTGAGACAGGAGGATCGCTTGAGCTCAGGAGTTTGAGGTTGCTGTGAGCTAGGCTGACGCCACGGCACTCACTCTAGCCTGGGCAACAGAGTGAGACTCTGTCAAAAAAATAAAAAAAAATAAAAAAAAAAAATAAAAAAAAAATTAGTCATAATCTCAGGTAAACTAAGAAACTAAGAGAACTATTATACTAAGTACACAAGACTAAGCATCCAATTAAATAATGCATTCAATTAATGTTTTAGTGCCTACTATGCACTCTACCAAAAGACCCCATGGTAAGCAAAACAAACATAGTCTCAGCACTCACAGATCCAAAAAAATGATCTGATGTTAAAATGTCATGAGCAAAAGAAGATGCTCAACATCAATGCAAATCAAAACCACTTCACATCCATTAGTAAAGTATTAGCAAACAAACAGAAAATAGCAAGCGTTGGCAAAGATGTAGATAAACAGGAGCCCTTGTGCACTTTTGGTGGAAATGAAAAATGGTGCAGCCACCATGGAAAGATGACTGTTCCTTAGAAACTTAAAAACAAAATTACCATATGATCCAGTAATTCCACTTGAGTATATATATTTATATACCCTAAATAATTGAAATCAGGGTCTCAAATAGATATTTGTACCCCCTGTTCATAGCCACATTATTCACAACAGCTAAAAGGTAGAAGCAAACCAAATACCCATGGACAGATGAATGAATAAGCAAAATGTGAGAGAGATAAACACACATCCACACACAGTGGACTCTTATTCAGCCTTAAAAAGGAATGAAATTCTGATACATGCTACAACATGGATGAACCTTGAGGACATTACACTAAATGAAATAAGCCAGTCACAATAAGACAAATATTGGAGGATTCCACTTATGAGGTATCCAGAGCAGCCAAATTCAGAGGGATGGGGAACCTGTGGCCTCAAGGCCACATGTGGCCCTTCAGATCCCCAAGTGTGGACCCTCCACCAAATCCACCTACACAGAACAAATCCCTTTATTAAAAGGATTTGTCTTGTAAAATTTGGATTCAGTCAAAAGGCAGCACTCAAAGATCCAGAAAGCCACAGGTTTGGTATATAGAGTTTCAGTTTTGCAAGATAAGAGTTTTGGAAATGGATGACAGTGACAGCTGTATAACAATATGAATGTACTTAATATCACTGAACTGTACACCTAAAAATTGTTAAGATGGTAAATTTTCTGTGTATTTTATAACAAAGAGTGTTGGAAAAAAGTCAAGTTAACTGCAAATTTTTACACATTTTACACCTAGACTCAGGAAAATGTTACCTTTTACTTAAATTACCTGTAGCTTAGTTACTAAAATTCCCAAAATAGTCTGTAATATGCAAAACCTACTAAACATTTTTCTAAAAAGGTTTATCTGGAATTCAAATATAACTTCTAATGATTTCACTTAATAGAGGAAAGTTACATCAAAGTACCTCTGGAACATGACACAAAATTTGAAACAGTTCCTGCAATTCAATGCACAGTATAGCTCCAGGTTCCTTAACATTTAACATGATAAATGTTGGGCTTTCCCTCCAAATTTTCCTTCTATACATTACATTTGAAAAAGGAGTTAGAAAGCTATTCATTTACTCAAGCCCAAGGCTAAATCACATAAGCACAGTGGCTAATGTCTTTAATCCCTGGTGCTTCGGGAAGCTGAGGCAGGAGGATTGCTTGAGGCCAGGACTTTGAGGCCAGTCTGGCAACACAGTGAGACCCCTCTGTATAAAAAATAAAAATTAGCTGGGTGTGGTGGCGCATGCCTACAGTCCTAGCTACTCAGGAGGCTAAGAAAGGAGAAACACTTGAGTTCGAGCTACAGGCTATATAGTGAGCTATGATCAAACCACTGCACTCCAGCCTAGGGAAGAACAAGACTCTGTCCCCTTAATAACAAAACAAAAAAAATCACATGGTAAAGGAACAAACTACAAATGAGAACTCTAAAGCATCAAGGAAGAATTCCAAGGTTGCTACTTGGGCAAACCTGCCTGCATTTTTCAAGACACAGTTTTCTGATAAAATAACAAAACTCAAATTCTGAGCCAAATGAGAGAGTACAGTAGTAAGAAAAATGGTCTGATGTTATGTAGCAATTCCATGTTCTACTTCGGAGACCTTATTTCTAAATTTGTAAGGAACACAAAGCCAAGAGCTAGTATCAGAAGAAAAAAAGAAAGAAATGGAATCTAAGAAGCTAAATACAGAATAAAAACATTTAAGGGAGGGGTAGATTTGAATTTTTGTCAAAACCTGGTTATGTACTGCCACTTTTGAAATAAAAGGTAGTAAAATTAAGCAGGTATGTAATAAATGATTAAACAGATTTTTCCTTTGCCAACTCATCAAGTCACAAATTGGTAGACATTTCATGAGAATCTACTTGACTCTTCCAGACCCTGCTGGGAGAACTGACTGACAGATGAAAAGTTCAAAGATTAATGAAATTAGTCTGTAAACTCCATGAATATGGAGCCCATATCTGCTTTTATTCTCTGCTGTTATCCACAGTGGGCAATATAGAACCTGATGTATAGCACACTGGGAAGGTAAGGGATAGAAGATATTTTAAGAGTTTGCTACATCAAATCATAAAGAAGCACAAAAAAAAAAAAACCCCAACTATTTCAATATTAAATACCAGGCAAATGTGTATCCCTGTAAGATCTAAATGCAGCTATCAAAAATTCATAATTTATTTTTTCAACTTCATTTAAAAAAAAAAGTGTAATGCTGCTTTCCATCATCATAAAACTGATCCTGAAATAATTAGTTTTGTTAACAGTTAAAGTTAGAAGAAAAAACAAAAATATAATTTCAGTAAGAGAAAAAAGATATAAACAGATGGGTTATATGCAGACCAGCCTCTAAGGGAATAGAGCTGGATAGCTCTGTGGCTTTTGTCCTCTAAGCCAATTTTTAGAGGAAAAAACACTGGAAAAGAAAACATTAAAAATAACACCATGGCATTAGTTACCATGAAGCCAGAAAGTCAATCCTCCTTTTCTGCAAACCTAACATGTACTCTGTTACATACGGCACATGAATTTAAAATATTATTAGGTACAGATATTTTTGGAGGTTATATTATTAACAATCCTAAACATGACCAGCTGGAAAATTTTCCAAATAAGATAATTTCCCCAACATCTGTACCTAATCTCCCTACTCAACCTCTCTTCAAACAACTACACAAATCAGCACAGCTAATATTTTAAAAATACTTTTTTCATTGTTCCTATCACAATCTCTTCCTCCGTCAGATTTCAAAATAGCATAACCATTACAATTTCTAAAGGTTCTTTTCTCATGCTTATGACAGAATTCTACTTGCAGAATACTCTTAGTAAACTAATCTGCCATAAAAGTCTCTATGAATTCTTATCTCTAAAGTGCCCCCAAAACATTTGTCAGCAAGCAACATACAATAAAACTCACCCTCCTTACTTTATGTTTGGTTTTCTCTCACTCATCACATGTTGCTCCTGGGTATAGAAGTTCATCCTCCACCCATTTTCACTCAGTTTAAGTCTCTATGCCTGCTCCCCAGAAGAAGATGATAAAAGCTACTCCTGCTTCCCACAGTATGAAACAACTAACACTGCTCTATTTCCTTGCCCCAACCCTTACTAGTGTTCATGATTAATCACTCAGCTCAGAGAGGGGAGCTTTGAGTAATGAACCTAGTAGTGACTTACTCCAGCAACAAATCCTAGGTGGATACAAATTGGAGAAAGAGGGAACTGTGAGATATTTTAAAAAGAATGTTTCTCCATGTGTCCCAACAAACCAATGCCTGAGATTTGGTTTGTGTTCATTGGTCAGAGAAAATACGAATGTCCACTTTAATGTGTTTCTTTACAATATGGCTGAGAAGGGCTAGAAGATTTATAAGATTTTGCTGGTAATTTCCCTCTGGAGAGGAAAAGGGGACTGAATGAGAAGAGAAAGGGGAATAATTTCTTGTCACTCTCCCCTCCACTCCTAGTACTCATGCTACTACTGGCATGAGTATATTCAATAGGGACTCTAAGGAAACATGGGAAAAATAAAAAAGCTATCCACTAAAAACTAAGCAGAATTTTAGCTGGTAGCCAATGTGCTGAAGGTTATATACTCAACTCCTTACCCCCTGTGTAGGGGGAAAGGCAGGAAGAGGAAAGAGGCTCTTGACTGAGTGGAGAATCGTATGTGACTGAATTTGCTGTTCCCCTTCTTGGCTCTTTTCTTAGAATCACAGACTGCCCCCCTCCCTGACAAGGAGTCTCCAGCACCTGGTAGGGATAAGAGAAGACAAGAGGAGACAGAGAAAGATAAAAAAAAAAAATCAACAGCCATGTTGCCAAACTAACAACTAAATCAATGACATGAAAGAAGAAAATTAACAGCTGTAAGATACAAAGGAATAAACATAAGATTGAGTACCTCAAAAACAGATCTCCTCCTCTTTGACATACTAACCAAATAACACACACTAACCATTAGAAAAGAAGTTTAACTATGACAATTTTTATAATTAGAGTTTTACATACTAAAATTTAAGTAATAAGTGTTGAATCTCCAAGACTGGAATTTCAGAGTGTTTTCTTCCAAATGAATATCTTAAAAGTATTCTGATGATTGCTTTTAAGAAACCATTTTAAAAAATAACCAGAAGAAATTACCTTTAAGCTACCCCATATTGTGAAAGAGAATTAAATAACACTTCAATTTTAATATAGTTCATAATTAAGAATGCCCATAAACATAACAAGCCCACAAAAAGAAAAATGTTCCATATTAAGCTGCCCATAAACTTTTTACACCGCTTTAGAATTTAACCCAACTCCACAAATATGTGGGAACAATATATTACTAACAGCAAAGAAACACTATAAGATTTACATAGAAGTTACATTCAGCACTGTTACTACTACAACCCCACTCATAGAACACTCCTCAACGTCCAATATAAAGTGCAGAAAAAGAAAAAAAGTAACCGAAAAAAACACACACCCATCTCTATCCATAAACACAAATAGGATAAAATACTGGAATTACAAATCTGCGACTAGAGATGAGGATAAATTAATACGGTAAGACTTAAGTTATTATTCCCTGTGTGAGTTTTTTTTGGGGGGGGGGATAATGTATACATTATGAGCAAATTTAAAAAATCCAAACTAGACAAGCAATTATTTGGTCACCCCCTTCTTAGAGGGCTGTCAAAGGCAAAGGGGGAATGACTTGTCAGTCACACTCTAAAACTGCGCGTTTAAGGAAGAAAACATAGAATTGAAAACAGTAACTGCAGGACGAGCAGCACATTATCCTCCTCCCTCGGTCACACCGCGGAATTTGTCGCAGGGAAGCAGGGGCTGTGAGACTACCGCACTCTTGAGGGCAGGTTAGCAACCCGCAGGTTTTACTCCAACACGCATTCCCAGGGTTACCACACCCCCTCGCCGATAGGGGCAACCATACTTCTTTCACACCCCGGTCGCCGCCTCCCTCGGTCTCACGCACTCAGCACCAGCAAGCCCCTCCCCCACACACCCAAGCGCCAGGTTCCTCGCTCCCCAGCGACTCCCGCACCGAGCGACCACCGGCCTTCACAAGCCCCGGGCCCCAGGCGCGCTCGGCCCTGCTCCCTCCCCGGGCGGGCCCCCGCTCGTCGCGGAATCCATTCCGCCGAACTCGCCCGCTCGGGAGGGCGCGCCGCCGCCTCACTCCCCTACACCGGGGAGGGAAGCGACCGGACCGCTCACCTGGCTCGGGCGGCTCCTCCCTCGCTCTCGGTGGCGGGGCCTGGCTGGGGCCTCCGAGGAAGCGCGCGCCGCCGGGCCGGCTGGAAGTCGGAGGGGGAGGGGGTCGAGATGCCGGGAGCCGCCTTTCTCCTTCGCCGACCGCGGCTCCGGCGGCCAGGCCGGGCGTCCTCGCACACTCGCCCACTTTCTCACAGCCTCGCGGTCGGCCGGCCTCTCCCTCACCCGCACTCCCACACACACCCACCCACCCACACACACCCACCCACCCACACACACACACTCCCACACTCACACCCGGCCGCTCCTCGTTCCCTCACTCGCTTGTCGCGCGCGCGCGCGACCCCGCTCACACACAGCGCGCGCGACGCCGGCGGAGACCGCCCTGCGCTCCCCCAGACCGAGGCGCCGCGCGCCGCCAGCCCGCGTGCAGAGGACCAGCGCGCGCCCGGGCCCCGCCCTCCCGGCGCAGCAGGCGGGGGACGGCGGCAGACCGAGCGAGGGGCCGGGCCAGCCCGCCGAAAGCGGCCGACGGGTCTAACACCTGCGTCGAGACCCGCCCTCCCAGTTCCCCGTCTTAGCTCGCAGCTTCAGAGGCCTCGGGCGGAAGGGAGGTGGAAAAGCGCGCACACTGGGAGGGAAAGGGGAGCGCGAGAGGGCCCCGAGGACGCGCTTCCCCACCCGCCCCAAACCGTCTTCACTGAGAAAGGAAAACGGGGGGGGGGGGCGGGGGGGGAGGTTGGTTCCCAACTCGAAACCGCGAGATTAGTCCCTTCCGTTGTGCGCCCTCTTCGCCCTCACGTTCCCTCCTCAGGCCCCACTCGTCCTCACTTTGAACCCTGACGCGAGCTCACCGGGCCTGGGGGCGCAGCGCCCTGACTGCGTATCCGCGCTTCTGCGCCTCCTGCCCACCCTTCTGAAGGCCACCGCCTAGAAGCCTCTCTACAGCGAACTCTCCCTCCAGGAGGGAAAGACTTGGAGACAAAGATCATTAATATCTATAAGACCCCTTATATGTGAACGGAAAATATATATAAAGACATTATCATCTCTGCACATGGAGAAGCAAATTTAAAATTACATCAAAAATACTCTGGGCATAGCAGGTCTAAAGATACAGGCAGGGTAGATACAGCCAGCTCTGCCGCTTAGAACTGATTGTAAACGTTGAGCAAGTTAGTTACTAAACTTCCTTTGAGCCTTTGTTATGAAAAGATTAACAGTATATTCCGAGGTTGCTGTGAGAGTAAAATGAGATAAGAGCATTCTGTAAATTCTAAAACTATGTATGAAAATAAAGTAAAATTACAGTCCAAAGGAGGCTAAGAATATTAATATGTTCAACTACATTACTACTGTTTCTAGAGTACGATAAAACCAAAGGCAGCGGATGACTTCCCTGGTTTACATGTAAGATTCATTTACAAAAAACTTTAGTCATCAGAGATCCCGTATGTGAGATGCAGGGATGTCCTTATCTGTTTGTCTTCTTGCAGGTGACGTGTCTTCTGAGTCACCTAATAACTTCAATGCTCCTCTCCCAATCTATTGCCAGAATAATCTCACCATCTGCCTGGGTGGTTTGTTTGTTTGTTTGTTGCTTATTTCCCTAGAGTATTGAGAGACCTTCAAGAGATAGAATGTAGTATAACCCGAGGTGATAACTTGTGGATTGGATTTGTAGTTCCACTACCTATGTGATCTTCTGAAGTAACTTTACCTCTTTGTATCTTAATCTGCTCAACTGTAAAAGTAAGGATAAAAATAGTTACTCACTGAGTTGTCATAAGAATAAATGAGTTAATAAGTCTATAATATTTAATGCCTGTCACAGACTGCTATTCTAAGTGTTTATGCTGTTGTTATTATTATGTTATACCACTGAGAGTGATCTAGGATAGTCAACTACTCACAAAAGGACACATCTAGAGAACAAATGTGCTGTTTGCCATACTATCTTAAGAATAAAGGGGACAAAGTCTACAGCAGCGGTCCCCAACCTTTTTGACACTCGGGACCAATTTCATGGAAGACAATTTTTCCACAGGACTGGGGGGGGGCGCGGAACTCAGGCCGGGATGCAGGCGATGGGGGATGCAAGCGATGGGGCGCTGGATTACCTGCTATTCACCTCCTGCTGTACGCCCCCCACCACCCCCAGTTTCATGGAAGGCAATTTTTCTACCGCCAGCGTTGGAGGCAGAGCTCTGTGGCCGGGTCCCTAAAAGGCCGTGGGCCAGTAGTTGGGGACCACAGTTCTACAGAACTAAAATGTTGCTATGTTCTTCCACTCTCATATTTGGCCTCCTGAGGCAAAGTATATTCAACCCAAAGACAAAGAAGAGAAGAATTTTGTTATCAAGGAAAGCTTGATTAAAGAAATACTAAAAATATTCAAAAGATAAATAGGGGAAAAGTTGCACAGAGGCTAAATAATACTTAGCCTGTTCCTTCCATCCGACTGTTAAGAAACCCAATTCATTAGGCCGGGGCTGGTGGCTCATGCCTGTAATCCTAGCACTCTGGGAGGCCAAGGAGTGGAGGAGAGAAGTGGAGGATTGCTTGAGCTAAGGAGTTGGAGATCAGCTAGGCAAGATCAAGAACCCGGTCTCAAAAAAAAAAAAAAAAAAAAAAACCAATTCATGATAACCGTGCACTCACAGAAAAAGTGGATTGTACTGGTGAAAACTGTGGGTAGTGAGTATTAGACTAATAACCCACTTGCCTGTTTTAAATATTGTTTTCATTGTACTGCTGCTATGTGCCATACACATTCTAAGATATTCCTGATGCATATAACATTGCTTTTGACTTTAATAGGAAAAAACATAAAACTCAAGACTGTATTAAAAAAAACAAAGCCAATGATATGGCTTATTTTAAACAGATTATCATTATCATTATTTTGATAATATTTATATAAATGACCAAATTCATACTTCATATTTTTTGTATGAAGTAATGGAGCTCACCATTCCCATACTGGAAAATCAAGGTCCAGAAAGGCTGTACACAGATTCAATCATAATTTTTGAGCATTCATGGTTGATATGTTTAGGTAGGTATGGACTCATACGTCCTTTGTGTAGAAACCTATGCTCAAAAGTATTTTAAGTAGTTTGTCTTGGTTTAATCATGTACCACTTATTTTTAACCAGTGAATTAATATTCTTCAGGAGGCAGTGGAGTCAGTTGAATCCCCTGGGAAACCATTCTATAAGTAATCTAGAATCTCTGGAGTTAAATAAATCTGATTTGAAAAATATTGGTGCCTGGACCCCAATCCCAGATATTCTGATTTAATCTGTTTTTGGAAGCTCTCCAGTTGATGCTAATGTATCTGGGAATAAGAGCAAAAATCTAGAAGTGTTTTGGTTTAGGCAAATGAGGAGCTTTAATTTCATCTCAAAGACACTATTTACCCATAGAATTGGTCTTCCACTCATAGAGATATGCAGTAAATATACATGCATATATAACTATTTGTATTATTATGACACATATCTAAACATTGTATAATTTATTTTTGCTGTTTACTTTGATACCAGTCTTGAATAATATTTATGCCCAATATTTAATGAGCACTTACTATGTTGTGCATTGTGTTCTAATTACCTCATTAATCCATATAATTTAATAAAGTAGTGCCAATATGATCTTTGCTGATGAGAAAACCGAGATTTATGGAAGTTAAGCAATAATATGCCACTAGTAAATACAGGTGGGATACTGCATGTAATGGAGAGCTTCCAAAACTGATCAAATCAGCTGGAATTGGGATCCAGGCACCTATATATATATATATATATATTTTAACCTAGCCAGGGGATTCTAATATGCAGCCAAGGTAAAGACCAAAGTTAACTGCACTATTTGACCTCCTTGAAATGCACATGTTGTCTACCTATTTCAGTTAGTCAATCAGATTAGCTGGTTAGAATATGGTAGCTAAATTTGCACACAAAGCATTTTTCAAGTTCTTGGTGATAAGATGAAGGTAACAGAAAGGCACATAAAAGCGAGAATTTAATGAAAAACAAAATGTTCCCTAACAAAGTTACCCAGGTCCAATCAACCCCATGTCTCTGATTCTACTTGAGTTCATAGGTGTATATCTACATCAGGTAGAAAAGCATAACTTACACATGGAGCAACAATAAGTTGTTTCTACATTATAGGTCAAGCAAACATTTTTAAGTGCCCCATACACACCATCTGTTGCAAATCATTTCCTCCTGGGTTTAAAGACAAGAAAACAAGCTGGAATTTGATCAAAACTAAAGGCCTCAAAATAGTGAAGAGGGGTATTATAAACAAGAATTTAATCTTTACAAGATTATGGGTGGTTATCAGCATCAAAAATAGTGTCCTTTATGCAATATTTCATGTGATTACTGCAAAATTTATGTGGCTAAAGGTGGTTGGTGTCTTATATCAGAACCTTCACTAGCAAGTAAGGAACGGTAGCAGCAGCTGCAGTAAATCTAGCTCTCCCCACTGTTTCCTCTCCTGGAGCCAGCCGGCTAGAACCAGCCCGACAACAACAGTCTTCGCAGTTAGAATAGCTAAACACTGATCTAGCCTTTCTCCACCCACATCCCTCCTCCTTTTCCTCCCTTCCATCTCTGCACGTTAAACGGAGTGCCTTTCTAACTATGCTAAGAAAATGCCAATGCCTCAGACACAAAGGGAGATGGGTGGGAAAAAGGAGGAAAGACCATACACTGGCTGAATCAGAGAAGATAAAGGGTAGAAAGAAAAGAAAGTCTTTTTAAAAGGCTTGATGTAGGTTTTCTTCCTCCTTTAATTACATCTGGTTGTCATTAAGATTTTTTTTTTTTCTACCATATAGGAATCACCAGGAATGCTTGTTTAAATGCAGATTCCTTGGCTCCACCTCTGACCTTCCGAATCTGCCAGAATAGCTACATTTCTTGAGCCACTCAAAGCCTCCAAAATCAGTCATATATCTGCAGTTTAAATAAGCATATCAAGTGATCGATTCTTAGACACACAAAAGTTTTGGTGTCTGAGAGACTGAAATAACCATTTGTAAAATGGTCTTTATTTAAAACACTCAACATTTATAAACCATTGTAGCCTCAAGCAATCTTGTAAGGTTGAGCAAACATCGTTGGTCCCCTCTGACAGAAGAGAACATTGAGGCAATGAGATTCAATCATTGGTAGCAATTTCCTGGTCTCCTGATTCCATGTCCATGGGAGTATCTTAAAAGTATATCAATCTAGGAAGAATGGAAGACGAAGTGGAGTAAAGAAATATGGAAACGTAATGTGTTCTCATCTAAAGAATCCACCAAGTATTAAAGAAGAAAACAAAATCCCTCATTTGGTGCAAGAAAACATGACCGATCGGTACCAGAATTACCCAAAAAACCCAAAATAAAAGAAAAATACATGACTGAATTGGTAGATAATTCACCCATGGAATCTGATCACAGAAATAATATTCAAACCACATAAGAGCTATGTAGATCTGTCACACATCTATGTCACCAGTAGCACCCTGAATAGTTAATAAACATTTACAGATTAAATGAATGAATGAATGAATAATTCTGGAAGCATCCTAATGACCTGGCACCAGCATAATTGTCCTGGTCTGCTTTACTGTCTGTCTTTTGCACAATAAAAAATTAGACTGGGGAGCCCTGTTCGTTAGTCTAAGGCCATACAGTTATCCTAGGTGCAAAGAAACAGCAGTTTATTCTGTCCAAATTCTTACGTGTCCTACTATTTCTTCATTTTGTTTTTAAATCACTCCTGTCTTGGTTTTCAAACCCACATTGGACATTGAGCTTCTGTATTCATTTTTTAAAATCTTCTTTGCTTTTCCTATTTAACCTCTCACCTATCAACTCCTGAATTCCCAAACTCTCTTTTCTTGATTTTTCTTCTTTCAGTACCTTTCAATTTGGGTTTCATCCTAAGAGGAAGGCACAAAGTAAGACAAGACATCGAAGAGAAAGAATGAAAAAATGAAAAAGAAAACCAATGGGGAGTGGCCCAGTGGGATTACTAGGAGAATCTCTAGTATACAGGTTTCCCATCTTTGATTATTTCCCAGGACTTTTCTGGACAACTGGGACGTACAACTTAAATACTGGCTTGCTTTACAAGTAAATGGTAGATGTAAACTTAGACATGAGGAAAACACTACAGAAATGTTTGAAACACATAGCTATATCCCTGTCCCAGTCTCATAATAAACCTACCGTGTCTTAGAACATGCAATGTTCCAACCCTTCTGGGTTTGAGTATCTTCTCTTTACAGATGAGCAAACTGAGGCACAGTGAGGTTACACAACTTGTCCAAAGTCACACAGCTAGCAAGTCGCAATGCCAAGATTTGAATGTAAGTAGGAAGGCACATGTTCTTAACCACTTTGTTCCAACACTTCTTGTAATCCCTCCGAAAACTATAAAATTGTCTGTAGTTTTCTCTCACCTACCTTAGTTTTACTTAGGTATCAATGCCTGCTGTTTTGCCTTATGCTCCAACAGCATTTGCAAACATTTGAAAAATAATAGTACATGTATATTATAATTTGCCACAAAGGATCTAAGAATCCATTTACAAGAACAGGGTCTCCATTTAAAAAATAATAAGAATTCATTAACTGAGCACACCTATAAAGATTCAACAGAAAAATGTATTACTTACACATGCAGGATCCTTCAATTATGTCTAGATTCTATTTTGATTAACAAAGTATAAATCCAGTTAAGTCATAAATGGACTTGCTAAAGTTATAGAAGCTTTTTACCATTATGCTTTTTCTCAAACTTCAGATATGAAAAGAACTATTATCTTGGGGGAGACTAAAATGTGTTGATGTTTAGAAAGGGACCCACCGACATGTTGGGACAAAAAGGGGTTAGCAGAAAACCCAGAGTTTAGTGGAGAAACCAGGGTTTAGTGCCTAATAAAGAGGCCAAAAGTAGGTCAGTGTCCCTGACAGTCACAGCTGGTAAAGAGTGATGTCACCAGAGAAATGGGGGCGGGGAGGTGGAATGTAAGGCAGGGAAGAAATGGAGAGACCCTTTGAGAGGGAGAACCGAGCACCGAGCACCGTGGAGGCAGAAGAGGGGGAATTTACCTAGGTGGGTTTTGAATGGGCCTTTTATAGGCCGATTGCAGAAACAGCTGAAGCATCGCTCCTCCCCGCTCTGCTCCGGGCGGGCCTGCTTTCTCCCAGGCCGCAGTCCTCCGTAGACCCCCTCTGCTGGAGACAAAGACACCAGAGAAAGCAATGGGGAGAAAGACAAACCTGAAAAAGAATGATTTCGATGAAGAGAAGGGTGAGGAAAAAAGGGAAAGAGACTGTTAATCAAATCCAGGGAATCATGATGGAGTAGAAGAAATAACAAAGAAAAGAGGTAGATGACAAAAGAGTAAAAAGGAAAGGAGGGAAAGACGGCTGAATGAAACAAAAGACAGATTAATGCATACAGCAAAAGTCGTCTTGGAAATATGATAATTTCTAATTACTGAGGTTTAAAAAATGAAATGAACAAAATGCTGGGAAAGAAGACATCATAATGGATGTAAGCAGAAATCAAAAATATCTAGTTAAGTGTTTTGGCAACAAAGCCAAACGGATACTCCCAACCAGGACTTCTCTCCCAGCCCACACCCAAGTTCAGGTTATGCTGTACACCTGTGTTCACGTGTGTTAGGAGTTAAAGATCTCATTCCAGGTATCGGTGGTCCCTGTTAAATTTTGTTACAGTAGTAACAATTATCTTTGGAATGTGGAGATAGGATATATTTCAATATCCCTGCTTTGTCAGGGCAAATTTATTTTTAAAGAAAATTCCTGTTTTGAAATATGTCATGCACTTCACACATTATTTTAATCACCAAAAACATTCCCTAATCATGTTCAATTAATCCCTGCATCAAAACTGAATGTCCTTCCATTATGCCCCATAGCCCTCCTATGACAACAGTAAAACTCGCTTTTTTATGATCTCAAGGCTGATAATGCTCCTTTCTGGATAATTGTTAAGGTTTTAAATTCCCCCTGGTATAACCAAAATATACCAGTAATGTACATTATTTCAGAGAAACAATGTCCAGAAAGAAATGAGGCAGACTAAGAAGTATCTCACTGAGGTACCGGCCGAGTTAAGGGTGTTTAGTACCTATATCTGAAAGAACATGTTGTTTTTCTTTCCTTCCACCTCTAAAATTTCCCTTTCTAAGGAATGAAATTCTATTATTTATCTTGTTTTTTCTCATTCTGCCTTTCCCTAAGTCTCCCTTTTCTTGTCTCTTGTTGCAACCGCTCTCTTTGTTTCCATCTCATGTTGCCACCGTATTTCCTTCTAAATTCCGACTTTGTTGTGTCTTGGCTTAGTCTGCCAGACTTCCACTAAACTTTCAGAGTTGGAATCAGAACAGTGCATTTGGCAAAAAGTCAGCCACACATACCACACAACCACAAACAAGCACTCTAACTGCAAAATCTTTTTAACAATCCATTCCCGTTTCTTGCAGTCAGCAGTTCACACAGATCTATGATCTGAAATAAGCAACACATACATTCACATACATTTTGCATGCACATGGCCTCTGCAGTCGGCTCACAAAAACACAATGTCTGCAGAAAGGTCCTGCAGGCAGCATACACAGGCAGTGCATTCTCCACCCCTTTCATAAGCTCTTCCTGACTGGCTCTTTCTCCCAGACACCTCCTCCCCTCATGCTGCCTGGCAATGACTCCCCTCCTTTTCCTGCAGTTCTCAAATCCTAACTGCAGTGCCATCCATCACTTGCCTAACAGATCCTCAGGCAAAGCAATTGTTGTTTCCTGAAGCTCCCTTTTTTCTTGACTGGGAACTTGCTCTACGAAAAGGACTGTCAGAACAGAATCTCCTTCTGGAACACAATACTATAGGCTGGTTCCTAGTATCCTAACTTGTTTCTACAGATTTTCATTTTGACATGGATGGCTTAGGGAGAAAACAGGGAAGAAGGAAAAGGAGAAAAAACAGATAGGAAAAAACGAGTTGGGGAGGTAGAGAGAGCTCCGGTAGAAATTTCATTTTGTCCAAGACAAGGTGGACAAAAACATAGACTTAAAAAAGGGGAGAGGAAATGGAGCAAGAGGTATGAAAATAAAACAAAGAAAATAGGTAAAAGTATGAAAGATTAGTTATAACATTTCTCTCGAACTTTTTGTTTCTGAGGTGACCCCAGAAGAAGGATTGTAGGCCGGGCGCGGTGGCTCACGCCTGTAATCCTAGCACTCTGGGAGGCCGAGGTGGGCGGATCGTTTGAGCTCAGGAGGTCGAGACCAGCCTGAGCAAGAGCGAGACCCCATCTCTACTAAAAATAGAAAGAAATTATATGGACAGCTAAAAATATATATATAGAAAAAATTAGCCGGGCATGGTGGCGCATGCCTGTAGTCCCAGCTACTCGGGAGGCTGAGACAGGAGGATCCCTTGAGCTCAGGAGTTTGAGGTTGCTGTGAGCTAGGCTGACGCCACGGCACTCACTCTAGCCTGGGCAACAAAGTGAGACTCTGTCTCAAAAAAAAAAGAAGGATTGTATACTTGGAAATTTCCTAAAAAGACAAAAGAGATAACCATCCCAAATATCTGCCACAGGGGAGATTTAAACCACTAATTTGAAGGTATCCAGTGATGGGTAGAGAGCAAGTACATTTGAATTTTGGTTAAACAGATGATTTGTCCCAGATACTACAATATTTGGGACAAATCACTTGAGACAATATTTGGGACACTTATACTAAAAAACTATCTGATGTTTACCTGAAATTTACATTTAACTGATCCTCTTGTATTTATCTGATCTCAGGGAATTCAGATACATGCTCAAATTGGAGAAATACTGTTATCAAGTAAGAATGCCTGCATTTAATAAGACCACGTGAATCAGAATCACCTGAAGATGGTTGCAAAGTGTAGATTCTTGCCCCTACCACAGACACACCAAATTGAAGTCCCCAAGGAAGGAGCTCAAGATTTTTCATTGATGATTTTGATGTAACAAAGTTTGATAATCATTGATTTCTCCACAATTCTTTGTGGAGCCCTCCCTAAAACTGCATAGGGTTGAACACTGCATTTTTATATGCGTCTATCACACCATATATATGTATAGATATATATATGGCATTAACTTTTTAAAAGTCAATGGGAAATCAAAAGAGCAGGCATCACTACAGATGCCATGGACATTAAAATATGTTATAAATATAAATGCAAAAATCCTCAAAATGTTACCAAATTGAATCCAACAATGCATAAAAACAATTAGAGGGCTGTGCTTGGTGGCCTATGCCTGTAATCCCAGCACTTAAGGAGGCCGAAGCAAGAGGATCACCAGGAGTTCAAGACCAGTCTGGGCAACATTGCTCCATCCCATCTCTACAAAATTAAAGAAAAAAAAAAGAGGTGGGGTCTCACTATGTTGTCCAGGCTGGGGTGCAATGGCTACTCACAGGTGCAATCACAGAAGGAAGCAGCCTGGAATTCCTAGGCTCAAGCAATCCTCCTGCTTCAGCCTCCTGAGTAGCTGGAACTATAGGCACATAGCTCTACACCTAGCTTCAACCAAATATTATAGGAGAACAAAGTCAGAGGACTGACTCTAACCGATTTCAAGACTTAATATAGGCTGGGCTCAGTAGCTCACACCTGTAATCCTAGCACTCTGGGAGGCTGAGGCGGAAGGATCACTTGAGCTCAAACAGCTTGAGGTTGCAGTGAGCTGTGGAGCTAGGATGATGCCACTGCACTCTAACTGGGGTGACAGAGCCAGATTCTGTCGCAAAAAAAGAAAAAAAAAAGACTTACTATAAAGCTACACTAATCAAGAGAGTGTGGTATTGGAGACAGAATAGACAAATATGTCAATGAAATGGACTAGAGAGCCCATAAATAGATCCACATAAATATGGCCAATTGATTTTTTCTACCTTTGAGGTTTAATTTATAAATAATATAAATAAATAAATTATAAAATATAAATTATACCTCAATTAAGGTAAATTATTTTAGTGAACTATGATGGTACCACTCCGTTCCAGCCCAGGTGACAGAATAAGACCCTATTTCAAAAAAAAAGAAGGAAAAGATAGTCTTTCAACAAATGGTGCTGGAACAACTGGACATCCACATACAAAAAAAAAATCCAGACAGAGACCTTACACCGTTCACAAAAATTTACCCAAAATGGATCATAGACCTATATGTAAACTGCAAAACTATAAAACTCTTAGAAGATAACATAAGAGAAAATTTAGATGACCTCGTGTGTGGCAATGACATTTTAGATACAACCCTAAAGGCATGAAAGAATGAACTGATAAATCAAATAGATAACTTCACTTTATTACAAACATTTACTTTAGATACAACCCTAAGTTATCAAATAGATAACTTCACTTCATTACAAACATTTACTTTGCAAAAGACAATGTCAAGAGAATGAGAAGACCAGCCACAAACTGGGGCCAATATTTGCAAAAGATATGTTATCCAAAATATTCAAAGTACTTTTAAAATACAAGAAAATGAACAACCTGATTTTTTAAATGGGCAAAGTACCTGAATAGACACTACATCCTCTACATCAAAGATATATAGATGGCAAATAAGCCTATGAAAAGGTCCTCCACATTGTATATCATGGAGGAAATACAAATTAAAACATTAAGTAAGAGACCACTATGCCCCTATTAGAATGTCCCAAAATCCAGAACACTGACAACACCAAATGCTAGCAAGTATGTGAAACAACAGAAACACTCATTGCTGATGGAACATAAAATGGTACAGCCACCTTGAAAAACAGATTAGTAGTTTCTTACAAAACTAAACAGACCCCTACACCATGTGATCCAGCAATCATACTCCTTGGTATTTACCCAAAAAGGATGAAAATTTATGTCCACACTAAAACCCGCACACAGATGTTTATAGCAACTTTATTCATAATTGCCAGAACTTGGAAGCAACCAAGATGTCCTTCAGTAGGTAAATGGATAAACTGGGTTATATTCAGTAAATCAACTATTCAGTGATAAAAAGAAATGAGCTATCAGGCCTCCAAAAGACATGGAGGAACCTTAAGTGCACATTACTAAATGAAAGAACCCAACCCAAAAAGGCAACATTCCAACGATCTGACATTCTGGAAAAAAACAGAACTATGGAGATGGTAAAAATATCAGTGGTTGTCAGCAGTTTGGGGAAAGAGAGAGATGAAGAACCGAAGCTAAGTTTTTAGGCAGTGAAACTATTCTGATACTGGAATAGTGGATACATGTCATTATACATTTGTCCAAACCCTAGAATATTCAAAACCAAGCATGAACCCTAATGTAAACTATAGACTTTGGGTGATAATCAATGTAGGTTCATTGGTTTTAAATGCACCACTCCAGTGCAGTGATGTCAGTGGTAGGGGAGAAAATGTGTGTGAGGTGAGTGGGTATGTGGGAACTCTGCCTGCCTCTCATTTTACTATGAACATAAAACTTTTTAATGTATTGCTAGTTTTGTCAGAAAGAAATTATAAAAAAAAAAAAAACTTTTTAAAATCATGTGTATTTTAAAGGAAAAAAACTGACCGCGTGGTGGCTCACGCCTGTAATCCTAGCACTCTGGGAGGCCTGTAATCCTAGCACTCTGAGAGGCCGAGGCGGGAGGATCGCTGGAGGTCAGGAGTTCGAGATCAGCCTGAGCAAGAGCGAGACCCGTCTCTACTAAAAAATAGAAAGAACTTATCTGGACAACTAAAAATATATAGAAAAAATTAGCCGGGCATGGTGGCGCATGCCTGTAGTCCCAGCTACTCGGGAGGCTGAGGCAGGAGGGTTGCTTGAGTCCAGGAGTTTGAGGTTGCTGTGAGCTAGGCTGATGCCACGGCACTCTAGCCCAGGCAAAAGAGCGAGACTCTGTCTTGAGAAAAAAAAAGACCTGGTCTCTACTAAAAAATAGAAAAATTAGCCAGGCTCAGTGGCACGCACCAGTAGTCCCAGTTATTAGGAAGGCTGAGGCAGCAGGATCACTTGAGCCCAGGAGACTGAGGCTGCCGTGAGCTATGATGATGCCGTTGCACTCTACCCTGGGTGACAGAGCCAGACTCTGTCTCAATCAATCAGTCACTCACTCACCCAATGGAAAAAAGCCAATGGGTTTAAGATACGGTATACTACTCTAACCATCCTAGGATTACCTGGGGTAGAGTAGGTGTTGGTGGGGAAAAGATTTTGACATATCAGCCATTCAGAAGATTCTACGCTTCTGATCCCCAATCTTACCAGCCCCCTACAGCTATCTCTCCACCACCTTAAGCAGCCAATATTACTAAGGAAAATGACTTAGATCCCTTGTTTTTTTTACATATTGAGCAAATAAAAAAGTAAGACTTGTTTCTCTTTCCTAATTCTTTTATTGTTTTCTTTTTCTTTTTCCTCTTTTCAGTATTCTTGATGTTTGCAATCTTTCCTAATTCTTGACTCTTTGAATGTAAGAAGTGTGACTGATTTGTCTTTTTTTCTTTTCTTTTCTTTTTTTTTTTTTTGAGACAGAGTCTCACTCTGTCACCCGGGCTAGAGTGCCGTGGCGTCAGCCTAACTCACAGCAATCTCAAAGTCCTGGGCTCAAGCAATCCTCCTGCCTCAGCCTCCCCAGTAGCTGGGACTACAGGTATGTGCCACCATGCCCAGCTAATTTTTTCTATATATTTTTAGCTGTCCAAATCATTTCTTTCCATTTTTAGTAGGGGGGGGGTCTCCCTCTTGCTCAGGCTGGTCTCGAACTCGAGCTCAAACAATCCGCCCGCCTCGGCCTCCCAGAGTGCTAGGATTACAGGCGTGAGCCACCGCGTCCCGCCTGACTTGTCTTTTTAAAGTACCAGTAGTTGGCCAGGCGTAGTGGCTCACGCCTGTAATCCTGGCACTCTGGGAGGCCAAGACAGGAGGATCGCTTGAGCTCAGGATTCGAGATCAGCCTGAGCAAGAGCAAAACCCCGTCTCTGCTAAAAATAGAAAAAATTAGCTGGGCGTGATGACAGGCGCCGGTAGTCCCAGCTACTCGGGAGGCTGAGGCAGTAGGATTGCTTGGGCCCAGGAGTTGGAGGTTGCTGTGAGCTTAGGCTGCCGTCACAGCACTCTAACCCGGGTGACAGAGCAAGACTCTGTCTCAAAAATAAATAAATTTAAAAAAATAAAGTACCAGTACTTAATGAAGTGCCTGGCATTGAGAAGGACACCAGGCTATAAATGAGGTACAGGTCTTAGTGATTGGGACTCTTCCACTCTGTCAGGCATGGTTCAATATTGTTGCTACTTGCGCTAACGTTAGCAGTCAACTGGAAGAGTAAATAGTCTGGAGGGAGAAGCAACCAAACTGCAGGACTGCTCAAAAGAGGTTATTTGTTGCCCTCTCGTGACCAGCTTTAGGAAATACAGGCTCTCACTTTCATACCCAAGAATTCTGATTCCTTTAACTTTGTGGGGAGGGTTTTAGATATATTTATTCTAAGAAACACACTGTTTCTCTACACTCTCACACAGAACACATTGACACCAGATGTGTGGGTTTTTTTCCCCCGACACTGACCAGTCCTCTGACACCAGCTGGGTGCCCTGCAATTCATTTCAATCCTGACACGATCTCCCTGGAGTTCATGTCAGATCCCACAAGTTAAGGGCTTGGTCCCACAAGCCTGCTTTCATTCCAGATGCCCACTGAAAGCCCAGACCTCTGCTACTTCAGACCGACCAGCCTTACAATTGACATTGGAGGTCCCCATGACCTCCTGCTTGAGTTCCATAGTTTGCTAGGATGGCTCACAGAATTCAGGAAAGCACATTACTTACCAGTTTACTGTAGAAGATGTAAAGGACAGATGAAGAGAGGTAGCTGGCGAGGTCTGGATGGGTCCTGAGCACAGTCCCCGCGGAGTTGGGATGCGCCACCCTCCTGCACGTGGATTCGGCTCACTCACCCGGATGCTCATCCAGTCTAATTATTCGGGAGTTTCTACAGAGCTTTATTTCCAGCCCTCTCCCCTCCTTCCTGGAGGTCAATGGGCGGGGCTGATAGTTCCCACGCTCTAATCCCTTCGTCCTCACCGAGAACCGCCCCATCCGGAGTCTGTCAAGGGGCCCCACCCTCAGCCATTCATTAGCATACACTCAGGTGACCCGTTGTTGTTATGCAAGCTCAGGGGCTTGTTGTGAATAACAAAGGACAATCCTTTCACTCAGGAAATTCCAAGAATTTTAGGACCAAATAAATAAAGTACAAAAAAAAAAAAAAAAAAGTAAAAGAATTTTAGGACCTCTGAGCTGAGAACTGGGCACAAAGACCAAATATATTTCCTACTATACCAATCTATTCAATATCTCTTTTTTCTTTTGTACAATTGTTTTATTTACATTGGCGGCGGCCCTCAAAGCACAGATACATGAAGATCAGACGTGAAGAACAGCAGCTCTGGCACCAGGAACAAGGAGCTTATGATACACACGGCTTCACTGCAGGTTTGTTTCCTTAATGGTCACGTCCATCGCCTGAAACTTTTTAGAAGACTTTTCCACAATAGATGCGGGTCAAGGTCATATATTAAAATCTGCCCTAACTGGCGTTTTTTTTTTTTTTTTTTTTTTTTTGCTGAGAATGAGAGTCCCTGACTGTCTTAGGAAGATCCCTACTGGCCCTTTTCATTTTAGCAGAATAGGGGCAGAGCCACCTGTGGCCCACCAACTTAAATGCCTGAACCAAACCCAGACAGCTCAGCAGAACAACCTGTAGGCTCCGTTCAGGCCTCACCTCATCTTTCACTAGTTGCTGTGAAAGGAAACCTTTTTTCTTGGTTTTAAATATGAAAACAAGATCCTGTTGTTCCTTGTCTAAAAGGAGAAAACAGTAGATGTGAGGCCAGCTGTCACCTGGACTGTGTGAACAAGGCATGGTTTGGCTGTGCTTCCACTTGTCCAAGGACCTGCTCAAGTTCCTGGATGGAAGGAAACCTTACTCAGTTGCTGGATGCTTGGAAACTTCTGAAGCAGATGGGGACCTTTGACTTTTCCAGCTCCGGGGACCTGCTGCACAGTTCAAAGCAGGAATGGCTTAGAGCAGGGTTCTGTTGGTTTGCTCCTGAACTAGCTGGACAGTGAAGCAGGACTTCCATCTGGCTGGCACTGGAAGCTGCACCACTCCAAGGCCCTGCAGGGTAAACTTCTGTATGGCTGGGAAGTATTGTTCACTCATCTGAGTTTTTTCAACACTACAGTCCCTTGAAGATTACTGGAATTTCTAACCTGAACAAGCCTCTTTCTATAGCCATTTCCTGGTGAACAAAGTATCTGTCCACAGTGAGTCCACATTGTGGCAGAGACATTCAGGAAAATAATCCAAAGGAGATATTACCCAAACTGAGTTATAAAGGATGAGTAGAAATTAGCCAAATAAAAATAAGGATTGTGGGAAATTAAGGCTTGTGGTAGAAGTGCTCCAAATAGAATGTAGCATTTACAACAGCTTAGAAACAAGAAAGAGCTCAGAGCTTGCAGAGCAATGTAAGTAATTCAGTATGGCTAGAAAGCAAGGCGCAAATGTTTGGGGGCAGGTGGATTGGAGCACTGATGATGCGACATAAAAATATTATGCATAGCCATGTTTGCCATGCTAAGGAATTTCATCTACATCCCAAGGATAATGGGGAGTCTTTATGGTTTTTAAGCCAAGGAGTGACTTAATCAGATTAGTGCTTTGTATTATGAATAAGGTGGGGAAGCACAGGGGCTGGGAGACCAATTACAGCAATGACTGGACTGAAACAAAGTGGTGTGGAAAGAATGGAGAGAAAGAATGAAATTGAAAGATGTTTGGGGCCCGGCATGGTGGTTCACACCTGTAATCCTAGCACTATGGGAGGCTGAGGCAGGAGGATTGCTTGAGTTCAGGAGTTGGAGACCAACCTGGGCAAGAGCAATTAAGGAAACAATTGAGGATGACTCACACATATTCAACTGGGTAACTTAGTAGATAGTGGGGGTGGACCGGTAAGAAGATGATAATTCAATTTTAGACATGCTGAGATACTGTGATTTAGCTTGCTCAACATTTATCTTGTGCTCTTCCTGCACTGCAGGTGGTAGAAAACTAAAAACTATATATCCTAGACTGTCCTACAACTAGAGTCTGAATGTGATTTATGCCCTAGCAACCATAGGCACCAGCATGAGATTTGAATTAAAAACCAGGCTCAGTGAGGAGAGAGGCAAGGAGTGAGTATCCATTTTTCTGGTGTGGATTGTAGCAGAGGCAGGGTGGTTCCGAAGCCGAGTGGTAACATCCCAGTTTGGAAAGTGGCCTCCACGTGGTGGGAGAAGTAATAAGAGTCCGTTGCTGGTCACTCCTGGAAGCTCAGCCTAGAGTATGTTCCTTTAGGTTCCCTCCCTTCTGCCCCAATGATTCTGCTCTCTGTAACTAAAACCTGTCTGACTCAAGGTGTCTATGGGATGTCCCAAGAACGATGTGCTATTGCGTATTCTGATGTAGAGCCCAGGAGATAGATACGTGAAAATAAATATAATTTAAAAGCTGTTGGAACCCCCAAAACACCCTAAGCCTTGAGAGAGATGTAACTGTCATCTGAGTCACATACGGTTACAACTTCTGTTTCTTAGATTATAGATTAGCTCACTTTCTTATTTTTCTTGTTCTGTACAATGACTACAGAGAATTAAACGACGTCAGAGACAAAAACCTCTTGTTTTCTTCATTAGTGACCCTTGTTATAGATCAACCTCCCCTTTGTTGTCCTGCTTTGCTTAGACCAGATGGCAGAAAACCCATGACTATTACACCCTCTGTGAAAACATGTTAAATGTACCCTTCCAAAAAAGAAACTTTGCCTATTATCACCAAATTGCTGTAAATACATGAGAAACTTGTATGAAACATGTTGTAATCCTGCTAAAAATTCCTGTCTCTGCCTATGCAAATGAAACCTTAACTTCCTTCTGAATGTTGAGTCCATTCCCTCTATGAACTAAAATAAAATCTTAAGCCCCGCTAGCTGACTGAATGGACCCCATCTTGGCCAAGGGGACCCCAGAAATACCCTAAAGCTGAGTTGCTGGCCATGAAAAAGGAGGTTGGACATGGTTCATCATGCCCCCTTCCCTTCATGGAGATATGTTTTTGTAACTCATTAACAGGCCTAAGGTTACATAAGACAAAGCTTAAGCCATAAGTGTAGGTCATCTATTTACTTAACAGGTCAATTGTCTGGTCTGTACCCAGTGGCTTGTCTCTAATTAGCAGACTACCTTATTTAACTTAAAAAATATCAAACTTTTAGACAAAGCCTCATTTCTTTAACCAATTACAAAGTTAAAGAATCTTTAAAGCCACCTATAACCTGTCAAGCCCTGGTTGGAGATGTGCTGCCTTTTCAGGCCAAACCAATGGAAGCCTTCCATGTATTGATTTTATGACCTTATGTGTAAGTCCTGTCCTCCTGAAATGTATAAAACCAAACTGTAACCCAGCCACAGCAGGACCACTTGCTCAAGGCCATGGGTGCACATATTCAGCTCAGAATAAACCTCTTTAAATTATTTTACAGAGTTTGGATCCTTTTCCATAGACACTTTGAAGTTGGTGCTTACAAGTGGGCCATCCTCAAACTTTGTGTTTAAATAAACGTTTTTTTTTTTTTTTGAGACAGAGTCTTGCTCTGTTGCCCGGGCTAGAGTGCTGTGGCATCAGCCCAGCTCACAGCAACCTCAAACTCCTGGGCTCAAGCAATATTCCTGCCTCAGCCTCCCGAGTAGCTGGGACTACAGGCATGCACCACCATGCCCAGCTCATATTTTCTGTATATATTTTTAGCTGTCCAAATCATTTCTTTCTATTTTTTTTTTTTTTAGTAGAGATGGGGTCTCGCTCTCGCTCGCTCAGGCTGGTCTTGAACTCCTGACCTGGAGTGATCCTCCCACCTCAGCTTCCCAGAGTGCTAGGATTACAGGCGTGAGCCACCACGCCTGGCCTAAATAAACTCTTTAAATTAGATTTTGACCCCTTTGATTATTTTATGTTGACAGATGTAGGTTAGACTGAGGTATGGATCTGGGAGGATAAACCAATAGCTGGTAAATGAAGACAAGAGAGTGGATTAGGCCAAGGGCAGCGGCTCACACCTATAATCCTAGCACTCTGGGAGGCTGAGGCGGGAGGATCACTTGAGCTCAGGAGTTTGAGACCAGCCTGAGCAAGAAAGACCCTGTCTCTACCAAAAAGAAAGGAAAAAAACCCAGCTGGGTGTTGTAGCTCATGCCTGTAGTCCCAGCTACCTGGGAGGCTGAGGCAGCAGGATCGCTTGAGCCCCGAAGCTGCAGGTTGCAGTGAGCTACAGTGACGCCACTGCACTCCAGCCAGGGTGACAGAGTGAGACTCTGTCTCAACAAAAACAAACAGGGCAACTGAGAGTGGATTAATGAGGGAGAGGGAACCATAAAAAGAGAGGTGCCCGAGCCAGAACCTTGAAAACCAACACTTAAGAGTATGCAGAAAAAAAAAAGAAAAGAAATGTTTTAAAAAGAACACTAGAAACATTGTAGAGGTGGCTCTAAGAGGAGAACAAGGACTGTGACATCATAAATGCCAAGGGAAGGAGACATTTCAGAGAGTAGGAACTGTTCAGCAGTGCCTAATGCTGCAGAAAATAGGAAAATGAGACTGAAATGTGTCTGTCAAATCGAGCAACAAAGAGGTTTTTGTGTGACAGCTTTTCTTAGAATTGTAAAGATGAGTTAGGTTTCTGGGAAAGGGGAAGATGCAAATGTTTCTTCCTTGGCACAGGACCCTCGTCTGTTGAAAAGCTTCAGCTTAACTTCAGAGGCACTCTGGTGCACTAAAGATGACTGCACATTTTTTGTGATTCCTCCCATTAAGAGGTAGAGTCTCTTTCTCCTCCCCTTAAATTGGAACTGACCTTGTGACTCATTTTGACCAATAGAATGTTGTGAGAACTTCTGAAACTAAGTCTTAAGCGATCTGATGCTTCTTCATTTGCTTCTTGGAATGCTCCCTCTCTCAGCCCATGGCCCTGCTATCAGAAGCCCAAGTGAGTCGGTGGAGATACGACACGGAAGAGAACTGAGGCTTCTGCCAGCAGCCCCATCTGGATTCCCACTGGCCGCCAGCACCAACTAGCCTTGGGAGCGAGGCCAATTTAGGTCTTTCAGCCATCCCTGCAGCCCAGCCAAGATCATGTAAAGCAGAATTCTTGCCTGATCAACATACAAAATCATGGAAAATAGTTAATTGTTTTAATTACTGAGTTTGGTGTAGTTTGCTAAACAGCACCATTCAGGGAGCTGAGGAGAAGGATGTTCAGGTGGAAAGATGTCAGAGATTCATGATCGCCAGTCAGTAAGGAGTGCTTGAAAGAGCAGCTCTGTACCTCTGCCAGTCACCACTCTCAGCATAGCTCTGACCAGCGCTCCTCACTCTCAGACCAGAAAACGCAAGGGCTGCAGGTGACCCCACAGAACAACAAAGTCTGATTTCCCTCTGATGAGCTTCAGTCCCAACATTTTTCTTTTCTATTTTATTTTATTTATTTATTTGAGACAGAGTCTCACTCTGTTGCCTGGGCGAGTGTCGTGGCATCAGCCTAGCTCACAGCAACCTTCTGCCTCAGCCTCCCAAGTAGCTGGGACTACAGGCATGCGCCACCATGCCCGGCTAATTTTTATATATATATATATATATATATTTTTAGTAGTCCATATAATTTCTATCTATTTTTTGTAGAGACAGGGTCTCGCTCTTGCTCAGGCTGGTCTCGAACTCCTGCCCTCGAGCGATCCTCCTGCCTCGGCCTCCCAGAGTGCTAGGATTACAGGCGTGAGCCACTTCTCCCGGCCCAGTCCCAACCTTTTTAAATCATCCCATCCATCACTGTGTCTCAAGAAGCATATCAATTACCAGTCCCTAGAGTAGAAGTCTGTCTCCAAAGAAAGAATTTCTCCTATAGATTTCCTTAGAAAATGTTAGCAGCATAAATGCAAAACGTTGTCTGTTTTATTTCTGCTGTAGTTCAAATACTTAAAACAGTATGCCTGGAGTATAGAAAGTTCTCCATGTTTTTTGAATGAATAAATGAATTTTAATTATCCATAGTCATGTATTCAGGAAGTCACTCCCAGATATAAACTAAACTTAGCTCCAAAATAATCTCCCTCCCTCCCTCCCATTTTCTTAAGTTGATTTTTTATTTTATTTTTAATTAATTAATTAATTTTTTTTGGACAGAGTCTTGCTCTGTCACCCCGGCTAGAGTGCAGTGGCATCATCATAGCTCACTTCAACCTCAGCCTCCTGGGCTCAAGGATCCTCCTGCCTCAGCCTCCCGAGTAGCTGGGACTATAGGTGCCTGTCACCACGCCTGGCTAATTTTTTCTAGTTCTTTGTAGAGGTGGGATTTTACTCTTGCTCAGGCTTGTCTTGAACTCTTAGAGTTCCTCCCTCCTCTGCCTCAAAAGTGCTAGGATTATAGGCGTGAGCCACTGAGCCCAGCCTCTTGCTCTCACTTTCTTTTTCTCCCTCCCTCTCTTTTCCTTCTTTCTCTCCATGTCTCTCCCTTTTCTGTTTCTTCTCCCTTATCTCATTTTTCTTTTCTTTCCTTCCCTTTCTCTCTGCTTTCCTATGAATTATATACTATACATAATTTATGGAGCATAAACATACTATACTTACTTCTTAGCTAACATAGCCTAGCACGTGGTAAATGCTCCATAAATATTAGCTATTTATTACTAATTTATACTAATAGCCACCATATAATAGCTAGTTTATAGTATTTCTTATTAATATAATTGTATTGATACTATATCACATAATTATATATTATTATAGTTACAAATGTATAAATATTATGTTTAAATGTAATAGATAAAATAATATTATAGTTACACGACATATTAGTTATCTACCCCAAAATTTAGCAGCTTAAAACAAACATTTATTTTCCCCAGATTTCTCTTGATTATGAATCCAAGTATGACTTCATTGAGTACCTCTGGCTCATGGTATCTCACAAGGCTGTAATCAAGGTGTTGGCTCGGGCTGTAGTCATTTCAAGGCCCAACTGAGGGAGGAACTCTAAGAGTTCCAGACTAGCCTGAGCAAGAGTAGATCCTGTCTCTACAAAAACTAGAATAATTAGCTGGGCATCATGATGGGCGCCTGTAGTCCCAGCTACTGAGAGAAGATCCACTTTCAAGTTCATTCACATGACTTTTGGCAGTCCTTCCCCTGCCGGCTGGCTGTTGGCTAGACACATCAGTTCCTTGCCATGTGAGTGTCTCTACAGAGCAGCTCACAGCATGGCAGCTGGCATTGTTCAAAGCAAATGAGCAAGAAAGAAAGTTAGAGAGGTCCATGCCAGGTGGCTTATGCCTATAATCCTAGCACTCTGCGAGGCCAACGCGGGAGGATTGCTTGAGCTCAGGAGTTCGAGACCAGCCTGAGCAAGAGTGAGAGACCCTGTCTCTACCAAAAATAGAAAAATTAGCTGGGTGTCCCAGCACACACCTACAGTCCCAGCTATGATGACACCACTGCACTCTAGCCAGGGTGACAAAGTAAAACTCTGTCTCAAAAAAAAAAAAAAAGAAAAAGAAAAAGGAAACTGAGCCCCTGTCCTCACTCTCCCCCTTTCATTAAAAAAAAAAAAAAAAAAAAGGAAAAAAAGAAAAGAAAAAGAAAGCAAAAGAGCACCAAAGATAGAAGCCAAAGTCTTTTTGCAACCTAATCTGGGGAGTTACAGCCCATCACCTCTGCTATATTCTATTTGCTAGTAGTCCCTAAATTCAGCTCACATTCAAGGGGAGAGGATTACAAAGGGGATAAAGAACAAGAAATGGGGACCATTGAGGACTATCTTACAGGCTGCCTAGCACATATAACATATATTAATTATGTAATTATGTATTAATTATGTAAATGTGCTGAAATTACTAATTATATTAGCTATGATTATTTATTAATAAGTATATACATTGAACTTTCTTGGATATTTTTCCACATTTGCAAATTCCAGAATTTCTTTCTCTCTTTTTTGTGTGTATGTGTGTGGGAGGGTGAAGGGGTTGAGGGTTGGTGAAATGAGAAGATGGAGATTTCCCTTCCATTAGTAAATTTCTAGTACTTATCCTATTTTGTCTGTCTATAGCCAGTTTTATCAGAGTTATTTAAATTTTTTTGTTGTTGTGGATTCTATTTCAGGAACTTTAACAGAATCATGAATCTGGGTCAAACATTTTACATTTGCATGGTCAAGACAGCATGAATGTAACAGTGCAAAACTGACTACCAGTGCTATCAGAAAGTTTACACAAAGCAGAATGATGAGACAGAAGCACTAATTTTTTTTTTTTTTTTTTTTGAGACAGAGTTTTACTCTGTTGCCCAGGCTAGAGTGCTATGGCATCAGCCTAGCTCACAGCAACCTCAAACTCCTGGGCTCAAGCGATCCTCCTGCCTCAGCCTCCCAAGTAGCTGGGACTACAGGCATGCACCACCATGCCTGGCTAAGTTTTTCTATATGTTTTTTAGTTGTCCAGCTAATTTTCTTTCTATTTTTAGTAGAGATGGGGTCTTGCTCTTGCTCAGGCTGGTCTCAAACTCCTGAACTCAAACAATCCGCCTGTCTCGGCCTCCCAGAGTGCTAGGATTACAGGTGTGAGCCACCACGCCTGGCCAGAAGCACTAATTATTGTGACATAGATTATATATGTTTTACGTGAATGATTTTATAGGCTTATTGCCAAAATTCCTTTGTTTCAAAAATAGCTGTCACCCAATTTCTCTGCTTTGGGGTGGCCTATTTCCTATTCTCTTCGTATCCCTTCAATACATTGGTTACTTATTCCACTTGCCAAACTCCCTGTATACTCTCAAACTGCTTACTTCCCTAAAACTTTAACCTTTACTCCTTTGCATTTGACTAAGTTTTTGAATGTTTATATCTCAGAAATGGGAATTTACCATTTCAAGTCTTCATCTCACACAATCGAAATTTTGAGTTCTCATGTGCTAACCATTATGTCAGCTAGAGATGAGTAAGATTTAGCCTCTGCCATCAAGGAACGTTCAGCCCAACAGAGATTTAAGATACGTAAAAGAGTTTGATAAAGCTGATGATATAATTATAAAAATAAACAAAGGGTTAGCTCAGTAAAGATTAGCTCTTCAGAAGCAGAAGGGGTCCAGGAAAGGTTTCTGAAAGGAGACTACATATAAGCTGGTCTTGAACTCCTGGCTTCAAGTGGTCCCCCTGCCTCGGCTTCCCAAAGTGCTGGGATTATAGGTGTGAGCCACCACATCTAGCCTAAGCTGGATTTTGATGGACAGACATATGTTCCCTAGCCCAAGTTTTCTAAGGACATACATCTGCTAGCATCTAAGTCCATCTTTTGCATTTGGCTGTTACTACTTCATTGCTTCATTCCTCTATACACACCACTCCCTCTCCCTGTCCTCCCCATCTCATGTAACCCTCCTCCCTTCTCTTCCTTCCTTTTATGGGAATTTTTTGTGTGTGTTTAGCTCCTGGGTTTAATTTAGTTGGATTGGACTGTAGTAATAACGTTTCTGTACATTTGCCCAGAGGCCTTCAGCTAATGGGTGTATTCTTTACAGGCCAATAAACAGATGAATGAAGCCAGCCTGCTGTCTTGCATCTCTGTCTCCCTTCTATTTCTCTGCACTTGCCCATCTTCCAACAGACCTTTTTTGAAAATTAAAATTTTCCTGGGCGACTCAAACATAGATTGCCTTCATTAAGTCACTTCTACACCTGCCAGTCAATTCCACAGAGGACTTTGCTTTTGCCAGAGAATGTGTTGTCTACCCACAGGAGATCCAGCCTATGTAAGGAGGGAATATGAACTGTTGCTCAAGGAGTTTTTCCCCAGTGTGAGGGAGAACCCCAGGAAATTATGGGTTTACATAATTATGTAATCATGTAATTATGGGTTTACAATCTGGATGGCATTTGCTCATTTCTGACCATCGGTGCTGATTTTGATTTGATGTAATTAAATGATAATTTATGGTGTAGTGGAACAGAGGCTGACCAGATCACCCTGAGAAAAGTAAATCTGAGGATCCAAGATCGGTCTCTGAAAGCAAACGAAGAACTGTGCTAGAAGAAAGGGGCCACCATAGCCACCGTGAGGAAATTAAGCAACTACCTGGAAACTATTAATAACTGCATCCTTGTTCATTTTTTTTTTAAACTTTTTTTTCTTTTTTGAGGCTGGTCAAGTGAAGCGGTGGGGGTAATCACTGCATCCTTGAAAGTCTATAAAGCCCAACAACAGTTTTGCCTTGCTCCTGCTCCTTTCCTTCTGAGATGCTACTCTCTGCCTGTCCTCTCCTCTGGCCTTGCTCTGAACATTCTGTTCCTATTTTCACTGCCCTCACTTCAGATCTCCTCCTACAACCCCAGGAGAGTGCCCCCTCCTACTGCCTGGGGAGGCTTTCCTAAACTAGAGTCTAGCTAGGCCAGCACATTGAGGTCATTGCTCTCCCTGCCAAATGATTGGCCTGAGTTCAGTGTCTCCATCTGTCTAAGCTTCATGGAAAACATGATTGTTGCTCTAGGCTTTCTATTCTATGTCCTGCCTTAGCTGTGTCCTGCTTTGCATCTGCTTTTTTGTTTCTTCTCTCCCTCTACTTTCTTTCCCTGAGTCTCCCCAGGCTACAATCACATCTGTTTTCTAGCCTCTGCCCCCTCACTGTGGAGCAGATGGGAGAAGAGCAAGTTCTGGGCCAGGCAGATCAGGAAGAGCTGGGCTTTGTACTCATATTTGTTCTGGGGACTGACCATAATCCGTGTATCTCAGAGATGGAACACTTCTAGCTCCCTCGGAGGTACCAGAAGCGCTTATGAAGTGCTCTTTGCTTATTTCTATGTTCATTGCTCTCCTTTTCTCTCAACTAGACTCCTTCCTTCCTTCCATCATTTACTCTTTCTTTCTTGTAGTCTGCAGCTTATTAATACAATCTGCTCTCTGTCTGCTTGTACTCTTCTCTAGTTTAGTTCATAGGGAGATACACACTGTAGACTAAAGAGGAGCCAACAGCCTGAAACTTACCACTTTCATCTCATACAAGGTCCACCATGCCTCAGACTTGAGTTTCTATAATTCAAGTTTATTCTCTCCAAAGTGGGGCTGTTTTCATGGTCTAAACACTAGGGTTTCTACTAATAAGAACAAATACAAAGTTTTAAAAATTCCTGGATTAGGCCGGACGTGGTGGATCATGCCTGTAATCCTAGCACTCTGGGAGGCCGAGGTGGGTGGATCATTTGAGCTCAGGAGTTCGAGCAAGAGCAAGACCCCATCTCTACTAAAAAAATAGAAAGAAATTAGCTGGACAACTAAAAATATATATAAAAAAATTAGCCGGGCATGGTGGCGCATGCCTGTAGTACCAGCTACTTGGGAGGCTGAGGCAGTAGGATTGCTTGAGCCCAGGAGTTTGAGGTTGCTGTTAGCGAGGCTGATGCCATGGCACTCTAGCCTGGGCAACAGAGTGAGACTCTGTCTCAAAAAAAAAAAAAAAAAAAAAATTCCTGGATCATGCTGGGCGAGGTGGCTCACGCCTGTAATCCTAGCACTCTGGGAGGCCGAGGTGGCTCACGCCTGTAATCCTAGCACTCTGGAAGGCCAAGGCAGGTGAATCATTTGAGCTCAGGAGTTGGAGACCAGCCTGAGAAAGAGCGAGACCCTGTCTCTACTAAAATAGAAAGAAATTATATGGACAACTAAAATTATATATAGAAAAAATTAGCCAGGCATGGTGGCGCATGCCTGTAGTTCCAGCTACTTGGGAGGCTAAGGCAGGAGGATCGCTTGAGCCCAGGAGTTTGAGGTTGCTGTGAGCTAGGCTGATGCCATGGCACTCTAACCCAGGCAACAGAGTCAGACTCTGTCTCAAAAATAACTAAATAAATAAAATTCCTGGATCAGAGAAAGTGTTATCTATATATTCCATGGTCTGAGGAAAAATACTGATAGAAAATGAGGTAATCGAGACCGGGTGTGGTAGCTCATGCCTGTAATCCCAGCACTCTGGGAGGCCGAGGTGGGAGGATCGCTTGAGCCCAGGAGTTTGAGACCAGCCTGGGAGAGACTAGGTGACAGAGTGAGACTGTATCTCTAAAAAAGAAGAAAAAGAAAATGAAGCAAGCATAATTAACTTGTTTCCCAGTTTTCTTTGGGCTTCTGATGGCATTTGATTCTTGAGGTTCCAAAAAAACCAACATTCTTTTCTTCTTCTTCTTATTTTTTTAATATGAAGCCGGGGGAGGGCAAGTGAGGAGGAGGGTTCGGTTTCTTTCTTTCTTTTTTGTTTTTTAGACAGAGCCTCCTCTGTCGCACCGGGTAGAGTGCAGTGGCGTCATCATTGTTCATTGAAACCTCAAACTCCTGGGCTTAAGCAATCCTCCTACCTCAGCCTCCTGAATAGCTGGGACTACAGGTATGCAGACAACACCCAGCTAATTTTTCTATTTTTAGTAGAGACGGGGTCTCACTCTTGCTCAGGCTGGTCTTGAACTCCTGAGCTCAAACAGTCCTCTCACCTTGGCCTCCCAGAGTGCTAGGATTACAGGTGTGAGCCACTACAAGGCCAGAAACCAACATTCTTAGCATAAGCTTAAACAAAGACAAAAGACAAAATAAGGCTGGCCCCTTCCTACATGAAGCTCCTCCAAAAGAATTGGAAAGTTATGAATTCTTCAACTTTTTATAACCTGAAGACAACCAGCCTTCCTCTTGGATAAAACTCATATAGTGTCTGTGTTTGCTTTAAATAGGAAATTCTCAGGGAGGGGGGGAAACCAAGCAGAATCTGAATGTGTGGGTCAAGGAGGCAGAGAAGAAAAAGAAATACAGGAATACAAAGGAATTTGCTAGTGTTGAGAAGATGAATATTTAAAAAGAAAGAGGTCAGGTGGGGTAGCTCACACCTGTAATCCTAGCACTCTGAGAGGCCGAGGTGAGAGGATCACTTTAGCTCAGGAGCTTGAGACCAGCCTGGCAACATGGTGAGACCATGCCTCTACAAAAACATAGAAAAATTAACTGGGAGTGCTGGGCACACCTGTAGTTGCAGCTACTCAGGAGGTTGAGGCAGGAGGATCACTTGAACCCAAGAGTTTGAGGTTGCTGTGAGCTATGATGATGCCACTGTACTCTTGCTGAGGCAACAGAATGACACTCTGCCTCAAAAAAAAAAAAAAAAGAAGAAGAAAAGAAAAGAAAGAAAGAAAAGGGAAAAAAAGTGAGAAAGGGTAATGAAGGAATGATTCAAATAAGAAAGATCTCCAGAGAAGGAAACAGATTCTGGTAACGGGCAGTCAAACACTCCAATGATGAGAGAGAAGTATTTAGGTAAGAAAGAAAGCCAGGCAAAAAAGGAGGGCTAGGGCCGGACTGTGAGAGCAGGGAAAATAGGCTGATGGGAAAAGGCACACATTAGCTTGGGCCAGCTGTTCTAGAGAGCAGCAAGATCTCTCACCACTGTGGTCATAACCTTTGGAATGAGGGTGTGAGCGGCTGCAAATTCCCATCTCCCTTTTCATTCCAGCCTCATTGTAACAAGCATTCGACTGGCTTCTCTCTCTCTCCTTCTCCTCGCTCTCCCTCATCTCATTGTGTCAGAGTAGGCCAAGTCTGAAGTCCTTTCCAGGGAGTGGCTCTGTTCATCCTATTCTCCAGCCAAAGTCAGAACAGCGTAAGGGGAGAGAGGCACAGTCAGCAGCCAAAGGACTCGGTGGAAAGAACAGAGCACCGTGGACAGTGAGTTAACTCGATTATATAAAACTCTAAATAGAGGGAAGGTGTGAATGTGAGAGAGAGAGAGTGTGTGTGTGTGAGTGTGTGTGCTGTGTTGAAGGGCTGGAGAGGGGCAATGAGGAATGTCACTGAACTTAGACTCGCTCAGACAACCAACTATCCATGGAATTCAAATGAGAAGAGACACCAAGATGAGCAGATGATACAAAAATGAAAGATTAGACATGAGCGGTGAAAGAGGCCACAGGGGAGGGCCAAATATGGACCATTTGGAATATAAAATTTCCTCTGACTTGGGAGGAAAGAATAATAAGAGCTAGAATAATGGTAAGTAACCAAAGAACAGAATTGAGGGAGAAATGAACGTTGGTGAAAAGGTAAGAAAAGAGAGAAAGGGTTTGAGTCATAAGGGGAAACCAAGGAAGCTCCTGGGGAGACAGAGAGACAGGGGACCCAGAGGCACCTTTCCCGGCCCTGCGGGGCTGATGTGTCCCTGAGCATCACATTCTCTGCTCTCCCCATCGCCCCATCAGATATGCTGCTCTTGGGACCCAAGGTGCTGCTGTTCCTCACTGCACTCCTCCTCCCCGCTGGTGAGTCCCTGCCTTTATCCTCTTCTCGCTAGAGTGTCAGCCCCGCAGCTATACATGTGTGTGGGAATGCTAGAAGGTGGGATGGAACGAGGCTGAGGGGGAATGGGAGGAGAGATGCTTAGTATTGAGCTCTAGAACTGCTATTAAAGAGAAGAAAAGAATAGATTTTGTGTCAAAGAAAAAAGGTCAGGAATGTGACTAGACCTCAAACCTGGGAAAAGGCATCCTGAGAATTGTGAAACTAAGATACACACAAATGCATATTAACCACCCTAAGAGGGTCACACATATAGACATACAAGTAAACAAACACCAAAGGGAAAAGAAGCTAATATACTGGGACTTACCTGATAAGAAACTGGACCAAATTTAAATCTTGAACAAAAACAGTGGGAATATATACACTAACACCTAACAAACACTAGCACCAGCATACACACAATTATATTCACGTACACACAAAAAATACAATCCATACCTACACACAAAAGAAAAACAATCTTCACAGATTTCCGAGACTCTAGCTAGAAGATTGGCCACAGAAAGTGAATCAAAGGCTTTAAAGAAATCCTTCTCTATTTTTTTCCTCCTTCTACCAGATACAGACTGAGAAAATAATTCTGCTTTGTTCAGCTAGGGGGAAGGCTGCGGGAATAGAAGGGCAGGACACACCAGAAAGGCTGCTGGGCCCCTCTGTGGGACAGGACTCCACTCTGGGCTGGGAACGAAGGCAAGACGGCATCCTGGTCAGGGCTTAGCAGAGCGGGGCTTTGTTCTCAGGGACTTGTCTTTCTTGAGTGTTTCTATATCTACCAGTTTTGTGCATAGCACTAAAGGTCTGAGCGATTTTATATTGAGCTATATAGGAATAAAACACAGGCCAGGCGCGGTGGCTCACGCCTGTAATCCTAGCACTCTGGGAGGCCGAGGCGGGCGGTTCCTTTGAGCTCAGGAGTTGGAGACCAGCCTGAGCAAGAGCGAGACCTCCGTCTCTACTAAAAAATAGAAAGAAATTATATGCACAACTAAATATATATATATATATATATATATATATATAATTAGCTGGGCATGGTAGCGCATGCCTGTAATCCCAGCTACTCGGGAGGCTGAGGCCTAAGCCCAGGAGTTTGAGGTTGCTGTGAGCGAGGCTGATGCCACGGCACTCACTCTAGCCCGGGCAACAGAGTGAGACTCTGTCTCAAAAAAAAAAAAAAAAAAAAAAGAAAGAAATAAAACACAAAGATAAAGTACAACCATTTCTCCATCATTTTCTGGTTCATCTCATGAAAGCATTCTTGGTTGCAGAGCTGCACTCACTCACATCCCTTTTCTCCTTCCTTTCCTTTGCTACAGATTGGATACCCCTAGGAGCCAATGGCCAACGAGGAGGTAGGTGAACCCTCGCCTATGGGCTCTGTTGGGGTTCTTATCAGGATAATGTAGATGAACAGAGTAGATGAACTCTGTCCTATGACAAGGTGTTACACAGCCAAGTTTTGAGAAACAGGATCTACTTCACTAGTTTCTACAATCCCATCATCCCATTTATAAAACCTCCTTGTCTTTTTTTTTTTTTTTACTGCTGAAACTCCTTTCCCAAGACTTCATCCGTGCCCACCTCTTGTTTCCACTCTCCTCTTTACATCTCTTATCTCACTCAGAAACTGCCCACTCATCCTTACAGAAAGCATTTTTTTACATCCCTGTAACTGTGGAAAAATGCAAAGACAGGGTAAGAGTTTAATCTCAGTATATGGGAAATTGCGGTGTGACTGGGCAGAACCCAAAAGTTTTGGTCCTAAAGAATCACTTCCTTCAGTTTGATGAAGAAAATTCCATCCTGCCTGAAGGCCTTCAACATAATTATAATTTATCCCTTTACTTCTCCCAACCCAGGAGACTTAGAAGACAGAGCACTGTAGTATGAAACCCACTGATAAGGTCGTAACATCAATTTTAGTGGGTCACAGCTGGTATTTTTTTAATGAATTAAGATAGACTAAAATAAATATATCAGAATGCATCGCATGCATTTTGTGAGAGTAAAGTATTTTATTTCATAAAACTTGTTTCAGTTTTACAGCTGTGTATACTGGGGCACAACACAATATGGGTCCTAGTGCAGAAGATAAAAACATAGAAATAAAACCTTTTTTTCTCCAAGGTTTTTCTCCAAGTTAACTTTCTCCAAGTTAAAAATATCTGAATTCCCAAGGTTCTGAACCTAGATCAAATTTCAGCGCTAGCAAAACTAAAAATCTGAATTCATTTCTCTGGGCTAGTTAAGGATCAGTCCTGTTTTATGACTTAGGACGCTTTTCTAGGAGAAATATGATAAGTTACAATGAAAACGTCTTAAGATTTCTTTCCAGAGAACTTCATGAATCCTAGATAAAACATTCATATGGTGGTAGTTCTTGGAGAAGTTGGTTACACAGAGTTAAATACAGAAAAGCAATACTCTGCCCTGAAATCCCCAAGAGACGGCTGGACACACTCTCAAACCCTCTGTCCTTGCATTGCGTGGCTCCTGTCTGTGAGTGGCTGGCCAGGAATGTGGCTGGGCCTCTGGAGAAGGGGAACCGGGAAGGACTGGGCTACACCCTGGAGAGGCTCGGGTCCTCTCTTACAGTTTCTGGAATGGTTCTGGTCAGTGGTTTTTCACATGCCCTGTGGGATTGGAACAGACTTGGATTCCTTTTATTAAAAATTGTTCTGGGAAAAGAAAGCTTATAACCAGTGTTAAAGGTAAAGAGGCTCTTATGTCAGACCTGGTGACTTTCTATCTGGAATTTAGAAGAAAAAGATGGGTAAGCAAGGGAAACTCCTATGAAATGCTTTATTTGTGTTTTGCCTTTCTTACAATTGTAGCTAACTCTGACATGTTTTATAAAAATCTTTACTCTCACCAGATATAGATCTGACATTTAGAATCTGAAGTTTAAAAAGAAAAAGTCAAAGCAAACTATGTGAATTTGCTGTCCCCTAGTGGGTGAAATAGATTATGACTATAAACTATTTATATTGCAGAGTAAATTGCAGATGGAATATTTGTTAAATATTCAAATGTTTTTTGTTAAGAGGGTGGATTTCAGGTGCTCTTATCACACACACATACAAAGGAAACTATGTGAGGAGATAGATATGTTCATTTGCTCGACTAGTTGACTGCAGTAATCATTTTACTTTGCGTATGTATCCAAAACATCATGTATACCTTAAATATATACAATGAAATTTATATATGAGGCCAGGAATGGTGGCTTATGCTTGTAATCCTGGCACTTTAGGAAGCTGGGGCAGGAGGATCACTTGAGACCAGGAGTTCAAGACCAGCCTGGGCAACATAGCAAGACCCTGTTTCTACGAAAAATATAAAAAAGCAACTGGGTACAGTGGCAGGCACTTGTAGTCCCAGTTATTTAATATTTGGGAGGCTGAGGCAGGAGGATTCCTTGAACCCAGAAGTTTGGGGTTGCAGTGAGCTATGATGACACCACTGCACTCAACGCTGGGCAACAGAGCGAGACCCTGTCTCAAAAAAAAAAAAAAATGTATGTGTGAATTAAAAAATAAAAGTAAATGCTAATACTGCTTTGTTATTTTGCTTTTTAAAGTAGAGAATTTGTTTCAGGAAGTTCTGTTATTTACAGTTTTAGGTACAGGTTTCTCAATTTGTCCTAACAGATTCTACTTTAAGACCTGGACCATTTTTATGTTTCTCCTCTTGCCTTTATTTTCCAATGATCAAATGCAAAGCATTCTCTACTTAAATTGGCATTTTCCCTTGTCACTCTTCATCTCACATCTCAATAGCATCAGAAAACCATCAACATCACCTTTTGTGAATGCTCTTATATATAAACATATGAGCAGATCCATATCCAATATTATATCAGAATTATAAACGTCAAAGTCACAATGTCTTTTGTATAGCCAATTTGCATTTTAAATACATATTGCAAAGCGTCATCAATCTCGTGTGATTATTATAAACAAGCAGGAAAAACAATACATTCAGTTCTCTGTTGGGCACTGTGCTAGACAGCTTCACTTACTGGGAGTGCGAGGGTGGGAGGCGGACAGAGAATGTGCAGAAAATGTTTTCCGATTTCTTTTTTTTTTCAGATGATGTGACTCAAGCGACTCAAGAAACATTCACAGACGATCCCAGTAGGTTACCTTTTTTTGTTCATTTGCTTGCTCTCATGTTGGGAAGAGAGAGGTTGAGGATGATGTCTGCACAAAGAGAAATAACGACTGGAAAAGAGCTGGTGGACACTCCGAGCTCACACAGAGCTCTGTTGTCCATGTCAGATGCCAGCGTCTCTGTACACATGCCCAATATTATAATCTCTTCCATTTCGTTCTGTGACAGTCCCTTATTCACTCAAGAGTCCACACGCCTTCACGTCAATCTTCTTGTCTCCTTTTAGATCGTCTTCCCTTTGTCCTGCTTCCCTTAGCTACTTTTCCCTCCTGGATTTTTCATTCCTTGTTGTGTATCTTTGCAGATCTGGTGAATGATCCCCCTACAGACGAAACGGGTAAGTTTTACTAGAGTTCTTTAAAAAATAACATGGTTCATGTTAATATTCACAATATTTATTCCAGCTCTTGAATTCATCCTGTATTTTTATCTCTGGATAGAGGGATTATAGGAAGGTTGTTGCTCAGTGACACTGGGATAAAAGGAAAGAGAGGCCTTGTAGTCCTCTAACAAAGGGGAACAAAGTGGATGAATAGCAAAAATAAGGCATGGATAATAAAGGCTTCCAAAAATTAGTCAAATGTCAACAGGACTAATATTCTTCAAAAAATACTCACAATTACTTCAATTAATTCTGTACCCTTGTACATAAAACAGAAACCAGCCACAGTCCTGCCCTTGCCCTGGTATCTCCCATATCTCCCTTCTTCCTCTTCCCACTCTGCCTTCCCCCTTGCAGTTCAAAGCCTCCTCACGCCTGCTGTTTTGTGCCTTTTCAGTTCTGGCTGATGTCGAGCCGTCCACAGATGACCCGGGTGAGTTCAGATCTGGGATCCCAGGGCCACTGGGGCCACTCTGGGCTTTCCCCAGAGCCCCTTATAGATGGCAGTGCAGCTACTGAAGGATCCTAAATAGACAGGACGACAGCTTATGCAGAACATTCTTCCAATAGTTCAGTTCTTGAGTAGATTCAGTGTTGGGAGTTAGGAAAGGTTTTTCCAGAGGGGACATTGACCAAGTTGCTTCCCAAAAGACAGGTAGAAGTGAAGAGAATGGGGGAGAGCCTTCAGGTAAAGAAAACAATGTGGGCAAAAGTCTTAGGCTGAAAATGAAAACTAGGCCGGGCGCGGTGGCTCACGCCTGTAATCCTAGCACTCTGGGAGGCCGAGGCGGGTGGATTGCTCAAGGTCAGGAGTTCGAGACCAGCCTGAGCGAGACCCCCGTCTCTACTAAAAATAGAAAGACATTATATGGACAACTAAAAATCTATATAGAAAAAAATTAGCCGGGCATAGTGGCGCATGCCTGTAGTCCCAGCTACTCGGGAGGCTGAGGCAGTAGGATCGCTTAAGCCGAGGAGTCTGAGGTTGCTGTGAGCTAAGCTGACGCCACGGCACTCACTCTAGCCTGGGCAACAAAGTGAGACTCTGTCTCAACAAAAAAAAAAAAAAAAAAAAGAAAATGAAAACTAGTCAGAGAGAAGTTTATGCAAGGGAAGGTTCTAATCAGATTTCTGCATTGGAAAGATCACACTTCCCCCTACCATGCCCCCAGGGCAACGTGGAGAGCTGATTTGATCACGATCAGCCCGTAATCTGAAAAACCAGCAAGAATGCTGTTGCAGTATGCCCAATAAAAGATGATGGTCTGAACCAAGGTAGAGATGGTGAGAATTAAATGTGAGCTATAAGGGTGAGGGGATTGTTGAAATAATGTCCAGCTTTCTAGATGTGGCTATGGGGTCGATGGTGATACCATTCACTGAAGAACAAGTTGAGTTGGTAAAGGGAAAGATAAATAAGTTAGAGAGATGCTGAATTTGAACGATTATTGAAAAATCCAAGAACTTGTCCATAAAAAGGCAGTTCAATTTACATAGGTCTGGAGTTTGGGAGCGAGATCTGGGTTAGAAGCATAGGTTTGGGAATTAGCAGCATATAAACCTGCCTTGAAGCCATGGGATGGATGAGATTACCTAGCATACTTCCTAGTATTTTATCTATTAGTGACTCTTCCAGTGACATTTCCCTAGGTAACTCTTCTGCCTCATCTAGTCGTCTAACTCCTTGACCTGTTCTCCATTCTGTGAATAGGCCCATTATTAAACTTGCCCTTAGCTTAGGTCTAGCTATTGATATGACCCTCACTGTTCTTTACACAACAACTTTTATCAAAGAACCCATGATGATATATTGAATCCACAGAAATTTTTCCTGATGAAAAAGAGCATCGACAGGATAATAATCGTTTCTCTCCTTAGCTCTAGAAGCTTTTCTGGACATGTGGCTCTTTGCCTTGTGTTCCTACTAAATTTGCTTCTTGTCAACAACACAAAGATATTCACATTACAATGAATTTCTCAACTCTGTGGGAGAGAAAGGAGAAAGATAAAAATCCCAACCTACCTCCTAAATCTCTTCAATTTTGTGGCTCAAATCAGCCCAGTATGAGAACTTTCTTTTAGAAGTTGCTAAGAGTTATTAACTCATTTGTTTCCTATTTAGGGGCACCCAGGCAGGTCCCAAGTGAGGCAAGGTGACAGTGACAGAGGTAGTGACTTCTAGAATTGGTAATAACTGAATAAAATTTCTGCTTTTCAGCCTCGCCCAATGCTAAAAATACCACCGCAGGTATGATTATTTATTGAATGCCTTTTTCTTAAGTCTTTTTATTCTTCCTGTGGATTCCTTACCTCCTTGTTGCTTGGAGGATACTTGGTAGATCTAGTTTAATTGCAATTCTTTCTCAAAGAGTATTAGTGCCCTTCACTCCCCTATTCCTGTTTTTAAAAATGAGCTCTTGTCCTAAAAGTCATGGGGAAAGGATGGAACCAATATTCTGTGGTCCCTAAATAGCCCTCTCCTTACACTACCTTTGGACTTTATTTGGTGGCTAATGGATTGGGAAGTGAAATCAATTTGACTGCAAGGACTCCACCTTACCATAGATGTCACGGTTAAAATTGCTTTTCCCAATGTATTGATAATTCTGGTGTACAGTGAGGGTTGAAAACTGCTGGAAGAGAGCGCACAGTGACCTGCCTAAGAATTCTTATTCTTCAGAATGAAATTATCAGCATTTCTATTTTATATTTCCTATTGGATAATCTTAGAAAGACTTTTTTCCTGGAAGTACCCTCAGAGATTATTTTATCCACTTCTGCTTCCTGGTAGGGAAGCACCTAAATTTCATGTAGCTAATTTCCCCTTGCTCCGCTTTTGGTGAGCAGGAAGGACATGGCTCAGTTAATGATGGTTCTCTGTGGAGACTATGCTGTATATTTTTTTCCCACTCTCTCTCTCCTTCCCCATCATTTTAATCCTTTGTTGATGCTGCTCCTATGTGGACCTCCCTATTTTTTGTGTTGGGCTTCCTCAGAGTGCCGGGATGAAAAATTTGCTTGCACAAGACTCTATTCTGTGCATCGGCCAGTCAAACAATGCGTCCATCAGTTATGCTTCACCAGGTAAGGAATTCTAGAATGCCCAGAGAGCATCTGCCATGGTAGTGTTTTTGCGTTAGTAATTATTTAATGAGTACCCACCATGAAATTGCAATCTTTGGTTTTTAGCACAACCCTCCTAGGGATTCCTGAAGGTGCCAGCTAGAACCTGAAGTCTGGGTTGAAGTAAACAGAGAACAGACCAAATAATAGACACTAGAAGGCAAGTGAAGGTTAGGGCTTGAGGAAGGAGGGTCACAAGGGAAACACAGGTATCTTCCATTTATTACCGGATGGAAAGAGCCTGGAGCAAAAGACCCAGCTCTGAAGGTAGAAAACAGTGGGGACCAGTATTAAGCTTGACTCTAGGTAAAGTGTGCAAAGTGTCACAGAGAAGAGTAATTAATACCATTCCGTCTCCTACATTCCACTGGGGAAAAAAAGGAAGTCTGAAATACTTACGGAAATCCAGTTGGGGAAGAACAGATACAAGAGAGTGGGGAATACAAGTGTTGAAGAGGCGTCATCCTAGGCTGGGTGTGGTGGCTCCTGCCTGTAATCCCAGCACTTTGGGAGGCCAAGGCAGGAAAATCGCTTGAGACTAAGAGTTTGAGACCAGCCTGAGCAACACAGCGAGACCACATCTCTACAAAAAAATAGAAAAATTAGCTGGGCGTGGTGGCACACGCCTATAGTCCCACCTACTTGTTAGGCTGAGGCAGGAGGATCCCTTTAGCCCAGGGAGTTTGAGTTGCAGTGAAAAAAAAAAAAGAAAAAGAAAAAGAAAAAAAGAAGAGGCATCCTAGACCTAGGCTAGCTCTCTCTTTCTCCCTCTCAAGGCTTTTTTTTTTTTTTTTTTTTTTTTTATCTCTTTTCTTGACCATGCCATTGGAACTTGTGGCAGTTTACGACGTATGTATATCATCAACAATGAAATCTGCTCCCGTCTTGTCTGTAAGGAACATGAAGTTATGAAAGGTAAGATGATGTCTGGGTGTTTATTGGTGAGAAACAGTTATGAGAGGAGTAATAGGGCTATGATGCTAATATATCTGAAGTCTGGTTTTGGAGGAGGGCTTTAGGCTACTCCCTTAAATTCCATTGGCTCCTGTGAAAGTTACCCCAAATAAACAATCTAAGTAAAGCAGTATGCTTAATATACAAACACAACCCTAAGAAAAGTATCCCTAAATCCCTTTCCAACTAGACTGTAACCCCCCAACCTCTCCTACACAGAGAGATTTCTGAAGCTCTGGCTGTTCTAAAGATCACTCTCTGGGGTTCTGGAGAAAAGGTTCAGTCAGCTATCACAGAATAGACTTCACCAGTCAGCAGCCATGCCCATACCTCTGAAAACGAAACACACACACACCTTAACAGGACCTATAAATAAAAAATAGATGAGACATTTAGAAATAGGCTCCATTATAAGCATTTCCCCAACTCCAAGAACCACTTACATTTCTTATTGTGAAATTTCAGAGGTGGAGGAAGGTAGAAAGACGTTGTAAGAGCAATTACGGGCCAGGCGCAGTGGCTCATGCCTGTAATCCTAGCACTCTGGGAGGCCGAGGCGGGAGGATTGCTAGAGGTCAGGAGTTCGAGACCAGCCTGAGCAAGAGTGAGACCCCGTCTCTACTAAAAAAATAGAAAGAAATTAACCGGACAACTAAAAATATATATAGAAAAAATTAGCTGGGCATGGTGGTGCATGCCTGTAGTCCCAGCTACTCAGGAGGCTGAGGCAGGAGGATTGCTTGAGCCCAGGAGTCTGAGGTTGCTGTGAGCTAGGCTGATGCCACGGCACTCTAGCCCGGGCAACAGAGCAAGACTCTGTCTCAAAAAAAAAAAAAGAACAATTACAAGCATCCGAAGTGTGTGGTTATAGACCACGCATGGTGGGAACAAAGACATTTCTCACCTTCCCCATGGCCAGCCCCAAATGATGGCTGCGGTTGGTGAAGACACCACAGACACGGCCACTTCTGACTCAGCAGCCAGCTCTGTGCTGAGTTCTTGAGTAAGAGCTGTAGTGAACTTCGCAGAAGGAAACTTGCGGCTCGCCCCCATTGGCTCTGTGCAGGCCACCTGCAAGGGAAGCACCTTGAGGTGGGGGATGAGTCTTTGGGACTCGAGGCACTTTCAGGTATCTCAGGGGACTTACTAAAGTTGGCTATCTGCACACAATAAATACCTAAATGTGTATTGAATGATTGGACCTCATTTTTCTATTTAATAGATCCATCATTAGAATAATCGGTAGCTAAGTGCATAACATTTACTGGCCACTTGTGCAAGGTACTTTGCATACATTATTTCATTTTAATACTCACAAATACATTGTTGAGGTAGGTATTTTAATGTTTACAGAAAGGGATAGTGAGGTTCATAAAAGTTAAGAAACTTTCTAGTAAGCAGTTAAATAATAAACGGCAGTGCTGAGATTTTCACCCAGATGTTCTTCTCTTCAACATTTCACTACACCACCTGCAAAGTCTTCTCTTTCCCTTAAAACAAGAGCCCTTGTTATCTTCCTGCATTCTCTTCCCACGTGCTCTGCTTCTCTCCTAGATGAACTTTGCCGTCAGATGGCCGGTCTGCCCCCACGGAGACTCCGTCGCTCCAACTACTTCCGACTTCCTCCCTGTGAAAATGTGGATTTGCAGAGACCTAGTGGTCTGTGATCGTCAAGAAACAGGAAAAAAAAAGAATGTGAGGTGCAAGGAAGGAGAGTTTCCTTCTTCTCCAACCATCGTCAGCTAACCCATAGACAGTATTTCTTCTAACCAATCTCTTTATAACGTCCAGCTTTTACTCCTCCTCTCTAATTTTTTACCCAGACTGATGACATTTATCTCATACAAATACAAAGTCTCTGTATATTATTGCATGGTTTTGCTGCTTCTCAATATCAAAGACACAGTGGAATAAATGATGACCATAAGGTTTATATACAAACATTCTACATAAAATTTCAGGGGAGAATAAACTTTACGTTAATAATCTTTACCGTTGAATCTGTCTGATATAGATCTTAGGGTGGAAGAAGCTATCCTTGTCTATTTCAGCTAACCACAGAACTTCATTTATTTGTCTTTCAACAGTTTCCCAGATTAATGCACCATTATTTACATGTTCCTCTTTACTCTTATTTTAACTATTTTGCTAGATTGTCCTAAAATTTGCCTGGCAGGTCTTCTTTAAGAGAAGGATCATGGTAATTTTTGTAGTCCTAGAAGATTCTCCGGCCAGGCGCGGTGGCTCACACATGTAATCACACATGCACTCTGGGAGGCCGAGGCGGGAGGATCGCTCGAGGTCAGGAGTTTGAGACCAGCCTGAGCAAGAGTGAGACCCTGTCTCTACTAAAAAATAGAAAGAACTTATCTGGACAACTAAAAATATATAGAAAAAATTAGCTGGGCATGGTAGCACATGCCTGTAGTCCCAGTGACTCGGGAGGCTGAGGCAGAAGGATTGCTTGAGCCCAGGAGTTTGACGTGGTTGTGAGCTAGGCTGATGCCACGGCACTCTAGCCAGGGCAAAAGAGCAAGACTCTGTCTCAAAAAAAAAAAAAAGATTCTCCAACAAAACCAAAAATTATAAGATACTACTGGCAATATACACAGAGCCAAAATATTATCTTCTGCTAAGCTCTGAGGCTGGGGCTAAAGAGTGAGGACTATGCCAGGTATAGAACTTAGACTCGTAATTCCCCAGCCAATTTTTCATGCAGTTGTCCATCAGGAAGTAGGGCTGGAAAGTAAGTCTCATTTACCTATTCCTTTATGGTAGTACTGGGGTTAGCCTACCTCCACAAAGCAAATTAGACAACTTAATGTGAAACCACACCATTGGTTAAAGTTGCTGCTACTTCTTTCACCCTTACCACTTACCAAGTGCACACTAGAGATTATTGTGCAAATGGCTTCTAGAATATCCTTATTTGGGGCCTAATAAGGGCATTCAGACCTGAATTTTAATAGGCAGGTGGAAAGTTTACCTAATGGTTAATATGAAAACGTAAAAGAAACACAATATTCAGACAACCCACATTCTTACCCTGGCTCTAGTTGTAACCGTGTAGCCTTAGATAAGTCATTTTTCTTCATTAGGTCCTAGTTTAATTTCCTCATCTTTAAAATGAGAAGGTTAAATATATTTTAGTTCTAAGGTTTCTTTTAATTCTAAGATTCTCTGGATTTAAATGCATTATTCACATTTCTTGAAGCCTAGACATATCTAATTCACCACAACCATGTCTGCTTTACCCTAGATGAGGACAGCAGCCTACAATGTAACAGAACAAAATCCCGTTACAGGGCCCGGCCCAGTGGCTCACACCTGTAATGCTAGCACTCTGGAAGGCAGAGGTGGGAGGATTGCTTGAGCTCAGGAGTTTAAGACCAGCCTGAGGGAGATCCTGTCTCTACTAAAAATAGAAAAATTAGCCAGGCGTCATGGCGTGTGCCTGTAGTTCCAGCTACTCAGGAGGCTGAGGCAGGAGGATCACTTGAGCCCAGCAGTTTGAAGTTTCAGTGAGCTACAGTGATGCCATTGCACTCTAGCCTGGGTAACAGAGACCCTGTCTCAAAAAAAAAAAAAAAAATCCCATTATAATAAGTGACAAATTATGTATTATGGATACTTCTGTCTGAATAACTCAATAACTTTCTATAAAAGCCAATGAGATTCAAATAGGAACTAGGGAACAACAAGTTACGTGTGAGGGGTTGGATTCCTTTCAGCATGTTGAGAAAATGAGCTAAATGAGGATCAGATTCTTGCTGTTAAGAAACAACTTAGTTTAATGGGATTGGTACAACTGATTAAAGATAAATGCTAGAAAAAGCTCCAAAGCACGTAATCTCTACTTCACCCAGTCTCTAGAATTAAATGTACTCATTTATAAACAGACATATTAAATGCACATTGTAGCCACCATAGGGAAACCTTGTAGGCACAGAATTTCTAAGAATCATTTTAAGAATCTCTTCATGAACTTGACCCTCCCACTGCATGTTTTGACATTCCAACCAGATAGCACCTCAATCCCAGTATGATGTATACTGCAAGTTAAATATTTTAAAATACCTTTTTTTCCCAATTTCTTTCTCAGAATGAAGTCGGCTTTGGTCTGGTTAATTCTTTTTTCTCTTCTCTTATGTTTACAAAAAAGACCTGAATTTATGCTCTTTTATTCCACTTTGAAAACTGAGTACCAATATTTCTCAAACCTCTCTTCTGCCAACCTCTTCTATCCTTCATTCCTCAACGTTGCCATTGGTTCTCCAGCTCCCCAGACATATTTGCGTCCCTCCAGATGTGGCCCCTGTTTCTTTTCTGCCCCCTGCAGGTCCAACAGTCTTGCCAGGTGACGTTTCATGCTTCTCTCACTTCTCTTTCGCATGATCAAATCCCTGTGTCCTGCCATTTCTCTTTGTTCTTATGTTCTCTACACTTTTCAACTCTTCTTCGTGTGTTAACCAATATTTCTAACTTGCTTTCTATCCTTTTTTTCCTCATCTTTATAAAGTCTTATTTTGCTCTATAAGTTTCCCCTGAGAAAGGTTCCAGGTCAAAGTTTCAGGTGATTGTTTTTGGCCCCAGCCATTTCCTTCTGTACTCTCTCCCTGTTGCCAGAATTCCATCACCTCTGTATTGTTGCTGTTGGTCACCCCTGTACCACCTCAGGTCCCTAATGTTCTAGTTTTCTCTCCTTGTTCTATCCTTGGAAAGAATTTGAAAACCTTTTACTCTTTAAGGTATTAATATTATCCTTTTCTTGATTAACATAACTAACACCCTCATTAAACAAAGAATTTATATTTTAATGAAAAGCAATTATTCAAATTAAAATAATGCATCTTTAATGTTGAAATTAAAGGATTTGGTAAAAATATCGTAAGGATTGAATGCCTTCCTGGTGTCCTGAATAGATAGCAGCCTCATCTGACTACCCGTGAGGTTAACTGTTACTTTCTCTTCCCAAATTGAATTAATCCTACTCTGAGCCTAACTTTTTCCATATTCCATGCTTATGATTCAAAAAAATTCTCCTTTCTCCTCAGATGAACAAATTCTGGAAATTCAAGTGTGTCTCTACTCACTGACTAGACTTCTATGCACACTTTCCCTCGGTAATCTTTTGACTCACTGGCAGATGGTGCAAACCCCAGCTGGTCTCCCTCGTCCTGGGTCTTACTTTTGATGACATCAAGCAGTATATGTTGCTAGCCACAAGCTCCTCCCCACTCTGTTTCAGGGTGTTTGTGGCCAAAATTGGATGTTTAACCACTACTTTATACCTGGTCAGAAGGCACAAGCAACTTGCAACCTCTAAGGTTCCCCTTCCTTATGAACTAAAGCAGCTGTAACCCCAGGAAGAAAGAAAGAAATCTGAGAATAAACAGAAATGAAGATGAAAAACAACAGGCAAAGGGGATAATGAGATGACAGGTTGACACCAGGGGAGGAGAACCAGGAGGCTAAAGGATGGCAATTCTCAAATTCCACATTCAAAGGGAGTTCTGCAAGTGTGTTGAAGGGGTCCTGAGAGATCTGGAAACTTAGGGCAAAATGGAGAGACATCAGGAGCACACCAGGGGCGAGGCAGCACTGTTATCGCAGTTTTGTCAACTCAGGGAAGCCTTGCTTAAAAATGCAACACTGTGATAAAAATTGAAGTCCTTACATCTTTCAGCATTTTCACTAACCAAACATCAGGGAAAGTGACTTGTTAAGTTTCTCTGGTGGTAAAGAGAAAAACAGGTGGTCACAATTTTTTTCTTTCTTTCTTTCTTTTTTTTTTTTTTCTTTTCTAAAAACCAATCGAGCAGAGCCAGAAAGTGTCAGACCACCACTTCTGGGCAGAACCCAAGATGGAAAAAGCAAATGTTTATATAAATAGAGGTGCAGAGCCCATAGCTTCCTGTTGACAAATCGAGTTTCACTTTACCTCAAAACCTCACTTTTTTTTTTTAATAGCTGATAATGGTTTTATGTTTTTTTCAATTTGTCCAATCACTGTAAGGTTCTAGTTTATTCCTAACCCCTGGGCCCTGTAGTTCTTTTCTCTGTCTCTGGTATTTTTCTCTTTTCTCTCCCTTTTTCTTTCTTCTGTGTATATACCCGGCCATGCACGTGTACTGTGTAACTTTATGGAGAACATTGTTAAATTTATGCAACAATTCACAGGGACCAAATTCAAGATGATCTCATAAATTTATGTGACATTCCCTTCTTCCTCGCCCACTAAAAAAAAGGAAGTAGATGAACTTTGAACAAGTAAAGGGAAATTCTTTCAATGGAAAAATCACCTGAACTATATTTAAAGGATTGAGGGGTGTGAAGGTATCAACTGCATGATTATATACCATTTCCTAATATGTCATTCTGTCCCAAACGGTCAAACCCAAGGAGTTATATTAATAATAAAGGCTGATGAGAACTGTCTAGAAGAACATTTCCTCCATTTGTATAAAATTACATCCATATATTCATTTATTCTTGAAAATGAATGAGGTTTTAGGGGGAAGAGGAATGAAGTAGCAGCAATACAAATAAGCATATAAAAATGTGTAACATCAAAACCAATAGGTATTGAAAACCAAAATTACTTCAAAATGTTCATATAAAATCCTGAGTGACAGCTCCTTAATTGTTATTCAGAGAAACTAGTTTGCTGGAAGGTAATCTGTAGCTTGACAAAGTCAAACAACTGTGCTCATTTATGTAGCCACTATCTGACAGAAACTGAGACAGAAAGATCTGTCATAATGTAATAATTCATAATTAAGGTACAAATACTCATAAGAATGACACTGTATTCTAATGAGATACAGCAGTAATAATTTCTCTCTTGCCATGTAGGAACTAAAAAAGTATTACATCATCGACATATGGGACATCTCGACCTCAAATCAACTTGGCTCTAGGTATAATAAAACCTACATTTATATCATCCTGTTCATTTTAATATATAATAAAATAATTGGTATTTGTGTTAGTGCCTGTACAGACTTGGGACTAACTAGTTGTTTGATCTTCAGCAAATAAATTCTCAGCTATAAACTGGTGGCAGTGTGCCTGCTTTACAGGTGGTTCTGAGAATTAAAAAGATTATGATCAACAAGAAAAAAAATCAAACAATCCCATCAATAAATGGGCAAAGGACATGAACAGAAACTTTTCAAAAGAAGATAGAATAATAGCCAGCAAACATATAAAAAAATGCTCAACATCTCCAATCATTAAGGCAATGCAAATAAAAACCACAATGAGATATCACCTAAGTCCAGTAAGATTGGCCTTTATCAAAAAAATCCCAAAGCAACAAATGCTGGCAAGGATGTGGAGAGATAGGAACACTCTTACACTGCTGGTGGGACTGCAAATTAGTGCAACCTCTGTGGAAAAGAATTTGGAGATACCTCAAAGAGCTACAAGTAGAACTACCATTTGATCCAGCAATAGCACTATTAGGGATCTACCCAAAGGAACAAAAGTCATTTTATAATACAGACATCTGCACTCGAATGTTTATGGCAGCACAATTCACTGTAGCAAGGATGTGGAAACAACCCAAGTGCCCGTCAATCCATGAGTGGATTAATAAAATGTGGTATATGTATACCATGGAGTACTACTCAATTATAAAAAACGACAGTGATCTAGCACCTCTTATATTTTCCTGGATAGAGCTTGAGCCCATCCTCTGAAGTGAGGTTATCACAAGAATGGAAGAATAGGCTCCACATGTACTCGCCATCAAACCGGTACTGGCTGATCAACACTAAGGTGCTCACACAGTAGTAATATTCTTTGGGGGCAGGGAGCTTGGGGGTGGGTAAACTCACAACTAATGGACATGGTGAGCATTGTAGTGGGGGAAGGGCACGTCTCAAATCATGGTTGGGATGTGGCAAAGTCATAACATGTAACCAAAATGTTGTACCCCCATAATTTCCTGAAATAATAATTTAAAAAAAGATTATGTATTCAAAAAGTTTAGCAACTGTAAAACTATTAAGTATATAATAAGACTATAGAACTTTTTTTTCTACTTAAGCTGCCTGGTTTCTCCCAAAATGTTCTTGAGTAAGTTGACTCTTCTATTCTTTCCCTTGTAACAAAATGAGAAGACCCTTGCTCGTTAGCCAGTGAGTAGGAAGGTATGAAAACCTGCAAAAAGTATACACCACCATGAATACTAGTTTCTCTACAGTTTAAGATTTTAATTAATTAATTAACTTAATTATTTATTTTAGAGACAGGGTCTCACTCTGCTGTCCAGGCTGGAGTGCATTGGCTCAATCCCAGCTCACTGAAGCCTTGAACTCCCGGGCCTAAGCGATCCTCCTGCCTCAGCCTTTTGAGTATCTGATACTACAAGCATGTGCTATTGCACCTGGATAAAATTTTTTTTTTTTTTAATTTTTTGTAGAGACCGGGTCTCAAACTCCTGGCCTCAAGGGATCCTCCTGCCTCAGCCTCCCAAAATGCTGGGATTACAGGCGTGAGCCACCATGCCCAGCCTTAAGGTTTTTAATTTAAATAAAACCATATAAAATTGTTTTTTACAAACATCATATTTCATTCTGAGAGTGACCCTGTGAGGTGGGAAGCAGAGGTATTAGTATTATTCAGAGAACAAGTTTTAAAGAGATGGGGCCAAGTTCACAAAGTTGGGTGCAACAGAACCATGCCTGAACGCTAAAACTCTAAAACCTCTAAAGGTTCTAAAGCTTACTTTCAATTGCAAAAGGAAGATTCTGAGACAAAGGTGTAGTTTCCTTGCTAGTCAAAAGTTTGTAAGGGAGTGAGACCTTAGAAAAACTGGAATAAAAAATACGATGGGCCGGGAGCGGTGGCTCACGCCTGTAATCCTAGCACTCTGGGAGGCCGAGGCGGGTGGATCGCTCAAGGTCAGGAGTTCGAGACCAGCCTGAGCAAAAGTGAGACCCCGTCTCTACTAAAAATAGAAAGAAATTATATGGACAACTAAAAATATATATATAGAAAAATTAGCCGGGCATAATGGCGCATGCCTGTAGTCCCAGCTACTCGGGAGGCTGAGGCAGGAGGATTGCTTGAGCCCAGGAGTTTGAGGTTGCTGTGAGCTAGGCTGACGCCATGGCACTCACTCTAGCCTGGGCAACAAAGTGAGACTCTGTCTCAAAAAAAAAAAATTAAAAAAATAAAAATAAATAAAAATACAATGACTTAAAGGGGAAAGAATTAGATTTCCAAAGTTATCAAGTTTACTGTTAGTCTGTTCGTGGTGGGAACACAGCAATTCTTTTCACATGGTTCTCATATCCTCAAAGGTGTTTACTCACCTTCAGAGATCCCCATTGCCAAAGTCAGGGACACAGTTGTTTTTATTAGAGAGTCAGTAACTTCCAGGAAAGACTGAAGGTTTTATTTATTTTGGTGGCTAGAACTAGGTGCTATGACCCTGCTCTTCTGCCCACTGACTGAGGGATATGACATGGTTTCTTACTCAAAGTTGAGGCAGCGGACAGAAGTCTCTTTTGTTTTCACACACTACATACGCTACCCAGGAATTCTGTGGAGACTCAGACAGTGGCTGTCAGCTATGACTCTGATCAGAAGCAAGAACATGGGAAACGCCAGAGGGATTCATATTTTTTTCTCTTCTCAGAAGGATGGAGGATCAGTATGTTTCCTGGCTGATCAGTCTTTTTCTTTATCATGGTTTCTTTGATAGATCCCTTCAGGAAGTTTAGCGTAGGTGTCACAGCACACTCCGCAGCTGGACTACACGGGTGCAACTCCTGACTGTACTGTTGTGATCTGAACCATTCTCTGCCTCCGTTTTCTCATCTGTAGAAGAGACCAATGATACCCAACCCTTATGGTAAGATCAAATGACCTAAGTGGTCAGAATAACACCTGGCACAGGCGCACCATGTAAGGGTGAGTCATTACCCTTCAGTCAACAAACAACTTTTGAATATGACGTGCCTGACGCAGTGCTGGGGATACAGAGTGAAATGAGACACGGTCTCTACATGCAAGGATACTAGAGTCACTTTTTCATTACTCAGCTTGTTTCTTTCTGCTCTGAATAACACTTTTTGCCTCCTACAATGACATACAGTTTCTCGTTTTCTTTTCAGTTTTTTATCATTTTTGATGACAAAAATAAAGTAATGCTTTGAGTTGTACTGGCCCTCGATTTTGTCTAGACCCGCCCATAGCCTTCAATTCCCCCATACGCACCTGCTCCCTAGGTTTTGGCAAAGTGAACCTCCCACTGATATCTCGGGTTCTTTCCTCCTAGTCCCATTTCTATTCTTCCTTCTCTGTCCCAGATCATTTGTCCCCTTGCCCTCCTTATTAAGGGACTGTCTCCCCTGCTTACACACACTAGTAGCTAACAGCATACACAAAGGGAGAATCCCACAGGCATCACTTATATCCTTTTTCTGGCTATTCAGGCCCCACAGGTCTCTGAGTTCAATTAGAATTTTTGTTTTAATTGAGTTGTAATTCACACAACACAAAACGAACCATTTTAAAGTGTATAATACAGTGGCATTTAGTACATACACATTGTTACACAACCACCATCTCTACCTACTTCCAAAACTTTTTCATCACCCCAGAAGGAAACCCCATATCCAGTAAGCAGTCACCCCCTAGTCTCCCTCCCTCTGGCCCCTGGGCAAGCCCCAGACTGCTTTCTGCCTCTATGGATTTACCTATTCCAGATATATTTTCATATAAATTAAATACTTTCACGTAAATGGAATCACATACTACGTGACCTTTTGCATCTGCCTTTTTTTTTTTTTTTTTTTTTTTTTTTTTTTTGACTAGTCAAGTGCAGTGGTGAGAAGGGGGGAAATTAGAAGAACAAGGAGTTCAATCTGTAACTGACTGTGAAATCAAGTGGAATAACTCACTACCTTCGGACCAGCCTGCATCTGCCATAATCAAGATTTTTAGATTATTTGTACAGGGTATAAATAACTACTTACAGAGCATATCCAGGATAATTATCTCAATAGGGAGAATTTTGATTTTATTTAATTTTATGCTGTAGCCATACCTCCTTTAAGGAACCTGCAGGTGGGTGTCTAGAGGAACCAGCATGTGTGGGAACAGGCCCAGGCAAAATGAATTAACCGAAGTGCTAGGGTGCACTGAGTGGGTTAGTAGTGTTGTTTTCAAAATTGTGCTGAGATGGTTGACTCTTCCTTTTCTCCTCTGGTAACCAAGTGAAAACTCCCTTGCTGGTACTTTTTTAGCCAATGTGTGGATGGGGGAGGGGAGGTGAAAGGAAGTGTGAGGGCCATGGGGAGGAAGCCAGGCTCAAGTGTGTACTTGAATTTGGAGCAGTTGATATCAATTAGTTGTTTCTCAAATTTCATCAAGGACACTGATTTTAATTCAGTCAAGAGGGGTTATGATTTAATTGGTAGTGACTGAATGGATTCTTATAAAAGAAAGGCAATGATCCATCCAGACCCTAAAGAAAAAGAGAACCCAGGAGGAAGACTTTGCCAGGATGGTTCCAGGGCTTCCTAGAACAGAGGGTGAGCTGATTCCAATGACTGTTGGGCACTGTCTAGACAGAAATATCCCAGAGTGGAGAATCACAATTCTACAGACGACATATTGTTTCCAATAGGCTGTATTTTCTTTCAGACCTGTCCCTCATCTACTTTAGAGCTATTTTAGTCAAGAGTAACTCTACAGTCTTTGGAATCATATCATTCCTTATATTACATCACTGAGTAAACAAATAAAATGGAATTGGAGCTTTGCAATGAGAGTAAAGGCCTGTGAAGAGTCTCACATTATTTGGGTTCCTGTTATTTTCCCTGGCATTTCAATTTGTTAAGACGTACCTCCCCCCACCAAACCACCCACACAAACAACAATTTTTAAAAAATGAATAGGGTCAGATGATCATAGCATTTTAGGGCTAAGAGAGACTGTGGAGATCTTCTAGGCCAATATTTATCAAAGTTTGGTTCCAGACTGACCACCTGCTTTGGAATTATTGGAGTGTTTGTCAAAAAGGCAGAGTCCTGGGCTGCACTCCAGACTTACAGAATCAAAATCTGTAGGGATTAAACATTGGAATCTGCAATTTTATACAGTGATTCACACTAAAATGTGAGAACCTTAAATCTACTCACTTATATTTCATTACCAATCAGAAAACTTTGAACCATGGGCACAGATAACTTGTTGATACTCACAATTTATATTTTAAAAATATCTTTTCTTCTAAATTTATCAGTTATTGTAAGATAATATATTATAAAAACAGTTGTTCTTTTTTTTTTTTTTTTTTTTGAGACAGAGTCTCACTCTGTTGCCCAGGCTAGAGTGAGTGCTGTGGCGTCAGCCTAGCTCACAGCAACCTCAAACTCCTGAGCTCAAGCGATCCTCCTGTCTCAGCCTCCCGAGTAGCTGGGACTACAGGCATGCACCACCATGCCCGGCTAATTTTTTTCTATATATATTTTTAGCTGTCCATATAATTTCTTTCTATTTTTAGTAGAGATGGGGTCTCGCTCTTGCTCAGGCTGGTCTTGAACTCCTGAGCTCAAACGATCCGCCCGCCTCGGCCTCCCAGAGTGCTAGGATTACAGGCGTGAGCCACTGCGCCCGGCCGTATAAAAACAGTTGTTCTTTATAGAGTAACTTTCATGCACCAGGCAACATGCTGAGATGCTTGTTTACATTATCTTTAACAACCCTCCAAGATAGTTGTTTCACTCACTGAGGCTCAGTGTTCAAGCCTGAAATCTGGAATAATAATAGTTCCTACCTCTTGGATTTAAATGAGATCATATCTGTAATGTATTTAGCACAAAACCTGGCGTAGAGTAAGTGCACAATAAAGGTTAGCCGCTATTACTATTAGGTTATTAAGTATGAAATGTCTGATTTCCTTAAGTACTCAGTTTGACAGTTGATATCTCTGACATTTCACTTTAACATTTCTTTTTTTTTTTCTTATTGTGAAGGTACATCCTCATTCTTTCAAACACACATTTTGGCTTGTGATTATCTTTCAAAAAAATTTTTAAGAGCAATTTGGCCGGGTGTGGTGGCTCACGCCTGTAATCCTAGCACTCTGAGAGGCCGAGGCGGGTGGATTGTTTGAGCTCAGGAGTTCAAGACCAGCCTGAGCAAGAACGAGACCCCGTCTCTGCTAAAAATAGAAAGAAATTATATGGACAGCTAAAAATATATACAGAAAAGTTAGCCGGCATGGTGGCGCATGCCTGTAGTTCCAGCTACTCAGGAGGCTGAGGCAGAAGGATCACTTGAGCCCAGGAGTTTGAGGTTGCTGTGAGCTAGGTTGATGCCATGGCACTCTAGCCCGGGCAACAGAGTGAGACTCTTTCTCAAAAAAATAAATAAATAAATAAATAAATTTTTTAGAGCAATTTTCATGAAACCATGGATAAGTCAAAAATTCATGGTATTTTTAAGTATGAGTTCCATCATGGAGCAAATGCAGCGCAGACAGCTCAAAATATCAACAAAGTGTTTGGGAAGGATGCAGCTAATGAACTCACAGAACATCGATGGTTTGAGCAGTTCCCTTCTGGTGATTTTAATCTTGAAAATGAGCCACGTGGGTGACCTGAGACCAAAGTCGATAATGATGAGCTGAAAGCTGTAGTGGAAGCGAATCCATCTCAACCTACATGTAAATTAGCAGCAAGGTTGGATGTTACTATTCCAGCGATATAGGACCATATGAAACAAATTGGCAAGGTAAAGAAGCTGGACAGATGGGTTCTGCATGATTTAAATGAACATCAGAAGAGGAATCATCCCAGAGCTTGCCTTTCTTTGCTGTCACAACATAAAGGTAAACCATTTCTGCACTGTGTCGTTACGTGTGATGAAAAATGTATTCTTTTTGACAATCACAAGCATTTGACAAAATGATTGGATAAAGATGAAGTGCTGAAACACAGTCCAAAACCAAATATGCATCAAAGAGAGTTAATGGTGTCTGTTTGGTGGTCCAGCGCTGTTATTATCCCCTACAGCTTCAGGAAATTTCGTTAATCCATTACAGCACATGCCTACTGCAACTAATTGGAGGAAGCAATGAGGATGCTTGCAGATAAGCAGCTGAGATTGGTCAACAGATGCAGGCCAATCCTCTTGCCAGATATGGTGTCACACAAACAAGGCTGCTCAAACTACAGAAGCTGGGCTTGGGAACTCTCTGTCATCCACTGTATGTATTCACCAGAACTGACTAGTCAGTAGTGGCTTTTTGGACCACTTCTTGCAAGGAAAAATATTCAATTCTCAACAAGCTGTGGAAAACGCCTTTGGCGATTTCATTGCCCCTCCCTCTCAAGGCTTCCTGGTTGCTGGCATAACCAAGCTACCATGAAGATGGCAAAACTGTGTCGACAGTTTAGGCGCATACTTTAATTAATTGCACTGCTTCTTGTTTGAGATAAAATAAAGTACACTTTTGATTACAAATCAAATCGGACATTTCAGATTTAATGACCTGATATTACTTGTTCACATTTTACACACAGAGAAACTGAAACATGTGACATTAGGTAACACATTCAAAGAAATGTGGAGAAGCATGGTGGATAGAAAACGGTGGAGACAGAATTCTAACCTCTATGTTTTTGGTTACAAAACCTAACATTTTCCACTGCTCCGTACGATTTCCTGTATGCATTTGATCAATGGAGCTTCCTTAGTTCATTTTCCCATCAAAAATCATTATTTCTCTTTAGCCCTGTGTCCAGTCCTAGGCTTTTGAGAAATTCTTGTTTACTGTTCTCTCATCCTTGAATAGTCCTGGACAGCTGCACAGCAGAAGTCGAGTGAGTAATTCCTGTATGTGTTTAAAGGCCTGTCCCTCAACTTCTTCATACCCTAGAGAAATTCAGTAACATGGCTGGCAGTAAACTGAGAAAAACAAAAATCGGGGAATGCAGAAGTTGAAGCACTCCAAAAATGACACTTTCACCCACACAGACCCCTTTTTGGGCTCTTTTAAAAACAACAAGAGTATCGTGTTGAACAATCTAGCTGGTGTCCAAAAATAGTGGCTTGGCGAGTCACTGCCTGAGCATTTGGGCCCCAGACACAGGAGTAAGTAGCCTGGAGACTTCCCAGGGGGAATCCCCACTCGGCCTCACATACCGGCCATAGTGAAACCTCACCTTGTGCTTCTCAGGATGAAGGTGATGAAGTCCAGATGTACAAAACTTACCTCAGCCACCGGCAGCACAATTTCCAAGTCATGTTATTTTTGTTAAAACTAAAGTAACCAGGTTGTGCTGTGGTTTTTCAATAGAAGTTGGTGAGGGGAGAGGGTAGTTAGCAAGGAAAATATTAATAACTAATAGCTGAGCAAAACCCCACAAAATTGTTTTTTAATCTCACTAACTCCAAATCTCCAGGAATGACAAATGCTTTTGTAATTATAGAAGATATAATGGTCTTTCCTTTAGAAGAAGAAAAGTGAACAAGGAATATAGCTTTCTAAGAAGTCAAGTATTTTCTGATCCTGGATAAATCACGCCTCCTTAACTGAAAGAATTTTATAGTCACGTGCAAGTTATTGAAGTCTGAATTTTGTTAGAAAGTTTTCCTTAAGGAGCTTATATAAAATATGAAGGACATCTCATTTTATCTGTCATCATTGCTTTGCTGTTAGCTGTCACTCAAGTCAGACCAAGCTCCTCCTTGTTGCTAGAGCATGCGCAACAAGTCTTCGCAGTCCCTTCACTGGTGCCGTTTCTGTCACCTAGAGAGAGGATGAGAAATTTTATCAGGCATAGTTCGCATGTTCCAGACACCATGCTTTCACATTCGCATGCAGTGGCTAAGAAGACTGTCACAATGACCTTGTGAGGAAACAGTTCTATCCCAGTGTCACGCATTTCCTAAGTGAAAGGGCCAGACCTAGGGCCCAAGCCTCTTTGTCTTCAAAACACCACACCGGCTTCTTTACCCTGTACTGTCTTCCAGGAACTCTCTGCCCCATCCTCTTCACTTATTTAACCCTTACCCATTCATCAAGGCCTCAATCAAGCACCACCAGTCTATCATGAAACCTTAGGTTATCTAGATTATTGTGATTATTATGACTCCTGTCTACCATGATTCTCCTCTTCCTCTGAATTCATGACACTAAGTGGATGAAGCATGTCCTGCTTCAGTCGTCCCTTGGTATTCATGGGGGATTCCAGCACACCCTTTGGATACAAAAGTCCCTTATATAAAACGGTGTAGTATTTGCATATAACCTATGCACATCTTCCCATATGCTTTAAATCATCTCTAGATTACTTCTAATACCAAATACAATGTAAAAGCTATGTAAATAGTTGTTACAGGTTAGGCACTATAGCTCACGCCTACAATCCTAGCACTTTGGGAGGCTGAGGCAGGAGGATCACTTGAGGCTGGGATTTCAAGACCAGCCTGGGCAACTAGCAAGACCCTCTCTCTACAATAAAATTTAAAAATTAGCCAGGCGTGGTGGAGTGCACCTGTACTCCCAGCTACTTGGGAGGCTGAGGCAGGAGAATCTCTTGAGCCAGGAGTTTGAGGTTGCAGTGAGCTGTGATGATGCCACTGCACTCTAGCCTGAGAGACAGAGTAAGACTCTGTTTTTTTTTTTTAAAAAAAAAAAAAGGAGAGAGAAAGAAAAATAGTTTTTTTACTATATTGCTTTTTGATTAATATTATTTTTATCATATTTTTATTTTATTTTATTTTTTTCAAATATTTTTGATCTCAGGTTGTGAAACCTATGGATAGAGAGCGCCAACTGTACTGGGTTTGTACAAGAGGTAGGAGACCACTATTTGGAAAGTGTTGGCAAGATTCATGCTTTCTGGAAGGGAATGAGAGAATTATTTTTTCCCCATTAAATTATTTTATAAAGAAGAATAAAATACAAAATGCGGAGCGTCTGAGAGCACAATCCCAAACCACTCATATTAGGCTGCAATTTACTTGGAATCTATGTTTTATCTTTAAAATTTACATGATTCTATGTTAGCAACCACACTGGTGGGCCTGCCAAATGTGGGCTTACTCTGAATACAGGGGAGAATAAAAGTTGTTGAAATTTTCCATTTCTTGAGGCCTTTTACTTTTTACAGGAGAGTGGAAGATGATAGTGGGGAAAATACATGCGTATAAGGAAAATTAATGTGCATATTATATTCTACTCTAAATAATTATTTTTATTTATTTACTTATGTTTTGGGTTTTTTTTGAGACAGTCTTGCTCTGTTGCCTTAGCCTAGCTCACAGCAACCTCAAACTCCTGGACTCAAGCAATCCTCCTGCCTCAGTCTCCTGAGTAGCTGGGACTACAGGCATGCGCCACCACTCCCGGCTATTTTTTTCCATTTTTAGTAGGGACAGAGTCTCTACTAAAAAGTGCTCCACATCTGGCCTATATATTCTACTCTGGAATTGCAACACTTTGGGAGGCCGAGGCAGGAGGATTGCTTGAGATAAGGAGTTCAAGACCAACCTGAGCAACATAGTGAGACCTGGTCTCTACAAAAAATAGAAAAATTAGCTGGACATGGAGTCGTGTCTGTAGTCCGAGCTGCTAAGGAGGCTGAGGCAAGAGGATCATTTGAGCCCAGGAGTTTGAGGTTGCAGTAAGCTGTGATGATGCCACTGCACTCTAGCCCAGGCAACAAAGAGCAAGAATTTGTCCTACACTTCCCCACACCAAAAAAAAGCACTTTCCCCCAAAAGGGAAAAACATCAAAACAAACAGATTTTTTTCTCTCCAACACCTTCATTTTCAAATCCTGAATATTCTAAAACTGATTTTTATATGTTGGAGAGAATCTTCTTTATACAGTCTATACATTGAAAAGTAAGATTTTTCAAAACAGAAGATATTATACAAGAATGTACACTGAGTATTTTGTGTTTACTAGGTTTTGCCAATACCAAATCAAATTGCCTTCATAAAATGGAATAAATAAATATATCCACAGATAATTCTGCCAAAAGTGCCTCTTTTGACAAAATGAGGAGATTCAAAGGAGTACATGTCCATGCGTTAATTAGATTTGGATTTAATTATTTGTTAGAGCAACTGTCCACATTTGTTATGTGGGAGAGAAAGGCTTTCTTGCATAAGCCATTTATTAAGTTTGCCTGACATATACAGCCAAACTCAATAGTATAGTAATATGAGGTAGGGGGAATCTTTCTTTGTACTTCCAACAAAGATTTCTAAACTCTTATGCCCAAATAGAGTAAGATCTACAGGGTTGATTTTGCCAGCATGATAGTATTGCATGAGCTTTGGAGTAAGGCTGATAAATTCAAATCTCAATCCTAACTTTTTTGCACTCCAGTTGTTGGCTGAGCTTGTTGGAGAATGAATTTTTGTATAAAGGACTAGGATCGGGTGCAGTGGCTCATGCCTGTAATACTAGCACTCTGGGAGGCCGAGGTGGGAGGACAGCTTGAGCTCAGGAGTTTGAGACCAGCCTGAGCAAGAGTGAGACCCTGTCTCTACCAAAAATAGAAAAAATTATCCAGGTGCCATGGCAGGTGCCTGGACTCCCAGTTACTTGGAAGGCTGAGGCAGGAGAATCGCTTGAGCCTAGGAGTTTGAGGTTGCTGTGAGCTAGGCTGATGCCACGGCACTCTAGCTTGGGCAACAGCGAGACTCTGTCTCAAAAAATAAAAAATAAAAATAAAGAAATAGGACCTCTCCCTAGTCAGAGCTTGAGCAGAAAGAAGGAGGGCCCCTGTCTGAGAAGCTATTGGGCATAATTTTATAGTTTCAGCCAGGATTTTTGTGTGCATGTGTAAAGGAGCTGCCATTAAAAAGTATGTGATAGATACAAAAATCCTTTAAAAAAATACTAGCAAATTGAATTCAACAACACTTCAAAAAGATTCTACACCATATCCGAGTGGAATTTATTCCTGCAGTGAAAGTTTGGTTTAATGTATACAAATTAATGTGTACAAATCAGTCAAAATGATAGACCACATTAAAAAACACATGATCATGTCAATGGATGCAGAAAAAACATTTGACAAAGTTTAACATTTATTCATGGTAAAACCTCTCATCAAAATAAGTATAGAAGCAAATTTTCTCAACACAATAAAGGCCATCTATGAAAAGCACACAGCTAACATCATAATCAATGGAAAAACTGAAAGCTTTTCCTCTAAGATCTGGTACAAGGCAAGAATGCCTACTCTTGCCACTTCTATTCAATATAGTACTAGAAATACTAGCAAGAACAATCACACAAGAAAAGTTAAAAAGAGGCATCCTAATTGGAAAGGAAGATGTAAAATGATTTCTGCTTGTGGATCACATAATTCTGTATTTAGAAAATCCTAAAGACATCACAAAAAAACTGTTAGAACTAATAAAATCAGTGGAGTTGCAGGATACAAAATCAACATGCAAAAATTAATTGCATTTACTTACAATAATCAAGATCTACCTGAAAAGGAAAGCAAGAAAACAGTTCTATTTATGATAGCATCAAAAAGAATAAAATACTTAAGAATAAATTTAATCAAGGAGGTGAAAGATTCATACACTGAAACCTATAAGACATTGATTTAAAAAATTGAAGAAGACACAGATAAATGGAAAGATATTCTATGTTCATGGATTGGAAGAATTAATATTGTTAAATGTTCCTACTAATCTCAAAGGGACATAGAGATTCAACACAATCCCTATCAAAATTCCATTTTTCATAGAAGTAGAAAAAACAATTCTAAAATTTATATGAAACCACAAAAGAACCTGAATAGACGAATCAATCTTGAGAAAGAAGAACAAAGTAGAGGCATCATACTTCCTGATTTTAAATTATATCACAAAGTTATGGTAATCAAAACCCGTATAGCCCTAGCATAAAAACAGACACATAGACCAATGAAGCAGAACGGAAAGCCCCAAAATAAACTCAAGCATAAAAGGTCAACTAAGTTTTGACAAGAGCGCCAAGCATACACAATGGGGAAAGGACAGTCTCTTCAATAAAAGATAATATCTTCAATAAATGGTGTTAGGAAAATTGGATATCCAGTGCAAAAGAATAAAATTGGATCCTTATCTTACACCATACAAAAGAATCAACTCAAAATTGATTAAAGACTTAAGTGATCTGGGCCGGGCGCGGTGGCTCACGCCCGTAATCCTAGCACTCTGGGAGGCCGAGGTGGGCGGATCGTTTGAGCTCAGGAGTTCGAGACCAGCCTGAGCAAGAGCGAGACCCCATCTCTACTAAAAATAGAAAGAAATTATATGGACAGCTAAAAATATATATAGAAAAAATTAGCCGGGCATGGTGGTGCATGCCTGTAGTCCCAGCTACTCGGGAGGCTGAGACAGGAGGATCGCTTGAGCTCAGGAGTTTGAGGTTACTGTGAGCTAGGCTAATGCCACGGCACTCACTCTAGCCTGGGCAACAGAGTGAGACTCTGTCTCAAAAAAAAAAAAAAAAAAAGACTTAAGTGATCTGAAACCATAAAACTCCTAGAAGAAAACATAGGGGGAAACTCCTTGACATTGGCCTTGGCAATAATTTTTTTTTATATGATACCAAAAGAATAGGTAACAAAAGCAAAACACAAAGTGAACTAAATCAAACTGAAAAGCTTCTGCACAGCAAAGGAAACAATCATCAATATGAAAAGGCAACCTATAGATTGGTAGAAACTATTTGAAAACCTTATATCTGAAAAGGGGTTAATATCCAAAACAAATAAGGAACTCACACAACTTAATAGCAAAAACAACATGAATGTAAAATCATCAAAAGAGTCAGAATCTAATTCAAAGAGAGTTTATTGAAGCACAAAGTTTGAGGATAGCCCATCAGTAAACACCAAATCCAAAGGAATGAAGTCAACATTCAGAAGTAAGGAAGTTAAGGTTTCATTTACAAAGACAGAAACAGAGGAATTTTTAGCAGGATTACAACATTTTTCATACAAGGTTCACGCATCGTTTCAGTGATTGGTGATAGGCAATGTTTCTTTTGGGGACGGGTACATTTAACATGTTTTTACAGAGAGTGTAACAGTCACAGGTCTTCTGTCATCTGGTCTAAGCCAGACAACAAAGGGTAAGTTAATCTATAATGAGGGTCACTATTTAAGAAGGCAGGAAGTTTTTGTCCCTGACGCCATTTAATTCTATTGTAATCATTGTACAAAAGAAGAAAAATGAGAAAGTGAGCTAATCTATAATCTGAGAAACAAAAGTTGTAATCATATGGGACTTAGATCATAGTCAAGGCTTAAAGTGTTTTTGGGGTTTCAACAGCTTTTAAATTATACTTATTTTCACATAAATAACCCAATTAAAAAGTAGGCAAAAGACCTGAATAGACTTTTCTCAAAAGAAGACATACAATTGACCAACAGGTGTATGAAAAGGTGCTTAACACACTAATCATCAGGGAAATGCAAATCAAAACCACAATAAGCTATCACCTCTGTGAAATAAGAAAAATATATATTTGATCTCTGTCCCTGGTTCCTGGCACAGAGCTCCTAAAACCCTTGTAATTTCCTGGGTGATAGGAGCATCTGACACAGAACTCCTAAATACCTTAAAATTATAGGAGTATCTTTTGATCTAATGAGGTGATGAAGTGACTCTTGGGGGACTCCTGGATGGGGGGTAGTTCCCAGAAAGACCAAGCTATGATTAGAAGCTTGGAACTTTGAGCCCCACCCCTCATTCTCCCAAGAGAGGAGAGGGACTAGAAACGGAGGTAATAATCAATCACGCCTACATGATCAAGCCTGCATGAAAATCCCTGAACCATGGAGTTCAAAGAGCTTCCTGATTGGTGAACACGTCTGTGTGGCAGGAACATGGCACCCCCCAACTCTAGAGAGACAGTAGCTTCTGCACTTGGGAGCCTCCTAGTTTCTAGTTTTTGTCTCATGTATCTCTTCATCTGGCTGCTATCTGTACCTCTTATTATATTCCTTATTAATATAATAAACCAGTAAGTGTTAAAAAAAAGTGCTTCCCTGAGTTCTGCAAGCTGCCTTAGCAAATTAATCAAAGCCAAGAAGGGGGCTGTGGGAACCCCAAAGCCAGTTGGTTAGAAATACAGGTCACAACCTGAGGCTTGTTTTTTTGTTGTTTTTTTTTGAGACAGAGTCTCACTCTGTTGCCCAGGCTAGAGTGAGTGCCGTGGCGTCAGCCTAGCTCACAGCAACCTCAAACTCCTGGGCTCAAGCGATCCTCCTGTCTCAGCCTCCCGAGGAGCTGGGACTACAGGCATGCACCACCATGCCCGGCTAATTTTTTCTATATATTTTTAGCTGTCCATATAATTTCTTTCTATTTTTAGTAGAGATGGGGTCTCGCTCTTGCTCAGGCTGGTCTCGAACTCCTGAGCTCAAACGATCCGCCCACCTCGGCCTCCGAGAGTGCTAGGATTACAGGCGTGAGCCACCGCGCCCGGCCTGTTTTTTTGTTTTTGAGACAGGGTCTCAAAACAGGATAATGGACAACAGTGGTGTGATCACAGCTCACTGCAACCTCTCACTCCTGGGCTCAGGCGATCCTCCTGCCTCAGCCTCCCGAGTATTCTAGCTGGGACGACAGGCCTGTGCACTGAGCCCAGCTAACAAACTGATGCTTGAGATTAGCATCTGAAGTGGGAGGTGGAGGGCAGTCTTGTGGGACTGAGCCTTCAGCCTGTGGGATCTGATGTTATGTCTAAGCAGATAGTGTCAGAATTCAGTTAAATTATAGGACAGCCAGTTGGTGTCCATTGGAGAATTGCTTGGTGTGTGGGGAAAACCCCTCACACATCTGGTGTCAGAATGTGGTGTTGAGTGGTGTGTGAATGTAGAAGGAAAAATAGTTGGTTTTTCCTACTATACATTTTTGGTTTTACATTTTGTTTTTTTCCCATCTCAGAATCTCACACCTGTTAGTATGGCTATTAACAGAAAGACAAAAGAAAAACAGTGTTGGTGAGGCTGTGGAGAAAAGGAGCCCTTGTACACTATTGGCGGGAATGTAAATTAGTACAGCCATTATGGAAAACAGTGTGGAGGTTCCTCAAAATACTAAAAATGTAACTACTATATGATCCTCAAAAATAGGGCCAGGCACAATGGCTCATACCTGTAATCCCAGCACTTTGGGAGGCCAAGGCAGGAGGATTGCTTGAGGCCAGGAGTTCAAGACCAGCCTGGGCAACAGAAAAGACCCCGTCTCTATAAAAAATTAAAAAAATTAGCTGAGTGTGATAGCACATGCCTATAGCTACTCGGGAGGCTCAGCCAGAGAGGACTGCTTGAGGCCAGGAGTGGAAGGCTGCAAGATGCGCTCAGATCACGCCACTGTACTCTAGCCTAGGCAACAAAGTGAGACCCCATCGCAAAAAAAAAAAAAAAAAAAAATTAAAAATAGAACTACCATACTCGGGGCACGGTGGCTCACGCCTGTAATCCTAGCACTCTGGGAGGCCAAAGCGGGAGGATTGCTTGAGGTCAGGAGTTGGAGACCAGCCTGAGCAAGAGCAAGACCCCGTCTCTACTGAAAATAGAAGAAATTATCTGGACAACTAAAAATATATAGAAAAAATTAGCCGGGCATGGTGATACATGCCTGTAGTCCCAGCTACTTGGGAGGCTGAGGCAGGAGGATCGCTTGAGCCCAGGAGTTTGAGGTTGCTGTGAGCTAGGCTGATGCCACGGCACTCTAGCCCGGGCAACAGAGGGAGATTCTGTCTCAAAAAAAAAAAAAAAAAGTAGAACTACCACATGATCCAGCAATCCTACTTTTGAGTATATACCCAAAAGAAATGAAATTAGTACCTTGAAGAGATATCTGCACTACCATGTTCACTCCAACATTATTCACAATAGCCAAGATACAGAAGTAACCTAAGTGTCCACTGATGGACGAATAGATAAAGGAAATGTATATATACACATATATGTATATTTCTGTTATATGTGTAATAGAATATTATACTGTTATAGCTGTTATATATTACATAATATTAATGTTATATATTATACTACATATAATAAAATCTTATATGTTATACTATACATAGTATGTAAAATGTTATGTGTTATACTATATATAATATATAAAATACGTTATATATTATACTATATATTTATATATATATATTATTCAGCCTTAAAAAAGAAGGAGATCCTGCCTTTGCAACAATATGGATAAATCTAGAGGACATTATGCTAAGTGAAATAGGCAGACACAGAAAGAAAAATACTGCATAATTTCACTAATACGTGGAATCTAAAAAAGTTGAATACATAGAAACAGAAAGTAAAATGGTGGTTACCAGGGGCAGGGAGGTGGGAGAAATGGGAAGATGTTGGTTAAAAGGTACAAAGTTTCAGTTGCATAGGATTAACAAGTCTAGAGATCTATTGTGCAGCAAGAGGACTATAGTTAATATTCTATTGTATACTGGAAATTTGCTAAGAGAGTAGATTTCAGGTATTTTTTACCACATACACAAAGGTCACTATGTAAGGAGATGGATAGGTTAATTAACCTGACAGTAGTAATCATTTCATTATGTGTATATATATCAAAACATAATGTTCTTACTGTGGGAAGTTAGGCACAGAAAAAGGAAAAAACCATCAAGTTCTATACCTTAAATATATGCAATTTTAATTTTAAAAACAAAAATTAATAAAATTAAAAACTTTTAGAAAGCACATGATTCCATGCTTAGGTATATATCCAAAAGAATTGAAAACAAGGACTCAAACAAATATTTATAAGCCAATTTTTGTTGCAGCACCATTCATGATAGCCAAAGGTGGAAACAACCCAAATATTCATCAACAGATGAATAGATAAAATGGTTTATCCATACAATGGAATATTATTCAGCTATAAAAGGGAATGAAGTTCTCTTTGGGAAGCCAAGGTGGAAGTATCTCCTGAGCCCAGGAGTTTGAGGCCAGACTGGGCAACATAGTGAGACCCTATCTCTACAAAAAATTTTAAAAAGCCAGGCGTGGTGGCATGCACCTGTAGTTCCAGCTACTTGGGATGCTAAGTCAGGAGGATCACTTGAGCCCAGGAATTCGAGGTTACAGTGAGCTATAATGATGCCACTGCACTCCAGTCTGGACAACAAAGTGAGACCCTGTCTCCAAAAAAAAAAAAAAAAAATGTTTATGATTCCACTTATATGAAATATCTTTTTTCATTTGTTTGTTTTTGAGCCAGGGTCTCACTATGTTGCCCAGGCTGGTCTTGAACTCCTGAGCTCAAGTGATCCTCAGCCTCATAAGTAGCTGGGACTACAGGCCACACCACGGCACCCGGCTAAACTATCTCAAATAGGCAAATTAAATTCATAGAGAAAGAAAGCAGATTAGAGGTTACCAGAAGCTGGGCAAAGGGGAATGCTAAGTTATTGCTTAAGGGTTATAGGCTTTCTTTTGGGGGGTGATAAGTTTTGGAAACAGATAGTGGTGATGGTTACACATTGTAATTAATGTAATTGTCACTGAATTGTACACTTAAAAATGGTTAAAACATACCCACACCAAAAACAAAAACAAACCAAAACAGAACAAAAAAGTAGCATGTAGATCGGCAATGGGCCAGTTTTCTTATTTCCATCAGGTCCAAAAGGGGTAATTTGAAAAGAGAGAATGTGCAAAAAGAACTAACACAACTTTGCATAATCATATGACAAACTGCAAGTATCAGCCAGGGAGCCTCTCATTGTGGCTGCTGGGATAATTTTTCTCTTCCACTTTTGGATTTAGAGATGATACCATCGCTGAGAATTAATACTGATCCTTTGGAAGGGGGTGTGTGAGCGTATCTGCAAGTGTGTGTGCACGTGTTATTCTCTGGACAATTGGATGAAAATATAGTAAAGGCCTCACTCCCATCTAAGGAGATAACTTAAAGGGATCGGATTTCAAATGCCCACACCTCCCTGTGGACTCTGCAGGGGAATTTGGAGTTTCCCTCCCTGCTCCCCCCCCCCAACCGTTCTATGAAACTTAGAGTGCCAAAGGTGACAACCATCTACCATCTTGCTGGTGCCCTCAGGAATTTTTTCAGAAATAATAATTTAGACAAGTAAAACAAAGAGTGTATTTTAAGTGACAAGCGCTAAAAAGAAAAATAAATTAGAAGGGGAGAAAGGAAGTGTCCAGATAGGGGAATTTCATTGAAATTTCAGATATGGTGACTGTGGAAAGCCTCAACTTCCAGAGAGGATCTGAGTAAAGACATAAATTAAATGAGGGGTTTAGCCATAAGGATACACGGGGAAAGAGCAGTCCAGCAGAGGGACCAGCAAGTGCAGACGCAGGAGTGTGTGCTCTGTGTGAACAAGAGGGAGTAGAACAACGTGCGGTCAGAGAGGTAAAGCCGGGCAGATGGCAGAGGTCTTGTGAGCCATCCTCAGATATTGGCCTGTACCAAGAGAGTGGGAAGCCATGAAGGGTTTTGACAGGGAAGTGACATGATCTAGAACATTTCAGAAGGATTACTGTGTGGAGAGCAGACCGTAATTGAAGACGGGAGAGGCAGGAAGGCCAGTTGGGAGGCAAAATGCAATAATGCAGGTTGCTTGGACCTGGACGTGGTGAATAGTGATCGGTTCCCGGATATATTCTGAAAGCAGAGTCAACAGGATTTGCTAATGGACTGTGCAAGGAATTTAAAAGAGAGAGACTCCACCCAGGTTTTTGGTCTGAGCAATCGGAAGAATGATATTGCCGTTTACCGACATGGGGAAGATGGCAAGGGGAGGAGGTTATGTGTTGGGAGAGAGAGCAGGGGCTTTTAGACAGGCTTGAGATGCTCAAACATCCAAGCAGAGATGCTAAAAGGTAAGTTGGACATACCTGACTTGAGTTCAAGGGAGAGGTCCACACTAGAGCTACTTATCAAGGCAGAGACGGTGTTTAAGGCCTTGAGGTAGCAAGAGAGCAGAGCCCCTGGCTGCTTTGCCCACTGATGCATCCCCAGCAGCTGGCACAGTTTCGATCACATAGTAGGTATTAAGTATCTTTTTTTTTTTTTTTTGGAGACAAAGTCTTGCTCTGTCACCTTGTCACCCTGGCTAGAGTGCAGCAGCATCATCATAGCTCACTGCAACCTCAAATTCCCGGGCTCAAGTGATCCTCCTGCCTCAGCCTCCCCAGTAGCTGGGACTACAGGCGTGAATCACCACACCTGACTAATTTTTAGTAGAGATGGGGTCTTGCTCTTTCTCAGGCTGGTCTCGAACCCCCAAGCTCAAGTGATCCTCCTGCCTTAGCCTCTCAGAATGCTAGGATTACAGGCATGAACCACTGCACCCGGCCGGTGTTAAGTATGTATCTACTGAATGAATAAATGGAATGCACATGGACTGCGGTAGGAGGGAGAAATAAAATCTTTAATAGACCAGGTTGTATGAGCGCAGGAACTTAAAGTCTCTTATTTGACAAGCCCAGCCTGTTTTCCAAGTTCCATGCAGTCATTTAATTGTTGATTCTGTCTGGTGAAATAAGCATTTTTGTATTTTGAGGAATGCTGCTGCTTCTGACTACAAATTAAAGATATTTTTTTTCAGAGACAGGGTCCCACTATGTTGCCCAGGCAGGTCTCAAACTCTTGGCCTCCAGTGACCCTCCTGCCTCAGCCTTCCAAGTTGCTAGGGTTACTGGGGTGAGCCGCTGTGCCTGGCTTAAAGTTTTTTTTCTTTTAAAAAAATTTTTTATCTTCTCTGGTTTTCTTTAAAAGACTTTTTTTTTTTTTAAATAAAAAAGATGGCTCATGCAAAAATTACGCTTTGGTGTAAACATCTAGTCTTCTAGCAACTCTTGTAATGCAATCGGAAAGAAAAAAATCAGTGGTTTGGGAGGCAAAATTTCTGGGTCCTAAATCCTATATAACTGAGTGTACTTAGCCACAAAACAGGTTCTGTTGGAGCCTGTCCCTATTGAGGTGCAGAGATACTGTGTCTTTAAATGAGGGAATAGATGGTTTCAGCTCATAGACCACAAGATGCTACTTAAATGATCTTTAATGCTATTTAAATAAATATTACTATTATCATCATTATTATGCTTTTAGTTAAAGATATTATGTGTTATCATGATTACAGTTTAAGAACCTACTGCCTCTTGATCTTTGCTACCTGTGGAGCATGGACTGGGGATTTAAAGCAGCAACCCTAAAACACCTACACCTTGAGCAGAGCGGCCCTCCATCCTTTAACCCATGTGACTCTGCCTATGACAACCCCGCCCATCCTTGCTGGACCCAAATCAGGAGCAAGGCTGTTGGGGTACCTGGTGGTGGTGATGCTGTCGGGGGAGGAGCCCAAAAAGGCAAGCCCAAATTTGAATGTGAGGGGCCAATGCACTGTCAGACAGAGGCAGTGAAGAAGCATTGATTGAAGCGAGATTTTCTTGGTCTAAGACTTCCAGGGAGCCACCAAGAAAGACAATCTGGAGACCGCTATGGACAGGTAAGAGGTGGTCTCCCCAGGGGTGGTCGCACTGGCTTTTCTGTCAGTGCAGATCTGAGATCGGTAGCTATCCCTGTCTCGCCTGTCACTGTCTGACTCACGAGATCTGCTTGGTCAATGTGCACATTTACTTTTCTGGATCTGCCTCATTTTCTTCTATTCAAATCTCAGATACTCTCAGCTTAATTCTCTCTGTTCCATATTTCTCTCAGTTTCTCTCTTTTTCATGTTGCAAAAGAAATATTATGCACGATGCAATGACTCGTCCTGAGATTTGCACCGCAGTTAGAACTAGTTTATAGTAATGATATTAACATAGCAAATCTTTACAGATTGAATCGTGAAAGGGCAATATTAATAGCAATACTATACTAAAAACAGTAGTGGTAATTTTCAGAATAATTTTGTAAATACTCAACAGTAAAACCGCTTGAAGACAAACTTTCCTAGGGAGACCTTACTGTAAGAAACTTTGCACTTTTTGGCTGAGCATGCTGGCTCACCCCTGTAATCCTAGCACTCTGGGAGGCCAAGGCAAGAGGATTGCTTAAGCTCAAGAGTTCGAAACCAGCCTGAACAAGAGTGAGACCCCATCTCTGAAAAAAAAAAAAAAAAAAAAAAATTAAAGAAAAAGGAAATTTGAAACTTTTAAGATGCCAAACAGTCCAAATTCATTGCTTGAAAGTCACTATGATTGTGTCTGTTATAAGGAGAAAAATTCATTCAAGGAAATTATTTAATGTTATAGACCCAATTGTTAGGGAGTTAATAGCATTTTTACTGCTTAACTAATCTTTCCATTTGTTCAGATATGACTTAACTTAATTCTTAAATGTGAACTCTGTAAGATTTTCACAGTGTCTTCATATGCAGTTTATAGTAAGTTATTATCATAGAACTTATTCTATTCCTATGTTCGTGATCACCATGAATGTATGAGAATTATACCTAATACATATATTTTACCTCAATTTAATTCTTCTACAAAGAATTGACACTACATTCTCTAAAAGTAAATGGGCTGTGAAATAAAAAAATAAAAAGAATTTACACTACAGTGTAAAGATTTTAATAGTAGATTAAATGTTCTTCAGAAAATTTTCTTAAGGGTACACAATGTCGCATGTCTCTTTGGTTTCAGAGAAAGTTTGGAAAGTAATCTGTGGTGTAGGTTCTGGTGAAGGGTCCGTTGGAAATACTTGCACACAATGAAATACAAAGCAAAGGTAAAGTCAGTAGTCGAAATTCAGAGAAAGACAAAAAAGGAGAAAAGATGAAATTCAACAGGAGAGAAGGGAGATGTCTAATTATCATTAAGGAAGGTAATATCTGCAGAACTCATGAGGGGTGGCAAGCAGATGACTTTGTCAGGATTATTTTTAACCCATGCGTCTCTGGTTTGCATTGCTGGGGACGCAGAGAGGGTTCTGCCTCAGGGGGCACAGCTGTCCCGAGCAGCTGTCAACATGCAGGCCTCAAAAACTGCCTCGGCAAAGTCCTTCCTACCCAGAAGAGCAGCGATGAGAACAGGGCGCTGGAAACGGGTTCCAAACCAGAGTTGAAGGGAAGTGATTGATCAAGAAAATTAATCACCAGGTTGGGATCATGCAATTCATTTCACTCTAGCGGATAATGTGTGACAGAAACAGTACAGGCCTATTGTGTTTCCATGTGGGGTAGGACACCAAAGTCCATCTGAATTCCTTTAGCTATGTTTCATCTACACTCACAGAACGTTCTCCTTCCTCATGATAACAGGTCTACCCCCCAACCTCCCACCCCCACCCCTGGGTGCACGAAAAAAGATACAGTTTTCCCTGCCTTTCTCTTCTACGCAGCACAGGACGGGAGGTTAAATATAAAAGGAATTTATTGGTAAAAGATGATGCTTAATCTGCTTAAATATGACTGGACCCCAAAGAGAGAATTTTTTTTGTTTCTCGTCTGTATTTACTAAGCACCTATTGAATGTTGAGCTTATATATGCTAAAGGTTATTATATGCTAATTATGTAATAATGATAATAGTATTAGTGGTGGTCCTATGGTGATTAGCATAATAAATTGTTATTTTATAATAAAATTACTTATTTTTTCTTTGTTAGTATCCATTTTAGATTGTAGACAAATATGCATTTTTAATTTTAAAATAATACAGTTGACTAATTTTTATATTGACTGAGATACAAAAAGTATATACAGATAAGTCTAGTTCTCTGCCACAAGGTTTAAAGTGCTTTCCAATAAGCTTCATGTGTGTGAGGGGAGACATTTAAATGGTGACAGCTAGCCAAGCATGGTGGCTCATGCCTATAATCCTAGCACTTTGGGAGGCCAAGGTGGGAGGATCACTTGAGACCAGGAGTTCAAGATCAGTCTGAGCAAGACATCATCTCTATGAAAAATAGAAAAATTAGCTGGGCATGGTAGCCTACACCTGTAGTCCCAGCTGCTCAGGAGGCTGAGGCAGGAGGATCCCTTGATCGCAGGAGTTTGAGGTTGTAGTGAGTTACGATGACGCCACTGCACTCTAGCCTGGGCAACAAAGCAAGACCCTATCTCCAAAAAAAAAAAAAAAATTGTAACAGCTATAAAGACCTGTTGTTTTGTTATCTACTTAATTATGTTGCCATTTTGGTAGTTAACTTTTTTTTTTTTTTTTTTTTGAGACAGAGTCTCACTTTGTTGCCCAGGCTAGAGTGAGTGCCGTGGCGTCAGCCTAGCTCACAGCAACCTCAAACTCCTGAGCTCAAGGGATCCTCCTGTCTCAGCCTCCCGAGTAGTTGGGACTACAGGCATGCACCACCATGCCCGGCTAACTTTTTTTTTCTATATATATTTTTAGCTGTCCATATAATTTCTTTCTATTTTTAGTAGAGATGGGGTCTCGCTCTTGCTCAGGCTGGTCTCGAACTCCTGAGCTCAAACTATCCGCCCACCTCGGCCTCCCACAGTGATAGGATTACAGGCGTGAGCCACCGCGCCGGGCCTGGCAGTTAACTTTTAAAGTCAGGGTCCATCACCTGTACCACATTATTAAAATATCAATTCTCAACTTAGTCTACACGAAGACTGGTACATGAATGTTTACAGTACCTTCATTCACAGTAGCCCCAAAGTGGAAACTATCCAAATGTCCATCAACAGGTGAATGAATAAACAAAATGTGCTATATCCATGAATGGACACCATTCTGCAGTAAAAAAGCACAGGCTACTGATGAATGGATGACTCTCAAGGTCATTATGCTAAGTGAAAGAAGTCAGACAGGAAGGAGGAGATAATGTATGATTTATGTGAAATTCTAGAACATGAAAAGTAATTTATAGTTACAGAAAGCAAATGTGGTTGCCTTGGTGCTCAGAGGTGAAGAAGTGATTGCCAAGGAGGATGAAGAAACTTTGTTGGAGTGGGGGTGGTGCCCTGGAAATGTTCTGTATCCTGATTGCGGTACCAGTTTGGGGTGTTTGCATGTGCCCATATTCATAAAATTGCACACTTTAAATGGGTGAAGTTTACTGTATGTAAGTTACACCTCAATGTAAAAAAAAAAAAAAAGTGTGAAAAAAGTTTCAATTCTCTTGCCAGCAAACGGTATTCAAATTTCTGACTAGGCCTGTATTTTACAAGTTCTCTGCACTTCTGCACAGCACCATTAGGTGGCAGCACTAGCCCCACAAACTGGATAAATATATTTCTGGAAAAGGTTAGGGACAAAAACCAGAGACACCACTTGTATTCTAGTATCAACCACACTGTATAGCTTGTGTTACTATGTTTGCAGCTGTAACAGGGACTCTTAATTTCTTTAAAGAAACTTGGATTATCAGTATTTCCACAAATGCAATTCAACTGAGTGCCTACGATATGCAAGACACCACTAGGAACTAGAAAACAAAGAGAAGGAGCATTAAAACATAAAATTAATCAGAGCAAAAGCAAAACAAACAAAAAAAAAAACAAAGAAGAGGAACAATGCAATCAGTTCCAATATGGGAACAACATGGCAAAATATTTAGATTATACTGCTGAGTTGAAAATTCAGCATGGTACAAAATTACATATGTAATCAGTATAATCCAAATCATGTAAATATGTGCCTATAAAAGACTAAGGGAAAACATGAGAATCTTAACATTCATTGTCATTAAACATTAAGTCTAATTATCATTAGACATGATATTCTAGATTTTAAAATTTTCACTATTTTAAAACTTAAAACTTTCTATTTTTCAACAGTATTCAAATTTGACAATAATCAAGTATTGCTCTTATGTATTTAAAAATATATACTTATAAAGCAACACTCTTTCGAAAAACACAGAAAGTCTAATAGGGGAGACAGAGATGTCAGGGAGTGATAAATTGGAAAGCAACAGGAACCTAGAGGAGGGTTTTTGTTATTGCTAGTTTTAGATTTTTGTACAGAATATTTGAGATAGTGGTAGTGAAAAACATCTATTAGAAGAGTTGAAATTGTGGTTAGGCTTTGAAGGATGTGTAGATTTTGCCCAGTAGAAAAAAGGTAGGGGTCGGGCGCGGTGGCTCACGCCTGTAATCCTAGCACTCTGGGAGGCCAAGGCGGGCGGATTGTTTGAGCTCAGGAGTTTGAGACCAGCCTGAGCAAGAGCGAGACCCCGTCTCTACTAAAAATAGAAGAAATTATATGGACAGCTAAAAATATATATAGAAAAAATTAGCCAGGCATGGTGGCGCATACCTGTAGTCCCAGCTACTCGGGAGGCTGAGGCAGGAGGATTGCTTGAGCCCAGGAGTTTGAGGTTGCTGTGAGCTAGGCTGATGCCATGGCACTCTAGCCTGGGCAACAGAGTGAGACTCAACTCTCAAAAAAAAAAAAAAAAGAAAGAAAGAAAAAGAAAAAGGCAGGGAAGCATTCATTCCATCAGATGGAAGTGCATCAGCAAGGCAGCAGGAAAGGAAAAGCTGAAGGAAAGTAGACTAGTGCCAGTGGCCTGCTGCATACAGAGCTGCTATTATTATATAGGAAGGGTTGCTGTATAGGGAACCTGTTATATGTGGGGCCTGCTGCATAGGGAGCTGTCATACAGGGGCTGCTGCAAAGGGAGCTGTCATACAGGGGCCTGCTGCATAGGGAGCTGTCGTACAGGGGCCTGCTGCATAGGGAGCTGTCGTACAGGGGCTGCTGCAAAGGGAGCTGCTGTACAGGGGCTGCTGCAAAGGGAGCTGCTGTACAGGGGCTGCTGCAAAGGGAGCTGCTGTACAGGGAGGAGCCTGTTGCATAGGGAGCTGCCGTACAGGGGCTGCTGTACAGGGGCCTATTACATAGGGAGCCGCTGCATGAGGAGCTGCTGTACAAGGGGCCTGCTGCGTGGGGAGCTGCTGTACAGGGGCCTGTTGCATGGGGAGCTGCTGTACAGGGGCTGCTGCAAAGGGAGCTGCTGCGTGGGGAGCTGCTGTACAAGGGGCCTGTTGCATGGGGAGCTGCTGCATGGGGAGCTACTGTACAAGGGGCCTGCTGCATGGGGAGCTACTGTACAAGGGGCCTGCTGCATGGGGAGCTACTGTACAAGGGGCCTGCTGCATGGGGAGCTACTGTACAAGGGGCCTGCTGCATGGGGAGCTACTGTACAAGGGGCCTGCTGCATGGGGAGCTACTGTACAGGGGCCTGCTGCATAGGGAGCTGCTGTACAGGGGCCTGCTGCATAGGGAGCTGCTGTACAGGGGCTGCTGCATAGGGAGATGCTGGTGGGGAAAGGAAAGGAGCAAGCACCAAAAAACAAGGGTAGAAATGTAGATTTAGGTCCAACTCTAAAAACTGACCTAAACACTACATTAAAGAATTTGGAATTTATTCCGTGGGCAGAAGAGAAATGTTAGGTTTTTAGCATGAGAATGACATGGTACGCCTGGGTTTTTGTGAGATCACTGTGGCGACAGCGTGGAGAATGTCTTGATGGGCCTGGAAGCAGAGAGACCAGTTGAGAGGCCAACACCACAGAAAAGGTGGAAGAAGATGAGGGCTTGGACTGAAGCAGAGAACAGAGGGAATAGAGCAGGTACACATTCAAGAAATACTTGGTGCTTTGAATCAACACATTTAGATGATTAATTAAACATGGAGAACCGAAGAAGGAGGAAGAATCAAAGATGACGATTCCAAGCCTCTAGGCTGCTCACCTGAGGTGGGGGAGTCAGGAGGAGAGGCAGTTCAGGACAGGGGGAAGTTGAGGAATACTGTTTTGACCATGTTCAGTCTGAGGAACATATTGGACTGGAGGGGAAACCTGTAAATGTAATTATGGGACTGAGGAACAAGTTTGATTGTAATTCCAAGTCATCAGCAGCACTTAGAAGACAGCCGTGGAAGAGTATCTTGTGCGCTAGTAAGGGGTTGGGGTTCTTGCTAAGCCTCTCTCAGTTGGTCTTAAATATAAGCAGGAATGGAGTTCATGATGGATTCCAACCTCAGTGGGTCTCAGGCACCCAGCAAAGGAAGCCAGAGCATCTTCTCTGGTTTAGCCCAAGTAATTGCAAATTTAAAAAAAAAAAAAAGCTGAAGGAAAACCCACAGTGACCAGATAATGAGCTGTACTCCTGCATTTCCTCTCGCTCCTCTCGCCCACAGCCTCCTGATGAACAAGAGAAAGTTTATTTACCACTTCAAAAACGTCCGCTGGGCTAGGGGTCGGCACGAGACCTATCTGTGCTATGTGGTGAAGAGGCGGGATAGCGCCACTTCCTTTTCACTGGACTTCGGTCACCTGCGCAACAAGGTATCAGTGAGTTTGCTTCCCAAGCAGCTGAAAGCTAAAGCTTTCTTTTGCATTTTTGTCTCCACTATATTCCTCAAATCCTTTCTTTTTTCATCCTTTTTCCGTGTTCATCCACCCATATTAGACATGGCCCAAAGGATGTCATTTAATGTCCTCCCCAATCTTGCTGGGCATCCTAATGCTAGGCCTTCCTTCAATGCCAAGAACAACTGCCCCCAAACTTTCCTCCCCTTTCTCCAGCACCTGAATTGCCTTTGAGGTTAATTAAGGTAAGAACATTTTGATCTGGGGGAATATTATCAGCTCATTCAAGCAAAATTTTAACTGTGAAAAACAAATTGGGTCCTTAGAATTTTTGAAATTTTTTTTTTGGAGACAGAGTCTCGCTCTGTTGCCCGGGCTAGAGTGAGTACCGTGGCGTCAGCCTAGCTCACAGGAACCTCAAACTCCTGGGCTCAAGCGATCCTCCTGCCTCAGCCTCCCGAGTAGCTGGGACTACAGGCATGCACCACCATGCCCGGCTCATTTTTTCTGTATATTTTTTAGTTGTCCAGGTAATTTCTTTCTATTTTTTAGTAGAGACGGGGTCTCGCTCTTGCTGAGGCTGTTCTCGAACTCCTGACCTCAAGCGATCCTCCCGCCTCAGCCTCCCAGAGTGCTAGGATTACAGGCATGAAGAATTTTTGAAAATTAAGGAAGAAGAATTTAGGGGAAATTAACAGAGACTCAATTCTGTTTTCCAAATGATTTCTATTCCCTCCTATTAACATAGATCCCAGGCCAGTGAATGTATTCAACATGGTGATCCCCAGAAACTCAGAGAAGTCTCGGCTGATTGATTATTTAAATCAATCTTTCAGCTGCCTGAGAGAATTACATTTCCAAGAAGCTTCTTCACCAAAATCCAGATGGGCTTACATAAGCTCCTGCCTGTGGATATCTCCTGACATGCTGTGACATGTAGTCTTGGTGGAATCCCAGGGAAGAATCTGTGGGGTGGAATGTCATTGTCTGGATCACTGCTTGGTGGCTATTTTACTAAGCAATTTTCTTTGCCTACATTTGTATTGAGTAATTTACCTCGTCACTATTATTTTACATTCCAATCTCTTTTGTATTTGGTAGCATGATACATTCTATTTATAGAAGGCTTTGATTTTACCAAGCACTGTCAGTTACCTCTCATTTAATGCTCACACCAACGGAACGTTTTACAGTTGAGGAAATAGAAGAACCAAGAGTTCAGTAACTTGTCTAAGTCACAGCAGTAGTGGAGCCGGAATATGGAACCTAGGTCTTCATATCCTGGGACTAATCACTTTTCTGCAATACTAGGTGTACCTGTTATATCTCACTATTGCAATTATTATCACAATCACAGAGATCACATAATGAGCAGACACATTATTTAATTGCTCTTAGCGCGTTGTAGTGCCTATTCTCTTACAGCATCCGCCTGTCTGCCTCACCATAATCTCTTTTCCCTCTTCAGATCCTCCCAACTGGTCCTCACGAACTGTCCCGCCTCCACCTAGTGGTCTAGGTGTGTTTCCACAGCAGGCATTTTCAAGCTATTTTCCTTCTCCTCAAAAGGAGCAAAAGAGTAACTTCACAAACATAAATCTCTGCTGAGGTAGTGGGATGCTGCTTCCTCCCAGTTCAACTCACTTCATCCTCTTCATTGCACAAAAAATTCCATTGCCTTTCTTCACTCCGCAGGACGAGTGCTACAAAGGGCTTTGGCTCCCCACCCCCTGGTGTGCTTTTTTGAGCAAGTCACTTAACCTCTCTGTAACACAAGGACAATAACTGCAAGCGCCCCAAAAGGTCATTGTGGAAGGGAATGACTGCAAAGCTACCAGAACAGCGATGAAGCTCAATGAACGTCAGTCATCTGAGCCGTCTGCTCTCTCCCCAGGCGGGTTGCCACGTGGAATTGCTCTTCCTCCGCTACATCTCGGACTGGGACCTGGACCCTGGCCGGTGCTACCGCGTCACCTGGTTCACCTCCTGGAGCCCCTGCTACGACTGTGCCCGACACGTCGCCGACTTTCTGAGAGGGAACCCCAATCTCAGTCTGAGGATCTTCACCGCGCGCCTCTACTTCTGCGACCGGGACCGCAAGGCTGAGCCCGAGGGGCTGCGGCGGCTGCACCGCGCCGGGGTCCAAATCGCCATCATGACCTTCAAAGGTGCGGAGCGGGGACCCTTCTGCGCGGGCTCAGCGCAGCAGACAGCATTCCGGGGTTGCAATGCGGAATGAGATGAGTCAGTGGGGAAGTTCAGGGGGGGGAATCGTGCGAGGGTTCGGGTCAACCTCTGGAGCCAAAATTGCTGATTAGAAATCGAGGAAATAAGTGAATGGCTCGGAGACGAGGCCCTGGGGGGATGAGAAAGCCGGGCCAGGGTTTTCTTTCCTTTCCCTCCACAGGAGACCTGAACGATCTTCTACCCCACCCCACCCCACCCCACCCTTTTTTTCTTTTAAAGATTATTTTTACTGCTGGAATACTTTTGTAGAAAATCATGAAAGAACTTTCAAGGCCTGGGAGGGGCTGCATGAAAATTCAGTTCGTCTCTCCAGACAGCTTCGCCGCATCCTTTTGGTAAGGGGCTTCCTTGCTTCTCATCTTCTTTTCTCTCTGTAGTCTTTTCCTAGCGCCTCATATATTTCTTACAGTTTATTATATATTATTTATTTATTTATTTATGTAAGACAGGGTCCTGCTCTGTCACCCAGGTTGGAGTGCAGTGCTGTGATCATAGCTCACTGAAGCCTTAACTTCTGGGCTCAAGTGATCCTCCCACCTCAGCCTCCCAAAGTGCTGGGATTACAGGCATGAGTCACCACACCCTGCCTCCTCTTTTTACTTCCTCCTGTTAGGTCCGGAGCTGAGATGGAGACACACCAAGCCTCAGGTGTAGCAAAATGCTGTGTGGTTTTTTTTTTTTTTTTTTTTTTGTTTGTTTGTTTGTTTTGAGCAGATGGGTGGAGGCCGAAAAAAGCGTCCATCACGTCCATCAGGAGGCAAGGGAAAGCCTTGGCTTTTGTAGAGCGTTTTTCCAGGCGGAGTGGGTGACACCTGCAGAGATAGGGGAGGGGGTAGCTTCGTTCTTCTCAGGGGGGATAGGGATGTTGGTGTCTGCAGCTGTCTGTGGTCGAAGTTAGATTTACAACCTCTGGCTCTCCAGACCCCTGCGGCTTCTGTTTCACAGGCTTTATGATCACTATCTAAGTATTGCGTCCTATTTTGGGTTCCCAACCTGGAGCAAAATAACACCTCCCAATATACTTTCTTCCAAAATGTTACAAAGCCATCTACTCCGTTTATAAGTCCCTCCAGCGCCAACTCAATTTTGAAGGTGTTCACTCAATTTACTTCTCTCTTTCTCTACAGCCCCTGTATGAGATCGATGACTTACGAGATGCATTTCGTACTTTGGGACTTTGATGGCAACTTCCAGCAATGCCACCTACAATGAAATACCTCTGCTGAAGATAGTGGATAAAAGAACAATCCTTCAAGTCTTCTCTGTTTTTCATAAAAATATATATATATATATTTGTATATGACTCTTCAAAAATAACTATGTCTTGAAAATAGAGAAGGAACACAGGCCCACCTGGGTGATGCTGACAATGGTGCAGTTTTGAATGCAACATTGACCCCTGCTGGGAACAACAGAATTGCAGGACTTGGGAGCATCCTAAAATGTCAATGTTCTATGACTTTTAGGCAGGATGAAAGCTGAAGGCAGATCCTAAAGAGCATGGTGAGAGGATATCAAATGTTTTGCTATCAGTGTCCTTTATTATTTGATTCATTTGAATTGCCAGTGGTGTTAACGATAGATTTTTCTACTCCTTTCCCTTGAGGTTTACTTTCAAGTAACACAATCTCTTCTATCAAGCCATGATCTATAGTTTCTCCTAATGAGAGGATCTGGGTGGTTGTAACCCAGATCATCTCTCCAAAGCATTAATATCCCAACATGTGCTGTATATTTTAATTGTCAGAGGCATATTTTTATGTTTGTATGTGAGAAGATTTTCTTAGGGGAGAGAGGGAGGATGTACGGACTACTTATGGTCACCTTCGAGCTATTTTAATAAAGGATCTCAAGATAGATATGAGGACTATGAAGAAGACACTCTAACCATGAGTTGATGCCTCAAGTAGCAAATCCTCTGGAAGTACAGACTCTTTTAAAGAAGTCCATAATTTAGAAATACCCACAAACTTCACACTTAATATTAGTAACACTCGCAATAAAGTTGCTTGAATGTTGAGAAGAGAAAAAAATCTGTTCTCTTTGGGAGGTCTTTTAACCTCAGCAATGCCAACCAGGTCAAGGTTTTCTACCTTTTGTATGTGTGTGATACTTCTTCCAAAGATCTGTTAACTATATAAGAGTGTTACAAAAGAATAATAAAGCTGGGCATGGTGTTGGGTGCCTATAGCCAGAGCTATTGGGGCAGGGGGGTGAGGTGGAAGGATCGCTTGAGCCCAGGAGTTTGAGGCTAGCCTGGGCAACATAGCAAGACCCCATCTCTATAAAAAAAGAAAAAAGAATATGTATATGGGAGAAGGGAAGGATGAAAGGGAATTGCAAGGAAATCGTACATTATCCAGCAAAATGGAGGGAGCCAATAAAAGCTACATATTTGTGCCTCTTGGTGCCTATTTATCCCTAACAATTATCTTTGCCAATAAGAAAAATATTCAGAATAACCATATCCTTGTGTAGTTATTACCTCGCAATCCTTACAATGCAGATGAATAGATCCACAGGAAAACTTGTAGACACAACTGTATTATTTTAATCTTATTGTACATAAGTTTGTGAAAGGGTTAAATGTTAAAAATTGTTACTTCATGTATTCATTTGTATTTTATATTAGGCTAGATAGTGTCTGATGATATCTTTGTTATAATTTCCTTTTCTGATATTTTGAAATGGATTCCTAAAGTCTCATGAATTTATAACTTTAGAAATGATTCTAATAACAAAGCACACAATTGTAACATAGTCTAACCTTGTATGCTATGAAGCCATTTCTCTCTTGACTTTTAGTGAATTTTTACCACAGCAAATTTGGTTCTGGCTCATTTTCAATCAACTAAATAAATGACAAATAAGTTTGGAAGTTCTGAAAATAAAATACTGAATGAAATAATACAAAACTCATTTATAATAAGTAAAAATAAGAAGCTAGTATGATGGAATAAACTTGAGTGTCCGAAAATGAACCCATACATCCATGGTCAACCAGTTTTGACAAGGGTACAAGGACCATTCCATGGGGAAATAATAATCTTGTCAATACACGGTGCTGGGTCATGCGAAAGAATGAATTAGGGCCTCTACCACACACCATATACAAAATTTAACTCAAAATTTATCAAATACCTAAATGTAAGAGCTGAAACTATAAAGTCTTAGAAGGAAACATAGGTGAAGATCTGTATGACCTGGGATCAAGCAACAGTTTCTTAAATATGACACTAAAAGCACAAGCAACAAAAGAAAAAAAAAATAGATGAATTAAATTTCATCAAAATTAAAAAAAAAACCTTTGTACACCAAAGGATGCTAGTAAGAAAGTGAAAAGACAACCCACAGGATGGGAGAAAATAATTTGTAAATCATGTATCTGATAAGAGTTGTGACATTATGAATTATGTTTTAATCCACGGTCCCTGTCTCATAACTCCCATAGCCCTTGTTAAAGTCTGAAGTTATAATGTCGGGGTGCTTTAGGCCTCTGAAGCAAAAATTTCTCTCTGAGTTTCTCCTGTCCTCCTGTCTCTGGTCCCTCATTCTCCCCCAAGGCTAGCCATAGAAACTAGGATCCCTCTTCCATAACGCAGGTCACAGAAACCAGAACTCCTTTTCCCCAATACCAGCCATAAGACATAAAAATAGGCCAGGAGTGGTGGCTCATGCCTATAATCCTAGCACCCTGGGAGGCCAAGGCAGGCGGGCTGTTTGAGCTTGGGAGTTCGAGAAGAGCCTGAGCAAGAGTGAGACTCCATCTCTACTAAAAAATATAGAAAGAAATTAGCTGGACAACTAAAAATATATACAGAAAAAAATTAGCTGGGCATGGTGGCACACGCCTGTAGTCCCAGCTACTCCAGAGGCTGAGGCAGGAGGATCGCTTGAGCCAAGGAGTTTAAGGTTGCTGTGAGCTAGGCTGATGCCACGGCACTCTTGCCCGGGCAACAGAGCAAGACTGTGTCTCAAAAAAAAAAAAGACCTAAAAATATTATTCTACCCTCCCATACCTTTCTGCATAAAAACTGCACATAAAGAAATATTCTGACCTACCTCGTTTCATTGTAGGTCACAGGCCCTCCCTCATTCCAGAGAGGGTCCTGCCCCACACCCTGGGGGAAGGAATGCTGCACAGAGAGGCCAAGAAGAATCTGAACAGACAGCTCTTGCTGGGTTTCCCCACTCAGTCTGTTACAGCAAAATTGACCGGGAACAGACCCAGACCGAGAGGCAGACTGAAGTACAGCAAAACAGGTTTATTACGCCGCCGGTGGACTCAGAGGGGACTCGCCACCAAATTCTCAGCCCCGAACAAAGAGTATAAGGGTCTTTTATACATTTTGTTTTTAAGGGAGGGAATAGGTCTCAGTTGACAGTTGCAATATGGTTATCTTCAGTGGGGCCAGGATCAGCCACCTTGGTTCCTGGTACGGGAGTTGCTGCAAGCAGCGAGAGAGTGATGGCTGTTAGGGGAGACAGCAGGGGTGGGGGCTTGTCAGTGGGTTTTCTACTTCAAGTCTACCAATGTCAGATCATACCTTTATTGTCTACACCGCGGTCCATGTTTCAGTCGTGTCAATCCAATGAAGTCTCCATAAAAGGCCCAAGAAGTCAGGGTTCAGGGAGCTTCTGGATAGTTAAATAGAACAGCCGAAGGCTTACGGGGCAAGTGAACAAGAACTCATCCACGTGCTGGGAGTTGGTGCACCCGGACTCCAGGGGGACAGAAGTTTCTGTGCTGGGGACCCTTCCAGACCTCACCCTACATATGTCTTCATCTGGCTGTTTATTTGCATCCTTTGTAACAAACCAAAGCACGGCCCTGGGTCCTGTGAGTCCACCTAGCAAGTTAATCGAACCCAAAGAGGGGATCGTAGGACCCCCCCCCCAACTTGAAGCTGGTTGGTCAGGAGTTCCAGAGGCCCAGACTTGTGACTGGTGGGCAGGAGGAGGGTAGTCTTTGGGACTGAGCCCTCAACCCGTGGGATCTGATGCTATCTCCAGGTGGACGGTGTCGGAATTGAATTGGAGGACACCCAACCGGTATCTGCCGCAGAACTGACTGCTTGCTTGGTATATGGGGAGAAACCCACACACATTTGGTCACAGAAGTCTTCTGTGTTGATTGTTTTTGTGGTATGAGAGCACAGGAAAAACAGTTTGTGTGTTTTTTCCACTTAGTGGGCTAGTATCCAGAATTCATAAAGAATTCTCATAACTCAACAAAAAAAGACACAAATCTAATTTAAAAAATGGCCAAAGACTTGAGCGATATTTCTCCAAAGATTTACAAATGGCCAATAAGCACATGAAAAGATGCTCAATATCATTAGTTTCAAACTCCTGGCCTCAAGAGATCCTCTTTCCTCGGCCTCCCAAAGTGCTAGGATTACAGGTGTGAGCCATTATGCTCAGTTCAGTATCATTAGTCATGTGATTGAAACCACAATGAGATACTACTTCATATCCAGCAGGATGGCTATAAACAAAAAAATAAATAATAACAAGTGCTGGAGAAGTTGGAACCCTCATATATTGGTTGGTAGAAATGTAAAGTGGTGTAGTGGTTGCAGAAAACAGTCTGGTTGTTCCTCAAAAGTTAAACATAGAATTACCATCTGACAAAACAGTTCTACTCCTGGGTATGTATCTAAAAGAATTAGAGGCTGGGTGCCATGGCTCATGCCTGTAATCCTAGCATTCTGGTAGGCCAAGGTGGGAGGATTGCTTGAGCTCAGTAATTCAAGATCAACCTGAGCAAGAGTGAGACCCCATCCCTACTAAAAATAGAAAAATTAGCCAGGTGTTGCAGCATGTTCCTGTAGTCCCAGCTACTTGGGAGGCTGAGGCAGGAGGATCACTTGAGCCCAGGAGTTTGAGACTGCAGTGAGCTACAATGACACCACTGCACTCCAGTCAGGGTGACAGAGTGAGTCTCTGTCTCAAAAAAAAAAAAAAAAAATTGAATCCCTCTTCTCACTCCCCTCATATTAAAAAATAAATAAACACAAAAATAAAAGAATTAGAAACATATGTTCAAGTATCATTAAAAAAGATATATACCAGCCGGGCGCGGTGGCTCATGCCTGTAATCCCAGCACTCTGGGAGGCTGAGGCGGGAGGATTGCTCAAGGTCAGGAGTTCGAGACCAGCCTTAGCAAGAGCGAGACCCCATCTCTACTAAAAAATAGAAAGAAATTAACCGGGCAACTAAAAATATATATAGAAAAAATTAGCCGGGCATGGTGGCACATGCCTGTAGTCCCAGCTACTAGGGAGGCTGAGGCAGGAGGATGGCTTGAGCCCAGGAGTTTGAGGTTGCTGTGAGCTAGGCTGACGCCATGGCACTCTAGCCGGGCAACAGAGTGAGACTCTGTCTCCAAAAAAAAAAAGAAACATATGTTCAAACAAAAACTCATATATGAATGTTCAAAACAGCAATATTCATAGTAGGCAAAAAGCAGACACACCCAAATGTCTATCAACTGAAGAATGAACAAAATCTTATCTGTCTATAGGTAGATAAGTAGTATATGTATAAAATGGAATTTTATTCAGCCATAAAAAGAAATAAAGTACTGATATAAGCTACATGGATGAAACTTCAAAACATGCTATGTGAAAGAAGTCAGACAAAAAAGGCCACATACTACATGATGACATTTATATGAAATGTTCAGAACAGGAAAATCCATAAAGACAGAAGGATTTGTGATTGCCATTGGCTGGGGAGAGGGAGGAATTGGGATTGTCTACTTAAAGTACGTGGCTTTTTTTTTTCTGGGGTGACAAAAATGGTCTGGAATTAGTGGAATTATGTAAATTTTACCTTAAATTTTTAAAAAGTCAGTATGACTTTGGAGCCAGGCAAACCTAGATTTGAATTCTGGTTCCTTGTGACAGTGGGCAAGATAATTAACCTCTATAAAGCCTTATTTTCTCATCTGTAAAATGGGTATGATAATGTTAACATTTCACATGTTTTTTTAGTGTTAAATTGGAAGATAACAGAAAGCTGGTACTATGAGCATTGCCATCCTTTCTGTTTGCAAGACAGAAACCTAGAAATCACCCCTGACGTCACCCTCTGCCCCATAGCCAGTTGTGTAGACTTTCTATCTCCTTTACTGCCACCTGAGAGAGATGAAAAGGAAACAGCCCCTGAGTGTTGAAAGCTGGCTCAACACTCATAGCCAGGCCACATTATTTTCTTGTTGGACACAAACAATCTTATAGAATACCAACCTCAGACAAGGTTACTCTGAGACGGTGGTAAAATAAGAGAAAGCAAAGCCATTTCATAATTCTGTCTAAACACAGACAAGGTCACTGCACTGCCCACAAAATATCAAACACTCCCTCTCTTGGCTAAAATGAGTAACTGCTACTTCTCTACTAATTACTGCTTTATCCTTGTCCTGTTCTGCCCTCCCCAGAGGTAAGGCTTATTCACATACCCAACCATGGAATTGACCCCATTCCCTAACGCCATCTGATCCAGAACAAATCTTCATTTTCTTTCACCTTCCCCTCAAATCTCCTAATGAAAGCCCAAATTCTATAACTGGTTCTTTCTAACACTCTCTCACTGAGACACCTCAGGGCTCATGGCTCCCATGACGTGTGTCCTTCCTACTGCAATGAGTAAGAAACCAAGGTGTGTTCCTGGTGGTCTTTGGCTGGAATACATTGACACACCTCAGTTCAAACCATTGACATCCCTTGCTTAGTCTATTGCAGTAGCCTGTGGTATTCTTATTACACTTTACTGAGAATCACTCTGTGGTAGAGAAAATAATTATTTTTAAGATTTCATTAGACATAAATACTGAATCTGTTAATTATTCATTCATTCTTCCAAATATTTACTGACCAACTATATTATTAATATGTGCACGGCATTGTGACCAACATCATGGAGAAATACGAAATTTTTTTTTAATTTATAAAAGCACAAAGTCCCTGCTTTCAATAAGCTTTGACAAGCCATGTACGTGGAGAAAATACTAGATAGAATTTTAAAATGGAAGTTGGGGCAGAGCAAGGTGGCTCTCACCTGTAATCCCAGCACTCTGGGAGGCCAAGGCCAGAGGATCACTTGAGGTCAGGAGTTCAAAACCTGTTCGAGACAACCTGAGAACAAGAGGGAGACCCTACCTCTACCAAAAATAGAAAAAATTAGCCAAGTGTGGTGGCATGAGCCTGTAGTCCCAGCTACTCAGGAGGCTGAGGCAGGAGGATCACTTGAGCCCAGGAATTTCAGTTTGCAATAAGCTATGATTATGCCACTGTCCTCCACGCAGGACAACAGAGTGAGACTCTGTCTCAAAATAAATAAATAATAAAATGAAAGTTGGGGAATTTTTCATCACAGAAAGTGCTATTTACAGTATTTTGTAACTTAAATAAATGTTCAACTTATTAAAGATACAAATTTAGTACCTAAGTTTTAAGCTTTTATTTCAAACTTTAAAATTGTGTTATATGATTTACAAATCTACTTTTTTGTATGGAATGACAACCATTTTCACTTGTTCTTTATTATTAGAGCAATTCAAGATAGAGACTAAACTATTTTATTTTATTTTATTTTTTGAGACAGGGTCTCACTCTGTCACCCGGGCTGGAGTGCAGTGGCATGATCATAGCTCACTGCAGCCTCAAACTCCTGGACTCAAGTGATCTTCCTGCCTCAGCCTCCTGTTAACGGAAAAAAAATCCAAACTCTGTAAAATAATTTTAAAGAGATTTATTCTGAGCCAAATTTGAGGACCATGACCCGGAGCCATGCCCAAGAAGCCTTGAGCAAATGGACTCAGTGTGGCTGGGTTACAGTTTGGTTTTATACATTTCAGGGAGACAGGGGTTACAGGTAAAGTCATAAATCAATACATGGGAGGTATACATTGGTTTGGCCCAAAAAGGTGGGCCATCTCGAAGCGGGGAGGGGCATCTTACAGGTTATAGGTGGGTTTAAAGATTCTTTGACTTGTAGTTGGTTAAAGACATGAAGCTTTGTATAAAAGCTTGGAATGTTTTGAGATAAGCTGTTTATCAGAAACAAGCCACCCATACATGTATTTGTTGTGTAAATTGAGGACCTGCAGGTTTGTCTTAAGTACCCTTAGGCCTGTTAATGGGTTACAAAGGATGCCTCCAAGAAGGGGAGGGGCATCATGAGGCATGTCTTGACCTCCCTTCTCATCGCAGGCAATTTAGTTTTGGGATATCCCCTTGGCCAAGAGGGGGTCCATTCTGTAAGCGGATGGGGGGTGAGCCTTGAGATTTTATTTAAGTTCACACTCCCAAGTAGCTGGGACTACTTGTGTGTGTGGGGTGTGTGTGTGTGTGTGTGTGTGTGTGTAAAAGGAGTCTCACTATGTTGCCCAGGCTGGTCTCGAACTCTTGGCTCGAGTGATCCTCCCATCTTGGCCTCCCAAAGTGCTGAGATTACAAGCATGAGCCACTGCACTCAGGCAGAAATTAAATTTTTTTTTTTTTTGGACAGAGTCTTGCTCTTTTGCCCTGGCTAGAGTGCCGTGGCATCAGCCTAGCTCACAGCAACCTCAGACTCCTGGGCTTAAGCAATCTTTCTGCCTCAGCCTCCCAAGTAGCTGGGACTACAGGCATGCACCACCATGCCCAGCTAATTTTTTCTATATATTTTTAGTTGTCCAGATAATTTCTTTCTATTTTTTAGTAGAGATGGGGTCTCGCTCTTGCTCAGGCTGGTCTCGAACTCCTGAACTCAAACAATCTACCCACCTCGGCCTCCCAAGTGCTAGGATTACAGGTGTGAGCCACCGCGCCCAGCTGAGATTAAATTTTTTTAAACAGTCCTATTCACAAATTTGATTATGCTATTTTTAACATTTTAAATTACATTATGTATATTAATATAATTGCTTTTCAACCACGTTAAATGCTTAACACAGCAGATTTACAAGCAGATCTAACAAATTTAACCTATAAAATGGCAAAACAAGGTTTTTTAATTATTCCAAATGTCTCAATACTGTTAACAAGCTTAATCAAATTCTCTAAGAACTTTCATCTCAAAATGCCAAGATCTAATACATCGGATTCTTTAAATTACATTTGCATGTATTTTATCCTGAACTAAAACCAAAAGTATTAATACAATTGATTTTGTAACTGGCTCCATGAACCCCTATATGTTTTCTTCCTCAACTAACTACTTGACCCTTTGAGTTGTTTCTCAGAAAAGCTGAACTCCCGGCCTCAAGCGATCCTCCTGCCTCAGCCTCCCAAAGTGCTGGGATTATAGGGTGAGCCACCACCACTGGCCTGAAAGGATGAATTTTCTACAAGACAAAGGAGTTGAGATGCTGAAGGCCCCTGGGCAGACATCCTGATGCCAAGATTCACCATCCCCCATAACCTGCCCCTAATGCATATAGCCTCTTGTGAGATACACCACGACCTGCCACAAGGCACATGGCCCCCTCCTTTAAAAGCCCATGATATCCCTTAGGGAGAGGATTTGAAACAGCTTCTCCTGTTCTCCCTGCAAGATGTGATGTCTGTCGTATTGCTTTTTGCTTTTTTTTTTTTTTTTGAGATGGAGTCTAGTAGAGTGCAGTGGTGTCAGCTTAGCTCACAGGAACCTCAAACTCCTGGGCTCAGGCAATCCTCCTGCCTCAGCCTCCCAAGTAGCTGGGACAACAGGCACGAGCCACCATGCCCGGCTAATTTTTTCTATTTTTAGTAGAGACAGGGTCTCAGTCTTGCTCAGGCTGCTCTCGAACTCCTAAGCCTAGTGATCCTCCCGCCTTGGCCTCCCAGAGTGCTAGGATTACAGGTGTGAGCCACCGAGTGGCCAAACAGTTGATTCTGATCATCCCATCTTAGCTGAAGACAATCTTGTGACCTCAGTCCCAGACCTCCCTTTACCAGGTCCGAGCTGGGCCATCTCCTGTTGCACAAATGAACAAGACTTACCCTCCCCTCCCAGCCACTGGCCTGAGGCAGGGGTGCAGGCTTTTGTTCTCAAAAAGGAGTGGGGGATGTTTTAAAGAGACAGAAAATATTTTTGCCCTTTTTTCCAGGCCATTCCCTATGTTACACATTCCCCACTCTCAATATTTCCCTTCCATGTCTATGGGAGGAGGGGTGACTACTCTGTTATAGTGTCAAACTCCTAGACTCAAGCAACCTGAGCCACCATGCCCTGCCTGATATTAATCTAATCTAATCTAATCTCTCATTTGTGTACACAAGGTTATATACACAAGGAAATTCATTCCAGCATTGTTTGTAATAGGGAGAAACTAAAAGTAACCCAAAGGCAATAGTTGATTGGTGAATATATTACAGAACAGCCATACTTAGTAAAAGTATGCAGAAATTTAAAAAGAAAGAATGGGAGCCAGGTGTGGTGGCACATACCACTATTCCCAGCTACTTGGCAGGTTTAGAAGGGAGGATCTCTGGGAGAAAAATTGGATGAGAGAAAGGAGGTGGAGGAAAGGGAACTTTCATTTTTAACCCCATAGACTTCTGCAAAAAAGTATAAGTTGTGAATTTTCAATAATTAAAATTAAAGAAAAGACATACTATTTAAAACTTAGGGCATGGCCAGGTGTGGTGGCTCATGCCTGTAATCCTAGTACTCTGGGAGGTTGAGGTGGGAGGATCGCTTAAGGTCAGAAGTTTGAGACCAGCCTGAGCAAGAGCGAGATCCCTTCTCTACTGAAAATAGAAAGAAATTAGGTGGGCAACTAAAAATAGAAAATATTAGCTGGGCATGGTGGTGTGCGCCTGTAGTCCCAGCTACCCTGGAGGCTGAGGCAGGAGGATCACTTGAGCCCAGGAGTTTGAGGTTGCAGTCAGCTATGATGATGCCACGGCAATCTAGCCAGGGCAACAGAGCAAGACTCTGTCTCAAAAAAGAAAAAAAAAAAAGACTTAGAGCACAATGGAAATTTTGTTATTTTATATTATCTGGTATTTACTTACTAACATATAGCATGTTCCACAGATTTAAGTTGAGAAAATTTCAGTAAAATAGGTATAGCAGAGGGATTGGCATGGGTCTTTGAGTGTCAAAAACTTTCTTTCTTTCTGAGTTGGGTTTTGTTAAACTAAATAAAAAAAAAAAATAAAGAAAAAAAAATAAAAACTGTCTTTCTACATGCAACAATCTGGGGCAATAGTCACAGAGCTAGCTCTGCAGGAGCCTGTGCCATAACATTCCACAGCAACAGCATCAACCCTGGACAGGCTGGCCTCAGGCACGGAAGGAAGAATGTGACTCTGCATGGAAATGTAATTTAGGGTATAGCCAGAAAATTGTGCAAACACTTCCATACTCATGGATTTGACTACTCAGTAAGGTGTAGAGTAATTTTCCTTATTATTTTAAGACTCTAGCTTATCTTACCCCCACTGCTTGTCTAGACTGCATAATCTCTCACATAGCTCTCAATTTATATCATTACAGAAAACACCGTTCAAGTCCTCCATTTACTGGTCAGTCAGAACCTAGGAGAAAATATGTGTCATTAAGCTGCCAGAGAATATGATTGGTCCACCAACCTTGCCTTCAGAAATCCCACAGAATAATTCATTTCTCTACCAAGAGTATACTATACTGTAGAAGCTCTGGCTCTATACTAGCAACTTGCTCATATTATCACAAACCCAGCAGGAACCACAGAGCCTCCACCAACTTTTTTGTTTGTTTGTTTTTGAAACAGCGTCTCACTATCATTTAGGCTGGAGTGCAACGGCATAATCATAACTCACTGTAATCTCAAACTCCTGGGCTCAAGTGATCCTCCCACCTCAGCCTCCTAATAGCTGGGACTATAGAAGCGCGCCACTACACTCGGCTAATTTTTTAAAACATTTTTTCTTTTTTCACAATAGGACTAAAGCTCTAGTTAAAACATTTTTTGTAGAGACAGGATCTCGCTGTGTGGTCCAGGCTGGTCTCAAATTCCTGGCAATCTCGAAGTCCTTAAGTGATCCTCTTGCCTCTGCCTCCCAAAGTGCTGGGATTATTACAGGTGAGCCACCATGCCTAGCCTGAGCTAGCACATCCAGCCCCAACTTTTAGAAGATGCTTGATATGTTGTAGCACAAAATAAAAGCATCAGGCACCAAGAGATGATCTAAGCTAGAGACATTGACTGGTTTGCTTCTTGATATGTCCCTCCTATCTATTCCAGCCCAAATAGAAAAAAACTGCCCCTTTTCTTTTTTTAAAAATGCTACTTAAGGTGATATAGGTACTAAACTCTTTGGATTCTTCTTTTCAACAACCTCTCTCTAATCAGATATCCCCTTCCTGGCTCTTCTCGTCCACAAACCAGCATCCAGCCCCAGTAAAGGTGAGAAAAAGAGTAGGTACTTGAGGAAGTACTGGCTTTCCTCTATCTCCTTGGCTGTCTCTGACACTTGATGCAGGGGGAAGGGCATGTGACTCAAAGGAAGGTTCTGGGCATTTGCACTCTAGAGCTGGGTGCACAAGAGTTACTTCATTCCATGTGGGTATTCATGTTCAGGGGTGATGTCTGCTTTATTCCTGCATCTGTAAATAATAACAACTCACTAACACATGCATCCACATCCTGGCTAATAAAGACAATCACCAAATATTGCCAATGCCTGCCCCCAAACAGGACACACAAGATCATGGTGGCAAAGGGGGCCAGGAAAGAGGGGAGAGTCCAAATCGGGGCCCACAAATGGCGCTCCTTCGGACTCACCCCCTGTTCTTCTGGATTCCACTCCATATCCTGACCTAATAGACCAGGAGTGGAATCCGCCTCCTCCTTATAACCCTGCTGCAGCCCCCCAGCCCCAGCTGCTGCAGCTCCTCCAGTGGACGGCCCGGTGGACGGGACCGGCAGCGGGCCGCTAGGACGCCAGACCCAAAACCAGTAATGGTTCTCCCCCTGCGTGCAATAGGGCCCCCGAGAGCAGATGGGGAGCAGGCTTACCAATATTGGCCATTCTTGACTAGTGATCTCTATAACTAGAAGTCTCAAAACGCCAACTTCTCGGAAAACCCTAAAGATCTGATTAACCTCTTAGATTCTATTTTGTTCACTCACCAGCCCACCTGGGACGATTGTCAACAACTACTGAAAATTCTTTTGACCACTGAAGAAAGGGAAAGAATACAGGGGGAAACACGGAAACTGGTTCCAGGAGATGACGGCAGACCCACCACTAACCCAGGGATCATAGACCAAGCGTTTCCACTCGAACGACCCCCCTGGGACTACAACGAGGCTGAAGGTTGTAGGAGCGTCTCCGGATCTACCGCCAGACTCTAATGGCTGGTCTCCGGGCTGCGGCACGAAAGCCGACAAATTTGCCTAAGGTAAAAAATATTCGCCAGGGGCCGAAGGAGAGCCTGGTGGCCTATTTAAAAAGGCTAATAGAAACTTTTAGGCAGTATATGCCTATGGATCCCACTGTGGATGAGAGCAAGGCGGCAGTAATAATGGCCTTTATAAACCAGGCAGCCCCCTATATAAAAAAAAAAAAGTACAGAAGATAGATAAGTTATGTAAAAAGACACTGCAGGATCTATTAGAGGTGGCTGAGAAGGTCTACAATAATAGAGAGACCCTGGAAAAAAGGCTAAAAAAAATTAGATAAGAAAATAAAAAATTCCAGGCTGAGAAAGCTAAAAAAGCCAACAAAGAAATGGCCAAGATTCTTCTGGCAGCTACAGGGAGCACGTTAAAAAAAAAAAAAAAAAAAAAAATTCGGCGAAGAAGGGCCGCCCCCATAGGGGAAGGGGAAGGCTAGAAAAAAATCAGTGTGCATGTTACAAGGAAAGGGGACATTGGGCTAAAAAATGCCCCCCAAAAAGGGGGGGCCCAGGGAGGAGAACATCGCCTAAGAGAGTCTTACTAGCAGGGCAAGGAGAACATAACAAATAAAAAAGATGGGGTTCAGACCCCCTCCCCGAGCCCAAGGTAACCTTAGATGAGGAGGGGAGCCCAGTCAGTTTCCTGATAGACACAAGGGCAGAACATTCAGTAATTACTGAAACCACTGCAAAATTGTCCAACAAGACTAGTTGGGTTCAGGGGACAACCAGAACCAGGCTCTACCGATGGACTACCCAGCGAAAGTTAGACCTGAGCTCAGGGCAAGTGAGCCATGCCTTTATGGTCATTCCGGAGTGTCCCACCCCCTTGTTAAAAAGAGACATACTCACAAAACTAAGAGCCCGTATCTATTTTTTTTTTCTTTTTTTCTTTTTTTTTCCCCAAGGCTATTCCATTCAGAAGAGCCCGTATCTATTTAAAATAATAATAATAATAATAACCGATGCTAAGGGGAACCTTATCAGCAGCCCTCGGGTTACTCAAGTCCTGACCCTGGCCCAGGCAGATAAATACCGACTATATCAGCCCATCAGGAAAAAGAGATAGACCACTGGCTTCGAGTTTCCTAAAGCCTGGGCTGAGACAGGGGGAGCAAGATGGGCAAAACATTGGCCTCCTCTCTACATTAAACTGAAACCAGGCGCTGAACCAGCCCGAGTCAGGCAGTACCCCATGCCCCAAGAAGCTAGAGTGGGAATAACGCCCCACATTCGAAGGCTCCTAGATGCCGGGATTCTCCGGAGGTGCCAGTCAGCCTGGAATACTCCCCTGCTGCCAGTGAGGAAACCGGGTGGAAAGGATTATCGGCCTGTGCAAGACCTCAGGGAGGTCAATGCGTGTGTCCTAGACATCCACCCTACGGTTCCCGACCCCTACACCCTACTAAGCTCCCTTTCTCTGACACAAACCTGGTATACCGTCCTAGATTTAAAAGATACTTTTTTCAACCTGGCAGTGGCCCTGCGCAGCCAGGAGATATTTGTCTTTGAGTGGCAGGACGAGGAGAGGGAAATCCAGGGGCAGTTGACATGGACAAGACTACCCCAGGGGTTTAAAAACTCACCCACCTTGTTCAACGAGGCCCTCCACGACAACTTGGGTGAGTACCGTGCCAGCCATCCGGAGGTGACCCTGTTACAATATGTAAATAATCTACTACTAGCTGCCCCAACCCCACAGACCTGCTTAGAGAGCACCAAAGACTTACTCGGGGTGCTGGGGGAGATGGGGTACTGAGCTAATACTACGAAGGCCCAAATCTGCAAGAAAAAAGTCACCTCTCTAAGATATAAAATAAAAAACAGTCAAAGATGACTAACCAAGACAATAAAACAGACTGTGTTAGAGATACCCACTCCTGGCCGAGACCCAGATGGCCCGGAGGGACCTACAAGACCGCCCCCTTGTGAACAGCAACCTGACCTGATTCACGGACAGGAGCAACTTTGTCCGGGACGGACACAGGTACGCAGGGGCGGCCATAGTAAATGGACAAGGCAAACTTATCTGGGCTACACGCCTTCCACAGGGAACATCTGCCCAGAAGGCTGAGCTGGTCACATTGACGGAAGCCCTTCGCCGGGCCCAAAGAAAGAGACTGACAATGTATACGGACAGCTGCTATGCCTTCGGGGCAGTACATATACACGGAGCCCTCTATAAAAAAAGAGGCTTCATCACGGCAGAGGGCAAAAAAATCAAACATAAGCCTAAAATACTTCAATTACTAAAAGCCATCCTGTTACCAAAGACAGTGGCTGTAGTCCACACTCCGGGGCACCAGAAGGGGGACTCCCTAAAAACTCGAGACAACCGGGCCGCGGACACCAAGGCCAAGAGGGCTGTAGAAAGACCTACGCTGACAGATGTCCTACACTTGAGCCTGCCATCCCCAGGGATGGGAGAGATACCCACTCAACCGGACTATTCCAGTACACACATGAACTGGGCCAGAAAAAAACTGCGGGTGACATAAGATAAGGATGGCTAGTTCCAAGATGGAGAGCACCACCTAATAGTTCCTGAAGCCTTGGGGAACCACCTACTGGGACACTTGTACCAGACAACACATCTCGACAAAAAAAAAATGTTACAACTGCTGGACACTACACAACTCAGATTCAAATCACAAGAAAAAATAGCAGAAAACATTGTCAAGAACTGTCGTGTCTGCCAGGTTATGCAGCCGGGAAAAATCTGAAGGACCCATGCAGGTACCAGGGAGCAGGGGAGGCAGCCAGGATTATTTTGAAAAATAAATTTTACGGAGATAAGACCGGGAAAATACAGATACAAGTACTTGCTGGTTATAATAGACACCTTCTGAGGGTGAGTAAAGACTTTTCCTATAAAAAAAAAAAACAAAACAAAAACCCTACTTTCATAGTGACAAAGAAAATGTTTAAAAAAATAATTCCCAGGTACAGACTGCCAGAGAACATAGGGTCTGACAACGGGCCAGCCTTCACAAGTCAAGTTAGTCAAGGGCTCGCCCGGCCTCTGGGGGCAGATTAAAAATTACATTGTGCATATAATCCCCAGGGCTCAGGGCAGATAAAAAAAATTAACAGAACCCTAAAAAAGACTTTGACTAAATTTGTTCTAGAGACTGGCGGGGACTGGGTGACCCTTCTTCCCTTCGCCCTGTTCCAAGCCTGGAACACCCCCTACCATTTAGGCCTAACCCCCTTTAAGATAATATACGGTGCTCTTCCACCTGTGATACCAAAAATAAAATCTGGGGCTCTGCCTAAAAACCCTAAAAAAGTGTTACAGGCTGTACAAGCCCTACAACGGGTTCAGAGCCAGATCTGGCCTGCCCTCCGAGCCATTTATCAAGTCACCCGACAGGAGGGAAAAAAGGTTAACGGACATCCCTACCAGCCGGGAGATTAAATAGAAATAAAACGGCATAATAACAAAACCCTAAAGCCCAGGTAAAAGAAACCTTTTCAGACTATTCTTGTTACCCTCACTGCCCTAAAAATTGACGGAGTAGCGACCTGGGTACACCACTCCCACGTAAGACCTGCCAACAAGGATGAGCAAGAACAGCAGCAAGTTCAGTGGAGAGCCTCGGCGGATCTAGAAAATCCGCTAAAGACCAGACTGACTCTCGTGACAACCAGACCGCCACAGGACCAATGATAAAGACATACGGAATAAAATTACTTGTGGTGACTGTTATATTCATAACCCTTATGAAAAAAACAATGACTGACCCAAATCCCCACATGCCCCATAACCTCACCTAGAAAATCACTAACTTAACAAGCCATAAAGTTTATAATAAGACTTCAAGAATGGCCCCACTAAACACTTGGTGGCCAGACCTATATTTTAATTTAAAAAAAATTAGCCCTCTAAAAAATAAGTAAATAAATAAAGACAAAACCAGAGACAAATATCCATGAGCCGGAATAAGTTTTATGCATGTCCAAGGTTTAAAACAGGGAAAATAAGACTCGCGTGTGGGGAGATCAAGTCTCTCTACTGTGCAGCCTAAAAGTGTGTGACCACCAATGACGAAAAATAAAAATGACAGGTACAACCTCTTTTCATCAAAATATCTTATGTCCGGCCATGCTCGCCAACCAGGTATGCCGCTGACTATAACCTGATACATGTAAAGTTCACAGATAAAAAAAAAAAAAAAAAAAAAGACAGACGGTAAATCTCGGGATTATCCTGAAAAATATATCTCTATCAGCGCCCATATTTTGACACTATGATACAGCTTAAACTAAGAGTTTCTCCCATCTCGGACGCTGTGAGACCCAATCCAGTGCTGAAAAAAACCAAAATAGCCCACGCCCAACGATCGCCCCACTTTCACTTTCAAGGACCCCAGTGGCGGAGGCGACAACACAAGTAACACTCAGAGCAAAGAAGTCAGGAGATCCCTTATAAAAAAATGCTGACGGCAGCATATGAGACATTAAACCGCTCCGACCCCAATGCTACGAAAACTTGTTAGTTATACTATAATATCAGACCCCCTTTCTATAAAACAGTAAAAATAGATGCCCCTTTCAACCGTTGGGGAAAAGAGGCCCCCAGGTCCTACATGTGAGACCGCAAAGGCTCAGGCAGTCACCGGAAATGGAACTTACATAAAAAAAGTGCCCCCTAGCCATACACAGTGTTGTGCCGAAGTCCACCCGTCTGTAAACCAGACTAAAAAAACAAAATGGGTGGTTCCGGCGCTCAATAAATTTATTCTAAAACAGGCCTGACTCCATGCCTCAGCCTGTCTGTCTTTAATGAGTCAGAAAAATTCTACATCATGGTGCTAGTGTTCCCTAAGGTTATTTACCACCAAAAAAATACAATATGTGATACATAGATAAAAGGCACAAAAGACGCAGGGTTGACTAAAAAAAAAAAAAAAAAAAGAACCCTTTACAACAATAACCTTAGCCACCCTTTTTGGCCTGGGCGCAATAACAACAGGGAGAGATATCTCATCCTTAGCGGTACAGCACAAGGAGTTCAATAGTCTAAGGGCCGCCATAGATAAAAATATAGCCAAAAATCAAAAAATCCATCTCCCATTTAAAAAAGTCACTAACCTCACTGTCTGAGGTGCTGCTGCAGAACCAGAGGGGACTAGACCTAATATTCCTCCAACAGGGGGCGCTATGTGCGGCCCTAGGGAAAAAGTGCTACTTCTACACTAACCATAGGGGGATAATAAAAATGTCCATGACTAAAGTCAGGAAAGGACTGACAAAGCAGAGGCGAGAGCATGCATAAACAAACAAACAAACAAACAATAGCTTAAGTCATAGTTCAATAGCTCCCCTTGACAGACTACCTTACTTTCCACTTTATTAAGACCCCTAATTATACTTCTGCTCATCCTCACTTTCGGACCATATATTCTAACTAAATTAATTACCTTTATTAAAAAACAAGCCAATACCGTGCAATTGATGATACTGCAACACCGGTACCAAAGGCTGAGCCGCGATTCCTGCTCAAGAATAAAAAAATACTAGACCCCATATACGAGCAAGAGTGCTCATAAAAACAAAAAAAAAGAGAAAAATATAAAACAAGAAAGAGAGCAGGGGTCTGAAATAGGCCTAATTTCGGTCTCCCTGAGGCGGGTCCTCCCCTTCCCGGAAATGACTCTAATAACAACTAAGAGGTCCTGAGACTCGGAACCAACCAATCAGAGCCAACACGACCTTAGAGCCAACCAATCAGGAGCCAACATGATCAGCCACTCTTAAAGGAACAAATAAACTAAGAGAGGGAGGGGGATAGTGTGCCCAGCGTATATAACCTACTGAAAAATAGAAAAGCTTAATTTTTACCCTAGTGTGGGGTCCTGGTTCACAGAGAAGCCACTGCGTTGGTACTCTGGGCCTTGGATCCTAGCTCCAGCTAGCCAATAAACTCCTTTGCCTTTTGCAGCCTCGGTGACTCTGCCTCTCTGTCCCTGGGCCGAGGAAAACCGGTTCTAACACAGCAAGCAGGGTCTGTGTCGTTCAGGATGGAGGGACCGAAGAGGCACCCCTTTGGCCATCGGTAAGCGGCATCCAACAGGGAACTTGCGGAAAAAAATGGGGAATTCCTCCTCAGCGCCAGAGCATAAATATCGAAAGCTAATTTAGGGACTTTTGCACTCTGTAGGGGTGGAAGTGAAGGAAAGTACTTTAAAACAATTATTTGCTCTGGTGCAGCAGCATTGTTATTGGTTTCAATGTCAGTCAGAAGTGCAACTAAATCTTCATAGCTGGCAGCAAGTAATTAAGGCCTTTCATGTCGCCCACCAGCAAGGTGAGACTATTGACTTAAAAATTTGGACAGTCTGCAGCGCGATCACTCAGGCATTACGTTTGTTGCAGACCGAATCAGAAAAAGCTTATGTGGGTGAAGAACCTGAAAAGGAGCCCTTGCCATCCCGGGCCCCTTCCCCTGAAGAGTTCGGGGATGGGGAGGAGCTACCAGATAAGGATCCTCCCGATGAATTGCCCACTCGTGCAGATATACGAGAATTAATTTCTTTGCTTAAAAAGAGTAAGGTGACTCCAGGCCCTTCACCTTCACCTTCTTTTTCAGCTTATCCAGTTCGGCCTTCTGCCCCTCCAGTGGGACGAAACTTTAGAATTCCTTTTACCCAAGGGCCAGATGATGATTTCCCCCTTCCCCCTGACTTTGATGATCATCCTCTGAAACCAGATCCTAACGTTATTCCCCGATCCTTTGCCTTTCCCATTACTCGTCAAGAAGTGCCTCCCGGCCAAGATCCTAATCTCCCTAATGGAGGATGGAATGTACAATATCAGGCTTTGCAATACAAATTTTTAAAGGATCTCAAACAGGCTGTTCAAGCATATGGACCTCAGTCCCCTTTTGTTACTGGCTTGATTGATGCTTATTCCGGTGCTAATATTTTGTTGGCTATAGATTGGGAACAGCTGGGACAATGGTTTTGGAAAGCCCACAGTGGCTACAATTATGTAGCTGGTGGATGGAAGGGGCCAGAGTACAGGCTCACCTTAACTCGCAGCAGCTGCCTCCGGGGCCCACGGAGGAGCAGCTCGCTGGGACAGGACAGTATGCTAACTTAGAAGCCCAGGCAGCCTTGGGTGATCCAGCCATAAATCAGATTAAATTGATTTTCTTAAAGGTTTGGAGAAAAATTGAGACCTCTGGCTCTTTGGCCCCGTCCTTTGCTAAAACTATACAAAGACCCGCTGAACCTTATACTGATTTCTTGTCACGGATAAGACGCTGTTCAGTGCAGTGTCAGCTCCACCAAAGCAGCTTCTCTTATAATTCAGTCCTTAGCTGTAGAAAATGCCAGTCCAGGTTGTCAGAAAATTTTATGCCCTCTAAAGGCTAGCGGGGCTTCCTTAGATGAATATGTCCGCGCTTGTGCCGTGTTGGTGGCGCTGTTTATCACGCTGCCTTGCTGGCGGGAGCTATTCAGAAAGGCAACAGTAAACTCACCTGTTTTAACTGTGGAAAGGTTGGGCATATAAGGAAAGAATGTAGGCAAGGAGGACATCATAATTCTGGTCCTTGCCCACGAGCCCCTAAACTGTGTGGCAGATGTGGAAAAGGACATCATTGGACTAATGAATGTCGGTCAAAATTTGATAAGGATGGCAATCTGCTCCCACCCATTACTGGGACAAACGGTGGCATGCAGTCGGGAAACTCCCCAAGGGGCCCCTGGCCTCAGGGCCCCAACAACAACCATATGAGACTGCAATTCCAACAATACCCAGTGAGCGATGGGACTGCCCATCAACTGAGCAATCTTTAAAAGTAACTCAGTTATACGCTGCCATGTCTGGTAGTGCAGCTGCTGATCTTTCTGTTGCACAAACCTATACTCTAACCCCTGCTGGTGGCGTTCATAAGTTATCTACACAAGTCTTCGGGCCTTTGCCTGAGGGAAAAGTTGGATTGGTCATAGGGCAGAGCAGCTGCACAGTAAAGGGAATATTTGTCCATTTAGGAGTCATTGATTCAGATTATACTGGTGAAATCCAGATCATGGTCTCTGTTTCCCATACTACTCAGGTTTTTGCTGGCACTCGTATAGCCCAACTTTTGCTGCTCCCATATGTCTCCTTCCCTACCTGTAACATTGAGCGAAAAGGGGGTTTCAGCAATACTGGAACTAAAGTTTTTTGGGAGACTCTTATTCAAGATCCTTGACCTTTTCTCTCTCTCACCATTGGTGGCCGTACTTTTAAGGGTTTAGTGGGGCTGGCGTTTCTATCATATGTTCTGCTCAGTGGCCCCCTGACTGACCCAAAGTTGCGGTTCCTACTGTGCTGTCTGGATTGGGACAGGCTCAATGCGTGTTCCGCAGTAAAGATGCCTGTGATTGTTTAGGACCTAAAGGCCAACAAGCTTCTTTACAGTTTTATATTACTGATATTGCTGTGAATTTACGGGGTCGAGATCTGTTACATCAGTTTAGGACATTTGTAACCATCCCTCACTTATCACCTAATGTTAAAAATATGATGCTAAAGATGGGTTACAACCCCATCCAACATCCTGATGCACAGGATTCTTTAATCGCCACTGCTCAAGAAATTCCTCGAGCCCTCCCCCTGCGGTAGAATACAGATAAGCCTGTAAGGATTGAGCAGTGGCCTCTTGCAAAAGAAAAGCTCCAGGCGTTAAAGTCTTTAGTAGCTGAGCAGCTTGCTGCCGGTCATATTGAACCCTCCACCTCTCCTTGGAATTCTCCTGTTTTTGTTATCAAGAAGAAATCTAGAAAATGGCGATTTCTCACAGATCTTCGGGAAATTAACAAATGTATCCAACCTATGGGCCATTTATAGCCCGGTTTGCCTCTGCCCTCTATGATTCCCACTGGCTGGTCTTTGATGGTCATTGATCTTAAAGATTGCTTTTTTACCATTCCTTTGCAGTCTTCAGATTATGAGCGTTTTGCTTTTACCATCCCAGAATATAATAATGGCCACCCTACTGAGCATTATCAGTGTAGGGTGCTTCCTCAGGGGATGTTAAACAGTCCTACGCTATGTCAGGAATTTGTTGATTGTGCCGTTAATCCCGTTTGTGGCGGCACCCACAAATTGTACTCTATCATTATATGGATGATATTCTTCTTGCAGCACCCTCTTGAGAGATACAGGATACAGCCTTTGTAGATCTTAAGGAGAGTCTCAAACTTTATAATTTAATAATTGCCCCTAAAAAGGTTCAGGACACTCCACCTTTCAACTTCTTAGGGTATTGTCTCTCAGAATCCCAAATACAGCCACAAAAGTTACAAATACGGAGGGATAATTTAAAAATGCTAAGTGACTTTCAAAAACTGTTAGGAGATATTAATTGGCTTCGGCCCTCACTTGGTATACCCACTTATGCTTTACAACATTTGTTTGCTATTTTAGAGGACGATTCTGCTCTCGACAACCCTCGTTGTCTCAACCCTCAGGCTGAAGCTGAGTTGCAATTTGTGGAGCAACGCTTGAGCTCTGGTTTCCTTACGTTTCTTAAACCCTCTCTCCCCATAACTCTTTTTCTTTTCTATACGTCTCATTCCCCTTCAGGTTGTTTGGGGCAGTCCCATGGAATTCTTGAGTGGATATTTCTCCCTAACCAACAAAACAAAAGGCTTTTGCTTTATGTGGACAAACTAGCACAACTAATTACTCAGGGACGTTGGAGCTGTCAACTCTCAGGAATAGACCCTTGCCGAATTGTTACTAATTTGAGTTCTAAGGATATTCAAACTAAGTTTGATTTTTCCACTGCTTGGCAGGTGGCCTGCGCAAATTACGTTGGGACTTTTGACAATCATTACCCCCCACATAAATTATATTCCTTTCTGCAAACTCACTCAGTTCTTCCTGTTTCTCCCATTGTTTCTAGCCCTCTACAAGAAGCCACCTTTTTTACTGACACTTCGAGTTCTTATAAGGCCAGTTATTGGAGCACAGTGAGCCAAAAGGTTGTTATTTCTCCTTTTCCATCGGTGCAGCAGAGTGAGCTTTATGCTATCTGCCTTGTTTTACAAGATTTTTCCGCTGAACCCATTAACATTGTTAGTGACTCACAGTGTGCTGTTTATGTTACCTCTCGCCTTCCTACTGCCTCATTGCCTCTTAATCCCCAAACTACGTTACAACGTTTGTTTACCCATTTTCAGGCACTTTTTCATATGCATCATCATCCTGTTTTCATTGTTCACATTTGATCACATTCCAGACTCCCTGGACCTTTGTCCAAGGGCAACAAAAACATCGACTCTTTACTCATAGCCTCTATTCAACAGGCGTCACAAGAACACGACCTCCATCACACTAACGCACACGCCGTTTTTCTCTTCCGCGTAACCAAGCTCGTGCTATCGTGCGTTCTTGTGCTTCTTGTGTGCCCTTAACTCTTCCTTCTTTACCACCAGGTTATAATCCACGAGGCTTAAAGGGTAATCATATTTGGCAGATGGATGTTACTTATGTTACATTTTTTGGCCGTCTTCGTTATGTTCACCATACTGTTGATTACTCATTCTCACTTTCAGTGGGCCACTGCTCAAAGTTCTGAAAAAGCTGATGCTGTTATCACTCGTCTATATTCATGTTTTACAGTAATGGGCCTTCCGGCTATACTCAAAACAGACAATGCCCCCGCCTATACCTCTAATAAACTTGCTACCTTCCTTCAGCTATATTCCATACGCCATGTTACTGGAATCCCCTTTAACAGTCAGGGTCAAGCCATCATTGAACGGGCCAATCGCACCCTAAAGCTTCATTTACAAAAGCAAAAAGGGGGAGTCCCTGAGTCTCCTCATCGTCATCTCTTACGAGCACTCTTTACCCTTAATTTTTTAAATCATTGGCAGACTTTGAATTCCTCTGCAGCAGAACGTCATTTCACGGCCTCGTCCTCTCCCCCGCTTAACGTTTGTGATCCTGTGTATGTGTCCACACCGAATGGAGAATGGAAGGAGGGAGAGGTTCTACAGTGGGGTCGGGGCTATGCTTATGTATCCACAGGACAGGGCTGTGAGTGGGTCCCCACTCGTCGTCTTAAGTGGTGGTATGGCAAAGAGGACCAGGACCGAGGACTTCCTGAAGGAATTCGAGAATCTGAATGCGCAAGCCAGGGGACCGACGCCCGGAACGATAAGTGCGGTTCCACCGACGTGGGGCCAACTCAAAAAGCTGACTCAGGAAGCTGAGACAGTCATCTCCCAGGCTAAACAACCACGTAACCCGAGTACTCTGTTTTTGGCTATGTTAGCTATTGTCACCTGTCAGGTAGGGTCTATGAACTCTTCACATGTTTATTGGACTTATGTGCCATATCCTCCCTTGTTTAAAGCTGTCTCTTGGGGGGACCCTGAAGTTCTAGTCTATACTAATGACTCCACCTGGATGCCGGCACCATATCAGGCAGGTTTCGCCCATCCAAATGAGGAGGGCTGCCTGGTTAGTAACTATTCTGTTAGTGCAGAAGGCTTTCCCATTTGTTTTGGATATGGTCGTCATTGCTTAAACATTTCCCATGAGGCATGGGGCTTGCAATAGAGTACTTCAACCTTTGCGGCCTTCACCGTATTGTTGTCAGTCAGAGGGCTTAAAGGTAAACCTACTACTTGGTCTGAGGGACAGCCTCAAATACCTCATTGTTCTATGCCTCATGTTGGTCCTTCCCTGTCTCGTTTGGAATGGAAATGGTGCCGGGGATTGACTCCTAAACAAACACATGATCACCCTCAGATTGTAGATTAGAGCCCTTGTGGTGATTTTCATGAAAAATTTACCAACCACTCTTTACGATGGCATCGCCAGGGGAACTGTCTAAGTGCCAATGCTAATGAAACCATTATATGGTCTGACAAGGGTCTAGCCCCCCCCCCCCCCCGACCTCATCTTTTGGGAACGTCACATGTTCAGGGTCATCTATGGAAACTATTAACAGCTGGGGAGTTAGTTAATGTATGGATTGCTAATATGTCACTTAACCATTCAGCCTCTGCTCCCTTTCAGGTTAGTCTTCATATTAATGTCTCTTGGCCTTTATTGGCCTGTGTGTCCTATCCTTATTTGCTACTGCTAGGTTCTGTTCGGTGGGATGAGTCCACAAGAAATATCTCCTGTCTTGGTAATTGCTCTTTATATACTTGCCTGAACCGCTCTTCATGGGCTAACTTCAATGCTAGTTCACAAAGTTTATATGTTTTAAGGGCTGGGACAGAGCTTTGGATTCCAGTTAATTTATCCCGGCCTTGGAGTGAATCTGCCTTAATCACCACCTTTTTAAACAAAATAACTTCCTTGAGCCACCGAGTTAAGAGAGCTATCGGTTTTATAATCGCCGTTGTGGCTGGGTTAATATCTATAGCTGCCACGGCGCTACAACAGGAGTAGCGTTGCAACAGTCTGTTCAAACCGCTGACTTCATCCATAAGTGGCATGAAGACTCCAACCGACTGTGGCAACACCAACAGGAAATTGATAGCCGCTTAGAAAGAGAAATCTTACACTTAGAAAATATTGTCCAATGGCTGGGAGATCCAATTCAAGTCCTCACGGCCGGGCGCGGTGGCTCACGCCTGTAATCCTAGCTCTCTGGGAGGCCGAGGTGGGCGGATCGTTTGAGCTCAGGAGTTCGAGACCAGCCTGAGCAAGAGCGAGACCCCATCTCTACTAAAAATAGAAAGAAATTATATGGACAGCTAAAAATATATAGAGAAAAAATTAGCCGGGCATGGTGGTGCATGCCTGTAGTCCCAGCTACTCGGGAGGCTGAGACAGGAGGATCACTTGAGCCCAGGAGTTTGAGGTTGCTGTGAGCTAGGCTGACGCCACGGCACTCACTCTAGCCCGGGCAACAAAGTGAGACTCTGTCTCAAAAAAAAAAAAAAAAAAAAAAAAAAAAAGTCCTCACTACTCAGTCATTTTTGCGTTGAGATTGGAATTCTTCCAGGTTTTGTGTCACGCCTATTCCTTTTAACAGTAGCAAACATTGGTGAGTTCTACGCCAACTGCTAACTGGAGGGCACAACCTGACGGCTGATTTACAAAGCCTAGAACAAGAAATAACCAGTACATTCCAGGAGAATTTGCCAGAATTTAATGAACAAGATTTCTTTCAAGGTTTGGCAAATGGCCTGTCATAAGCTAATACTTTAACTCCTTTTAAATCTTTCCTTAATAGCATAGGAACAAATGTTGAAATTTTAATTGTTTTTATTCTTTGCCTGTTTTTAGTCTACAGATGCTGGCCCTACCGAAAAATAAAAATCAACCAACGTAATCAAAATATCATGACGGTCTTTGAGCATATTCCATCTCAAACTTAAAAGAAAAGGGGGAGATGTAGGGACTGTCCCTGGGCAGGAATTGGCTTTTGCCCAGAGTCAGCGAAGCTGGACGTGCTTCTTGTGGCCAGAGGTCAACAGGTCCCAACTCGGCCTGTTGAAAAAAAAAAAAAACTGTTCCCTATGGCAGATAGCCAAGGGCCTGAGGTCTTGCACACAAGCCAAGGTGTCTCATTGTCCTGCACACGGTGAAGAGGTTAAGATGCAAACATCCGCCTCCCTTGAGCAATTGTCCAGAAGGAATGGAACACGTTTCCTCAGGGCTCTAAAGATAGTCATGTACCAGGAAGTAGCTGCTGGACAAAAAGAGTATAAAAATAAAATGACTGGTGCTTTCAGCACTGCAGTCTTGTACCATCTCTGTGTGTCTGTATGTTTCTTTCTGTGTTCATCCCCTGTTCTGCTATCGGGCCGCAACACAGAAAGTTGTAGCATGCTCGGAATTTATGAACCTCAATTTGAAAAACACTGCTTTAGCCAGTTTCAGAAGATGCCTGTTCTCAGCAAGTACAGGGTCTCGGTGAAGCTAAGATTATCGTTAACATTGGACACACAAATGGCACCTTCTTATTACACAGTGTAAGCAGTGTGGACTTTCTCTAGGCGGGTCAAAACCCATCACCCAAGTCCATACACAGGTGCACCCATCTCTGTGTTCACTTACACTGAGGTATAGGGGACAAAGAGGTAGGTATTCAGGAAATGACTCAAGTTTATTTGTTCCTCTGTCCCCAGGTCCTGTTGTATTTGTTGACTCTTTAGCAACCAAGCAGGGAAGCAGGGTTGTTCAGGCTGACAGAGATTTCTCTGTCCCAGGGAATTCATTTTACGCTTTTTTTTTTTTTTTGAGACAGAGTCTCACTCTGCTGCCCGGGCTAGAGTGCTGTGGCATCAGCCTAGCTCACAGCAACCTCAAACTCCTGGGCTTAAGCAATCCTTCTGCCTCAGCCTCCCCAGTAGCTAGGACTACCGGCATGCACCACCATGCCCGGCTAATTTTTTCTATATATTTTAGTTGTTCAGCTAATTTCTTTCTATTTTTAGTAGAGATGGAGTCTCGCTCTTGCTCAGGCTGGTCTCAAACTCCTGACCTTGAGTGATCCTCCTGCCTTGGCCTCCCAGAGTACTAGGATTACAGGCGTGAGCCACCGCGCCTGGCCCAAGGGATATTTTTGAATCGTAAAATCTGGAGGAAAATAGATCTCATATGTAAAGAAAGTTGTAAAAAAATGCTCTTTTTATCACAAAAGACTGCTTCCTCTTTAGTGAGGCAGTATAGTGGTGTGAGAAAGAACTTAAGCTCTGAAGGCAGAATGGCGTAAGACTTAGTAGCTACATGCCCTTGGTCAAAGCATTTGAAACTTTGTCTCAGTTTTCTCATTTATATCTTTTTATTTATTTATTTATTTATTTATATTTAGAGACAGGGTCTCACTATGTTGCCCAGGCTGGAGTACGGTGGCTATTCAGAGGTCAATCACAGTGCACTGCGGCCTCAAACTCCTGGGCTAAAGCGATCCTCCCACCTCAACCTCCTGAATAGCTGGGACTGTAGGCTTGAGTCACTGCACCTGACCAGTTTTTTTATGTATAAAATGGGGATAATAATAGTAATGGGGATAATAATAGTACTTACCTGATGGGGCAGTTGTTAAGATCATATGAGTTCCCATATAGAAAACACTTCGTACCTGGTACATGATTGGTATCATATATGTGTTTGCTGATTTTACTGTTTCTCCCATTCAACTCAGTACATATAATCATGTATATACAAAACTTAATTGTTCCTATTTGTTTAGAAGTTTCCCTCCACTGATTACACTGAGAGTACCTTGTAGGTTTCCCAAGCATTCATGACACATTTGGAGGAAAAACCACTTAATCTGTAACTTTGTTGCTCTGGGAAAAGGGGAGAAAAAAACCTTCCAGATTAGAGACATAGCTCTGGAATGATGAATAATAATAGCTATCATTTATTGAGTGCTTCTTATATTCCAGGCAGTTCTAAAGCTTTATATGTATTATCTAATTTGATTCTCACTACAACCCAATGGTGTATTTTATAGAGGAGGGAACTGGTGCACAGACAGGTGAAGTAACTGCGCAAGGTCACACAAGCAGGAAGTCACAGAGCTAGGATCTGAGCAGCCCCTCGGCTCCAGTCTGTTCACTTAACTACCGGAGTGTGCTGAAAGACGTCGTTAAACTATCAGAATACTTATGTGTTATAGGTTGGACTGATACTCAGCCAGTACGACAGAGTGTGAGCAGACTGGCTGTCTACCTGCTTGATACCTGTTCTGATTTAGGTGATGCTCAGATGACACTGCCAAGGCAGCTTCTGGAGGCTGCAGGCCTTCCTTGGCGCAGCTCCAGTCTCTGCCTCCATCCTCACCAGCCTTCTCCTCGGCATGTCTGTGATGCTTGCCAGTTCTTGACCCTAAAAACACTCTTCCACACTGCTTCAATGCTCCCCCTACCCCCATGCTGGCTCAGTGTGGAGAATTCAGTAGAGGACTCCAAGGCCTGACATTCCCACCCAACTTGCATTAAACTGCAATGAGAGCAGGAAATAAATCTGTTTTGTGTTAAGCTACTCAAATTTTGGAGTTAATGTCATTGCAACAATAAATCATCCTGTAAATTCTGATGAATAAATCATCTATTAAATCTTATGATGTTCTAATTCAGAAATAAAAATAAATGATACCTTGTCCTTTGTTGTTTTTCTAGCTGTGTTCTTAGAAATTGGTTCCATGTACTTTTTTGTCCTGAAAACACAGAGAAAGTCCCTACAGGGAACATTCTAGATGGCTTCCAGTGATTCTCATGTCCTGAGATTCAGGTCCTTGTGTATAGTTCCCTCCTGCAGAGTCATGGCTGGCCTCAGTGACCAATAGAATACTGTAGAAGAAATGAGATATGATTCCAAGACTAAGTCATTACAGGCATGGAAATTTCCACTTTGGTCTCTCTTAGACCACCTGCCCTGTAGGAAGCCAGCTGCCCTGTCCTGAGGACATTTAAGCAGGCCTGTGGAGAGGCTGACGTGGCAAGAAACTGAGACCTTCCACCAGCCACTAGCACCAACTTGGCAGCCATGTCAGTGAGCTACCTGGGAAGCACATTCTCTAGCCTCAGTCAAGCCTTCAAATGACTACGAACCTGGCTGACATCTTTTTTTCTTTTTTCTTTTTAAAGACACAGTCTCACTCTGTCACCCAGGCTGGAGTGTGGTGGTGCAATCCTAGCTCACTGAAGCTTCAGCCTCCTGAGTAACTGGGACTACAGGCGTGCACCACCACGCCCAACTCTTGGCTGACATCTTGACTGCAACTACATGGGAGACACCGAGCCAGGAACACACAGATAAGTTTCTCCTAAATTCCCAACCCACAGAAACTGTGAGAGATAATAAATATTTATTGTTGTTTTAAGCTACAAAGTTTTGGGGTAATTTGTGAACATTTCTAGATTCTTAATGGCATTCACTCTTTAGTGGGTCACCATGGTTTGTGCTTGAGACAGTACAGGCAAGGAATCATTCGATTCATCTCCAAGTCACAGAAGGCTGAATCAACCCTGTGGCTAAAAGGATGTGGGGGGGAATCGTTTGGTAATGGCAATTTTGAAGAGTAAGTCTGAAAAACGTAAGCTGATTTTGACATCTTCTTGAAATCTTTAAGCAGGGTGGAAGACTCTGGAATAAAAGAGGATTATATTTAATTCTTAGGATAAATACTTTAATTAATACTATTACTACCATGAACATTTAAAATGTCAATTGGAAGACCACTGAACTACTTTCAAGAGACTCCAAATGAGACACCTGCATTTCTTCAATAAGATGACACATACCAATAAGGGAGAGGACAATATTTGAAATACTATAGAGCCTTGTGTGTTGTAGTAACAACAGTTATAATGATAAAATGGAATAAATGAGGGATCCACATATATCTGAGACAAGTTTACGCAATTCCCGTTTCCCACTTATTTCCCACAAAGAGATTATCTTGTTCTCAAGTTTTCTTAAGATGGACCAAGTAGTTAAATAACTCAATCTCAATATAAATGGCCAAAAGATAATGAAAAGAATATATCTCAAAATTCTCAGGAAAGAATTTTGGCAGGGTGCGGTGGCTCATGCCTGTAATCCTAGCACTCTGGGAGGCTGAGGTGGGAGGATCCTCAAACTCCAGGAGTTTGAGGTTGCTGTGAGTGAGGCTGATGCCACAGCATTCTAACCCAGGCAACAGAGCAAGACTCTGTCTCAAAAAAAAAAAAAAAAAAAAAGATTGGGTACGGTGGCTCAGGCCTATAATCCTAACACTTTGGGAGACCAAGGCAGGAGGATCACTTGAGGCCAGAAGGGTAAGGCCAGCCTGGGCAACATAGTGAAAACCCATCTCAACAAAAAGCAAAAAAAAATACTGGGGCGTGATGGTGAGCACCTGTAGTTCCAGCTACTTGGGACGCTGAGCCAAGAGGATTGCTTGAGCCCAGAAGTTGGAGGCTACAGTGAGCTGTGATTACGCCACTGCACTCCAGCCTGGGTGACAGAGCGAGACCCAGTCTCAATAAAAACCAAAAAACAAAAACTTTGAAGAAGGATGCCTCTTTTTGCATTAGAATCTTTTCCCCTTAAAGTAACTTACCAGGATTACGCAATGCAGTTCCAGTGCATACAGCATCACCCACAGAGGTGGGTATGTTGGACAGGAAGCTTCTTTCCCAGGTGGGTAGTTGACAAAATTCCTCCAGCAGTGACAATACTCTAAGGAAACACAAATCTGGATCATTCGTAAGCACAATGGTTAAATTACTTAAAGAGAGCCCCAACGTGAAAGTGTACCATACATAAAACCTCTGACCTATTTGCCGCTGGAGCTGGGCTAGACTCCCTAAAAAGAATGGAGCAGTTCATGTGAAGATGGCTGAGAGGCCACAGTGGCAAGACTGAAGAAAGGAGTTGTTATTTTCAATACTATCCTTGCCAGGGATTTCAGACCTAGTCCTTTCTCACATTATTCCAGACTTTTATTTCTGAGACTTCCCATCTGAGGTAACCAATCTTCTGGCCTACAAACAGCTCCTACCTCCACAGTGTCTCATGAACAATTAAGGTTCTTTGTGTACTGTTTTTACCTGAGACTCTCATAATCTGGACAGTGACCCCACTGTTGATGAGGTCCCTGAGTCCTTGCCGGTTTTGTTGATCCATGTGCCAAAAAAGACGTGCTACGTAAATAACCAGAGTCACACTAGGGTGTTGGCTCAGAAATTCTCTAATAGCCTTGGAACATTCCCAACAGGGACTCCAGGACAAGAACCAGGTGATGGAGCAGCTGATGGGAGAGTCAGAACGTCTTTCTGAGGTAAATTTTTCTATAAAGTTTACTTCAACGTGAGTGGTGGTGCTTTTGCCTGTGTTTCTCCAGATCTTGTGGCTTGCGCCCCACTTGATTTCGTAAAGCAGACAGGCCTCTTTACGCAGTTCTCTGGGGTCAAAGAAGGCTTCAAATTCCCAGGGCTCAATTCTTCTCCTGAAATATAAAAAGTACCTCCACGTTGTCACACAATCCTTCGGGGGACCTTAGACATCATTTCCTAGTCCCTCCCCTCTTCTATCAGGCAGATCTGAAACATGACATCGCAGGCAACGTTTTTTTCTCTTCTATGCCTCAAAGTTAGCTAGAATTATCAGATTTTCTCCTACAAACACAGTGAAGAGGTCTTTTTCCTAGTCATGTTATTTGGAGACCACTCTCTAATACCATTGCATTTTAGTCTTGAATTCAGGCATAAGTGTATCCTAGTTTCTCTTTTAAAGCTGTCTTCGTTAAATTCTAATCTCTTTTTTTATTTTGTTTTTGAGACAAGGTCTTGCTATGTTGCCCAGGCTGGCCTTGAATTCCTAGGCTCAAAGGATCCTCCTACCTTAGCCCCTTGGGTAATTGAGACTACAGGCACGTGCCACCACACCTAGCTATACTCTAATCTTTCTATTTCATACCGACAGGTACCATGTCCTAATTCTTATCTTTGCTATTGCTCAATGATGGGCTCTACTCAGATTTTTTTTTCTTTTCTTTTCTTTTTTGAGCCAGAGTTGCAATCTGTCACCCAGGCTAGAGTACAGTGGCATCATCATAGCTCACTGCAACTTCAAACTCCTGGGCTCAAGGGATCCCTCCTGCCTCAGCCTCCCGAGAAGCTGGGACTACAGTCAAGGGCCAACACACCTGGCTAATTTTTCTATTTCCAGTAGAGACGAGGGTTTTGCTCTTGCTCAGGCTTGTCTCGAATTCCTGACCTCAAGCAATCCTCTAGCCTCAGCCTCCCAAAGTGCTAGGATTATAAATGTGAGCCACCATACCCGGCTTTAACCAGATTTTAACTGTTGAGACTTCAAATTGCTGACAAGATCCCATTGTTGAGTCTAAGCAAAGAGTAATTTGGCCTCAAGATTCTTCTACATTAGAATTCTGGATACTAATTCCTCATAAGAAAGAAATTCAAATGGCTGTCAATGGTATCTTTAGATTTAACACTATCCATGTCTGTGACTCAAGGCAAACAGGATTGTGCTGAGGACTCCTCTTTGGAATGTGGTTAAGTTGTAAGCTCATTACATCCTAATAGTTCCCACTGTCTCTAAAGTATCACATTCATTTATCACATAGCTCAGTCCTTCCACTTCTCATGAGATAACACATTCCTTAACGTGATCTCCCGTTATAATGATACGTCTGGAAAATGGGCAGATAGTATGAAAAGAAGTCAAAGTCACAAATGAGTTCCCAAGACATTGCACTAATGGCTATAAAAACATATGATTTAAAGAGAGAAAAAGAATAGTAAAACTATAACAGATTGAAGCAATCTAGAAGGTAATTTATTTAAACAGAAACCAAAGGACACAAGAACAAAGATACAGAAAGCAATAATCACAGAGAATGAAGTTGGAAAAGGTAAAAAGGAAGAAAGAATGGAACCATGGCAAAAGCAACAATAAAGAAAGCTGTAGTCCTGCTGCTCTTAAAGACCCATTTAGTCTTGATTGAGTTCAGTGTGCACTGTGATGGTTTCATTCTTACCGCAGAGTGGGATCACCAGTTGAAGGACCTGTTGACCAAGAGATGATTACGTCAAATAACATCCAAATACCAACTGAGTTACTAAGAAAAAGTGCTCTATTCTTCTAAACCTGCAAATCGTAGCAGAAAATGGAATCAAAAGACTCTCTCCTGGATCAATTGTATTGAACCAGCTCATTTTGCCAAAGCAAAACAAGATTTTTAAGGGCTCTGCTGAAATCTATTTGCACAGACACCCAATCCCAAACCAGGTAATCCTCCTTAAGGCTCCAACAGAAATGATTAAGTGCAATGGGAAAGTCACTTCTCACAGGCTCCTGAGTGTAATTTCTATGTGACCTCATAGTCTCCCGTACTTCCTTCATCAGAGCAATTATCATGCTGTATCATGATTGCCTATTTACATGACTGTAATAACATTAAGTTGTAAATTATATAAGATATGGATTATGTGTATCTTGTTCCGGACACTATCACACTGCCTGAAATAGATATTTATTGAATAAATGATTGAATGACCTTCACTACTATCCAGTACAAACATATTTTCCCCTTCCTTATTTTTCTGCCTTATTTAACTTCTCTCCTTTTTGCTTATGCCTTAGACCTTATGATGGAACCCAACGGCAGTAGCTTCTTTATTTACTTCACAACCCATTTAGCCATTAAAATATTTTTGTCACCTAATTGAGAAATAACAAAACTCTAATGGAACAAGCCCAGGACATGTAATCATTAATACCTAAGCAATAGTAATTTCAGATCTAGCATGGTGGCGCATGCCTGTAATCCCAGTGCTTTGGGAGGCTGAGGTGGGAAGATTGCTTGAGGCCAGGAGTTCAAGACCAACCTGGGCAACATAGTGAGACTTCCCCACCCCCCACCGTCTCTACCAAAAAAAAAAAAAAAAAAAAAAATTAGCTGGGCGTGGCAGTGGGCCTGCAGTCCCAGCTACTCAGGAGGCTGAGGTAGGAAGCTGGCTTGAGCCCAGGTGTTCAAGGTTACCGTGAGCTATGATTGTGCCACTACTGCACTCCAGCCTGGGAGAGAGACTCTCTCTTAAAAACAAAAAGGAAAAGAAATAGTATATATATCTGATGCCAAAGTTCCAAAGTTCTTTTCACTATACCAGATGTTCTCTTCATAAAAGAGTAAATTTTCGAAGATTAATTTTACCAAATCAATAATTTAAAATCTTATTTTGTAAGAAGTTAAATTATGAAGAATAAAGTTGATAGTAAACTAATATAGTATGTTCAACTTCAGGTATTTATTTAGAAATAAGTAGAAAAATAATCTGAAGAAAAATTGGCTAGTGTTAAAAAAAAACTGAAGAAAAAAGACAGTGCAAAGAAAAAAAAAAAAGGATGTCAGTTGAATGCCGCTTGTCCATATGCTCAGTCAGAAAGTGAAGGTCTAGTACTTCATGTAATCTGGATCTCTGAAGCACGAAACAGTTTGCATACATAGGGAAGGAACTAACTAGCGTTAGATCAATCACCAAGAAAACATTGCAAGGTACCCAAGTAGCCCAGATTACCAATCTCTCCCTGTGTGATGAACTGGAAATCCAGGAAGTGCATGTTATGACATGATGCAGAGGCCTGATCTGGACATAGAAATGGGCAGCTTTGGGTACCTTAGGGACTGGTGCAGATCACGGGTGTAGAGTAATTTGGAAAACAGGAAAAGGAAAAGGTGTTGATGGGACTTTGATTTTGTCTAAATGCACAAACGGAAACATGTATATTTGAGGATTTATATACTGCAGTCCTGTGACTCCCATGGATGACACTGGTCACATCACCATCCACTATCCATGCTTATGAAATTGTGCCTCACCTGGCCTACTAACCAATCAGCATCACTACCTGCACGAAAGCCTGGACTGGAAAGGACAGAGGCCCTGAGTTTGGGGTGACCTAGGCAGTACTTTGCTTAGATGGCTCTCCTGGACCTTACCCTCCATGGAGGGTGGACCCCATACCCCAGAGGAGGCAGAAAACCCAGGCATCAACAATCTTCATTTTCAGCCGAGCAAGGTGGCTCACGCCTGTAATCCTAGCACTCTGGGAGGCCAAGACGGGAGGATCGTTTGAGCTCAGGAGTTCAAGACCAGCCTGAGCAAGAGTGAGACCCCGTCTCTACTAAACAAATAAAAAGAAATTAGCCAGACAACTAAAAATATATATAGAAAAAATTAGCCAGGCATGGTGGCACATGCCTGAAAAAAAAAAAAAGAAAACACCCAAGAAAACAATCTCCTTCATTTGGACTCTTGAGGGATATTATGAACTTAAGAGATCCATGAGCCTTAGCATAGTCTGAAGAAGCAACATAGTGTTGCAATCAAAATTCTAACCTCTAGAATCAGAAAAAAAATGGGCTATAATCCCAATTAGCCAATTACTCTCTCCAACACATTTGGCAAGTTCCCTAACCTCTCTAAACCTCAGTTTCCTAATCTGTCAAATACAGACACTAAGAACACAATGATATAAAACATTTGCATGGTGTCTGACACAGCAATGCTTAATAAACAGTAGGCACTATTATTATTGCATCAGAATCCTAGAGTGTTGGAAAGATGTCTGTTTTATATCGTATTTACTACAGTAGCAAAAACATCATGGCATTAAATGTCAAGTTGAGGGTCTTGAGGACTTGGTCTTCTCTATGCCAATCACTAGGTAAGAGCCTTCTCTGTAAGAATGCTTTTCTTTCTTATCTCTACTATCTGGTTTGCCATGCCCATGCCTATGAATTTTTAGTTTGGGTTGCAAAAAATGCCCACTCAGTGTCCTAGCATGCTGTGTACATATATGAATGTGTGTGTGTGTGTGTGTGTGTGTGTGTGTGTGTGTATAAATATTTAACAGAGGAAAAGGGAAAGCAATAATACTTGTAACATAAACATCTAAATTTGGCATCCCAGCCAGGATCATTTGAACTAACTGCATTTTGTACTAAGTCATTACTCTTGAATTGAGCCTAGCACATATGTATCCTAACCATGAGTGCCAAATTGTTAGCCGAACGGTTAGTTGCATGACATAGAACTCAAGTTGAACTGGTCCTTGGAGCAGGACTCTTAAACTCCTGACCTCAAGCAATCCTCCCGCCTCGGCCTCCCAGAAGGTTAGGATTACAGGCGTGAGCCACTGCACCCAGCCTCAAGGTAGTTTCTTAAAAAAAAAAAAAAAAAAAAAGGTAATTAACTGAAAACACAACTACCACACTACCCAGCACAATTGCACTCTTGAACATTTGTCTCAGAAAAATGAAAACATAAGTTCACACAAAAGCCTGAAACATGAATGCTCACAGCTGTTTTGTGTGTAATATCTAAAACCTGGAATCAGCCCAGATGTCCTTTAACAGGTGAATGGGTAAACAAACAGTCTGTGGTATATCCATACCATGGAATTCCCCTCAGCAATAAAAACAACAAACTATTGCTGCATGCGACAACTTGGATGACTCTTCAGGAAAGCATGCTGAACAAAAGAAAACCAATCTCAAACGGTTGCAGACTGTATGATTCCATTTATATAACACTTTAAAATGACAACATTTAAGAAATAAGGACATATCAGTGGTTGTCAAGGGCTAGGGACAGGAGTGGGGCAGGAAGGAGGAGGGTTTGGTTACAAAAGGACAACAAAAGGTGTCTGAGCCGTTGGAACTGTTCAGTGTCTGGCTGTGGTGGTGAGTGCGTGCACCTGCACAGGCAACAGCATCGCATGGAACTGAGCACTCTGACACACACACACGAGTGCAAGTCAAACTGGTGGACTGTACCAATGTTGAAATCCTAGTTGTGATAGGATTCTATAGTTTTGTAAAATGTAACCATTAGAGGGAACTGAGCAAAGTGTAAGGAATTTCCCCTCTAGAATTCAGTAGTTCAGTGGTGTCACCATAGTTCACAGCAACCTCAAACTCCTGAGCCAAACGATCCTCCCGCCTCGGCCTCCCAGAGTGCCAGGATTACAGGCATGAGCCACCGCGCCCGGCCCGAGACTCCATATTATTTTTTAAAACTGCATGTGAATCTATGATTATCCCAACTAAAGTTTCAATTTAAAGAAAGGATGTTTGGTAGTGTGCAGAGAATCCACGACTCCTTTGACTTAATACACACACACACACACACACACACACACATATATATATTTGTTGCTTTTTTTTTTTAGAGACAGGATCTCCCTCTGTTGCTCAGTGGCTCAATCATAGCTCACTGGAACATCAAACTCCTGGGCTCAAGTGATCCTCCCGCCTCAGCCTCCCAAGTCCTAGTATGTAGCTAGGACTACACCTGTACACCACCTCGACAAGCTAATTTATTTATTTTTATTTTTATTTTTTGGAGACAGAGTCTCGCTCCTTTGCCCAGGCTAGAGTGAGTGCCGTGGCGTCAGCCTAGCTCACAGCAACCTCAAACTACTGGGCTCAAGCAATCCTTCTGCCTCAGCCTCCTGAGTAGCTGGGACTACAGGCATGTGCCACCATGCCTGGATAATTTTTTCTATATATTTTTAGTTGTCCAGATAATTTCTATTTTTTAATAGAGATGGGTCTTGCTCTTGCTCAGGCTGGTCTCGAACTCCTGACCTCAAGCGATCCTCCTGCCTCGGCCTCCCAGAGTGCTAGGATTACAGGCGTGAGCCACCGTGCCCGGCCTAATTTAATTTTTTAAATTTTTTGTTGAGACAGGGTCTCACTATGTTGCCCAGGCTGGCCTTGAACTCCTGGCCTCAAGTGATTCTCTTGCCTTGGTCTCCCAAAGTTCTGGGGTTACCAGCATGAGCCACTGTGTCTGGCTATATATATATATATATATATATACATACCACAAATCAAGAGAAAGGAGACAAGATATCTTTATAAGTAATAAGAGTAAAATGACATTGCCAAGAGCAAGACCTCACTGAACCAGCAAAAGAGAACCAGGCTTCAGCTGGAGCCCATGGTTACTGAAGACATTTACGGCAAAATCCTGCTGCATAGGGGATCTCAAAGGTGGCACAAATTCTCCCTTTGAATCCTGTTAATTTGGAAGGAGAAAGAAAAGAAGGAACAATCACTGCTCTTAGGAAAAGAAATGAACAGTAGGGTCAGCACCAGAATCGGGAGCTGGGAAGTGAAAGGTGATGTGGACATGAACAGCAGTCTGGGTTCCTGCCGAACAGGGCCTCGGGGAGTGGGGATAACCCTGATCCCTCCTGTAGTCAGAAGAAGCCTTAAAGTAGCCGAGAGCCCTGGCTGGTCCCTGTGCCTATCAGTTTGCTGTCACACAGGGGCATATTACCAAGAACAGCCAAGGAGAGGATACCAATGACCAGCAATTATTAAGTCACTCCTGGAACTTGGCAAATTATAGTCTGCATGGGGGTGGGGGTGGATGTACTTATTTATCCTCTCATCCTTTCAAAAACAGTGTTGAGAGCCTACTAAATGTGACGCATTCTTCTAAGTAGTGGAGATACAGCAGTGAACAAAACAAATCCCTATTTTCATAGAGCTTATATGCTTAAGAGGAAGAGCTGGGCGCAATAGCTCTCATCTATAATCCCAGCACTTTGGAAGGCTGAGGCAGGAGGATTGATTGAGGCCGGGAGTTCATGACCAACCCCCTGCCTCTCCCCATCCCTACAAAAATTAGCTGGGTGTAGTGGTGCACCTGTAGTCCCAGCTACTCAGGAGGCTGGGGTGGGAAGATCATGTGACATCTAGGATTTTGAGAGGTTGCAGTGAGCTATGATGATGCCACTGTACTCCAGCCTGAGTAGCAGAGTGAGACCGTGTCTCAAAAAAAAGAGAAAGAGTGACAATAAATACATATATAATATCAAGTTGGGGCCGGGCGCGGTGGCTCACGCCTGTAATCCTAGCACTCTGGGAGGCCGAGGTGGGAGGATCGTTTGAGCTCAGGAGTTCGAGACCAGCCTGAGCAAGAGCGAGACCCCATCTCTACTAAAAATAGAAAGAAATTATATGGACAGCTAAAAATATATATAGAAAAAATTAGCCGGGCATGGTGGTGCATGCCTGTAGTCCCAGCTACTCGGGAGGCTGAGACAGGAGGATCCCTTGAGCTCAGGAGTTTGAGGTTGCTGTGAGCTAGGCTGACGCCACGGCACTCACTCTAGCCTGGGCAACAGAGTGAGACTCTGTCTCAAAAAAAAAAAAAAAAAAAATATCAAATTGGTAGTGACAGTGTTATGAAAAGTATTGGAAGAGGAAAAACGTGATGGGGGCACTATCTTGGAGATGGTGGTCAGAGAAGGCCTCTGTGAAGAGGAGTATTAAAGCTGAGATGTGAATGTAAAGTTAGGGAGTGAGATGTGGACATCGGGCAGGGGAGAGCATGCCAAGCACAGGGAACAGCAAGTGCAAAAGACCTGAACTGAAAGGATCTTGGCTTGTTCAAGGAAGAGCAAGCAGGTCACCATGGCTAGGTCAGAGTGACCAAGATACGCGATGATAGGAGACAAGCCAGATCACACAGGGCCTTACAAGCCCTGGGTATTATTACAAGTGCAAGAAACCTCTGGATAATGTGGGGATGATTCAAGGAAAAGGACTGGATTTGAGAGGGCCCTGCCCCTCAGGACTCAGAGCCCTGGGGATGCCCCCAGCGATGAAACGGCACTGGCCAGGCCTGGACTCGGAATACTCATGGTGCAGAAATCCAAAACACAGAGGGCAAAAATTCAACTCATTTGTTTTATTTGGGTGAACATGGACATTTATTTTGACAATGAGAACTCCTGTTAATAGAACCTGTAAAGGTGATATAAAATAATAATAATAATAATAATAAAAAGAACTCATGTTAACGACTTGCCCTGGTTATTTGGAAGCTTGTTTGGGAAGGCAGGAGGAAAGCCCATAGATCAAGAAGCTCAATTACCATCACCAATCTCTCTTTTCCAAGGAAGCAGATATCCACGATGTTTGAGACAGAGAGCAGAAGGTTCCCCCACGTGAAACTCTTTCTCAAGGGGTCAGAGACAGACACCAAAGTCAGCCGCTCCCCCATCTGAAGGAGAAGTGGCTACGGGGGAGTTGCAGACAAGAGATTCAGCCCCCGTTTTAGCCAGACCTGAACTCTCAAGTGCTGTTTTCAACAAAGAGTCACAAGGTCTGGGACACATTTCCTCTAAAACAGGGTGTGCTTCACCCAAGCCTGAGTGTATGTGTGTGGTGTGTGTGTGAGTGTGTAACATCTGTGCATTTGCATGGGAGAGGAGAAGGATTGCAGAGAGGGGGCCCATGCATGGCACAGTTTCCTGTAGATGGAAATCAGTTCTAGCTGGAAAGAAGAACCAAAATGGGAAATTAGCCAGATATCTAGGGAATAGGACAGAGTCAGGAAACACTATCCTAAGTGTGACCTGAAGAATAAATCTCATGGTCTTAAAAAAAGGAACAGGGAATTTGAGCGCTGATATGAAGGAAGAACAGAGTGCCTGACATCTTGGAATGGGCACTTCTCAGACCTTAGTGCAAATTGGGGCCCTTGAACCAGTGATCTGCTCCAAGGGGGCCTTACAAATACAGAGCCCGTATCTATAGGAGAAGGGCATATTAATGATGAGAAGCTACTTCCTTTGAAGGAACTGAAGCGGCCGTAAGAACTGCAGAAAAGGAGAGTGTGATATATGCTCACTGTCTACCTGATCAATACTATCCCTGGGATGCAAGACAAGGCCAGCAGCCACATGATTTAGGGTGGTCTGAGGCATAAAACACACCATCTTCATAGGCAAGTCCAGGGAAAGTACCCAGATACTTCAGCGAAATAATGTGCTTTGTGTTCCCTTCAATATGCCACTTAAAAGAAAATTTTAATAAAGGGAGAATATAATGGAGAAAAATATATTGTTACTTGAGCCCCAAACTGCTGTGTATATTACCACCTGTCTTACCATGCCCATCACCATTGCAAGTCTTCTAACTGGTCTCTTTGCTTCCAGTCCAAAACCCATCAAATACCATGTAAATGTGTCTGACGCACTATTTTAGTTATATCTCTATGCTATTCAGAAATTCTCCAAAGACTTTCTCTCCACCAAAAGGATAAACCTCCATTCTGTTAGCCTAGCATTCAAAGCCGTCTGTAATACCACTTCAAATTTGCTTTCTAGTCTAACTGCAGATTATTTCCATAAATTCTTCTCTAGCCTAATCATTATATTCCAAAAACAGGTCTCTGTAAATTCTCTCAAATTCTGTTTGTCAATAGGATTCAATCAACCTGGAATCTCCTCCTCTTCTTGTTCAATCTAAATTCTACTCTTCTTTTTTTTTTTTTTTTAATTTTTTTTTTCTTTCTTTTCTCTATTTTTTTTTTTTTGAGACAGAGTCTCTCTCTGTTGCCCAGGCTAGAGTGAGTGCCGTGGCGTCAGCCTAGCTCACAGCAACCTCAAACTCCTGAGCTCAAGGGATCCTCCTGTCTCAGCCTCCCGAGTAGCTGGGACTACAGGCATGCACCACCATGCCCGGCTAATTTTTTCTATATATATTTTTAGTTGTCTATATAATTTCTTTCTACTTTTTTAGTAGAGATGGGGTCTCGCTCTTGCTCAGACTGGTCTTGAACTCCTGAGCTCAAACAATCCACCCACCTCGGCCTCCCAGAGTGCTAGGATTACAGGCGTGAGCCACCGCGCCCGGCCTCTACTCTTCTTTTAGGATTCGGCTCAAATCTTACCCCATCGGAAATCATTTACTTACACATCCTGAAGTGTTCTCCCTCTCCTGTGAATCTTTCTAAATACCCAAATAATTGCGCATTAATTTATCAATTAATCATTGTCAATTCATTTTTTAGTTAACAAGTTGCCCTTGTGCTATTACTTCTGTTCTTATCTTAAACTGTTATTGAAACAGTTGTATTTTTAGTTAACTTTTTATTTCAGTGAAACAAGCACTGATTTATTGTCATTTGGTCAAAATCACTTGGAGATGTAAATATTTTATAATAATGATACATCTTATTTAAGAATAATAATATATTAATCAATGATAGGAAAATTACAAAATACCAAGGACACAAGCATGAGCAGGACACACACACACACACACACACACACACACATGATTTTTGATTCTCTGTTCAAGAATACAGAGTTTGCCAGGCCCGCAGAGCTATTTTACCTTTCTCAGAAGTCATGGCGCTCTGTCTCTGGACTCCTTCACCTGAAACTGTACGTTGTGCTGATTGCTCCTGCCAGCAGCATGCCTGGACTTTGTTTCTTCAGGTGTGCCCACTGTCACCTGCTTGGACTGAGGATGACTCATTCCTGAGTCTCAGGCGGCAGACTAAGAGGGAAGTTAGCCTGGGCATGTGGGTCTTTAGTGACCAGGAAGCCTATGATGCAAATAACACTCACCCTGTAGAGTAGATTCCTGGGGATGCCAAATTCCAAAGTTCTTCTCTGATGACATCTGAATTTTGTAACATTTCTCTTTCCTTTAAATTAAGGTTAAGGCAAGATAGACACAGCATTGGTTAATGGAGAAAAGAGAGGAAGAACAAAGTTAAGAGAGAGCTTGTTACTATAACCTGAAAGTTTTTATGTTACATGGTGGGGACACTGTGGCCTTGACCGTCAGCTACTACTTGTCTATTTCTCACTTCGTCTCACTTTGCTCTTTGCTATAAATCCCACTTGGAAAGGGGAGGGGCACTGATAGATGGAAAATCAGAAGGCCCTTGGCCTCTGAGTCAGGTAACTAGCATGCAAGTCTTTGGGGTTCTCTCTCCTTGAAGCTAAGGTTAAGTGTGTGGACAAGACCACCTCTGCTTTTTTATCCTTCTTGAAAACGTGAAGGCTAAACTTCCCTATTGCCATTGCCCTCTGCTACCTGAACCCTGGGTGAAATTCAAGCTGCACATTCCTCTGAGTCTCAGCACCTACTCCCGGAATTGAGGTCACTCTCTCAAGACCTAAGTCTCCCCGTAGGGTCTCAAATCTAGAGCTTCTGAACTTTAAATCTCAAGACCTCATGAACCTCAAACCTGAACCATAAACATAAGGCTTTATTTAGCAATGAGAGTCAGCCTCCAGCCTCCACAAGATAAAGCAGTTGTTTCGAACAATGGCAGATGAGGCTTTTGAAGAAGGGGCAGATAACCCACATCATAAATAAAGGTCCTTCAGAGACCACGTTTTTCAAGTAAGGCAAGTGTAGAATAATGGTAGAATAAAGGTGGAGTAACATCTCTCCAAAATATCCATGCCCTAACCCCTGGAATCTATAAATATGTTACCTTATGAGGCAAAAGGGCCTTTGCAGATCTGATTAAGGATCTTGAGATGGGGAGAGGATCCCGGATTATCCAGGCGTACCCAATCTAATCACAGGGTCCTTACAAGAGGGAGGTGGAAGAGTCAGAGTCAGGATCAGAGATGGAGGTAGAAAGATGGCAGCAGAGATCTGAGTGACGTGATTGCTGGCTCAAAGGGGGCCACGCTTCAGGGAATGAGGAAAGCCTCTAGAAACTGGAAACGGCAAGGGAACTATTTCTCTCCTGGAGACTCCAGAAGAAATGCAACCCTGATGACACCTTGATGTTAGCCCAGTGAGACCCATTTTGTACTTTTGACCTCCAGAACTGCAAGATAATTTGTGTTGTTTTATGCTAGGAAATTCCCCAGCTGACAGGGTGGAAGACAGGGCATTGTGCAGGAATAAGAAACGAGACAATAGAAGAGAAAGAGTGGGGTCAGGGGACTCAAGGTTTTCCAGACCAAGGGTCCCAAGAGTAATTCCTCACTTGTATTTATTCATCCCAAGAACAAAAGATCATCGTAAATCATACAAACAAACATGTTCTAAAGACATCCCACAGGCAAACAATGTTCTATAGATTTCCATAAAGACTACATATCCTAAAGATATCCCACAGGCAAACTTTAAAGATTATTTATAAAGATTAAGATATTGAGGTGCATAATGATCTCAGCAAAGCTATTTCTAGCCTAAAGCTAAACAAAAACATAAATTTGGGATTGCGGCCAGGTTAGTTTTCCAGCAGGTTGGGCAGTCCTGATTGCAGCCCTGGAGCGGTTTTCCACCCCAGGAGAGAAACGGTTTTCAGTTCCTCCTGCCCTTGGAATGTCCTTACCATTTGGAAAACAGCCACACCTATGCAGACTGTCACATCCGCAGAGGGTCTTATGCCAGCCAATACCCCGAGGTCACCCTAACATGTCGAAGCTACCCCAACAGTTTTATACCATTAATTGTGTGTTAATCTTTTACAGCATCAACAGAAAACTAATACAGTAGGACATACTCACAGGAGGTACTAAAGTGGGTGTACAATTTGGGTTTGTTTTCTACTAGAACTCCTATCAAGCACTTTATCCATCTTCTGCTTTGTTTAAAAACACTTGGGGCCGGGCGCGGTGGCTCACGCCTGTAATCCTAGCACTCTGGGAGGCCGAGGTGGGCGGATCGTTTGAGCTCAGGAGTTCAAGACCAGCCTGAGCAAGAGCGAGACCCCATCTCTACTAAAAATAGAAAGAAATTATATGGACAGCTAAAAATATATATAGAAAAAATTAGCCGGGCTTGGTGGTGCATGCCTGTAGTCCCAGCTACTCGGGAGGCTGAGGCAGTAGGATCGCTTAAGCCCAGGAGTTTGAGGTTGCTGTGAGCTAGGCTGACGCCACGGCACTCACTCTAGCCTGGGCAACAGAGTGAGACTCTGTCTCAAAAAAAAAAAAAAAAAAAAACACTTGGAATCATGAGATATGATAGACTATCATGACTTCGTTTGTAACAGAGGTTGAAGATAATCAACTATAAAATATAACTATTCAGCTTAGGTCAGTATCCTACACCTGGAAATTTATGAATTTTGAAAAATGTACACATACATTTATGTAACTACTCCACAATCAAGATATTTAAAATTCCCATCACTCCCCGCCACCAAATTCTCTGTGTCTGTTTGCAATCAATCCTCCTATTCCCAGTCCCAGGCAACCACTGACCTTTTTGTCTCTATGGATTCGTGTTTTTTTTTTTTTTTTTTTTATTTTAGACAGAGTCTTGCACTGTCGCCTGGGCTAGAGTCCATGGCGTCAGCCTAGCTCACAGCAACCTCAAACTCCTGGGCTCAAGCAATCCTTCTGCCTCAGCCTCCCGAGTAGCTGGGACTACAGGCATGTGCCACCATGCCCAGCTAATTTTTTTTCTCTATATATATTTTTAGCTGTCCAAATCATTTCTTTCTATTTTTAGTAGAGACGGGGGTCTCACTCTTGCTCAGGCTGGTCTCGAACTCCTGACCTCGAGCGATCCTCCTGCCTCGGCCTCCCAGAGTGCTAGGATTACAGGTGTGAGCCACCACGCCCGGCCCCCTCTCTTAATCTTGGTTATTTTCTCTCTCTCTCTTTCTCTCTCTCTCTCTCTCTCTCTCTCCCTTTATCCCTTGAAGCATCTACAAGACCTCTGCACAGAAATAAACCCACACATCTATGGTCAATTGGTTTTATTTTATATTCGTTGTGATAAAAACACACAATACAAAATTCACCATCTTAACCATTTTTGAGTATATAGTTCAGTAGTGTTAAATATATTCATATTGTTGTGCAACAGATCTCCAGAACCTTTTCATCTTGCAAAACTGACACTCTGTACCCATTAACCAACAACTCCCGTTTTCCCCTCAGGCCCTGGCAACCAGCATTCTACTTTCTGTTTCTGTGAATTCAACTACTTTAGATATCTCAACTAAGTGGTATCATACAATATTTGTCTTTTTATGATTGCCTTATTTCACTTAGCATAATATCCTCAAGATTCATCCATGCTTTAGCATGTGACAGGATTTTCTTCCTTCTTAAGCCTGAATAATATTCATTGTATGTATATACTACATTTTGTGTGTCTACTTATTGGTAAATGGACATTTGGGTTGCTTCTACTTCCTGACTATTGCCAATAGTGCTGCTATGAACATGGGTGTGCAAATATCTCTTTAAGATCCTTCTTTCTGTTCTTTTGGCTAAACCCAGAAGTGGAATTACTGGCTCATATGGCAATTCTATTTTTATTTTTCTGAGGAACTTCCATACTATTTTCCATAGTGGCTGTACCATTTTACATTCCCACCAATAGTACACAGAGTTCCAATTTTTCTATTAATACGTCCTCACTAACACTTGTCATTTTCTGTTTTTTTTTTTTTTTTTAATATAGTAACCTTCCCAATGGCTATGTGGTCAACTGACATTTAAGAATGGTGGGGGGGGGAGGGGGGAAAGGGTAATATACGTAACCTAAACTTTTGTACCCCCATAATATACTGAAATTAAATAAAAATAATAAGAAGGGTGGCAAGACCATTCAGTGGGGAAAAGAATACTCCTTTCAACAAATGGTGCTGAGATAACTAGATATCCACATGAATAATAATAAATTTGGACCCCTACTTCAAAAGATACACAAAAATTAACTCCAAATAGATCAAAAACCTAAATGTAAGAGCTAAAACTATCAAACTCTTAGTAGAAAACATAGGTGTTAATCTTCATGACTTTGGATTAGGCAACAATTTCTTAAATATGCCACCTAAAGGACAAGTAACAATGACAAATAGATAAATTGGACTTCATCAAATTACAAACTTTTGTGCTACAAGGAACAGTATCAAGAAAATGAAAAGACAGCTCATGGAATGGGAGAAAGTATTTACAAATTATATATCTGATAAGGATCTAGTATCATCAGTATAAAAAGAACTGTTACTACTCAACAATAAAAAGACAACCCATCTGGGAGGCCGAGGTGGGCGGATCGTTTGAGCTCAGGAGTTTGAGACCAGCCTGAGCAAGAGCAAGACCCCCGTCTCTACTAAAAATAGAAAGAAATTATATGGACAGCTAAAAATATATATAGAAAAATTAGCCGGGCATGGTGGCACATGCCTGTAGTCCCAGCTACTCGGGAGGCTGAGGCAGGAGGATCGCTTGAGCCCAGGAGTTTGAGGTTGCTGTGAGCTAGGCTGACACCAGGGCACTCTAGCCCGGGCAGCAGAGCGAGACGCGGTCTCAAAAAAAAATAAAAAAGCAGAAAAAAAAGAAGAATGTGCTCTTCAGCATTCTATAGTTTATCCATGAAGCCACTGAAAATTATATGAGAAATCTTGTGTGTTCATCTGTATTGTTTTCTGGGGGAGTGTGTGTGTTTCATCAGGTTCCCCACAGGTCCTTTTGTCTCCCAGATGCAAGGAACCAGGAACCGTGTTTTCATAGATTTGCTCTTCCCTGTTTAAATCAGCAGAGGGCAGAAAAGCAATACAATTAGCAGAGCCAACACCTGCCCCCGACGCCCCCCAATATATACATTCCCGTAATTCAAGTCCCTCTAGATTTCTGCCGTCTATTTCCTGCTTTTGCTCTGGCTTTTCACCAGGCTAAAATTTCCTAACACCGTCCTCTGTCAAAATAATACTATCTCTAAATAAGCATATCAAAAGCAGCCCTTCTTTTATTCAGTAGAATTCACTTTTTTTTTTTAGTTTTAGAGACAGGGTTTCATTCTTGCTCAGGCTGGTCTCAAACTCCTGAGCTCAAGGGATCCTCCCACTTTGGCCCCCCAGAGCGCTAGGATTACAGGGGTGAGCCACCGCGCCCAGCCTCCAATTCTTATTTAAAAATAAACAAAAATTAGGCCTGACCTGATTTTGGAAAACATCATTTTATGGTAAACTACCCAGAGGCAGAATCTGTGCCTTAGCTGTTGTTCTACATTTCAAAGTAATAAGGTTCAGGACACATTACCCCAAAATATGACACTTTGGCATTTGAAGAAAGAGCAGAAGCAGGAAGGTCACTCTCACCTTCTGCCCTTCTGCGCTGAAGCAGGCCGTAACAGAACTCTGCCATTCCTCTGAAGAAAACCTTCACTCCAGAGGTACCACCCATACCCAAAGGAAAAACATGCCTTTATCCTTGAAGACAAAGAGATGCCAAGAACCTGACCAAACAGGCCTTGCTAAGTTCTCCCCAGCTTTTCACCACTGGAACATGCCCCCTTTGTCCAATCATGCTTCTGCAGGACTGTCCCCTCATTATCAAACTTAGCATAAAATTATACAGGTTCCCCTGCATCTTCCTTGCTGAAGGCCCTCATGTCATATAAAACTTACATGAAATAAATTTATATGGTTTTCTCTTCTTAATCTGCCTTTTGTCATATATCGTAGGTGCCTCAGCCATGAACCTACAAATTAGTGAGGAAAGAAGTCTCTTTTTTCCTCACAAAGATATTCAATGAATGCAAAATTGAATAGAAATAAATCAAACTGACGGTCTGTGAGTTCGTGGACAGGCCTGCCTTTAAATAAAATCATGAGTCTTAAAATGCTCTGAAATAGCTATGCTCAGGCGTGGTAGCATCTGCTTATAGTCCCAGCTATTCTGGAGGCTGAGAAAGGAAGATTGCTGGAGCCCAGGAGTCGGAGGCTGCAGTGAGCTAGGATCATGTCACTGCACTCCAGCCTGGGTGACAGAGCAGGACCCTGTCTCCTCTAAAAAAAAAAAAAAAAAACATAAGAACTTGGTACAGTGGCTCACGCAGTAAGCCACTGTAATCCCAGCATTTTGGGAGACCAAGGTGGGAGGATCACTTAAGGCCAGGAGTTGGAGACCAGCCTGGGCAACACAGCAAGATGTCTTCACAAAAAATTGTTTTAAAAGTTAGCTGGGCATGGTGGCACACAACTGGAGTCCTGGCTACTCAGGAGGCTGAGGTGGGGAGGATGGCTTGGGCCCAGTATTTTGAGATCACAATGAGCTGTGATTTGGGCCACTGTACTCCAGCCTGAGTGACAGATCAAGACAGTGTCTTTTAAAAAATAAAAAAAATTGAAATAGCTGTGCTATAACACCTGCAGCATTTATTTATGTTTTAGAATAAAAAGTCCTACCCTGCGCTCTCCTGCCCCAATCACAGCACATAACTTGACCTACAGCAGTGGTCCCCAACCTTTTTGGCACCAGAGACCGTTTTCATAGGAGACAATTTTTCCATAGACCAGGTAGAGGGGGAAAGTTTCCGGATGATTCAAGCTCATTACATTTATTTTGCACTTTATTTCTATTATTATTACATTGTAATATATAATGAAATTATACAACTCACCACAGGTTGGGGAGCACTGACCTGCAGGGCACATACTCTATTTGTAGACTAGTCTGACAGACATAAAGAAAAAAAATAGGATACTGTGGGTCCCAAAGCCATGAAGGTGGTTATGCGTGTTGTCTAGCCTTGGGCATGAGAATAGCTTCAGGAGATAATCTGGTTAATTCAGAAGCAGAACAAATCAGCCAACCACAGAACTACTAGAAGAAGGAAGTAGCCACTATCCTTTTAATAATTTTTTAAATGAGATGAGGGTATTAAACACATGGACACAGAAATTGAAATATATTTATTAGACTAAGGAAATCTAGCAGTAAAAATTCAGTCAACATAAATTTACTAATGCAGCCCTGATCAGTAGGCTTTCTGGCATACACTTGCAATTTTAGAAATTAGCCCAAAGAATTCAAGGTTTAAGATAAGGAAGGCCATGGAAGGAAGGCAAATCAACATCGGGCTGGAGTCAGAAGATCAGGATCATTTAAGTCAATGTCATAGTAAACAGGAGCAAAGTCAAGTTCCTGACAAAGCAGAAGTCTCCAAAGCAAGATGCACACAGCCTGGGGGATGTGCACCTTGAAACATCCCAGTGGGAGAAGGAAAACTTTAGAACTTCTTGCCTGAAGCACTGAGGCAAGAGAAGAAAATATGAATCTAAAACTAAAACTTTAATGTGAAGCATTTTCAAATATGCACAATTTATTAATATTAGTAAAATAATGCATATAATTTACAAATAATTAAATAAGCATATATTGAGGCATGTGCTATTTTTTAACTTGTATATATTCAAGTAATTTATAGTCAAATGTGCTAGATTTTAAGCTCTACAATGAAAGTGACCATTTATCCTTATATTCCAGGACCTAGGACAGTAATTGGCATATAATAGACAATAATTATATGCTGAAATTATAAATTTCATCAGTTGGATGAAATAAAAGTGAAACTGTGGAGAGAATTTGCTTCAGAAATAACCTGCACTATAAGATGATTTGTAATGTTTGGCTAATGTGATTTGGGATCAGGCCAGTCAATATAAGCAGCTTGCTGACTCAAGGAAGCAGGTTTGGCAGGTAATATTAATAAGGAAGCTAGAATCCAATGGAGCATATTGTAGGCTGATTAGAATATTAATCATTGAGATAAGGTCTGAAATGACTAGAAAAATTTCTCCAGTGTCTGGTCCTGGAGGTTAATAAATCTTGCCCTTCAGATCACTTAGCCTAATTCCCTTCCTCTGATTTCCCAATACACATTCAAATGAGAACTTGATTTCCATCTGTACTTGTTTTTTGTTTTTTGTTTTCCGAAACAGGGTCTCACTCTGTTGCCCAGGCTAGAGTGCCATGGTGTCAGCCTCGCGCACAGCAACCTCAAACTCCTGGGCTCAAGCAATCCTCCTGCCTCAGCCTCCCGAGTAGCTGAGACTACAGGCATGTGCCACCATGCCTGGCTAATTTTTTATATATATGTTTTTAGTTGTCCAGCTAATTTCTTTCTATTTTTTTAGTAGAGATGGGGTCTTGCTCTTGCTCAGGCTGGTCTCGAACTCCTGAGCTCAAACAATCTGCCCACCTCGGCCTCCCAGAGTGCTAGGATTATAGGTGTGCGCCACCATGCCCAGTCTCCTGTACTTGTTTATATCAAAGAGAATGTGCTGGCTAGCTCTCTTCCCTTGGCATCTTATTGTAAACTCTGATTTACAGAAGACATTTTATGAATTTTCCTTATGCTAATCAGGCCCTCTTGTTCAAGTCCGAGTGCACTACTAAGAATCCTGGGCCTGGCTGGGCACAGTGGCTCACGCCTATAATCCTAGCACTTTGGAAAGCCAAGGTGGGAGGATTGCTTGAGCCTAGGAGTTTGAGACCAGCCTGGGCAACATAGTGAGACCCTATCTCTACAATTTTTTTTTTTTTTTTAAGACAGAGTCTCAATCTTTTGCCCGGGCTAGAGTGGCGTCAGCCTAGCTCACAGCAACCTCAAACTCCTGGGCTCAAGTAATCCTCCTGCCTCAGCCTCCTGAGTGGTTTGCACTACAGGTGCGTGCCACCACACCCAGCTAATTTTTTCTATTTTTAGATAGAGACAGGGGTCCCTGGCTCTTGCTCATGGTGATCTCAAACTCCTGAGCTCAAGCAGTACTCATGCCTCGGCCTCCCAGAGTGCTAGCATTACATGCGTGAGCCACCGCGCCCAGCCCATCTCTACAAATTAAAAAAAAAATCCTGGGCCCACAAAACACAGGGCAGTGCTGGTACCACAGTAGCCCCACCAAAGCTCTGCCACCTTTACCAAAACAACTACTCATCTTTCTTTGATTACATTAATTTTTTAAGTTTTTCTTCAACAAACATCCAAAAGTGCCTTGTAAACATATTGATATAGGTTATTACTGTCAACATAATCCCAGTTAGTAATAGTTCCACTAACTTGTTCTAAATGATTAGTCCAAAGTCAATCTCCCACTGGTATCTGTCAGAATGGTGTTTCTCATTCAAATGATGCATTTGACAAGGTGAGTGCTTTTTAAAGATCAGTTTCGTTTGTGTTCAAGGACATATATTTAGAGTAGCCACAAACTCCATAGGCTTTTCTCCATTCTCCTTAAAAATTGCCCATGCCAGACGAGGTGACCTGTAGTCCCAGCTACTAGCAGGCTGAGGTGGGATGATCCCTTGAGCCCCAGAGCTGGAGGCTGTAGTGTGCGATGATTTTGCCTGTGGATAGTCACTGCACTCCAGCCTGGGCAACAGAGTGAGCCCCTATCTCTAAAAAAAAAAAAAATTGCCCACATTCACTGCTCTCCTGCACTGAAGCCCTAGCTGCACAAATAGATCTCATGCAAAGAGATTCTGTGTCCATTCTACAGAAACGACTCTTGCAATCTGTTTGAATGTCCTTGGTGTCCAATAATTGCATAGTCGATAAATAAATTGTGGAACATGCATGTAATTGATTACTATTAAACTGGGAAAAAAATTAATTATAACCACACCTATCAACCTATATGAATCTCAAAAATAATAAATTGAGGAAAAAGTGGTAGAAAAACATATTCCAGTATTATTTGTATGAAGTTCACATATTTGTGAAACAATGCTTTGTACTATTTATAGATACAAATATACATAGTAAAATTTTAAAGAAATGAATGGGAAAGGGCTGGGCAAGTTGGCTCGCACCTGTAGTCCCAGCTACTCAGGAAGCTGAGGCAGGAGGATCGCTTTAGCCTAGGAGTTTGAGGTTGCTGTGAGCTAGGCTGCCACCACTCTAGCCCGGGCAACAGATTGAGACTCTGTCTCAAAAAAAAAAAAAAGAAAGAAAGAAAAATGAATAGAAAAGATATACACCAAATTCAGGATGGTGGTTTCATTGGGAGGATGGGAAAAGAGACTGGGAAGTTATGCAGGAGTCTTTGCGTATATTTATAATATAGCTAAGTTACAATCTATATTTTTAAAAAATTATAAAAACAGAAGATCAGGTTACAAATTGTAGAAACAATCCAGGTGAGAATGGAGACGTTGATTTAACGTGGTGACAACTGACATTAAAGAAGGGAGTAAGGCCGGGCGCGGTGGCTCACGCCTATAATCCTGGCACTCTGGGAGGCCGAGGTGGGCGGATCGTTTGAGCTCAGGAGTTCGAGACCAGCCTGAGCAAGAGCGAGACCCCATCTCTACAAAAAATAGAAAGAAATGATCTGGACAGCTAAAATTATATATATAGAAAAAAATTAGCCAGGCATGGTGGCACATGCCTGTAGTCCCAGCTACTCGGGAGGCTGAGGCAGAAGGATTGCTTGAGCCCGGGAGTTTGAGGTTGCTGTGAGCTAGGCTGACGCCATGGCACTCTAGCCCCGGCAACAAAGCAAGACTCTGTCTCAAAAAAAAAAAAAAAAAAAAAAAAAAAAGAAGGGACTAAATAAATCAGTGATTCATTAACTTTTCCACTTTAGTTCTCCCAAAGGGAGTGGTAAGCAAACTCATACTTCCTGAGATAACCCAAAGTATTTTACCATGTCTAGAGTTTCATATTTGAAATCTATGTGAATTTTCATTTTACCCCAAAATACACCCATATTTGTTTTAATATCAATATATTTTAATTATACAGGAGTCAGCTTATGCCTTGAACTCCTGACCTCAAGTGATCCTCCCTCCTTGGCCTCGCAGAGTGTTAGGATTACAGGCGGAGCCAAACTTATGCCTTTGACTCTATAATTCTATGTCTGAAAATTTTCTAAGGGGATGGGGACAAAATATGAACAATGACAAATAAACAAAGAGTTATAATACTATCATGAAAACTGCAAACTTCATAATGTCTAATGATAAACCTTCTCTTAATTATGATATACCTAAACAATCACATATAGTGCAGCCATTATATTAGCTGTAGATGTTGGCAATAGGAAAAAAGTCCTACGATGTAATGTTAAGTGAGAAAAGAAAGCTATACAAATTATATCTACATGTGATCTGAGGTATAAGAATCATATATAACATCAACAAAAGACCAGAAGAAAAAGTAGATATTAGGTTTCTCTTGGTTTTAGAGTTTTCTATATTATTTATATTTTCTTAAAATAATTTTTTAAGTCACTGTTAGCATATGAGATCTGCCAGGGAAAACTGGTGACCATAAGAAAATTTGTTATTTAGCTTCTCTAAACCTCAGCTTCTTCATCTTTAAAGCATAAATGACAATGCCTACCTCAAAGAACAGTGAAATAATGTTTGTAAACTAACAGAGAATAATGCCTGTCCATACGAGGCCATCCATAAATGCCAGTTTCCTTCTGTCTAGAGTCTACTATACTATCATATACATAATGAATATGTTAGAGCAGAAATTAGCCAAGATCATTAGGGCTCCAGCACGTGTGTGTGTGTGTGTGTGTGTGTATAATTATAGGCATAATCATGATAGATTTTCCAGGAAGACAAATTATAAACATAGGTATATTTTCATTTCACATAGGTAGTTTTATTAGAAGATTTGCCCTAGGGATACTCCTATTCCTATTTCTGACATCCTACCCACAGCCACATTCATCAACTACCATGTCTTCGTGATGTCGTAGAATGACATTGTCATCATTGTCGCGGAAGAGCATGGAAATGGGGGACAGCTTGGTGGGGATACAGACGGCCTGGGGGATCTTTGGGTCAACTATATGCATCATTGCTTGCACGAAAGCATAACTGGAGCAGTTGAGAGAGGTGGTCAGTGAGAAAGGACAATCTCCATGACAGTAATTTGCCATGAACCCCTTGGGGGCAATGATCCACTTGTGCCAGCCCAGGTCCTGAAAGTTAATGTATAGCTGGTGACGGTGGCAGAGGTTCTTGCAAGAAGCCCTGAGGGCAGGAATGGCTGCCCTCCTTTTTCGGGAGGAAGGCGGGCACTGCCCAGGGTTGAAGGTCACCACCAGCAGGGAAGCATGAAGGGAACTTCTCACTCTGGCACAGGTGTCCTCAAGCTGAAAATCCATCCCAGAGTCTCTGTCTCCTTTGACCAGTATCTCCAGGAATAAACCCAAGTTCTTCTGGGGGTTGCTGTTCCAATCCTTAGCTACATCCAGCAGGTTGAAGTAAAGGGCACCTTGTGGCGATGGTACTGACTGCAACGCAAATATTTTACCTGGCCTGGGGCTGGACTGGCCCCACACGTGAGGCTCCTGAACCAGGAACAGAGCCAATTCCAGTTCTGGTCCCAGGTTATAGTAAGAACGCGGCCCTAGGTCCAGGCCCAGCTGGGCCATTGTTAACTGTTCCTTTTCTTTGATGGCAGACAGGTTAAAGTAGAGGAGCTTTTGTAGACAAGGGGAAGCTTGGGAAAGTTTCTTCGGGTAAAGAAAGAAGCCTAGACAGGAACAGAGACATGTGAGAGCCACCATAATATATCTGACTTCACATTCCACGATATGATATAAATCTCAAATGGCACATATACAAGAGACAGGTAGAGAATTATCAGTTATACTCGAGGCCTACCATTTGGGAGGATTTGTTTCTCCCTTTCCTCATTCAAGGACAGAGATTCTTTTTCTTTTTTTTTTTTTTTTTTTTTTGAGATAGAGTCTCACTTTGTTGCCCAGGCTAGAGTGCCGTGGCGTCAGCCTAGCTCACAGCAACTTCAAACTCCTGGGCTCAAGCAATCCTTCTGCCTCAGCCTCCCGAGTAGCTGGGACTACAGGCATGTACCACCATGCCCGGCTAATTTTTTCTATATATATTTTTAGCTGTCCATATAATTTATTTTTATTTTTAGTAGAGACAGGGTCTCGCTCTTGCTCAGGCCGGTCTCAGGCTCCTGACCTCAAGCGATCCTCCTGCCTCAGCCTCCCAGAGTGCTAGGATTACAGGTGTGAGCTACCACATCCAGCTGTAAGGACAGAGATTCTTATCTTCACATCTACAGGTCCCCAAGGGGGCCCGAATAGAATTTAGAGGGCTGATGAACTTGAATGGGAAAAATATTTACATTTTTATTTCCTCTAAACTCTAAATGAAATTTAGTATTTCCTTCAATTACGAATATAGGTAACAAATCCCAGTAATATTATCATGGCCTATGACATTGTTATTAATAAAAATCATAGGTATGTTCATACACTAAGTTATGCTATTGCTACCTTGAAATTATGATAGTTATAGTCCCCTCCAGGACTTGTTATTTATTGCATTAATAAAGCATCATATATATTATTATTATATACATTTGGTTTTAAAAATATTTTAAAAATATATTTCAATATTTAATTGGTTTCCTTTGAAATCCTAAATATTTTATTTCAGGCATGTAAACCATTAGTTTGAGAAGGGATCCATCAGCTTCAATGGACTGCCAAGGAGACCCAGGGCACAAAAAATGTTTAAGAACAGTCTAGACTGTCAGGTGTTGCTGGCCAAAGTGCAATCACTCAGATTGACTTAACACAAATGCCAGCCATCCAGCCAAGACTGAACCTCCAGAAACCCCTGATATCTCATCCTTAGGCAATTCCTTACCTGAGGACCACAGTTGTCAATGTCAAAAATTTCCATTCTTGTATCTCTGAATATTTCGTCTCCCACCTCACTGATTATTGAGGAACACTGTGATTCTTCAATGTCTCCCCATATAATGTCCTTCTTTGGAAGTAGATGTACTCCCCTGTTTTCAAAGCTAACTTTCCTGCCTGAATTTTCAAACCTCACCTATTCCACAAGGACAAGACCCAAGAGAGTATACCTTTACTTTTTTAATTTTTTGCATCTTCAATTTCTCCCTTTCCACAAATAACTTCTTTGGCCTAATCCCACCATTTTGTTTGGCAGAGGGACTCCACCCTATGTAGGTATTTTTCTAAGGTCATTCAGTTTGTGGAGAAATTACAACCCAGAAATGAACATTCTAGGCACCCTACTATCATGCCTCTTCATTCTCAAGCCTCTTAAAACACAACAACGTTAAGACACATTTAAAATTACCCAGTTTCTTCTTCAAGCCCACTGTGTCATCTGTCCCTTTCTTTTCATTGCCCATCTTTTAAAAAGATTGGTTTATATTTGCTGTCTCTACTTCTTACCACACACTCTTCTGTTATTTTCTAACTCTTACTACTCCACTGAAACTGCATTCTCAAAGGTTGGCTAACTGTCAAAGGCAGGGATGTTTTCAGTCTGTATCCTCAATCTCTCTGAAACAGTCGATCTCTCCTGTTCACAGCTTCTAATTCTAATGCATTTACCCATATCACTAAGTCACATTCTTAGGCATGAAAAGAAAACCCAAATTCCAGAAAGGAAAAGATGGACAGATTTGACAGTGTGAAAACAAAAAAGTTCTACATTCAAAAGACAAAAGACCATGTAATAAAATTAAAAACACAAAGAACAACTAAGAATACTTATACAAGAAGAGATAAAACCTCTGGTTATAAAGAGCTCTTACCAATGATTAGGAAGCCTTGCAAATCACTAAGGAAAAGAAGAATCCTAAATAGAAAAATGATCAGGGCCGGGCAAGAGTGGCACACACTTGTATCCTAGCACTTTGGGAGGCCAGGAGTTCAAGACCAGCTTGAGCAACAGGGAGACTCCATCTCTACTAAAAATAGAAAAAAAATAATTAGCCACACAACTAAAAATAGAAAAAATTAGCCAGGTGAGGTGGCACATGCCTGTAGTTCCAGCTACTCAGGAGGCTGAGGCAGCAGGATTGCTTGAGCCCAGGAGTTTGAGATTGCTGTGAGCTATGCTGATGCCATGACACTCTAGCCTGGGCAACAAAGTGAGACTCTGTCTCAAAAAAAAAAAAAAGAATGGCTGGACGCAGTGGCTCTCGCCTGTAGTCCTAGCACTCTGGGAGGCCCAGGCGGGAGGATGGCTTGAGCTCAGGAGTTCGAGACCAGCCTGAGCAAGAGCAAGACCCCATCTCTACTAAAAATAGAAAGAAATTATATGGACAGCTAAAAATATAAATAGAAAAATTAGCCGGGCATGGTGGCACATGCCTGTAGTTCCAGCTACTCAGGAGGCTGAGGCAGCAGGATTGCTTGAGCCCAGGAGTTTGAGGTTGCTGTGAGCTAGGCTGACACCATGGCACTCTAGCCCAGGCAACAGAGTGAGACTCTGTCTCAAAAAATAAATAAATAAATAAATAAATAAAATAAAAGTTTAAATGGGTCTACTCTTTCATTCAACAATCTCCTTCTAAGAATTTATCCCAAGGAAATAATAGAAAAAGCAAGTACCCACGCACCCAAGTGTATGTAAAGCAGCACCATTTATATTAACAATACATCCATGCCCATGAATGAGGCACCAATTACATAAATTATAGCATGTCTGTATACTGGAATATCATGCAACCATTAAAATAAAGATAAGGAGACCATTTTTCTTCTGACGTGTAAGAGATGTTCATGATACTGGAAGAATGTATAGTATGACCCCATTTAAACAAAAAGATTCCAAGTTAATAATCTATATATGCAAAAAAGAAAAATCTGTAAGAATATGCACCAACTATTAGTGGTAGTTTTCTCTCACAGGACTGGGGAAGAGTGATAGTGAGATTATGTCCTTTTCCTGTATCATTTGATAGAATTAAGATCATCTCAAAATCAAAGTTCCTTCCAAAGAGGGAGCGGGAACATTCTCCAAACTGTATCCTGCGCTGTTCTCCACTCTCCACAGAAAATCCTTCAACAAGCCCTTCACACTCCTCCTACCTCTTTCCCTCAAGGAATTTTCCCCGATGCCTCACGTTCAGAGCCCTGAGCTTCTATCATAATACTTAGCACAACACATGGAAGTTGTCTATTTTCTATCTCGCCTTGTACAAACTCTTTAAAAGGGCAGCCTTTCTCTCAAGTGTTCTTCATATTCTCAAGGCTATCCACAGTTCCAGGCTCACTGTAGATATCCAATAAAAGCTTTTTGGACAAATATTCATATTTTCTCTCTGGTAGCTGTAAAACTAACTAATGCCGCTCTCAATTCTGCATCTGAAACACCTAGGAGGCTGTATAGACATGCAGATCCTCAGAACCCATCTGAAACTTTACATAAGAATTGGGTGGGAGAGGCAAGGGCGGAACCGGGCAGGAGAATCTATCAAAGGAAGACCTGACTAACCTAGTGGGTGGTCGGTTTCGGAAACTATGGGATGGATCCTTATGTGGTGGACACGACAGTGGCATGTATTATTGCTCTGTAGTTACAGATCAAGAACAACCTTTTCCACCCAACAAAGGTAATGGAGAGCTGTGGAGAGGGTAAGCAGGACTCCTGGGAAAACTGAGCTCAAAATCGTCCCCTGCTTGCCGTACCACAGGTATCAGGCTGTGTATGTTGTGGGCTGAAGAGTGGCAGACCGAGTACTGAGGCCACCTCACCACTTTAACCTGAGCTGAAGCACAATGCAGTTGATTCAGAAAAAAACTTAGGAATCCTGACTTTGTTCACGCACCAGCTGAATGGTCTTGAATAGATTACAGGTTACCTGCTGTCTGAGCCTTAATCTCCTTATTGTTAAAGACTTGATAAGAATAACTAGCTTCCTCTCAGGATTGGGATGAAGTGAGATAAAATATGCAAAATGCCGGCACAAGGGCTTCCACGAGCCATCAGTAATTATTATTTCTCCTTCTCCTTTCCTTTCTTCACACCACTCACTTCCAGGTTTTTCTCTGGAAAACACTCAAAATTTCCTTACCTTGGTCTGAGAGAAGTCGAAGTACATTCCCAGGGACGCCCAGCTGCTTTACGTAGCATAAGTCTTGGGGGGCCCCAGCGGTTGCTGCCGCCTCTTGATCCTGGAAGATTTTCTTCAAGATATAAGGCACAGGTTGGAACTTCTGGGGCGAAGGCACCTTGTCTAAGCCCAGAAATTGGAGAAAGACATATTCTTGAAATTGGAATGACTGGCTCAAGGCCAGCGTTAACAGGTAGCCCAGAGCCAAAACTGGCAGGGGAGGAAGCATGGCCTCTGCGGTGGCACAAACCCACAAACCTGGCTCGTCAGGCCGGGGAGAGCGCTGAGGCCAGACTGCCGGCAACTCAGGTGTTGCTAATGTACCTGATGTGAGATAATCAAGTGTGAATTGCTCTCTTCCTAGCTCCTCAAAGGTAATTGGATATGAAAAGACAGAATTTTTTTCTTTTCTCTTGCTCTATTTTTCCAGAAAAAAAAGTTCACAAAACAGATTAACAAGGCACAGACATAAACTCTACAACAAACTGAGGTTGTCAACAGTAGACAGAGTGAAGAGGAGACGTGCATTTATTTATTTAACAAACAGTAAGCATCTATTTTGTGCAAGGTGCTGAGATAGGTGCTAGAAACACAGTATCAAGTAATTCATAGTTTTATACTTCATTAGTTTGATTAGACAAATACACAAGTAAATTTCTAACAGATTATATCTGCAAGGATGTGGAAAACCAAACCAGGGAGAGAAAACTCTTCCCAAGGAAGTTAATCTACACTCTCCGTCAATTTTCAGCTCTGAGAGGGAATAAATTTCATTCATCTATCTTTGCCCTTTGTAATTAAACAAGAATCAGGCAGGCTGGGTTAATTCTGTTTCCTAAGGCATTGGGCACGTCATTTAACCTTCCTAGATTTTTGTTTTCTCAAATGAAAATAAAAACAGACCTCCTAATTTGGCGTGGGAATTTGATGAAATGATGTGTTTAAAGCGGACAGCACAATGTCTGCCAGATGGTAAGCACATACAAAATGTTTGCAAAGGAGACAGCTTCCAAGTTTAAGCAGACATATTTCAGTAAGACAGTCAGGTTGCGGGAACTACACTGGAATAAGCTTGGAGGTTGTAAAATGAGCCCTTTGGCAAAAAACAAAAAACAAACAAACAAACAAAAACATGTAGGTTACCGAATTTAAACTTGGCAGCATCTATTGTTTTCTAGTTTCGATTTTTGTTTGTTTTATTTTGTTTTGTTCAAACAACTAGACGATTTTCAAATGCTAAGAAGAATTAGTTTGCTTGTTGCCAAAATAATTTTCAAGTTTTTTGAGAACAGGAATTTTATCATTTTACATTATTTTATACCACCTATGGTAAGAATTTGTTTCCCCCAAAGGGAAAACAAATGTTGTGTCTAATATATAATAACTTCTCATCACGTACAGAATAAAATCTAAACTCTAGCTTGGCACCTAAGGACATTCTTGGTCTGGCACCCACCTCCCCAGCCTGCCTCATTTCCTGCCACCCACCATCCTCACTGGGGATGCTTTAATGATATTGACCTACTTGTAGTTCTGTGAACTCATTTTATCTCAGAGTCTTCGCACAGACCAAGTTTAAAGGTCACTTCTATTGCAAAGACTTCCTTGACTCACCAAAATAGGTTGAGATACTTCCTCTTTCTCCCACTGAGCCTCGCATGAGCATCCATTATAGCACTTATCACAGTGCCCTTTGCTGTGTTTGTCTTCCTCCTCCCAAGACCAGTCACACCTTAGGGATCAAAACTGTCTATCCATGTAAGTCTCTTCACTTTGTCTTGTCACAACTACAGTCTTTTCATCTAAGTTTCTCCACTGTGTCTTTTTCCTCAAAGTATTCCCACTGCTGAGGAAAGTGTCGAGCAGGTAGGAGACATTCAATAAATAACAGTGCGATAAATAAATGAACAGGTGAATTGGTGCTATTTCTACAAGTCTTACCCCTCTAGATAACCAGGTTTTCTCCATTCCCATGCCTTTTTTTTTTTCTTTTCTTTCTTTCTTTCTTTCTTTTTCTTTTTTATTTATTTATTTATTTATTTTTTGAGACAGAGTCTCACTCTGTTGCCCAGGCTAGAGTGAGTGCCGTGGCGTCAGCCTAGCTCACAGCAACCTCAAACTCCTGAGCTCAAGCGATCCTCCTGTCTCAGCCTCCCGAGTAGCTGGGACTACAGGCATGCGCCACCATGCCCGGCTAATTTTTTCTATATATATTTTTAGCTGTCCATATAATTTCTTTCTATATTTTTTTAGTAGAGGTGGGGTCTCGCTCTTGCTCAGGCTGGTCTCGAACTCCTGAGCTCAAACGATCCGCCCACCTCGGCCTCCCAGAGTGCTAGGATTACAGGCGTGAGCCACCGCGCCCGGCCTCTTTTTCTTTTTTAGAGACAGGGTCTCACTATGTTGCCCAGGCCAGAGTACAGTGGCTATTTATTTGTAGGCTCTATCACAGCACACTACAGCCTCCAACTCTTGACCTCAAGCAAACTTCCCACCTTAGCCTTCTGAGTAGCTAGGACTACAGGTGTGCACCAGCATGCCTGGCTAATTTTTAAAGACTTTTTTAGAGATGGGGGTCTTGCTATGTTGCCCAGGCTGATCTCCAACTCCTAGGTTCAAGTGATCCTCCCACTTCAGCCTACTAAGTAGCTGGGATTACAGGTGTGTGTCACTGTGCTGGGCTCCCATTTCTTTTATCTCTTTTTACTTGTATCCTAGTTAACACTTTTAAATTATTCCTGCTATGTTGCCCAGGCTGCTCTTGAATTCCTGGCCTCAAGCAATCCTCCTGCCTCAGCCTCCCATAGTGCTGGGATTATAGGCTAAGCCAGCACACCCAGTCTATTATTATCATTTTTATTTATTAAAGGCCCAATGCAGTTGCAGGCCAGCAGTCCCAGCTACTCAGGAGGCCGAGGCAGGAGGATCACTTGAGCTCAGGAGTTCAAGGCTGTAATGGGCTATATTCCTGCCAGTGAATACTCATTTTGCCCTAGCCTGGGCAATATAGCAAGACTCCCCCTCTAAGAAAGGGATTTTGATCAAGGGATAGTGTTATAGCCTAAGATGCAAGAAATGACCACCTAAAGACCAAATTGAGCCAAATTAGGAGTCTTTATTAGCTGGCCAGCGACCACCCCTGTCCTGGGAAAGTCCAGAGACAGAGAATGGCCTCGATCTTAAAGTGGGCAGGGGTTATACATCTTTACCACTAATAATACTGACAATATACATACGGCTGAGAACATGTTGATTATAATAATTCATAAGCAAGCAAACTTACAGAAGCAAATAGCATCTGTTAAATTAAGGAACATTTCCTTGAGGAACATCCAAGGAACATTTTTCCAAGGAACTGCCAAGCATAGTACAATGTAACTATACACACCTAATGATTTTAAACAATCACTTACAAGTTAATCATTGTATAATTTTTTTTCTGTTATTCATGTATTCTTTTTTTAACTTTACACAACAGTGAGTCCGTACACAAGATGGCTGCACTAGCCTGCATACAAGATGGCTTCACTGTGGCTCACAGAGCTATAGTGATTACTGTGCCTCATCACAGATAGAAAGAAATAATTGCAAGTGTGGCAGTTGCCTAATATAGCAGAAAAAGTGCCAAATCAAGGGATCTGAGTTAATCACAGCATAGCTAATGACCATGTAATCTTGGACAATCCACTCAGTCTTTTATAATACATACTCAGGCATGGAAATTTTTTAAATAGAAGAATTTGAATGATCTGAGATATCATAAAGAGCTAACTCATTTGGGCCTCACTTTCCTTACCTATAAAATCATAGGGTTGAATTTCATTTGTCTTTAAGGATTTTACAAACAAAACCACTGAATTCTGGACTAAGCCCAAATTAGAAAATTAAAATCAAAGCAATATGGCTAAGTATATAGAACTGGTTCTAGAGTCATAGACTTAGATTAAAATCTAAAATTTATCACTTATTCGCTGTAGGGTACTGGACAAACAAATTGTTTCTCTGGTCTTTGGTTTTCTAATCAATAAGAAAAATATCAGTCCAGCAGAATTATTGTCATCATAGGCATAAAAAATATTCAACTTCACTAGTAAGAGAAGAAATGCAAATTAAAACAATGAAATGTCTCTGTTCAATTAGCAAGATGAAAAAGACAATAACTTGTGTAAATGAAGGAGCAAGGAAGTAAACACTGTTGTGCATGGCTCTGGGGTATGTGTTAATATTATATTTTCTGAGGAGGAAAAGTTTGCAATATATATTAAAAGTTTAAAACCCATTCATATCTTTCTTATATAAGGTACCCAGAGTAAACTCATAGAGACAGAAAGTAAATGGTGGTTGCCAGGGTATGGGGAGGGGAGGATGAGGAGTTATTGTTTAATGTATGCAGGGTTTCTGTTCTGCAAGATGAGAAAGAGCCCTAGAGGTGGATAATGGTGATGGTAGCACAACCTGAATGCATTTAACAACACTGAGCTGTATACTTAACAATGATTAAGATAATAAATTTTATTTTCATTTTACTACAATTTACACATTTAAAAAATTCATGTCCTTTGACCAGTAATTCCACTTCTAGAATATTATTCTAAGGCATTAGAATATAAGCTATACAAAGGCAGGGATAAATGATGGCATCTGATAAACATATATATAATTTTTTTTTTTTTAAGACAGGATCTGGCTTTGTTGCCCAGGCTAGAATGCAGTGGCATCATCATAGCTCACTGCAACCTCAAACTCCTGGGCTCAAGCCATCCTCCTGCCTCAGCTTCCTGAGTAGCTGGAACTACAGGCACATGCCACCACACTCAGCTAATTTTTTCTACTTTTTGTAGAGACAGTGTCTCACTAGATTACTCAGGCTGGTCTCAAACTCTCGGCTTCAAGGAATCCTCCTCCCCTGGCCTCCCAAAGTGCTAGGTTTACAGGCATGAGCCTCTGCACCTGGCTGATAAATATTTGTTGAATGAATTAAGTAATGGGAGTGAACCAAAAATTACAAATATATTCATTTTATTATAGAGAAAACAATCTTATTGTTTAATGGTAAATATATTACAGAATATCCATAAACTAGATCATTACTCAACTGTAAATAATGTTGTAAAAGAATATTTAATGACATGGAAATGTACTCATAAATATTAAAAGCAAAAAAAGCATATTTTGAAACACAATATGCAGAAAATAATCCCAATTTTATAAAAACATGCACAGAAGGAATCTGGAAAGATTGATATCAAAATATTAATAACTGCTATTAGAAATTTTTTACAAATTTGCATATTTTTCAAAATGCTTTTATAATATGCATTCAGTATTTTTATCATCAGAAAATAGTTATTTAAGCTGGGTTTAGTGGTACATTTGTAGTCCCAGCTACTCAGGAGGCTGAGGCAGGAGGATCACTTGAGTCCAGGAATTCGAGTCTACAGTGATCTATGATGATGCCACTGTACTCCAGCCTGGGTGACAGAATGAGACTCCATCTCTTAAAAAAATAGAAAATAGTTACTTAAATAAAACAACATAGTCGTGACCCCTGACGCACAAAGTGATTTGGATGCTTTTGCCACTCAGTCAACAAATATTTATTGAGTGTCTAGAATACTGTTCTAAGTACTAGGGATATAGAAATTGCCCACAAAAGCCTCACAAATAATTGGGTAAATTTTACACTAAGAATCAAGAAGAACTTCAAACGTATAATGAAGATTCTCCAATTCTGACCTCCTTCACACCTTCCTACTGATATTTGAGCCCCTTTTCCTAATAGAGCCTGACTGGTTTTGTTGGTTTTTTTTTTTTTTTTTACCTTATTTTCTCAATTGAATTGTGGATACACTCTCCATCATCTCTAAACACGATAGCAAGCCCTAGCATGAATATGGACATAGAAAGAAATGTTGAGAAGATCTTTGGGAATTAAGGAAAATTCATTGAGATTTCTCATACTAATTATAACCCAAACCCTGGTGACCATTTCTGCCCCTTACTAGTTTTCAGAGGAGAGGAATGAGCACAGGCAATGAGATATTACCTAAATAGGTACAATAAAATTTACTGAGGCTGGGTCAGGTGGGGTGGCAAGAGGCAGGAAGATCACTTGAGGCCAGGAGTTCGAGACTAGCGTGGGCAACATAGTGAGACCCCCCCCCCCACCCCAATCTCTACAAAAAAATCCAGCCTGGGTGACAGATCTAGACACTGTCTCTAACTGAAAAAAAAAAAAAAGAATTTGCTGAGGGTGCCTGAACAGCCAACACACCAAAAATAAGTTTTAAAAAGAATCTGACATTTTAAAAATTGAGATAGACATCAAGAAAAAAACTGGAATTTTTTTCATTTCTTAGATTTATTTGACTACTTTGTGGTATTTATTTATAATTATGCTTAGTGGCTGGGCGAATGGTAAGAACTGTAGTCTGGGTAGGAATAGTAGTGGATGTTGAGTGGAGAAAACAGAAGGTACCGGAGTTAATATTTATAGTATTGCATACATCCTATGAGACCTCATTCTTGCCATTTAACAGCTTGAGCATTTACCGTATTGCTAAAAACAAAACAAAATAATTCATGAAAACCTTTAGAATCACATAATGACTACATAATCATATCACTTTGTATGAATGTGCTAGATTTTACTCATTTGGGATTTTTTTTCTTTTTATCTTTAGACAATAAGTATTAATAATTGTCATTAGCTGCGTTTTATAACACGTCAATTAAACTTTATCTGGGCCAGGCACAGTGGCTCATGCCTGTAATCCTAACACTCTGGGAGGCCAAGGCGGGTGGATTGTTGGAGCTCAGGAGTTCGAGACCAGCCCGAGCAAGAGCGAGACACTGTCTCTACTAAAAATAATAGAAAGAAATTAACTGGACAACTAAAAATATATGTATAGAAAAAAATTAGCTAGGCATGGTGGCACATGTCTGTGGTCCCAGCTACTTGGGAGGCTGAGGCAGGAGGATTGCTTGAGCCCAGGAGTTTGAGGTTACTGTGAGCTAGGCTGACGCCATGGCACTCTAGCCCAGGGAACAGAGAGCGACTCTGTCTCAAAAAAAAAAAAAAAACCTAGCAAACTGATCCTTTATCATAGACAGACTGAGAAGCGCTATTCTATTTTTTTTTTTTTTAAGCCTGGCTAATTTTTTTCCATATATATTTTTAGCTGTCCAGATCATTTCTTTCTATTTTTAGTAGACATGAGGTCTCACTCTTGCTCAGGCTTGTCTCGAGCTCCTGACCTCGACCGATCCTCCTGCCTTGGCCTCCCAGAGTGCTAGGATTATAGGCATGAGCCACTGCGCCCTGCCAGAAGTGCTGTTCTAAAATATTTTTTTTTTTTTTTTTTTGAGACAGAGTCTCACTCTGTTGCCCGGGCTAGAGTGAGTGCCGTGGCGTCAGCCTAGCTCACAGCAACCTCAAACTCCTGGGCTCAAGCGATCCTCCTGCCTCAGCCTCCCGAGTAGCTGGGACTACAGGCATGCACCACCATGCCCGGCTAATTTTTTCTATATATATTTTTAGCTGTCCATATAATTTCTTTCTATTTTTAGTAGAGATGGGGTCTCGCTCTTGCTCAGGCTGGTCTCGAACTCCTGAGCTCAAACGATCCGCCCACCTCGGCCTCCCAGAGTGCTAGGATTACAGGCGTGAGCCACCGCACCCGGCCCTAAAATATTTTTTTTAACTCAGTATATTAGTTTCCTATTGCTGCTGTAACAAATTACTACAAATTTAGTGCCTTAACACAACACAAATTATTTTACAGTTCTGGAGGTCGGAAGTCCCCCAGGGGTCCTCCTGAGTTAACATTCATGTGTAAGTGTGGCTGTGTTCCTTCTGGAAGCTCTAGAGGAGAATCTCTTTCCTTGCCTTTTCTAGCTTCTAGAAAATTCCTGTATCTCTTGACTGGTGTCTTTCTCCTCCATTTGCAAAGCCAGCAGCATAACATCTTTAAGTCTTTAACTGATCTTCTTCTTCCACGTGTAAGGACTCTTACAATTACATTGGGCCCACACATAATCCAGGATAATCTTCCCATTCAAGATCCTTAACTTAATCACATCTGCAAAGTTCCTTTGCCATGCAAGGTCACATGTTCACAGGTTTAGGGGATTTTTTTTTTTTGGAGACACAGTCTCACTCCATTGCCCTGAGTAGAGTGCCGTGGCGTCAGCCTAGCTCACAGCAACCTCCAACTCCTGGGCTCAAGCAATCCTCCTGCCTCAGCCTCCCTAGTAGCGGAGACTACAGGCACACACCACGATGTATAAAATGTATTTATACATTTATGTGTATTTTATCCAGCACGTGTATAAGATATTTTGACATATAATCTAAAATGCTTTTCTAAAAGGATGTACAACTTACATCCTGTTGTTTGGGATATTAACTTGATGCAATGGTAACCTCCAAATATACTGCTGGTACGCCATCCCAGAGGTCAGGGACAGGCAGGCTCACAAACCAAATGAAGATGCTCAATCCCTGATGGTCTAGTGACTAAAAAAAATAAAATAAAAATATGCTCAAATCACCTTTATTGAATGAACTGGAAACACACTGAGAAGCAAGGGGAAATAAATGGGGTGGGCTAAAGTGGGGTTTGCACCCCACTTTGCACTTGAAATGGGGTGCAAAGTGGGGTGGAGGGACCACACTGCCTGACGCTTGGATTACTCAGTGTTCACATGTCTTGTCTGTCTCTCTCTCTACCACATCAGCCTTTTCCGCTGGTGATACAGTTATGAGAAGCAGAACTGAGCTTTAAGCAAGGGGGCTCTGCAGATGCAGGGAGCCAACATACACTTGCCCTGTCAGAGGGATGCAGAGTCAAGTATCACAGCTATGGCTGCCACTCAGCCTGGTAAACAGCTGTAGGATCTGTCTGCATTTCCAGAGGAGAGCACGGTGGAACAGAATGGAACCATGATGGCTGTTATCACAGGTTCCCAATTTAGGGTTGACATAGCTATCAGCCTCTATAAGTAACACTTTTGTTTGTTCCATCATATATTCCATTTATTCTATTATCTTTAATGTCTTACTAACTTACTCTATATTTAGCACATCTTATGAGTTCTGCCTGTGTCTCACAAGCTTCTTGCTTGCTCATTATGTATATTTAACCATCCTCTGAGTCTTGCCCGTATCTCATATACTGCTGTAAGTCATGTATGCATAAACTCAGGTTACATACTGTGAGCTAATCATAAGTGGCTATCTGTCCTTAACTCTGTTTATCAGCTTCATGCATTCCATTTGTTTTTATTTTGTTCTATGACACAAGTGAATATTCTCAAATAATGCAGCAAACACACACTGCAGATCCCATTAACAGTGCATTTAAGTACCATTTTTCCCAACATATACTGCCACTGCTTCACTAATCTTTTTGTTTTTGTTTTTCCTAATCCATTAGGGAGAATAAATAAAATAAACTCAGTCATTTTCATCTCTCTCTTCAATCTCATCCATGTTCTCCTCTTTACTAGGTTCTTCCTAGCAATATACATTCTTTTCCCCATCTTAAAATTTTTTTTTCACTAAAACAGATCACATCTTTTATTTCTTCAGGAAAGAACATCTATATTAACACAACAAAAAAGCACCTCTTCTCCATCATCTGAGGGATTAGTTTGTTGCTCCTTTAAGAGGAACCTAAGATCATGTCTTTATGATTTCCTCAAGCATTTTTTGAGAAAACTTTACACCTCCAATAACAAAGGATAAGGAGTCTATGATATTTTAAAGGACCATTACGTTTTATAAGCGTTGCCAACCATGAATTTAGTAAAATCTTAAAAAAAAATTTTATAACCCTACTACTCCATTTTCTACTCCCCTTTGCAGCAAAGCTTTTTGAAATAGTTGATCATACTTGCTACCTCCAATTCTTATTCTTTAATACTACAACACTATTGTCCAAGTTACCAATGACACATTGCCAAGTCCAATACCCAGTTCTGTTTTTTTTTTGAAACAAAGTCTCACTCTGTTGCCCAGGCTAGAGTGCGGTGGCATCAGCCTAGCTCACAGCAACCTCAAACTCCTGGGCTCAAGCAATCTTCCTGCCTCAGCCTCCCGAGTAGCTGGGACTACAGGCATGTGCCAGCATGCCTGGCTAATTTTTTCTATACATATTTTTAGTTGTCCATATAATTTCTTTCTATTTTTAGTAGAGACGGGGGTCTTGCTCTTGCTCAGGCTGGTTTCGAACTCCTGAGCTCAAACGATCCACCCACTTCAGCCTCCCAGAGTGCTAGGATTATAGGCGTGAGCCACCGCACCCAGCCCAATACCCAGTTCTTAACCTTCATCTTACTTGACGACAGCAGCATGTGACACAGTTGGTCACTCCTTCCTACTTTCTGTACTCACTTGGTTTCCAGGATAGCGGTTTTCTAGGTGTCCTGCCAATCACAACAGTCACTCTTTCTCAGGCTCCTTTTCTGGTTCCTCTTCTCACTGGTCTCTTAGACTTGGGGTGTCCAAGACTCAGGCCTTGTGTCTCTTTCTTCCCCAACTACATTCACTACCTTGGTGATCTCACCTAGTATCATGGCTTCAAATGCCATATAGTATGCCCATGACTTTCTAGTTTATATATCTAGCTCAAACTTTCTCTGAACTCAAGAACCCTTATCCTAGCTGTCTATGCATCTCCTCTTGGATGTTTAAAACGCACTGTAGGTCCTGGTGTGGTGGTTCGCGCTCCTAAGAGAACCCGAGGCAGGAGGATAGCTTGAGGTCAGAAGTTCGAGACCAGCCTGAGCAAGAGTGAGACCTCATCTCCACTAAAAATAGAAAGAAATTAGCTGGGCATGGTGGCGCATGCCTGTAGTCCCAGCTACTTGGGAGGCTGAGGCAGGAGGATGGCTTGAGCCCAGGAGTTTGTAGTTGCTGTGAGCAGGCTGACGCCACAGCACTCTAGCCTGGGGAACAGAGTGAGACTCTGTCTCAAAAATAAATAAATAAAATAAAAAGCACTGTAAACCAGGCACAGTGGGTCACGCTTTATAATTCCAACACGTGGGTAGGCTGAGGCAGGAGGATCCCTTAAGACCAGCCTGGACACCACCTTAACCAAAACTTAAAAAAAAAAAAAGTTATCTGGGCACGGTGGCACACCTCTGCAGTCCCAGCTACTTCGAAGGCTGAGGCAGTAGGATCATTTGACCTCAGGAATTCGAGGCTGGCATGAGCCACTGAACTCCAGCTTGGGTGACAGAGGGAAACCCTGTCTCAAATAAATAAACAAACAGATAAATAGATACATAAACAAACAAATAGCATTGTAAAAGTTTATTTTTGTCCAAAATGGATTTCCTGATCTACACCCTCTACCCTACCGCATCCCACCCCTATAATCATTACTGCCTGCAGGCTTTTCTAACTCATCTGATGCTAACCTTGTCCTTCCAGTAGTTTAGGACAAAGCCTTGGACTCATCTTTGACTCCTTTCTGTCTCTCATTCCCCATATGCAGTTCATTGGTTAATTTTATTCACTCTATCTTCAAAATATTTTCAGAATGAGATCATTTCTTATCATCTCCACTGCTACAACCCTAATCTGAGACACTATTTTTTTGTTTTTGAGACGGGGTCTGGTTATGTTGCTCAGGCTGGTCTCAAACTCCTGGGCTCAAGCGAACCTCCTGCCTCAGCCTCCCAAGTAGCTGGGACCTTGGGGGTGTGCCGCCTCTCGTGGCTGAGACTATTATTTCTCATCTGAATTATGCCATAAGCTTCACATCAGTCTCTGCTTACAACCTTGGTCCCATCCTCAGCTCTGCCAGTCCGATCTCAACACATCAGCCAAATTCCTCGCACCGTTCAGTGAACTCATTCCTTCCTCTCCTCAGAACCCTCAGTGGCTCTGTATTGCACTCAGAGTAAAAGCCAATGTCTACCAGACCCTACCCCAGTTACCTTATCCACTAATTTTATCCCTTGCTCTCTCTGCTCCAGCCACGCTCGTTTTGCTGCTACTTCAATTCTTTTTGTACTTGCTGTTCAGTCTGCCAGGAAGACTCTCCATAGATATCCCCAAGTCTGACCTCACCTGCTTCAAGTCTGTGTACATTCCTCACTGTCTTGTTAAGAGTCATCTTTGCCATTCTATTTTAAATCCCAACATCTCCTCCTCACCCACAATTTACAATCTCTTACCCTGTTGTATTTTGCTCCTAGCATGTTATCTTCTAACTCACTAATAATTTCATTTATCTATTCAACAATATTTGTTTCAGCCTTTAAACATTGTTTAAGCATTTGGGATATATCAGTGAACTAAACAGATAAAAAAAAAAAATCTCTTGAACTCAAGCAACTTACATTCCAGTGTAGTAGGACAGTCAGCACACAATAAATATAATAAATAAGTAAATATTATTTGTTGAGTAAATAAATGGATTTATCTTTGGACACTTCCCCAAATACTTCTATAGAACAAATTTCCAGAAATGAAATTGTTTAGGCAAAGAATATGCACATTTTAAGTTTTTGTACACTGTAGCCAAATTGCTTATCAACAACCAAAAGGAAAAATTGGTCTCCACATTTATGTACATACATATAGATGCATATATTCACATATAAATATTTGTCACAGGAGTACTATCTTTTCTAAGTCTGGCCTTTAACAATCTGAAAGCATGTCTTTTATCTTTTATGAAACGATGTTAAGAGTAAATAAATGGTGGTATTTTTCATTAACATTCTTTTCTTTATTAAGCTTTAGACAGTACCATTCTTACTAGAAAAAAATTGGATTTTTTTAGAAGGTGGAAATGGTATGGTTTTTTAAATCACAAAGTATGATAATCACTGACTTAGAATAGTCAGTATGACATTTTTCTGTTCATAACTGACATGGCTGGATCTTAATGACAAGTAGTAAAAATAAATAAATATTTAAATAAAAATAACTTAGATGGATTTTAAAAATTAAGACATCCTGGAAGTTACTATCTTTAATTTATAAATTTATATATTCAGAAGACATACATAATGAGGACAGCCTACCTCAAGGTATTAGGCATTTGTGAAAACTTGTCCAGGAATAAAAATAAATATAAGAATTTAGCAATAGTCAATTATATATCCTAGACAGGGTAAGTAAAATTATAAAATATTCATTGGAAGGACATGTAAAAAGAAATTATAAAATAAAAAATATTTAACACATAGTTTAATAGCTTTATAAACTAAAATTAGATAAAAGATAAAGTATTACATTATAAAATTTAACATGTAATGTTTTGTATATTTTGTAAACTATGGTTAAGAAGCCTTTTTTTTACTTTCACAGCACTTTGCTGTGAAACTGAAAGAAGCAGGTTTTTTGTTTTTTTTTTTTAAGACAGAGTCTCACTCTGTTGCCCAGGCTAGAGTGCCATGGCGTCAGCCTAGCTCACAGCTACCTCAAACTCCTGGGCTCAAGCAATCTTCCTGCCTCAGCCTCCCAAGTAGCTGGAACTACAGGTATGTGCCACCAGGCCCGGCTAATTTTTCTATATATATTTTTAGCTGCCCATATAATTTCTTTCTATTTTTAGTAGAGACAGGGTCTCGCTCTTGCTCAGGCTGGTCTCGAACTCCTGAGCTCAAACAATCCTCCCACCTCGGCCTCCCAGAGTGCTAGGATTATAGGCGTGAGCCACCACACCCAGCTAAGAAACAGTTTCTTGAGTGGAAATTTAAAACTAAATATCTCTAAACAACTTCTCTTCTGGATAACATTTGTGAATCTTTTTGATTTCTGCAAAAGCTAGGATAATGAAATATTAATGCTTAAATGTCTAAATTGTCTTTTTTAAATTTCAACAGACTTACTTACGGGGTACAAGTGGAGTTTTGTTACATGGATATATTGTGTAGTGGTAAAGTCTGGCCTTTTAGTGCGTGCATTACCTGAATAGTGTACATTGTACCCAATAGGTAATTTTTAATCCCTCAGCCCACCCTAAATCGTCTATCTTATCTAAAAGATTACTTTTTTTTTTTTTATTTTTTTGAGACAGAGTCTCACTTGTGGCCCTGAGTAGAGTGCTGTATCATCAGCCTAGCCTATTGCAACCTCAAACTCCTGGACTCAAGTTATTCTCCTGCCTCAGCCTCCGAAGTAGCTGAGACTACAGGTGTGCACCATTATCCCTGGCTAATTTTTCTATTTTTAGTAGAGACGGGTCCCACTCTTGCTCAGGCTGGTCTCCAGCTCCTGAGCTCAAGGGGTCCTCCCGCCTCGGCCTCCCAGAATGCTGGGATTACAGGCATGAGCCACCTGGCCTGGCCTAAGAGATTACCCTTAAATGTCTAGGCCCAGAGCAAAGAAAACAAAAAGTAGGCCCCCATTTCTTCCAAGAGTATAGATCTGTAGTTGATAAGGATTGGTGGGGTCTTTTTTATCTCCTTGGATAACAATGTTTTGTGCGTCTGGAATTCTTAGATAAGGAAATCTGAAAGGTATCATTCATTGTCTAAGAGGGTCAGAAGAGGAGGTAGAAAAGTATTGCTCATGACCTTTACTCTCATGGTTACCCTCTTTTGTGATTTAGGAGCTCCAAGTTTATCTTTGTTATTTCAAAACTAGTAGCAGAATTTACAAGTTTTCAGGGAGACAAACAAACAAACAGAAAAAAGAGCAAAAACCAAAATAACCTCGAAAACAAATATGCCTATTCTTCCTGAATACTTATGACTTGATTAAAGGGTATGAAATATGCATGCCTAAATGATTTAGGAATGATTTATTGATTTAACAGATATTTATGACACATCAACTTTGCTCCAGGCAATGCACTAAGTTGGTGTTTTTTTAAACTGTTCTGACTCATTAATGAACAGTAAAATAAATTTTGTAGGTCTCCACCAGCATTAAATAAAAGAAAGAAAAGGAAATAGAACAGTATGGAAAATCTCAGAGTGCATTGTGCAACTGTGAATAATTCCTTCCTGAAACTTTTTAGCTATTAATATTTATATCAGTGAGCAACTCTGAAGGATGAAAAAAAAAGAAAAAAACTATCTGTACATATTACTGGGTATATTGCTTAGTGTGGGTCACTGTCAAGACTGTGTGAATACCACTGTGCTTGTGGAATTTTTTTAAAAATTTATTTTCATTTGATTAAAAAAAAATTTGTCCAAGATGCCTGTAGTCAAAGCAAGACCACCCCATCTCAAAAAAAAAAAAAAAAGAAAAAAGAAAAAAAAGACTAGGGTTATGGGTTATTTAGAAGAAAGACCACAGAGGTAAAGCATCATTTTCATAATATCATAAGTACATACTACCAACATAACGTTGTCATTGGCCTTGATCACCTGGCTGAGGTAGTGTCTGTCAGATTTTTCCAGTGTAAAGTTATTTTTCCCTCTTTCCACACAGGAGTCGCTATATGCAGCCCACACCTAAGGAGTGGGAAGTTATGTATGCTCACCCATTTTGGGCATATATTATTTAGAATTCTGCACAGGAGATTTGTCACTTCCTCTCCATTTATTAATTTGTTCAATCATTTATGTATATAAGGATGGATTCAGGGATATTTACTTATACTTTCAGTTATAATACAATACTATTTATTTTGTTGCTCAAATTGTTCCAAGTCTTTCAGTTGGCTCCTATGATCCTTTTACATACCTTATTAACGTGTGTGTTGTTTGGTTTGTTTTTTTTTTAAACATGTCCTTATTTTCTGGCACTTCAAAATGTTCTAGATTTATTATATATAATATCCACCCAGTTCTAGAATCGGCCATTTCTCCAAGGATCCTTGGTTTCTTATACTGAAGAATGTTATTAGAAAATACGATCCAGGCACTAGGTATGCTCACTACTACTGGGTTCTCATTTTTTTTAGGCTCTCTGGGCTGACAGAGCAAAACATATATGTTTATAGCAATGCCCATATACAAGTCTGTAATTTTGTAATTACGCAAATGTAATACACAAGTCTGTAAATTTTAAAACTGGGTTATTACATATGTCTTTTTATTCTTAAGTTGTATGCACAAGAAGTCCTTTGGGAATAGTAGACCAGAGGAAAGACAATGCTTGATCCTTGGATTTCTTTTCTTTTCCTTTTTTTTTTTTTTTGTTTTGTTTTGAGACAGGGTCTTGCTTTGCTGCCCAGGCTGGAGTGCAGTGGCATCATCATAGTTCACTGCAACCTCCAATTCCTGGGCTCAAGTGATCCTCCTGCCTCAGCCTCCCTAGTAGCTGGGACTACAGGCATGAGCCACTATGCCTGGCTAATTTTTTATTTTTTGGGTCTTGCTATCGCCCTGGCTGGTTTTGAACTCCTGACTTCAAGGGATCTTCCCATCTTGGCCTCTCAAAGTGCTAGTATTACAAGCATAAGCCGCCTCCCCGGGTCATATTTCCTTCTCAAAAGAACAGGAGCACTGGGCACAGGGGCTCACGTCTGTAATCCTAGCACTCTGGGAGGCTGAGATGGGAGGCTCACTCGAGGTCAGGAGTTCGAGACCAGCCTGAGCAAGAGCGAGACCCCGTCTCTACTAAAAATAGAAAAAATTAACCGGGCAACTAAAAATGGAAACAAACAAACAAAAAATTAGCCGAATTGACCAGTTAGCCATAGTTCCAGATATCCTCACTCAAACCGCACATTTTGGGAAATCTATCACCCATACTTCCCTATTCCCATCACAACCACCATCCGTTCCAGCACGCTTCTCTTCAGTGGGCTGTCACAGTGCAAAGACGTCATTTAGTGTTTTCCACTAACCCATTAAATAATCGAGGCAGGCTTCCACCCCTGGGAGTACTGATTTCTCACTGTGGAATTGCAAGAACCAAGGTGGACTCCCGGAAAGGAGGGCAACTATGGGTGGTGCGGAGAGAGCAGGATGCGACCAAGCCAGGGCCTGTTCCACGCACCCGCGGCGTCCCGCGGGGCGAACGCTGGACCCCCGCCCCTCCCCCCCCCTGCGGGGCTGCCAGACCCCACCCTGGCCATAGAGCTTCCGCTGCATGAATCCAGGGCGAATAACCTTCAAAGCCTGGTGGAAACGTCGCGTGGGTACAGCACAAAGCTCGGGGGGGGGGGGGGGGGGAAGTGAAAGCGAGAGCAAAGGGAGCTTGAGTTGGGGCGGAGCCGCGGGGCAGCCGGCCTCGGCTGGAGAGCCCTGGAGCGAGCAAGTGATTCCTTAGCTGGGCGTCTGGGAGAATGTTCCACAACAGCAGCCCTCCCCTTTCCCCTTCCCCTTCCCCGGCTTTACGTCTCTAAAACACCTATCACTTAGATTGATGATTGGTTGTCCTTGTCTTCACCATGCTCCTTGAAGGCAAAACTTTTTATTTCGCTTGCGGGTTTCACTCCCTGATCTGAGACCAGCCAGGTGTAGTAGAATGAAAAAATTTCCGAGTTAGAGAAGGCACCTGGAGAGAAAAGGTGGGTTCAACTGATTAGAGAGAAAGTTGAGCCACGATTTTGACATCAACATTAACTTACATTCCTGGGGCAGATTAGAATTTTAAAAGTACATTCAAGGGACTCTCCCTGCGCGCGCCCCCCGCCTCCCAATCTGGCTCTGACGCCAGTGCAGCGTGCAGTGGCATAGCCAAAGTTCACTACGGCCTTGAACTCCTGGGCTCAAGCGGTCTTCCTGCCTGGACTTCCCAAAGTGGTAGGATTACAGGTGTGAGCCGCCACACCCTGCCGGTAGGATTACAGGTGTGAGCCACCACACCCTGCCCCGTTCACCAGGTTGTATCCATGTTCCTCCTCCTTCAGTCCTGCAGATTAAGCCATTTCACTGTTTTTTTTTTTTTTTTTTTTTTTTTTTTTTTTTTTTTTTTGAGACAGCGTCTCACTCTGTTGCCTGGGCTAGAGTGCCATGGCATCAGCCTAGCTCACAGCAACCTCAAATTCCTGGGCTCAAGCGATCCTCCTGCCTCAGCCTCCCGAGTAGCTGGGACTACAGGCATGCGCCACCATGCCTGGCTAATTTTTTCTGTATATATTTTTAGTTGTCCATATAATTTCTTTCTATTTTTAGTAGAGACGGGGGTCTCGCTCTTGCTCAGGCTGGTCTTGAACTCGTGAGCTCAAACGATCCACCCGCCTCGGCCTCCCAGAGTGCTAGGATTACAGGCGTGAGCCACCGCGCCCGGCCCCCATTTCACTGTTGAACATGCCTGAAGGGTCAATTTGGCTAGAGAGTCCACCTTATCAAGGGAGAGGTTGGTCAGAAGTTAACAGTTACGAGGCCGGGCGCGGTGGCTCACGCCTGTAATCCTAGCACTCTGGGAGGCCGAGGCGAGTGGTTTGCTCAAGGTCAGGAGTTCGAGACCAGCCTGAGCGAGACCCCGTCTCTACTAAAAATAGAAAGACATTATATGGACAACTAAAAATCTATATAGAAAAAATTAGCCGGGCATAGTGGCGCATGCCTGTAGTCCCAGCTACTCGGGAGGCTGAGGCAGTAGGATCGCTTAAGCCAAGGAGTCTGAGGTTGCTGTGAGCTAGGCTGACGCCACCGCACTCACTCTAGCCTGGGCAACAAAGTGAGACTCTGTCTCAACAAAAAAAAAAAAAAGAAGTTAACAGTTACGACCTCTGAATTTTCTTTTTCTTTTTTTTGGAGACAGAGTCTCCCTCTGGGTAGAGTGCAGTGATGTCATCCTAGCTCACAGAAACCTCCAATTCCTGGGCTCAAATGATCCTCCTGCCTGCCTCAGCCTCCTGAGTAGCTGGGACTACAGGCATAGGCCACCAAACCCAGCCAATTTTTTTTTTTTTTTTTTAAGAGATGGGGTCTCACTATGTTGCTCAGGCTAGTCTCAAATTTCTGGCCTCAAGTGGTTCGTACTCCTGCCTTGGCCTCCCAAAGTGTTAGGATTATAGGTCTGAGCCACCACGCCAAGCTTAGCATTGTTATTAAGGAATCTGAAGCCATTCTAATTCCTGATCCTAGATTCTTATTTTCTTGTATTTTTCCCCTTTTATTTACATCTTTGTGTTTTTACTCTTTTTTCAAGCCCTCTTTTAAGTGTTTTTGTTTCTAATATCAAACTTCTAATTTCCAAGTACTCTTTTTTGCTCTGAGTTTTCCTTTCTTGAACATCCAGTTTGTTTGAAAAAGATTATGTGATTTCTGAAAAAATTAGTAATAGTTTTCTTGACCTGTTCTTTTATAGTGTTTTTTTCAAGTAGCTTCATTCTGTTTGGCTTTTTGTCTCATCTTTTATATTATAAAGAAAACATGTTAACTAGAATGTTGTGTCAAAAGGCAAAATTACAACAAATTTAGTTATAGATCTAATTGGCTTTTACTTATGATTCATCAGTAGAGCAGCTTCCATTCTACAAAATAGAATGAGAGCTCCCACTGGGCAATAGCAGAAGAATGGGTTTTGTAAGATTTGAACAAGAAACAGAAAAATAGAAAAAACTGATTCATTAACATTAGGTTATATTAAGTTACTTTTTTGTAAGAGTTAAAGCAGAGGGACTTCCTTATTACATTGACTCAGGTAGACTGGAATCTTCTGTTTTCAGGAAAAACTGGTCTGTTTGGGGATCCATCTGCTTCCCTAAATTTTTAGTTTATGTGGCTTTTAGGAGGAGTGACTTCATTTTTGTTTGGTCTGCTCTGTTCGGGGCCTAATGCACGAGCTCAGTCAAAACAATGTCCTCCCATAATTTTTAACAGTTATAAATTTTTAAACATTTTAATCTGTATCTGACCCTTTAAAACATGTAGACATTGTGCTGTCAACCATCCTCACAGTAAGTTTATGTTCTGCCTCTTTTGGCCCAGTTTCTGCCATGTTGAAGCCAAATGAAACTCCACCATCTGTGATGAGGCACAGTAATCACTATAGCTCTGTGAGCCACAGTGAAGCCATCTTGTGTACGGACTCACTGTTGTGTGAAGTTAAAAAAAAAAAAGAGTACATGAATAACAGAAAAAAATTTATACAGTGATTAACTTGTAAGTGATTGTTTAAAATCATTAGGTGTGTATAGTTACATACTACACTTGGCAGTTCCTTGGAAAAATGTTCCTTGGATGTTCCTCAAAGAAATGTTCCTTGAATTAACGGTTGCTGTTTGCTTGCTTATAAATTATTATAATCAACATGTTCTGAGCTGTATGTGTATTGTTAGTATTGTTAGTGGTGAAGGTATATAACCCCTGCCTACTTTAAGATCGGGGCCATTCTCTGTCTCTGGACTTTCCCAGAACAGGGAGTGGTCGCTGGCCAGCTAATAAAGACTCCTAATTTGGCTCAATTCGGTCTTTAGGTGGTCATTTCTCGCACCTTAGGCTATAACACCATCCACATCCCATTTCTTTCTCTAGCTATGAGTCTCTCACCTTCTTAAACATCAAACCTGACTTTCTCAAATGAGAGTCTATTTCAGCCATTTTTGCTGTCTCACCTCCTAATCATAAATTTCCTGCAATCTGATTTTTCACACTCACTTCTATAATGGAATTCACAGAGACTGATCTAAGAGAGGTTCCCAGGGCAAGAGGGAGACAACAGGAGTGGAAAGTTCAAAGGGCCATGAAGCAGGACTGTTTAAACGTTAGCACACCTCAGAATCACCTGGGAGGCTTGTTAAAGCATTGATTGCTGGGCCCCAGTTTCTGATTCAGTAGGTCTGGGTTGGAGCTCAAGAATTCGCCTAACAAGTTAAACAGGTGCTGTTGATACTGCCTGTCTGGAGACTACATTTTTGAGAACCATTTGCATAGTGTGGGGACATGATCTATGTCTATGGCTTCTTAGCCACTACAAACATATTTATTGATCCTAACTTCAATTTTTTTTGCTTTTTACCAAAACCAAACAAGATTGCCTTGGAGTATTTTCTCACAGTTTCCAGCTAAAGGGGGAAAGGGGAAGGATAAGAGGGAACAAGAGAGGGACAGCTGGGGACTTGTTCTCTCACCTCCTGCAGACAATCAGTGGTTAATGTTGACACTCTTTGCCAGAATGCTTTTTCCTTTCTTCCTAACTTTTTTTTCTATTCCCACATGAGCCATGTGTAGAGAGCTTTGACAGAATTCAATACAAGTATCTTTTTGGTGGAGAGGGAGTAGAAATTTATAAATTTAGTTACTTTCAGTTGCTCAAAAATGTTAGATACAATTAAATTTATAGTCTATGAAAAAAACTAAAATTACAGATCAAAAACAAATACACGCCTATAAAACAGCAAGTATGAAAGTGTTCATGTGAGGGTAGGCATAGAAAAAAAATGTTCGTAGTGGATACTTGTTTATTTTTTCTCTACTTTCCCTTAGTGGCAAACAAGGTGGAACAGGCTTCAAAGGTTTAAGATGATTCAGGCGAGGAAAGCTTTGAGGATACTTTCTCAGTTAATTGGGAGTTAATGGGCAGTTGGGGAGAAAACTGCCATTCTCTCTGCACTAGAACACTTAAACCCAGTTCACAAACCAGTAGCCCTCTTGGGGGGGGGGGGGACAAAAACAACAAACTTATATTTAAGGCAGCTTTAGAGAAACAGAACCACTAAAGAGAACTTAGATAAATTTTCCAGGAGTTTGGACAAGGGACATGATTATTTTAATGCAAAGCAGATGAAGAGTTATCCTATTAGTCCAAACTACGCCCATTCACTTTTCATCATTTGAATCCTTTTATCACTGGATCATTAACATTAAAATAGCCTGGAAGATTGGCTTATCTGTAGTTTAAGAGGAAACCGGGCTTGAAGGTTGAGATCAGTTCTCCCAGCACCTTTGGTGTTCCAGTTTTCAGGCTCTTTCTGAGCTACAGAGTTCTTTCCAGGTTTCCCCGTCGTTCTCCTGGGACCCAAACATCCAGGAGCTTACGGTTGTGACTAGACTGCCATGGACCCGTCAGAAATGCCTGACCCAACCTTGATCCCAGAGTCTTCACAAATGCTCACTGAAGAAAATTCTCAAGGCAATGCAGGTAAGACAGACAATGTCCTTCTTGGCTACAGGGGGTTTGGAAGTCAAAAGGTTGCCCCTCATTTTTTATATTAACTCCAGGCATTGCAAGAGGAATCCATTTAAGTAAACCTCAAACCAAAGTAGGGCCAGGGGATGTAGCTTCCTCCAGTGACCAAACAGGGGTCAAAGAGAAGGAAAAAAGGAAGCGGGGGGTGGGGTTGCACGTGTGTGTGAGAATTGCAGTATTTGTTCACGACTGAGGTTAGGAATACCTCAGACATTTTTTTTTTTTCTTTTGAGAGACAGAGTCTTGCCCTCTTGCCCTGGGTAGAGTGCGGTGGCGCCATTGTAGCTCACTGCAAACATGAGGCCCGCTGATTTTTCTATTTTTAGTAGAGACGGGTCTCGCTCTTGCTCAGGCTGATCTCGAACTCCTGAGCTCAAGCGATCTTCCCGCTTCAGTTTACCAGAGTGCTAGGATTACAAAGCTGAGCCACAGCGCCCTGTCTACTTTTCTTTCTTTTCTTTTTTTTTTTTTCCCCAGACAGTGTCACTCTGTTGCCTGGGCTAGAATGCCTTAGCGTCACCCTAGGTCACAGCAACCTCCAACTCCTGGGCTCAAGCAATCCCCCTGCCTCAGCCTCCCGAGTAGCTGGGACTACAGGCATGCGCCACGATGCCCAGCTGTTTTCCTCTATATATTTTTAGTTGTCCAGATAATTTCCCTCTATTTTTTACTATAGACGGGGGGGGGGCGGGGGGGGGGAGGGGTCTCGCTCTTGCTCAGGCTGGTCTCGAACTCCTGAGCTCAAGCCATCTTCCCGCCTCGGCTTACCAGAGTGCTAGGATTACAAGCGTGAGCCGCCGCGCCTTGTCTACTTAAGACTTCTAAGGCTAGTTTTGGGGGGGGGGGGGACAAGCAATTGGAAACCTAGAACGCGGGTCATAGCCTCATAGGGTCCATATTTTCCCTGTCAGCAACCATAAAAAGGAACAAACAGAAACTTAAGGTTCAAGTTAACCTAAAGTTTTCTTTTTAACCGTGAGCAATCACTGCCAATATTTTTATTCAGAAGGTAATACATACTCTTTGTAAACATGTAAAAAGAATGTAAGCGTATCAAGTAAAGAAATACCCCCCTCGTTTCACATCTCAGTTTTGATCTCTCGCCAGCAGTTTTTTTCTCTTTTACCCGCGGTATTGCCCAGGGTGGTCTCGAACTCCTGGGCTCCAGCGATCCTCCCGCTTCGGCCTCCAGAGTAGCTGGGAGCCAGGCGTGGGCCGCCGCGCCCCGCTTCCCCGCGACATTTTCGAGGCAGGCTTTCCAGCTGAATCTACTCTTTAGGAATGTTAATAAACGGGCCAATGGCTTTCGGGGAGAGGGGAGGAAGGGGCAGTGAAAGTGCTCTATCATGTAAATTGCTAATGGCAGCTAGACCGGAGGCCGCTTTCTTGCAAACTGCTAATCAGGCCGCCTCCCGGGATTTTGCTGCGGAGGAATTCGTGTCCCAGGGCGGCCGCGCCCAGCACTGGCTTCGGCCCCCGAGGCCCACCCAGCCTAGTCTGAAAGCTCATTGCCCTGACTGAGGGCGGGGCGGTGGCAGATGCCCGGCGGCCGACGCTCCCCCACCCCCCGCGCAGGGAGGAAGCCCGCCGGAAGCGCGCTGGCGACATCCCCTGCGTCTTAAAGGAAGAATCCCCGTCGATATATCTGAGCGGGGAGGAGGAATTAATGAAAAGAATATCTGCATGGTATCCTCGGCTTCCCTTTCCTTGGATCTGCCTTTGGTGCCCGACAGTTCCACAACGCGACATCCTCGTTTCCATGTGCATAGGTCCCTAGAAGTTGAATCAGCCGGAGCCTTTTACTTTAACATATGGGGTCATGATAACTTTCTTACTGTATGAGATACGGGTATTATGGGATATGCCTAATAGCTTGCATGGGAAGAGGCGAGAACGAATGGGTGATTTCCCAAAATAATTGGGTTTGAGTGGAAAGATCTAACACCATAAATGAAGGAGCTGCGTAACTAAGGCCTAACTGGAGATAACACCGCTTCAACTTACCACCACTTCTGCTTAATGATGATTCTGGGAGACACTTGTATGTGGGGTCCATTCGTCTATCTCACAGGGTTCCACAGAGTGCATAGTAGGAAATGCTTGTGAGATAGTACATTCTTTGTAAGTGTCAGTGAACATTAAAAACCAGTCCAGAGACCAGGGGGTTACAGTCATCCCTAAGCATACTCTGGGGATTGGTTCTAGGAGCCCCCCAAATCACACATACTAAGTCTTAAAGTTGGCGCTTTGCAAACAAAGTTGAGCCTAAATGTTTCACATCCTGTGATTGGTTGGGAAAAATTCACATAGAACTGGCCCCTCACAGTTCAAACCTCTGTTGTTCAAGGGCCAACTGTGTTGCCATATGTCCCCGTAAAAGCGATTTTGCTCTGTCTTGATTTTCCTCTTTTTTTTTAAAATTAATTAATTAATTTATTTATTTTGGAGACAGTCTTGCTCTGTTGCCCGGGCTAGAGTGCCGTAGCGTCAGCCTAGCTCACAGCAACCTCAAACTCCTGGGCTCAAGCAATCCTATTGCCTCAGCCTCCCTAGTAGCTAGGATGATAGGCATGTGCCACCATGCCCGGCTAATTTTTTCTATATATTTTTAGTTGTCCAGCTAATTTCTTTCTATTTTTAGTAGAGACTGCGGTCTCACTCTTGTTCAGGCTGGTCTTGAACTCCTGACCTTGAGCAATCCACCCGCCTCCGCCTCCCAGACTGCTAGGATTACAGGCGTGAGCCACCACGCCCGGCCTTGATTTTCCTCTTTTTGAGAAAATTCCAGGGACCGTGCATCACTTCCCATGCATCACTTCCCATGCATCACTTCCCATGCATCACTTCCCATGCATCACTTCCCATGCATCACTTCCCATGCATCACTTCCCATGCATCACTTCCCATGCACCACTTCCCATGCATCACTTCCCATTCATGGTCTTCCACCCTGAGGAATCTCCCATGCAGTGTATTGTTGACCTGCTTAAGAGCAGACCTAGTTTGAGTGTGGAGCAAATTACTTCTGGATGTTGCAGTTAACTCTAATTGTTCTTAACTTTCTCTTTCAGAGTCTCCTCATAACTTCTCCGAAACTTTAATAAGGAACCTTAGTCAACTGAGTCTCAACAACGCTCGCACCAATTTCCCTTCCCCTCTCCCAGAAGATTTGCCCCAACCATTAACCCAACGACAGGCTAGAAGAAAACGCATCTCCCAGGATATCAGAGATGCTGGGCCTTACAGAAGACGAGGAGTGAGGACACTGTTATCTGAGCGGAGAGATAGGCTGGCAAGACTGCGATATCTTTTACTCAACAACGGATATTCTCGGGTGAGCTTATGTCATGTGGGCAGGGGTGACACTCACATAATAGGCCAGGTCCCAGTGGCTTATGCCTGTAATCCTAGCACTTTGGGGAGGCAGAGGTGGAGGATTGCTTAAGGCCAAGAGTTGGAGACCAGCCTTGGCAACAAAGTGAGACCCCCATCTCTACAAAAAATTAAAATTAGCTGGGTGTGGTAGCATGCGCCTCTAGCCCCAGCACTTTGGGAGGCTGAGGCAAGAAGAATCCCTTGAGCTCAGGAGTTTGAGGCTGCAGCATTGCTGAACTCCAACCTGGGTGACAGAGTGTGAGACTGTCTCAAAAAAAAAAAAAAAAAAAAAAGTAATTAGTGGTGAGGGGAAGCCACTCATGGGAACTTAACTCATTTTTAAGACTCCCCAACTGCTCTTCTTCAGGGTAGATGTGTGATAATAGTAATCTTTTTCTTTTTTTAATATTTTCTTTTTTAAATTTCGAATATTACAGGGGTACAGATGTTTTTGGTTACATGTATCAGTTTTGTCATGCTTGAGTCATCTTTTTCTTGACAAGAGTTTCCAATCTTTTTTTTTTCCCATGAAGGATGGAAGACAACTAGCAGACACTGGACTTAAAGGAACTCAGGTAAATTTTTTTTTAAATGCATGTGGGTGAGTATCTGGTTTTTACTTTTTGGACAGGAGGAATGGGGAATTGGCTTGTACTTTTTGAATCCCCCGGGGACTCTGCAGAAAGCAGTTCATATTTGTACCTTTAGAAAATTTTCTTTTAGAGCAGTTTTATGTTCATAGAAAAATTGAACAGAAAATATAGACTTTTTATATGCCCGTACACAGCCTCCATCACCGTCAACTCTGGATACCAGAGTTGCACACATCTGTTACAAGTGACAAGCCTACATTGACCATACCATTCTCACCCAAAGTCCATACTTTACATTAGGGTTCACTCTGATGTTGTTATTGACAATCTTCACCTGTTACCATTACAAAGTGACCCACAAGCTGCTATTCTTTGTTATTCATATTTCAATCTTCCCTTTTTCCTCCTAAAATGTTTTGCTTTTGACCCCCACCCCACACACACACTTTGTGTTTGTGTTCCCTGTTTCTTAAACAGCATTAGATTTCAGGGTTTGTTACATTTCTTTGCGGTGCAATATCCCAGTAACCTCTTTCATTTTTTTCAGAGTGAATCAAGAAGTGAACCATTCAAATGTAGATGCAGTTTCTGCGTGCATCACAGATGGGATCCTTCTGAAAATGCTAGAATAGGGAATTATGACACTGAGCCAATTTCACCATAAACCTTATGCTTCTGTTTTTGGCTGGTAATTTTACATACCAAGCTGAGAAAGTTACTCTTTGTTAGGATAGACTGTATAATAGTAATGATTTTGATAACCTATGATGAGTTCTGTGATCTCTGTTTCTTGTATCATTTCCCTATTACCTTGATACCAGTAGATTATAAGGGATCTGTGTAGTTTAATGTATTTGAATAACTTCACTATACTTTAGCTCTTCTTTTTGATTTCGCCCAAAGAATCCCCAATAGGTCTGAAGTTTTCCCACGTGTTTTAGAAACCTAAAGTCAGTGAGATAAAACTCAACATCAAGAATTTGTGGCAATGTAACTGGTGGGAGAAGAATGTGAAGGAAACATTGGGTAGCTTGGCTAGAGCTTAATTGATTAGATTTTCTGGTCTTAAAAAAAATTGCCATGAAAGGGAATTTTGATGTGCTGTATTTTTACTTTGTAGTAGCAAATAAATGTGTACATGAACAATAAAAGTGACATTTGAGTACGTTTTAAAAATTCTTGTTCTTGATTTTATATTTGTTCATTGAATACACAGCTAGCAAGAACAATTTTTATCCTCATCACATTCCTAGAGTGTAAATATCTGGCATTCTAAATATCCTGTGATGCTGTCCCACTGGCAAGAAATATTTGGGTAAGGTCAGAAAATAAGGGCATAGGTATATCAACTTCCTGCAAGAGCTGTAAAGACTGGAAGGAGGGCCGGGCGCGGTGGCTCACGCCTGTAATCCTAGCACTCTGGGAGGCCGAGGCGGGTGGATTGCTCAAGGTCAGGAGTTCGAGACCAGCCTGAGCGAGACCCCGTCTCTACTAAAAATAGGAAGACATTATATGGACACCTAAAAATCTATATAGAAAAAATTAGCCGGGCATAGTGGCGCATGCCTGTAGTCCCAGCTACTCGGGAGGCTGAGGCAGTAGGATCGCTTGAGCTCAGGAGTTTGAGGTTGCTGTGAGCTAAGCTGACGCCACGGCACTCACTCTAGCCTGGGCAACAAAGTGAGACTCTGTCTCAACAAAAAAAAAAAAAAAAAAAAAAAAGACTGGAAGGAGGTGGAAGAAAAGTGGAGCTTAATAGGTTGTTGATAAGAGGTATGTAGGGGTTTTCCCCTCACACCAAGAAATTCTGCAGTAAATAACCAGCTAGGTGTTCCCTGGTTCAATTCTGACACTACCTGGAGATAGCGACAGGGTTCAGTCTCCTGCATAAGACTGTCCCTCACTTCAGATGCCAATTGCAAATCCCAGGTTGTTTTGCCTGTGTTTCTGACCAGCTATAAATGGGGGCTTCCGAGACCCCCTCCTTGGGTTCAATTAGTTTGTTAGAGTGCCTCATAGAACTCAGGGAATCACTTTACTCCAAGGTTACAAAGGATACAGATGAACACCCAGATGGCAGAGAGGCACAGGGCGAGGTATGGGAGAAGGGACATGCAGGGGAAACCACCCTACAGGAGTCTACACGTGTTCAGTTGCCCAGAAGCCCTCAGAAATCAGTCCTTTTGAGTGTTTATGGAAATTTCATTACGTAGGCATTATTATGTATTGGCCATTGGTTTATCAGCTCAACCTTCAACAACCCCCCCGACCCCCTGCCTCCCTCTCTGTCCCCAAGAGGTTCAAGGGATGGAAGCGAAAGTTCCAAGCCTCTAATTACATGGTTAGTTCCCCTGACAACCAGCCACCATCCAGGCTGGAGTCCAGGCTGGAATCCCCAGCCACAGGTGTCTGCTAGCATACAAAAGATACCACTCCAGAGATTGCAAGGATTTAAGGAGCTAGTGGTCAGAAAACTGAATAAGACCAAATGACCAAATATATTGCATAATATTGCAGGAGGGAATAAATATCTTGTTTTACTTTTTTTTTTTTTTTTTTTTTTTTAGATTTTAGAGATGGAGTTTTGCCTGTTCCCCAGGGTGGAGTGCAGTGGCACCATCATAGTTTACTGCAGCCTCAAACTCCTGAGCTTAAGCGATGATCCTCCCACCCTAGCCTCCGGAGTAGCTGGGACTACAGATGAGGCTAATTTCTTTTTTTGCTTGTTTTTGTAGAGACGGGGGGGTCTTGAACTCCTGGCCTCAGGTGAACCTCCTTCCTGATCCTCCCAAAGTTCTGGGATTACAGGTGTGAGCCAGCATCCTGGACCTTATTTTCTTTCAATGACTCATGTATATAGATCTAACATTCTCTTTGGGATACAAAGATATGTAAAATTTGTCCTCTGCCCTCCAACTATCACGTTTAGAATGTGACCAAATGGGGAACGAAAGAAAATCAGCTGGAGACCTGGGGTGAAGAAATAAATGCCTTGTTGATAAGATAGATAGAGAAAAGTTAGCTGTTGGTATTCAAAATAGGGGGGAACTGATCAAAAGGATATTATAACGCAAAGTACATACCTAGAAGATCGGCTGCAACAGAAATGGCAAAGTTCAACAGTGGAGATTTTAAGTATTAACATTCACTCACGTTACCAGATTTGGTCTGCAGAGGTTATCCTACTTAGAAATAAACCCATCATGGTCTACCAGCAAGGACAAATGTGGGGCAGTCTTGAAGTTTTGTAACTTGCAAGTTGTTCCCAGTAGCGAAGCTGACTTTACCGTTTTTCTCTATGAACTTGAGAATGAGTAACTAGTTTTTAAAAAGCCAATTTGTTTTTATTGCGATAATGTTAAATGTCTAAATTAATGAGATTTAATATCCAAGAACATGAATGAATAAACAAATGCATTCTGCATGTCCTTTAGTGTTCTTCAGATATATTTAAATTTTAAAAAATACAATAATAGTTTACATTTGAGTGCTAGACATTGTTCTAAGTATACTATTTTACATGCATCAACTCATTTACTGCTCAAAACCTCTGAGGTAGTTCATTTTATCTTCATTGTTTTAGAAAAAAGCACAGAAATAATGAAGTTGCTCAAGGTTACATAGTAAGTGGCTTATCTGAGATGGAAGTCAGCTGCATCAAGTCAGTACTTTCAGCAGATATTTTCCTCTTTAAATCTGTCCTCTTTTTTTTTTTTTGGCGGGCACTTAAGATTTTATTTCAGTTCACAGTGACATGCTTAGGCACAGGTTTAAAAGATGAGTCTAATAATGTTACTTAAAAGATGAGTTGTGAGCTGTGTTAATTCAGTGTTTAACAACCTGCAAAATAAGTAATGAGGGGCCTTGCTCAGTCCACCTGGCAACAGCATCAGGGCCCAGCCCTGCACCCCACACAGAACCACCAGGAGCCTGTGCCGACCACTCCTGGACAGACCGGGGCTCCAATGGCCAAGACCAGCGCTCAGAGCATGGGGAGGGCCTGCTGATTGGACGATGGACAGATGTGAGTGGCTGTAGATCTTTCTTGTTGAAGTATATGTATTCTAACTGGTATGAAAGCTCTTGGTTTCTACTTTTGTTGCTTACTTTCATAACATTTTTCATTTTATTTTACTCTTGAAAGAAATTCAGGCAGAGTGTTGTGGCTTACACCTGTAATCCCAGCACTTTGGGAGCCCAAAGCAGGAAGATTGTTTGGGTTCAAGCATTGGGACCCAGCCTGAACATCACATAGAGGGTCTGTCTACACACACACACACACACACACACACACACACAAATTAGACGGTGTGGTCGTGTGCTTCAGCTCCTGGGAGGCTGAGGCAGGAAGACACGTTGAGCACAGGAGTTTGAGGCTGCAGTGAGCTATGATCATGCCACTGCTCTCCAGCCCGGGCAGCAGAGCAAGACTCTGTCTCAAAAACAAAACAAAACAATTCAAACCACGTAAAGTTGCAAGATTAGGTCAATGAACTTCTTGTGTACATTTCACCTAGATACACCAAATTGTTAACAATAGCCACATCTAATTTAACACTTTATTTTTTTCTCTGTTTTTTAAAACAGATATTTGAGGGTAAATTTCACGTATTATATACTTCATCTCAAGTCTCTCGGGCTGCTCCAACCCTTTAGGATCAGGTGGAGAGGCAGACCACCACTGTCCCTCTCAACTTAAGCCTTCTTTTTCCATTCTGCATCTCCACCTGCCTACTCTCTGCCTATATCCTTAGGATCAACATTATTTACCTCTGAAATTAGGAGCTCTTTATTAGGGGCAAAGCTTCCATTCTTTCCATTTTATTCTATTTTATTCCTGTGTTCCAATGCAAATAGTTAAGACTAGGGCTATGGAGTCTGACTGTCTGGACTCTAACCTGGGCTTCACTCATTTCTATTGGTGTGACCTTAGGCAAATTTCTTACCTGTGCCTCCTTTGCCTTATCTGTAAAATAGGGATAATCATACCCATTTTGTAGAAGTGCTTCAAAAACTTTGATGTGCATACAGCTCTCACGGGGGATCTTGTTAAATGCAGATTCTGATTCATAGGTCTGGTGTGGAACCTCAGGTTCCACATTTCTACCAAGCCCTCAGACGATGCACCTGCTGCTGGTCTGGGCATCACATTTTGTGTAGCAAGGCATTATTTAGATGCTTTTGAAGATTCAATGACTATGCATGTAAAGCAGTGGTTTTCAGGAGAATTAACACCGCCCCCAGGAGGCACATTGGAAATTAGTGTACATATGTGGTACCGGTAGTGAGGGTGAAATTGGTGGTGCCGCATTTGGGACGGCGCTACTGGCATGGTAGCCAGCAGGGCTATGACAGCTAGAAGCCTGGTGATATCTGGGACGGTGCTGCAGAACAGAGACTTGTTCTGAGAACCATACACATTTTCAACACCTGCAAGACATTCAGATAGGTCAAAACAAAACAAAGCAAAAAAACCTGTCTATAGATTTTTTGAATGTTGAACCTAATCCCTCCCTTTTAAACTTTTCATTATAGAAATTTTCAAACATTCACTAAAGGAGAGACCATAATATATCTCTATGCACCCATAACCTGGTTCAATAGTTTTAATCAATCACATGATCAGTTTTATGTACCCTCTACTCTGTACAGGCTTATTTTATTTTATTTTTTTTGTTGTTGTTGTTTTTTTGTTTTATTTTTGAGACAAAGTCTTGCTCTGTTGCCCAGGCTAGAGTGAGTGCCGTAGCTCAGCCTAGCTCACAGCAACCTCAAACTCCTGAGCTCAAGCGATCCTACTGTCTCAGCCTCCCGAGTAGCTGGGACTACAGGCATGCGCCACCATGCCCCGCTAATTTTTTCTATATATATTTTTAGTTGGCCAGATAATTCCTTTCTATTTTTAGTAGAGATGGGGTCTCGCTCTTGCTCAGGCTGGTGTCGAACTCCTGACCTCAAGCGATCCACCCGCCCTCGGCCTCCCAGAGTGCTAGGATTACAGGCGTGAGCCACCGCGCCCAGCCTGTACAGGCTTATTTTAAAGTAAATCCTAGATATAACCACTCCATCCAACTAGTTCTTAAGAACTCCTTTTCTATTTTTTAATAATGATGATGCCATCATCAGACCACCCCAAATCAATAGTCAATGTTCAAATTTCCCCAATTGCCTCATAATTTTTTTTAAGGCTAGTCAAGTGAAGCAGTGGGAGTGAAGTATACTTTTTTTTTTTTTAATATTTGATTTGTTTAGCTTAGGATCCAAACAAGGTCCACCCATTTGGTTATGTCTCTGATCTTTTTTTATTCCCTTGTTGTTTATTTGTCGAAGATACAAGGTAAATTGTCTTGTAAAACTTCCCATATTCTGAATTGGCCTTATTGCATCTAACTGTCATTTAACATGTTTCTCTGTCCCCTGTATTTTCTGTAAATAGGTAGTTAGATCTAGAAGCTAATGCAGTTATTTTGGGGTGGGGAGGAGGGCAAGAATGCTTTCTGGCTGGGCTGTGAACTTCCTGTTGCATCCAAGTAGGGGGCGTAGCCCTCCTGGTTGTGGTTTGGTAATGTGAAGATTGATCAGTGGGTTCGAGTGTTGTTACCCTGATATATTTATTATCAAGTTCCCCATCAAACTTTTATCTAATGGTTTTGGCAGTCGTGGAGTTTGGGACATGCTACCCCAGAATAAGGCACCTTGGCATTTGAGAAAAAGCAGAAGTAAGAAGGTCTTTCTGATGCATCAATCACCCGTTCTCTCCTGAAGCAGGGCATTAAAAATTCTCTGAGGCCGGGTGCGGTGGCTCACGCCTGTAATCCTAGCACTCTGGGAGGCCGAGGTGGGTGGATCGCTCAAGGTCAGGAGTTCGAGACCAGCCTGAGCAAGAGCGAGACCTCGTCTCTACTAAAAATAGAAAGAAATTATATGGACAACTAAAATATATATAGAAAAAAAAAATTAGCCGGGCATGGTGGCGCATGCCTGTAGTCCCAGCTACTCGGGAGGCTGAGGCAGTAGGATCGCTTGAGCCCAGGAGTTTGAGGTTGCTGTGAGCTAGGCTGACACCAGGGCACTCTAGCCCGGGCAGCAGAGCGAGACTCGGTCTCAAAAAAAAAAAAAAAAAAAAAAAATTCTCTGAATCCCTCTAAAGTGATCATATGACCCTCATTCCAGAGGCACCCCCCCACCCCAACCCCATACCTGGAGAAAAGGAATGAAGACAGAGACACAGAGGAGAATCTGAACAAGTGGGCCTTGCTAAGTTCCCTCCAGTCTATTAATGCTAGATCATCCTCGGGATGTGGTAGTTTCTCAGACTTTCCTTATTTTGTTTGGTTTTCATATGTAGCTCTGCTTGAAACTTTCCTTGTTTTTAATAACCTTAACAGCTTGGAGGAATACTGGTCAGTCATTTTCTAGAACGTCCCTCTGTTGGAATTTGTCTGATGTTTTTCTCATGATTAGATTGGGGTTATTAGATTGGTGTTATGGGTTTGGGGAGGAAGATCACAGAAGTAAAGTTTTATTTTCATCACATACTATCAGGGTACATACTATCAATGTGATTTACCACTATTTGATCACCTGGCTGAAGTAGTGTTTTTCATTTTGATGAAGTCCAATTTATCTATTCTTTCTTTTCTTTGTTTGTGTTTTGGTATTATATCTACAAAACCATTGCCAAATCCAAAGTCCTTAAGATAATCCCTATGTTTTCTTCTAAGAGTTTTATAGTTTTAGCTTTTATATTTAGGCATTAGATCCATTTTGAGGTATTTTTTGTGTGGTTGTTTTTTTTTTTTGGTTTTTTTTTTTGTTTTTTTTTTGGTAGATCTGGGGTCTTGCCGTATTGCCCAGGCTAGAGTGCAGTGGCTATTCACATGCACTATCATAGCTCATTATAGCCTTGAACACAGGGTTTGCCTCAAGCAATCCTCTCTCCTCTTGCCTAAGCCTCCCCAGTAGCTGGGACTATAGGTGCACCACCATGCCTGGCTTGAATGTTTATTTTTGTACTGTCTATGACCTATATATTTACTTTTTTTTTTTTTTTTTTTTGAGACAGAGTCTCGCTCGCTCTGTTGCCCGGGCTACAGTGTCGTGGTGTCAGCCTAGCTCACAGCAACCTCAAACTCCTGGGCTCAAGTGATCCTTCTGCCTCAGCCTCCCGAGTAGCTGGGCCTACAGGCATGCACCACCATGCCCAGCTAATTTTTTCTATATATTTTTAGTTGTTCAGCTAATTTCTATTTTTAGTAGAGGCAGGGTCTGGTTCTTGCTCAGGCTGGTCTCAAACTCCTGACCTCCACTGAGGAAGTCCAAAAAAAAAAACCAATAGAAAAAAAAAGAAGAGAAATCAAACTCCTGACCTCGAGCGATCCTCCCGCCTCGGCCTCCCAGAGTGCTGGGATTACAGGTGTGAGCCACCACGCCAGGCCAATGACCTATATATTTACTCTTATGCCAATATCGCAATGTCTTGGTTGCTGTTGCTTTGTGGTAAGTTTTAAAATTGGGAAGTCTGAGCCCTCCAATTTTGTTCTTCTCGTTCAAGTTTTTGAGACTTTATGGATTTAAAACATTAGGCTGGGTGCGGTGTTACATGGCTGTAGTCCCAGCTACTCTGGAGGCAGAGGTAGGAGGATTGCTTGAGCCAAGAGTTAAAAGTTGTAGTGAGCTATGATCGCACCTGTGAATAGTCACTGTACTCAAGCCTGGGCAATAATAGTGAGACTCCGTTTCTAAAAAATAAAATTAAAAATAATAAAATAAATATAAGGATACTTTGGCCTAATATACTAATGACCAAATTTGTACTGTGCTGTAAATGGTGAGATTTCTTATATGCTTGTGGGCTTTTTTCCTATTCTTTTGAATTCTTTTTTTTTTTTTTTTTGAGACAGAGTCTCGTTCTGTTTGAGACAGAGTGAGTGCCGTGGCGTCAGCCTAGCTCACAACAACCTCAAACTCCTGGGCTCAAGCGATCCTCCTGCCTCAGCCTCCTGAGTAGCTGGGACTACAGGCATGTGCTACCATGCCTGGCTAATTTTTTCCATATATGTTTTTAGTTGTCCATATGATTTCTTTCTATTTTTAGTAGAGACGGGGGTCTCGCTCTTGCTCAGGCTGGTCTCGAACTCCTGAGCTCAAAAGACTCACCCCCCGTCGGCGTCCGAGAGTGCTAGGATTACAGGCATGAGCCACTGTGTGCCCAGCCTTATTCTTTTGAATTCTTTTTTTTTTTTTTTTTTTTTTTTTTTTGAGACAGAGTGTCGCTTTGTTGCCCAGGCTAGAGTGAGTGCCGTGGCGTCAGCCTAGCTCACAGCAACCTCAAACGCCTGGGCTTAAGCGATCCTACTGCCTCAGCCTCCCGAGTAGCTGGGACTACAGGCATGTGCCACCATGCCCGGCTAATTTTTTTTTTTTTTATATATATTTTAGTTGGCCAGATAATTTCTTTCTATTTTTAGTAGAGACGAGATCTCGCTCATTGCTCAGGCTGGTCTCGAACTCCTGACCTTGAGCGATCCACCCGCCTCGGCCTCCCAGAGTGCTAGGATTACAGGCGTGAGCCACCGCGCCCAGCCTGAATTCTTTATGAGATTTAAAATCAGTTTATCTTACCATCCATTTTTTCAAAACAGTGAGAGTCTAGTAATAAATAATCTTGGAAGAAATGATGTGTGTAACTTGCTGTATGAAGTGCTAAGTGAGATCTTTCCTGTTTCCTGGTTCCCAGGACCCAGAGTTACATTTTAGTTTCAAAGAAACTCCAGCTCTGTGCTCAGTTTTCTTTCTGCAGGGTTTGCGGAGGGAGCATCATTTTGTAAGAACAGACACAAGAACATCTTTCACTGTCAAACGGAGGACAGAGATAGGACAAGAGAATATATTTGGGAGAATGTAGACCTTATGGGGGAAAGAGGAAGGCTTGCTTTCTTTCTTTTTTTCCTTAGGACAGGGTCCCACTCCCTCTCCGGCTCCCTTTTCCTCTTCGTCTCTCTTTCTCTTGCTTTCTATGGTCCTTATGAGAGAGGCGCACAGGAGGGGTCAGTTAGAGGAGAGGAGCAGCAGATACAGGACAGGTGTACTCTGAGGGTGGAGGAAGGGGCCCCAGGCCAAGGAACACAGGCGGCCACTGGGAGCTGGAAAAGCCAAGGCAATAGATTTCCCCTCACAGCCTGCAGAAGGAACCAGCCCTGCTGACTCCCTGACTGTGGGGCGCTGAGACTCATTTTGGATTTCTGACCGCCAGAACTGTAGGAAAATTAATTTGTGTTTCTTTAAGCCACTAAGTGTGTGTTGATTTGTTACAGCAGTAGCAGGAAACTAATACAGTCATCCAATGTAATCCTCTCACGTCTGTTCAGGAGGTGTCCACCTCGTAGTTCTGAGCTTGTGCATAACATGCTATTGCACTAGAATAAATGTAGATCAGAGGTTCTCTCTCTGTCCTGAGGAACTAAAAAATATAGATGCCCAAGGTGAGGTATTTTTTAAAAGCTCCCTAGGATTGTGATTATCAAGTGAAAACAAGGTTTAAGCTACTAATGTATGGCAGGTACAGGGGCTCACGCCTGTAATCCTAGCCCTCTGGGAGCCCGACGCGGGAGGATCGCTTGAGGGCAGGAGTTTGATACCAGCCTGGGCAAGAGTGAGACCCTGTCTCTACTAAAAATAGAAAAAAATGGCTAGGCATGGTGGTGCGTGCCTGTAGTCCCAGCTACTCGGGAGGCTAAGGCAGGAGGATCGCTTGAACCCAGGAGTTTGAGGTTGCTGTGAGCTAGGCTGTTGCCACACCACTCTACCCTGGGCGACAGAGCTCTGTCTCAAAAAAAAAAAAAATTTACCTAGGCATGGTGGCACGTGCCTGTAGTCCCAGCTATTGAGGAGGCTGAGCCAGTAGGATTTCTTGAGCCCAGGAATTTGAGGTTGCATTCTAGCCTGGGCAATAGAGAAAAAAAACAAAACAAAAATAAAAATAAAAACAAGCAAAAAACTATTCATGTAGATGGACAAATGAGAGAAATGGTGTCAAGTTGCTCTCTGGGAGTTAAACTGGTAAATTCTACATGTAGTGTTTAAGGTGAGATTTTTAAAAATAACCAATCCTAAAGTCTAGTGAGGAAATGAGTAGCTGAAGAAATGAAATGACTTAGTTGTATGAAGATAATTAGGTCATAATCTCAGGAATTCAGGTTGGGAAAGTCTGTAAAAGTAAAGTCATAGATGGAACCAGCTTTACCGTAATCACTTCTAATCAGTATGCCAGAGCAACGAGTTATAGGCTGTATCGTAAATGTGATGTGTTTTTTATTGTAATAGAAATAAAGTGACCTGTAGGGACTTCAGTGAAAAGAGGAATAAGAACAAATGAGGGGGGCCTTTTGGGTAGTGATCCATACACAGAAACTATGTTTCTGTGAAACTATGAACCAAAAAAAAATTATTGAGATATCTGAGGACAAGGAATATAATTCTGTATGCCAGCTCACCAGGAGAATAATCTCTCATTCCCCTTTCTCTGCACACTGATGTGAGGTGCCAGCCCAGGACTGAACAAAGAATGTTAATAAGCCCAAATAATTTGCTGGACATTGCCTTGCTGGACATTGGCAAGAACATTGCCTTAATTGGACACGTTCTTTTTCATCCTGCCACATAGTATGCTTTTAGCTAAAGGTAATAATCTGAAGGAAATGAAAAACCTTTTGACAAAACACAGGAAGACGGCATTAAATACTGATATCAGTACCATATTGGTTTGCTAGGGTTGTCCTAACAAAATAGAACAGACTGGGTGGCTTAAACAACAAATCCTCATTTTTCTCTCAGTTCAGGAGGCTGACAGTGCAAGACCAAGGTGCCAGCAGGGTTGGTTTGCTCCGAGGACTCTGCTTCATTTGCAGATGGCCGGCTCTTGCTGCAGCTCCCCGAGGTTGTCCCTCTGTGCACATGCACCCCTGCTGTCTTTTTTTGTGTTCAAATTTCCTCTTATAAGAAGTCAGATTGGATTAGGGCTCACACTAATGCCCTCATTTCAGCTTAATCCCCTCTTAAAAGATTCTCCAAATATAGTACTGGAGGTGCTTCAACACATGAATTTGGAGGGTAGGGATACAAGTCAGCCCATAACAGATACCTGACCCCCCAGCTGTCAGAGAGTAGGAGAGGAGGCTCATTCTCCCTCTGTTTGTCCGTAATGGGCTCTCCTGTGGACTCTGGCCTATGACAGATGCTCAATAAGCACTCATTTCATGAATGAATGAATGTGTGAACTGATTCTGTCGTAAGTGCAATAGGTGACAGACTACTGAACACTTTTATGGGCATCCCTTGTATAAAACTTGCATATAAACAAAAAGAGCAAATTATCTGTCTATGATGGTGGATGCCCATCCAAACACATTTCCGTGGAAAATGTTCCATTTATAAGTAGATCTTCATCATCTCACAAATTGACTTCTCAGGCTCATGACAATGAACATCATTCCAGCCCCATTTTCGTGAAGGATGACGAAAATTTACTACGACACAACGCTCTAAAGGGTCATTGGGTTCACCTGAGTGCCAGAATCTGAAAGGGAGAAAAAGGATGATAGTGTTTTGAAACAAACAAATGACATTTTGGAAAGAAGGGTTGGAGATTGTGAGGCGGCCAGGGTTAAACTGTGAGAGGCAAGGTCAGATATACCCAAATGCCCCTTCTCTTTTTTTTTTAATTCCAAAATATTAAGGGGGTACAAATGTTTTTGTTACATGGAGAGCTTTGATAATGCTTTAGTCAGGGTTATGAGTGTCCATCACCCAAATAGTGTTCATTGTACCTATTAAGTAGGTTTTTACCTTTCCCCTCCTCCCCCCTCCCCAGTTTTTTTTTTTTTTTTCCTATGCACTGCTTTTGGAAGCTGAAGAACAGGCAAATTCCCTAGGTCTGCTACTTACTCTCTGTTATTTTGTGCAAGTAATTTAATTTCCCTGATTTTCAGTTTTCCTATTTAAAAAAATGGGACTAGAGTAATATCCTTATATATTTCACATAGTTGATATGAATGGCCAAGGTAGTAATGTGTACTAAAGTACTTCAAAGTTTGTAAAAAAAAAAAAAAAAAAAAACCTACATAATTAAGAATAATTAGGCCAGGCACAATGGCTCATACTTGTAATCCCAGCACTTTCAGAGGGCAAGACCAGAGGGTCACTTGAACCCAGGAGTTTGAGACTAGCCTGGGCAACATAGTGAGATCCCTGTTTCTACAAAAAAAATTTTTAATTAGCCAGGCGTGGTGGTGCACATCTGTAATCGTAGCTACTCAGGAGTCTGAGGTGGGAGAATCACTTGAGCCCAGAAATTTGAAGGTGCAGTGAGCTATGATTTTGCCACTGCACTCCAGCCTGGGTGACAGAGTGAGACCCCATATCTAAAAAGAAAAGAGTAATTATAAGACTATTTTTTTGCCACTGTGCTCCAGCCTGGGTGACAGAGTGAGACCTCGTTATCTAAAAAGAAAAGAGTAATTATAAGACTATCAGAATTAACATTTTCACTTTATGAGAAATATTGAATCTTAGTAATTGATTATACTATTGATGATTTTTTTTTTTAGTTAGAAACAACACATTAACTGCCACGTGAGTTGTATTTAACTCATGCTAGTTTCGAGCGTGGGGCCTTGTGAAGCATATGTAACTCACACATCTCTTCACTGTGGGAGCCGTGAGAACTGTTTTTCTTTTTTTTTTTCTATAAATTTTTGTGTCATCCTTGCGCAGGGACCATGCTAATCTTCTCTGTATCGTTCCAATTTTAGTATATGTGCTGCCGAAGCGAGCACGTGAGAACTATTTTTCAAGTTGTCTATAACTCACTTGCAGAAAACAATAAAAAATAACAAATTTTTCATTAAATTAGAAAGGATAATTTTGTTTTTGAAGTTTTTATACTATTTTCATAATAAAACATCGTGGCCCCAAGGAAAAAATTGTTTTTTCCAGTGTGGCAGTCAATGTGTTAAATGTAGCAGCCTTTGATGTCAAATAGACTTAGGTTAAAAAAAAAAGTGCTGTGAGTTTTATTGTCTGTTTCTTTGCTTAATAGCTCACAGACGGAACATCCTAAGCTCCCTGAGTGACCCAGGATTCCATTATTTAATTTTCTACTCACGTGGCACTTTTGTTGTATGGTGTCTGATCAACCCATTGCCAATGTCTCTGACCTTCTGGATCTGACAGCCCCATAAAATAGGCAAAATCTTCGTCCAGATTCTGGATGATAAAATCCTGAGGGAAGAAAAGAAAACAATCATAGCGTTTAGAGAACTCAAGTTGAATTGAATTCTTTATGGCCTTAGGGGCAAGAGAAGAAAAGGAGAGAATCCAGGAATGGCCACAAGGGGCCCCTACTCAGGTTTGCTGTGGCTGAGGGGGCAGGATCAGAGACATCACTTGTGAGCATGATGTTTAGCATGTACAGAAGTGAGTTCTAGCCATGATCGTAATAAATTCTCACTTTCCTTACTTCTTTGCTAAAGGATCGGATTCTTCAAAGCTCTGCATGTTGTGGGGAACTTTCTTCCTCACTCTTAATATTTTCTTCTTGTGAAGGGAGTTGAATTAGATCTTAAGGTTTCTCTCTGCCCTTTATTCAAACCCAGGCGAGAAGTGGCTCTTCTGACCGGGAAATTTGGTAAGAATAACTGGGTACGCTTGATACGCTTGGGAATCATAACAGTGTTCACAGCACAGCTATGCCTTCCTTCATCGGGAAGCTCGCTCACAGACAGCAAGAGGCCTCACTGGATTTCCCATGGGTGTTTCTGTCCTTAGTGTGAGCCAGTCACAGTCTTGGTGGGGGGTAAGGCAGTCTGGTTCTTAAGTTACACTAATTGACATTTTCCTATTTAACCTTTGTCAGCAATAAAGGTAACTTTTTTTGTCCTTCCTGCTTTATGCTTTTTAACGTCTTCATTCATAGCCTTTGCAGGGAAGATGATAATTACAGTCCCCTCACAAGCCCCAACATTGTATAATCAGTTTTTACCAGAGCAATTTTTATTTGGGAAATTTCAGGGATGCTTTATTTTCACATACGTATCAATTCTTGATTGTGGGTTCTTGCAACTTGATTTTTTTTCAAGTTCTCAAAATATGCCTTCTCACCGAGGCAATTAATTATTTCTAAGCATTTTTGTTTAATTGAATTTCATATAAATGGGAGATATCAATTCTAATATCTCTACTAAATGCAAAGCTGTGGGACTTCTACTTTATTTCCAATAGTGGTGGATTAAGTAATTTGGATCAAACTTCTTGATGAAATCAACTTTATAAACTAGATGAAATATGAAAAAACTTAACGTCTCAAGAGCTCAGAGAATAGTGAAAAATTACCAGGCCAAGATGTCAAAGAGAATGGAAATCCCAAGAGATGAGCCTGGAAATCATGGCCATTTTGCTCTAGGGACATTTTGGTGATCCAGAAGAGGCAGTAGAGGGGTTCAACAGCACTTCTATTTTTTTTCTTCAGGACATTAAAGTTTATATTTACTTTAAATTTTCACACGGCACAGTCCAAACGTTAATGCTTACAGGTCATTTTAAAATTAAGATGTTTGGCTGCACGTAGTGGCTCACGCCTGTAATCCCAGCACTTTGGGAGGCTGAGGTGAGAGGATTTCTTGAGGCCAGGAGTTCAAGACTAGCCTGAGCAACATAGTGAGAACTCGTCTCTACAAAAACTAAAAAAAATTAGCCAGGCATGGTGGCTCAAGCCTGTAGTCCCAGCTACTCATGAGGCTGAGGCAGGAGGATCACTTGAGCCCAGGAGTTTGAGGTTGCTGTGAGCTGTGATGATGCCACCACACTCTAGCTGGGGAGACAGACTGAGACCTTGCCTCAAAAAAATAAAATAAATGAGACAAAGATGTTTCTTCTGAGAAGATGCAATAGAATAAAAAAAGAAATTTATTATAATACTAGTAGTAGTTGCAATTATTAATTGTCATACTATGTGCCAAGTATTGTGCCATGAGTTTTTATAAGTTATTTCATTTAAATCTTACAACTACTATTATGAGGAAGAGACTGTTTCTGTCCCCATTATATACATGAGGAAACTGAGACTTAGGAAGATAAAATTACCAAAGGTCACACAACTAATAAATGATGGAGATCTAACTCGATGGCTAGTATTCTTAACCAATATATTACACTGCATTACGGGAAACATAGAGATCTAGAATCAAATTTTATTTTATTTATTTGTTTGTTAATGTTATTTATCTATTTTTTAAGTTCTTTTATTTTTATTTATTTATTTTATTTTATTTAATTTTTGCATCAGCTTGCTGACTGGAAAATTTGGGGGTTTTCTTGAGACAGAGTCTCACTCTGTTGCCTGGGCTAGAGTGCCGTGGCATCAGCCTGGCTCACAGCAACCTCAAACTCCTGGGCTCAAGCGATCCTCCTGCCTCAGCCTCCCAAGTAGCTGGGACTACAGGCATGCACCACCATGCCCGGCTAATTTTTTCTATATATATTTTTAGCTGTCCAAATCTTTTCTTTCTATTTTTTTTAGTAGAGATGGTGGGGGGTGGGGGGGGTGGGTCTCGCTCTTGCTCAGGCTGATCTCCAACTCCTGACCTCAAGCAATCCGCCCGACTTGGCCTCCCAAAGTGCTAGGATTACAGGTGTGAGCCACTGCGCCTGTCCTATTTTTTTAAACTGCACAGGAGCCATGCTAATCTTCTCTGTATGGTTCCAATTTTAGTATATGTGCTGCCAAAGCAAGCACAAGAATCAAATTTTATTTTATTTTATTTTTTCTTCTATTTTGTAGTAGGGGTCTTGCTCTTGCTCAGGCTGGTCTCGAAATCCTGACCTCAAGCTATCCTCCCACCTCGTCCTCCCAACGTGCTGGGATTATAGGCATGAGCCACCACTCCGGCTGAGAATCAAATTTTAGAAAATCAAATAATGTTGTACAAATAAGAAAAGGTGTTTTGGCTTAGGTTTTCAGATTAATTTGAATTCATACGAACCTATATGCAACACTGTTAGTGGCTTGTGCCTGCTTACTTCCCTTTCCAGGATATTCATTCATTTATTCATTCATTCTATTGAGTGCTTAGACTCTGTGCCAGGTGTGGTATAGGAAGTTGAGACAAATACAAGTTTACAACACAGCTGGGGAGACAGAATGAACAGCACTTTTGACAACTTTGTAGCATTAGGATATAAGAATTAGATTCCAGAAAGGGGTGAGGGTAAATAGGCAGTGAATCAGACCTCATAGAAATTATCATCTGGCTTTGAATCATTTGGATATTATAGAAATTTCAAGCCCTGAAATTGTATTAATGTCATGTAAGACTTGTGCCAAGGCATATGGCAAGAGCAAATGAAAATACTCTCTGGAAGAAAACATTATCTTAATCCTCCAATTATTTTTATAAATAATTTTTCAAATACAATGTCTAGCACACAATGAAAGATAATTATGCCCATGAGGACCGTTTAAGACATACTATAAAACGACCGTGCTTCTTATGTTCTTGAAGATAAAAGACAAACTTGAACATTGGATTGAACATTCTAAAGTTTGACAGTGTATTTGAAAGAGAGGCAAAGAGAAATTCTAGATTTGAAAAATTGAATAACCGAAATTAGAACTCAGGCCAGGCACAGTGGCTCATACCTGTAATCCTAGCACTCTGGGAGGCCGAGGTGGGAGGATTGCTTGAGCTTGAGTTTGAGACCAGCTTGAGCGAGAGTGAGACCCTGTCTCTATCAAAAAGAAAAAAAAAAAAAAACCCAACTGGGTGTTGCAGTGTGCACCTGTAGTTCCATCTACCTGGGAGGCTGAGGCAGAAGGATCGCTTAGAGCCCAGGAGTTGGAGGTTGCAGCGAGCTACAATTGCGTCGCTGCACTCTACCCAGGGTGACAGAGTGACATTCTGTCTCAACTTAAACAAACAAGGAAAAATAAATGTTCCACATTAGGGAGATTTTCCTTTATTTATTTATTTTTTTTTTTTTTAAACCAGAAGTCTTTTCTCTGTCTTCCAACTTTCAGGGCAATAGAAAAAGACACTTTTCCTCAGTCAAGAGAGAAAAATAGGCTACCTGACCTCCTTGCCTATTATAGAAAGTACCTGTTCATCCTCAGTGCTGATCACGGCTAGATGAGCCCCCATCATGGAGCAGTTCTTCCAATGCTGGGCCCAAGATTGCCTCACAGTAGAAACAAAGTAGCAGCTAGACTGAAATGAACTCCACAGTGTTGGGCAGCAGCTCCAGTCTTCCAGAATGAGCATAGGAGAAGAAAAAATATTGAGAGAATACCTTTCATATAAAGTTATATGGCTCACTAAGTTTTGGTTGGTTTCCGTCAGCAATTTCCACAAATTTTCCAGAGCTGAATTTATTGACTGGTATATTTACTAATCCCTAGATCATTTCACTCCAAACAGGGACTGGCAAACTTTTAGTTAAGAGCCAGATAGCAAATATTTTAGGCTTTGTGGGTCATGTGGTCTCTGTTGCAACTACTCCAATCTACAATTGCAGCATGAAAGCGACCGTTGATAATATGTGAATAAATGATTATGGCTGTGTTCCAATGCGATTTTATTTACAAAAGCAGACAGCCGATTGGGTTTGGGCCATGAGCCTTAGTTTCATAGCCTCTGGTTTAAACCCAGAAAGAGTATTTTACAGATAAATACTTTAACTCCAAGTCCTTGTCATTCAGTGTTGGTCATAAAAGAACCATCTCCACATCCTGTGCAAAAATAGTCTTGACAATTTTCTATGTATCGTTAATAATTACAAATGTAACTATCTCTCAGAGTGAAGCATCCCATCACAAAGAATGAGTCTAGAATAAGACAGGCCTGGGTTGCAACCTCATTTTCTGCACTGTAATTTGGAGAAAATTATATAACCACTCTGAGTCTTAAATTTTTTTTTTTTTTTTTTTTGAGACAGAGTCTCACTCTGTTGCCCAGGCTAGAGTGAGTGCCGTGGCGTCAGCCCAGCTCACAGCAACCTCAAACTCCTGGGCTCAAGCGATCCTCCTGTCTCAGCCTCCCGAGTAGCTGGGACTACAGGCATGCACCACCATGCCCGGCTAATTTTTTCTATATATATATTTTTTTAGCTGTCCATATAATTTCTTTCTATTTTTAGTATGGGGTCTCGCTCTTGCTCAGGCTGGTCTCGAACTCCTGAGCTCAAACAATCCGCCCACCTCGGCCTCCCAGAGAGCTAGGATTACAGGCGTGAGCCACCGCGCTCGGCCTTAAATTTTTTTGTTGTTTGCAGATGGGGATGTTTCTCAGAATTTTGAGGGATTGAAGCGACATAATATATGCAAAAGACTTAAGAGCACCCCTTTAGAAGCACCAGTTTTTGCCACTGTCAGCTCAGCACTATAGATCATATATATTCCCTCTAACAAATTATGAATACGTAGTCCATGTCAAAATAATTAGTTTTCTTTATGTTTTGATATGTAAATATTTATATATTGGCATATATTATAACAAAGTAAATATTTATATATTGGTATGTTTATACCCAAACAATTTGACAAGTTATATTATTCATAGTTCTTATTTGAAGAAAAAGTATGAAGCAGAAGCAGCTTTTGCCCAGCAAATAGGATTATTTATTGATTTAGTTTTTAGACAGGATCTGACTCTGTCACCCAGGCTAAAATGTAGTAGCACAGTCATAGCTCATTGCAGCCTCCAGCTCCTGGGTTCAAGCGATCTACCCATCTTGGCCTCCCAAATTGCTGGGATTACAGGTGTGAGTCACAAATATAATAAATTATATTTTTAAGATATAACTTATTAGGTAGAATTAACTTACTTCACAGGTCCTGAAGGAGCTCTGGCCTTGAAAAATAGCCTTTGGCTAGAAATCTTCACACTGGGTATGCATACCCCAAGGCTTTCCAGAAGGTATGTGGCAGCAATAAATACTATTCTTTCCTACCGTCATGTAAGTTCTGTTTTCCTTTCCATGTTAGCTCTTCTACATTACACAAAACAAAGGCATACCTTTCATCTGTCCTGAAAATCACTATGCTCTAAGATGGAAAAAAAACTCCACGGTGGGAAAGGACTATTTGAAATATTTTTAGAGAAGCCTCCTTTAATGATTAATCAAGGCACTAGAAATCTCCATTCCACAGGGTTGCCTTAAACATTTTTTTTCCACATGAATTTACTTTTAGGGATTATGATTGGAGTATTTGGGCTCTGACAGGGATGTGTGAGGTCAGCCACAGAGTTGAGTGTGGGCGGTGGTATCATGACAGTTTTCATACAGTGACCTCACCTATTTCGTACCCTACTTCCTGTCAAAGAACACTTTGATCCAGACTCTGAAGTCTAGAAGCAGATTCTGATGAGGGCAAAGAGAGATTTGAGGAGAAATATTGAACACTAACAATGGCTTTTTTCATGATTTAGTTGGAGGCAATTCTTTTCAGCTATTCTCAATAGTCATCACTAGGGTATGCCAGTGGTTGGAAAGAAAAAATTACCTTTGAAAAGCTGACGCAGTACAGATTAGTGACACTGACACTTTTAAATACACTGGGAAATATCTGGTACTACCAAAATTTTCAAATTGCACTGGATAAAACTGACAAATTCAAAATTATATAATTCTTTTTAAATTCGGTGTGTATTATTCATAATTAATTAAAACCTATGTTATCAATCATATCATGAAATATTTATGGCAATTACAGCCAATTTTCTTATTTCACCTTTTCTAATGTTATTTTTAACCTCCAATAACAAAAAATAAAATCATATGCTGGCTGCTAGAACAATTAGTTTTTAGAAATATATATTCTTTTTTTCACTAAAAAGAGGAAATTTTGATCATGTTTACCAAAATTAATGGAATTATTTCTGATTTTTTATATGTGTTTACATTTAATTGTTTCCTAAACCAAGTTAATTATATTTTCAAGTCAGGGTTAATTATATCAATGTAAACACATTTTCCAAAGTAATACAGTGCCTTGTATCTTATTTTTTGCTTCATATGACACATGATTTTAGCTATATGTTATTACAAATTAGATCATGAGTTTTTCTTTTGTTTTTTAGAGACAGGGTCTTGCTTTGTTGCCTGGGCTTGAGTGCAGTGGCGTCACCACAGCTCACTGCAAACTCAAACTCCTGAGCTCAAGCAATCCTCCTGCCTCAGCCTCCCAGGTAGCTGGGACTACAGGCCCGAACCACTACGCCCAGCTAATTTTTGTATTTTTTGTAGAAACTAGCTCTCGCAATGTTGCTTAGGCTGGTCTCGAACTCCTGGCCTCAAGTGGTCTTCCTGCTTCGGCCTCCCAAAGTGCTAGGATTATAGGTGTGATCCACTTTACATGGCCAGAAAATTTTTATAGTCTTATAAAAATGGATAAAATCATTATATTAGAGCTTCCATAATTTAAACTTGACTTCTCTAACAATGCCATCGAAAGTGCATTTAGAATTTGTCAGTGTTCTTTTTTTTTTTTTTTCCAAAATGTACATTAATATGGTTATGTGAATAGAAAAGTTAGAGTTTTTCTGACCCACCAAGTCTGGTTTGACTTACTTGTTTGATAGTAAAGGTAAACTTTGCTAATTACTTTATACTATAGCCATTGTTAAAACAGATGTGAAACAGGAACAAAAAAAGAAAGAATAAACCATTCTTTCCTCCCCCATACCCCATTTTTGTTGCAACCTGTTTCATCTACCTGCTTGTGGTAGTTTTAAGGAAGAAGCTCTTACTGTCTCATCACCTCTCAGTTTCTCCCTATGAGTGGAGAGTGAGTTATTTTGTTCTTGAAATAACTGTCTGACATCCTTTGGGTCCCTGTTTCTTTCCTGCAGAAGATTAAGGCCATCGAGGCATTTCTCGGGTGTAGCTTGCCTCCCTTTGGCTCCGTGCCCGGCAGTCCCTGATCCCAGACACAGATGACCACTTATTTCCCTAGGAGGGGACTAGGCCTGGACCAGGGAGCAACATTTTGACCTCACTCTAAGCCACACTCTACAATTTAGTTTTACCATCAAGAAAGCTGATAATTTTATTCTTATTTGAATCCTGTGTATATTTATTTCTCAGTTAATTCAGGGCTCTATAGAGAGAGGGATCTTATTTACTGTTAAACTTGGTGATGAATTGGAGGAGGGGGTGAGGATGTTGAGTAAAGACGAACTGTTAAGACCAAATCTTGACTTTTAGGCTTTAGCAATGAAGAGGCAGGAGAAAGAGAGACAGTTCTGAGGACCCTTGTTTGGTACTTTAACTGTGAGATGTCTATTTAAGATATCCAAGTGGCTAGTTTAAGAGAGCAGCAGCATGAACCAGCCTGCAGTTTGAAACTTTCAGAGCCAAAGATGTAATGTATCACACTAGGCTCCTCGGGAGGCCAAGGTGGGCTTGAGCCCAGGAGTTCCAGGTTGCAGTGAGCTGTGATCACACCACTGTGCCCCAGCCTGGGTGACAGAGCGAGATTCCATCTCTAAAAAGGTAAATAAAATAAAAATCCAACTGAGAATTTGATGAATAGTAAAGGAAGTCTTGTTGCTCATTGCAAAGCTGTACCTTCTACCTCCTTTTCTCCTGTGACGCAGGTCAGACTTGAATAATTCTGTTGATATTCTCGTAACTTGGACAGTTTCTTGATGGTTTTGCTATACACAGAATTATTGTAAGTCACTGAAAAAGAGAAAGCAGTGCGTTCTTGTTCTTTTAAGTGGATCTATGTTGTGCTATAGAGCCTTATGCTCTCATAGGGCCTACAATGCCTCTTTTTCTCCCATCCCGTGTCAACCCACACTGCTCTCCTCCCATGCTTCTTTCCGTGCAAGCCTGGCAAAAAATGTGTGGCCAACCCTTTCTTGTACTCATTTATGTTGTTTGTTTATAAGTTTACATATATATATATATTGGTCTCTCCCCATTAGAAGGTACAGTCTAGGGAAGGAATTTCACAATTTCTAAGTGCTCTATACCCAGCACTTAGAAAAGTGAGCTGCTCACGGAAGGTGTTCAGTAAGTATTTGTTGACTTACTAACTAACAGCATCTTCCTAATTCTATTAATCCGGAAAGATCACAGGTCTTTTAGTTTTTCTGAAATTTTCTGATTACTGTAACTACAGGTAAATAGATGGGGGTAAAATTGAAAACAGGGTGAAGCCTAACCTTTTGGAGACATTTAGGCATCTTTCACTAAAAATGGCTCTTCTGCTCATTGGCACGCACATAGAGCAAGATCTGACTTTTTGCTTATCCTCACTTAATTCTTTACTCATGTATCTCATTATTCTGATTTTGAGACTAAATCTGGTCACAGTCTTCTATTTTCTCTTTATGTCTTTAAGTTCCTGTATGTCTTCTTTCCTCTCGAGTAAGTAACTGTCCTTGAGCCCCTTTGTCTCTTGGCCTTTGTTGTAAAAAGTAAAACAAGGTTTAACTTTAGTAATAATTCTGCTTCTGAGGGTTACACTGAACTGTGAGATGTTTGTACAACTGGGAGGAGACTGACGACTGTATCATCACACATTTGCACTCAACGTAGGAAGTCATCATACTCAGTAACTTCCTCACACATGATTCATTTCTATTTCTAATCACATTATCAGATAATAGAGCAAGTTTTGACAACCAAATAGTAAAAAAGAAAGCAAAGAAATTTCTGAGATCTCGTAAAAATATAAAGCTTGGCAAAGGGAGCCGCAATTAGCTTACTTCTTTATTCTTTTATTGTGTCATTGTTTGAACAACTTTCCTTGACGTGTTGGGAAGACTCCCATATGAAGATCAAAAACTTACAGTATTACAGTTATAGACTCAGAGAAGGTGGGGTATTTATGCTTCCAATAGAGGGATTTTTAAAAACAAAGGAACAGAGCATCATTGGCAAACTGATAAATGTAGTAGTAGATAGAATCCTAGATGGTGACTACCACCGGCATAAACATGGAGCTGGGGTTATCATCATAGACTGAATTGTGTCCCTCACCCCAATTCATCTGTTGAAGCCCCAGCTCCCAGTGTGATGATATTTAGAGACGGGGCCTTTGGCAGGTGATCAGGTTTAGATGAGGTTATGAGGGTGGGGCCCTCCTGATGGGGTTAGTGCCTTTATAATAAGAGACACCAGAGAGCTTGCCCCCCACCCAGGTGACAACACAGTGAGATGGCAGCTTCTGCAGGCCAGGAAGAGAGCCCTCACTGTAGCCGGCCTCTTGAGGTTTTAGTGCCCCAGCCTTTTTAGTGACCACCCAATGTAAATTCTGAATAGACCCTTGTTTGGGCAACCTGATAACCACTTGCTTCTTGCCCAATACCCTTTGTTCTCATGGTAGCCATTAACTGCCAGTGTACTGTTTTTTGGTCAAGCAGTACAAACATTCCAGGGTCATAGGAAAAATGTATTTATTTTTTCCCATTACTGTTGAATGCAAACAAGAAAAATTTATGGATTTGTTTTGCAGAAGGCATGAAGGAAGAAGTTTTCTGCTGATGCTCAGCAGTCTGGTTGCTCAAGATGTTATCTGAGACTGAAGAAACACAGACTCCACTCTCGGTCTCCTGGAGCCTCCTTCCTTACTACCCTCTCCTGCAAAAAACCTCCCCACTTCATCCCTTTGGGGAGGTGGATCTGAGAGTTCTTGCTCTCCTGTCTTCTCACTTTGGCCAAATCAGATAAACTTTTCTCTACCACCAAGCACCGGTGTCATGGCGTTTGGCATTTGCTCAGCTGCATGAGCATGAATCTGGGGGTCTGCAACATCACTGGACCCGACTATGCTGACATCCTGATCTCAGACTTCCAGCCTCCAGAACTGTGAGAAAATAAATTTCTGTTGTTTAACTCACCTAGTCTATGGTATTTTGTTGTGGCAGCCCAAGCTCACTAAACCAGTTATGATCACATGTGGAAAAATGTGACGAAGACTGGGCAAAGTAAGCCTAGAAGTATAGATAATTACCCAAATAATAACGGATAATAATAGTAGTACTAACTTATTCCGTGGAAATCATGGCATTCTCAGAGTTTTCATTTTATGTCAAGAAAGGGGAAATTAATTCTTCAGGAAATCTATAGAAAGTGACTGGGAAAGGTTCAAGAGGTCACTGTGTTTTAGCCAAGAACTTACCCACAGAACGCACAATGAAACAGGCGCTGAGGAGTGAGATGGAGATGGCAGCCACGGACCAGACCTTCACCTGGAGCCACCAGACTCCTTTCTCTGTCAGATCAGCAAGACAAATGCACAGTTACAATCTCCGCTGCCAGGGGCCTGGGAAACCAGAATCCCAAGGACCTTAGAACAGGAAAGTTTACTTGGTATCATGAGATACAGGAAAAAAAATAGAAATTAAAAAAAATTAAAATAACAATAAAGTCAGTCTATGAACAAAACTAAAACAGAAAAAATGTGAAAGCAAGAAGAGATCACAGAAATTCCCTCAGAACAAATGACCAGATAGTACCCTGGACCCCAAGACAAATCCAGGCAAAACTCAACCAGAGTGAACTGCACTTGCCAATTCCCGACTCTCTTTCCCCTTGAATCTCACTCACATCCTTCCCATGATTCCTTGCCTTTCTCCAATATCAAATTTTATTATTATTGTTTTCAGAGACAGGGTCTCACTCGCTGCTGGGGCTGGAGTGCAGTGGTGTCATCATAGCTCACAGCAACCTCAAACTCCTGGGCTCAAGTGATCCTCCTGCCTCAGTCTCCTGAGTAGCTGGGGTTACAGGCGCAAGTCACCACACCTGGCCAATTTTTCTATTTTTTGTAGAGATGGGACCTGTTATTGCCAAGGCTGGTCTTGAACTCCTGGCCTCAAGAGATCCTCCCACCTTGGCCTCCCAGAGTGCTAGGATTACAGGTGTGAGCCACTGAACCTAGCCTCTCCAATATCATTTTGACTTCAATTTCTTACCTCTTTGTATAGTTAAATTCATATTATTTTTTTTTACATTAAAAAAAAAAAACAGGGACCATCCTAATCTGTTCCAATTTTAGTATATGTGCTGCCGAAGCAAGCACTAAATTCATATTCTATTAAAGGCTTCTAGGGCTGAATTGTTTTTGGTTTTGTTTTCTCCTTTCCTCTTTCCCTGGATTCACTACTCTTTGATGAAAAGTTGTCTACTTCTTCTCCCAGAGTCATTCTTATCACCTGAGTGCCTGTTTTCCCACTTCCTCATGCTCCTACTACCTTCTGTAGACCTGAGAAGACCAGGAGTGCTCACCTCTGTCTTGCGGATGTTCTTCTGGCACCATTGTGTGTGCACACACCGTTTTGGTTTCCTCTGACCAGGAGGCTGAGGAGCTGTCCCTGAAGATGTTACCCTGGGGGTCTGGCTTCATTCAAACAGGCCAGGTTCGTAGATCCTTCTGTGTCTACTCTTGCAAAGGAGGAGATGTGACTCAGAAGACTTTCTGCAGTGAGCTAAAGCTTCCAGTTTAAAACATATATTATCATCAGAAATGAGGAAACACAAAAGAGGAAATTGAGAAATACATGAAAAGGAGTTCATGGGTACAAGTCTGATTACTTGTTTAGTTTTACATATGAAAATTTTTTCTATCAGATTTCGGTGCAGTCAGACGTGCAAGATAGATTTTTATATGTCCCAAGGAAATCAGTCAGGCTTTAAATAAATTTTGTGCTCTCTAATGAATTAATTTTCTTTTTATTAAATTTTATGTAAAGTTTCATTCATGTACTTAACATTTATCATGTTTGAAGATTTTGCACTACCTCAGCCTAGGAGGATGAGCAAAAGTCATATTGCAGTAACGATTGACATGAAAAACAACTGCACCCGTAGACACAGAGTGGAAAAGTCACTGCTGAATGGAAGATTCTTTTTTTTTTTTTTTTGGAGACAGAGTCTCACTCTGTCTCCTGGGCTAGAGTGCCATGGCAACAGCCTAGCTCACAGCAGCCTCTAACTCCTGGGCTCAAGCGATCCTTCTGCCTCAGCCTCCCAAGTAGCTGGGACTACAGGCATGCACCACCATGTCCGGCTAATTTTTTTCTATATATATTTTTAGCTGTCCAAATCATTTCTTTCTATTTTAGTAGAGATGGGGTCTCCTTCTTGCTCAGGCTGGTCTCGAACTCCTGACCTTGAGCGATCCTCCCTCCTCGGCCTCCCAGAGTGCTAGGATTACAGGTGTGGAAGATTCTTGAATTCTATCTGCCTGGATTGTTAAAACACTCCTTTTGAGTCAGGGCCAGGTTTGGGCTGAGGTCAGTAATGTCATATAATCTCAGCTGAAGAGAAGTGTGTTCTAAGGCACAAGAAGGAGAGGTATGAGGTTGTATGATGTCAAAGCTGGGGCTCCTGCATGGCAGGAATTCAGGGATACTTCCTCACATGCAGTCCCTACAGTGTGGATCCTGCCCTCTGCTAAATCATGGGCGGCAATATATTCTCAGATGAGTAATCTAAAATAGAGGAAATCCATTATAGCCTCTGCTAGTGAAACAGAGATGCTTGAGTTGAAGGACGGTTACAAGGAATGGTGAAATGGACACAGAAACAAATAGCCTCCCAGAGTTTAACTAAATTTAACAATGGTAGAGGCAAGAGTGGGAGCAAACAGTGTTGAGTTAGCAGCCATACGCTGAGATGTTTTAGCGTCCAAGCCAATGAGACCCGTTCTAAGCCGTGTACCTGCTGAAACAACCCAAAGTCATGTTTGGTCTCCTGTCTGCCTCCCACGCACAGCTCCCCTAACACCCCCTGCCCTGCCCAGGGGCTTCTCCCCTTTCATTCCTCTGTCTTGTGCTGGGGTGCAGAGTACGAGGGTGATCCTTGAATGTACAATGCTAAGAAGACAGGAGCAAAGGCAAAAATTAGAAAAATAATTTAAAATAAAACAAATCAAAAAAGCAGAAAGAATGACAAATCATTTTTCCCAATAAAAGCGGAACTGCATTAGGTCCAGGTCAGGTACAGACATCCCAGCAGAATATTTTGAGTCTGACCAGAGAGTACGGCAAAAGCTACAGCTGAACAGGACAAACATAGACAGGAATGGGTGGCTGTGTTGCTCACTTCCTCTTCACCTGGTCGCTGAGGGAGGGAGTCCCACCCCAGGTCGAAGGGGGTGGCCAAATATACAACACCCAACACGGGACAGATGAGACTGCCCGCAGGATAGTCCCACATACTCGCAGCCTGGGGGAGGGCAGCGCACACCATGCGGAGTCAAGCAGGGGTTGCACTTGGGAACAGAATGAACAAGGTGAGCTTGAACAAGGGAGGCAGGATCTGTCGGGCCAGGAGAGTGAGGCGGCCCCGCCTCCTGAGAGGATGTGATGGCTTGTCTGAAGAATTCTGTGGGCTGTCAGGGAAGTGAAACCAGTTAGCTGGAGGAGCAGGTGGAGTGCAGCTGAACCAGCCGAGGTGGGAACTAGCTGGGCGGGAAGCGTATGGACGAGAATAGGGGAACTTTTGGTTAGGCCCCTGGGGCCCTGTAAGGATCTAGGGTATCAAGGCAGCACGGAAACGTTAGGCCTTACGAAGCAGCAGAACTAGGAAACGCAGCGCACATGCTGTTAGGATGAACCAATGCATACTGCTTTTAGAAAAGGCAAGGCATACGAATCAACAATTTGAACTGCCCTAAACCTCCTTACCAGGGAACTGCACTGGGGACGTTCTTTGAACGTGATGTCTAGGTTTGGAATAAGGATAGGATGTCAGGTAGCTTTTGCTGTAAACTAATTACCTTAAAACTTAAAACGAACAGCCATTAATTTAGTTCACAATTTTGAAGGTCAGCAGTTTGGGCTGAACTCCGTGGGGTAATTCTGGTTTGGGCTGGATCGGATCCATGTCAGGGGGCTCGCTCGTGTCTGCAGTGAGCTGGCAGGCTGCTGGGGCTGGCGGGTTTACTAGGGGGCTGGGGTGACCAGGGTTTCTCCCCACTCCGTGTGTCACCATCTAGTGGGTTTACGGACCTGGCGCCAGGAAGGTCCGTAATAGCAGCAAGAGAACAAGGGAACAAGCCCCACTGTGCACATACTTTTAAAATCTTGTTTGCCAGAAAATTACCAATTCTTCAAATTATAACATTATAAGACAATAACTCTCTGACACTTAAAACTTATTATTTATGCCAAATGCAAACTGCTGCACTATAAAGAAAGTTGCTTCATCTACATCAAATTTAGGGCTGACAGACTTAAATAATTTAGGGAATAACTTGTTGACAAAGAAAAAAAATCTCATTACGCAGTGGCATTTTATTTCCGACCCACCCTGAAAAATAATTTTCAGAAAGAAACTCTATAAAGAAAGTGGTCTGGGCCGGGCGTGGTGGCTCACGCCTGTAATCCTAGCACTCTGGGAGGCCAAAGCGGGAGGATCACTCAAGGTCAGGAGTTCAAGACCCCGTCTCTACTAAAAAATAGAAAGAAATTATCTGGACAACTAAAAATATATATAGAAAAAATTAGCCAGGCATGGTGGCGCATGCCTGTAGTCCCAGCTACTCGGGAGGCTGAGGCAGGAGGATCGCTTGAGCCCAGGAGTTTGAGGTTGCTGTGAGCTAGGCTGATGCCACGGCACTCTAGCCCGGGCAATGGAGCGAGACTGTGTCTCAAAAAAAAAAAAAAAAAAGAAAGAAAGAAAGAAAGTGGTCTGGACCATGTTAGTCCTAACTCTTCTACCTAATCTAGGGCAGTCCCTTACCGAGACTCACACCCTGGTCTGACCCTGCTGATTTCAAGAGGAGGCAGGGAAAAGAGAATCAAAATACCTTCCCCTCACCTTCAGTCCTGGGACAGCGTCTATCTAGGCGTCCTACTGTGTGCGTTTTCCTTCCAGCTGATGGCTGTGGTGCTCCTTTCTCCCCGTGGCCATACCCGGGCCTGGGCCTCGCACACCAGAAACAGGAGAAGAAAAGGGAAGAGCACACGCCATACAGAAGAAAGCGTACCCTGGAGAAAGACAGGAAGGGAAGAGTGTGTGGAAGGCCATTTCCATATATAACTCTTCATAACTTCCACTGAAACTTTGTCATCTAACCTGTACCCTATTTGTGTGACCCTGAGGACTAGTTTTTTTGTTTTTTTTTTCCTCACTCTGTTGCCTGGGCTAGAGTGCTGTGGCGTCAGCCTAGCTCACAGCAACCTCAAACTCCTGGGCTCAAGCGATCTTCCTGCCTCAGCCTCCTGAGTAGCTGGGACTACAGGCATGCGCCACCATGCCCGGCTAATTTTTTCCATATATATTTTTAGCTGTCAAAATCATTTCTTTCTATTTTTTTAGTAGAGACGGGGTCTCACTCTTGCTCAGGCTGGTCTCGAACTCCTGACCTTGAGCGATCCTCCTGCCTCGGACTCCCAGAGTGCTAGGATTACAGGCGTGAGCCACTATGCCTGGCCCATTTCTATAATTTTGTCATTTCAACAATATTATATAAATGAATCCCATAGTATTTAACTTTTGGGGATTGGCTTTTTCCACTCAGCATAATTCTCCGGAGATTCATCCAGGATGTTGTGTGCATGTGTCAATAATTTATTCCTTTTTATCACTGCATAGTATTCCATGGCATGGTTGTATCACAGTGTGTTTATCCACTGACTGGTGAAAGTTGTTTCCAGTTTGGGGTTATTACAAGTAAAGCTGCTAGAAATATTTGTGTACAGGTTTATGTGTGAACATAAGTTTTTATTTCCTGAGGTAAATGATCAGAAGTACAGTTGCTAGGTCATATGGCAGTTGCATGTTATTTATTTATTTATTTATTTTTATTTATTTTTAAGACAGAGTCTTGCTCTGTTGCCCGGACTAGAGTACCATGGTGTCAGCCTAGCTCACAGCAACTTCAAACTCCTGGACTTAAGTGATCTTCCTGCCTCAGCCTCCCGAATAACTGGGACTACAGACATGCGCCACCATGCCCAGATAATTTTTTTCTATATATATTTTTAGTTGTCCAGATAATTTCTTTCTATTAATAGAGATGGGGTCTCGTTCTTGCTCAGGCTGGTCTTGAACTCCTGACCTTGAGCAATCCACCCCCTCGGCCTCCCAGAGTGCTAGGATTGCAGGCCTGAGCCACCTCGCCTGGCCTGCATGTTAATTTTTTAACTCTTTTCCAAAGTTGCATTCTACATTCCAACAACATATGTGTGATCCAGTTTCTGTACATTCTCATCAGCACATGGTATTTTCAATATATATTTGTGTGCGTGTGTGTGTGAGACAGAGTCTTGCTCTGTTGCCCGGGCTAGAGTGCCATGGCATCAGCTTAGCTCACAGCAACCTCAAACTCCTGGGTTGAAGCAATCCTCCTGCCTCAACCTCCCACGTAGCTGGGACTACAAGTGTGCACCACTACACCCGGCTAATTTTTCTTTTTATATATTTTTAGTTGCCTGGCCAAATTTCTTTCTATTTTTTAGTAGAGATGGGGTCTCACTCTTGCTCAGGCTGGTCTCGAATTCCTGAGCTCAAGCAATCCTCCCGACTCGGCCTCCCAGAGTGCTAGGATAACAGGTGTGAGTCACTACCCCCAGCCTAATATGTATATTTTGAGACAAGGTCTCGCTCCGTCATCCAGGCTAGAATGTAGTGGCATCATGATAGCTCACTGCAACCACCAGCTCCTGGGCTCACGCAATCCTCCTGCCTGAGCCTCCTGAGTACCTAGGACTACAGGTGCCTGACATCACGCCCAACTAATTTTTCTATTTTTTTTTGTAGAGACGGGGTTTAACTATGTTGCTCAGGCTGGTCTCTAACTTTTGGCCTCAAGCGATCCTCCTGCTTCAGCCTCCCAAAGTGCTAGGATTACAGGTGTGAGCCACCTCAGCCGGCCAAGAGTTCTTTCTGTATTCAAGATACCAGTCCTTTGTGAGATGTGTAGTTTGCAAATATTTTCCCCATTCCGTAGCTTGTCTTTTGGTCCTTTCTTCTTCTTTTTTTAAATTCCTTTCCCTCTGCAAATAAGCAGATGTCTTTTTGTCCTATTAAGACTTTTCACAGAGCAAAAGTTTTTAATGAAGTACAATTTATCAATTTTTCCTTTTATACATCTTGCTTTTGGTGTCAACTCCAAGAACTCTTTGCCTAGCTCTAGATCCTGAAGATTTCTCTTATGATCTATTTTGAGTTAATTTTTATATAGAGTATGAAACTTCGGTGGAAGTTTCTTTTTTTACCTATGGATTTCCAATTGGTCCGGCAGCGTTTGTTGAAATGTGTACCTTTTCTTCTATTGAATTTTGAACCTTTGTCAAAAATCCAATCCATTCCCATTTTTTAAATTGTAGTGAAATATATATACCAGAAAATTTACCTTTTTAACCATTATTAATTGTACTGTTCAGCGGCCATAAGTACATTCACGTTGGTGTGCAACCATGAGCACCCTCCGTCTCCAGAACACTTTCATCATCCCGGTGGAAACTCCGTGCCCATTAAACACTAACTCCCCACTGCCTGCTCCTCTGCTGACTACCATTCCACTTCTGTTTCTGTAAGTTTGTCTATTCTAGGTACCTCGTGTGAGTGAATCATACCAAATTTGTCCTTTTGTGTCTGGCTTATTTTGTTAGCACAATGTCTTAAAGGTTCATTCATGCTGTATCATGTACCAGAATTTCATTCATTTTTAAGGCCGAACAACATTCCCTTGTATATGTCTGTGCCATATTCTGTTTATCCATTGATCAAGCCATTCCTCCTAAGGACCCTTTGGGGAAGTGTCATAGAACACACCTACGTGTCCCTGTTTGGTTGGCACTTAATCCTATGGCCGAACCTAATTATAGAAACGGCTGTGGAAAAATATACATTTAGCTGAATAGCAATATGCCAAACTAAAAATTAGGATTCTTTTACTAAGAAAGACAGAGAACTGATTTGAGAAGCAACTACTAGTCTCTTTCACAAACATATTGAAGAAGGTCTGGATGGTATCAGAAGGAATTGCATGAACTACAGAACTGCACTCCTTCAGCTCCTCAGTGCTCAGGATAGCAAACTCTGGAATGGTTTTCCTTTTATTCTGTATTCTACTTTTGAACCATTGAGGTTCTATCCTCATTCCCCAAATTCTGCAAGTGATTAAAAAAAGTCTCATTCTTAGTTTATTTATTTAGCAAGTCTTTAAGAATATAATAAGAGAAGATTTTAAAAAATAATTAAGCTAAGAAAATTTAGGAAAGGTTCTGACATTCTACATTCAGAAACACAAAACAACAGCACTCCAAGTTTCTCATCGGACGACACTAGATTTAATTATTTCTCGAATATTAAAGGAGGATAATAGCAAAAAGATGATACCACTGCTTAGATATTCCAAGTTTATCTTTATGTTTAAATAGTGCTCTCAGGACAACACTGTGTAAAAGAGGACAGAGATTATATGCCGAGCTATATTTTAATTTTAAGTCCTCAACTTTGGTCAAGAATGATACAAAAACTAATGATGGGATGAAAATTAAATCCTTTAGTGATCCACGTATAAATTTCTAAGTAATATATTACTGTTTTAATTTGGTACCAGAAAAAAGTTTAAGGAACTTTGTTGCAAGGAACAAAGTTGTAAGGAACTATTAAATTCTCTTACCAAACAACATAATAAGTCACTCTGTTTTCCTTTTTCCCCAGAGACAAGGAGGATTGGTGCTGCATTTAATGTTCAAGTATAGTTATTGGAGATAAAGTCACCAGTTAGTGTGTTTACTTTTTCTCTTTTTACAGGTAAAAAATTCTGTATTTAAACTGGTTTATTATAAACATATACCTTATTTTAAGCCACTTTTGATGAATTTGACTTTTCATCAAAAAGATACCTGCACTCGAATGTTTATTGCAGCCCAATTTACAAAGATGTGGAATCAACCCAAGTGCCCATCAATTCATGAGTGGATTAATAAAATGTGGTATAGCATGGAGTACGACTCAGCTTTAAAAAAGATGAATTAATATGTTTTGCAACAATCTGGATGGAACTGGAGACCATTCTCCCAACTGAACTATCCCAAGAATGGAAAAACAAATACCACATGTACTCACTATAAAATTGGAACTAACCAATGAGCACACATGTGCACAGAGGGAAGTAGAACTCAGTAGAAATCAACCGCAGGAAAGCGGGTAGGGGAGAGGAGAAGCAAAAACCTATTTAATGGGTGCAATGAACACTATTTGAGCGATGGGCACACCTATAGCCGGGACTCAGGCATTACAAAAGCAATCCATGGCTGGGCGCGGTGGCTCACGCCTGTAATCCTAGCACTCTGGGAGGCCGAGGTGGGCGGATCGTTTGAGCTCAGGAGTTCGAGACCAGCCTGAGCAAGAGCGAGACCCCATCTCTACTAAAAATAGAAAGAAATTATATGGACAGCTAAAAATATATATAGAAAAAATTAGCCGGGCATGGTGGCGCATGCCTGTAGTCCCAGCTACTCGGGAGGCTGAGACAGGAGGATCGCTTGAGCTCAGGAGTTTGAGGTTGCTGTGAGCTAGGCTGACGCCACGGCACTCACTCTAGCCTGGGCAACAGAGTGAGACTCTGTCTCAAAAAAAAAAAAAAAGCAATCCATGGAACCTAAAGCATTTGTACCTCCTTAATATTTTGAAATAAAAAAAATCCAATAAAAAGCATTTCTTTTATTGCCTCTTAACTGTACATTAAGAAAATACATGTGGTTTGTGACGATAGGACTCATACTCAAGAGCTCGCCATCGATCACATATTCTCTTGAGGAAGAAAGGAAAAGGGAGAATTTTATTCACTTGAGGTTTCTTAGCCTGGGGATGTACAGGCTTGTGATGGTTTTCGCAGCAATTTTGTGGCCTGGCATATATTTCAAAATTTTGCCAGGATTTTTATTTTCGGTCCCCCTTTGAAAGACATACGATACAGGAGTGGTATATTTTAAAAAATGCTCTGGTATACTTGAATTGCCTGCATTGGAGCCAGTAGTAAAATAATTGTCCATTGTGACTTCATGTTCTGCCTCATTAATCTAAGGATAGTGTCATCCCCTCGATTAAAATAATACATTAAGACCCACTATGTATTTTTTGTTTGTTCTTCAGTATTGTCTTCTTTCTTATAATATGTGTTCCACTACACCTGTAACAGTCTTTCCTGTTACAGGTGTAGTGGAACACATATTATAAAAAAAAGAAATGTCATTGAAGCAATTTGTGCGGATTCTGTGCCTGGCTGCATATTTGCATGCGACCACTAGAGGGCATACGCACTCTAGCAACTGGCGCACCATTGCTACCCTGCTCAGCCTTCTCGTGACGGGGAAAGAGGCATTTAAAAAGAGAAAGAAATGAAGACCAAGACCATCTGGGGGCATTTTATATATGAAGTCAAAGTCTGCACCTGATCCAAAGTTTGTTAGAAATGTAGAAAAATAGCTATTTGGGCAGGCAGAAAATACAAAATGGTACTTTTTTGAGACTTTAATACTTGAATAAATATTTGAATGGGGAATATATTTATTAATTTTTTTAAATATTTAGTATTTGTTATTACTGCCTTTGGGAAATACATGGACTTTTTTTTTCTTTTTGAGACAGGGTCCCTCTCGGTTGCCCTGGCTAGAGTGCAGTGGTGTCATGATAGTTCACTGCAACCTCAAACTCCTGGGCTCAAACGATCCTTCTGCCTCAGCCTCCCAGAGTACTAAGATTACCGGCAGGAGCCACCTTGCCTGGCTGGGAATATACTTATTTTTATTTTTTTATTTTTTTTGAGACAGAGTCTTGCTCTGTTGCCCGGGCTAGAATGCCGTGGTGTCAGCTTAGCTCACAGCAACCTCAAACTCCTGGGCTCAAGCGATCCTCCTGCCTCAGTCTCCTGAGTAGCCGGGACTACAGGCATGTGCCACCATGCCCCGCTAATTTTTTCTATACATATTTTTAGTTGGCCAGATAATTTCTTTCTATTTTTAGTAGAGACGGGGTCTCGCTCTTGCGCAGGCAGGTCTCGAACTCCTGAGCTCAAACAATCCTCCCGCCTCGGCCTCCCAGAGTGCTAGGATTACAGGTGTGAGCCACGGTATCCAGCCTATACTTATTAATTTTAAAGCCACCCCCCTCCTCCCAGCTCTAGCTGTAATAGATGACTAATGGACAGCAAAGACTAGTGGTCAGGAACATGGCTTTGGGACAAGACAGCCTACCTTGGTACAAAATTTGACTCTGTCACTTACTGGCTTTTTGACCTTAGACATATTATTTAAATAACTTTGTTTGCCTCAGTTTCCTCATATATAAAGTGAGGATAATAGTACCTACATCATAGATATGCAGTATTCATTATATGCAGTAAATTAAGCTAAGTTGCCTGCTAGAACTTTTTATTTATTTATTTATTTATTTTTTGAGACAGAGTCTCACTCTGTTGCCCAGGCTAGAGTGCCGTGGCATCAGCCTAACTCACAGCAGTCTCAAACTCTTGGGCTCAAGCAATCCTTCTGCCTCAGCCTCCCGAGTAGCTGGGACTACAGGCATGCGCCACCATGCCCGGCTCATTTTTTCTATATGTTTTTAGTTGTCCAGCTAATTTCTTTCTTTTTTTAGTAGAGAAGAGGTCTCACTGTTGCTCAGGCTGGTCTGGAACTCCTGAGCTCAAACAATCCGCCCGCCTTGGCCTCCCAGAGTGCTAGGATTACAGGCGTGAGCCACCATGCCCCGCCTAGAACTTTTTAAAAGTACGTTATCAGTGAAATTGTGATTTGTAACAAACATTTTAAATCAGAATTTAGAATTTGTTTTCAGGTATGAAAGAAAGCTCTAAATTTTCTAATTTTCATATGACAGACTAATGCATTGATATATTCTCATTTTAAAAGATTCAAATGGTACAGAAGTATATAGAGCAAAGTGTGGAAGTCCCCCCTTGCTTGCCCTTTTCTCTCTTCAGTCCTTTCTGCGAAGTCAACCACTGTTAATCATTTTGTATGCATCCTTCTGGACACCTTCTAAAGCACAGTGTGTGTGTGTGTGTGTATCTGCCTACGTGTATGCCCTTTAATACAATAAAAATTATACCATATGTATATTCTTTACATTATTTAAAAAAATCAGTAATGAAGTTCCTTCTATGTCCATACATTTGTATATGATAATGTTAGCTTGTTCTGTTTAACTCCTAAATAGTTCTCCAGTGTATGGATTTGCCATAATTTAACCACTGTCCTCATTGATAGTAACATTTCCCAAATTTTTGATACTAAATAAATTACTGTCCATCTTTCACATATAGTATATACTTAAATGTAAAATTTAAAAGATAAATTCTCTAGAAATGGAATTGCTGGGTAAAAAGTGATACATTTTAAATTTTGATAGATTCTTGCTACATTATCTTCTGCCTAATTTATATACCCAATATAAATCCTGAGACTGTTTGTTTCTCTATGTACTTTGCCAATACATTATTTTAAAAATATTTAGTCAACATATTGTGTGAAAAATATTTTATATGCAATTCTCTTATTATAGTGAGTTTATGCTCTTTTCATACATTTGCCATCTTTTTTCCTCCTGTTTATGCTGTTGCGTCACTTTTCTATTGGATTTGTGGCACATTTTTATTACTTTATATATTAATCCTTTTCCAGTTAAACATTTTGTCTCAAATAATCACTTGTCTTTTGACTTTGTAGTCTTGTTTTTTAAAAGGAAGCTTTTAGGCTGGGCGTGGTGGCTTGCACCTGTAGTCCTAGCTACTGGGAGGCCGAAGCGGGAGAATCGCTTGAGCCCAGGAGTTTGTGGCTGCAGTGAGCTATGATCACACCAGTGCACTCCAGCCTGGGCAACGGATTGAAACCCTATCTCAAAAAAAAAAAAAAAAAGAAAGCTTTAAACCTTTATTTGGTCAAATTTGGCAATTATGTGGTTATTTTTCTATATGCATTCTTGGTGTTTGTCAAGCTCAGTATTGCCTTCTCATTCCATGATTATAAATATATTTCATTGAATACTTTTGTGTAATTTTGTAATAGATATAATGAGCTTTTAATCTACCAGGATTTATTTTTGTGTATCATGTGAGGTCAAGGTCTAACTGTATTTTTTTTTTTTTAAAGAATAGCCACCTAGCCAAATTTCCCATACCATTTCTTAAACAGTCCTTTTGAAGTGCCATAAATTCTGATCTATTTCTGAACCTTATCCTATTCTAATTCATTCCACTTATCTATTTGTATATTTAACAATATCATGTTATTTTAATTACCATAACCTCATAATATATTCTGATATCTTTTAAGGTAGATTCTCCCTCCTTTCTTCCTCTCTTTTTGTCATACATTTCTCTATCCTATTAATATCTTTAAGTTCTGTAAAATTGTTCTGTTCTGATAACAATTAGAATTGCCTTGAGTTTATAGATTATTTGGGGGAGAACTGACATCTTTAAAGTATGAGTCTTATTATCTAGAAAAGCACCACTCAAAATTTGACAGTGGCGTGATAACATCACAGCATTATGTGAAGCTAGAGATGCAAATTCTCAGGCCCACCTCAGACCAAGGAATCAAAATCTCTGAGGGTAGCAGGAATCTGTGTTTTAACAAACTCTTAAAATTCTTTTTTTTTTATAAGCATTGATCTAGAATATAGTATGTCTTTCTATTTTTGACTTTATTATATATTTTTTACTTCTTTTTTATACATTGTATAAAGTTTATGAATCCTTCTAGTCTCTATTCTGCCTTATCTGATCTGCTGTTTGATCTAGCCAGTAAGTTTTAATTTCAGTGACTGTGCTTTTTATCTCTAGAAGTTGTTTCATTCTTTTTCACATATGCTTGTTCTTTTAAAACAAAGTCTTACTTTTTTATGGCTTTGTTTTTTTGTCTTTAATCATTTAAAACATTACTTATTTTACTGTCATTTTCAATTTCTCTATTTTCTCTTATTTGGATCTGTTGATATCAATTAGAATAGTGGCTTTGTCAAAAATCAGTTGACTATATATGGATGGTTTTATATCCGGGTTCTCTGTTCTGTTCCATTGGTTTATGTCTCTATTTTTGTGCCAATACCATGCTGTTTGGCTTATTATAGCCTTGTAGTATAGTTTGAAGTCTGGTAATGTGATGCCTCCAGATTTATTCTTTTTGCTTAAGATTGCTTTGTCTATTTGGGCTCTCTTCTGGTTCTAAAGAAAGTGTAGAATTATTTTTTTTTAGATCTGTGAAATATAACATTGGTATTTTGGTAGGGATTGCATTAAATCTGTAAACCACTTTGGGTTGTATGGACATTTTAACAATGTTAATTCTAGTGATCCATGAGCATGATATGTCTTTCCATTTGTTTGTGTTGTCTGTGATTTCTTACCTCAGTGTTTCATAGTTCTTTTTGTAGAGATCTTTCACCTTCTTGATTATGTATATTCCTAGGTATTTTATTTTCTTTTTAGCTATTGTGAATGGTATGGAGTCTTTAATTTGACTCTCAGTTTGACTGTTATTGGTGTATGGGAATGCTAGTGGTTTGTGGACATTGATTTTGTAACCTGAGACTTTGCTGAATTTATTTATCAATTTCAGAAGTCTCTTGGTGGAGTCTTTGGTGTTTTCTAGATATAAGATCATATCCTCAGCAAAAAAAGATAGTTTGACTTCCTCCTTCCCAATTTGGATAAACTCTATTTCTTTCTCTTGCCTGATTTCTCTGGCTAGGACTTCCAGTACTACGTTGAATAGAAGTAGTGACAGTGGGCACCCTTATCTTGTTCCAGTTCTTAGTGGAAATGCTTTCAGCTTTTCTCCATTCAGTATGATGTTGACTATGGGTTTGTCATATATGGCGTTTATAATTTTGAGATATGTTCCTTCTATGCTTAATTTTTTGAGGGTTTTTATCATGAAAGTGTGTTGAATTTTGTCGAATGCTTTTTCTGCATCCATTGAAATGATCATCATATGGCCTTTGTTTTTGCTTGTTTATGTGGTGAATCACATTTATTGATTTACATATGTTGAACCATCCTTGCATCCCTGGGATGAAGCCCACTTGGTCATGGTGGATTATATTTTTCATGTGCTGTTGAATTCAGTTTGTTAATATTTTGTTGAGGAGTTTTGCATCTATGTTCATAAGGGATATTGGTCTGTAGTTTTCTTTGTGTTCTTTCCTGGCTTTGATATCAAGGTAATACTGGGTTCATAGAATGAGTTGGGGAGTATTTTCTCCTTCTCAATGTTGTAGAATAGTTTCTGCAGCATGGGTACCAACTCTTCTTTGTAGGTGTGATCAAATTTAGCTGTGAATCCTTCTGGTTTGGGCTTTTTTTTTTTTTTTTACTGGAAGCTTCTTTATTATTGCTTCAATCTTTTTGCTCAACCAACCTGAACAACTCAACTCCTGAACAAACCAACTTGGTCTGTTCAGGAGTTCTACTTCTTCCTGATTGAGTATTGGAGGTTGTGTGTTTCCAAGAATTTTTCTATTTCTTCTATGTTTTTGAGTTTATGTGTGGAGAGATTTTCAGAGTATTTACAGTTGATATTTTGTATTTCTGTGGTATCAGTTGTAATATCTCCTTTTTCATTTTTTTTTTAAATATGGAACACTTCACGAATTTGCATGTCATCCTTGCACAGGGGCCATGCTAATCTTCTCTGTATTGTTCATATTTTAGTATATGTGCTGCTGAAGCGAGCACTCCTTTTTCTTTTTTTTTCTTTTCTTTTTTTTTTTTTTTTTTTGAGACAGAGTCTCACTCTGTTGCCCAGGCTAGAGTGAGTGCCGTGGCGTCAGCTTAGCTCACAGCAACCTCAAACTCCTGGGCTTAAGCGATTCTACTGCCTCAGTCTCCTGAGTAGCTGGGACTACAGGCATGTGCCACCATGCCCGGCTAATTTTTTCTATATGTATTTTTTAGTTGACCAGATAATTTCTTTCTATTTTTAGTAGAGACGGGGTCTCACTGTTGCTCAGGCTGGTCTTGAACTCCTGACCTCTAGCGATCCACCCTCCTGGGCCTCCCAGAGTGCTAGGATTACAGGCGTGAGCCACCGCGCCTGGCCCTTTTTCGTTTTTGATTGAGCTTATTTGGGTCCTTTCTGTTCTGTTCCTAGTTAATCTAGATAAATTTTGTTTATCTTTTCAAAGAACCAACTTTTTGTTTCATAGGTCCTTTTTATAGCTTTTTAATTTTTCATTTTATTTAGTTCTGCTCTGACTTTATTTATTTCTTTTCTTCTGCTAGGTTTGGGTTTGGTTTGCTCTTACTTTTCTAGTTCATTGAAATGTGTCAATAGATTGTTAATTTGTGATCTTTCTGTCTTTTTGATGTAGGCATTTTAAAGCTATGAGTTTTTCCCTTAGTATTGCTTTTGCTGAATCCTGTAGATTTTGATAGCTTGTGTCCCCTTTGCTGTTCAGTTTGAGGAATATTTTTATTTTCACCTTAATTTCATTATTGACCCAATAATCATTCAGCAGCTGGTTGTTTAATTTCCATGACTTTGTGTAGAATTGAATGTTTCTATTGGAGTTGATTTCTAGTTTTATTCTACTGTTGTTTGAGAAGATACGTGGTATGATTTCTGTTTTTTTTAATTTGTTGAGACATATTATGTGGCCTAAGATATGATCTATCTTGGAGAATGTTTCATGCACTAAGAAGAATGTATATTCAGTACTTTTGGGGTAAAATATTCTGCAGTTGTCTGTTAGACCAATTTGTTCTGGAGTCCCATTTAAGTCCAGTGTTTCTTTATTTATTGTCTGTTTGAGCAATCTATCCAGTGCTGTCTTCAACAACCAGTGGGTTGTTGAAGTCCCCAGCAATTATAGTGGTGCTGTTTATCTCTTTCCTTAGATCTAGTAGGGTTTGCTTTATGAATCTGGGCACTCCTGTGTTAGGTGCATAAATATTTAGGATTGTTAGGTCTTCTTTTTGAATTGTTCCCTTTACCATTGTACAGTGACCATCTTTGTCTTTCTTTACTATTGTTGATTTAAAGTCAATGTTATCTGATATGAGAATAGCTACACTGGCTTTCTTTTGGTTTTCATTTACATGGAATATTTTTTTCCATCTCTTCACCTTGAATCTGTATGAGTCCTTGTGGGTTACATGTGTTTCCTGGAGACAGGAGATACTTGCATTGTATTTTCATCCATTCAGCCAGCCTATGTCTCTTGAGTGGGGCATTCAGACCATTCACATGATTGATAGACTTGATAAGTGTGATGCTGCTCTGTTCATCCCATTGGATTATACCTTATTGCTTTGTTTTACCTCTTGTGCTATTGTTTTATATGAGCTCTGAGGTTTAACTTTTGGATGGTTTTACACTGGTGAGTGTCTATTGTGCTGATCTGTGTATAATGCAGTTCTGACTATTTCCTGCAGGGCAGGTCTGGTCTTGACAAATAACCTCAGTGTTTTCTTCATATTTCTCCTTCATATATGAAACTTATTTTTACAGGATACAAAATTCTCGACTGGCAGTTGCTCTGTTTTAGAAGACTGATGATGGGGTCCCAATGCCTTCTGGCTTATAATGTCTCAGTTGAGAAGTCTGCAGTTGGCCTGATGGGTTTTCCTTTGTAAGTAACTTGATGTTCTTGCCTCACAGCTTGCAGGATTTCCTCCTTTGTGTTGACTTTGGCCAGTCTGATGACTATGTGTCTTGGTGATTGCCTCTTTGCAATGAATCTCCCAGGTGTTCATTGATCTTCTTGTACATGAATATCTAAATCTCTAGCAAGACCAGGGAAATTTTCCTCAATTATTCCCTCAACTAGGTTTTCCAGCCCTTGTGTATTTTCTTCTTCACCCTCAGGGGTGCCTATGATTCTTATATTTGACTGTTTTATATAACCTCATTGTTCTTGTAGGCTTTGTTCGTTCCTTTTAATTCTATGTTCTTAATTCTCTGACTGGGTTAATTCAAAAGAGTTGTCTTCAAGCTCTGAGATTCTTTCTTCTGCCTGGTCTAGTCTATTCTTAAAACTTTCCTCTGTGTTTCATATTTTCTTAAATGAATTTTTTATTTCCAGAAGTTCTATTTGCTTTTCTTTAAATCTGTCTATTTCTTTAGTGAATTTCTTACAATCCATGTTTGGAGTTCTTTATCTGTCATTTTAATATTTTCATTTTGGTTGGTATCCATTGCTAGAGAGTGGTGTTCCCTTTTGTGGGTATCCTTTTGCTCTGATTTTTCATACTTCCATAGTTCTTTTGCTGACTCCTTCTCATCTGGAGCAGCTGTCACTTCTTATTTTTGGATTTTCTTTTGTTTAGATGAGGCTCCCCCTTCCCTGACACTTGTAAGGGTGTGTCTGCAGAATATGTTGGGTAAGAAACTTTGGCTTTGCTTGTGGGTTTTGATGGCAGTCTAGGTTCTGGATGGATGCCTTGCGTATAGATATCCTTAGTGTGGTGGTTTTCTCAGTTGCTAGTAGTTTATAGACTGTATCAGTGGTGGGCTACATGTGTGGGCAGATTCCCTGTTTCTCTTTGATGAGGGAGTGTAGAGGTCTTTGAAATCCTTTCTTTTTCCCCATCCCTGTGGTCTTCTTAACAGTGTAATTGTAATGGCATGCCCAGTTTAATCTCTGAGACAGTAGCTTGTATTTAGGGTAAGAATCAATGACACCCTGTATGACTGAGTCAGTAAATGCTGTAAAGTGCTGTGCAAATTGACCTCACTGTCAGTAGATGGCACTTCTCAAAAGGAATAGGCTGTTGTGTTGTTTTGGGGACTTGTGATCAGCTCTATTCCCTTAGGAGAAACATTCAAATGCCCCAGGTGGTGGGTAGAGTCCTGGAACTTCCAGGTGAGTCCCAAGTCTCCATCACAGCCAAGGCAGGTGGGGAAGTGAGGCTGGGCAGGCTTCACAAAAGCTGGTAAGGTACCTGTCTCAGTAGGGGTGCAAGGTCTGCTCTTGGGCCACCAGGGAGGGGCTGAAGTGGTCCCACACAGCCAGGAAGTCTGCTTGTGGGGGAGGGGCCATCTGAGATTTACAATCTGTTTGTCACAAGTGGGTTTCATTCTTCTCCCTCCTACCTGCTCCATGGGGTCCCACTGGTGTCTGCCAGCAGGCAGGAGCTCAAACTAGCTGAGCTCCCCCATGAGAGCACTGTGGCTGGGACCTATGCTGCATTTTCTTTTCAGTTCTGCCTACATAGGCTCCCTTGCCTCCTGAGGTTAGTTCATAAATCTTCCTTCTGTGCCCTTGATCAATACTGTTGAGTCCTGGAGGTAAGGGATATGGCCTGTGGGCTGTCCTCAGGTTCCTAAAGATCAATCCCTGACCATGCCAGGGAGATTTGTGCTGGTCCCAAGTTTCCTATGGAGTGCCCAAGCAGGTTTAATGTCCTCTGTTTTGGGGTGTGCCCTGCTCTGATGGAGCAGCTGGGCAAGCAGCACCAGGAAGGACGGGCTCACAGTCTGAGTACTCCTTAGTTTGCTGCAGGTCTTTAAGAGGAAAGGGTGAGGCCCACTCTCTGTAGAAGGCTTGGTGTGGTGTATGTACCCTCACAGGAAGCAGGCACTTCTGAGAGCCCCAGCTCAATTGTCTTTCTTGGTGGGGGAGGAGAAGGGGAAGAAAAGAGAATGAATGGAGGAAAGTTAGCACTCTGGTCATACATGTCCCTCTCTCCTGGAGACAACCTGACCAGAATGTCCAGGCTGTGGGGTCCTGCAGATCCCCTGGTACCCACTGACCCCCCATGACTCCTCCCATCTGGGCTAGAGTTGGGAAATATTTGAGTGGGAACAAGCAAGATGAAAACTGAAGGGCTGAAGCCCCCTAAGGAGGAGAAAGGTGCACAGTGGGGGAAAAAGCAATATGGCACCTGCCGTCTTGGCTCAGGTCTGAGGTAATGGGAAGTGATCCCAAGGGCACTGGCAGTCTGGTGCTTTGTCCTCAAGAAGCTCCCATTTCACTGGCAGCAGAAGCTTTTGGGTTTGTGAAGGAAGAAGGACTTTCCAGCAGGTTGGGAGCCCACTGACTGCTGGAGATGTGAGGGAGGGAGAAAGGATCCACTCCACCTACCCTTTTCCCTGGACTCCAAGCCGCTCAGGGGGGTTATCTCTGCCCAATATCTTGTTCCTTCTTGTTCTGCTCCACAACTTCTTCCTGTGGAATCTCGTAGGTTCTGGCTCTTTCCCCTCGGAATGACACACAATCTATGTTTGTTTGTTTGTTTGTTTTTCTTTTTCATCTAAAACTTTTCCTTCTTTCTGAGACAATCTGGCAGCTGGTGTTCCTGGTCTGCCATCTTGGCTCCTCCTCCCTGTTCCTCCAGAGTCTTCAGGAGACACCGGGAACAAATGGTCCAAAATATCCTACATGACTGGGGAGCAGGAGCAGCGTCGTGTCCTCTACGAAGTGTCCAGATGGAGCTCCAGCACCCACGCACCTTCCACATTGAGTGCAGGGCCATCTTCTGTTCATTATTTTTATGTAAAGTTAATCTTTATGAACTTTTTCAAAATGAAAGTGTGACTTATAATAGGTTTTCTAACTTCATGGCTCTGACAGTAGTGCTATGCAGGCCAGAAATATAATATGAAAATTTTTAGCCATATTAAAAAAATTTTAAAAAGGAGAAATTCATTTTAATAATATTTTAAAATCTCATATTGTAGAATATTATCATTTCAATGTACAATCAACATAAAATTATGAATGAAATATTTTACTTTTTTAATACAAAAATCTTTGAAATCTGGTGTGAATTTTACACTTTTGCCACACGTCAGTTTGGACTAGCCATATTTTAAGTGCCTAATAGCCACATGTAGCTAGTAACTACATATTAGATAGTGCAGCTCTAAAACTTCCTCTTATGTTGTTTTTGTGAAGTATTAAAAATAATGGCAGCTTACTTTGTGATATCTCCTGGCCCCATTCCCTTCTTCTACTTTGACCTAGATTTTCTTTTTCCTTTGTGCCTATTGTCCCTGTCTTGCTTAACTTAGATCCTGTTTTCAGCAGTTTCTTCTCAGTGTGGGGCTTTGGCTGTTCATTTGGAATATTCATGAAACCCAGACATGTCCAGCCTCTCAGACCTTACTGCAGACCCTTGCACTTAGCAGCTATTGGAGATGGAACCTCTCTTAGTTTTAGCTGCTCATCACAGACTGACTTGGTAAGCTTTTAAGTGAATAATCATTGGTTATTTTCAGTTTTCAATTCCAGTTGCTTCCCTCTACTTTCTACCATGCAGACATTAGTATCATGGAGATCTTGTAGCTGACAGTTTGTCTTTACCCACTTGTATTTTGGGATTCATGGAAGTATCTTGTTATATAGGTTTTTGTAGATGTTGCCAGTGGACATTTAGATGGATTTCTTTTCTTCTCTTTTCTTTTTTTTTTTTTTAAGATTATAGGAGATTCAGTCCCATACTCGCTTTGTTTACAGTTTACATTCCCATTTTGTTGGAGATTACTCTTCTGGTCCCTTCATAAGAACAGAAACATGCAAGGTAAAATTCTCAAATTTTGCTTTCCTCAAATGTCTTTATTTTGCCCTCACAATTCATATTTTTTATGAGTGTTGAATTTTGATTAAAAATCATCTTTTTTTGTAGTTTTGAAGGCATTGCTGTACCATCTTCTGGTGTCCAATGTTTTTGTTGATCAGTATAATAGCCACTCTGATCCTAATTTCTATGTATGTGACTCCACTTTTTCTTTGGAAGATTTTAGGATCTTCCTCTTGCCCTTTAAAAAAAATGTGCCATAATTTGTCTTGACATGGGCCTTTTGTTCTTATTCTTTTATTATGCCATGGTCTCTTTGTGCTGATGTACAAAATTTCTAATCAGTAAGGTTAAAAACTCCTGATGTATCTGGGATAATTAATGTTGGGGGTTCCAAAGAAACATTGAGTAATGTAGGAGTAGAAATATGATAAAGTAATATAATGAAAAATAAGTTCATGGCCAGGTGTGGTAGTCATATCTATAATCATTTGGGAGACCAAGGTGGGGATTACTTGAGGCCAGGAATTCAAGACCAGCCTGGTCAATATAGTGTGACCTCATCTCTACCAAAATATTAAAAAATTTAGCCAGGTGTGTTGGTATGTGCCTGTAGTCCTAGCTACTAGGGAGGCTGAGGCAGGAGAATTACTTGAGCCTGGGCGTTTGAGGTTGCAGCAAGCTATGATCATGCCACTGTATGCCATCCCAGGCAACAGAGTGAGACACTGTTTCAAAAATAAAATAAAATAAAATCAGTTCATTTTTGCTTTGTTTTATAGATACTGTACTTCATCAAAATTAAAAAATTTATGCATCAAAAAACATTTATGTATCAAAATAATCAAGACACAAAAGGTCAAGAAAGTGTAAAAGATAACCTACAGAATGGGAGAGAATATTTGCAAGTTATATATCTGGTAAGGACTCAGTATCCACAACATATAGAAAGAAATCCTAAAAATCAATAACAACAACAAAAACCAGACAATACAATAGTTATTAGAAAAATGCAAATCAAAACCACAATGAGATGCCACTTCATACTCCCTAGGGTGGCTATAATAATAACAATGAAAGCAGAAAATAAGTGTTGGTGAGGATGTGGAGAAATAGGAGAACCCTTGTACCTTGAACCCTTGCTGTTGGGAATGTAAAATGGGGCAGCCACTGTGTGAAACAGTTTGGCAGTTCCTCAAAAAGTTAAACATAGAATTACCATATGACTTAGCAATCCTGCTCATAGATATATTCTAGGGGAATGAAAACATAGGTTCATACAGAAAATTGTATACACATGTTTGTAACAGCATTATTCATAATAGCCAAAGGTTGGAAACCTTTTCATCAATGGATGAATGGATAAACAAGTGTGGTCTATACATATCATGGAATATTATTCAGCCATAAAAAAGAATGAATTACTGATTGCTACAGTTAAAGACTCAGGCATTGCCAATGTGATGATATTAAGAGGTGGGGCCTTTTAGATATAATTAGCCATGAGGCCTTTGTGGGTAGGATTAAAGCCATTATAAAAAAGGCATCATGCAGCATTGGGCTATCTCTTGCCCTTCTGCCTTCTAGGTGAGAACACAACATTCTTCCCCTCTAGAGGATGCAGTCATCACCAGACATCCGAACATATTGTTGCCTTCATCTTGAACTTCTTAGCCTCCAGAACTGTGGAAAAAATAAATTTCTGTTCTTTATAAATTACCCAGTGTCAAGTATTTTGTTGTAGCAGCACTAAAGGACTGAGACACTGATACACACTACAACAAGGATGAACCTCAAAAACTCTATGCTACATGAAAGAATCAAGGCACAAAAGGCCTGTTTTCTTAAGCCCTTACTCAACAAAATACTGTGTCGGCTGAATTAACTGGCCTTGATGCAAAGACAGTCTTAGCCTCATCTTTGGTGAAAATGAGATGGATTTTATCTGATGATTTTATCTGGGAATTTGTGACCATCTAGAAGGAAATGAACATATTGCTAGGTTTACAGATGTGGAAAGAGCACGTAATCTAAAGTCAGAAATTTGGATCTGAGTCTCATCTTCACCACTTATCACTAGCTGCATGGTCTTAGATAAGTCATTTAATCTCTCTCATTTTTGGTTTTCTCAATTGTAAAATGGGAGATAATACTTATTTTGAGGTTATAAAAATAGCTCTAAACGCATTTTGCTAGTTGCAAAATGCTATGCAACACTTTCTTCTTTCTTTTTCTACCACTTAAATAAAGATGCCTATTAATGATATCAGTCAAATCATCTTTTCGAAACAGCTGGAATTATAGCCTGAAACACAAAAGCATTGGCATCTATCTACCTAGTTCCACTTTAAAATTCTATGGGTTTGGTCTTTTTAATTCATACAATTATTTATGCAAATCTTTTGAAATTAGGTTATACTGGCAAAATAAACCTGTTTTGGTCTATGAACAAGTAAAATTTGAAATTAAAATATTCATATATCTGATTAGTTTCTAATAAAAGAACATTATTAACTTTTTGCAAAAAAATTTAATTTGATGTTTTTTATTATAAAAGAAATACATGCTCATAAAATATGAAATAGTAAAAAAATGTTTAAAGTAAAAATAAAAATTCCCTGTTTATTCCATCCTTATTTCCATATACTAAGATAGATTGATTCTTTCTTTCTTTCTTTTTTTTTTTTTGGCAGAGTCTCATTCTGTTGCCCAGGCTGGAGTGCCTGGCTCACAGCAACCTCAGATTCCTGGGCTCAAGCTATCCTCCTGCCTAAGCCTCCTGAGTAGCTGGGACTATAGGCGCAGACCAACACGCCCAGCTAATTTTTTCTATTTTTAGTAGAGTTGGGGGTCTTGCTCTTGCTCAGGCTGGTCTCAAATTCCTGAGCTCAAGCAATCCTCCCTCCGCGGCCTCCCAGAGTGCTAGGATTACAGGTGTGAGCCACCGCGCCCGGCCAGGCAAATTCTTTATTACCAGGTAAACTGCAACGTGATGTAACATGTGGAGAGCAAACAAACAAGTGAAGGTACAGCATCAACTTCTCAGAAGTTGTGGAATTTCCACTCTCCCCTCATAACAGGTACCATGCCACACACGACATGTATCCAATACCAAATCCATATGATATTAGTAAAGCTTATTTCACTTAGCATTTTAAATATATATAAATAGAAGGCCTAATATTTTGGATCATCTTTTATATGACCTAGTGGATCCTTTTTATATGACTTAGAGTACTTACTTGTGCCCCATTTTGGAGATCACTGCCAAGAGGTCCCTTGGCTAAATAAGTTAAAGGGACTGGGGGAAGATTGTATTATTGTTTCCAAATGTTTATGCTGTTTTCTGTGAGAGGATTAAACTTTGATGCCCTTGACATATCTTTCCATCGATAAGAATATATTTCCCTGCCCCATTCACAGGTTTGTCCAGGTGACTTGCATTGGCCAACAGAATCAGAGAGAATGTAATATACACCTTATCCGGATAGAGGATGCTACTACATGGTTCAGGAGAGGAGCCCAGCAGAGTTACAGTCAACCCCAAGCAGACCTTAAGTTCACATGTAACATGAGTGAGAAATAAATGTTTGCTGTTGTAAGCCACTTGCATTTTGGGGTTGTTTGTCATACAGTATGATCCAGTTATAATGTGACTTATTCCAAGGACAGAGAGAGAACTTTATGAATATATTTGCTTTGTCGTTATGAGCTTAGATCATAAACCCTCTGAGATTCAATGACCAGTTTTTGGAGGAGCGTGTGTGCTTGGGCACCTGTCCTCGCGCAAGTGCTTGTAAGGTCCAGTAATTAATTGTGGAGAACTTGTAATTCCCTTCTCCTTCCCGTATCCTTTGTCATATCCCTTACCCTTCCCTTACTATGTGATTCAACCCTAAGTAAAGCAGGACGGGACAGAGCAAGGTAGGCGTCAGTGGTAGGGTGGGGTGGGGGAGCAGCAGTGGTCTGGCACAGGGTGTCAGAGCTCAGGCAGGGTGGGAAGAGTGACTATGCAGGGGGGTGGCCTGACAGTGGTGGTGGAGCCCAAGCAGAGTGAGAACATCCTGTGGGGGTGGGACAGTGTTCCTGCATGGAGAACCAGAGCCTGCGTGTGGTGCGGACGGTGTCCACAATAGGGCCAGCCTGGTGTGGAATGTCAGAGCCTGAGAGGTAAAGGGGGCATCTCTGTGGTGCGGTGGCCAGGTGCAGGGAGTCGGAGCTCCAGCAGGCAGAGGAGGGCATCCACGAATGAGGTCACCTTCTGTGAGGAGTCAGAGTCCCACATGGGTGAGGAGGGGTCCTCGTGGAGGGGCAGCCTAGTACGGGCGGTCAGCATCTGGGAGGGGTGAGGAGGGATCCCATGCACAGTGTTGGCCCAGTGTGGGTTGGGACTCAGAGCCTAAGCAGGGTGGGGAGAGCATCCTTGCAGAGGGCAGACCTGGTGTGGGTTTCAGAGACCAAGCAGGATAAGGAGCGTCTCCGTGTGGGGGTGGAGGGAGTAGCCCAGTGTGGGAGCTCAGAACCTAAGTGGGGTAGGGTGGGCGTCCTTGTTGCGGGGTGGAGGCCCTGACATGGGGTGTCAGAGCCCAAGCAGGACACAGAAAGTGTCTATGCAGAGGGTGGGCCTGTGGGTTTCAGAGACTGAGCAGGATAGAGCGGCTGTCCACGTGCCGGGATAGCCCAGGGTGGGAGTCAGAGCCCTACAAGGTGAGGAGGGCTTCCACCCACGGGGGGATCTGGTGTGGGGTGTTAGAGCCTACGGGAGTCTAAGTGGTGGCCAGGGGACCAGTATGTCTGTGAGTGTGTCTGTGAGTGTATGTGTGAGTGTGAGATTGTGTGGTGCCGGAGAAGAAGGAAGGTGGGGGAGGTTAAAAGAAGAAGGATCATTGGGTGAGAGCTGAGGTCAGAGAATCCAGGTGTGAGCTGGGAGCATGTCTGTGGAAAGATTCTACATGATGGATTTGGAAAAAGTCATATTTAGCACTCTGTTTAAGTTTATCCCCTTCAATAACATGACCCCATTTAATTATCCTAACTGTTAAAACAGTCATATGGAGCTGGGTACCCTTTTGCTGTGGCGCTGTGAGGACTAAAAGGCTAGAGAAGTGTGCAGTAAGAGCTGGCCCCGTCCTCCGACATGCAACAAAGCGAGCTGCTCTGCAGAGGGCTGGAGGTGACACGCAGCACAATGAACAGAGACTCCAGTGGAGTTAGTTACAAGCGAGGAGGAGGGAAAGCCCAGAGCAGGGAGGAGCAGCTTCCCAAGCCATAGGATCGAAGCTTTGCCTTCCCCACTGTGCCAGAGAAAGCCAAGCCTTGAAGGTGGGGAGGCTGACATGTGAGTATTTTGTCATTGATCCTCTGAGACTATGGTACCAAGAATTTGCCTGATTAGGCAAAAATGACGAGGTGAATGCAACACGAACATGAGTTTGTTCAGGTTGTTTTGTTTTTTTTTTTGAGACAGAGTCTCACTCTGTTACCCAGGCTAGAGTGAGTGCCGTGGCGTCAGCCTAGCTCACAGCAACCTCAAACTCCTAGGCTCAAGCAATCCTCCTGCCTCAGCCTCCCGGGTAGCTGGGACTACAGGCATGCTCGACCACGCCCGGCTCATTTTTTTCTATATATATATTTTTAGTTGTCCAGCTAATTTCTTTTTATTTTTTTAGTAGAGACGGGGTCTCACTCTTGCTCAGGCTGGTCTCGAACTCCTGACCTGGAGCGATCCTCCCTCCTCAGCCTCCCAGAGTGCTAGGGTTACAGGCGTGAGCCACCACGCCCGGCCTGTTCAAACAGGTTGTTGATCCGTGAGTAATTATGTCCGCATGTGGGAGGAAGCATACGAATTTTATTTTTTCTGGTGAGTTCAGTGAACACAGTTCTCAGGAAAGACTTCTCTAATTGCTTGGTTCCTCTTTTCCTTTCCTTCCCATTTCTTTCCTCCACGCTTTGAGTTCCCACTAGCGCATGTCTCAAGCTGTGACTCCCACCGTGCTGATCCTGAGGACGGGGCCTCTGCGGACTGAGTGGCCCCCACGTTGCAGTTTCGGTTCTCACGAGATCCCGGTCAGGGGTATTTACGTATTTGCTGCACCTGCTCTCACCAAGTTGAGTGACAGGAAGGAGATAATTTATCACCATGTTTGGTTCTCATTTATAAGATATTTTAAGGAAGCAATGAAACAGATTTTCTGATGAAAGCAGAAGGGCTCTTCTGAACATGGCTTTGAAAATCACTTCTGCTCAAGTGAGGTTCAAAAATGGATCCAACTCCTCAGGCACCAACTCAGAGTCTCCTGCAGGTAACAACCATTTTCTGGTGGTCAGAATTAATAAGACGAAGGATGAAGAGAGAGATGGTAAACAAGGCGTAGGTGATGTCAGTTGCTGGTTCCTGGCCATGTTTGGGAAACACAGGAGTTCCAGAAGATTGAGTTGCCTGTAGGTAAGCATTAAGGGGTTGTACAGATTTTATGATGCTGTCTTTAGCTCTAACTCTGCTGACTATAAGAAAACTTAGGTGTCAGAAATCAGCTATAGTCCTGAGCTAAGGTGAATGTTCTAATGCTGGGAAGTTGTGGTCCTGTGTTGAGGTTAAGGCTGAGTTAGTCTGGGGTTGAGAGACCAAATACAGCTTCTGAAACCATGAACCCAGATGCTGGGGTTACTAATGCATTTGTGGGATTTGTGTTTTGATTAGTTAGAGGGGAAGAGTGTGGGTGGAGAGCAAGGAGAGTGTATTTGTTAGTACTGGAGTGGAACAAAAGGCCATTGCAAATGAAAGACTAGACAGTCTTAAAAAGAAAGTTCCTTAAATCTCCAGGGAAATTTTTCTGAAATCAGAAAATCTATTGCATGTTGCATCTCTGAGACAGACTCAGTTAAGTTTGGGAGTAGACAAAAGGCAGTTTGGGTGGCGTGTGTGAGATCTCAGATAGAGAAGAGAGAAAAAAATGCATATGGAGTACAAGACGCCATTGGAGGGAGGGAGTCAGGACTGCTCACGCTTTCTAGAACGCCTCTGTGGAAGTATGGACAGTGCTCAGAAAAATTGTTTTTTTCTTCTTAAAAACTTTGTATAATTTCTTTCTTTTCTTCTTCTTTTTTTTTTTTTTTTTTTTTTTTGAGACAGAGTCTTGCTCTTTTGCCCAGGCTAGAGTGCCATGGCATTAAGCTCATAGCAACCTCAAACTCCTGGGCTCAAACAATCCTCCTGCCTCAGCCTCCCGAGTAGCTGGGACTACAGGCATGTGCCACCATGCCTGGCTAATTTTTTCTATATATTTTTAGTTGTTCAGATAATGTCTTTCTATTTTTAGTAGAGACGAGGTCTCGCTCTTACTCAGGCTGGTCTCGAACTCCTGACCTGGAGCGATCTTCCCTCCTCGGCCTCCCAGAGTGCTAGGATTACAGGCGTGAGCCACCGTGCCTGGCCTAATTTCTTTATTATATAAGTAATAATGATTTTTATAGAAAAAAATTAACCAGGGATACACAGAGATTTAAATTATACTTTTACCGTCTAGAGAAAACCATAATTTGCATTTTAGTGTATATCCTTCCACATGAGAATATACATAAATATGTTTGTGTATTTTTCTAAAAATGAAATCATATTATATAGTACTGAGAGTCCCCCCATACTTGACAACATATCATAATGTTAGGAATTCCTGATTATAACATGGTGACTAAAACGGCTGACCTCATCCTGAAGATGTGATGAGGGATGATTATGAGGATTTATCTGCTACAGTATTTTTTTTTTTGAGACAGAGTCTTGCTTTGTTGCCCAGGCTAGAGTGAGTGCCGTGGCATCAGCCTAGCTCACAGCAACCTCAAACTCCTGGGCTTAAGCGATCCTACTGCCTCAGCCTCCCGAGTAGCTGGGACTACAGGCATGCGCCACCATGCCCGGCTAATTTTTTCTATATATATATTTTAGTTGGCCAGATAATTTCTTTCTATTTTTAGTAGAGACGGGGTCTCGCTCTTGCTCAGGCTGGTCTCAAACTCCTGACCTTGAGTGATCCACCCGCCTCGGCCTCCCAGAGTGCTAGGATTACAGGCGTGAGCCACCGCGCCCGGCCGCATTTTTAAAAGTAAAGTTGGAAACATTCTGGAAGAGTATTTAAATATATGATGAAATGCTATTCAACCATGATAAAAAATGTTAAAGAAGAAATCTGGTGTGAAGAATATTCATGATATAGTATAAAAGAAAGTCGTAGGTCAGAAATCAGTATATATGATGTATCAATCATGGCAAAATGTACATATATGTGCATTTTAAAAATTGCTGGTGAGATATATACCAAATTATTAATAAAACGGTTATCTTCGATGGTAGGAATTTCTGCTTCTATACATTTTCTAAAATTTCTACAATGAACATTATCATTTCCTTTCTGTGCCTATTCTCATATTATTTCAAGTGTCATACCATTGTAATTGTGCGTCATCCAACAAAAAAGAGACGAAAAAGAGGAGGAGGAAGAGAAAGTAAGGACAGAATTTATTGTTGATCAAAAAAGAACTCATTTGGTTTCTCTTTCAGCTCCCAAGGAAAGGACCACCTCTAACAAAAGTAATCCCAGTTTTCCCAAGCTGTTTTGGGCCTCATTGCTGATACTTTTCCTGCTATTGAAAATTTCATTCTTTATTGCTTTTATCAGTAAGTATGCCAACCGAATCAATAAGCAATGTCTGCTGTACACAAAGAGAAGGTCTGTGTTAGAAACTGACATTTAAAAATGAGTTTATCTAGAAATCTGAAATAAAATTTTCTCTAGGAAGACATAATTCATGGGAATCCACTGAGAATTTTATTTTTTATTTGGATTTAGTTACTTTCCTGTAAAAGGAATGGAATTCATTCTCCTTAGGGAAATTGAAGAGTAAGTGTGCGTGTGTGTGTGTGTGTGTGTGTGTGTATTGTAGAGTGAAATCTCTGGGGTCTCTATACCAGACACTGTATAAGGGAGGACAAATCTGTATTTTCTCAGCAGTGTTTATAAGGCCAGTCCTACTTGCATGCACACTTATATTTGGGGATGCGCAGGTGGACAAGAAAGAGATGGGAAAACGTATTTCCAGAAGAGTTCTCCACTGAATTTCACTTAATTATTTCTGTCCTGCTCAAGACTGTGTGAGATCTAAAGCGCAATTTAGCAAAATAGGTGGATTGCTGCATATCTTTGGCTTTTAGAATTTATCAAAATATTAAAAGGTATAAAACTAGTATATATTTGGGTATCTTATTCATTCATCTGGTCATTCAGTAAGTAGCACTGGCCATCTGCTATATGTCAGACCCCGTCCAGACAGAGCTGCAGCCCCTGGTTTCAAGAAATGTAGAGAACGGTCCAATGAACCAGTGGTTACAACAGTGTATGGTAACTGTTGTGCAGGGAAGGTGTATGCACAGGAAGCTCAGACAGACTTCCCAGAGGAGGTGACATTTAGGGCTGTGTCTCCCAAGAATGACATAGAGATATGAGAGAGCATAGAATTTGGGGAACTGTAAGTATGCATGACTGGAACATATGGTGCTGAGAGATCTAAGAAGCGAAGTTGTAGGTGGGAGAGAGAAACAGAACTCGGATCGTGAAGAGTGCTGTGTACCATTATAAAGAATTTGGATTTTTTCCCCTAAAGGTTGTTTTATCAATTGTCTTTTGCTGCTTATTTAACCAATCTAAAACTTAGTGGATTAAAACAGTAACTGTTTATTTAGCTCATAATTCTGCAGCGTGGCAAGTTAGACTGGTGCCAGTTGGGGGCGTCCTCTGGTCCTGCCTTGCCTCACTCGCGCGCATGTCGCCCGGTGCCCCTCACGGGCAACCTGCCTTCTGAGGAAGGGGATGTCAGTGGAATGACAGAAGCAATTTGGCCACATTGCTCTTATCGTTCATTAGACTAGCCTGAGTTTGTTCACATGGCAACTTGCAGACTTCCAAGACTGAGAGCGAAGTAAGCAAGGCCTCTTGAAGTCTCAACTTGGGCCTAGCACAGATTGCTTCTGCGCATTCTGTTGGCCAGAGGAAGTCTTAAAGGCAGTCTGATTCCGCTGGTGGAGAAACAGACCCCATTTCTTTTTTCTTTTCTTTTCTTTATTTGTATTTATTTTTATTTTTTTGAGACAGGGTCTTACTGTGTTGCCCAGGCTGGAGTGCAGTGGCATGATCACAGGTAACTGCAAACTAAAACTCCTGGGCTCAAGCGATTTTCCTGCCTTGGCCTCCCAAAGTGCTGGGATTACAGGCATGAGCCACTATGCCTGGCCAGACCCCATTTCTTGATTGAAGAAGCTGAAAAATCATATTGCAAAGCAGTGTGGATACAGGGAAGGTTAAAAATTGTGGCCATTTTTGCAATGTGTTGCAGTCATGGAGAGACTTTGTAGAATTTTAAGCAGGGAATTGGTATAATCAAATTTGACTTTTGATAATACGCTTTGTACAGAGGTGTGAGGAATGGGTATATGAGGAAAAATATTGGAGGCAGAGAGAGAAGTTAGAAAGCTAATTCATAAATCCAATTGAGAAACAGCAAGAGCCTGATCCATGGCTAGAGTTAGTGAAGAAAGGAGGTAGCTTTGAATGATAAAGGAAGTAGAAGCCTGATGAATATCTAGATCTGGGAAATAAGGGACCCAGAGAAGTAAAATGTGGTTCCAATACTGTGACTTGGTAAACTCAGAAATCATGAAGTTTTTCAAAGAGGTAGACAATATAGGATGAGTAGCAAGTTTGAGTTGGAAGATGGTGATTTAAGGTTTGGACATGTTGAGTTTTATGTAACTGTGGGACTCTCAGATGGACATGTCTAGTGGGAGACACATTTGTCTGGCCTTCAGGAGAGAGGTCTGAGCTTTGGACGTCATTCACATAGACGTAGCAGGTGATGCCATGGGGAGATGTGACATCACTCAGAGAACTTAGCATGAGAAGGAGGGAGGAGGATGGAACTCTGGGAAATGTCACCTTGTAAAAGAGGTGGATGGAAGAAGAGGAGCTTATAAAGGAGTGTAAGAAGCAGTAGCATGAAAACAAAAGCAAGAAAAGCAGAGTAGGGCCCTAAGAACTAAGGGAGAAGAGAACCCAGGTCAAGTATTTAAGGAGGTCAAATAGGAAGATGGCTAATAAGTGGGCCTAGCATGTTGCTGATAATCCATTTCAAGGACGGTGTTAGTGAAGCAGTGGAAGCAAACGTCAGAATGTGGTGAGTCAAGGAGCAAATGAAAGATAAGGAGGAAAGAGAGAAAATTCAGTTTCTAGACGAAAAGGTGGGTTAGTTTTAGATTGGGAGAGACATGAGAGGGTTGGTATGCTGAGGAGTAGCCAGTTGGAATGGAGAGAATAAAGGAAAGAAGAGGAAGAAAATTAGTTCTCTTGGTCCATGTTGGGTTCTTTTTTAAATTCTCCATTCTCCAGGATAACCCAGAACTTTTCAGAATTAGCTAATGCTTCTCCACCCACCCCCGCAAAGTCCCAGGCTGTGCACATCCTTGAACACAAGCGTCTATCTGCCCTCCCCTCCTCCCCACTCCCAAGGTTTAGCCTCAGCAGGCATCTCACGTTGAGTATTGAAGGAGCATGTGGAGAAGTCCCCGTAGACCCATTGTGATGGAGCTGTCGTGTCCTCTTCCAACTGCTGATCTTTCAGCTATTCCTGGAGATCTCTGGTTTCAAAACAGGAAATCTTTTCTCCATCTACTCAAGTAATTGGGCGTTTGTAGATTTTATTTCTATAAAGAATGTAAGAAAGTAACAATAAAGTCAAAGTCACAGTGCAACCAGGAAAATGAATGTCTTTGTTCTCTTTTCTAGTTTTCTTTCAAAAATGTTCTCAGCTTCCTGAAGAAAAAAGTACTACAAAACAGCCAATTCATACAGCATTGGAGTGTGTGAAAAAAAATTTGACCATGGCAGGTAAAAATGAATGTGCCTAGAGTTCAGTTGCCGACTATACTACGTAAGGATCCCAAAGCAATATTTCCAATAAGATTCCCAGGTAGAGCATACTACAAAGTTGACTCCCATGACCATCTTAAGCTATAAATCTGCAAATATATAGGACATAAAAATTTTTTTTTTTTTTTGAGACAGAGTCTCACTGTGTTGCCCAGGCTAGAGTGTCGTGGCGTTAGCCTAGCTCACAGCAACCTCAAACTCCTGAGCTCAAGCAATCCTCCTGCCTCAGCCTCTCAAGTAGCTAGGACTACAGGCATGTGTCACCATGCCCGGCTAATATTTTTCTATATGTTTTTAGTTTTCCAGATAATTTCTTTCTATTTTTAGTAGAGACAGGGTCTCACTCTTGCTCAGGCTGGTCTCAAACTCCTGATCTCGAGCGATCCACCGCCTTGGCCTCCCAGAGTGCTAGGATTACAGGCGTGAGCTGCTGCACCCGGCCTCTTTCTGAACTTTCTGTGCACACTTGCTCTTTTTTTGACATATCAGTTAAAACTATTTGATGAAAATGATATGATGATGATGATTTTACTATGGATGTGAATTATTTAAATTTTCAAAATTAGTAGTTAATTTAGAAACAGTTTTATATTTACAGAAAAATAGAACAGATAATGCAAAGAGATCCCATTTTACCCCTCCTTGGCACACACAATATCCCCTATTATTAATATCTTATATAAATATGGTACATTTGTTACAACTAACGAGCCAATATTGATATATTGTCATTAATTAGAGTTCACAATTCGTTCCAATTTCCTTAGTTTTCACCTAATGTTCCTTTTTTTAACAGAATCCGAGCCAGGGTTCTGCATTACATTGAGTTACATGTCTCTTTGGGCTTCTCTTGGCTGTGACAGTTTCTCAGACTTTCCTTGTTTTTGATGACCTTGACAGTTTTGAGGCATACTGGTCAGGTATATTATAGGATGTCTGTTATGGTCTCAGATATGAGAAATGACCACCTAAAGACCAAATTGAGCCAAATCAGGAGTCTTTATTAGCTGGCCAGCAACTACGCTCCACACTGCCCAAAGGCGGCACAGAAAGCAGCAGGGAGCCTTTGAAACAGAAAGTTTTTATGTTGTAAGTTTGTGGGTGGACAATTACTAAAACAGAGCAAGCACGTGTACAAAAAGCCTTGAGTAAGCATTACATCATTTTCTTATCTTTGGGGTAACAGGATCTGGGCAGTTTGGACTCTGGGCCGTATCTTGTTCACGCAAAACATGAGTGTTGTAATAGCTTCACGCAAAACGTGGGGGCTGTAATCATCTTACGCAGAACATGGGTGTTGTAGTCACTTAGGAATTTCTGTGTTGGGGGTAGCAAGCAAGAGCAAGCAGGTTTACAGAAGCAGAATGGCAGATTACTGATTTTTCGGCACGAAACTCAGACTGTAACATTCCCCACTGGTTTTTAGGAGGAATCAAATCATTGATTCTTTGTTACTAGTATCACAGATATGTTGATAGTGAGTTTGGAGGACCATAAGTTTGACAGCTTGAACTCTTTGCTTAACATAAGAAATTAGGCTGTTTATGATGCAGGGGTCAAGGAGCAGTGTCAGCAGAATGGGAATAACTGGTTTTGTTATGGCTGACAAAAGTGTTGTCATATACGGGGATTAGGAATGTTAGAGATGACAAGTGCTTTTAGATTTACCCCCCTTATTTTGGTGTTTATGGTACTGTTAAATATATCAATATATATTATCAAAAATGATCTCGCAAACAATCTATTTTAAACTTTTTCTGGCTATCTGCACCACCCTGCCCTTCACATAAATGTTTTAAGTAAGTCAGGTGCTTAGCTTATGTCTAAGGATTTATCTTTTAAGTACGGAGTAGAATTTTGTGTTTAAAGGGCAATCTTTTTTTCCCAGCCCGAGACGAGGGGGAGGAGGCCACTCAGAGATATGTCTTCAGAGGCAGCAGAGGGGCGGGGAGCTTGGACAGGCTTCAGCCCAGCCTTTGCTAAGGCTCTCCGGGTCTGTCTAATTATGACAGTGTCATTTATTGTCTTTGTAAGCACCTAAGTGTAGTTTATAGGCTGATGGGGGGAGGGTCGTCTGCTGGATTAAAATGGATAACTAGGAGGAAGCAGAGGAGTCTCTGGAAAGTCTTATCTTTAGTGAGTTCTCAGTGGGTCGGGCGATCCATTTCTCGGTGAGTTGATCTGGGGTTGCCTTTTGATCCGCATGTGGTGGATGCAGTGACGCTTTCCGGCAACCTTCACGGCTGTTGGCGTGGTGAGGACCACTGGCAGGGGTCCAGTCCACCCGGCCTCTAGCCTGGCAGGCTGAAGTTTTTTTATCCAGACGAGGTCTCCAGGCTGTACCTGAAATAGAGCTTTCCTGGGAGTGGGGTTAGTCGGCTGAACATGATTTTACATACGGTTATGTTTATGTTTTCAACATATGGAGTGTATTTGGTTTTTAGTAGGGCAAAGGGAAGGAGGCTTATCCCATCTGCACCAGTCTCCAGCTTTACTTTGTTTAATGTTTTTAAAGTTTTATTTATCCTTTTTATCTGTCCTGAACTCTGAGGTCTATAAGCACAGTGTAAGTTAATAATTGAGTCGTTTGGGCGATGAACATCGGGCCATTGTCGGACCCCAATGCAAGTGGGAGGCCAAATCAGGGAACAATTTCAGTCACTAACTTTTTTTGCAACTACCTGTGCTGTCTCTGACTTCCAAGGAAAAGTTTTTGCCCATCTAGAGAAGGTGCCAATGAACACAAGCAAGTAGTGATATCTGTATTTGCCTAGTTTTATTTTTGTGAAGTCCACTTTCCACTGTTTCCCCGGGGCTTGTCCCCTTAACCTGGTCCCGAAGGGGGATTAGCCCCTTCATCTGAATTGACTTGTGCACAGGCGCGACACCTCGTTGTCACCTGCTGGGCCATCTGATGTAGCCAAGGAGTGCAGTAGTCCCTCTGGAGAAGTTCAGTCAACTTGGTGCTGCCAAGGTGGGTGTTCTGATGTATTTGCTTGATTAGGTCTCATCCTAGGTGTTCAGGGATTAAGACCCTATTGCCTGGGAGGATTTTCCAACCTCCTGAATCAGTTTTAGTCTTCAGGGCTTTTCTTTTTCTTTTTTTTTTTTTTTGAGACAGAGTCTCACTTTGTTGCCCAGGCTACCAGGCTAGAGTGAGTGCCGTGGCGTCAGCCTAGCTCACAGCAACCTCAAACTCCTGGGCTCAAGCCATCCTCCTGCCTCAGCCTCCCGAGTAGCTGGGACTACAGGCATGCGCCACTATGCCCGGCTAATTTTTCTATATATATATTTTTAGTTGTCCATATAATTTCTTTCTATTTTTAGTAGAGACGGGGTCTCGCTCTTGCTCAGGCTGGTCTCGAACTCCTGACCTTGAGCGATCCACCCGCCTCGGCCTCCCAGAGTGCTAGGATTACAGGCGTGAGCCACCGCGCCCGGCCTTCAGGACTTTTCTTAATTTAACTTTCTCTTTGGCGTAGTTTGGAGAGTTTGGCAGGAGCCATTCTGGCAAAACAGGGAGAATTTGGAGAGGCCCCACTGGTTTTTGTGCAACTTTTCTTGCTGTCGCGTCACCGAAAGCATTGTCTCTCGTCACTGGGGTGTCAGTCCTTTCTCTTGGTAAAGTGTCCTATGTCCATGTGCCTTTGTAAGGGCTCTCTCCCATCTTGGGGTCTGGGTCAGGGCTATGAGTTCAGCCTTCTGGGCTGAGGTTTCATATCCGAGAGCCTGTGCCAGATAATCCAGCCTGCAGTTACGACAGCCGCCCCTGCATACCTGGCTCCTTCTGAGATGTAGATACTCCCATCTGTGTATAATTCTTCGTTTGGGGTCCGGCCACGGGCAGTGAGGTCAGCTCTCAGGTTGGTAAGAGACTTGAGCATTTTGAGACAGTCATGGAGTGGCTCTGACAGCTCATGATCTGGGAGCAGGGTGGCAGGGTTGAGGGAGGCTGTCTTTAGGAACTGAATTCTGGGGGAGTCTAGCAACAGCACCTGATATTGGGTTATATGTGAGTTGGAAAGCCATCTTTCGGGGGGGCTTTTTAGTAGAGCCTCCACCGAGTTGGGGGGCAATTATACACAAGTCTTGCCCCAAGATGAGCTTGGAGGCTTCCTTTGTCAAGACGGTGGTCACAGCAATGGCCCGCAAGCAGCCTGGCCAGCCAGATGCTACAGGATCCAGCCTTTTAGACAGGTATGCAACCGGTCTGTTCCAGGGTCCTAGTTTTTGAGTTAGGACCCCTTTAGCTATCCCTCAGTTTTCAGCAACATATAACTAGAAAGGCTTGGTCAAATCGGGCAAGACCAGCGCAGGGGCACTCACAAGCGCCTGTTTGAGGCTCTTGAAGGCTTTAGCCTCGTTTTCAGTCCGGATCAGAGCGTCCCTCTTTCCCCCTATGCTAGCTTACAGGGGGTTTGTTATCTCAGCAAACTTGGGGACCCAGAGTCTGCAGTACCCCACTGCCCCCAGGAACTCTCGTACTTGTCTCTTAGTTTGGGGCTGTGGGACCTTCAGGATAGCTTTGATTTTACTGGTGGAGAGGGTTTGTTTACCTTTTTTAGTTCATACCTCAGGTAGGTTGCTGTCTGGGTACAAAGCTGAGCCTTTTTAGCCAGAACATGGTAGCCCAACTGAGCTAATTCTGTTAGCAAATCCTCAGTAGCCCTTTTATATGTGGCTTGATCCTTGGTGGCTCCAGTGTCAATCAGAAACTCTATAGGTTTGCCTCCACATTCAGTTACCTTGGGCTCCTGGGGGCTTAGCAGAATGGAGCCCCGGCCCCATCAGCCTGTGACCTCCATGAGGACAGGCTTAGCCACCTCCTGCTTTCGGTGAGGACATTCGTTTTTCCAGTGACCATGTTCTTTGCAGTAGCCACACTGGTCATGGCTTAGGCTGGTCTTTTTCCTTCTAGTATCCTCTCTGGTCTTTGGGGCCTCTCGCCTTTTTCAGTTTTATATTTCTCTTGTTTTACCATAGCGGATACTAGAATTTTGGCCATCCTTTTAGACTGGGCAGTCCCAGGATCCTCTCTGTTGTTATAAATCTTCTGGGCAATTTCTATTAACTCAGACAGCAATTTTTTCCTCAAATCTTTCTAATTTCTGCGGCTTTCTACTAATGTCAGGGGCCAACTGAGGGGCAAAGGCAATATTAATGGCAAATCTATTCTCTGGTGCCTCTGGGTCTATGGGAGTATACAGGTGGTAAGCTTTAAAAAAGGCATTCTAGGAACACCGCCGGGGACTCGTTAGGCCCCTGTATGGTCTCGCTTACCTTGGACAGATTAGTTGGCTTTTTAGCCGCAGCCCGTATGTCTCCCAGCAGAGTCTGGCGATCGAGAGCGTCCTTACCTCGTTCCTCATTTGGGTCCCAGTCCGGGTGCGTGGTGGGGAAGGCAAATGCAGGTTGCCTGTCAGGGCCAGGAATTGTCTATGGAGACAAAACTCTTAGAATAGCCATGGGTAGAGGGACAATTGACAAAGTTGGTTAATTTTATGGCAGAACAACATAACATAACTACTATTACTGATAATATATATGAAGATATATCAATATTTTACAATTAGAACATATATTAATAACATGTTTATATAAATATAATCCCAATAAAGTTAACACAATTTCTTTCTTTTTTAGACAGAGTATCACTCTGTTGCCCAGGCTAGAATGCCGTGGCGTCAGCCTAGCTCATAGCAACCTCAAACTCCTGGGCTCAAGCAATCCTCCTGCCTCAGCCTCCCGAGTAGCTGGGACTACAGGCATGCGCCACCATGCCCGGCTAATTTTTTCTATATACATATTTAGCTGTCTGTATAATTTCTTTCTATTTTTAGTAGAGATGGGGTCTCGCTCTTGCTCAGGCTGGTCTCGAACTCCTGAGCTCAAACGATCCGCCCACCTCGGCCTCCCAGAGTGCTAGGATTACAGGCGTGAGCCACCATGCCCGGCCACAATTTCTTATTTGACAATGCTTTCTGTATAGTTTTAATGTACCAAACAAGCCCAATATGTCTTTCTTAAACTTTCAGTGGCCTTAATATTTAAAGAAAACCAAAAAATTTTTTTTAAATTGTAGCCAGTTGGATCGCATACAAAATTTCTTCATAAATCCCCTTTCCTGTACTTTATCTCAACTTGCACAGACCAGCTACAACATACTTAAAACTTTCTGTTTTGCCTTAACTTTCATTTTAGAACAAAAGTTTACCATACAAGATCCTTTCTTATACAACATCATTCTCCTCTCTGTTTAACCTTTCTTACCAAAAATATGTTTATATACTCATAGCCTTTTTACAACTCTTTCTCTTACTTCACTGGTTATTTGTATCTCGTTTTTATTTTCTTTCTAAATCTATATTTTGAATCAACCTTTAAATAACCTCTGAATTAGACAAAATTCAATATCTAAGCAGACCATGTTTGACACAAGACTGGGACTGGTCCATACTGATGACAAAAGAACTACTTTTTGTGAGGCACAAGGACAAAGACAGACAGCACAAGGAGACAGACCAGAACAAACAGAAACACAACTGGCCAATATCACTCAAAAGAATTCCACAAAGACAAAGACAGAGACAGACAGTATCATTCTTGACCGTGCTGTGCCTGGCTGGTGGCGGCGGAGGGACGGGTTGGGCAGTCCTGGGGTCAGCCTTATTCTTACCTTAGATGGCGATGTGATTTTACATTTTAGTTGCACAATTTCACACTTACAAATAATTAAGATGTAATCCAAGAGAGACACCGAAGCCCCAACAGGACCAACAACCCAAAAGTGCCAATGGTGATATATTAGACTGGCTCTGTACTAACCACCCAGAAGCCAGAATACTGGGAAATCAGAACCAGAATTTCCGCCAAGTGGCCCTGGTCTCATCCCTCTTTGGTGCCTCCCACTCTTTGGAAAAAGAAAACCAGAAAACCAGAAATTTCAGCCACCTAAAAAGATCTGAAGACCACACACAGAGAAAGGCACAGACAGAAAGACAGGGAGAGGAAGAGGGAGGCCTGGTTCTACCACCCCGGACGGCCTCAGGAAAAAGACAGATAGGAAACTGACAATCACGGATCCCAATGATGAGCACGCACCGTTCTTTAAAGTTCAAAAATATAACCTAGGACCCAGATGACAGGTGAAACCGAAATGGAATCAAAACCAAGAGAAATGAAAGTAGTAATCCGAAAGAAAGTACCAGGAATCCAACCAGGACTCACAAGTTCTAGGTGACACCTCGCCTCCCAGGACCCTCCTAGTTCTGGAGGCCCCTTTTTGTTTTTCTTAAAAAAGGTCTCATTCTGTCCCGCAGACTGGGGTGCAGCGGTGTGATCACAGCTCACTGCAACCTCCAACTCCTGGGCTCAAGTGATCCTCCTGCCTCAGCCTCCCAAGTAGTTGGGACTACAGACGTCTACCACCATGCCTGTAGTCTAAATTTTTTGTAGAGGTTTTGCTACGTAGCCCAGGCTGGTCTTGAACTCCTGGCCTCAAAGGGTCCTCCTGCCTTGGCCTCCCAAAGTGCTGGGATTACAGGCGTGAGCCAGTATGCCAGGCCATCCTGTGACCCTTTGACATAGCACCATCAGTGGTTTTTTTTCCTACTTCCTTACCTTCTGGGACTACAAAATGCTTGGGACTCATTTCCCTATCCTAGAGTCAGACATTTATTTGAGGAGGCTGATTCCTTTTATTGAAGCATAGCAATTTTGATAATTTGTATTTTCATTTTCATTCAGTTATGTATTTTTAAAAAATTTCCCCTGAGACTTCTTTGACCCATGGATTATTTGGAAGTGTGTTGTTTACTTTCTTTCTTTTATTATTTTCTAATTTCTTCTATTGCGGTTGGAGAACACTTTCTCTATGATTTCAATGATTTAAAGTTGTGGAGATTTGTTTTAGCCCCAGGATATGTTTTATCTTGACATATGTTCCACAGGCACTTGAAAAGAATGGGTATTACGTTGTTGGGTAGAGTGTTCTATAAGTGTTGATTAGATCCTGGTGGTGGATGATGTTTTTGAGTTCTTCCAAATTCTTGCTGATTTTCTGTGTAGCTGTTCCACCAATTGTTCAGAGCAGGGTATTGATGTGCCCACCTATAATTGTATGGTTGTCATATCTATCATTTCAATTGTATCAGTTTTTGCTTTACACATTTGCAGGTCTGTTTGGTGTATACACATTTAGGATCACTATATGAGGCTCTATTTATCTTTTTTCTGTATATTTTGTTTCTGTTGTTCAGTTGGAAATTTCTAGTGTTTTTTCTTCCAATTCACTGTCAATCTGGGGTTGAGCCCATCCACTGAGACTTTTATTTTGGTTATTGTATTTTTCAATTGTAAAATTTCCATTTGTTTTTTTCTTTATATCTTCTATTGATTTACTGAAGCGTCCCATTTTTTCATTTATTTCAAGCAAGTTTGTACCTTCTTGCATTTTTATCATGGCTGCTTTAAAATCTTTGTCAGATAATTGTAACATTTGTGTTATCTTGGTTGTTGGCATCTATTAATTATCATTTTTTATTACATTTGAGAACTTCCTGGTTCTTTGTATGATGAGTTATTTTCTATTGAATGCTGCACATTTTGCATTAGGTTCTCAGAGTCTGGATCTTATTTAAACATTATGTTTTAATTGGCTTTTGCCGATACCACTCCGTAGGAGAAAGGGGGACCTGCCCCGTTATTGCCTGACTGAAGCAGACTTGGCTTCATTGACACCTGAGGAGTGGGCATCCTTGTTACACCTGGGTGGGGATGGGAGTTCCAGTTTCCATGTGGTCTCCTTTGGTCCTTAATTTTAATAATACACACACTTTAAAAAGGGATTACTTATCTTGTATTTATTTGCCCCTCTTCCCCATACAGAGAAAGTCTGGAGCTGCTGCCCCAAGAACTGGAAGTCATTTAGTTCCAAATGCTACTTTATTGCTACCGAATCAAAATCTTGGAATGAGAGTGAGAAGGCCTGCTCTAGAATGGAGGCTCACTTGCTGGTGATCAACACCAAGGACGAGCAGGTACTTTCTAATAGACAATGGAGTCGTGAGCCCTGCATGCTTTTGTATATCTCTCTTGGCTAAGGAGGGCTTAGTTATTTTGGGATATTTGTGCTGTGGCAGAGGGCTTTAATAAAATAGATAGGAAAGACCCCTGAGTCTTTTATGTTTCATATCTTCTCTTGCTTCAAGAAAACTAAACTTCCCAAAAGAAATCATGGCATTAAAAATATAACATATGGGGATAGAGTTGAAGGATGAAAATGTTTCATCCTGAACTATCAGTTGTTATTCTAGTGTGTAATTGTTTTATACATTATTAACTAACAGAGAAGAGGTATTAAGTTGAATAGGGAAATAATGTTAAATCATTACCAATCACAATAAACAATCAGGAGTGAAATTAAACAATCTCTGAAGTTATGAAAGGAGAATGACCAAATCCACTAAAATTTTCTCATGCACAAATTTGAAGATCGGCATCTCTCGGCATCTCTTAGTGACAAAAAGAGGGGAAGTCAGTCTGAGATGAGAATTCATTATGCTCATGGATAGAAATCGCTTCCCGTATCTACAGAACATCACACTCACAAGTGGAGTCTTTGACCCTGCCCTGCTCAGACAGGGGAGACCTGCAGTCCTAGGGTCCTCTCCTTTTCTCTTCATTTCTCTAAAGTCAGAAAGAACCCAGTTTAGGCTGAGTACTCTAAAGGCTGTGACTCCTTTCTTTTCTTACCTCAGGATTTCATCATCCAGAATCTAGATAAACACTCTGCTTATTTTGTGGGACTGTCAGATCCGAAGGGTCAGAGACGTTGGCAATGGGTCGATCAGACGCCGTACAACAAAAGCGCCACGTGAGTATAGAATTAGATAAAGGAGTCCTGGGTCCAACCTCATGCCGGGAGTTTAGGGTGTTCTGGCTATCGGCTGTGAAACTAGAATAGCTCACTCTTAACTCCTGGGCACTGGGTTAAATCATTTTATTATCTTTTTTATTCATCACAAGAATCTGATGAGGCACCTGCTACTATTTTTCCCACTATAGAGATGAGGAAATTGAGTTTGGAGAGTGTAGAAAATTCAGCTAAGGCCACCAACAGTGTCAACAATGGTCCTCAAATTCAGGTGGATTTTACTGTGCTTTTAACCACTATGTTTATATCTTTAAATATAATACAAATTCATGTTCATTAAGATCATAACCAATTATTAAAGATTTCACATTTCACATAAAGCAAAAATGCTAAATTTTGATCGTCTTATAATATCTCATATTGATGTAATTCTTTAAAAACTCGAGTACTTTAGGTAGATGACCACCTTTGATCCTCATGTCTGCTGTGTGAAATATGCACTGATGTTGCTCTAGTCCCCATTTTTTATGTAGGAAAACTGAGAATCAGGAATATTAAATGACTTGCCCACGATAACAGGGATAGGTAGAAGATACAGAGATTTCTGCCAGTTCTTCAGACTCCAAACACAGTGCATTAACAAAAGGAAAAAATTCCATTGATAAATGGGCCAGGGTGAAATATTTTCATCATATAAGATTAAAAGTCCCCTGGGAACAGGATATAAAGGTGGACAAATACAAGACAGTCTCTGGGATATCTGCTGTGAGGATATTTAAGTAATAAGGTGGAAAGTACTGAGTGATGTGGGCACAGTTTTCAAGGGAAACGCCAGAGATGCAGGTGGAGGAGAAACTGTATGACGAGTGGGGAGGGTGGATTTGGACATATCTGACCTTGACTTCTGTGAAGTTCATCCCCAGCCCCTCACCCCCTTACTGTCTCTAACCTTTTTCAAAGCACTGTTTAAAGAAATGCCATCATCCTTTTTCTCCCCTTCAGATTCTGGCTTCCGGATGAGCCCAGTAATCGCAATGAGCGTTGTGTTGTACTACAAACTCGCTATTCATCATGGGGCTGGAATGACGTTCCTTGTTTTCAGTCTCAAAGGTCAGTTTGTGAGATGATGAACATCTACTTATGAACTGAACGTTCTCCATGGACGTGTGGTTGGATCGGCATCCATCATTATAGAGATAGATAATAAGCTCTTTATTTATGTGTAAGGGAGTTCCACAGAATTTTAGGCAGCCAGGCAGCTATTTCACTCATGACAGAATTGGTCCATACATTTATTCATTCATTCATAAAATGAGCATTTATTGGGCATTTTCATGTTCCAGAAACTATACTGGAGACCCCTTTTATGTACACATGGAGGGAACATGAGCCTGTCTCCTAACTTCTGTCTGACTGCTTAGGGATTATTTACTGATATAATTATATGACATGGTTTTTTTCTGCCTGTCTGAGTGTTCTTTCCCCCCACCCAGCTTTATGGATGTACAATTGACAAATAAAATTGTATATATTAAGGTGTACATTACAGTGATTGGACATACATATACGTTGTGAAATGATTACCACAATCAGTTAGTTAACATATCTATCACCTTACATAGTTATCAACTTCTTTTCTGTGTAGTGAGAACATCTAAAATCTACTTCCTAAGCAAATTTCAAGCATGCAATATAGGATTAACTATAGTCACCATGTTGTACATTAGATCTCCAGAAGTTATTCATCTTATAACTGAAAGTTGGTACCATTTGACCAACGTCGTCCCTTTTCCCCCACACCCTACTCCCTGGCAACCACCACTCTTTTTTCCTATGAGATTGACTTCATAACATTCTACATATAGATGGGATCGTACAGTGTTTGTCACTGTCTTACTTATTTCACTTAGCATAATGCCTTCATGATTCACCCATGTTGTTGCAAATGGCAGGATTTCCTTCTTTTATGTCTGAATGATACTCCATTGTATATACATACCACATTTTCTTCATTCATTCATCCACTGGTTGACACTTAAGTTGTTTCCATGTCTTAGCTATTGTGAATAACAGTGCAATAAACATGAGATTGTAGATATATGTTCTAGAAAATAATGAAAACATTTCCCACTTCCAAAAGTGTCAAAAAGAATAAAATATTTAGTAATAAATTTAACCAAAGAAGTGCAAGAGTAGTATGCTGGAAACTATAAAACATTGATGAAAAAAATTGAAGACATGAAATAATGGAAAGATATTCTGTGTTCATGTATTGAAAGAATTCATATTGTTTAAATGTCCCTACTGGAGTGACATCAGCACACTGGCCTGCTAGAAGCCCTTAGCACTTGTCCCTCACCACAAAGACAGCCAAAGGAATGACTGAACAACTACATTTTGATGAGAATAACTGAAGGAGAGTGCCAGAGTACATCAAAGGAGGAGCAGAGACCCTGTGGAGCACAAAAACCCAGGATGGCCACATAGAGCATGGAAGGAAACCCCTTGCCTCTGCCACCTCATCCTCCAGCTGGGATCAGCTCAGAACCAGACGGGACTTCTCCCCACAGGAAAAAGGTAAGCAAGAGGCCCCCAGCAGCCGCCATCACCTCTTTGGACACCTATAGTCCTCCACATGGGGACTCTTGCAGTCCTCACAGGTGCAAAGCCCAGCTGAGGGAACTGCTTGGCATCCACGCAGCTGCGCTCCCACAGAGAAGGCACCAATACTATACCCCACCCCTTGTGTCTCATGGGGCTACTGTGCTACACCATCTTGGAACTGGAGCCACTGTGGGCGTGTGGCCTGCTCTGGGTACAGCATGCTGCTTCAGCACAAGCCCTGAGGGCAGAGCACAGCGGCAACTGGGAGGGGTAGATAAAGTGGCTCTGCAGCAGCTTGTCCCCACAGGGTGGGGTGTAGCAGCCCTCAGCTCAGGGATGGCATGCCACAAAGCAGGGATGGTTCAATGACATCAAAGCCTCAGGGATAGAAGGCTGCATGGCCACTAGTCCCCAGGGAAATGGTTCCTTGGTTGCCCAGAACCCAAGCTGAAGCATTCAGTGCCCTACCTCCTAGGAACTGATGCCATGGCTGCCCAGGGTAGTCACACCCCACTGTGCCTGAGTTGAAGTGGCACCCTCCTCCCCGGGAAAATGGTGCCTTGGCTGCCCAGAGCAGTCGTACCCCACCATGTCTGAATTGAAGTGGTGCCCTGCCTTCCAGGGAATTGGTGCCTTGGTTGCCCAGAACAGCCATGGCTCCCTGGGCAAGAGCTAAAATGTTGTATCACTTCCCAGAGAATCCGTGCTGTGGCTGAGCCAAGCATCTGCACGTTCAGGGCTGAGCTTATGTGTTATCCCATGTCAGAGCATTGGCTGAGCTGAGACACCCTGTCCTACAGGCAGAACAACTGTAAAATCCTTATTTCCTGGAATTAGACTAGCTCTCTAGAATCTAATCTACGAAGGAGTGGAGTCATGTCTGTGCTGTTCCTTGGCCCCCAATGGCCAAGTTACAGCTGTATTCCACCATTCCAGGGTCCTCGCTGCTGTTGCACCTGGCCTCACAGAGTCTGGGATAGTGCTGTGTTCTACCATCCATGGACCAGAGTCTTCACTATGTGGTGCCTCAACCCCAGGGTCTGAGTTGCCACTGTTGCCCTATTGGCTGTGGTTCCTGAATTGTAGCTCTAACGTGATCCCCAAGCCCAATCCTCCTGAGCACTTCTTCCCTGAAGTCCCCTGGGCCTGAGTTACTAGAGGCGTGGGTAACTCATAGTCACAGACCCTGGCTCTGTAGGAAATCTACATCCAACCCTGCCTTAGAGGGTTCACCTACACCCCAGGTGCCACAATAGGTTTTTGAGACCCTGAACCCAGGACCTCGGCTCCATGGCCATTCTTAGTACCTTTGCCCTGGAACCCAGTGCTGCTGCAGCTGCTTGTGGGCTGTATCAGATGAATGCCAAGAGGGATCCCCTCGGCTAGGTCTTACCATTGTACTCTCATCACTTACGTTCAACATTGTCTTGGAAGGTCCAGCCAGTGGAATAATGCGAGAAAATGAAATAAAACTATAAAAATGGCAAAGGGGAAAACAAAACTCTTTTATCCACACAAAGCATGATTATGTACACAGAAAATCTCAAATAATCTATGAAAGATGTTACTAGAACTAAAAAGTGAATTTAACAAGTTCACAGTACATAAAGTTAATATTACACAAAAGTTAATTGTATTTTTACATACTAGCAACAAACCATTAGAAATTAGAATTTTTTTAAAAAAACAACATTTGTAATAGCCACATAAAAACAAAAATCTTAGCAATAAATTTAACAAACTATGTCCAAAAATTGTACATTGAAAACTACAATGGACCCAGACAAATGAAAAGATATGCCATGCTCATGCATTGGAAGACTTAATGTTGTTAAGGTGTCAATTATTCCAAACATTTATCTATATATTCAATACAATCCCAATCAGTGTTTCATAAAGAGTTATTAAAGAAATTGATAAACGAAATCTAAAATATATATGTAAGACCAAAGGAACCAGAAAAATTGAAACAATTTTGAAAAAGAACAATGTTGGAGGACTTACTATTACATTTCAAGATGTAGTATTGAACTGCAGGTATCAAGAGAGTATTTTATTGACATGAGGATAGAACAGAAAACACAGACCAGAAAGAGACCCCCACACATATGATCAACTGGTTTTCAACACAGTGCCAAGTTGATACTATGGGAAAAGATAATCTTTTTAACAAATGGTACTGAAAGAAATGGATCTCTCTATTTTAAAAATGAATCCCAATTCTAACTTCATGCTGCAAATATAATTTACTTTAAAATGGATCATATACTTAAATACAAAACCTGAAACTATAAAACTTCTAAAAGAAACCATAAGAGATAATCTTCATAATATTGGAGTATGCAAGATTTCTCAAACAGAACACAAAAAGCACCAGTGTTAGAAATTGATTATTGGACTTTATTAAAAACTTTTAAAAGTCTTCCCTTTGAAAGTTGCTGTAAAAAAAATGAAATGACAAGCCACTAGCTGGGAGAAATGTCTGATAAAAAAACTATGTCTAGACTATATAAAGAACTTTTACAACTCAATGAGAAAAACAAAACAATGGACTAAATTAAAAAATAAGGAAAAGGTTTAAAAACACATTTCATATAAGAAATTCCATGAATGACCAAACGCCCATAAAAAACACTCAATATCATTAGTCATCAGGAAAATAGGAATTAAAACCACAATGAGAAGCCATTACACACTAGACTAGAATGGTGAAAATAAAAAACAAAACAGAACAGAGTACCAACTGTTAGCCAGGATGTGGAGAAACCAAAACCCTCACACATTGCTGGCTGAAATGTAAAATGATATAATCACTTTGGAGACCATTTTGACCATTTTTTAAAAAGTTAAACTTACCATATGATTTGACATATTCCTAGGTATTTATCAATGAGTAATGGAATCATATATCCAGAAAAAGACACAGGTATGAATGTTGATATCAGTTTCATTCATAATGACCAATAATTAAGAACCATTCAAATGTTCATCAACACGAAAGAGAATTTTTTTATAAAAGATAGTGTATCCAACACTGTTCAGGAATACTACTCAAGAATATTATTCAGGAACAAACATTTGATCTTTACAACAAAATAGATGAACCTCAAAAGCATTATGCTGAGTTAAAGAAGGCTTACCTGTCTATAACAGTACACACTCTACGACTACATATTTATGAAATTCTGGAAACAAAAGAACTCTCTTATATTAAAAGTTAATTAAAACCAAAAGCAGATAAATAGTTGCCTGGGGGGAAGGGGGAGGTTGGGCTGCAAAGGCCATTGATCTTGTAGTCACATAAGAAGTCACACATTGCCAAAACTCTAACTGAGTTGTGCACTAAAAATGTTGCATTTTATTATATGTATAGTATACTTCAATAATGTCTATTTCAAAAGCATCAAGTAAAATATTCATGTATACATGTGTGCAATACAATTACTAAGAAAGGAAAGTCATTGTTTTATGTGGCATTTATTCATGTTAAACTTATTAATCTTCTCAGTTCTCCCATCCCATCAGTACTAGTAATAGTCACAAGTCCAAACTTTCCATGTTTTTGTTCCATATAACTAGTTGTCCTCAACTCACCAATTAAATAGAAGTACCTAAAACACCCATACTCTATGAGTGATTTAGAATTGAAGGGCCATTGCCAGCCAAAAGGTTGGAGGTTTCATAATTAATACCTCAGGGTATAGTGGTACACATTTTTAAATTACAATGAAATCTATCAATGATTTCCTCAAATAAGTTTCAAATGCTTGATAACATAGACATACACATCATAAATATGTAATATTCTTAGGGAGGATGCTATTATAGATATTCATTTGAAAAATTTACGATGACCTTCACAATGGAAGAACCTGGGGGAAAATATAACCTTAAACTTCTCATAGGCTTCTGTTTTTATCTAGAATGTTTATACAATATGGTCTGAATGACTTATGGAATTGTGTGTTCTTCATCTTATAGCCCACACCTTAGCTGCCACCCCAAGATAGGCCTGCCTTAACTTAGAGTTTGCCAGAATCAGGACAAAGGAGTGAATCGAAGGATAGATGACTCTAATAGTCTGACAAAACATGTGCACCAGTTTGACCTGATTTGTCTCAGAAATCCATGATATGAGAAACGACAGAAAGAAAGTAGCATAGAGTAGGAGGAACAAGATCACAGTTTTCAAGGCATTTATGTGGGCCCTGGTCTTGGGGTCTCTGTGTCCTTTGAAAGACAGCTGCATCTTCTGGAGATGTTTCCACAGGGAAAAAATTAACAGGAGAAAAGCGATCAGGGCCACAGTAAATGGTATTAGAGTGAACATAGTCATAGTGAATACAACCAGCTCTGAAAATGTTGCAAAGTCACTCATTTTGAAATTCCAAGTTGTGTTTCTTTCACATCCAGCTATCCAGTCCTTGATATGTGTGTTCATTTGTATCAAATTTAAAATCAAGAAAATTAAGCTTCCTAGCAGTATCATCAGAATCACTTTTTTTACTCTCCACTGCAGGTAGAGAAAAGTGGGGCTGGAGAAGGTGGCTATTTTGAGCAAATAAAAGATGCTGAGGATTGTAGCGAGCCAGAGACTGAAGTGATTGGCAGCTACCCAGGTGAAAATAACCAGTCTTAATTCTGTTCCAGCCACAAATAAGGCTGGATAATACAGAGTTGCCAACCAATTTACTAATATTTCCCAGATCAGACCAATTCTGAAGATGGCCAAGACGATGAGGATTTTATCAACTAAGGACAACTTTCTTTTATTGACCCAGTCAATGCAGTTTATCAGTACTATGAATCCATTGCTCAAATTCCCAAGCATGACCTCTGCGATTATTATGAGAGTGAAGATGTGCTGCAGGGTACTTTCCATATCAGAGCAGAGAAAGTTCAAAATCTGATACCACTGCTGGTTATTTGCTCTTCTAAAATGCTATGTATATCCTTGAATGTACAGTGACAATCTTCTTCGTCCTTCTCCTCCTTCTGCTCCTTCTGCTTCTTCTTTAATCGTTGGCCCGATGTCAAGTCCGAAATCTCCAAGGTTTGTTAATCAATGTGTTGCATATAGCTGTTCCTGTGAAGTCTTTATTGTTCTTTAATTTCTTTGCTGAGCCCTAGTTAAGATATTTATGTCCTCACCACAGGCAGAAATATCCCATAGATGATTATGAAGCAAAGCTGAACTCACATTTGCAACCATGCAAATAAAGATATATTTTCTTTCATTGCTTTGTACTTGTCTTGTCTCCCCTGTAAAAAATTTGGTTCCACCAGCTTGAGTTCTGAGTTACAAAGATTATAAAAATATGATTCGTAAATATGAAGCTAAATGAAGCATTGCCACTGAGGATTTATAAAACACTCAAAGACAGATCTGTGTCATTTCAAAAGGGTCCTCAGTTTCTGGTCAACCTTGTGAATGAAGAGAAGCTCGTCTACAGAGCTCGTCTTCCTCACTCCCTGCCTCTTCACCAGGCAGTAGAGCTACCATCATTCCCCTTGGGCACCAAATGCCAGCAGCCTTTATCCACTTTCCCCTCCATATTTCTTTTCCAAACTTAAAAGTGAACAAAAAATAAATTTTAAAAGATCAGCAACAGCTACCAAAGAAAGCAGTACTACATTATGTCATAAATTTCAAAACCTCGAGCCAAGCAAAGAAACAGATGATGGTAGTCTTCCCTTACCCGGGGGAGATAATTCCGCCTTATTCATGGGGGATGTGTTCCGAAAGCCCCAGTGGGTGCCTGAAACTGCGGATAGTACCGAACTCTATGTACACCATGGTTTTGCTATATATGCATTCCTGTGATGGAGTTTAATTTATAAATTAGGCACAGTAAAAGATTAACAATAACTAATAATAAAATTAACAATTATTAATATAAAATATACTGTAATAAAAGTTATATGAATGTGATCTCTCTCTCTCTCTTTTTCAATGTCTTATTGTATCATACTCACCTATTTTCGAACCGTGGTTGACCTCAGGTAACTGAAACCACAGAAGGCAGAAGTGTGGATGAGGTGGAACTCCTGTATTCATTGTGAAATGTCAACATTCCTCCTCCCACCTCACTCTCTCAATACAAAGGAAAGTGAATTAGCAAAATTCTGAAAATGTGGAGACTCAGGAAAGATTGTCTAATTCAATATTAATGTAAATAAGACACTTTTTAAATTTTGATTATAGCCTAATAAATAGCTATTTTGCTGGATTAAAAAAGCTATTTTTATTTAAGAAATATATAATTTATTTGAATTATAAATGTTTGTATTTTATTACTAATACAAACTTTGCTGGTTGATCAACAGAGCACTCAGATATTCACAAAATAATTGCATCATAATTGATGATTTGCAAATTTCAGTTATAAAATAGCTATGTAGATATTTTCTATTTTGTTGCTATGATGGTATATTTGTCAAGGTAGAATAGAACATATTTTCTTTAAGTTTGTTAGCTTTATATATTTATGACTATTAAATATTTAGATATGTGGCATGTAGACTTCCATTTGCTCTCTTGACACAGGCCTGATGAAATCCTATATAACTTTTCATTTTAGGAGCAAACAGAGGCTGGGCTTGGTGGCTTATACCTGTAATCCTAACACTCTGGGAGGCCGAGGCAGGAGGATCGTTTGAGCTCAGGAGTTCGAGACCAGCCTGAGCAAGAGAGAGGCCCCATCTCTACTAAAAATAGAAAAAATTAGCCAGAGGACTATAAATAGGAAAAATTAGCCAGGCGTGGTGTCACATGCCTGTAGTCCCAGCTATTTGGGAGGCTGCAGGGTATTGCTTGCATATAAAAAAAATACCATAGTCCTTTAGAACTTGTGACATAAACATAAGAGAGAGGTAGAGAATGCATAGCAGAGTTGTGATTTTGAGCTCCATGTTGGTGGTATGTTTCCATAAGAGAAAATATTAAAAAGACAAACTAAAGAAAAGTGGTCTCCCACTTCTATGGGAGAAAGAGGATAGATGCTAGGGAAAAATCACAGAAAGACTTTTTCAGAAGTCTGGACTGAAAAGGAAAAGGAGACAGCAGGTAAGAAAAGAAGACTATAAAAGGTGTGACCATGTAAAGTATTTTCCTTGGATTGTGGAGAAAATCATGTGAAATACAGTTTTAATATTTTCCTTCACTTAACTATCATTCACTTAAGACACTCTCAACCCTTGAGTAAATTCTCATATGGCCCTATCACTCTGTGTGCTAATAATATAGAGAGGATAATTGTTCTTGCACTAATACACTGGTCAGTAACATGTGAATAGAAGAGTTGATAGTGGGTATCCAGAATTATTCTTGGTACTAAACAGAATGTATCCAATGTTTTCCCTAAATTAAGTATTACGTTTGCGGTAGATAATTTGTGGATTCCCTTATGTATTAAAAATGTCCACCAGATACTCCATTTTGCTGATTTTTCTTTATGCTTCCCTGAGTTACTCTATCATCTATATCTTTTAATCTGTTATTGTGTCAAATTATAAAAATTAAGTGTTAAATAGAATTTGCAATATTAGGATAAATGCATCTTGGCTGTGGTATATTATTCCTTTTTAAATTATTGCTGGATTCAGTTTACTAATATTGTGTTATAATATTTGCATCTATGTTTATAAGGAATATTGACATTTAATTTTTATTTCTCACATTGTGCTTATCAGGGTTTAGTGTTAAGATTTTGCTAGACTCATAACATTTGTTGAGAAATGTTCATTTTATGTTTTTCTTTCCTTTTGCTGCCTATGATTGTTATGTATAACAAATTTACAGAACATTTCGTGAAATCTAAATGCCTTATTATGAAGTTCACACTAATGTAAACACCTCCTATGTCAAGAAAGAGAACTTTGTAAACCCCAAACACCTTGCATGCTCCTTTCTAATTATAACCTCTCTCTTTGTCCCAGAAGTAATAACTACCCTGCAACTGAAATCATTGTCTTGTTTTACTTTATTTTTTTAAATATGCATCCCTAAACACTAGCTTAGTTTTGCCTGGTTTTGAATTGCATATGAATGGAATAATACTGTACATGTTCTTTTTGCATTTAACTAATTTTGACCAATATTATGTTTTTAAAATTAATCATGTTGCATATAGATATTAATAGCTCATTCATTTTATGTTGAATAGTATTAATGGAGTAAGTGTTCACAATTTATCTATTCTAATGGAAACACATATTTGGATTGTTTTGAGTTTGAAAACCATTATGATCATGATGCTATGTACAGTCTTTAACATGTAGCTTAATCATGAGCACATGAGCATACATTTTTATGATCTTGATCTAGAACTACTCTGTTGCCTATTTCTCCTGGTCTTGGTTTTAATAGTTACAGTTTTCTATACATTTGTCAATGTCAGCTATTTATATTTCTATGTACATTTGGTTATTCTATTATATGCTTAATATCTGCAGAATATCTCCTTCCAATTCTTCATATTGTTATTTGCTTTTCTTTTCGTGATTTATCTCACCAGAAATTTATCAGTTTTGTCAGTGTATTCAAGTAACCAAATCTGTCTTGGTTGATCTTATCAAATGTATTATCATTCCTTAATTTCTTGTCTTATATAGTGTACACTATTTACTTATTTTGACTTCCTTTGAGTATGTTTGTGATTTTTCTTTTTTTCATTTTCAAAAATGGACACTTAGAGCATTAATTTTCATCCTTTCTTCTTTTCTAACATATTTAGTCTAAAGGCATTTCTTCTCTAAGAATCTTTAATAGTTTCTCATAAAATTTTATTATATTTCATCATACTTAAATTTAAATATTTGCTAATTTTATTGTGATTATTCTTCAACCATTAACTATTTTTTAACTGTATATTTTTCATTTACATATAATTTTCTATTTTTTATTGATTTCTGGGAAATTGAATGAAAGTCACATATCATATTGTATATGCTGACAACTTGTGATATCTGCTGAAATTTTTGTTATGCATATGGTCAATTTTGGTAAATGTTTTATGTTTGCTGAAAGTAACGTATTCTGTAGCCTGGGGGTACAGTGTTTCATACATCCACTAGATCTATTTGTTAATCATGGTGTTTAAATCCTATTTATTCTTTCTGAGTTTTGTCTTCTTGAACTATTATTTACTGAAACCTAATGTTAAACTATATTACCATGAGTACAGATTCATCTATTTCTCTTTGAAGTACTGTCAACTTTTATTTCCTATATTTTGATGCCATGTTAGTTGGTGCTTATACATTAGAATTGTGGTACCTTCATGGTAAATTTAACATGTAGCCTTATGAAGTGATATTATCTACTTTAATTTTTTTTCTTAAAATGTATTTTGTATATGTTAAAATAATTGTACTAGCTTATTTCTTTTAGTGTTTCATGGTATGATTTTTCCAAATTTTACTTTTAACTTTTCTGTATTATTTGAGTTTAGATATATATCTTATAAATAGCATAGAGGTAGTAAAATTGGAACTAAGGCTGTGTGCTAACATTCCATTTCTTGTAAGATGATAAGAATGTATTCTTATAGAAGTCCCCTTTCCCTCTTGTAGTTATATATTGTCATGTGAACTTTTTGGTCAATAAAATATTTTGGAAATGACATGTTGCTTCTGAGTGAGTGCATTTGCTCGCCAGTTCAAAACACTGCAAAGTCCTCATTTTCTTGCTTTGACACTCAAACAAGGTCAAGAAAGTCTCTGTCACTCTGGATTCCTATGTGACGACTATGAGCACTGGACATGTAACAGAAACTGAAAACCAACAACAAAAACTTTTCATAGGCGAAGTCCCTGAGATTTGGCAGTCTTGTTCACTCAGCATAGCCTAAGATATCTGAGCTCTTGAAATGGGGTGCTGCTGAAACAAAACACCTAATACATGTGACATTGGCTTAATATTTGCTTCATTGGCAGTGAGGGGCAAGAAAAACATCACTGGTTACTGAAAAACAAGTTAGGAAGTATCAAAACACTTGATAAACTGCCACCTATGATTATTTGGAAGGTATATCACATATTTGATAATTTTGTAACTCCAGGGAAAGATGATTATAATTGGATAATATTAATGGTGCATTAGACAATATATTTTTTTTTTTTTTTTTGAGACAGAGTCTCGCTCTGTTGCCCGGGCTAGAGTGAGTGCCGTGGCATCAGTCTAGCTCACAGCAACCTCAAACTCCTGGGCTTAAGCGATCCTACTGCCTCAGCCTCCCTAGTAGCTGGGACTACAGGCATGTGCCACCATGCCCGGCTAATTTTTTGTATATATATATTTTAGTTGTCCATATAATTTCTTTCTATTTTTGGTAGAGACGGGGTCTCGCTCTTGCTCAGGCTGGTCTCGAACTCCTGACCTCGAGCGATCCACCCGCCTCGGCCTCCCAGAGTGCTAGGATTACAGGCGTGAGCCACCGCGCCCGGCCTAGACAATATATTTTTAATTGGTCTCCAAAAATAATTGCCTACTGTTAAACTAAATAGCAAACAGAGAGGGAGACTCTCTAAACGAAAGTGATATTTATTTGGGAGTAGCATTGCAATGGGAATATGTGTGCCATAGTAAACTATATGTGTATTCAGAGAGATAAGGAAAGACAAGAGTTTTTAAAGAAAAAGTGAGGGGGATTACATAATTGTTTTGAGATAATTATCCTTGACTACAAGGATCACTAACAAGAGTGATGCCAGTCCAAGGTTGGACAAGCAGTTGCCAGGCAGATGTCCTTGCAGAAGTATTTTTTTGTATAAGGTTGCAGGTAGCCTTTGTGTAATACTGTGGTTTTTGTAGAGTCTTCTGTGATAGCTCTTGTGATCAGTCATAAATGCATGAGAACCCCTCCTTCATAGCTTTCCCAGGCTCCATGTCAGGGTTTTAACATAAATGACTCCATTTTGATTCTGACAACTTTTACACTACTTTGTAAGCAGGAACAAGAATTACCAGAGTCTAGATAATTGGGATCTTGGGATCTTGGGATTTTGCAGGGATGGAAGAGCAATAGATTCTCAATACCAAATAGTATTTGAGTTTTATTTTATTTATTTATTTTTGAAACAGAGTCTCACTCCGTTGCCCTGAGTAGAGTGCCGTGGCCTCAGCCTTGCTCACAGCAACCTCAAACTCCTAGGCTCAAGCAATCTTCCTGCCTCAGACTCCTGAGTAGCTGGGACTACAGGCGCACACCATGATGCTCAGCTAATTTTTCTATTTTTAGTAGAGATGGGGTCTTGCTTTTGCTCAGGCTGGTCTTGAACTCCTGAGCTCAAGCGATCCTCTTGCCTCAGCCTCCCAGAGTGCTAGGATTGCAGGTGTGAGCCACCACGCCTGGCCAGTCTTTGAGTTTTAAAGCCTGGTTATAACTCAACCTTCAGGCTAAGATTATCTCAAGGGTATGGTTGTTAAAACTTCTGATTATATTTCATATATAGATAAAGGCCAAACTAATAGTATATATCCTTTCAGTTTGGCGAAGTAACTCAAGACACAGAGGTTAAGTATCTGATTTTCCTGATACAGCCTCAGAATGCTCAAAGCATCTGATATTAGGTCCAGAAAGAAAGGTGCGGGGGTGAAAAAGCAATGAAATGTAGCAAATACAAGGATGATTAGGGAAGAACTGCGAGTCATTCCCTGGCATGTAAAATTGACTGGAATCCAATACATAAAAACCGAGTTTTGAAAGAGTTGTACTTCTGAAAAGACTGCCAGCCAAAACTCAGACACATGTATCAAAGTAAATTAAAAGGGAGACCAGGCCTGAAGAATCCCTGAGCAGACAAAGCCAGTTAGGCCTCATAAGTGACCTTAACTTTGCTTTATTTACAAGCATAAGCAAAACTTAAGCTATTTCTTATAAATACCTATTTTAAAGAAAAACAGAACTTAAGCTCAGCCAATCGGAAGCACCCAACAAACTTGTCTTTCCAAGAGAGTAGACAAAATAAGGCATCTATATAACTGTACTTGCTTTATTTCTGTGTGTCTCCTACAAAGCCTCCCCTTTGCATTCTCTCAGTAGAGCTCCTGACCCACTTCTTGTTTGGAGCTGCCCAATTCATGAATCACCATTTGCTCAAATAAACTCTTTAAAATAAATTTTTAGTGTGCCTCAGTTTACCTTTTAATACACATTGAGCTTAAACCCCATTCTAGAGATACGGTTTAATATATTATGAAGATAATAGGGAGACCACAGAAGACATGAGAATCTCTAGAAGATAACACTTTATTTTTTCCTAGTTCTAAAGTTACATCTTTTTTTATATAACAATTACTTTATTCCTCCCTCTCAGGACACCTTCAACTATCGCAGGCCCTAAAGGAGACCTGCCCTGCTACAGGACCCTAGAAAGGTAACAGTGCCAACCACATAACCCTCATGTTGGCTATGAGAAGGGTTAGTGGGAGGAAAGAGCCATCACCAAGAAAGAGAAAAACCGAGGCATGTGGCAAACCTAACAAATGCGTGAAGGCAACGGTCAGAAATCCAAGTAAACGATCATTTGCCATTTTACCAGTTCTGTGAAGATCTTACAAGAACTCCCATAGCAATGGATTAGTGTTACCATCAAGAAATGCGTTTGGGAGATAAGCTGGTGAGAATGACTGAGGTGATGGAAGTCGATACCCTGTTCTTTCCTCAGCCAACACAGTGGTGAATCCCACAGTTAGTACTACCATGAAAACGGCCTCCTCTGTACTAGGCTTCTCTTCAGATAGAAAAATCCATGATTTTATCATAATGTCTCATTTTTAATTAAGGGATTGATATAATAAGGGGTTAATAATTTTTATTGTTTCAGTACTTCTCTGTTACTATTTCTTTTAATGCCATTAAGAAATCAATTCTACTGTAGGACAGGGGCATATTGGTCTTTATGAAATCATAACTATCATTATTCAAATGATTTAGCTAGCAATTTCCATACTAACACGTATTTTCTTTCTTATATAAGAGCCACAGGTGATAATTTTCCATATTCAAAATAGCACCCAAACAATGAAGTCTAGTGTTCTCAGATACAAATATGGACAGTTTTCTCTCACTGATTTAACTGTTTGGTTCACCCTTAAATGCAACTTATGAACACATTACAGTCCTCAATTTGGACACTAGCAGGAGTTTGAAGAATGGAATTGACAGATTTCTGAATTAAGAGATGGCAATCAGTATCACCATCACTATCAGCATCATCATTTATTAGATTTTAAATCATTTACTAGCAGGAATGAACTCAAAACCAGCACTTTGGATTCAAAATCAGACCCCTTATACCATTAGTCATAAATACTTTTGTAGCAATTAATTTTTAATTCTCACTGAGGTACTATATTCACACTCAAAGAAGCTGCTGAAAAATAAATACCATGAATATTTATTCCATTGTTTTGGCCATTTTAATATATTCTATTCCATCTAAACAAGGCTTAAATGCATGTTCATGTGAGTGTACATACACAAACACCCACAAATATGCTATAAAAATCTTATCATTCCATATCAATAAATCATAAACATTAGCTATTCAAGTTATTTTATAAGAGGAAAAAGTTCCTATAATCAAAGAAATTCAGAAGCACATACTATATCCTTCTCTTGGATTTTAACAAAATATCTTAGCATATTAAGGGCTCAGAGAGGTTCTACAGCACAGAACATTGTATAATGTGTTTCATCTGGTACTTACCAAATTTATTTTGAAAATGAGAACTGTTTCTACGCAACATTTATCAACATCATGTTAACAAAAGATCCTCAGGAAACCCACTGAGAAGTACTGCTTTGTAACATCTTTCTTAATAATTACATAGTAGGGCATAGACCTATGTATTATTTATTTATTTAAAAAATATTCTTTTAACTCTGGGAGGCCGAGGTGGGCGGATCGTTTGAGCTCAGGAGTTCGAGACTAGCCTGAGCAAGAGCGAGACCCCATCTCTACTAAAAATAGAAAGAAATTATATGGACAGCTAAAAATATATATAGAAAAAATTAGCCGGGCATGGTGGTGCATGCCTGTAGTCCCAGCTACTCGGGAGGCTGAGACAGGAGGATCGCTTGAGCTCAGGAGTTTGAGGTTGCTGTGGGCTAGGCTGACGCCACGGCACTCACTCTAGCCTGGGCAACAGAGTGAGACTCTGTCTCAAAAAAAAAAAAAATATTCTTTTAAAATATTGTTTGGGGTATTTCACAGTATTTCATATAATAAACCTGCTATGATTTGAGTTTGTCCTCACCAAAAGTCATGTTGAAATTTGACCCCCAGTGTGGTGGTCTTGGGAGGTTGGCCCTATTGGGAGATGTTGGAGTCATGGGAGAAAATCCCTCATGAATGGCTTGGTGCTGTTCTTGGCGGCAGTGAGTGAATTCTCATTCTGGAGAGACTGAATTAGTTCTCGTGTGAATGTTCCTGCAAGCCTGTGTTTTTATAAAGCCAGGGTTGTTCCTGAAAGCTCAGCAATTGCCCCGAGGCTGCATCAGAGAAACAAAGACAAACAGTTCGATGAGAAGGAAAGAGGAGTTTATTAATTTGGTGGCAAATGAGGAGGATGGAGACTGCGATCTAAAAATGTCATCGTCGGCCGGGCGTGGTGGCTCACGCCTGTAATCCTAGCACTCTGGGAGGCCGAGGTGGGTGGATCGTTTGAGCTCAGGAGTTCGAGACCAGCCTGAGCAAGAGCGAGACCCCATCTCTACTAAAAATAGAAAGAAATTATATGGACAGCTAAAAATATATATAGAAAAAAAAAAAAATTAGCCGGGCATGGTGGCACATGCCTGTAGTCCCAGCTACTCGGGAGGCTGAGACAGGAGGATTGCTTGAGCTCAGGAGTTTGAGGTTGCTGTGAGCTAGGCTGACGCCACGGCACTCACTCTAGCCTGGGCAACAGAGTGAGACTCTGTCTCAAAAAAAAAAAAAAAAAAAGTCATCGTCTTCCTAATAAGCAGAAATACAAAGTTTTTAAGGGAGAGGCTTCAGGCTATATTCTGATCTGTCCCATCTCCCAGGAAGACAATCTCATGACCTCCACTCATCTGGGAGGCCCACCCGGACCTCCACCCCCAGGGACAGTTCTGCCAGGCATCTCCTGTAATATAAAGAACAAAGGACTCTCCCCTGCTCCTCCTGACCACTGGCCTGAGGCAGGCATGCAGGTTTTTGTTCCCAAAAAGAGTGAGAATGTTTTAAAGAGACAGAAAACATTTTTATCATTTTTTAGGTGATTTTCTCTGTTACAAGGTGCCTCTCGGGTTTTGCCTCTTTGTACTGTCTCCTTCCCCTTTGACCTTCTGCCATGTTGTGATGCAGCAGAAAAGCCCTCACCAGAGGCTGAGCGATGCCAGCACCATGCTTCTTGAAATTCCCAGCCTGCAGAACCACGAGCTAAATAAACCTCTTTACTTTATAAATTACTCAGCTTCAGGTATTCTGTTACGGCAACACAAAATGGACTAGGACAGAAACTTAGACTAAGGAACGGGGTGTTGCTATAAAGACAGGTGAAAACATGGAAGCAGCTTTGGAACTGGATGAAGGGCAGTGGTTGGAAGGGTTTGGGGAAGCAGGTCAGAAAAAGACCATATTGCTGGGGACGCAGCATTAGGGTGATTCTGGTGAGGGCTCAAAAGAAGACAAAAAGAGGAGGGAAGTTTGGAACTTCTTAGAGGTTGGTTAAGTAGCTGTGACCAAAATGCTGATAGAAATAAGGAACGTAAGGCCGTTCAGATGAGATTTCAGACAGAAATGAGGAGGAACTCACTGGGCACTGGAGCAAATGCACCCATGCTACAGCGAAGGGAAGAACCTGGCTGCCTGGTGTCCATGCCTGAGGGCTCTGTGGAAGGCCAAACTTAGGAGTGATGACCTGGGGAGTCTGGTGGAAGAAATTTGTAAGCAGCAAAGTGCTCAAGATGTGATTTGGTTACTTTTAACAGCTTTTGCTCAGTTATTATAGCAAAGGAATTACCTAAAAGCCAAATTTATAATTAAAAGGGAAGCAGAGTGGAAAAATTTGGAAAATTCACCACCTGGCTATGTGGTATAGAAAGAAAGAACATTTTCCGGAGAGGCTCCTAGAATGCAGAGACCTTTTGATAAAGAGATTAGCAGGATAAAAGGGAGCCAGGTGCTAATAGTCAAAACAATGGGGAAAAGGCCCTGAAGGCCTTTCCAAGCTCTACATGATTGCCCCACCCAAGGCAGGACCTAGGAGGACACAATGGTTTTTGTTATTTTTATTTTTATTTTTTTTCAGACAGAGTCTCACTCTCTTGCCCAGGCTAGAGTGCCGTGGCGTCAGCCTAGCTCACAGCAACCTCAAACTACCGGCTCAAGCGATCCTACTGCCTCAGCCTCCCGAGTAGCTGGGACTACAGGCATGCGCCACCATGCCCGGCTAATTTTTTGTGTATATATTTTTAGCTGTCTATATAATTTCTTTCTACTTTTAGTAGAGACAGGGTCTCCTCTTGCTCAGGCTGGTCTCGAACTCCTGAGCTCAAACAATCCTCCTGCCTCAGCCTCCCAGAGTGCTAGATTACAGGCATGAGCCACCGCGCCCGGCCAACTTTTAAGTTCTTAAAGTAAATGGGGTTGAGACTTTTACGTTCACTGCAGTAGTTTGGAGAAGATAAAGATTATGACCTATTTTTAAACTTAGTAAAACTTCTCCATAAATCCACATGAGTTTGATTTCTTGTGCATATTTTCACAGTATGTTAAAGATCTTTGAAATTATTTTCCACTGTTAGTATAAACTTTTGATGATCTTTGCTTTTTTAAAACTTAGCTATTTCAATTGAGTTTTTCAATTTTTGGAATAAAATTATTCACAGTATTGATTGTGTAAACGTGTCTCTATTTGGTATTTTCCACTTTTTATCTTGTTGATTTTTTTCTGCTTCCTATATTTCTTGATTAGTATTATATTATCAGACTTGTGAGTTTACTGATCTTTAAAGATAGTGATTGCGCACTAGGTTCTATTATATTTTATTTATTTAATGTCTACTTTTATTTTTATTGACATCCAAAAGCATAATTACTGTTACTTCAAACTGAATTCTAACTTTTCCATTTCTCAACTGTGTGACTTAAGGAAGTTGGGTAACCTTTCTATAACTTAGATTCTTCATCAACCAAAGGGATTAAGATTGTTTTCAGGATTAAACACAATAGCACACCTACAGTACCTAGAATAGTACCATGTACAAAATATCTTATTTTAAGCCACTTCAAATCCAATTTGGAAACTGGTTGATTTCGATGATTAACATCTTTTTCAAATTTTGAAGATTTCCCCTGTATGTGCTTAGAAAAGAATCTAAACTCTCTTGTCTTTTTTCAGACAAGAAACATCCATGTTTCAGATATCTGAATCTGCCAGAAAATCACTGTTTGCCCCAGCAAGTTTTATCCATGAAAAATGTATGAAGCTAAATCATTCTTCGCTGCCAGCCCCTCTTCATGGCTCTGGATCAGAGGTTCTCAGCAGAAGCTGCAATTAGACTCACCTGGAGCACTTTTAAACAATACCTATCCTGGGCCCATCTCCAGACCAGTTAAATTGGAATTTTCCAGGAAAGGGTTGAGGCCAGGGGTGGAAAACATTTTCATGTTGGAAGGCCACATTAATTTAGCTGTGATCAAATAAGGCTGAATTCAAGAAACTTCAATTAGATAGACTTTAAAATGTGCATTATTTTGTAAAAATCTCCAACTACTGTGTACTTAATAATTTCCAAAGGTGAAAACTATTTGTTAATTTTAAAGTTAACTCGCCTTTTCATAACTTTGTGGAGTCTGCCTTTTGTTGGAAAGTATTTGAACATTTGGTGGCAACATGGAGGTCCACACTTCCAGCTGATCCTCTAGATGTAAATCAGTCATTTGTGACCTCAAGGACCTCTTGATTTGGGTTAGGGAGGAGAATGTAGATTCACAGCAATAAGTAGTTGAAAAGCAAGAAAGCATTTTTTTTTCAGCATGTTGCTGAAAGTGTGGGTATTCTACCTCATTTTTCCATATTTCAATTGGATCTTTCCTAGCATCAAATAATGACTTTAAAATGTCATCTACTAAGAACTCAATTCCATTTGTAGTTCTTTAGGTGCCTTGGTGATATCAACTAGGTGAGGCTGAAATACTAATTTGAGTGTGATGTCATGATTCTCAAAGTCAGTGAAACTTTCATTGTATTCTCCAATTAATAGGTTTGTAACAGCTGCATATTCTTCAGATGATTTGCATATATCATTCTTCTTATCAATGACCTTTTCTAACTCGGGAAAATGTTCATCTGAAATTTCCTTTTGAAAAACAAGTGTTTTGAAAAAAGGTAACTTTTTTCGAAAATCTCGGATTTTTTGCCAAGTTTAGTTTTACCTTGGACTTAGTTTTACCTTGGAAAGAAATATTCAAGTCATGCTGCATTCCTATAGAAGTCTTCTTTCTATAATCCACATTGCTGATTCTATTTTTCATAAAATTTAACTATCTGTTCTCCAAGAGAGAAAGCTTTGACTAACAGCTGTCTCTGAGATAGCCAACGACGCACTTTAGAATGATATGGCAAATCCACACTGAATACCTCATGGTTCAACTTTAGCATTTTATGAAACTGATGATGTGGTGTTACATTTGTGCAAATATAGTTAACGATACTTATAACTTGTTGCAAAGTGTCACTTAAAATAGTAGCTTCAGCACAGAGAGTTTGCTGATGTAAGATATGATGAAAATAAATAAGAGCATCTGGATCTGTTAATAGTTTTTTCATCTGTGCAATAAACCCTTCATGTTTTTCTGTCATGGAAGGTGCGCTGTCTGTACATATGCTCACTAAGTTTACCAAATTCGGACCAACTTCACATTTATCTTGAAAGTTGTTGAAGATATCTATTTCCCATGTTCTGTTCACAAGGATGTAACTCTTCATAGCAAAGAAAATCTTCTGTTATGACCCAAATGAAGTATAAAACCTGCACCAAGTCAGTAGTATAAGTTGATTCAAAGTGATTGAATAATATATATTTTCCTTTTGAAGTATTGCATGAAGTTGTTCTGTTAAGTTGAAGGCTAATTCATGCTGCTGATCAGTTATGGTTCCCCATGAAAGAGGCAGTTGTTTGTTCTTTGAAATGTTATCAGGGTCTAAGCATCCTACTGTTAGGGTGGAGATGCCTAGTAGGTGCTCACAGAGTGGGTGGAGAAAGATTTCTCATGCAGAGATTAAGATATAAAAGTAAAAAAAAAAAAAAAAATTATTTTACCTGCTCAGAAGGTTAGAGAGAATGAGAGAGTGAAAGAGAGAGAGGAAAGAGGGGGGAGGGGGAAAGCAGGGAGATAGGGTGGAATCCCAAAGAAAGAGAAGGGGGTGTCAGCAGCGAGGCCAAGTGGCTTGTTGATTTCAAGGGGGACTAAGGAGGAAAAAGTAGTGATGGCTGTCAGTTGATAACAAAAGTGGCAGCAGGTAGATAACAAAAACTGCAAGGATGTCAAAATCCATGACTTGGTTTTCTGCCTTTCCTTAGAGAAGGGATTATCACAGGAGATGTGACTCTGTCCTCCAGATATGGCTGAGGTGTTAGCTTGCTCTTCTGCTGTTTACGGAGGAACTCTGTAAAAGCAGATTCTCAAAAAACAATTTTGAAAGAGAGATTTACATCTCTTTTCCATCCTTGTCCATTCAGCTCTTTTCAGAAGTTGTGCAAAACAGAACTCCTGCAGAGTGCCTGTGAGTGAGAGAACTCACAGGATTGATCTTTAACTGTTACTGGGGAAATTGTGGGCTTAGGTAACTTCCTGTTATTTCAGCAAGGCCCCCCATTTCACTGCCACTTCACACAATGCATTCTTTCACAATTTCTACGTCACTGAATGGCTTTCTTCTTTTCCGAGTATATAAGCTACTTTATACGTTGCTTCGGTGGCATTATTTCCAGGTCTTACTGCTGCTTGAAAGAATTATCTTTGCTTCTGCTTTTCACCTTTTAATTTCTGCAATGCAACCTTTTGTGCCTCTCCCTCTAATTTAAAATATTTGTGGTCCTTATGAGTGTTATAATGCTCATGAGCATTGAATTTGTTAATGTTAATATTGCAGTATCACAAAGCAAGCAAGTCATCTTATCTTTAGCAGAAACAAGATGATATTGCAATTCCCACTCCTCAATAAAAAAACTGTTTTCCTCCTTCAGCTTTCTCTTGGTCTTGTTTGACATCAGGGGGCTGTTAAGCAGACAGAATTGAAAAATACTGTCAAGCTGTGCAACTATTCACAAATTCCATATCAAACAGAAACACAGTGTGTAGCGTTGTCAAAAGCTGATAACAGACTGGTGTACTCGACCCCCATAAAGTCTCGCCAACCAGCCTTGTGCAGCAGTGGCGCCAGTCAGGCAGGGGAAGTTAGAACTAAATCATGAGCGTATCAGCCGTCAGTTTAGTCCTTATGGCTTGCTAATGTTCTAATTGTGCCGGTTAATCTGGGAAGATTATTTCGTCTAAATTTATTTTATTGTTTGGTATTTTAAATACATTCCTTTTAAAAATAAAAATATAAAAGACATGTAATAATAAAAATAAAAAAGATTTGTTCTGTAAAATTTGGATTCAGTCAAAAGGCTGCACTTAAGGACCTAGAAGGCCACATGTGGCCGTAAGGCTGCAGGTTCCCACCCCTGGTCTAGGCAGAGAAAATAAATAAATCTCTATGTGTGTACATATGTGGGTACACACGTAGACATTCCCCAGCTGATTCTGACATGCAAACCTGCCCTAGATTCTCTGCCAGTATCTATAAAGACATGACCACCTGCAGTTTCACGTCCCCGTTTCCTTCCCAAGGGTGATCCTGGGGAAAACCTCACACATATCTCAACCCCTGAACATTCTTACAATCTTTAAATCCTTTTTACTCCCAATCCCTCTCAAACTGAAAACGCAGAATTGGCATGGAGTTGAGAGCAGTACAAAGTACGCTCAGACAGATGATAAACACAGAGTAGTTCTCAACTAGGGGCAATTTTGTCCCCCAACCCCAGGGGACATTTGGCAAGGCGTGGAGGCATTTTCCGATGTTACAACTAAGGGAGTGCTGCTGACATCTAGTGGTCAGAAGTCAGCGATGCTGCTAAACACCGGCAACGCCCGGGACAGCCCCCTCCAACAAAGAATGATCCCATCCAAGGTGTCAATAGTGCTGCCGCTGAGAAACCTTCATGTAGACTATATTTTCCAGTGTCCTTAAGTCCAGAATTTTCATATTCCCTGGAGGAATGGAGCCTAACTCTCCCAGTACTCTGTTTCTACACATTTAATACTATGATTAGAAAGTGAATAGACAATTGCTGAGGATCAAATTCAAGAGACATAAAAGCAAAAAAATTTAAAAAATAAAAAGCACATTTACGTTGGGGGAGGAGGGATGAGAAGACTGGTGATGTTGGTGCACGGCTAAGCTTTTATACACTCCAGAGTTCCTTTCACATATTTGTTGGGAATTTATGGTAGCAGAGACATAAGTCTCCTAAGTAGCAGAGGAACCTGAATTGTCACATGTTTATGTCTTGATTTATTCACTAATTCAGGAAAAGCAGTATAATTTCAGGAGCCTTAAAAAAAAAAACAAACCAAGAGGATGGAATTCAAAATGCAAGCACCAGGGACAGCCTGGCCTAGGAGTGGACCCTGCCTCCTTGGTCACGGAAGGAAGGTGAAGTAATTTGCTTTTATTTGCAATCAATGACACATTTCCAAGATATGGTTTTGAGTAGGGTAGCCGCATTATTTGATAGGATGATCTGAATTGGAGCTACCCTGCGATACATAATAATAAATATGTAATGAGCTTCTAAGGGATAACAGCTCCTATAGTTTGGACAAGAGTCTGCCAGCCACCCTCTCTCCCTACATCAAGAGCTCTGTGTCTGGCTTCTCTAGATCCTGAGCCCTATCTGATAATTAGGAAAAATAAAGCTTTGCCTTCCTGTTCAACCTTAAGAATTCGGAGGAAGAGACCTCCTTGGAGCCATAGCAGAGCCCTAATCTAACTGATTTGTCAGTTTCTTCAGGTTCCAATTTGAAAACAGCCCCAGCAAGGGTTAGGTAAGCCAAATGCCTGCCTGCAATACTGTACAGCAGCACTTCTCAAATCTTAATGTGCTTGCAAATTCCCAAAGGATCTTGTTAAAATGCAGATTCTAATTCAATAGGTCTGGCATTGGGTCTGCAACTCGGTGATATTCACGCTACTGGTCCATGGACCACATTTTGAGAGGCCTAGAGAAATAAGGTTAGAGCCAGAAAGGGTCTTGCTGAATCACTGTTTTGATAATAATTTAAAAAGAAATGTGAATGGCTGGGTGCGGTGGCCCGAGCCTGTAATCGCAGCTTGTAATCCCAGCACTTTGGGAGGTGAGGTGGGAGAATGGCTTGAGGCCAGGAGCTGCAGCCTGAGCAAGAGTGAGACCCAATCTCTACTAAAAATAGAAAAAAATAGCCAGGCATGGTGCAAAAAAACAAACAAACCACAACAATAATAAGTATGAAGGACTCATTAAAAGATGGCCAATGGAGACCATTCAACACTAGCCTGTAGAGTCTTCCGGTGGGAATCCACCGTGGGGCAGGGGTGACAGCTGGATTTTATGCCACCTACTGGGGAAAATGCTGTATTACAACCAGAACCGAGTTGAGACAGGCAATCTACATCTCCCCACACTGGTGTTTAGGGCCATGCACTGTCTCATTAACCCTTGCTTATGGGCAGTAAAAGTCTAGTATGGTGAAAATGTTCAAAATACAAGGTATGTAAAATTCTAACTAACCTAGAGGTCCTATATAAGTTTTAGCCAATGTTTTTTATATATTTTTATGGTCTTCCTGCCCCGAACTGTCCTTAGCTGACTCAGATGCTGACTGAAATCACCCGAGGCAGGAAAGGAAGAAAGGATCCCAGTCAAAAATGTGAATGTAAATGCAAACGATTACAGTGGTATACTGTTATTGAAATGCAGCAGTGTTAAATCGAACTCCTGCCAAACCGCTTCTCCAGGGTCCTTCTGCTTACTTCCAATGGTTCACACTATTGCTCTCAGGGTCAGCTACTGGGGAGCCTATCGTTTTAAGAACTATACCAAGTATTATGTTGTTAAAAGTATCTTTCACATTTTCAAAGAAAATTACGGTATTGACATTTTTTCTTGTTTTGAATTTTATTTTACCCATACTTTTTTCTTAAACCTTTGGCATCCGAGAGACAGTATGATACAATTGTGAAGAGTGTGGGTTGGGAAGCCACACTGCCAAAATTCCATTCCTGACTCTGTCACTACTGGCTGCGTGACTCTGGGGAAGTTACTTAGCCTCTCTCAATCTGTACCAAATGAGTCAGTTCGGGTAAAGCACTTGAGCTTTGCTTAGCATCTGGTAAACACTTCATCTATGTTATTTAACTTCCTCTATTGGTGCTTGACAATCAGAATGAATTAGTAATAGAAGAAACTCAAAAGAGTCATTTCTTAAAAGAATCCTGTAGTTGTGTGATGTGCTTAGTCTCCGATAGTCATATTTTGCAGGTATTAACTCACTATTTCCATTTTACAGGCGAGAAACCTAAGGCACACAGAGCTAGAGGTAGAGTGACTTGCTCCAGGTCACACTTGCCCAAGTCGTAAGTGGCAGAACTGAGATTTGAACCCAGACAGCCTAGTTCTAGAGTTGATCCTTTTAACTGCAACACTATACTGCCTATTGGTTGGCAACAGCTCTTCTTTATTGGTACCATGGATTACATCAATCAAAAATTCACAAGTAGCAGCAGAACATTCTGGTGCTCTGCCACCTAAAAATGCTTGAAACATTTTTTCATGGATGAACTGATGTGCCAATTGCAGGGAATGTAAAAGCTTCAAGAACATCCTCCCTGTACCAGCCCCCCAACAAATTTAAACATATAAATATTAATAAATATAAACATTCACTTACATAAATATATCTGCACATTCATTAATTTATTAAATTACCTTGAGCGGGAGATTTTAGGTGCTGGGGATACAGTAGTGGAAAAAAGAAACAGAAAAATACAAACAGAAAGCTCTGCCCGGTGGAGCTTGCGTTCTACCTAGGGGAGGGACAATAGACAAAGTAAGTAAAATATACGGTATATGATAAATGCAACATAGAAAATAAAGTAGGGAAGCTGGAGATGGATTGTTGAAGAGCATGTTGTGTGCAATTCTAGATCGAGTAAGGTGAGGGGAGGCCTCAAGTGACATTTGAGTAAAGGTCCATGGAAGGTCCAGGAGGGAGCTGTGCTAATATTTGAGGAAACAATATGTGCAAGGCCCTGAGGTGGGAGTGTGCCTGGAAAGTTTGAGAAAGAGCAAGGAATCCAGTGTGGCTGCAAAGAGTGAGGAAAGGGGAATGAAACAGGAGATGAGGTTGGAGAGGGAATGGTAGGTATGCACTCTGCATAGGATTCCACAGGTTACTGTTGGTATTTCAAATTCCTTGATAAGACAGCAGTAGTCTCAAGAAGTGTTATCAACTATTATCTATTATTTTTCATTTACAACTTCAGTGAGAGTTGACAAATTAATAATGACTTCCTAATATGATAGCACAGTTTTAATTTTTCTCCTGATGAAAGGGGTAAGTTTAGAAAATTGTACAGCAAGTAGTTACTTGGGAGAAAGCTTTAGTAGAAAGAGCTGAAACCATCAGTTGGGCACAGTGGCTCATTGCTGTAATCTCAGCACTTTGGGAGGCTGAGGCAGAAGGATCACTTGAGGCCAGGAGGTCATGACCAGCCTGGGCAACACAGTGAGACTCCCTCTCTACAAAAAAAATTTTTTAAATTAGCCAGGTGTGGTGGCATGCACCTATAGTCTTAGCTACTCGGGAAGCTGAGGTGGGAGAATCACTTGAGCCTAGGAGTTTGAGGTTATACTGAGCTATGATTATGCTACTGAACTCTACTCTGGGTAACAGAGGGAGACCCTGTCTCAAAAAAGAAAGATCTAGAACCATGGAGACATACAGTGGGTAGAACTCATCAGGAGGAGGTAATAGAAATCAACTTTTACCTACTCAATAATCATTAAAGATGCTTGCAATTAACTGAATGTTTATATCAGCCCCAAATTCATATGTTGAAATCCTAACTCCCAAGGTGATGGTATTAAGAGATGAGGCTTCTTGGAGGTGATTAAGTCATAAGCACGCTGCCTTCATGAACATGATTAATGCTGTTATAAAAGAAATCTCAGAGAGATCCCTCACCCCCTCCAACACATGAGATTACAGCAAAAAGATGGCAGGCTATGAACAAGGAAGAGGCCTCTCAACAGACATTGAATCTGCTGGCACTTTGATCTAGGACTTTAGAACTCTGAGACATAAATTTCTGTTGTTTATAAGTCACCCAGTTTATGGTATTTTGCTATAGCAGCCATAATTTACTCTATGGAATGCAACCTATTAGAATTGATAGCTTGAGAGTAACAGCTGTCCCAAGACCAGTCATTTAATCAACTATCTGCCCTCCTGAATTTTAAGAAAATGGATTTTGGGACCCAAGTTGGAGGGTTTTATTGTTTTTTATTTATTTGTTTGTTTGCTTGCTTCCTACGTGCTGAAGAACCTCTTACCCCATTCTGTGTTGACTCCTATTGAAGGGCTTGATGTAAAAGAGTGAGAAGTCCTTTTGAAATTATTCTATTTAACTTAATATTTGTCCTTTGATTGTCACATTCATTAGCAGTCTCTGCTACTTCCTCCATGGGTCCATCAACACATAGCATAATAACTTGAATATTTGCTACGGAAAACACTGCTGGTCTTGTCAACCTAGGCACATAATCCAACAAGGGAGACGATGGAAAGTAAGAGACAAAATGAGATTCTCTATAAGATGCTTCAGATAAAGACCAAGATAGCTCATAAAAGAGAAATCTGAACATAATCTGGCACCTAAAATAGCACAATATCAGAGCCAGTTTTGATCATTCCCATCAGGTTAGTATTTGGACAACTGTAGACCAGTTCATAGAGAAAACTGGAAGGATCTGATATGTTGCTTTTCTAAATAAAACTCTGATATGATACCCTTCTCTGGTGTCTTCCTCTTGATATTTTAATGTGTAAAAATCCCCGATATTATAAATTCTGCTTTTTGGAGGAAACATTTTCAATAATATCTGTTTGTTTTCTCTTCATTTAAGGTTGAAGGCTGAGAGAAATCTGTTAAGTAATGTGTGTGCTGGAAGTCAGGTAAGAAGCCAAAAATGTTTTTATTTTCTTTTGAGTACATGTGTGTCTTATATTTGTACTGTATTGAGAAGGAAGAGAGAAGGGAGTGAAGACAATCCTTCAGAAATCCCACACCTAGCTTATTGCTGGAGGGGAGCCCTGGAATAGCATCCCTGTTTGTGCTCCAGGCTTTTACACTTCTCCAAGAACTTTAACAAACATCAGCACATATTTGTGTCTCCTAGACGGTAAAGTACTGTAACTAGTACAGATATTATTGTCCTCATTTAACAAATTAGAACATAATGCCAAGAGGTTATGTAACTTCTTCAGGGTTTAGAAAGAGTTAGGTGTAGAAATGAGTTAAAGTATTAGTTGACAATCCCATAAAAGCTCTTTTCTTCCATGTGTTTTTTTCTCTGCCATTCATACTATGGCTAACTTTCCTGAACCAAAGTATTTTTCAGTAAATGACATTACATGTAAAGACTATTACATCCTGATTTGAGGTTGAGACAATAATTTATTTTCTTTCTTTTTTTTTTTTTTTTTTACCTAGAGTAGGCTAACAGATGGAGTTTTTACATATGAGTATAAAAATTGTCTGTTCCATAGGCTGATCGTACAAAATAACTTTACAGTGTGAAACAACCAGTGGTAGCAACCAGACCTCAGACAGCAAGATTCAAACTAGAGTAGCTCCACCCAATAGGGCTTAGTAGTTTTGGGGCCAATAGTAGGGAATCACCTTATTAAGAAACCAATAGAGCCAAAAATTGTTCTTCAAAAGATTTAATAAACATTGGCCGGGCGCAGTGGCTCACTCCTGTAATCCTAGCACTCTGGGAGGCCGAGGCAGGTGGATCGTTTGAGCTCAGGAGTTTGAGACCAGCCTGAGCAAGAGTGAGATCCATCTCTACTAAAAATAGAAAGAAATTATATGGACAGCTAAAAAATATATATAGAAAAATTAGCCGGGCATGGTGGTGCATGCCTGTAGTCCCAGCTACTTGGGAGGCTGAGGCAGGAGGATCGCTTGAGCCCAGGAGTGTGAGGTTGCTGTGAGCTAGGCTGACAACATGGCACTCTAGCCTGGGCAACAGAGTGAGACTCTGTCTCAAAAAAAAAAAAAAAAAGATTTAATAAACATTGATAAACCTCTGGGAAGACTGTTAATTTAAAAATAAAAAGGTTAAGGCATAAATTCTGATTTTAGGAATGAAAACACATTTCTGTTCATCTTACAAGCTTTAAAAAGATAATGAGAATATTATGCACATCCTTATTCTGATAACTTTGAAAGCTTTTATAAAAATGAAAAAATTCCTAGGAAATCACAACATAATACTGTCTAATGAAGGAAAAAAATCTAAAGAGTTGTATTAATATATGTATATTTTTAGTTGATTCTCTAATTAAAACTTTATCACAGAGGGGAAAATAGGTTGGAGTATTGTTAATATAACAGCAGCTGCAGACTTAAAATATAAACAAACACTGAGCCACAAATGCTGCTCAACCAGTCCTCAATCCAGGAGGATTCTGATAAAACAGCAGCAAAAAGGAGGCAGATAGTTCCCAGTCATCACTGGGCTTTGCTATCCTAAAATGTGACAGACGAAGTGCTATTCCTCTCCTTGGCAGCAGATAGAGCCCTTGGAGCATGTATTAATATTATACAACGCCAGAGAAACTATGTCAGTGCAAAACTCTAGTGGTCAGCGAGAGATTCTTCTATGATAGATTTAAAAGACGAATACGAGGAGTTCCTTCATGATTGAAATCACCAAAGTTCCTGACTCCAAGGTATCTAAACTGGTAGAAATTTTAAATCTGGTAAGTCCAGCTTCCAAGCACCCAAAAGCTAGAGTAAGTTGTGCATACTGTGGAGAAACAGTCTTTATTTAGTATTTGAGATCCAAACCCAGAAAGAACTTAAAAGTGAAGGTACTATGGAGGCTGAGACTGGAGAATTGCTTGAGCCTACATGTGAATAGCCACTCCACTTCAGCCTGGGCAACATAGCCAGACCCCATCTCTAAAAAAACTTAAAAATTAGCCAGGCATGGTTGTGCATGCCTATGGTCTCAGCTAATGGAGAGACTGAGGCAGGAGGATCCTTTGAGCCCAGAAGGTCAGTGCTGTAGTGAGCTAGGATCATGCCATTGCTCCCAAGCCTGGGCAACAGAGGAAGACCCCATCTCAAAAAATATATACATATATGATGAAATGTGGCTAATTATGAAACATAAAGATTATAATGTTGACACTAATTCTAATGAAAGTACCTTATGCTCAATAATTCTGTTTTATAAAGCATACGATAGTTTTCACCATATCAGCAATCCTGGCCTTGAAACTTTGGAATTTCCACAAACTAATTGAATTTCTAACACTGTGTTTAGAGACAGGGTCTCAGAAATTATCCTCTACTTGTATTAACTGCCCTTTAGATAGAAAGTTAAAATTATATTGCCAAAATATAAAATGTTCATTGGTAGCCAGGCATGGTGGGATGCACCTTTATTTCCAGCTTCCCTGAAAGCTGAGGTGGGAGGATTGCTTGAAGCCAGGAGTTCGAGTACAGCCTGGGCAGCATAGCAAGACCCTGTCTCTAGAAAAAAATAAAATAAAATAAATATCCATTGGCAATATGTAAAGTATGGCTGTAAAAAAAAAAATTGCTTATATTTGTTAAAGGAGACAAAGACTTTCAAATTCTTAATTCTTTGGAGCCAAGAGCCATAGGTTTATGTTAAGTTTTTATACATGAAGGGAAAATAAGACATTCCAAAGCTCCTCTTCTGATTAAAAACACAAAAAATAAAACTAACCGAAATGTAAAAAGAACCCCAATCGGAATCTATTAGTATTTATGCCTTCAGGAAAACAGAGATTTCAATGTGAATATTGTTATCATTACAACATATTACCAACCAAGGAAACCAATTAGAAAATCAGGCCTTAGGGTTTAAGACTATTTTACAGCTAGCAAGGTGGAGGTCTGCAGGGAGGCTGGGCTTCTGTAAGAGAAAGTTAGCGGTTAGACCATGCAGGGTGAAGTTAGAGTTTGGAATTTATCCAACAGCAATAAGAACCATTAAAGGCACTAAAGCAATGTGGTGAAAGGATCAGATTACATTTTAAATTGTCTCTGAGTTCGATGGAGAGAATTTGTTGGAGAGGAGCTGGAGAAGGTCAGTTAGGAGGATTTTAGAGCATCCCTTGCAAGAACTAATGTTAGTCTGGACCAGGGATAGGGTGGAGATGAAGAAATGTAGACAAATTCAAGAGCTGTTTCTGAAATTAAATCCACATGACTTGGTAATAAGTTGGAAAGCGAAGATTGGAGAGAGTGAGGTTTCTAGGACAACTTCCAAATTTCTAAATGCTTGACCAGATGGCTGGGGCTGCCTTTCATCCCAGAGAATATAAAAATGGGTTGGTGGTGTATACAGCATATACTAGAGTATAGAATGAGAAGAAAAATTTCAATGTTAAATTTTTAAAAATTCCAGCTTTGACTGCATTGTTTGCAGAGGATTTGAAGCTACTAAGGAGACAAAGAAAAATGTCCAGGGAAGGGAAGGTTGGGAGAGGTTCGTTAAATGATACAAAATTACAGCCAGGCAGAAGAATATGTTCTAGTGTTCTGTACCCACTGTAGGATAACTATAGTTAACAATAACATATAATTTCAAAAACTAGAAGGAGGACATTCCCAACACAAAGAAATAATAAATGTTTGAGATGATGGATATGCTAATTACCCTGATCTGATCACTATACATTGTATGTTTTGAAACATCACTGTGTACCCCATGAATATGTACAATTATTTGTCAATTTAAAAAAATAAAATTAAAAAAAAAAAAGAAGAATGTCCAGAGAAGCAGGAGAAAAGCAGCCATTCAGGCTGCTCCAACAAAAACCATAAACCGGGTGGCCTGTAACAACAAAAATTTATTTCTCATGGTTCTGGAGGCTGGGAAATCCAAGATCAAGACACCGGCAGATTTGGTGTCTGGCAAAGGTCCACTTTCTGGTTCATACAAATATGGCACCTTCTTGGGTCCTCACATGGTGGAAGGGATAAACTAGCCTTTTTTTTATAAAGGCACTAATCCCAATCCTGAGGGTGGAGCCCTCATGACCTAATCACCTCCCAAAGGCCCCACCTTCTAATGCCATCACCTTGAGCTTTAGGATTTCAACATAAGTATTTGTGAAGAGGAAGGGGGGATACAAACATTCAGACCATACCACCAGTGTCAAGGAAGCCAAGAGCAAAATTAAAGTCTTACACTGATAAAAGTATTTCCATATTTTTACAAAGTAGCCATGTTCAAATATAGCAGTATTTTTCATCTAATAAATTTTATTTTTCACTCATGTGGTTGCATTAAATCAATATGTTGTTGTGCTTCACAAAGAACACCCAAGATCTTTGCACTTAGAAGTGTGTATGTAGACAGAGTTCTATAGGTTTGTCCTAATGAAAATGAAATTTTATAATAAGGCATCATTAGCCTGATAGGCATATATACCCATGGGTATGATAGCAACATCAATTATTTCATACCTTAGTGGGGATTAATTAATGATGTTTAATGGTTCCGATGGAAAGTAGTACACTGTTTAAGAGGTGTTCTGGGCCGGGCACAGTGGCTCACGCTTGTAATCCTAGCACTCCGGGAGGCCAAAGCGGGAGGATTGCTCGAGGTCAGGAGTTCGAGACCAGCCTGAACAAGAGCGTCTCTACTAAAAATAGAAAGAAATTATCTGGATAACTAAAACTACATAGAAAAAATTAGCTGGGCATGGTGGCACATGCCTGTAGTCCCAGCTACTTGGGAGGCTGAGGCAGAAGGATTGCTTAAGCCCAGGAGTTTGAGGTTGCTGTGAGCTGGGCTGACGCCACGGCATTCTAGTAGCCCAAGCAACAGAGCAAGAGTCTGTCTCCAAAGAAAAAAAAAAAAAGAGGTGTTTTGAGAGGCTAATTGGAACCATGCAAAAGGAAAGCAAAGATCAGCTTTACCTGTCTGTCTTCTTTAAGAATCACCTGTCTAGGAGACAGGAATATCCTGAATACTGGGTTCATTGGACTGTGTATGTTTTCACTATTTCATTGTATGCACAATGGTCGACACTGACTGGGGAATGACTAAATAGAACACTGTAGTCAGATTTAAAAAAAAATTAATGTTCCAAGAAGTGCTATGTATCCTTGGAAAAACTAATCAACTCCTGCCTCACCACATCTAAGCGCCAAGTGTTTTAATTACTCCATTATCTCCTACCTCCAGTGGAATTTCCCATAGAGTCCATGTTTGTTTGTTTTGTTTTGTTTTTAAGACAGGGTCTCCATCTGTTGCCTGGGCTTGAGCGCAGTGGCATCGTCATCACGGTTCACTGCAACCTCAAACTCCTGGGCTCAAAGGAGCCTCCTGAGTAGCTGGGACAGGCACGTGCTACCATACCCGGCTAATTTTTCTATTATTTGTAGAGAAGGGAGTCTCTCTCTTGCTTAGGCTGGTCTTGAACTCCTGGCCTCAAACAGTCCTCCTGCCTCAGCTTCCCAAAGTGCTGGGATTACAGGCATGAGCCACTGCGCCGAGCCTAGAATCCATTGTTGATCTGCTATGGAGTGTATTTAGTTCTGAGAAAATGAACTCTGGAGTGCTGCTATTTGAACCTAATTCCTCTCCTTTGCTTTCCCTCTTCTTTTAACAATCTCTGCTGCTTGCTCTCACTCAGAATTTCTAAACTGGCATCAGTGATGTAACCATCAGTGTTGATAAAACCATGCGTGCATCCTTTCAACTTGAATGGCTGATCCAAGAAGAGAGATGGTTCCAGAAAAGAAAAAAGATAAGATTCCTACAGAATCTCAGCTAAAGGTTCCATTACCTGTGAGGAGACGAGCCTCACAGACTGGGTTCTGAGCTCTCTCTACCTGGCCCAGAAGACCTAGACATGATCCCTCTCTTCAGGTGTACTTTTTACATGTGGAAGAATAAGTCAGCTCTCAAGAAGCAGAATTTGCTGAGCAAAAGTTCTGCCTCTGTTTGTTTTTCAATATAGTGTTGTCTGTGTGTAAGTTATATGATAAATAGAGGCTCTTATTGTAGGAGAATTTTCAGTATATTTTTTCCTCCTTTTATTTTTTTATACTTTAATTTTTTGAGCAAGTTAAGCCTAGAAATGTAATTTTTTCCTCCTTTTCAATGATGAACAAATACAAGAAATATAATTTCCATATAAAGGAAGGAATAATTTATATAATATTGAAACAATATTTTTGTTTTATTTTTGTTTTACATATCTTTGCATGTTTCTAAAGTGGGAAAAGAAGAAAGAAGAAATATATTTTCAGATTTCTCATAATTAGCTGACAACAGAGAAGAATTCTGCAGAAAGGATTTTTTTTTTCTTTTTACTTTTCTAAGTATTTAAACCGGTTAGCTCCCTTTAATGACTCTGCATGTTAAGGAGAACAGATGTTAATAATCTTGCTTAACACATGAGATTAACAGAGAAAGGGACAGTATGATTAAGTGAAAGAGATAATCAGTTCAGGGAATCTTTCTACAGATATCTATTTTACTGTTATTCTTACAAGACACCAATTTGACCCTTCTTCATAGATTTCATGTGAAGTTTAAAGGAGATTACACAGAAAAAGGACTGAGAATAGTGCCAGGCATATAATAAACACTCAGTAAATGTTACCTAATACTGTAACATTTTACCAACTATTACGCTATTACCAACCATACGCTATTGATTATAATTTTATCTACCACTAAGAAAGTCAAAATGCTGACAGGTAAACTATGATACTTAGACTATAAGACACATCCCAATTTTGGAGTAACTAAAATGTGAAAAAAGGCCAGACGCGGTAGCTCACGCCTGTAATCCCAGCACTCTGGGAGGCCGAGGCGGGAGGATCGCTCGAGGTCAAGGATTCAAGACCAGCCTGAGCAAGAGTGAGACCCCTGTCTCTACTAAAAAAAAATAGAAAGAAATGATCTGGACAGCTAAAATATATATATAGAAAAAAAATTAGCTGGGCATGGTGGCGCATGCCTGTAGTCCCAGCTACTCAGGAGGTTGAGGCAGAAGGATTGGTTAAACCCAGGAGTTTGAGGTTGCTGTGAGCTTGATGCCATGGCACTCTAGCCCGGGCAACAGAGCGAGACTCTGTCTCAAACAAACAAACAAAAAAAAAAATGTGAAAAAATATACACTTTAGCATTAGTGAAATAGAGTATTATTTTTAATATTATTATTCACAACCTTCAGAGCTGTAACATTCCCCCCTTATCCTAGCTGTACATTTCCTATCCTAAAGAAAGCCTCCAAATGAAAATGAAATTTGTAAATGTGGAACTTAAACAAAGGAACTCACATCTCTCTTTACTGGAATGGATCAATAAATGCAGGCGTAACGGGTGAAAGTGTATGCTGCCAGGATCATGACATGAACACTCCTGAAAACAGAAAAGAGGGCAACACTCAAAACCCCAGCTGCGCAAAGTGGGTGCATCTGGGTTAGAGCCCATCGCAGCACTTTGTTTTCCTGCCAGCGCTGTTAGGATCACTGAGCGATGTGCTGGAAGAACTTACTCTGTCAGAATAACAGACTGGGGACCAGTGCTCTGGCCTGCCCATAGCAGGATTTTGGCCACTCCACTGTCTTTTTCCCACTGGGCCCTCTGACTTTACACACTAACTCGTTCTTTTCATTTTTGGCATCTATGTACTTTTTTTTTTATATGATTGATTTTTAAAATGCTATGACTGAATGTGTTGGCTGGCCCTAAGAAGAAGCACTAGGGCTCATGGAAAACATGAATTTTTTAGAATTTTTAAATCAATGAGGAACTGAAGGGCAACCTCAAAAATGAGAAGCAGAAACTTCCAGTGAGGACTATGGCTAAATAGCTTGTGTCAGACCAATCCTTTGCTGAGACTACCTAGGAAAGCTGGACAAGGTGCAAAAACAACTGTTTAAAAGCAGCTAAGAACTTTCAACGGAGCAAGGAATTTAAGCAGCGAAGACCCTAGAGAGGAGATCTGTACGTGGCATCTGCTGACTCTTCAATGGTGACGGAAAGACTGAATGTCCACAGAAGGGGACAACTGAGAGGCCCACGGACTGAAGAATCAGGTTTAGAAGTCTCACGGGGCAAGGGAGAAAAACTGGCGTTTAGGACCCACCAAGAACTATCCTAGAAATAAAGAAGAACTGAGAATAGACTATTAACTCATAAAGACTGGAATCCAGTTTGTTTGTTCTCAAAATTTGAAATCAGTGTTGAAGAAAACTTAATCCGCAATTGAATCAAGGTAAACATTTACCTTAACTCTGGCTGCCAAAGCAAAAGTAAGTTGTCTCTGGAGAAAGGTAAGCTCATCCAGCACCTGACTGTCACAGCTGTAGAAATTGCATTTCTATAATTTTAAAAGATAAACTTAATTTTTTAGAATGGTTTTAAATTTATAAAAAAAAAAGTTGAGAAGATAGTAAAGAGAATTCCCGTACACTACACACTCAGTTTCCTTGCTAATGACATCGTAGTATAGTACGTTTGTCACAGTGAACAAATATTGCTATATTTGTGCTAAAGCCTCTACTTTATTCAGATTTCCTTAGTTTTTACCTAATATCCTTTTTCTTTTCTAAGATTTAACCAGGATACCACATTACATTTAGTCATCAGATCTCCTTAGACTTCTCCAGGCTGTAACAGTTTCTCAGACTCTCCTTGTTTTTGATGACCTTGATATAAAAATACTGGACATGCATTTTGTAGGATGTCCTTCTAGTGGGGTTTGTTTGAAGTTTTTCTCATGATAAATTTGGCTGTGCATTTTTGGAAGAAAACCGAGGTGAAGTGCCATTTTCATCACATCATTTCAAGGGTACATATATCAATACACTTATTACTTACTGTCAAAGTTGACCTTTATCATCGGGCTATATTAGTGTTTTTTTCAGGTGTTTCCACTGTACTCTGTAAGGAAGTCACTAGGCACAGCCCACACTCAGGAGTGGGAAGTTATGCTCAGTGTATCTCAAGTTACTACATATAATATCTGGTATTCAACTGAAAATAATTGGACATTAAAAAGATAAGAAATGAGCTGGGTGTAATGTCTTACACTTGAAGCCAGGAGATCGAGACCAGCCTGGGCAACATAGCGAGACTCTATCTCTACAAAGAAATAAGAAAAATTAGCTGGGCATGGTGGCACCTCCAGCTACTCTGGAGGCCAAGGCAGGAGGATCACTTGAGCCCAGGAGTTCGAGCGAGCTACGATCACGCCACTAGCCTGGGCAACAGAACAAGACCCTGTCTCAAAAAAAAAAAGGAAAGGACAAGAAATGACCTAAAAAACAGAAAATACAGTTCAGGTCCAGAGTCGTTAGACTCAGCCTTAAAATACCTGTGATTAAAATGTTCAAGAATATAAGTAATAAGATGAAAAATTTCAACAAAGAACTGGAAACTATAAAAAAATTTAGAACTAAAAACTAAAATAACTGAAATTAACAACTGAACAGATTAAACATAGCTGAATATGAAATTAGTTTATAGAAAAATAGGTGAGAAGAAAATATCTATACTGAAGAACAAGAGACCAAAGGACAAGAAATACAGAAAAGGGCACAAGTACCAAATATGGGTCACTGTGGAAAGGCCTGTGAATTGAGTCCCAGTAGGAGAATTGAAGGAGAATAGAGTAGAGCCATATTTGAAGACACAATGGCCAAGATTTCCAAAACTGAGGAAACATCAAGACAGTTATTTCTCAGCAATGATCCTATTGTAAAAAAAGAAAAGAAAAAACAAACAGATAAAAAAGACACAGAGTCAACAAGATGCTCCTCACATTCATGGGATCATTAAAAATAAATAAAGCAAAACAAAATAAAATGAAAACCAAATATATATATATATATATCTTGAATCAACCAGGGTACATAAAAAATGGAAAACAAAAGTACAGAAGAATATACAAGTAAAGAATATGTAGAGAATGGTGTCTTTTAACTATTTAATATAATAGCTTGGGAAATGTACATATATATAAAAATATATATAAAGAGAGAGATTTTATGTTTTTATTGAATATTACTTTTCAATGAATAACAGTAGAAGAAAACTCTCCATATGTTGCTTTAATTATCAGTACCAATTTACATGTGTATATATGAAACACTGAGCCAGGTTTGGTGGCTCATGCCTGCAATCCTCGCACTTTGGGAGGTTGAGGAGGGAGGATTGCTTGAGGCCAGGGGTTTGAGACCAGCCTGGGCAACATAACAAGATCCCCTCTCTACAAAAAAAAACTTAGCTGGGACTACAGGCATGCACCATGATGCCCTGCTAATTTTTATATTTTTAGTAGAGACAGGGGTCTCGCTCTTGCTCAGGCTGGTCTTGAACTCCTGAGCTCAAGCCATCCTCCAGCCTCAGCCTCCCAGAGTGCTAGGATTACAGGCATGAGCCACCACTCCTGGCCTAAATATCAGACACATTTAATAACTATTTTCTTATTTTTTTCTTTAGACCTTTATGTCTTGGCAAACACAAGTTCTACAAGAAACAATTGGAATGGCACAGCAATTTATCCTCGTCACATTCCAAGACTATAGGGCTACAGTGCCTGACATTTGTCTGAGAGATTTCCCCACTACCACCCTTGGGTAGAGACTTTAAAAACCTGGGTATGATTAAAGAGAAAAGGAATATCCAGGTTATATCAATTAATCATTTCATGAAGAAAACCAGATATTACCTTCTATCAGTGTTCTATAGATTACGTTTACTCTGAGCATACACAGGTTTTTATCCCATCTTTACTGCCCCTGTCTAGGGCATTTCAAATTTATATTCCCACCCTTAAATAGATGTGTCAGGAATGGAGGTCATTGGATAGGGGAATGATCAGAAAGACTCAGGGGAAGCTGCTGATTGGAGGGAAAATGTGTGACGCTCTGGGAGAGGCTTGGAACATGGTCCTGGAATGCTACGCTCAAATTGTGAAGTATTTTGTTTATTACCCAGCACCAGCTATTTCTATGTGGGATAATAAGTACTCTATCTAATATGAGACCTTTGCCCTCAAAAATCTTACATGATTATTCAAAACCTCTTAGAGATATGTTGAGATGAATTCTCTTATGATAGATTGTGGGTATTTCCCAGAAGTGGAAAAGAGAATTAGTATGGATAATTGGGCCACTAAGAGCACTATAACTGGGAGACGATAATATTTGACTCAGGGAAGTATGAGAGTTTTTAGACATGTGGGAAGGACACCTACTGATATTTCTTGATGATGAATTTGATGATGAGGTAGATAATTATCATAGAAGCTGGAGCTGAAAACTTTGTTGGTGGTATTTAGGACTGACTAGACAGAGAGGAAGAAACTCATTAGGATACTAATGGAAAAGCACTTGGATGCCTAATGCAAACAGAAATATCAAGCAACATCGGAAAGGAACCGAGAAGCAGCTACACTCCAAGCCTTAATATGGGAAAGTTATCCTGACCCACCCATGTTCAACACCCATCAGCCTCCTTTGAATTAATCTTATAGTCATATCTACTTGAACATCAAGCTTGGTACCCACCCTAACATAGCCCCAACCCAACTCCATCAAAGCCAAACATCTTGGGAAACTTCCATTCAACCAATGAGTGTTGGTTACTCTTCAAACAAAACTATTTTGGAGGACAATGGTACCCATCAAAACGTAAAACATGCATACCATTTAAGGAAACAATGCACCTTCCAGAAAACTGTCTTAAACATGTGCACGAAAGATTTATTTTCAAGTATTTTCAAGTATTTTCCATAATATTTGTATTTCTATTTATTATTATTCTTATTATTATTTTTTTAAGAGACAGGGTCTTGCTCTGTTGCCCAGGCTGGAGTGCAGGGGCACAATCACCTCACTGCAGCCTCAAATGCCTGGGCTCAGGTGATTTTCCTGCCTCAGTCTCTCAAGCAGTTAGCTGGAACTATAGATGCATGCCACCATGCTCAGCTATTTTTAAAATTTTTTTGTTGAGACAGGGTCTTGTTATGTTGCCCAGGCTGGTTCTGAACTCCTGGTCTCAAGCGATTCTCCTGCCTTGGCCTCCCAGAGTGCTGGGATTACAGGCATGAGCCACCACACCAGCCTCTGTATTTCTATTTTTTAAAAAGTTATATATAAATGTTTTTAAGGAATAAATAGAAATTAATATTAACATTTTCCCTCTAACTTTACAGCACCTGACTCTACGTACTCTGCCTTTTCTCCTGTTACAGTGGATGAGCTCTCAGTGCTCCCAATGGCGAACTCGGCATTTGTGCACCAGGTCCCGTCCCCGCCTACTTGGTCAAGCACGTTGCTCTGGCAACTCTCTCCTCTCTGTATCACGTCTTCTCTGCCTCTCTGAGGATTGCTCCCATTAGCCTCAAAATCGTTAGCCCTTCTCCTATTCTAAATTAACCCTCTCTCAAAACTGCTTTCCCCATTAGCTACCAGCTCCTATCTTTGATCCTCTTCGCAGTAAACTCCTGAGAAGAGTTCGGTGTTTACTGCTTCTGTCACAGGCCAGTGTGGACATTTGTGGCGAGGCAGCTCTCCGCGTGACTAAGGCCCAGGCTTCTGCCTTGTGTGCTGCTATTTCTAGGTCTTATGAGTCTCCATACAATAGACAGTTGGGGAAAGAGAGAGAAAGAAAGGATTGCTCACAGGAAGGCTTTTAGAGCCAGAGCCGGGAGTGGTGCCCATCACTTCCGCTCACATTTTAGTGCTCAAAATTCAGTTACTTGGTCATGCCAATTGCAAGGAAGACTGGGAAATGTAGCATAGATGTGGGCTCCAAAGGAAGAAGAGAACACAGATATTGGTGAATATTATCCACAGGTCTCTCACCTTGTTATCCAGGGGACTTTAAAAAGAGCAAGACCCTTGGGTTAGCAACAATTCCATACTTTTGCACAATCTCTAATCCTCTGCTCCCTCAGCTTTCTGTCCTTGTGTACTCTCCTGCTGCACTTCCCTCAGGTCCATAGTTATAATCACTCTTGAAAATACTTACATATCCTGGCCTCTCTCTTTCAGTCATGTCCACTACACAAAAATCCATCCCTCCTGATCTGCAGTTCCACTAACCTAGTGGTCAATTTTAGCCATATTTATTGTTGGATGGCTAGAAATTATGTTTGTCCTGATGTAAACCTATATTGTTGCTGATTATATTACTTTATATTATAATATTACCAAGATTAACTTCTAGTTTATAGAAAATATAGGGAATATAGGAAAGGGGCTCAGCATTAAAAAAAAAAAAAGAAAAGAAAATGTAGGAAATATAAGAGCAAGCTAGTGACATAAGAAGTAACTAATCAGACAAATCCAAACTTTGACAGATTCTAGAGGATCCACTCTCCTCAGCATGTCAATGTCATGGAAGAAAAGACTGCTCTAGATTAAAAGAGATTTAAGGGATGTTGCACACAAATGTAATGCATAGTTTAAGATTTCATACTGAGGCCAGGCATGGTGGCTCATGTCTGTAATCCTAGCACTTTGGGCGGCCAAGACCACAAGATGGCTTGAGGCCAGGAGTTTGAGACCAGGCTGAGCAACATAGTGAGACCCCTATCTACAAAAAAATTAAAAATTAGTTGGACACAGTAGGTGCACACCAGTAGTCCCAGCTACTCAGAGGCTGAGACAGGAGGATCGCTGAAGCCCCAGAGTTGGAGGTTCCAGTGAACTATGATGACGCCACTGCACTCTAGCCTGGTCAACAGAGCGAGACCTTATCTCAAAAAAAAAAAAAAGATTGTATCCTGGATTGAGTGGTAAAGCTGGTGGACAAGCAATTCTCAGCAAAACCAAGCTCTGATAAATGGGTGGAAGCCAATAACCTTCTTCAGTACTGAGGAGTAGTGGTCTGATTTCTCATTTTCTCCTGACTCACCAAGGCCTGATATTTCAGATGAGTTTAGGAACAGTAACTAGAACGGTTATTGAAAACCAACTGGACTCCTATAGCTTCCAAGAAGCCTCCCTTTCTTGGTCTACTGAGATAGACAATAGGCAGCATAGTCATCTATTAACCTTTACAAACTACCCCAGGAGATAGATATGTAGCTATGTACTCCCCTCTGGTACCCCAATAGCCACAATCCAACCTGAGGCCTTTTTTTTTTTTCTTATCTGGTCTTTACATTTCCCTGAATATACCTTTTTTATTGCTGTTGTGTACTTAGATTCTAGCAGTTCTGTTTGGGTTTTTTCCCCCTCTCATTTTGGGTTTTTTTTTTTTTTTGGAGGGGGGGTCTTCCTGCCTCCGCTTCCCCTAGGGGATGCAACAACAGGTGTGTGCCAGCTTCTCATTCTTGAAATCGAGTCTCATTGTCTTTCCTCTGGGCTGATCTAAAAAAATATGACTTTGGAAGTCAGGAGTAGACCTGACCTAGCCCATGCCAGATGCCATGTGAGATATCAGCAAGGGCCTTATCTTTTCCTGGGATAATTATGAATCCAATCCTCTCTTTCTCTTAAAAGATTGTACTACAATATAGGGAAAAGTCCATCCAGTCTACCGGTTCTCAAACTTGGCTATACATTAGTGTCCCTGGAAGGATCCCTGGACTCTACCCCCAAAGATTGTGATTTAACTGATTTGGGGTGTGCTCTGGACATTAGGATTTTTGAAAGGTCTTCAAGTGATTTCAGTGTTGACAGCCACTGGTCTAGTCTGGTGCTTTTCAAACTTCTATGAAGAATCTAGGGATCGTATTAAAATGCAGAGTCTGATTCTGTATGTGTTGGGTAGGACCAGTTTTGAGGTTGAGTCTCATATGGATACAATTCCATCAAGAACTTCAGTTCTCTCATTTTCTAGAGCCAATTGGGAAAGTCTCTCTCTCTTTTTTAATTGATTAAGCACTTTCAATGGCTTACTATCAGATATTCCCTATCAGGATATCCTACTACCAGACATATTACTTTAATTTTGGGGTTTTTTTTGTTTTTTGTTTTTTTTTTTTTTTTTGAGACAGGGTTTCATTATGTTGCCCAGGCTAGATTCAAATTCCTGGGCTCAAGAGATCCTCCTGCCTCAGCCTCCTGCCCAGAATGATAAACTACTTTCAGAAGGCTCAAGAATTTGGCATTAACAGCATCTTTATATGCTGATAGGAAAGACCAAGTACTGAGGGAAATGTTGATAGTACAGTAAACAGCTGTGAGAACTATTGGAATAATGCCCTTGGTCAGCCAGAGAGGATGAAATCAAGTACAAAACAGGAGGTATTGGCCTTAGAAAGAAGTGTGGACAGTTTATGCAAGGACCGATTGATGATGTAGAACCTTATCTACTTTTTTGTAGTTTCAGGAGAAGGAAAATATCGTATATTTCCAAGATTCTTTTTACTAACAGCTGTTTGTTGGAAGGCCTACATTTTCAAAGCTGAACACAGGAATAGAACCAGTTCTGATGAGCTCAAAACCGACAACATGAAAAAATTAAAGGGAGTTTTTTTTTAACAATTGGGATGGAAAAAGAAAATTTTAGGCCTCTGAGAAAATGAGCAAATGATGGTTCTGCATTTTACACTGAATGCTGAAGAAACTGACAGACAGAAAAAGGGAAAGCTCGTGCCTCTCCTGGCAGAACCCTCCTTGTCGCTGTTCAGTGCTTTTCAGCTAAAACAGGCACCCAGCCAGCAGATCAAACTTTGTTTCTTGGAACTGATTAACAGCCACAGATCAATTTGCTTACAGGCTGCTTCTCAGATACATGACTCATTATTTCTGTTAATGGTGTTTCTGGGAAGACAGCTTCAAATCATCGTGTCCTAAATTTAATTCATGTCAGAAAATAAAAACACGACATTTTTATGACTATCAAAAATAAAACAGCAACAATAACAATCAATACATAGTGGAGAAGCCATATGTATTAATATTAACTTCTTACCTACAGAGTACAAACCCTGTTTCCCAGGTCACCGTGAATGGGCACATTCTGTCATCACCTTGTTAGGTTCCTTATAAAGAAGGAAATAAACTTTGACAGGTGCTCAAAAGCAATTATGTCTGAGAAATTTTGCATTCAAAGAATATGAGGCATGCAATATAGTTTGCTATTACATGTTTTAAAAGCAAAATCAGTTATTTTTGTGTACAAGCAAAATATATAAACAATTTTGGATCAATATGTTTATAGGTATATGAAAAGCCATAACTCTAAGTTTTAACATCTGTATTAAATAAAAATATATTCTCTAAAGACTATATATAAGGCTGGGCACGGTGGCTCATGCCTGTAATCCTGGCACTCTGGGAGGCCGAGGTGGAAGGATCACTCGAGCTCAGGAGTTCAAGACCAGCCTGAGCAAGAGCAAGACCCCATCTCTACTAAAAGATAAAAAGAAATTATCTGGACAACTAAAAATATATAGAAAAAATTATGATGCATGCCTGTAGTCCCAGCTACTCGGGAGGCTGAAGCAGTAGGATCACTTGAGCCCAAGAGTTTGAGGTTGCTGTGAGCTAGGCTGATGCCACGGCACTCTAGCCTGGGCAACAGAGAGAGACTCTCTCTCAAAAAAAAAAAAAAAAAAAAAAAAAAGAAGACTATATATAAGGTAATAAATTAAAATGGCATTGAAATAATATAACTAATTTGATTAATAAGTAGCTGGTTTTACTTTTGACATAATATTATTTAAGTAAGGGTGGTCTTCAGAGATTGTAATTTAGAGAATATGGTCTTATGTTTAGATTTGCCAAGGTTTCAGATACCATGATGGTAAAAAAGGTTGAGTGTGGAGACATTAGCTCAGTCTGGGATCTGGGGTTGTGACCACATCTTTTGTGACGTCAAGGCCAGGAAATACAGCAAGAATTGCTTGCCAGTTTCTTTTTTAGTAAAAGGTTAAGAAGAGGATTAATTTTTAAAAATCTACTATCAGGCAGGCACGATGGCTCACGTCTATAATTCTAGCACTCTGAGAGGCTGAGGTAGGAGAATTATTTGAGCAAGAGTAAGACCCCATCTCTACAAAAAATAGCAAAATTAGCCAGGCATGGTGGCACGGGCCTGTAGTCCCAGCCACTTGAGAGGCTGAGGCAGAGGGATCGCTGGAACCCAGGAGTTTGAGGTTGCTGTGAGCTAGGCTGACGCCAGGGCACTCTAGCCTGGGCAACAGAGTGAGACTCTGTCTCAGGAAAAAAAAAAAAAAAAAAAATCAAAGGGTGCAACACACAACATCCTCAAGTAGTGATGTTTTCTCTTCCAAAAAGGTGCTAATTGGACATATCAAATAAGAACCTCTAGAATGACTTGCCTCTAACAAATTAATATACATTAGTTAAACTCCTGGGAGTCATATGTGGCTTCCATAATGACAAACCCCAAGCAAGGGAAAAATAATTTGTGATCCTAATCAAGTCCATGTAGGAAACCAAATGTTTGGACAGACTGAATTTTGGCAAAACACTTTGTTACATCTTATAACACTGTCCACTAGATAACTCCAAAAAATTGACTTTGTATTTCTCTTTTGTGTTGACAGGGCAGATATGAAAAAATATAATATGGAAGACTGAAGACTTTTATAGCTATAATTTAGTAGATCCTTACCTTATTTTGTGTGTGAAGTAAAACCTCTGGAGATAGGCCAAAAAATATAGAGAGGTTGTTTTTAAAGGTTAGGTGATACCCAATTGTAATCTAAATATCACAAGGCAAATGAAATGTGCTAGTTTTTTATGAAACGGTCCTCAGGGACAATAGAACACATTTTAAAATGTGGGCCTACAAGAATTGTTCCATTTTGACTGTGGTACAATGTTTTAAAGTGTTTTATGATTATTTAATATTAATTCAGTTATAGAGAGACCAAGGCCCTTGGCTGAAAAATCACTGATATGGGGCAGATTGATTAACAGGAGAAAAGGCATACATATGTATTTAACCTGGATGCATGAGAGCCTTCAGAATGAAGACCAAAGGTATAGGGGAAATTGCCCATTTTTATGCTTAGGTTCAACAGTGTATGGACAGCCATGTAGAAATATGATGTACAAAAAGGGTACATACAGTCTGATGGTAATGGACTTAATGGAGAGACCCTGCAAGGCCTGTCTGTCTAGATTCTTCTTGGCCTCTCTGAGCAGCATTTCTTCCTTCTGGGTGTGGGGTAGGACCCTCTCTCGAATGGGGGTTTTATGGCCTATAGTCAAACAAGGTAGGTCATATCATTTTTTTATGGCCAGTTTGTTTTTTTTTTTTTTTTTTTTTTTGAGACAGAGTCTCACTTTGTTGCCCAGGCTAGAGTGAGTGCCGTGGCTTCAGCCTAGCTCAGAGCAACCTCAAACTCCTGGGCTCAAGCGATCCTCCTGCCTCAGCCTCCCGAGTAGCTGGGACTACAGGCATGCGCCACTATGCCTGGCTAATTTTTCTATATATATATTTTTAGCTGTCCATATAATTTCTTTCTATTTTTAGTAGAGACGGGGTCTCGCTGTTGCTCAGGCTGGTCTCGAACTCCTGACCTTGAGCGATCCACCCGCCTCGGCCTCCCAGAGTGCTAGGATTACAGGTGTGAGCCACCGCGCCCGGCCTATGGCCAGTTTTTTTTTTTTTTTTTTTTTTTGAGACAGAGTCTCACTCTGTTGCCCGGGCCAGAGTGAGTGCCGTGGCGTCAGCCTAGCTCACAGCAACCTCAGACTCCTGGGCTCAGGCGATCCTACTGCCTCAGCCTCCCGAGTAGCTGGGACTACAGGCATGCGCCACCATGCCCGGCTAATTTTTTTGTATATATATATTTTAGTTTTCCATATAATTTCTTTCTATTTTTAGTAGAGACGGGGTCTCACTCTTGCTCAGGCTGGTCTCGAACTCCTGACCTTGATCGATCCACCCGCCTCGGCCTCCCAGAGTGCTAGGATTACAGGCATGAGCCACCGCACCCAGCCAACAGTTAAAATTTCTGATGTTGTTAATTGGCTTTTAAAAGTAAGGATAATTCTCTTATACAAATAATAATCAATGGCAGAGTTCAAAGCATTGTTAAAGATCAATCTACACATCATTCAAAAATAAATATTGACAGAAAATATCAATGGAAACAGAGCTAAGTGAGAGAGACAAAACTTAAGATTGTAGTTGTTTCTTTTACATGTTCATTTTTGCTATTGTCTATTATTGTATAAAAGTCTAAGATATTGTATGATCTATTTTCTATTTTTCTGGTATTGCTTTGGGGAAAGACTAAAATTATCTTCTCTAAGATGAGTGAAAGCATACATACTGATAAGATTCATCTGGGCCTATATGATAAAAACTTAATTCCAAAACATTTGTATTGCAATTTTTAAAAAAGAAATTAATAACGTGGTCTGAAAGAAACCTCTGAGGGGAACAAACTCAAATTGTTTTTCCTCTGCTCTCACACCGCAACAATCAACACAGAAGACTTGTGTGACCAAACACATGAGGGTTTTTCCCCACACACCAAGCAAGCAATCAGTTCTGCAGTGGACACCAGCTGGGTGTGGTCCAAGTTAATTTTGACACTATCTACCTGGAGACAGCTTCAGTCTCAGCAGACTGTCCCCTGCCCCCAGACAACAGTCACAAGTCCACACCTCCAGAATTTCTGACTGACCCTCTCTGTTTGGGTTCTTAATTTGCTAGTGTAGCTCACAAAACTCCAGGTAATACTTACTTACATTTACCAGTTTATTACAAGGATATTGCAAAGGATAGAGATGAAGGGAAGCATGGGGGGAGATATGGGAAGAAGTGCAGAGCTTCCGTGCCCTCCCCAGTGCGACACCCCCCAGGAACCTCCATGTGTTTACCTCTGTGAACCCAGCCTTTTGGCTTTTTTTTCTGTTTTGAGACAGGATCTCACTATGCTCTCCAGGCTACAGTACAGTGGCAGCATCATAACTCACAGCAACCTCAAACTCCTGGGCCCAAGCAATACTCCTGCCTCAACCTCCCAAGTAACTGGGACTACAGGCACCTGCCATGATACCCAGCTAATTTTTTAACTTTTTGTAGAAATGAGGTCTCACTATGTTATCCAGGCTAGTCTCAAACTCCTGGTTTTAACAATCCTCTGACCTCGGCCTCCCAGAGTGTAAAGATTACAGGTGTGAGCCACCATGCCCAGCCCCTTTTGGCTTTTATGGAGGCTTCATTACATAGACATGATTGATTAAACCACCGGCCATTGGTGATCAGTTTGACATTTAGCCCCTCTCCCTGCCCCATATGTTGGGGGTAAGGCTGGAAGTTCCAACCTTCTAATCCTGCCTGGGTCTTTCCAATGACCAGCCCCACCCCAAAGCTACCTAGGGGCTGCCGGCCACCAGTCAATTCATTAGCATACACAAAGACACCACTTTGGGGATTCTAAGAATTTTAGGAGTTGTTTGCCAGGAAATGTCCCAGATATATATTTTACAACATCACAAAAATGCATTGCTTTATCTGTAGCTGAAGCAGTAACCTTTTACTCTTTAATTCCTCTCATTCAATTGAGTCTATTTTCTTATTAAAATAAAAACATTTTTTGAAATACCTTTCCTCAGGATATGAAAAATATATTAGATCAAGACTGGACTACGAGAAAAATGGACAAACACCAAACTGGTTTTTGCAATCATGTACTTTGAGGTGACTACTATGTGATAATCTGGCGGCCTTAGATTACTGCTCCCCATTTTATACATGTGCTCTGTCTCCTACATGAGCAAAGCAGGGTTGATGAATCAGGCTAAGCCACCTTGACTTGCCCCAAATTGTACACAGATTGGGGTGCTTTGTTTGTTAAAGTCATGCTGTAGGAAACAGGTAAGGTTGTTACAGCAATCAGGCCAAGGCTGTAGGTCCTTACCCACACTTTCCAATGAATTTCATTCCATTTAAAAGGTAAATGAATCCATTCATATTGTCTGGTAAATACATATGTTTCTTTTGTGGATGTATAAAAGTCTATTGTTGCATATGATCTAATTATAGTTAAAAAGAAACAGTTTAACAATTTCTCACTGGAGGTAGACTATTTTTATACGTAGGGCAGAGGAAAATGTCTCACAGTAATACAAGTCTGTGAATTTTAGTGTACAATAATTTTTGCACTGTCATTTTTATATTCCATATACAGACACATTTGAGAAGAACAAAAGGACTTTAAGAGCAAAATAGCTAAAGTCTGTAATAACACAAATGTAAATTAGTCCCAAGCCTTACTTTTTGCACTAATGACTTTGGGAGCTACACCGAGTATGAAAACTGGATTAAGATTTATTAAAAAATTATAGGCAGACCCATGAAATTGCTTGGTCCCATCACATGCTCTTTATCAAACTACGGTATGAGTAACCAGTGAAAGTATCAACTCATGCTGTCACTTCTTGTAAGTTGTCTTTAACCCACTGTCATGGGACAAGTCCTCCTTCCCACGGAGTGCCACACAATTGTGTCTCCATTTCTAACCCACCAAGACTAATCAAGACCTTTGAACGGCATGATCCTCACTGCTGGGGCAAGTGTTCATTACAATCCACGCCCCAAAACTTCCAGGAATGAGAAAGTGGGCAACATATCCAACTGCAAGAATGTTCTGGTATAAAGGATAACCCAGTGGACCGCACACCGCCTTGACGCATGAAGCAGTCACACCAGGCAGCCGACACACACAGGACAAAGTGCCTGCGCACACTGGCCCCCCGCTGACATGCCCTTCCCTGAAATGGAAGTGGAAATGTTATTCTCAAAAAAAATTTTTAAGTTTTCAAAAAGCAGTATATAAATGAGTATATATTGTTTTCACAATTTTGCTAATATTGCTCTTATAAACAAGTATTTATATATATAAAAATAACAGAAAAAACCCAAATTAATATTTTCATATCTGATTGATGGAACAAGGGTGATTATAATTTTATTTTCCTTTTGTTTACCCCATTTACTAACTTCATTTCCTCTTAATATTTAGTATTTTATTACTCAGAAATATATTACTACTTTTCTCTAAAGCTCTGGTCTGGTCCAGAACTTGTCTTCACCCAAACTCATTTTATAACTGAACATATCTGACTGTCCAACCATGACCTATGATCATATAAGCCTCTGGCAGTTGTTTCTTTCAGTCTTTTTTTTTTTTTTTTTTAATTTAGTGATTGGGGGACGGGGAGCACCGATCTCCCTGTGTTGCCCAGGCTAGACTGAAACTCCAGGGCTCAAGTGATCCTCCTGCCTTGGCCTCCTGAGTAGCTGGGGCTACAGGTGCGCACTTCTGAGCCCCTCTTCATTTTCCTAATTAAGCAGATCTGCGGGCCAGGCACGGTGGCTCACGCCTGTAATCCTGGCATTCTGGAAGGCTGAGGCAGGAGGATCGCTCGAGGTCAGGAGTTCGAGACTAGCCTGAGCAAAAGCAAGACCCTGTTTCTACTAAAAATAGAAAGAAATTATCTGGCCAACTAAAATATATATAGAAAAAATTAGCCGGGCATGGTGGCACATGCCTGTAGTCCCAGCTACTCGGGAGCCTGAGGCAGGAGGATTGCTTGAGCCCAGGAGTTTGAGGCTGATGCCACGACACTCTAGCTCGGGCAACAAAGGGAGACTCTGTCTCAAAAAAATAAAAATAAAATAAAATAAAATCCTTCCATTTATCCTTTGATTATTTGATAATATTTCTCTTCTCCTCTAAAAGATGTTTCTATTTTCTCCTTCTCTTCCTCCAGGATCCTGCTGCTTCACCCTTCATCCTGGACCCACACTCGCATTAACCATCCCTTCAATCACTTCCTCTGGAAGGATACCTACTTTTGTACACAAAAAGATCGACAATTTTCTCTTATTTAAAAATATTCCACCGTTGACCTCACATTACACCCTTCCACAACATATCTAGTTTTCCCCTTGTATTCCCACATGATCATTGCTGCCATAGTTGTTTCAATTAATAATCATTTAGGGCCGGGCGCGGTGGCTCACGCCTGTAATCCTAGCACTCTGGGATGCCAAGGTGGGCGGATAGTTTGAGGTCAGGAGTTCGAGACCAGCCTGAGCAAGAGCAAGACCTCATCTCTACTAAAAGTAGAAAGAAATTATATGGACAGCTAAAAATATATATATAGAACAAATTAGCCGGGCATGGTGGTGCATGGCTGTAGTCCCAGCTACTTGGGAGGCTGAGACAGGAGGATCCCTTGAGCTCAGGAGTTTGAGGTTGCTGTGAGCTAGGCTGAAGCCACGGCACTCACTCTAGCCCGAGCAACAGAGTGAGACTCTGTCTCAAAAAAAAAAAAAAAATCATTTAGGTCAAAAATGTGTATTCACTCAGGGCGGAGGCAGAGCAAAGGCGCTAGCGGCTGCTGTTAGCAGGACTTGGATCGGCTGGGCTCCGCGGGGACTCGGCCCGCCAGCCCCAATTTACCCCGCTTCCCCTTGGCCCTCCAGGCGGCTGGGCAGCGCGTAGTGAGGATGGCGGAGGAGCTGTAGCAGAATGAGGAGCCATGGCCCTCGCCTACCTCTTCGAGTACAGCATGGTGGGTGACCCAGGTGTTGTTAAATCATTTTTGACGCTGCAGTTTACAGACAAGAGGTTTCGGCTGGTGCAATACCTTACTATTGGTGTAGAGTTTGGTGCTCGAGGGACAACTATTGATGGGAAACAGACAAACCTACAGATATGGAATGTGGCAGGGCGGGAGTCCTTTCCTTCCACCTCAGTCATACTCCAGAGGTGCCCCAGGGCTTTACTAGGGTATGATATTGCAAGGAGAGATACGTTCAACCATTTGACAACCTGTGTTAGAAGATGCCTGCCAGCATTCCAATTTCAAGTGGTCACCATGCTTATTAGAAATAAAAATGATGCAAAATCTAGAAAAGAAGTGAAAAAAGAAGGTGAAGCTTTTGCACAAGAACATGGATTTATCTTCATGGAAATTTCTGCTAAGACTATTCCCAAATCCAAGAATGAGTCTTTGACATTAATAAGATGTAAATGGCATTAAAATTGGTCCTCAGCTAAAATTATACAACACATGCAGGAATCAAGGAGGATGGTGGTGTGCAGTTGATGTTGAGTCTGATTTCACTGTCTAGCTCAGGGGAGGGGAACTTGTGGCCTTAAGGCCACATGTGGCCTTCTGACTGAATCAAAATTGTACAGAACAAATCCTTTTATTTTTATTAATACATTTTTGTTCATCTTTTATATTTTTATTTTATTGTTTTAATGACGTTATTGAGGCCAGGTGCAGTGGCTCATGCCTGTAATCCTAGCACTCTGGGTGGCCAAGGTGGGAGGATTGCTTGAGGTCAGGAGTTCCAGACAGGCCTGAGCAGGAGCAAGACCCCATCTCTACTAAAAATAGAAAAACTTAGCCGGGCATGGTGCTGCACACTTGTAGTCCCAACTACTAAGGAGGCTGAAGCAGGAGGATTGCTTGAGCCCAGGAGTTTGAGGTTGCGGTGAGCTATAATTACTTACTGCACTCTAGCCAGGGCAACAGACTGAGACTCTGTCTCTAAAAAAAATTAAAATAAAAAAATAAAATTAATGTATTTAAAATACCAAAGAATAAAATAAGTTTCAATGAAGTAATCCTCCTAGATTGACCAGCACAATTAGAACATTAGTAAGCCGTAAGGGCTAAACTGATGGCTGCTATCCTCATGATTTAGTTCAGACTTCCGCCACCTAACTGGCACCACTGCTGCATGAGGCTGGCTGTCAAGAGTTTATGGGGGTTGAGTATGCCAGTCTGTTACCAGCTTTTGACAATGGAGCACTGTGTTTTTGTTTGAAGTAGACTTTGTGAATATTGCACAGCTCAACAGTATTTTTTAATTCTGTCTGCTTAACAGCCCATCATGTCAAAGAACACCAAGAGAACAATGAAGGAAGAAAACAGACTTTTTAATGATTTATTGTAAATTGCAATATTATCTTGTTTCTGCTAAAGATAAGATGATTTGCTTGCCTTGTGATACTGCAATATCAACATTATAGAAATTCAATGCTCATCAGCATTATAACACTCATAAAGACCACAAATATTTTAAATTAGAGAGCAAGGCGCAAAAGTTTGCATTGTAACAGAGGCAAAGACCTGAAAAAGAGCAAAAATGTGTTACAAGCTGTATCCTTAAAACACCCTTACCCTTTTTGAGAAATAAAACTTGCATTCCTGCCAAGGCCAGTAATCAGAAGGGCAAGGGAATGCTCTTTGTTTTTTTTGTATCACAGGAGATGGCTCAACAGAATTGTCCAGGCAGAGATTAGGGGATTAATTATCTTCACCAGAGACGCTATGGTTAAACAGCAATAACCTGAAGCTGAAAACTCCTTTTAAAAGTGCTGTATTTCTGCTTATATATAGGATAATGTATTTTGTTTGTTTGTTTGTTTAAGAACAAGAGTCTTCCATTTTCCCCATTTGCCTGCAAATTAACAAACTTCTCTTTCCTTCTTGTCAAACCACTTGTCCTTCTTCATTTGGCTGTGGGGGCAAGTATTGAACTTTCAGTAACGATATTGCACAAATTAAAAGATGAAAAGCGGCCAGGCCTGGTGAGGCTCATGCCTGTAATCCTAGCACTCTGGGAGGCCGAGGCGGGAGGATCGCTCAAGGTCAGGAGTTTGAGACCACCCTGAGCAAGTGCAAGACCCCGTCCCTACTAAAAATAGAAAGAAATTATATGGACAGCTAAAAATATGCATATAGAAAAATTAGCCAGGCATGGTGGCTTATGCCTGTAGTCCCAGCTACTCAGGAGGCTGAGGCAGAAGGATTGCTTAAGCCCAGGAGTTTGAGGTTGCTGTGAGCTTGATGTCATGGCACTCTAGCCTGGGCAACAGAGTGAGACTCTGTCTCAAAAAAAAAAAAAAAAGAAAGAAAGAAATAGGCAGGACAAACAGAACAGAGAGAGAAATGTTTTCATGGTTGTCTAGGGAAAAAAAATTCCCACTTATAAATTTAAAATTATTTAGAAATTTCTCACCAATTACTGAAGGTTAACTGTGATCCTATGCTTTTCATATTCTGGAGAAAAGTGACCAGTCTTGCAAACACCTTCCTTTCACCTTCCTTTTCTCACTGCTAGGTAAGCTCTTCCGGTTCTGGGTCTCAGTCTGCTTTCTTCACTAATGTATCCCAAGAACCTAGAAGAGGGCTGAGCACTCAGTAAGCATTTGATGAATGAATTATCAGTAACAACTACTAATGCAGCCCCCATCTTCTTGCTAAATTAAAAAATGTGCAGGGTTGACACTGTCAGTCACTAGGTCTCCCTGAGACATCTTCACTTGTTAAAGTGTCAATTTTATGTGCATAAAAGCTCTTTTTTTCTTTTCATTTCTGCTTTTTGACCCATGGCTCTCCAAGGCTGAATTGAGCTTATAATATTTACTACTCTCTCTCTTATGAGCAGATATAGGACACTGAAAACTAGGCGAGCTCCCAGGGAAGCGCCTGCATGTGCATCGCTCACAGGCACACTGCCCTGCTCCACTCACTACCCCGCTGCTCACATCTCAGTCCTGTACCGCAGTTTTGGCTGCCTCTGTCAACTACCCTGATTTCTTAGGAGACTGAACTCTATCACTCAACCATTCCCCGCCGCTTTCCAAACATACCCCCAGTAGAAAATCTTCCCTCACAATTTCAGAACGGAAGCTGATGATGTTGCTTCCTTCCTGGCCTGCACTTTTAGGGGATGGTGAGGACAGATACAGGGTCCTCAAATGGGGGAGTCCTTCCTCCACTTTTGAAATCCCTAGTACTTCCCTTCTGGCAGGGCAGCTGACCGCTTTCCTGACATCCTGTACTGTTGTCCTCTCAGGGGGGCCAGATGCAGTGGCTCATGCCTGTAATACCAGCACATTGGTATGAATTTAACTATACAAAGAGGTGAGAAACTGAAGACAAAATGGTATTGGAGAGGCCAGGTTCAGTGGCTCACACCTGAAATCATAGCACTGTGGGAGGCCAAGGTAGGAGGATCACTTGAGGCCAGGAGTTCAAGACCAGCCTGGGCAACATAGTGAGATCCTGTCTCCACAAAAAAATTTAAAAATTAGCCAGGCATGGTGTTGTGTGCCTGTAGTCCCAAATACTCAGGAGGCTGGTGCAAGAGGATCACTTGAGCCCAAGAGTTTGAAGTAACAGTGAGTTAGGATGACACCATTGCACTGTACTCTAGCCTGGGCAACAGAGTGAGACCCTGTCTCAAAAAAAAAGGTAATAAGGCTGGGCGCGGTGGCTCACGCCTGTAATCCTAGCACTCTGGGAGGCCGAGGCGGGTGGATCGCTCAAGGTCAGGAGTTCGAGACCAGCCTGAGCAAGAGCGAGACCCCGTCTCTACTAAAAATAGAAAGAAATTATATGGACAACTAAAAATATATGTAGAAAAATTAGCCAGGCATAGTGGCGCATGCCTGTAGTCCCAGCTACTTGGGAGGCTGAGGCAGGAGGATCGCTTAAGCCAAGGAGTCTGAGGTTGCTGTGAGCTAAGCTGATGCCACGGCACTCACTCTAGCCTGGGCAACAAAGCAAGACTCTGTCTCAAAAAAAAAAAAAAAAAAAAAAAAAAAAAAGGTAATACAAGAAGATTGAGTATAGTGGAAACAAGATTGGCCGTCAATCAATAATTATTGAAGCTGGGTGATGAGTTCATGGGAATTTACTATACTAGTCCATCTACTTTTGTGTAATTTGAAAGTTTCCATATTAGAAAGACAAAAATTTCCCCTTGTGTCAGATGGTATTGGAATGACTATAAGTATTTTGGAGGCTGAATCAAGGGTAAGATGAGTTGGAGATACATTTGGTTTGGTTTAGTGGGATCTGTTTATGTGGTTGGTAGTTTCTTCTGTGTATAGTTAGTTCTGTCCTTCTGGAGTGGGATGACTTGGAGGGATACTCCTCCTGCTTACTGTACCGACAACCAGCATCAAGATGCAAAGGCACTGGGCCAGAAATTGAAACATAATATCAGTGTGTCCCATCTTACTCCAATTAGAATGGCCATTATTAAAAAGTCAAAAAACAACAGATGTTGATACAGATGTGGTAAAAAGGGAAAGCTCATATACTGTCGGTAAAAATGTATAATAAATTACTACCACCTCTATGGAAAGCAGTATAGAGATTTCTCAAAGAACTAAAAATAGGCTTACCATTCGATCCAGCAATCCCACTACTGGGTATCTGCCCAAAGGAAAAGAAATCATTACATCAAAAAGACACCTGCACTCATGTTGATTGCAGCACAGTTCACAAACACAAAGATATGGAATCAACCTAAGTGCCTATCAGTCGATGAGTGGATAAAGAAAATGTGGACTATATATACTATGGGATGCTGATATCTTATCTGGCATCAGGTACATTCCTTGACTAGGCAAGATCTAGTCTCAACTTCCAAAAATGTTTCTGAAGATTTATTCAGGGACTAATAGTATAGCATAATGGTTAGACAGATCTGGGTCCAATTCTTGCACTTACTAGCTTTCTGAGCTTATCAAGAAAGTTTCCACATTTGTTAGTGATCATAATATTGCCTATCACAAAGCTTTTCATTCATAGAATGAATGAAATAATATCTTTTGCAGCAACTTGGATGGAACTGGAGGCCATTATCCCAAGTGAAGTAACTCAGGAACAGAAAAAGAAACGCCACATGTTCTCACTTAGAAGCGGGAGCTAAACTCTGGCCATGCAAGGACACAGAGTGGTATAGTGGGCATTGGTGACTCACAGATGGGGGGGATAAAAAACTACCTCAGGGGTACAATGCACACTATTCAGGTGATGGGTACACTAAAAGCTCAGACTACCATTATACAATATATACGTGTAATGAAATTCAACTTGTACCCCCAAATCTATTAAAATATTTTTACAAAGAAACAAATATCAATGTATCTTATAGTATGCAGCACCAGAAGGATGTGAGAATGAAAGAAAAATAAAGTTTGAAAAGTGGTCGTGGAAAATTCTTCTTAGCATCAGATACATAAAGTTATAAGCTCTTTTTGTAAAATTCAATTCTTTGAATACTTCTTCAAAATAGAAGTTCTCTCTTATCAGGAATACAAAGGCATACAATTATATAGGTACTATGTTTTTTTTTACAATTTTTTAAATTGTGATAAAATAAACAAAATTTACCATCCTAACCATTTTTTAATTGACAGATAATAACTGCACGTATTCATAGGGTATATAGTAATGCTTTGATACATATAATTTAGAGTGATCAGATCAAGGTAATTAGCATATGCAACATCTCAAACATTTATCATTTCTTTGTGTTGGGACCACACACATTTTATTTACTGTGCATTTTATTTACATAAGTTAGGCATCTGTATCTGTCAGGTGAGGACATTTCTCTAATCATATTGAAAATATACTTACTAATAATGAATTTATTGACACTGTGCATGATGTGTCCTTAAGTTTTTAGAGAAATACCTTATATTTTTCCTCTAAACCAAACAAGTATACTTTCATCAGCTAAACTGGCAACAATAAAATCTATAGAGGGAGTGATTTTCCTCTAGGGAATAGCATTTATTTTATTTTCCTTCTACAACCATAGCACCCACCTAAGGATGTGTACGTGGGGATGGGTGGAGGAGATTGTCCTGGGAACGTCTCTTTTTTTACTCTGTGTGTGTGTATAAATTCAGATTGCTAAGCCTCTCTGCTGACTTCTTTCCTGCTTGTAAACAGTTAAAAACTCTTGATTAAAAACAAATTTTCTACTTTTTTGGTGAGTGCATAAAAAATAGCCTGAATAAACAAGAGTCTTGAGAGTTAGACAAGGGTAGGCTTCCCTGAAGAGTTCTCTCTGGGCCTGAGCGTTGCTTTCTAATAGGCTTCTAGCTCACCTGTGCTACTCACAAAATATCCCTCCCTGTGTGCCTGCAAAGTCAAACTGCAGGGGAGTGAGAAATTCTTTCAGGTCTGACTCAGTAGAGTTGGGCATGTGTTAGCCTCCAAGCCAAAGGCGCATATTTAGTAGTTTTAATCTGTCCAGCTGACCTGGTTTTGCTTTCATGTCTCAGTTGCCCCATCTGCTACTTGGGAGTGAGGATTAGCTTTGCACCGTACCACACACAGGCTGGGTGCAGAAGGAAGCTCAGTGATGACTGAAAATACCTGCCCCATTTGGCCTCTTGAATTGTGTATAAATGTTATTTGTGATCAAGAGTTTGTTGTTGTTTATTTGCCTGTTTGCTGTTGTGGTTTTAATATTTCTTAGGCTCTTTTAGTCCTGAATTCTAAATGGCTGTAGGTTCAGAGCAATCTTGGCAGTACATTAGATGAAGTACACAAACATATGTTCCTTGGCAGGGGGCGCAAGGATAGCAAGGTGATTTAGCAATCAAGGGAAAGTGATGCGGGTTTCTTTAACTGTACTGACATATGCCAACAATGTGCCAATGTTTATATTCCTTGTGCAAAAGGCCTTCCCAGATTTCAGTAAATATTCTTCACAAGTGGTAGCACTAAAGTCTAACAATAAGTCATCATGAGCCTTTAAATGAAAACAAACAATATTTTCTCTTAACTTTAAAAGTATTATATTTTCACCATGGAGAATTTAAATAATATAAAAAATTTTTTAAAAATAAAAATCACCTGCAATCCAATTACTCAGAAAGAACCATCCTGAATATCTTGTGTTTCCTTCCAGTCTTTTTAGCTATAAAATATATGATGTAATGTTTATGTTACCAAATACCTGTTTACAGGCATCAAGGGAGACATAAAGTTAAAAATGAAACTGCCTGGGCATTTGTAGGACTAGAGTCTTACCTCAGGTTTCCATTTATGCTTAAGACAGAAACAGAAGATTAAGTGCTTCCCCAGAAGGTGAGTCCCAGGGTCAAAAGGAACATTACACTTGTCTCTAGGGTTTTAAAAAGAAGAGCATATTTGGCATCAGATGATAGCACAATGTCTTTCATCAGATAATAGGGGATTTTTCTCAAGAAACAATTTCTGATTCCAGCACAGGTGTGTTTTTGGAAAGCCTATTCCTCTTTTCCGTTGTTGTTAATTTCAGACATTAGCTTACCCTCTATGGCAAAATTTACATCCTCATTAAAAAACAATATTTAGGCTGTGAACGGTGACCCATGCCTGTTATCCTAGCACTCTGGGAGGCTGAGGTGGGAGGATGTCTTGAGGCCAGGAGTTCAAGACCAGCCTGAGGAAGAGATCACTTGAGCCTGGGAGTTTGAGGCTGCAGTAAGCTATGATGATGCCACTGCACTCCAGTCCAGGTGACAGAGTGAGACTGTCTCCAAAAAAGAAAATATATATATATTTTTAAAGAGTCTTTGATATAAAAATAAAAAATACTGGAGTGCCTTTATGCAAAATGGATCTCTGGGAACTTATATTTCATCTGGAAGACCAGGACATTTTCTCAAGTATGTATGAAAATACATTATCACTATTATTTGAATTTTACCAAAGTTTGAGTTGCTGACAGAATGCTTGAAAAAAATTTCTGTCTATGGGGCATTCCTCTGAAATCTTTCCCTGTGGACTTGTACAAAGTGCTGACTTTCCCGAAACATATCCTGTGGAAAAATCCTGAACGGGAGCTCTTGGTGACTCCTGATGACATTACTGCTCTGATGAGGAGAATACTGGAGTAAAAACCTGCCTCTTTCAATTGGTTAAAATTCAGATGAGCACAGTTCTCAGCTCTCCATGTTATTCCTGTTAGTTTCTGCTGCTATTGCTCTGGAAGTTGTAAGTTTTGGTTCTTTCTTCTCTGAAGGAAACTCTGGGTGGTCCCTTGTAGTGAAGACATTGGCTTGTTTACCAAGGCTTAATGACAATGTCCTAGTAAAACAAAACAATAGGCAGCCCAGTTCTAATCTAAGCCAAGTCCATCATTTCATAAAACTCCAGATGGTGGCATGTGATACGATGAAGCAAGATGGAGCGGTGATTCTCAAAGTGTGGTCCCTGGACAGGCAGCGTTGGCATCACGTGGGACCTTATGAGACCGTGGGGCTCAGAAAATGATCCCCAAGGTTTGGCCCTTTCGCAAAGCAGCAAAGTCTCTCTGATGTTCTGTCCTCCTGCCTCTCACCCTCCCTTCTTGCCCAAGACAGGCTTTGCTGGGTTTCCCGATTCAGTCTATTACCTTTAGATCTTTTTGTCCAATCCCATTTCTATACAACTGCCCGTTCTTCGCTGACCTAAACATAAAAATAGATAGTTTTTCTGAGTCTTTGGGTCTTCATTTCTGAAGGCTCCTGTGTCACATAGAACTTTGATCAAACAAATTTGTTATGCCTTTTTCTTGCTAACCTGCCTTTTGTTATAGTCCACTGTGACTGTTTATGATGGGGAGAAAAGGTATCACACCTCTCCACCCCTACACACACATGCAAATGTTTGAGCCCCACCTCTGAATTACTGAAACTGAAACCCTGGGAGGGAGACCCAGGAAGCTCCTTTCAGCAAGCCTTCCTGGGGATTATTATGCATGCTAAAGTTTGCGAACCACTTGGGGGGTGGGTGGAGCAGGGGATAGAATACATCGCCAGAGGATGTAGGGTTTGCCATTCCAATAATTCCCTATTTTCCTGTTCCTCTCCAATTGAATAGTTCTGCGGGGCATTTGTAAGAAGAAAAATGTATTAAAAAGATGTCTGTGCCACCTCCCCTTTGTGCCCATCCCTCAAACAGGCTGTTGTTAAGCAGATTTGACAAATTATTCAAAGCAGATTTGAACAAATGCGTTCACAGAGAGTTCAGTTCAGAGAGGCAGCATTTCCCTTGTGGCTGGAAAGGTTCAGAGGCACCTTCTTTTCATCACTCACCTGTCCTGCTGTTCTTTTTCACTCTGGAAATACAGAACCTCCTGTTGACATACCAAATACAGATGGGTAGCATTCCTGAGCTGCCAGGTAGATCGGGACAGAAATACCACACACGATGATTTTCAGATCCCCTGGGGACAGTCCTTTTTGTTTTCCTGGATGACATCCCTCTCACCTGTGGGATTTGGAGTCAGCCTTTCTTGCTCTGCAGGCTTTGCCAGTTAACTGAGTTACTGATCTGTTCTAAACTTCAGCTTCCTCATTCATAAAATGAGGACTGGAATAGTTTCTATCTCATAGGATTGTGTTAAGCATTAGATAAAATAATTTAATACCCTTATCTCTTAATAGCATATTATTAAATAGTATATATTCAATAAATATTATTTGGCTTACCTCGGATTGACGATTGGGATATTAATATATTTCCTGTCACGATTTAATAAAAACTACGTTTTAAAGATTTTTATGGCCAGGTGTGGTGGCTCATGCCTGTAATCCTAGCATTTTGGGAGGCCGGGGCAGGAGGATGGTCAGGAGTTAGAAATCAGCCTGGGCAATAGCAAGACCCTGTCTCTACCAAAAAAAAAAAAAAAAAATAGAAAAATTATCTGAGTGTGGTGGCTCATGCCTGTAATCCCAGCTACTGGGGAGGCTGAGACAGGATCACTTGAGCCCAGGAGTTCGAGGCTGCAGTGACCTGTGATGACGCCACTGCACGCTAGCCCTGGCGACAGAACGAGACTTTGTCTCTAAATAAATAAATAAATAAAATAAACATTAATTAATATTGTTTGTATTCATTAATCCTCATATTTTCTATGGGACCCTGGCCCCCTTTTTATAAGTTGATGTCTTGTCCTAAGTCACTGAGAAAACAGACCATCGTGTGTGTGTTTGTCCTCAGTCACCTGCCCCTTCTCACCAGGTTCCTTTGTCCACTCACATCCCCACCCACTGGGGTCTGATATGGAGGCTGAGGGACTCTTTGTCACCCCCCTCCCCCTTCTTCCTTTTCTTTCTTCAGTTTAAGGCCAATTATTCACCTGAGCCTTTAACTCTTTCTCTTCTGCCTGATGCAGAGATTTTTACTTCCTTGCCCTCTTAGTCTATAAACTTGCTCAAATCTGTTCTAACAAAACAACAACAACAAAACAACAAAAGTCTAACCTGTCTCTGCCCTCCTCTTTCCATTCAAACTCCTGAAAAGGATTATCTGTATTTCTTTCTCCATTTTTCCTCAACACCACAGAAAACGTTTACATTAAAGTTGCCAGTGATCATGTTCATATAGTGAGATACATTGTTTCCCTTTACTGTGACTGTTCTCCAAAGACGCATCCTCTCAAAACTGGTCTTGTCAAATCTGGCAACTCTTTGGATGTTTCTCAATCAGACTAGTCATGCAGCATTATGTTGATGACTCCCAAGTTTGTTATCCATCTCCAACTGTCAGTGATCTGCCTGCATCTGTATTTGCAAACTCGTGTCTGAAACTAATCCACATACCCATCTGTTTCTCCTGCAAAATTTTCTATTTCCATTGGTAGAACCACCATGCATGAAGCTAGAAACTAGAGAATTGCCATCATTAGCCCCACTGAGGTATGATGATGTGCAAAGAATTAATGTTTGTGTCCCCTCCCTAGGGGGCCCTGCAGAGAGCCTTTCTCCTAGTTCAGGCATGGCAAAACCAGAGAATAAAAATGCCCACATTCTGGACTTCTAAGTCCACATGGTGCAGTCTGGTTTCAGATAGAAAATATTTTAAAGGAATTGTAATTAGACAGAACTAGCTTTGCCCTACTGCTCTTCTCCACTGTATATACTTCAGAGAGCCTTAGACGGGTAGAGAAGGAGGAGTTTGGAGTCCAAATAAGAGAATATAATGTGAGCGAAGGGGGCCTTGCATCTTGACTCTGCCTCAGAGTCCAAGATTTGGGAATGTGAGAGAATGTTCTATTTTAAGAGATATGAGAATAGAGAAAAATGTGTGCCTCACTTTCTAAATACAATCTTGGGTATGGCAAGCCATTAAGTAAAGCTGAGTTTACTCTGTGTCTGTACACAAGAGGTATAAGACAACCTCCAAAATTTCCATGGAAAATAACAATAGGATATTTTAAAATAAATTCATACAGGAGAACACTCATGTTCTCTGCTCCAAACTGCCTGATGCTCCCCCTCCATATAAATTCAGGAAAAAAAATAAACATTGGTTTGTTGCAGACCTCAGCTCTATGATTTAACTGTGCCCCTAGGGTGCCTGGGAGTGTCAGGCTTCTCTGGTCAACTTTCATACTTCAGGCACAATGGCTTGGTTTTTATCAGCTGCATTAGGAGCTGGAAGGAGGGACAATTATTTGGCTTGAAATTATAATTTGAAGAAAATAACTGCCCAGGTAGGAAAAAAAAAAAAAAAAAGAAAGAAAGAAAAATGGTCACTCTAGCCCAGGCAACAAAGCAAGACTCAGTCTCAAAAAAAAAAAAAAAAAAGAAGAAGAAAAAGAAAAATGGGGCGGGGTGCCGTGGCTCACACCTGTAATCCTAGCACTCTGGGAGGCCGAGGCGGGTGGATCACTCAAGGTCAGGAGTTCGAGACCAGCCTGAGCAAGAGCGGGACCCCGTCTCTACTAAAAATAGAAAGAAATTATATGGACAACTAAAATATATATAGAAAAAATTAGCCAGGCATGGTGGCGCGTGCCTGTAGTCCCAGCTACTCGGGAGGCTGAGGCAGTAGGATCGCTTGAGCCCAGGAGTTTGAGGTTGCTGTGAGCTAGGCTGACGCCATGGCACTCACTCTAGCCCGGGCAACAAAGTGAGACTCTGTCTCAAAAAAAAAAAAAAAAAAATAAGAAAAAGAAAAATGGAAGCCATTGGCCACAGGTAAAAGTGGAAATGATGATTCATCACTTTTTCCACCATTAAGTAACTTTTGAGAGTCCAGAATTTCTACTGACATTTACAAATTTGTCAATAGACAAATTTTAGCTTAATTAGTAGGGGATGAAATATGTGAAATGGTTTGATTCCCCAATCTGACCATGCACCATAGATGGATGACATTGCCAGAGAGCAAGGAGGTGAGCAGGCCTGGAGAAGGGATGGCGCCTGAATATGTTGTCTACTTGTGTTTCCAAAGATTCTGGACGTCAGAGTTTGGGCTTTTAAGGCACTGCTCTTTAAACCTGTGGCTTCATGTTAGGATAGTCAAGAGTTCTTTGTCTAGGATTTAACATATTCTTCATATAATAGACTGTTCATCCATGGAGAGTAGCTCCCTACTATAATCAAAAGCAATTGCAAAAATATCACTGGAAATGCATCTTAAAATTCTGAGATGATATGTACCTTCCCAGCCTGATATGCATGAAAAATAGCCTCCCTTTCAGGACTGATGATACTGAATGTCCAGGATGGAAAACCTTTTTGAGATAAAGTAGCTAAATTATGTCCACTTCTCTAAATATTTGCCAGAGGAAGAAATAATTTTTTTTATTTTCATGCTCAGGCTTTACATATTTTGTGTATAATAATTTTAGAAAATCTTTCCAATTTTTTTCTTCCTATTTTTGTCCCTGAATGGTACTACTGCAGTTCTAATCCCACTCCAGCCATGAATTGGTCAGAAACGCAGTATTTTTAGGAAGGCATTGGTCTATTATAATTTTATTTTGGATATCTGTTTCTAAAGCAAAGCCTGGAAAAAAGCCTCTGTTCTCTAGAACACCCCAAACCTAAAAAAAAACCTAAGGTCTCTTGCAAATTTATTATCAATCCCAACCACTACCCCTGCTAAATGACTGCTCAAATTCAGCCCCTATCAAATGGTCACATTCCTGACTTACCTGCACCTGAGCAGCCTGCCAGCAAAGCCATGACATGCAGAGACCTTCTGTCCACATTTAGCCACCATGTACAGATCCCAAATGCCTCTCACCTTTCTGTTATTGCCAGGTCCTGTGTATCCCTAAGCACAAAAGTCAAGCTCTAGGAGTGATTCCGTAAAATTCTCTTCTCTTGGCTGGGATTAATAATAAAGTGGCCATCCCTTCTTCCATCTGAGTGTGAGGCTGGTATGTGAGGCCTGGGTAGGAAAGCATAGCCCCCCATCAACTCTCTCTGAAGGAATTCTATTACTTTTCTTGATCATTCTCCTTGCCTTTTATAGACATTTCATGGAGATGAGAAGCTAATAACAACAAAACTTCTTTCATAATCTCTTAGATGTCCTACATACAGCATCTAACCCTTCCTGTTTACAATTTTGGGATCCTCTGATAAAACTCCAAAACAAAAATTCAAATTTGTATCTAAGTACAATATATTTAGGCTTATTCCTATAATATTCACCTAAAATGAACACTAAGGTTATACTTTTGTGCCCATTAAGAGGAAATGAGAAAAGAAAAAAGAAAAAAACCTGTAATGAACACCTGAAAAAGTTTTCATAAGATCTGCCACACTTCTAAAACTTTGAATTCCCTCTCTCTAATTGTGTGCAAATGAGTACATAGGATTGTTAACATTAGGTTTGCTTCTTGCATACACTAAAAAATGCATACATAGTTTTTCTGTGAGAGCCGAGAAGGCTCCTACATTGTCCACTAGGAAGCAGAATCGTGCCTGTAGGGCTTTCTCAGAAGCTTGCCTCCTGACACTGATTTTTTGCTTTGGCTCCTATCTCTTCCATACCTTTTGGAGAGACAGAAAGACGTACATCTGGAAAATATAAGGATCTTTTCCACCAGTTTGCTCTTAGCAATTTTTCCTCAGTAGCTTCTTCTCAAGTATTTTTCCACAGCAAAATACTCTTAAAGTATATTTTACTTTCCTTCTATTTTCCAAACAGTGACATATGTGAAAGAATATGCCAGCAAATCTGTTTTGTATCTTCTGTGGTGTGCGTGGCCCCATGGTGAGTGTGCATTTTTTGCATACTGAAACATCACTTCAAAGACACACCTGAGTTGGCTGTACTCGTCTGACTGGAAAATCTATGCTCACTGAGGAATCAAGGTTTCTGCTAAAAAGAAAGTCACACTCACTTTGGAAGGATTAGCAGCAGATGGCAGATTGGTACCAGTGGAGGTAAAACTGGTCAGTTTCTAATATTTTGGTTGATGTTACCCTATTCTGTTTTGTAAATTTCTTTTTGTCTCTACTTTTCTTCACTTTGTATATCACTGTTACTGTATTCCTTATACGTTGCTGTGTCATGTCTGAAACATGGCTTAAAAGCCAAGACTTCAGTCAACCTTTCCCTGACAAAGCTCTAAGGCAGCTGTCATCTTACTTTCTTAAACTCTCCCACCCCCATGCTTTCTCTTTTGTTGTGTGTTGTATACCTCCACCACTAAATTGGCTCATGATTAAAATATTACTTACCACCTAGAATAACTAAAATTAATTTAATACACGTTGACTCAAATGATGCAATCTAATTTTTCTTCTATAAAATCAGCATTGCCCAGGCGAGGTGGCTCTCACCTGTAATCCTAGTGTGCTGGGAGACTCCGTCTCAAAAAAAAAAAAAAAAACAAAAAATCAGCAAATACTTTTTTTTTTTTTTTTTGAAACAGGGTCTTGCTCTGTGGCCCAAGCTAGAGTGCCATGGTGTCATCATAGCTCACTGCAACCTCATATCCTGGGCTCAAGGGATCCTCCTGCCTCAGCCTCCCAAGCAGCTGGGACTAAAGACGTGCACCACAATGCCAGGCTAATTTTTCTGTGTTTTTTTTTTTTTTCTTTTTTTTGGAGACAGAGTCTCGCTCTGTTGCCTGGGCTGGAGTGCCGTGGCATCAGCCTAGCTCACAGCAACCTCAAACTCCTGGGCTTAAGCAATCCTTCTGCCTCAGCCTCCCAAGTAGCTGGGACTACAGGCATGTGCCACCATGCCCAGCTAATTTTTTCTATATATATTTTAGCTGTCCAGATAATTTCTTTCTATTTTTAGTAGAGACGGGGTCTCGCTCTTGCTCAGGCTGGTCTCGAACCCCTGAACTCAAACAATCCACCCGCCTCGGCCTCCCAAGTGCTAGGATTATAGGCGTGAGCCACCACGCCCGGTCTAATTTTTCTGTTTTTTGTAGAGTTGAGGTATTGCTCTTGCTCAGGTTGGTCTTGAACTCCTGGCCTCAAGCAATCCTCCTGCCTCCACCTCCCAAAGTGCTAGGGTTATAGGCGTGAGCCATAGTACCTGGCTCAAATCAGCAAACAAAATTAAAGATTGATTATATCAATGTGTAGGGAAATTGGCCTACTTTGATTTCGTTTCTTTGTTTTTTTGTTTTTTTTGTTTTTTTGAGATAGAGTCTCGCTTTGTTGCCCGGGCTAGAGTGCTGTGGCGTCAGCCTAGCTCACAGCAACCTCAAACTCCCGGGCTTAAGCAATCCTACCGCCTCAGCCTCCAGAGTAGCTGGGACTACAGGCATGCACCACCATGCCCGGCTAATTTTTTTTACATATATTTTAGTTGGCCAGATAATTTCTTTCTATTTTTAGTAGAGACAGGGTCTCACTCTTTCTCAGGCTGGTCTCGAACTGCTGACCTTGAGCGATCCACCAGCCTCGGCCTCCCAGAGTGCTAGGATTACAGGCGTGAGCCACCGCGCCCGGCCCAAAATTGGCCTACTTTGGATAGAACTGTAAATTGGTATCCCCCTGCTTGAATGTCCAAGTCTAAAAAAACACATACACAAAAAGGAAAGACCTCTTTCACTCAAAGAAGACTGTTTGTTGTGGCCAGCCACAGCTATACTCAACCCCTGGGACATGCTTCCAACCATAGCTAGATTCTGTAATGCACAAATATTCTCATTTCTCCAGGTCATAGCAGGATTAAATCCACCCATCACACTTGGACAATAGCTGATTCAAATTAGGACTGGTACAGTGATATGTACCTGTAGTCTCAGCCATTTGGGAGGCTGAGGCAGGAGGACTGCTTGAGCTAAGGAGTTCAAGGCTATAATGTGCCATGATTGCACCTGTGAATAGCCACTGCATTCCAGCCTGGGCAGTATAGTAAGACCCTGTCTCTGCTGGGCGCAGTGGCTCACGCCTGTAATCCTAGCACTCTGGGAGGCTGAGGCGGGCAGATCGTTTGAGCTCAGGAGTTCAAGACCAGCCTGAGCAAGAGCAAGACGCCATCTCTACTAAAAAAAACAGAAAGAAATTAGCTGGACAACTAAAAATATATAGAAAAAATTAGCCGGGCATGGTGGCACACATCTGTAGTCCCAACTATTTGGGAGGCTGAGGCAGGAGGATTGCTTGAGCCCAGGAGTTTGAGGTTGCTCTGAGCTAGGCTGACGCCATGGCACTCTAGCCCAGGCAACAGAGCGAGACTCTGTCTCAAAAAAAAAAAAAAAAAAAAAAGACCCTGTCTCTATTAAAAACAATTTAAAAAATAAATTATACCTGAATGTCTATATTGTTCCTAGATACCGTCAGGGATAAATCCATCACAAACTTTCCCCTCTTTACAAGGGTTACCTCTGACAGTGCAAAGCTCTCTTTAAGCATGGGAAATTTTGCATAATCTCATGAGTCCTCTAACCCACCAATTGAACAATTCACCTTCTTGTTGTAAAGCCCCTATTTTCACTTCTATCCCCCACCGGTTTTAGATTCCAGGACACAGCTCTATAATCAGTCTGCACTTCTCTTGCTCCTTCCTTTCTCAATCCTGCCTACCTTGCCAACCTCTAACCCTGTATGATTATCCCCAGATTTGAAATAGGTGCTCAGAGGAGGGGCTGCTCAGGGACTTGTCCAAAGAAAAGTAAGAGAAGAGCCATTTACTTTTGCACTTCTACCATGTATTATCTTTTTTTCCCTAGTATCTTGTCGTAGGAGAATACTTTTCATGTTCTTAAAATTAATTCTATAACAGTAACATGCAGCTGGTCGCAGTGGTACATGCCTGTAGTCCCTTGCCTCTTGGGAGGCAAGAGGAGTGCCTGAGCCTAGGAGTTTGGAATTACAGTTTGCTATGGTCGCCCCTGTGAATAGCCACTGCACTCTGGATAACATAGCAAGACCTTGTCTCTAAACAAAATTAAAATGCAAACAATATGAAAGAACACAAAACAAAAAGCGAAAAGCCTCTTCTTCCATCCAATCCCAGACTGATGCAGTAGTGGGTGCCACTGTTAATGGCTTCTTGGATCGTTTTAGAAAATTCTTACCTAGGCAGAGTCAAGTCTAAAGTTAGCACTGTATTTCAATCTGTTCCTGGATCTAAAAAATTAAATTTTTTCAATTAAAAATATAAGATTAGCATTGTACACCTTTTTCCTACCAGTGTCTATTATATTGTAACATTATCTCACACGTGTTAACATTTGCTACTAAGGGAAACATAGCTCCTCCCCAGTGCATTTGAAAAATTCCAGCTGGTCAAGAAGTGTTGGAAGTAAAATTGATGAAAAAAGAGGGACAAATGTATTATGAACACAGTCACACTTGTTTTTAAAAACATACTCATTTAGTGAGAACCAGTAAGTGCTGTTAATCAGGATTTGAAATTATACACACTAGAAAACTTCCTAGGTAATAATGTTCACGCTGAGGAGACCCGGTATCTGGGTGATGAAAGTGGTGATAAATGACCTCAGCTTTGCAATTCAGTCGTAGATGGACTTTGCAATATTGCACAGTTTCAACTTCTTCATAACAATAATGATTTCTTCTTTCCGGGGTTGAAGTGATGATCAAATGAGATAATACATGAAAAATGCTCTGTAAATTATACAGTACTCTAAGAAATATTTGCTCTATTTTTTTTTTTTTTTTTAAAGAGACAGGGTCTGGTTATGTTTCCCAGGCTGGACTCAACCTCTGGCCTCAAGTGATTCTCCAGCCTCCTGTGTAGCTGGGACTACAGGCTTGAGCCACTGCACCTTGCTCTTCTTGCTGTCGTCTTAATTCTTTCCAAATGAGATTCCTCTGACAGAATAGAAAAGAAGGTCTTTAAGTTGTTTCTGCTCTGTGGGAAAAACTAAGGAGACATAAATAATCATACGTAGTGTCTACTACAACGTGATAACTGCAGCTGTAGTTCTGGCAATACAGGCCTTTCTGTGAAGAGATTTAAACAATTTCTAATAATGTCGTGAGTATAGGTGCATGAGGGCATGTGGGTATATTTAGGTTGGGTCAGGGAAAAAATGAGGCACTAAATGGTTTTGTGTTGCTTGATGACTTAGGATATAGGGGAAAAAAGCCAAAAACAAACAAAAAAAATAAGTAGTTTTGTGATATTGACTGGGTTATACAAAAAGGGAAAGCCATGGTGACACAATTAAGAGCAATGTCCCCACGTTATCTCTAATGAGTCCCCTTTCTAAACATGTTTGACAAGACATATAATGTTGAGCTCACTATAAACTTTTTTTTATCCCCAGCAACTCTCGGAATGTCTATAATTCAGCTTCTAAATCTTCCTTCATATTCCTTTCTCTTTTCATTCAAGCCAGTGTTTTGTCTGCATACAAGAAAGGTGGAATAATAAGTGATTGATATCTTTTCTTTTTTAATTTTGGCTTTATTTAAATTCTGCCCAGAATGTGTCCATGAGGGATTTGCTGACACATCTCCTTGTCTTCTCCATTCCCACTTTGTTCTCTTCAGTTTGGTAGTATTTTTGACCCTCATCACAGAATAATACTTTATGTATAATGAAAAAGAGGAGAGAAAAAGAAGAAATGAAGTTAGTGATGATTATGAGGAATTTCATATTCAGAGTAGCTATAAATAAATTCCAGTTAGGGTTGAGCAGATATACCACGTAGGTAAACAGAACACATATTTTAGAATCTAACTCAATGGAGGAGGCAGCAGACTATTTGACATAAAAAGATGAGGGTAGGCCAGGCGTGATGGCTCACGCCTGTAATCCTAGCACTCTGGGAGGCCAAGGTGGGAGGATCACTTGAGGTCAGGAGTTCGAGACCAGCCTGAGCAAGAGCAAGACCCCATCTCTACTAAAAATAGAAAAATTAGACGGGTGTGGTGGCACGTGCCTGTAGTCCCAGCTACTCGGGAGGCTGAGGCAAGAGAATCGCTCGAGCCCAGGAGTTTGAGGTTGTAGTGAGCTAGGCTGGCACCACTGTACTCTACCCAGGGTGACAGAGTTAGACTCTTCTCAAAAAAAAAAAAAAAAAAAAAGATTAGGGTCAAAAAGAAAAATATACAGAGGAATACTATGTACCTTCTGTATTAATTAAAATCAAAACTGTTTCTCGTAGTGCATTTAATTTTTTAAAGATTTCACTATCTTGACTGAATAAAGTTGTAAACTCCAAGTAAAAAATAAAAATCCAAAGAAAAGAAATAAAAGAAAATAGAAAATCATTATCATAATAAAAGGTAACACTTGTATGCTTATTCTGTGCCAGGTACAAATTTAAGAGTGTTACACGTGTTAATTTTTAAAATCCCCACAACACCCCTCTGAGGTAACTATTTATTACCTCATTCACTTTACACATGAGGAAGCCGAAGCTCAGAGAGGTTAAGTAACTTTGCCCATGAGACACAGCTAGAAAGGGGCTGGGCCTGGGTTTCACGCCAGCAGTCTGATCCTAGAGCCAACAAGAACTCTAATCACAACCCTAAATGCCACTCAGATGACATTATTGGAAAATTCCAGGAAAATCTGTTTCACAATATTACCTAAAGGCTTGACATCATCCTCTCTGTTGTCCAGAAGGCCAGTCTCTCTTGTGCCTTTGATGCTGTGTCATTTCCTACAGTTCTTATCAAACACAGGCAGTATTGAATGCATGATCCTCTTAAATCTTAGTTTACTGGGGCTACATAATAGCCCAAAATATAGACAGATTTTAATGATTATTAAGTATCTATGTTTGGCATTTTAAGTGGTTTAAAAATCCTCCCAATTAACTAAAAGCTATTATGTGCCCAGGACTCTTCTTAGCACTTCGGGTGAACTCATTCAATCCTTACAATAAGCCGTGGGGGAGGGGCTGTTGTCACTCAAGAGCCACAGAAGGCAAGCACAGCTGTCCCACAGCAGCGCTGGGACCAGGACCCAGGCACGCCAGCTCCGGATTCTGCCTCACTAGCAAACAAAAAAGTGAAATTATTACAGAAAGAAAGAAAAACCCACGTAATTAAAAACAAGGAGTTTGAAAGCCAAGGATTTACTAATCATTATTAAAATATGGTATCTGGTGAGGAAGAAAATAGACAAGTATAACACTTCTCCCCCACTATTAAAATATCAAGTTAAATTTATTATTGACATAAAGTCTTTAAAAAATAAGGAATATTTGTAATTATCATGCAAGATTGTGAAAAGATGATAAGCAGCAAAAATTTGGAACTAGCTGATGTTTCTGAGAATAAACTTATGCCTTCCATTTTGTGTCACGAGGACGGTGCGAGCCTTAGGGCCATGCTGAGGGTGGGTGGCCCAGAGACTTCCTCCCCTGGCACTGCTTTTTAAGACACTCTGTCCCCATTTACAGCTGGGAGCATCCAGCCACTCTGACGGACTTGTGAAAAGCTCTGAAAGAGGACAAAAGAATAAAAAAAATTTTTAGAGATTCTCAAAACTCTTCATGATGCAGTTATTGGTCAAAATTAATTATTTTCTCCAGAAACCTTCAATTTTGAAAGAAAGAAACCGCTAAACATATTGACTACAATCCAAACCTTAATGCTCTGCCCAGAATTGAAATTAAAAAAAAAAAATCAGTATGTTTTTCTTAATATGAAATGCTTCAGTAAAATGTACCTATTATAAAACGTTCAACCACACAGAAAAGTACACAGAATAAAGACAGTTTGTGTTTCTGTAAGACAACTCATCACTAGCTAGAACAAGACTAAACAACTGAACTCCCATTTAAAGAAAAGTCCTGGGCAAGGCATCATAGCTCACACCTGTAATTCTAGCACTTTTGGAGGCCAGGGTGGGAAGATAATTGGAGGCCAAGAGTTCAAGACCAGCCCGAGCAACTTAGTGAGAACCTCCATCTCTACGAAAAATAAAACAAATTAGCCAGGCCCGATGGCTCGAGCTTGTGTCCCAGCTACTGGGGAGGCTGTGACAGAATAGCTTGAGCCAAGGAGTTGGAGGTTGTAGTGTGCTATGATGATGCCACTGCACCCTAGTCGGGGAACAGAGTGAGACCCTGTCTCAAAAAAAAAAAACAAAAGTCCTCATGTAAATATTTCTTTAATGTATAATTGTAATGCTGCTATTGACATTTTTATTCCTCTAGATAAACTGATTCTTTCTTTTTCCTGGAAGTTTCACATGTATGTCTCAAACTTCCCATTTTCCCCTATCCCAAAGCTGAAAATATCTCTTGCCAGCCTAGGAGGCAACACAGTATGGGCTTTCAAAATGTAAGCATTGAAATCAGACATCTTGTGCTGAGCCCAGCTCCCTCACTTGCTACGTGACTTTGAACAAGTTATTCAACTTTTCTGAGTTCCAGTTTATTAATGTGTAAAAGGAGGATAATGTTAGCACTTACCAAGGGGTATGTTGAATCCAAACTATATTAACTATGATGTCAGTGCATACTAATTACTCAATGTTAGTGATTATTAATATGGTAATTATTTCAAAATTACTGTTGAGTCATTTTCCAGAGATCAGAGAACATTTGGAGCTACCAAAGTTGTCTAGGAGAAACTCAGAGACAATAAATGTGGTTTAATTCCCACGGGTTTTTTGTTTGTTTGATTTTGAGACAGGGTCTCCTTCTGTTGCCCAGGCTAGAGTGCAGTGGCATCATTACAGCTCACTGCAGCCTCCCGAGTAGTTGGGAGGACAGGAGCACACCACCACACCCAGCTAATTTTTCTTATTTTTTATAGAGACAGGTTCTCACTAAGTTGCCCAGGCTGGTCTTGAACTCTTGCCCTCAAGAAAATCCTCCCACCTCGGCCTCCCAAACCGCTGGGATTACAGGCATGAGCCACCAGGCCTGGTCCACAGTCTTTCTATTATGAGACATTGGATGGGTTCTTAGGGGATTGTTCTTTCAAACCAATGGCACGTGTGAATTTGTTTCTATTACCATAACAAATTCCCTCTGGATAATCCCAGTTCTCAATGCCCCTTCTCCATAGAATAGGCATTTACTTTTCCTCCTTTTATTCTAGGTGTCAAATTTTCTCACAGTTATATCCTAAGAATGAGTTCTTATTTGGCACTTAATTATATAAACACAGCATATGGAGTAAAATACTGTTTCTTAATGTTTTATAATTTTTCTCTGTTGTAAGGAGATTTTAAAAACATAGAATTCCAGGCCAGGCGTGGTGGCTCAGCCCTGTAATCCCACCACTCTGGAAGGCCGAAGTATGAGGATCGCATGTGGACAAGAGTTCTAGACTAGCCTTAGCAAGAAAGAGACCCTGTCTCTACTAAAAATAGAACAAATTAGCCAAAATTAGGGTGGTGGCACCTGCCTGTAGTCCCATCTACTTGGGAGGCTGAGGCAGGAGGATCACTTGAGCCCAGGAGTTTGAGGTTGCTGTGAGTTAGGCTGATGCCACAGCACTCTAGCCCAGGCAACAGAGCGAGACTCTGTTTCAAATAAAAAAACACATAGAAATCCCCCAAAACTCACCCCATATTTACTGAATAAGAATCTTTAGGATAAGGCACATAATAGAAATCAGTATCTTTGCCTATTAGCATTAATATATATTGAGGACAAGTCTGGAATTATCATGAATTTAACACCTTTTCAATTAACATATATCTCTTACCTCCTCCAAGAATATACAATTAACTCTGTTCATTTTCTTGAATTCTGAGAATTAACCAGAATGTACATCAGCATAAGGGCTGGGTGCAGTGGTTCACACCAGAAATAGAAAATGTAAGAAATATAGACAATCAAAAACATTAGAAAGAAATACTTGTTGCCACTTCTATTAGCCAAGAAAAAAGAAACTCTTTTAACATTTTGACTTATATTCTTCTAAGTTGCTCATATACGTATTTGATATCTACTGGATAGGTTGTGAGTGAATGAATATTTATTGAATTCATATGTTTTTATAAAAAATGAGTAATTCCACAAACAGCGTTTTTTAAATCAGTACAACAGAAATGGAACAGAAAACAGAAATGGAACATTTATTGATACTTCAAACACTAAGCAGGTAGGGTGAGAGAGTCGCTAGAAACCCAGCAAGTTCCACCCCACCCCCATTTCTCCAAAGTGGCCTGGCCAACAGGAATCTTGGGGGGAACACCGGGACAAGAGGACCGGGCAGCGACGTCTCGGGTCTGGACTCCTGCTGCGTCTTCGGCCACCTCTCCTCTTGCCCTTGGGTGGACCCCGAGCAAAACACCAGTCAACACCGATGGGCTGTCCCATCAAATCCTGGCCACTGAGTCCCTCCACGGCAGCCTGGGCCTCCCGGCATGTTTCGTTCTCCAGTAGCGCGTAGCCCTGCAGGTATCCGGTTCTCCTGTCCGGGTTGAGGTGGACGTTTTTTACTTCCCCGTATTCTGCGAATTTGTCGTGGGCGTCGTCTTCAGTGGCTTCCTCGTGGACTCCGGTGACAAAGAGAATCCAGCCTTCGACGGAGCGCTGTGGTCCGGGTTCATGACCGTCCTGCTCCACGCTGTCATAATGCTCCCGCATCCGCGCTCGCGACCCCTCTTGGGAGCCAAAGCCTCCACCCTTCCGAGTTTTCGCTTTTTCTTTCAGCTTGTGAATCCTCTCGTCCGCATCCTCATCCGTGGCGAAATCCTCACCCCCGGCCTCGTGGAGAGCCAGCACATCCGCCATCGTGCCACCTTCCTTCCGGCTCCCTGTCGTCTGTGGACTTTGGAGGCTTCAAGGTTCACTTAACCCCTTAGAGCTGGGCGCGGTGGCTCACGCCTGTAATGCGATCCCTCTGGGAGGCCCGAGGTGGGAGGATTGCTTGAAGCCAGGGGTTCAAGAGCAGCCTGAGCAACAGCACGGCCCCGTCTCCACAAACCAATAGAAAAATTACCCAGGCATGGTGGCGCGCCTGCAGTCCCAGCCACTTGGGAGGCTGAGACAGGAGGATCCCTGAAGCCCAGGAGTTTGAAGTGGCAGTGAGCCATGATGACACCACTGCACTCTAGCCTGGGTGACAGAGCAAGACCCTGTCTCAGAAAATAAATTAATCAATCAATCAATTCATCAGCATAGGTTCTGAGCCATTAAAATAATTGCATTATGGAGGCAAATAACAAACGAGCTGCTTTTCTGAAAGCAAAAATTGTCTAAGGATTTCACATCAATGTTACCGCCCCGGAATCCAAAAATTCTAAATCTTTTGGCTTTATTTCCATTGTCCAATAATCTAAACGGTGTGAAAAAGACACACCGTTCTTGATTCTCCAAAACTTCTTCCCACAGGGGGCTCTACGCCCAGCGCTACTTTTTGTTTGTTTGTTTGTTTGCTCAAGGTAAGAGAGGATGACCTTGATCTCCAGTGTTGACTTACTTGGTGCACCAGATGCAAAGCGTAGCAAACGGTTTCACATCTACTTGTTTCTTTTTTTGTAAACAGGCCTAGATCCTTTATTAGAGCCAGATTGATACTTAGCAAGAAGTGTGTACTGATGGTATCATCATGCTCAACACCTATCAGTGATTTAATCCAGAGAGGGAAGGTGTGCTCACCTGAGGTGCTTTAAACACTAATGCTTGGGCCAAGCCTTCTCTCCCTCCCTGCCTCCCTCCATGTCCTGATTAAATTGTTCTCAGGTGTGTCCTGGGCTCCGTAGTGGATTCTAATGTGCAACAATGGTTGAGAACCACTGGTATCAGCACAGTCTGTTATCAGTGTGCGTGTTGAGAGAGTGTCTGATACAGTACCTAGAAAGTTACTAAATGATTGGTACAATGGCTGCCTCTCCACTCGGTACACTTTTTTTTTTTTTTTTTTGAGACAGTCTTGCTCTGTTGCCCGGGCTAGAGTGAGTGCCGTGGCGTCAGCCTAGCTCACAGCAACCTCAAACTCCTGGGCTTAAGCGATCCTCCTGCCTCAGCCTCCCAAGTTCTGGGACTACAGGCATGTGCCACTATTCCCAGCTAATTTTTTTTTTGTATATATATTTTTAGCTGTCCAAATCACTTCTTTCTATTTTTAGTAGAGATGGGGTCTCACTTAAATACCTATTAAACATCTAAGCAGAAAGGTGAATTTGGAATTCGATTTAGGTCTGGAGATATTAATAAAAATCATGACATAATCTCCACCTGAGTTGTGTTAAGAACCTTGAGATTGGAATACCTGGATTAGGGTGTAGGTAAAGGAGATAAAGGTGTAGGGATTTAGCTGGGAGGGATTCAAAAAGCCCAAGATCAGGGAGGGGTAGTGGGAAAGGGAAGGAACAATCCAAGAGATCTTTGAAAGAGCAGCCATTGACTTAGAGGGAAACCCAGGAAGGGATGGTATCCTAGAAGTCAAAAGAAGAAAGTTTGTCAAGGTGGAGAGAGTTTCTGCTACTTCAAAAGCCCCTGATAAATCACGTAAGTAAGATTGGGAATTGGGAATTGGCCATTAGATTTTTGCCTTGTTAAGAACATTAATTTGTAACTGACGGGAGAGATGTCTGTAGGGGTTGGATGGGGATGCCTGATTGGAATAAATTCAAGAGAGAATGAAGGGAGAATAATCACTAACATACAAACAGCAAATTCAGAGAACTCTTTAGGAGAGTTTTGCTGTAAAAGAAAATGGAAAGTAGGATGGTTGCGATAGAGGGATGTGAGATTCAAGAAGTTTTTTATTTGTTTGTTTGTTTGTTTTTCCCTAACAAAACTTGTACCAGTTAGGAGACTCTAGCAATTGTACAGATACCTCAGTCTCTCCCAACCATTAATTTGCTTTCTGTGTGTATGGATTTGCCTATACTGGAAATTTCATATGAATGGAATCATACAATATATGACCTTTTTGTGTCTGGCTTCTTTCATTTAGCATGTTTTCAGTATTCATCCATGTTAAGCATGAATCGGTTTTTTTTTTTTTCTTTTTTGGTGACTAAATAATATTCTATTGTGTGGATACACCATGCTTTGTTTATCCATTTACCAGTTGATGAACGTTTGGGTTGTTTGCATTTTTTGGCTATTATGAGTAGTCCTGCTATGAACAAGTGTTTATGTGGACATAAATTTTTGGTTTTCTTGGGTGTAATATCAAAGAGACTGATTACTGAGTCATGGTAACTCTTTATAGAAAAACAGATTTTTCTTTGTTGAGATGATCACATGGTTTTTGTGCTTTATTCTATTCATATGATATATTCCGTGATTTTTCATATTTTGAATCAGTCACACATTTCTGGAATAAAGCTCACTTGGTTATGGTATATAATCCTTTTTAATATGTTGCTGGATTTTGGATTGCTAGTGTTTTGTTAAAGTTTTTTTCTCCATATGCATAAGTGATGGTAAACTATCATTTTCTTTTGGGCAATATCTCTGGTTTTGGTAATTGTGATGGTGAGTTTTTTTGGCAACTTGGCTAGGCTACTGACCCCATTATTCATTCCAACAGTAGGTGCTCCTGGCATTTTTTAGATGGAATTAAACTTTGTATCAGTTGACTTTAAGTAGAAGGGATTATTCTAGATAATTTGAGTAAAGCTGATTCAATCAGTTAAGGCTTTTTGGCAGTAGAGCTGAGGCTTCCCTGAAGAGAGCAGAAGAGTTCCGGCCTGCCCTTCCTGACGGTTGCCCCGAGGATTTCCGACTTGTGGAGGCAGTTCCCACAACTGTGTGAGCTAATTCCCCACGTTAGATTTCTTAATATGTGACTGAAACACAGGGTAATAATACTAACCTCATAGAATGAGTTGGAAAGTGTTCCTTGTAAGATTTGTTTTTCAATCGATGAAATTCATTCTACTCTGTATGTTATTGGAAATTGGTCTTCTATCTCAAATATGTCTGGGACATTTTTCCATGTTAATTTTTATTGACCTACTTATACTTTTTTTTTTAACTGCTGCATTATATTTCATAGTATATACATGAATGTTTTAGCTTGGCAGATTTGAACCTTAGTTCAAATCTTCACTATAGATCTTAATAGCAGTGTGGTTTGGGCTGCTCTTTTTCTTTTTCTTTTTTTTCCTCTCTTTTTTTTTTGGACAGAGTCTCACTCTGTTGCCTGGGCTAGAGTGCTGTGGTGTCAGCCTAGCTCACAGCAACCTCAAATTCCTGGGCTCAAGTGATCCTCCTGCCTCAGCCTCCCGAGTAGCTGGGACTACAGGCACACACCACCATGCCCAGCTAATTTTTTCTATTTTTAGTTTGGCTAATTTCTTTCTATTTTTAGTAGAGATGGTGGTCTCACTCTTGTTAAGGCTAGTCTCGAACTTCTGAGCTCAATCAATCCTCCTGCCTCGGCCTCCCAGAGCCACCGCGCCCAGCCTCTCTCTCTTTCTTTAGGCTCATTATTCGTCTTCTAGGGACGAGAGTAGAATTGTGATTGGATGAAACTTGGGACTTATGTGTTTGTGCTCTTTCTGTGGTGCTCCCTATTCTCCAATGTCTGCATCCCCTTGCATGGTTTCAAATCTGCTTTTGTTTTGTTTTGTTTTGTCTCCTCTTGAATAAACCTTGATCTTGGAATTTTGTTGAGGAAAAAAGAGGAGGGAAAAAAAAAACTCCATGATTTTAGTAGCCGGAACACAATGTGCCCTATTGCAATCATTTGCGGCCAGAGATCCTCAGTGAAAATTAAATTTTTTCTGCTAATGGTTATGATTTCAGTGATAACCGAGTACAGGTTCAATCATAGCAGAGTCGAACAGCTAAACAGGAAGAGAGGTTTTATTTATATGAAGAATATGTAACTCCTGAATCAGAGATGGAGAATGAAATGTGTGTTTGTATTTATTTTTTCTTCTGCCTGCCAGATCTTACTATTGATCTTACTAGCAATGTGGTTTGGGCTGCTCTTCTTTTTCTTTTTTTTTTTTTTTTAATTAGGCAGAAATTAGGCAGGCTGTGTGTACTGTAGCTAATTAGAAAAAGTAGATTCCACCTAAGAGGGCAAGCACTCCTCACATCCAGCCAATTGTTGATTACATTGGAATTTAGGCCCACTAATTTCAGATTTTTTAATCTGAAAATTTGAATTTTGATATAGATTCTCTTGATTTTTTTTTTTAAAGCATTGGCCATAAATTCAAAATTCTGTTTAAAAAATATCACTTCACAATAAAAATAAAACTCGTCCATTGGCTGATTTCTGCCCAAAGCTACCATTTGCAACTTCTTGCTTAGTGATCTCATTCATTTCATGGCTTCAGTTATCAATCCCAGTCATCCCTCGTTATCCACAGGGGGTTGGCTCCAGGAATCCCTTCAGATGCCAAAATTCACTGATGCACAAGCTGCTTATACAAAATGGCATACAATTTGCACATAACCTATGTACGTATGGGTATCCTCCCATATACTTTGAATCATCTCTAGATTACTTATAATACTTAATACAATGTAAATACTATGTAAATAGTTATACTATATTGTTTAGGGAATAATACCAAAAAAAGTCTGTAATGTGTTCAGTACAGACACAACTATTCTATTTTTATTTCCAATTTTTTTAATTTTTATAGATTTAGGGAGTACAAGTACAGTTTTGTTCCCTGGCTACATTGTGTTCCCTGGCTGAGTAGTATTGTGTAGTGGTGAAGTCTGGGCTTTCAGTGTACCCATCACCCCAATAGTGTACATTGTACCCGATAGGTAATTTTTCATCTCTCATCCCCCTCCACCACCCTCCCACCTTTTGGAGTTTTCAATGTCTATTATTCTGCTCTGTATATCCATGTGATCCCGTTATTTAGCTCCCACTTACAAGTGAGAACATGTGGTATTTGACTTTCTGTTTGAGTTATTTCACTTAGGATAATGGCTTCCAGTTCTATCCATGTTGCTGCAAAAGACAGGATTTAATTCTTGTTTATGGCTGAGTAGTATCCATGGGGTGTGTGTGCTGCCATAAACATCCAAGTGCAGGTGTCTTTTTTGTATAATGATTTATTTTCCTTTGGGTAGATGCCCAGTAGTGGGGTTCCTAGATTGAATGGTTCCTATTTTCAGTTCTTTGAGAAATCTCGAAACTGTTTTCCATAGAGGTTGTACTAATTTACATTCCTGCAACCTTGCCAGTATCTGTTGGTTCTGCCTTTTTGATAATAGCCATTCTGATTGGTGTAAGATGGTATCTCATTGTGGTTTTAATTAACATGTCTCTGATTAGTGAGGAGCACTCTTTCATATGTTTGTTGGCAGCTTGTGTGTCGTCTTTTGAAAAATGTCTGTTCATATCCTTTGCCCACTTCTTAATGGGGTTATTTTTCCAAATATTTTCAGTCCATGGTTGGTTGGATCTATGGCTTTGGAACCCATGGATATGCAGATCAGACTATACAGTAGTCCTCCCTTATGCGAGGTTTCAGTTACACCCTATCAAGTTTGGTTTGAAAATAGATTAAATGGAAAATAGATTAAATGGAAAATTCCAGAAATAAACAATTCATAAGTATCAAGTTGCCTGCTGTTCTGAGTAGTGTGATAAAATTTTGCCCTGTCCTGCTCTGTCCTGCCCTGGACATGAATCCTTCCTTTGTCCAGCCGGTCCACACTGTAGATGTTCTCCACCCTGTGGTCCATCTCAGTTATCGGATCAACTGCCACAGTATCACAGCGCTTGTGTTCAAGTCACCCTTATTTTACTTAATGGTACCAAAGTGCAAGAGGAATGATTCTGGCAATTTGGATATGCCAAAGAAAAAGAAAATAGTGCTACCTTTAAATGAAAATTTGAAAGTTCTCCACTTAAGGAAGGAAGAAAAAATTATACACTGAGGTTGCTAAGATCTAATTTAAAAACTAATCTTCTATCTCTGAAATTGTGAACAGTATATTGTTTATTATTGTTGTTGTTAGTATCTTACTGTGCCTAATTTATAAATTAAACTTTATCATTTAAGTATGTATATGTAAGAAAAAACAGTCTCTATAGTGTTCAGTACTATCTGTGGTTTCAGGCATGCACTGGGGGTCTTAGAACATATACCCTGTGGATAAGGGGAGACTACTATTTATTTATGTCACAATTCTTAAGTTTATATCTTCAACCTAGACCTCTTCTCAGTTCTAGATCTGTACACTGACTGTATCTACCTGCCTATTTGAGCCCTCTTGAATATCTCAAGATTTAAGATCTTGCCAGGTGTGGTGGTTCCCACCTGTAGTCCCAGCTATATGGGAGGCTGAGGCAGGAGGATCACTTGAGCCTAGAAGTTTGAGGCTGCAATCAGCTGTGATAGTGCCACTGCACTCCAGCCTGGGCAACAGTGAGAGACCCCAACTCAACAACAGCTCCCACTAATCTAGTGTTCGCTGTTCTAATGAGGCACTACTGGCCCTCCCCTAGACAGAGCCAGAAACCCAGTAGTCGTTAGTGATACTGGCCTCTCCCTCATCACCACCCATCAATCTTCAGATGGAACCTCAATGTCCCTGGAAATCTTTCACTTCTCTATTCTCTCTGCCACCTTTCCATTCCCTAAAGCCTAAGTCCGTTACTGCTCTAATACCTACCTAAGGCCAGGCATGGTGGTTCACACCTGTAATCCTAGCACTCTGGGAGGCCAAGGTAGGAGAATCACTTGAGCTCAGGAGTTTGAGGTTGCAGTGAGCTATGATGATGTCACTGCACTCTAGCCAGGGTAACAGAGCAAGACTTTCTCTCAAAAAAAAAAAAAGTAATAATAATAATACCTATCTAATTAATGCTCCTTTTTCCACCTGCTTTCTCCTCACTCATTTTCAACTTGGCAGGCAGAATCTCTTTAAAATGCAAATTCATTTGTTACTTTCTCTGCTTAAAACTCTACAAAGACTTACCATTTTCCTTAGCTGTATACAAAACCTTAATTGTACACAGAATTGCCTGGCATATATATGTTCTAATTATAGTTAAATTAATAAACAGACAATATAATAAAAATTATGAAATCAAGGGGGAAAAGTCCAAATTGAATAGGAGGTTAAATGAGTGAAGAGGAACAGTGTATGAAGATTATTTGAGCAATCAGTTACTAGTTTTCAGTCAAGATTTGGTTCAGAACCTTTAACTTGAGCCACGTGTGGTGGCTCAAACCTGTAATCCAGCAGTTTGGGAGGCCAAGGTAGGAGTATCACTTGAAGCCAAGAGTTTAAGTTTTAAAAATTAGTGTGGTGGCATGCTAACTAAGTAGTACCAGCTACTCAGGAGTCTAAGCCAGGAGGATCACTTGAGCCCAGGAATTTGAGGTTACAGTGAGCTATGGTCTCACCACAGCATTCCAGCCAGGGTGACAGAGCAAGATCCTGTCTCTCTTTTTCTTTTTTCTTTTTTTGTAGAGATGAGGTCTCACTATATTTCCCAGGATGATCTTGAAATGAACTTATGGCCTCAAGTCATCCTCCCTCTTCAGTGAGACCCTGTCTCTAAAAAAAAAAAAAAGTGTTTATTTGGATCTCTTGAACTGCCAAAGCTGAAAGGAACACGTGGTGAGTATGTTGAGGGAATATATTAATTTCCTCGAGAAAGTAAAGTTTTTCCGTGACTTTTTAGAAATAATGATTTTTCTGATTATAAATTTAACATATGGTCATTATAGACAATCATCTCAATTAGCCAACGAAGACCTTCTGGTATGTAAGGCTGAAATTACATCAATAGTATAGAGAAGAAATTTGCCCTCCTGTTATCTATATTAGGAAAATGTATATACTTACCAAGAAACATCAGTTTTAAATACTCAAAACTTGACAAGAAGGGAGGCTTCTTTTTCTGTTTGCCTTTGTTCCAAAGTCAAAAGACTTTCCTTTATGAACTATTGGGAAATAATCACTGCCACCCCAGATTCAAGGATCAGGGTTTGGGGGGGGGGTGGGTAAAAAAAAAAAAAGCCAGGTTAAAAGCAAGTTTGTCATAAGCATTGGTAACTAACTACACATCTATAATTGAGCACATGCTCTTGAACCCACAGCTAGCTGCTAACCACAAATTCAAGTCTAAGGAGAAGTAACCAAAAGCTACAATCTAATTATTGCTGGCAAATTTCTCCTCCAGGTAGTAAAAAGTGTAAAAGTGGTCAATAATGATTTGTTCTGATTCAGACTTTTTCTTTTCTTTCTTTTTTTTTTTTTTTTTTTTGAGACAGAGTCTCACTCTTGCCCAGGCTAGAGTGAGTGCCGTGGCGTCAGCCTAGCTCACAGCAACCTCAAACTCCTGGGCTTAAGCGATCCTACTGCCTCAGCCTCCCGAGTGGCTGGGACTACAGGCATGTGCCACCATGCCCAGCTAATTTTTTGTATATATATATATTTTAGTTGTCCATATAATTTCTTTCTATTTTTAGTAGAGACGGGGTCTCACTCTTGCTCAGGCTGGTCTCAAACTCCTGACCTCGAGCGATCCACCCGCCTCAGCCTCCCAGAGTGCTAGGATTACAGGCGTGAGCCACCGTGCCCAGCCTCATTCAGACTTTTTAAGGCCATTTCATTCAGTAGGTCTGGCACAGGGCCTTGGGGACCTGGACTCACTGTTTCCTAGGTTAAAATAACATAATATGGAAGAATCCTCTATAAATCCTTAAAGAAGTTTATAGGCCAAAATAACTTACATATTTGTGGGGTTTTTGATATTCATCATTAGGCTGTTATATATTTGAAAAAAAATTTAAAGTCCTACAATTTGAGAAATTTCAATATGTGAAATTTAATAAAAAGATAAATTATGGAATGATTCCTCAGAAAATCTATTTCTCTACAACCTGGTAAGTAACTTAGGTCTTGTCCCTGAACTTGAACCTCCTCTTCAAATACGTTTTTCTCACTTCATTAATGATTCTACTTTGCCTTAATAATAATCTTATTCCCACCTTTCCCTTTCACATCTCCATTTCTGACTAGAGAGATTTTCACCAGCTTTGTGGCTGGTGCTTGTAATCCCAGCTACTGAGGAGACCAAGGCAGGACTAGTTGAGGCCAGGAGTTCAAGATCAGTCTGGGTGATACAGCTAGACCCTGTTTCTTTAAATAAATAAATAAATAAATTTTTAATTAAGTTTCCACATACAAAAAGCAGTGTTTGGAAAGTAGAAGAGGAGGGAATGATCTGAGATGATGATAATGGAAGATGTTCAGAGCAAAAATGATACAGGATGATCTGATAATTGTACCACTGAGTATACATACTCTGTCCGTGTCACCCATGTACTATATAAACTTGTAAGAATCAATCACTTAAATCTTTACAGAGTTCTTAGCATTATTTTCAGCATTTGAGGGCCTCACGGCAATCGTACTGGGCCTATTTTACAGCCAAGGTAACTAAACATAGGGTGGTGCCGTAAATTGCCTAAGGTTACAAGGTCATTAATTGAAAAAACTGAAGCAAAAATTCTATTGGAATAGTGCCTCTCGGAATAGGATATAGGGTTGCTTGGAAACTTGGATTCCAAGAGAACATGGGAGGACAGGAAAGGAAAATGCAAAGTTTGAATAGGTCTAAGGAGCCTCTGGAAGAAGATGGAAGTTATGGTTTGATAAATTATAATGGCCCCAAAGATTTTCAAAGAAATATTTACTGCTTTATTGTAAATTGTCAGAAGATGAAATTTTATATTACTGTCTTTGTTAGTTGGAGCAATGAAAATGCGGAAAAACAATACTTTCAGGTACATCAAAATTAGTCATTGCAACAAATCCTGCACTATCTAGTGATTGTTGCAATTGTAGTAATAAAATTCTTCATACTTTTTATGATTTATTTATTTTTGTGGTAAGCATGTTACTTGGAAACTTTTTTCTTTTTTTTTTTTTTTTTTAAGACTCTCACTCTGTTGCCCAGGGCAGAGTAGTATCATCATAGCTTACTGCAACATTAAACTCCTGGGCTCAAGAGATCCTCCTTCCTGCCTCAGCCTCCCAAGTAGCTGGGACTATAGGCGCAAGCCACCAAGCTTGGCTAATTTTTTCTATTTTTGGTAGAGACTATCTGGTTCTTGTTCGGGCTGATCTTGGACTCCTGAGCTCAAGCAATCCTCTGGCCTCAGCCTTCCATAGTGTTAGGATTACAGATGTGAGCCACTGCAGCTGGCCAGAAACACTTTTTATGATAAGAAAATACTTATTTTATTTTTCTGTATTTTGAACAAAACCAGAGCAATAAAATTCAAGTTGGGAATACAGTTTAAAGATTCCTTTTTTTTTTTTTTTTTTTTTTGGTAAATTAAAGATGTTCTGGGAAATGGAAAAATCAGTCATTTACTTCTAAGAAGTTTAAATATGTTCCTATAATAACAAACTTTTTTATTTCTTTCAGGACTTTTCTGATTTTTATCTCTAAAAATCAAACAGAGCCTCTAGGAGAGAAGACCCAAAGCAAAGCAATCATGGACCTAAATCAGCAGGAGCGGGAAGGTAATGACAACTTTACAAAATCAAAAAGTTGGAGTAAATGAAAACTAAGTAGAAATCAATAATAAGTGAATTCATTGCCTATTTTACTCCATTTTTAAGTCTCAGAGCTTTAACAAAATGCCAAATCATAACAGTTATTTACTAATTGACTCTAATTTTAGGTTACACGTGCACATCTAGCTCACAGAATAACTGGATTGGGCCAGGCGCAGTGGCTCACGCCTGTAATCCTAGCACTCTGGGAGGTCGAGGCGGGAGGATTGCTTGAGGTTAGGAGTTCAAGACCAGCCTGAGCAACAGTGAGACCCCGTCTCTACTAAAACATAGTAAGAAATTAGCTGGACAACTAAAAATATATAGAAAAAATTAGCCGGGCATGCTGGCGCATGCCTGTAGTCCCAGCTACTGGGAAGGCTGAAGCAGGAGGACCCCTTGAGCCCAAGAGTTTGAGGTTGCTGTGAGCTAGGCTGATGCCACAGCATTTTAGCCCGGGCAACAGAGGGAGACTCTATCTCAAAAAATAAATAAATAAATAACTGGATTGGCCCGAACCAAAGTGTAAATCCACCTTTGGAGAATATGATCAATAGCATGAGCTTTGAAGAAACCATGGGTGTAGTACTACAATTTTTAGCCCAAAATACACAACATATGGGCCACCTGCAACATCTCTAGGGCAAAAAGACACATGAAAAAGGCTTCTAAATAACTCAGGTGCTACTCAGCATTCAGGTATTTCATGGAGTTCATTGATGTGATAGTTTTGGCCAGGCACAGTGGCTCATGCCTATAATCCTAGCAATTTAGGAGGCCGAGGCAAGAGGATCACTTGAGGCCAGGAGTTCAAGACCAGCCTAGACAAATTACAGAGACCTTGACCTACAAAAAATAAAAAAATTAGCTGGGCATGGTAACTTGAGCCTATAGTCCCAGCTAGTCAGGAGACTGAGGTGGGAGGATTGCTTGAGCCCAGGAGTTCAAGGTTGCAATGAGCTATGAATGCACCACTGCATTCCAGCCTAGGCAACAGAGCGAGACTCTGTCTCTTAACTTAATTAAACCTTTTTTTTTTTATTTAAAAATAAATATACTTCCATTGCACATGAGTCAAACAATATGCAAATATATAACATAAAATGCAAAAATCCCTTTTCCTCACTGGCCATTTTATTTCATTCCCCTTTGTAATTATTGTTAGAGTATGTGGATGTCATTCAAAGTTGTCTTCCATACTTGTTCAATCATGTTTGTACAAAATGTTTACATACATGACATTATACTTAAACAATTTTGTGTTTTGTACAGTATTTCACATAATGGTTAGATAATACTTAAGCATTCTTTTTATTAATGAACATTAGTTTAAAGAAACAACTATTACTTGCAATGTTACAATAAACATTCTTTCACCTCACCCCTGTAATCCTACCACTCTGGGAGGCCAAGGCGGGAGGATCGCTTGAGGTCAGGAGTTCGAGACCAGCCTGAACAAGAGAGAGACCCCCCCATCTCTACTGAAAACATAAAAATTAGCCAGGCATGGTAGCATGTGCCTGTAGTCCTAGCTACTCTGGAAGCTGAGGGAGGAGAATCACTTGAGCCCAGGACTTTGAAGTTGCTGTGAGGTACGCTGACATCACAGTACTCTAGCTGAGGTTACAGAGCGAGATTTGGTCTCAAAAAAAAAACCAAAAATTCTTTTACATGTAACTTTGCTAATGAGCAAGTATTTTTTTAAATTTAATTTGCTAGATCAAAGCATATGCACAGTTTATACTTTGTCAGGTGCTTCCAAAAAGGTTTTTACTGCTTTGGAGTCTTTTTTTTTTTTTTTGAGACAGAGTCTTGCTCTGTCTCCAGAGCTAGAGTGCCGTGGCATCAGCCTAGCTCACAGCAACCTCAAACTCCTGGGTTCAAGCAATCCTCCTGCCTCAGCCTCTCGAGTACCTGGGACTACAGGCCGGCGCCACCACACCTGCCTAATTTTTTTTATTTTTAGTAGAGCCACGGTCTCTCGATCTTGCTCAGGGCTCGGGGTGATCTTGAACTCCAGATCTCAAGTGATCCTCCCACCTGAGCCTCCCAGAGTGCTAGCATTATAGACGTGATCCACTGCACCCTGCCTGGACTCTTTAATTTTTTTTTTTTTAAGTGTTAGATTTATTTTAACACATTGGAATTAAGTGTGGAAAGGTGAAGTATATTAATACAATAGCATATATACAGTATATCAAAAAGGCAGTCTTTTTAATAACCATGCTGTAGAAAAGATAAGGAATGGGATGGGTGAGGTGGCCCATGCCTGTAGTCCCAGCTACTCGGGAGGCTGAGGCAGGAGGATTGCTTGAGCCCAGGAGTTTGAGGTTGCTGTGAGCTAGGCTGATGCCACGGCACTCTAGCCCAGGCAACAGAGGGAGGCTCTGTCTCAAAAAAAAAAAAAAAAAACACAATTAAAAAACATTTTGGCTCTATAAAATATAGAACTATATATTATTGTATACTATATAAGTAATGTAACATTTTGTCTATAATATATAGCATTACCCATACATTCCATCTACTTATCTGTATGCCTACCCTATCTTATCCTATTTTTCTACCTCCTTATAATTTGTGTTTACCATTTCTTTAGTTTATAATTTTTATCACATTTATATGCCTTTCAATAATATACTATTTGGGCCAGGCGCAGTGGCTCACACTTGTAATCCTAGCACTCTGGGAGGCGGAGGCGGGTGGTTTGCTCTAGGTCAGGAGTTTGAGACCAGCCTGAGCAAGAGCGAGACCCCGTATTTGGTTTTTGAGCTTTTAAAAAATGGTCTTAGTCATTATGCACTTCTGAGACCTGCTCTTTTTACTCAGAATTATACTTCCAAAATTGACCATGTAGTTACATGTGGCTGTAATTCACTAACTTCATTCTGATAATGTACATGGGATTATTTCCACTACTGCTGTTTCAGACAATGCTAAGCATAAGAGACTATATACTTCCATAAGAGAATGCTAAATTATTTTTTGAAACAAATTGATTCAATTTACACTTCCACCAAAAATATATAAAAGTTCTTAACAATCAACCATCTCTAGCTAACACTTGATATTGGCCAGGTTTTTTGTTATGTGTTATAGATACTAATAATTTGTCGGTCATATCTGTTATGTATACTTTCTCCAGAGAGGTGGCTTGTCTCTCCACTTTCTTTAAGGGATCTTTGGTGAATAGCACTTCTCAATTCTGCTATAGATTTTATCAATCTTTTCTAGTATTATCTATTAAATAGATATGTGTAAATAGATATGTATAAATAAATGACTTCCCCCACTGATCGGTAATGCCCCTTTATCATATGTTTTTGATTATATACATGGATCTGTTTTTAGGCTCCCTTTTAGTTCCAGTGGCCAGTTTGTCCGTCTGTACATTAATACCTCACTGGCTTAATTACCATAGCTTTCTTTCTTTTTTTTCCTTTTTTTTTTTGTGTGTGTGAGACAGTTTCCTATTTTTGGTAGAGACAAGGTCTAGCTCTTGCTCAGGCTGTTCTCAAACTCCTGGCCTCAAGCGATCCTCCCGCCTTGGTCTTCTAGAGTACTAGGATTGCAGGCATGAGACAGCATGCCCGGCCTACCATAGCTTTCTAATTATATTCTTCTTCTAATGCATCTTGGTTATTTTTAAATTACTGATTTGATTTCTTTAGTAGTATAAGTAGAGAAACCATATAATATAAAGTATAATATAGAGTTTAAACTAGTGTACTTTATTAGTAATTATGCCAGAAATATCCTGGGTAAACTGAAACACATGAGCATCTTAGTAAAGGATTATTCAGGCTTTTTTTTTCTTCCTGAGTCAGTTTTGATAAGATATATAGTTTTCAGAAATATGTCCATTTTGTCTAAGTTGTCAAATATTAATGCATTTAAAAACATTGATAATATTTTCTCATTTTTTTAAAGTATAATGAATTTAAAGTTCTTTCTTCATGGCTAGTATTTATGTGTGTCTTCTTTTTAGTTGATCAATCTTTTCAGAAGATTTTATTAATCTCTTCAAAGAAGCAACTTTTGGCTTTGATTCTCTCATTTTACTTTAGATTTTGTTGTAAATTTGTCACATCTCATAACTTATTCATTTCAAGGTAATTTATATTTGGCTAATTAACATCATAAGATGTATTAATTTCAATAGATAGCTCTTTCCTTGCTCATTATATATTTAAATACAAAATGGTTTTTTGTTTGTTTGTTTTGAGACAGAGTCTCCCTCTGTCTCCCTGGGCAGATAGAGTACAGTGGCATCATTGTAGCTCACTTCAACCTCAAACTCCTGGGCTCAAGCGAACCTCCTCCCTCAGTCTCCTGAGTACCTGGGACTACAGCCATGTGCCATGACGCCTGGCTAATTTTTCTAGTTTTAGTAGAGACAGGATCTCACTCTTCTTGCTCAGACTGGTCTCAACTCCTGACTTCAAGTGATCTCCCGCCTTGGCCTCCCAGAGTGCTAGGATTACAGGCATGAGCCACCATGCCTGGCCCCAAAGTATTTTTAATCTGTTCTTTTTCTGTTTTGTTTTGTTTTTTATATAAGGTCTTACTCTGTTGCCCAGGCTAGCGTGCAGTGGTGTGATCATAGCTCACTGCAACCTCAAACTCCTGGGCTCAAGCGATCCTCCTGCCTCAGCCTCCCGAGTAGCTGGGACTACAGGCACACACCACCATGCCTGAGTCATTTATTTTCAATTTTTTTGTAGTGACAGGGTCTCACTATGTTGCCCAGGCTGGTCTCAAACTCCTGGCCTCAAGCAATCCTCTCACCTCAGCCTCGCAAAGTGCTGGAATTACAGGCTTGAGCCACGGCTCCTAGCCCTTAATCTGTTCTTATGAAAATCTTCACTAATTTTGATTACTTTTTCTTCCTCTATGGCTTTTCTTCTCTGCTTTCCACCAAGTACAACATTAATTTAACTTATGAAAATCAAATATATTCTCACACTGAAGAATACTGATCTCGAAGTCAAACTTAGCTTGATTTTATTCCACAGATCTTGTTATCCAGAAACAACCAGCAATGACTTGGGATCCAAGTCCAGAGCAATCAAGTAGGAATTGCGAGGAAGAAGGAAAGAGAAAGCAGAAATGCAGGGAAGAAGAAACAGGAGGAGGAGACAACAAAGAAGAGGAAGTAGAAAAGGAATTGGAAGAGGAACAGAAAAAGGAAAATGGGGAAGGACATCCCAGGAAAAGATTAGTCAGCAAATCCCTCATGGACACTCTCTGGGGAAGGTTTAAATTAAACAAATACCTCACAGTACAAGATAGTCTATCACTCTCATTTGAATTTAGCATGACAAATAAACAGGTATGACATTGATAGACATTTCTTCATTGATGAAGTCACTTGTATAATACTATTACTCATATGAACCAATATCCATTTTCCTGTATTAATCACTTCCCCACATCATTTTTTTCAGATAAATCAATGGTTTTGTAGAAAGAGGAAGACATACAATAAAGAAATATCCAACCGGAAGTATAACAAAAGACGCAAGGGGGTAAGAAAATGTTCTACATATAAAAACATTCTTGTAAATTATACATATGTGAAAAACAATATATTTTGGAGGTGGTTTGTATTCTCATAGTTAGTGGGTATCCTCATAAACCTTTTCATGTTCCAGCCAGTGACAAAAAAACCATTTACTGCTTTGTTTTTCACTCTACTCAAAGCACACAAATGCACACACACATAAACATGCCACCATTTAACATGTAATCAATCATATTACCAAATGTCTACCTACAGACATTAGATTTTTGTTGATTACAGTATAGAATTAATTTTGTCCTTTTTGTTCCTTAGATGTTAAATATATTCAATGATTATCTTTCCTCTCTAGTTTTTGGCAGAACCTCATGTGATTTTGGAAGAAATTAAGATAAGAACAATATTTTTAATAGCATTGGACTGCATATAAAATTTATATATATTACTTATGTATATTATGTGCAAATGTTTATGTGTTATCTTACTTGATCATTGTGATAACCATGCACGTGCTTATCAATCCCAGGAAAGCAGCACAGAACACTGAGTGATGACTGCCCACACGAGGGGAGGACTCCCGCTACATAGAATTTAGCAAAGATCATCACTATGCCAGTCACCGGGAATGGAAGTTCAAACCCTTCTGCCTGTTGCACCTTGGTATCGGAGTTGCATGAAACAAAATAGTCAAGCAGTGGATGGAGCAATGCTTTTCTTACAAAGAGACAGGACAGCAAGATCAGCTTCAGTAGTGTATAGAAGGACCCTGTCCCCTCCCCATGGAGGACAGATATAGCCAGGTGCCGTGTGACACACAAGCTTAAGCAGAATTTGTTCCACCTCCATAACTTCCTTAACTTTTTCAAATTTTTATGTATGTTTTAGGAAGATCTCCTCATCCTTCAGTGGAAATTGTTTTTCAGATTTGACATATTTTGACATTTTAAATATATGGACTGTGTTGGGAAACATTTTATATGGCACCATTCTCAGGTATAAATGGAGTTCTGGGAAGGATAAACAAGAAAACTTTAAGAGTCATTAATTCTACGGAGTAGAACTAGATGAAGTGCAAAGGAGTTTTGAAACATTCTATTTGTACCCTACTGTGGATATGAAGTTTTATAAGGTGCATTCATTGATTTTATTTAAGAAAAAAATCAATAAAGAAATTACCAACCTCTGTGGAAAAGTTTGGAGAGTGAAAGGGAAATCCATTGTAGAATCTAATGGGTTTGGTACTATCTGCAGTTTGTCAATATATCCCTAAACATCCCCTTCTGCCATTTCTCTGCAAACCTGATTATGCCCCTGGAAGGGTGATTTTTGTCTGGTGTGTGTGGCTGAGTGAGAGGAGTAAGGTCATTTAGTTTTGTTTCAAGAATGATGTGATGGATGGGATGAGGAGGGAAGTGAAAACAGGAGAGGTAGAGTGACAGTGTGGAAAATGACAGAGAAACTTCAAATCAGCCACACATGGTGACACTTCTATCAGGAGGCTGAGGTGGGAGAATCACCTGAGCCCAGGAGTTTGAGTCCAACCTGGGCAATACAGCAAGACCCCTCCCCTAGCTCTAAAAAAAAAAACAAAAAGAAAACAGAAATTTCAGGTAAAATAGGGCTTTCTGGTTGTCTATATTGATGCCTCAGGGATGGGATGGAGGTCAAGATTTCTGTCGTATGTATTATTTGGTAATCCAAAATAGTTTTGTAGTTTTATATTAAAAGTTATGAATATATTATTCTTCCATCCCTTTTTTTTTTTTACCTCATCTTACTTCCTTTTATGTTCTTACCTCCTTCAACTCAGAGTTCATCGCAGTCTGCTTTCTCATATGTTAAACCAAAGCCTTTCTATTCATTCTTTCCTTTCAGTCTACAAACATGTTCAGTTCCCTCTGACCCTAAACACAAAACCTGCCTTGCCTTGCCTTGCCTGCCATTAGCTGCCCCCCAACACCTCCTATTCACATATACTCTTTCCTTTTCAAAGTTTGATTGCATTTCCCTCTTGGCTAGTTACGGTGCATATTTCAAACAAATTGGGTTCATACTGTATGTATAACTTTCTTTTAAATAAACACCAAATCAGGCATATGTTCAAATCATTTTTTGGGGGGAGGAATTTTTTTAAGAGATAGGGTCTTGCTATGTTGCCCAGGCTGGTCTTGAACTCCTGGGCTCAAGCAATCCTCCAGCCTCAGCCTCCCATTAAACCAGTATTGCTTAAAAAGATTATGGCTGTACGTTATCTATAAATGGATCATTTTTACCACATTTCTTTATTTAAATCCCTAGGTGTGGAATTACTGAGTTAAAGCATGTAATTCTTTAAAATTAGTTTTCATATAGCTCTGTAGAAAGGATTTAACAAGTTACTTTCACTAGTATATGAAATCTTTTTTTTACTGTACTATAATTTTAATAACTGTCTATCAGCCAAGCTTCTTGAAAGAAGACTAGGCCTTCCATCTGCCAAATATTCCCAACAATTAGGCTCTGGCTGTGTCATAGCCTATGGCCAGCCATAGATCTGGCTATGTCAAAATCACCTGAAAACTTAAAAAAAACCCCAAACCTTCCCCAGTTGGTTGCGATGCTCAACCAGGCTGGGAACCACAAATTTACATTCACAATCTCACATCTCATTTACTTCAATCCCCTGAAAACTGACATTGACTTTACCTTTGCCAGAACACGTTTCAGTACAAAAGTAATCAATTTCTTTTATATTGCCAAATCCAGTGGACTCCAGCCTGTGACATATGATGTATCTATATTGGCTTTCATTCCTGGTTCCTGGCTCGTAACTCCCACAGCCCTTGTTACATTCTTGTGTTACAATGTTGGGGCAATTTAGGCCTCAGACACACAAACTTTCTGACCTGCTCCTGCCCTCCTTTCACCTGTCCAGGGCAGGACTCTAATCTGATTGTGGGTCATAAAACCCTCATACCAGAGAGGGTCCTGTCCCCATATTCTGGAGGAAGGAATGCTGCACAGAGAGACCAACCACAGATAAGCCTGGCTGGGTTTAAATCACACCCATTTTGTCCCTCACATTTTGACACAGTTGTCCATGCTTCAGTCATGGACAACTGATGAAGTCTCCAAAAAAGGCTCAAAGGACAGGGCTAGGGGAGCTTCCAGAAAGCTGAACATGTGGAGGCTGGCAGGGAGGTGAACAAGAACTCATCCTCATGCTAGGAGGGTGGCACACCTCCATGGGGACACACGCTCCTGCGCCTGGGACCCTTCCAGACCTTGCCTTGTGTATCTCTTCATCTGGTTAAACAATATTTGTGTCCTTTAAAATATCCTTCATTATAAACCAGTGCACCGTGTTTCCCTGAGTAGCGTGGGCTGCTCTAGCAAAAAGGTGGTTGTGGGAACCCCTGCTTGAAGCCATCAGTCAGAAGTTCCAGAGGCCTGGACACGAGACTGATGTCCGAAGGTGGGAATTGAGCCCTCGCCCTGTGAGACGTGATGCCATCTCCCAGTAGATGGTGTTGGGAATTGAACTGGAGGCCACCCAGCTGGTGTCTGCTGCAGAATTGCTTGCTTGCTGGTGGGGAAAAATCCCTACGTATTTTAGGTCAGAGAAGTCTTCTGTGTTCGTTGTTTTGCAAGAACAGAGGAAAAACATGGTTTGGGGTTTTTTCTTAAACACAGACTTTTCGGTTCACTAACTGGTATTCCCACCTCAAGAATTTTTCAATCCTTCTCTCACCTTCCATTCCCTATGGCAAAAGTTTATATTCCGGCCGGGCGCGGTGGCTCACGCCTGTAATCCTAGCACTCTGGGAGGCCGAGGCGGGTGGATCGCTCGAGGTCAGGAGTTCGAGACCAGCCTGAGCAAGAGTGAGACCTCGTCTCTACTAAAAATAGAAAGAAATTATATGGACAACTAAAAATATATACAGAAAAAATTAGCCGGGCATGGTGGCGCATGCTACTCGGGAGGCTGAGGCAGGAGGATCGCTTGAGCCCAGGAGTTTGAGGTTGCTGTGAGCAAGGCTGATGCCATGGCACTCTAGCCCGGGCAACAGAGTGAGATGCTGTCTCAAAAAAAAAAAAAAAAGTTTATATTCCATTATCTACTAACGCGACAATCACTTCCTTATATTCTTTCTTCATATTCAGCTTGTGAAGCCACAACCCTTTTTAAACTCTTCACTCACTTCATACTTCACCTGAGCAGTTAAACATGGCTGGAGAAAAACAATCGCACAGGCTGGTTTTCTATCCCTTATAGAATAGAAGCACAGCAGAGAAAAACTCTTCATCCTCCCAATACCAATTATACCAATCCACCATCTGTAGCTATATATTCTGCCTGCCTTAAAGCACCACCTCCCCCCATTCTAGCTACTGCACATTTCTTGGCTTCTCAGCCATCAGGTAACTTTATTTCTCAGCATCATTTGGCCATTCTTCTTCTTTTTTTTTAGACAGAGTCTTGCTTTGCTCTGTTGCCCAGGCTAGAGTGCCATGGCATCAGCCTACCTCAAACTCCTGGGCTCAAGCGATCCTCCTGCCTCAGCCTCTGGAGTAGCTGGGACTTCAGGTGCACACCACCACGCCTAGCTAATTTTTTTCTATTTTTAGTAGAGATGGGGTCTTGCTCTTGCTCTTTCTCAGGCTGGTCTCAAACTCCTGACCTCAAGCGATCCTCCTGCTTTGGCCTCCCAGAGTGTTAGGATTACACTGGTGCTAGGAACATGTGATGAGCCACTGTACCCGGCCCATTCCTTCTTTCTTGATATACTTTCTTCACTTCTAGGACACTATTCTCTCCTCATTGGCCATTCTTTCTTGGTCTTTCTCGATCCTCTTCTCCAGTCCTACAATAGGCATTACCCAGCCTTCTCCCTGCTTACTCGCTCTCTCTTTTTTATTTTTAGAGGTGGGATCTTGCTATGTTGCCCAGGCTGGCTTCAAACTTACAGACTCAAAAGATCCCCCAACTACAGCCTCCTGAGTAGCTGGGACCACAGACTCGTGCCACTGTGCCTGACTCTCTCCTTGATATACACTCACATTCAGTATTTTAGTTTTAAATACCACATATGAAAAGAAAGAAGTAAAATTATTTTCACATAATCATTTACTGGAAAACAAAAAAACAACAGAAAAACTACTACAAAGATTAAGAAAACTCAGTAAGTAAACAGGATAAAATCAATAGATGTCCTATATCCAAACAACTAGCTAGAATATTTAACAGAAAGTGTCACAATAAGATACATAAGAAGGAATAAATTGTTTAAGATGTGGAGGTGGAAGACAGTGATGTTGATGACCTGACCCTGTATAGGTCTAAGTTAATGTGTGCGTCTTCATTTTTAACAAAGTTTAAAAGTTAAAAAAAGGCCGGGCGCGGTGGCTCATGCCTGTAATCCTAGCACTCTGGGAGGCTGAGCTCAGGAGTTCGAGACCAGCCTGAGCAAGAGCGAGACCCCGTCTCTACTAAATATAGAAAGAAATTAGCTGGACAGCTAAAAATATATAGAAAAAATTAGCCGGGCATGGTGGTGCATGCCTGTAATCTCAGCTACTCAGGAGGCTGAGGCAGAAGGATCGCTTGAGCCCAGGAGTTCGAGGTTGCTGTGAGCTAGGCTGACACCACGGCACTCTAGCTTGGGCAACAGAGACAGACTGTGTCTTTAAAAAAAAAATTAAAATTAAAAATAAAAATAAAAAATTTTAAAAATAGAAAAAGCTGCCGAGTATGGTAGTAGGCACCTGCAGCCACTTGGGAGGCTAAGGCAGGAGGATCACTTAAGCCCAGGAGGTCGAGGCTGCAGTGGGGTGTGATTGTGCCTATGAATAGCCCATACACTGCAGGCTGGGCAACAAAGCGAGACCCTGTCTCAAAAAATAAAAAATAAAAAAATAAAGAAAATAGAAAAAGCTTATAGAATGAAGATATAAAGGAAATATTTTTGAACCAGAAATGATGACATGTGCCTGTAATCCCTGCTACTCAGGAGGCTAAGGTGGGAGGATCCAATGAGCCCAAGAGTTGGAGATCAGCCTGGGCAACATAGTAAGACTCATCTTAAATTTTAAAAAATATATATATATTTGTATAGCTGTACGGTGTGTTTGTGTTTTAAGTCAATTAAAAAGTTTATAAAGTAAAAAAGTTACCGTAAGCTAAGGTTAGTTTATCATTAAAGAAAAAATTTTTTTAAATCTAGTGGAACCTAAATTGACAGTGTTTAATAAAATCTACAGGAGTGTAGTAATGCTCTAGGCCTTCACATTCATTCGCCACTCACTCAAAGCAACTTCCAGTCCTGCAAGCTCCATTCATGGTAAGTGCCCTAAACATGCACCTTTTGTTATTCTTTCTGCAGTCTTTTTCCTGTACCCTTTCCATATTTAGATATATTTAGATACACAAATACCATTGTGTTACAATTGCCTACAGTATTGAGTACAGTAACATGCTATATGGGTTTGTAGCCTAGGAGCAATAGGCTATAACATGTAGCTGAGGTCTGTGGTAGGCTATACCATCTAGCTTTATATAACTCTATGATGTTTGCACAATAAAATCACCTAAGGATAAATTTCTTAGAGCACATCACCACTGTTAAGAAACACATAACCATATAAGAATTTGGGAAAGGAAGAAACATATTATTCACAGGATAATTTTATACATAAATATTTTTAAATCTATAGGTACATTATTAGAATTAATTAAAGGGGCTGGGCAAGGTGGCTCATGTCTATAATCCCAGTACTTTGTGAGGCCAAGGCAAGAGGATTGCTTGAGGCCAGGAGTTTGAGACCAACCTGAGCAGCACAGCGAGACACGCTCCCACCCACCCCGTCTCTACAAAAAGATAATTTTTAAAAGTTAGCCGGGCTTGGTTGTGCACGCCTGTAGTCCCAGCTACTCTGGAGGCTGAGGCAAGAGGATTACTTAAGCCCAGGAGTTTGAGGTTGCTGTGAGCTAGACTGAAGCCAGGGCACTCGCCCGGGCAACAGAGCAAGACTCTGTCTGAAAAAAAAAAAAAAAAAAAAGTCCGGGCACAGTGGCTCATGCCTGTAATCCTAGCACTCTGGGAGGCCGAGGTGGGCGGATCATTTGAGCTCAGGAGTTCAAGACCAGCCTAAGCAAGAGCAAGACTGAGACCCCTATCTCTACTAAAAAAAAAAATAGAAAGAAATTAGCTGGACAACTAAAAATATATATAGAAAAAATTAGCCAGACATGGTGGCTCATGTCTGTAGTCCCACCTACTCGGGAGGCTGAGGCAGGAGGATCGCCTGAGCCCAGGAGTTTGAGGTTGCTGTGAGCTAGGCTGATGCCACAGCACTCTAGCCCAGGCAACAGAATGAGACTCTGTCTGGAAAAAAAAAAAAAAAGAAATATGCATATACAAACACACTTTCCTCATTATTTCTGTTTTTTGTCTTTTGTAATTGTATACTAGTATTTATTAAACCATTCCCCCAAAGATGGAAATTGGTTACCTTTAGTTTTTTACATGTATGTGAAGTAAACATTGTTGTGCATATATCCTTGGACACCGACATGAATAGATTTGTTTGATAGATTTGTTTCTTTGTTTTTTAGGCTAGTCAAGTGCAGTAGTGGGAGTGGATGAGGAACGAAGAAATCTGTAACTGGTTGTGACCCATTAGTTGTAAACACCACTGCACTGGACCAGCCTGCTTGATGGATTTGTCTAAGTGCTTAAAGTGTATGTGTATTTTAGACTTTTTAAAGCTTTCCAAAAAAAAAAAAAAAACTTTCCGGGAGTAAATATCCACTGGGGTTCCCACATTTGTCCTGCTGTTAGGCCATTGAGATGACCGGTTACACATTAGCAAAGTAAACAACACATCAGCAAATATAAGAGCCTGCTTTTTCCACTTAATACTGGTGGTAACTCCATATTCATACATATGTATCTAGCACATTTAAAAAAGTCTCTGCATTTCATTCCCTGTGGAACAGAACTTATTTAATCAGTTCTATGTATGGATGAGCATTTAACATGGTTCTATTCTTTCACCAGAACAAACAATTCCACAATGAAAATCCTGAGACGTACTTCTTTCATAAGGACAAGAGGAAAGGTCCTTATGGGGATATTGCTGGATCAATGCATATTACCTCTAAAGTTCTGAAAGATAGAGCCAAAGTGCTCTCTAAAGAAGTTGTAATAATTAACATTTTATTCAAATTACCTGTTTCACTCTATCAATTCCTGCTCACATGATACATTCTCAAATCTTTTCATTTTTACCAATCTGATGGGTTATAAATGGTATTTCCTTACTATTTAATTTATCATTCTTTAATTGTAAATAATGTTGAGTATCTTTTCCTATTCACAACTCACAAGTAATTTCTTTCTCTGTGAACTTTATCTTAGTTTGTTGATACTTTTTTTGTAAGTTTTAAGAGTACACTGCATAGTAATGAAATAAACCCTTTGGTATTAGCTACTTTGTAAATATTTTCCCTGTTTTCCCATTTGTCTTTTGCCTTTGTAGATGGTATTTTTTTTCTTGTGAGAAAAAAGTTTATTTAGTTTTCATAGTCGAATTTATCAATCTTTCACTTATACCCTCAAAGTATGGTAAGAACAGGTGGTGGTCCTTAGTTCTCCTGAGTAGGTGGGGTTAGTAGTTTTAAATTTTTTAAGGGTGGGGCCAGGTGTGGTGGCTCACGCCTGTAATCCCAGCACTCTGGGAAGATGAGGCGGGAGGATGGCTTGAGCTCAGGAGTTCAAGACCAGGCTGAGCAAGAGCCAGACCCCATCTCTACTAAAAAATAAAAAAATTAGTGGGGTGTTGTGGCCCCTGCCCATATTCCCAGCTACTTGGAAGGCTGAGGCAAAAGGATCCCTTGAGCCCAAGAGTATGAGGTTGCAGTGAGCTACGATGATGCCAGAGCTATGATGATGACACTACACTCTACCCAGGGTGACAGAGGGAGACTCTGTCTCAAAAAAAAAAAAAAAAAAAATTAAAGGTGGGCATGGAAAGTTTTGGAAAGAAGAGATATTTTTGAGAATGATCATGTAATCTTTTTTTCTTTTTTTTTGGTCTGGAAACATCTTTCTCCTTGACTTGTTGGGCTGCAGAAGAAAGAATTTCTAACTTTTCCATTTCTCCTTATGTTAAAACAAGAGCCAGCATGGGCCCAAACAGCCTCATTGCTCATCACCCTCACCCTTCCCATGTGGGACACATTGGTTGTATTTTCATTTCTCCTGTTCCTCAGGACCCTTCCTATCATGGGGTATTTGTACAGGTTTTCCCTCCTGCCTAGAAAGCCCAGACCCCCTCTTTTCATCTCATTGATGCCCACCCATTCTAAAAAGCTCAGCTCAGGTCCAAGTACTAATCATAATGGCTCACTTTTTGAGAACTTACTATGTGTTACCTACTGCTCCAACCATTTTCATATGTATTATGTCATTTAATCATCACAATTCCTATTATTCGGTATTATTATTATTATCCCATCTTACAGATAGGGAAATTGAGACTCAGAGAAGTACAGTGGACCCTTGAACAACATGGGGACTAGGGGCACCAGCCCCCCACTTGCTGTTGAAAATCCACATATAACTTTTGACTCCCCAGAACTTAACTACTGATTACCTACTGTTGTTGACCAGAAGCCTCACCAATAAAATAAAGTCAAGTAACATATTTTGCATGTTACGTTTTATATACAGTATTTTATACTGTATTCTTACAATAAATTAAGCTAGAGAAAAGAAAATGTTATTAAGGAGATCACAAGGAAGAAGAATATATTTACTATTCATTAAGTTGACATGGATCACAAATGTCTTCATCCTCATGGTGCTTCATGTAGAGCCAGCTGAGGAGGAGGAAGGGGAGGAGTTGCTCTTCCTGTCTGAGGGGCAGCAGCGGCGAAAGAAACTCCATGTATAAGTGGGCACAGTTCAGACCTGTGTTATTCAAGGTCCAGCCGTATTTTGATTTCTTATTGTTTAAACAGACTTGAGACCAGAATCTACTCCCGCACACGGGGCTTCACGTAGCACGATGCACCTTAGTGTTCTAACGTCTGCGCCCCTCACTGGCCTTTAAACCCCTCCCTTCTCCCAGGGCAGCACCGTAACACCAACACCTCAAAAAATGCCTGAAAGTTAGCACATGACAAATAAATAGTTGTTAAATGAATTAACGTAAGCGAATAAACATGTCCTTTTCTTGTCCCCAGGACCGGAAGCAGCCGTAAAAGCAGTGCCAGCTAACTTTCATGCCTGGAACACCCTCCATGACACAGATAAGAGACTGAGTGTGTGGCGTGCTGCCGCTGGCACAGTCCCCCGGATAAAAGATTTTCTGAGCAAACCTCTCAGGTATGTGCTATCAGAACTACAAGAAACTTTCTTAATGGACATGGCAACTGAAGATTTCATTTCTCCTCCTCTTCACCCAGGTCATTCCATAACAAGAAAGATGCAACCATGCCAGTTTCTTCAACTAGAAGTTCATTTACAAAGCCAGGCATGGTGGCAGCTACTCTGGAGGCTGAGTCAGGAAGATCGCTTGAGCCTAGGCGTTTGAGACCAGCCCAGGCAACACAGCAAGACCCTCTCCCAAAAAATACAGAAGGTCATTTATATAGCTATGAATCCCAGGCTGGGCGTGGTGGCTCACGCCTGTAGTCCTAGCGCTCTGGGAGGCCGAGGTGGGAGGATCACTCGAGGTCAGGAGTTCGAGACCAGCCTGAGCAAGAGCAAGACCCTGTCTTTACTACAAACAGAAAGAAATGATTTGGACAGCTAAAAATATATATAGAAAAAAATTAGCCAGACATGGTGGCGCATGCCTGTAGTCCCAGCTACTCGGGAGGCTGAGGCAGAAGGATCGCTTGAGCCCAGGAGTTTGAGGTTGCTGTGAGCTAGGCTGATGCCACAGTACTCTAGCCCGGGCAACAGAGCGAGACTCTGTCTCAAAAAAAAAAAAAAAACAAACCCATAGCTATGAATCCCAAATGCTGGGGAACTAACTAAACCATCAGAAATAGATTTGATTTGACTTTGGAAAGAAAATTTTTCCCCCTCCCCAAAAAAGATCACCTAAAGTTTACTAGTACTTCAGATTTATTTACTTATCTGTTCAGAATATGTCCTGTCCTACATCATCTGGGAAACTTAAAGTACCTGGACAAGTCCACCGTATCTTTCTTCTCGCCTTTTTGCTCATTTTTTTTTTCTCTTGATGCCATGACTGGGATCTGCTCATTCTTTAATAGATTCATGTCATCGTTGCTTCCTTCTCTGAAAGCCCAGGAGATTGCTTTCCTTTTCTCCCTGTCATCCAATCCATCTACAGTCTTCATGCCACCTTGCCTATCTTCTCTGAAACCACTATCAACACAGTCGTTACCCAACCTTGCTCCAGTGTCTTCAGCAATCAACTCTATTTCCTTTTCCCCCAATTCTAAATATATGTAAATAACAGCCAACCTTAAAACAAAAACAAACAGAAAATTTCTGCTTTGCATCTGCATCTCGTAATTTCTCTGCATCCTTTCTTTTCTTTTTTTATTTTTTTTTCCATTTTTCCCCCTTTCATCAGAAATGCATCTGCATCCCTTCTTGAAGTCAAGTTTCTTAAAAAGATAATCTCCACTCTACCTTTATTTTCTTTTTTCTTTTTTTTGTTTTAGAGATAAGATCTTGCTATATTGCCCAGGCTGGAGTACAGTGGCTACTCACAGGTGCAGTCGTAGTGTGCTGCAGCCTTGCATTCCTTGGCTCAAGCAATCCTCCTTCCTCAGCCTCTCAAATAGCTGAGATTACAGATGTGAACCACTGGCCTCCCCTATTTTCATAAAATTTTCTTATATATGGTAATGGTGGGAGTAGTCAGAGATTGTCTTTAATGCCATAACTTGGCAAAATTAAAAGTTGTCAATTTTCTGTTACTCCCTATCTCCCCACCCCTGCACATCTGATGTTGCTTTTAGGTTTTGCATAGTTTTGTTTTTTGACCTCATTAGTTCATAAAATAATAATTTTTTAAAATTTTGATTTACTTATTAACATAGGTTTATGTTATATATCTTAATCTTATACTTTAAACATATTTATATTTATTAATATTAATATTTATTGAATGTTAGGCATTTATCATAAAATCACCAATACCCTACATATTGCTAGATCCAATTGCTTCTTGCTACTCTTTATTTTACTGGACTTCTCTGCTTTCTTGTGCATTGGAACCCATCCCTTCTTTCTTGAAAGTCTCCACTCCCTTTGATGCTATGATGTGATACTTTTCTGATCAATCTTGGTTTCAGACTCCTTTTTTTTTTTTTGGAGACAGAGTCTCGCTCTGTTGTTGCCTGGGCTAGAGTGCTGTGGCATTAGCCTAGCTCACAGCAACCTCAAACTCCTGGGCTCAAGTGATCCTTCTATCTCAGCCTCCCGAGTAGCTGAGACTATAGGCGAGCACCACCATGACCCACTAATTTTTCTATTTTTAGTAGAGACAGGGTCTCCTTCTTGTTCAGGCTGGTCTTGAACTCCTGACCTCAAGGGATCCTCCCACCTCCACCTCCCAGAGTGATAGGATTACAGGCATGAGCCACCGCCCCAGCCTCCAAACTCATCTAATTGAACACTTCAAATTGATGTATTTTATGGTGTTAAAATCATATCTCATTAGTTGATTTAAACAGTTAAAAATGTAGTGGGAAATTCTTAAACATTGCTGGTGTGAGTGTCAGTCAGAACAATTGCTTTGGAAAACTAGGTGGCGGCAACGGTGTGGAGGATAAAGCGGCTCCACCCGGAGGCTGATCTGCCACGTGACTGCTGACTCACCGCTTCCAGGAAGCCCTCCTCATTTCTAACTGCATCGGGTACTTGGGTCAGAACAACCCTGCTGATATGTAAACGCACGCTTGCCATAAACCCCGCCCTCAGGCAAACTCTTGTCTTTCCCGGAGGGCTCCACTTCAATGGTCCCACACATTCCTTCCCTCTGGTATATAAGCCTGGGTGGGTGACAGTGCGGGATTCGCCATTTCCTCTCAGCGCCACCTGAGACGGGACGTCTGTTCATAAGTCCCTATTCAAGGTTTTTTTCTGAAAAACTGGATTTTTCAGCCTGTTTCTTCAGCCTCTCAGCCTCTTGGGCCTTTGGGGGTCGGTTTGCATGGACCTGCGCACCATGGAACAGATGGGATTTTAGGACACAATACTCAAAAATGGCAGCTTGGTATCTGAGGAAACAGAAGCAGGAATGCTGCTCTCTGCCCTTCTCCCCTGAAGCAGGCCATAGGGGAATTCTCTGATCTTTTGAAGAAAACCTTCACTGGAGAGGCACCCTCCGTATGGCTGTGGCAGAAAGGATTATTCTGTGACACAGGGACACAATAATCTGAGTGAGCAGGTCCTGCCAGTTCCCCCCGGTTTATCATCCCCCAGTTTACTACCAGGCCTTGCTGAGTTTTCCCCTTTGTCCACTCACACTTCTGCACGACTGTCCACTCTTTTATCAAACCTAAGCATAATAACACACAGGTTTCCCTGCTTCTGAATTTGTATGCATTTCTCTTTCAATTTTCTTTTTTTTTTTGTAGACAGGATTCTGTCATCCTGGGTAGAGTGCAGTGGCATCACCATAGCTCACTGCAACCTCAGACTCCTGGGCTCAAGGGATCCTCCTGCCCCAGCCTCCCAATGAGTAACTAGCTGAGACTATAGGCATGCACCACCATGCCCAGCTAAATTTTCTATTTTCAGTACAGATGGGGTCTCTCTCTTTCTCAGGCTGGTCTCAAACTCCTGAGCTCAAACGACTCTCCCACCTCAGCCTCCCAGCGTGCTAGCTAGCATTACAGGCGTGAGCCACCACGCCTGGCTTGTCTTTTATTATAGGTGCCTCAGCCATGAAACTAGCCATAGGTCAGAAAAGCCATTTATCCCTATAGCAGTAAATGCTACAGATAAAAACATACACAAAAGATCAACTCAAACTGGATTAAAGTCTTGAATCAAAGAGCTGAAGCAGCCGGGCGCAGTGGCTCACGCCTGTAATCCTAGCACTCTGGGAGGCCGAGGCGGGTGGATCGCTCGTCAGGAGTTCGAGACCAGCCTGAGCAAGGGCAAGACCCCATCTCTACTAAAAATAGAAAGAAATTATCTGGCCAACTAAAATACATACATAGAAAAAAAATTAGCCCGGCATGGTGGTGCATGCCTATAGTCCCAGCTACTCGGGAGGCTGAAGCAGTAGGATCACTTAAGCCCAGGAGTTTGAGGTTGCTGTGAGCTAGGCTGATGCCATGGCAGTCACTCTAGCCCGGGCAACAGAGCGAGACTCTGTCTCAAAAAAGAAAAAAAACCTGAAGCTATGAAACTACTAGAAGAAAACATTGAGAAATTGCTCCAGGACATTGGTCTAGGCAAAGATTTCAGGTGTAAGATCTCAAAAGCATAGGCAACCAAAACAAAAATAGACAAATGGGATCACAAGGTAAAAATCTGCTGCATAACAAAGAAGGCAATAAACAAAATGAAGAAATAACATACAGAATGGGAGAAAATGTTTGCAAAATACCTACCTGACAAAAGAGTAAAACTAAAATATATAAGATCGAACAGCTCAATACCAAAAAACCCTACAAATCTGATTTAAAAATGGGCAAAAGGCCAGGCCTGGTGGCTCAGGCCTGTAATCCTAGCACTCTGGGAGGCCAAGGCGGGAGGATTGCTTGAGGTCAGGAGTTCTAGACCAGCCTGAGCAAAAGCGAGACCCCGTCTCTACTAAATATAGAAATAAATTAGACAGACAACTAAAAAAATATGTAGAAAATATTAGCCGGGCATGGTGACACTTGCCTGTAGTCCCAGCTACTTGGGAGGCTGAGGCAGGAGGATTGCTTGAGCCCAGGAGTTTGAGGTTCCTGTGAGCTAGGCTGACGCCATGGCACTGTAGCCCACGGCACTCTAGCCCAGTCAACAGACTGAGACTCTACCTCAAAAAAAATAAAAATAAAAAAATGAAAAAATATATAAAATAAAAATGGCCAAAAGACCTGAATAGACATTTCTCAAAAGAAGATACACAAATAACCAACAGGTACATGAAAAAATGTTCAACATCATTTCATCAGACAAATGCAAATCAAAACTACAGTGAGACATCATCTCACTCCAGTTAAAATGGCTTTTATAAAAAAGACAAGCAATAACAGATGCTGGTGAGGATGTGGAGAAATGGGAACCCTTGTACAGTTTGTGGGACTGTAAGTTAGTACAGCCACTATGGAGAATAGTACGGAGATTTCTCAAAAAATTAAAAGTAGAACTCCCGTGTGATCCATCAGTCCCACTACTAGGAATTTATCCAAAAGAAAGGAAATCATTATATCAGAAAAGCATCTGCACGCCGATGTTTATTGCAGCACTATTCACAATAGCCAAAATATGGAATCAACCTAGGTACCCATCAGTGAATGAATGGATAAAGAAAATGTGGTATATATACATAACAGAATATTATTCAGCCATAAACAAGAATGAAGTCCTGTCAATTGCAGCAACGTGGATGTAACTGAAGGTCACTGTGTTAAGTGAAATAAGCCAAGCACAGAAAAACAAATGTCACATGTTGTCACTTATATGTGGGAGCCCAAAAGGTGGAACTTATGAAGATATAGAGTAGATTGGTTACCAGAGGCCAGGAAGTATAGTGGGTGGGGGTGGTGGGAAGGGAAGTTAATGGGTACAAATACATGGTTTGATAGAAGACATAGGACCTAGTGTTTGGCCGGGCGTGTTGGCTCACTCCTGTAATCCTAGCACTCTGGGAGACAGAGGTAGGAGGATAGCTTGAGGTCAGAAGTTCAAGACCAGCCTGAACAAGAGCAAGACCCTGTCTCTACTAAAAATAGAAAAAATTAGCTGAGCAAGGTGGCTTGCACTTGTAGTCCCAGCTACTTGGGAGGCTGAGGCAAGAGGATCCCTTGAGCCCAGGAATTTGAGGTTGCTGTGAGCCAGGCTGATGCCATGACACCCTAGCCTGGGCGACAGAGCCAGACTCTGTCTCAAAAAAAAAAGAAAAAAAAAAAATCTACTGTTAGAAAGATCAGTAGGGTGACTCTAGTTTACAATAATCTATCACATATTAATATTTCAAAATAGCTAGAAGAGAAGAATTCAAATGATCCTGGCATAAAGAAAAGACAAATATTTAAGGTGATAGATATTCCAAGTACACTGATTTGATCTTTGCAAATTACATTATCACATGTACCCCAAAACTATGTACATCTGTTATGCATCAAGGAAAAAAAGAAGGCTGCCCAGGCTCAGTGGCTCATGCCTGTAATCCTAGTACTCTGGGAGGCTGAGGTGAGGATCTCATGAGGTCAGGAGTACAAGACCAGCCTGAGCAAGAGTGAGACCCCATCTCTATTAAAAAAAAAAAAAAGAAAGAAAGAAAGAAAAATTAATCCCAGTTACTCAGGAGGCTGAGGCAGGAGGATCACTTGAGCCTAGGAGTTTGAGGCTGCAGTGAGCTATGATGACACCACCTCACTCTAGCCAGGATGACAGAGCAAGGCTCTGTCTCAAAAAAAAAAAAAAAAAAAAAAAAAAAATATATATATATATATAGTAGTCCTATAGTTATTATATATTAGCAGTCCTATTTCAAACAATAAATGATCATCACAGAAAATGAAGCAGTAAAAATAATTTTTAAAATAATAAATACCTACCCAAAAAGGAAATTAAGAACACAATTCCATGTATAATAGCATCAAAAAGACTATAATACTTAGGAATAAATCTAACCAAAAAGATGAAAGACCTGTACACTGAAGACTGTCAAAACATTGATAAAAGAAACTGAAGATGACACAAATAAATGGAGAGATATCCTGTGTTCATGGATTGGAAGAATCAACATTGTGTAAATGTCCATTGTTAAAATGTTCATACTATCCAAAGCAATCTACAGAGTCTATGCAATCCCTATCAAAATTCCAATGGCATTTTTCACGGAAATACAAAAAATTCTAAAATTCATACAGAACCACAAAAGAACACAAAAAGCCCAAGTCATCTTGAGAAAGAAAAACAAAATTAGAAGCATTATACTACCTAATTTCAAATTATATTGCAAAGCAGTATTAATCAAAACAGTATAATACTGGCATAAAAACAGACATATAGACTAATGGAATACAGTAGAAAACTCAGAAATAAACCCAATCTTGTATGTTCAACTAACTTTCAACAGGGACACCAAGAATACACAATTGGGAATAGGTAATCTCTTCAATAAATGGTATTGGGAAAACCAGATAACCACATGCAAAAAAATAAAATTGGACCCTTACCTTACTCCATAAACAAAAATACACTCAAAATAGATTAGAGACCTAAATGTAAGACCTGAAACTGTAAAGCTCCTAGAAGAAAACACAGGGGGAAATCTCCAAGACTTTGGTCTTGGCAATGAATTTTTGGAGGGGTCACCAAAAGCACAGGCAACAAAAGCAAAAATAAAAAATGGGACCACATCAAACTGAAAAGCTTCTGCACAGAAAAGGAAACAATCAACAAATGAAAAAGCAGCCTATGAATTGGGAGAAAATGCTTTTGAACCATATATCTAATGAGGGGTTAATATCCAAAATATGTAAGGAACTCATACAACTCAATGGCAAAAAAAACCTGTAAGTTAAAAAAGGGGTAGTGGTGGTGGCAAGGAAAGGCCTGAATAGACATTTCTCCAAAAGAAGACATACAAATGGCCAACAGATATATATAAAGTTGCTCAACATCACTAACCATAAGGGAAATGCAAATAAAAATGACAATGAGATATCACCTCACTCCTGTTAGGTTGGCTGTATCAGAAAGACAAAGAAAACAAGTGTTGGTGAGGATGTGCAGAAAAGGAAAACCTTTTACACTCTTGGTGGGAACGTGAATGGTGCAGACGTTATGCTAAGTAGTATGGAGTTTCCTCAAAACCTGAAAAATAGAACTACCATATGACCAACAATCCCTCTTCTTGGTGTGTAAACCCAGGGGAAATGAAATCAGCACATTGTAAAGGTAAACTGCACCGCCAAGTTCATCACAGCATTATTCACAATAGCCAAGATATGGAAACAACCTAAATGTCTGTCTGTCTACAGATGACCTGATAAAGAAATTGTCTTATATGACCATCCACAGTGCGGTGGCTCACGCCTGTGATCCTAGCACTCCGGAAGGCTAAGGCGGGCAGATCGTTTGAGCTCAGGAGTTCGAGACCAGCCTGAGCAAGAGCGAGAACCCATCTCTATTAAATAGAAAGAAATTAGCTGGACAACTAAAAATACATAGAAAAAATTAGCCGATTAGCAGGGCGTGGTGGCGCGTGCCTGTAGTCCCAGCTACTCGGGAGGCTGAGGCAGGAGGATTGCTTGAGCCCAGAAGTTGGAGGCTGCAGTAAGCTATGATGACACCATAGCACTCTAGCTCGGGCAACAGAGGGAGACTCTGTCTCAAAAAAAAAGTTTTGCCATATTTCCTCATCTTGTCCTAATTGGTTCTAGTACCATCAACAAATGCTTCCTTAAATTTGAATTCCCTTTCCGATAAAAAAAACTTTGAACTATTTTTCACAGATTAAACTTCTTGGCCGGGCGCGGTGGCTCACGCCTGTAATCCTAGCACTCTGGGAGGCCGAGGCGGGTGGATCATTTGAGCTCAGGAGTTCGAGACCAGCCTGAACAAGAGCGAGACCCCGTCTCTACTAAAAATAGAAGAAATTATATGGACAGCTAAATATATATATAGAAAAAATTAGCCGGGCATTGTGGCACATGCCTGTAGTCCCAGCTACTCGGGAGGCTGAGGCAGTAGGATCGCTTGAGCCCAGGAGTCTGAGGTTGCTCTGAGCTAAGCTGACGCCACGGCACTCACTCTAGCCCGGGCAACAAAGTGAGACTCTGTCTCAAAAAAATAAAAAATAAAAAAAACAACCAACTAAACTTCTTATTTACTCCTGGCAGCAGGGACCTCTTGCTCCTTCTGCCTCCAATCCCTTTACAATAACTGAAATACTCTGACGCCCTGAAATATTCCAAGTATAATATTTAGGTGTGGTATTATCCCACACCAGCTAATTAGGGCAACAGCTAAGGTCCAAGTAAGAGAATTGTCACAGGTCCTAGATTTTTCACTTTTCTCTCCCCTTCTCTCCCCGACACCATCATTATCATTTCACCTCATTCAACTCCCCTTCCAAGTTCTCTTTCCTCTTTGTCTGACACCTACCGAGAAACCAAGGCTCTCCTCTTCTGGGTCAATGACATCACACGATTCCAGAGCAATTTTATTAACGTAAGTTTGCTAAACTTTGGTAGGCATCCCTAGATAGCCCTCCTGTGCCTGTGCCTAGGGGCTAGATTTACTAGGGGTTAAAAAGAAACCGCTTTTTACATTGGGTCAAAGATCCCCAGAGGGTAGGGTATGGAAGAGGAAGTGGTAACTGCCCTAGTAACAATAGCATTGCTCAGGGTCAGGACTTTTATTTTAATAATAACAGGAATTTATTTCCGCATAGTTCTGCAAGGTTGGAAGTCTAAGATCAAGGCGCCAGCATCTGCAGGGCTTTCCTAAGGCCTCTCTCCTCCGGGTCAGCACTGTTTTTGACAACTAGTTTGATGGTTTACCCTTCTCACCTCTTTTCACTAGCAGAACTTAGAATTTGGTACTCATAATAATTGAGTCCTTGAATATTAAAAGCCTTTAGTTAGGGTAAGATCTGACAAATCCAAAGCTAAGCCATGAGTCGGAAATTTGGAGGTGTTTTTTTTTTTTTTGGTTTTTTCTCCAATTTTATGAATGTCAGTGTTTTAGCTATTGGACATGATTCATTAATTTAGTAAGTATTTAAGGAGATTTTTTTACCCACTGCAAAGCACTGTATCCTAGAACAGTGCTTCTCAAACTTTAGTGTGTACAAAAGCCAGAGATTCTCAAAAGACAGATTTCTGGGCCCTACTTCCAAAGATTCTGATTCTGTAGGTCTGGGGAAATGCCCAGAGCAGTAATTTGCATTTCTAACAAGCCTCCCTGGTGATGCTAATGGTGGCAAAAGGAGTCAGTGGTGTCTCACATGTTTTCTTATTAGTTGGATCTTTCATTGGACTTCAAACTTTGTATTCATGGTAAGGTCATTGATGAAACGAGATTGGCCGAGATTGGCCAAATTACTTAAACCGGATGATACATACATGTGTGAAAATGTATTCTATTGGCCACTGTATAGATTTGAAATTTTTCATAATAAAAAGGTCCTTTTAGGGAAAAAAGTATGCTTGTGTTTTTATAGGTATAACAGGCAAAATAAGTGAAGAATATACTATATAGTTCCATTTGTAATCCCTAATCTGGCAGTTTTGGTAGCTGTGGTTCATCTTGGTAACGCTGGCAATTCGAGAGTGCTCTGTTTCCCAGGGGAAGGATGACCGGTGTAAAGACAAGACTCTTCTGTCAAGGCTCGTTGAACGGTCAGTTTAGTGGACCCGAGGCAAAGAGCTCTGCTGTTTTTAAGAGTTATTTTGTACATCACATTGAAGTACAGTTTAATATTGGAATGTAAGGAAATAGCTCCTACCCTCTATTTGCTGACAAAGCTCTAGTCTCATTTCTGCCAGTTCCTTCATCTACTTTTTGCCCAATTCTCTCTAGAACAGCAATTCTCAAACAATAGCATGTGATTAAAAAAAAAAAAAAATCACCCGGTATCAATGGTAAGCTGTCATGGGAAGAAAACCCACATAGGGAACTATTAAAGCACGAATTCCTGGTTCCCCCACCACAGATTCCTACTCGGTGGGAAAGCCTGTCAACTGGGAGCTCTGTGAAGCTCCAGGCGGTGCTGGGGGTGCTGGGGGTGCTGGGGCATGAACCCAGCTCCGCTAGGACTGTCTACAAGACACAAAACCAGACAGGCAAAAAATCAGAATAATTACCCTCACAGAGCTTATATTCTAGCTAGATGATTGACAGAATGTGTTATGCAAGATGGGGATAAGTGCTACAAAGAAAAATGAAGCAGAGGTAGGCAAAGGGATGCTTCATTCAGAAGGCAATATTGAAGATTTAAAAGAGGAGAGAGATCAAGCTGGTCAGATTTCTGGGGGAAGAACGGACCAGAGAGAGACAAAAGTAGAGGCAAAAACTCTAATTCTGGAGCATTCCTGGCTTGTTCTGGGATTGACAAGAAGGCTCCCTTCCCGGGGCTGGCAGAGAACACAGGGAGACGAAGCCGGGGACAAAGCACGAGGCCAGAGGAGGGCTTCTGCAGTGCGGCAGTTGAGGGATTTGTTACTCTGAATGAGAGAAAGCCAAAGGAAAATTTTGAGCAAAGGAATATCTTGATGTCACTGTTTTAAAAAAGAAAAAAATTCATTTTGGCCGATGGATTGGAACTCTCATTATAGGAAGGCAAGGGTGCAAACAGGGAGAAGAGCTGAGAGATTTTTTTGATTAATCCAAGCAATAGATGGAGGTTGGGATAGGACAGTGGGAAGTCTTGGAGATACCTGGAAAAGGTCAAGTGTAGTCTGGGTTGACACATATGCCAAATGTGAACCTACTCTTTTGCAAAGAAACACAAGTAATCTCAACCTCAGATCCATGACACAGGCAATAACGAAATTTGTTGTTGTTGTTTAGAGACAAGGTCTCCTTCTGTTGCCCAGGCTGGAGTGCAGTCCCAAGATCATAGCTCACTGTAACCTCAAATTCCTGGGCTCAAGTGCCTCCTGCCTCAGCCTCTTGAATACCTGGGACTACAGGCACACACCACCATGCCCGTCTGGAAAGAAATGTTAAAAATACATGTTCTTTAAAAGAATAATCTTTTCTTTTCTTTTCTTTTCTTTTGAGACAGAGTCTCACTCTGTTGCCCAGGCTAGTGTGAGTGCCGTGGCGTCAGCCTAGCTCACAGCAACCTCAAACTCCTGGGCTCAAGCGATCCTCCTGCCTCAGCCTCCCGAGTAGCTAGGACTACAGGCATGTGCCACCATGCCCGGCTAATTTTTTCTACATATTTTTAGGTTTCCAGCTAATTTCTTCTATTTTTAGTAGAGACGGGGTCTCGCTCTTGCTCAGGCTGGTCTGGAACTCCTGAGTTCAAACTATCCATCCATCCGCCTCGGTCTCCGAGAGTGCTAGGATTACAGGCGTGAGCCATCGCGCCCGGCCAGAATAATCATTTCTTGACACTGCTGGTTCACCAAGTCCTTCTCCATGTGATCATCAAAAAAACTCTCTCAGCAGTGGAAAAAAACGAGCATATGAAAGAAAAAAGATTACAAGAAAGATAAAATTGGATTCTAGATATATTTTGAAGGTATAGGCAACAAAGATTTTAGGATTTTGGCCTAAACAACTGGAAAGATGGAATTGTATCCTCTGAGAAGAATGTAAGAGGATACTGTCTAGGGAAGAACTTTGGGAGTTTGGTTTTAGAATATTAATCTTGTGATGCCTATTAGAAATACAAGTGGAGATGGTAAGTAGGCAATTGGACGTACGAGACTTAAGTTTGGGGAACAGGACTGGAATGAAGGTGTACAATTGAGAATCAAAAGCATATAGATGGTATTCTGTCTACTGTTCTATCAGTTGATTTCAAACCTTCAGAAATAGAAGTTGGAGTAGTTACAGTTGAAAATCCTAAATTCAGGATTCTTACAGAGCAGAGATTGGTGCTCACCTTGTTGCTCTAGCAGAGAGAGATTAAACATTGTTACTAGTTTACCAAATCCATGATGCCACTTGCCTGTGTTTGGCAACAACAAATCAACATTATGGAGGCCCCTGGATTGAGAAAGGAACCTCTCCCACTCTTCCTAGCGCTGTGAAGTGGTTAGGACTCTGTGTAAATAAAAACAATCCTTTTGGAAAATAAATAAATAAATAAAATCATAGACATATGAAGGAAATTGAGGGGGAAAAAACAATAAAGGCATAAGACAGGGTAAGATCACCGAAGTAGTGAGTGTAGATAGAAAGGAGGTTTGAGACTCCAGGTTTGCACTCTAACTTTTATATTACATGGGGTTGAGAAAGTACCAGAAAGGAGACTGAGCAAGAACCACAGGCATAGCAGAGGAAAAGCAGGAGAGTATAGACTAATAAGAAGAGGAGATTCAATTCAAAGCTTACAGCCTTTTTACTACTTGTGGTCACTTATCTGGACCCTAATTTCCAACGACCTACCTGACATCTCCATCTGTATTTATTACAATCACAATGATCAAACATAAGCATCTACGTGTAACAGGCACTGGGGGCTGGATGCTAATTAAGGTGGCTACAAAAATGGGGAAGCCAGTGCCTGCTGCAAAGTCAGGCGCTCTCACTAGGTACTAGTTGCTGTGTTCGCTCCGCAGCTCCCTCCTGTTGCACCCCTGCCTTTGAGCAGTGTTAAACAACAGTATTGGAACCTACCGTTTTCTCCCATCCTTTGCCCAAACTGTTAATTTTCTGGAATTCCTTTCCCGTTCTCTCAGCTCAGGTGAGACATCCTCTGGAGCCTCCCCAGTCTCCCCTCCCCCACAGGCCTCCTAATATTTGTACTTTCTTAGCATCCAGCGCATACCGCCTTTTTTTTCAGTACCTATCACACAGTATTATAATTGTCTTTCTGGTCTATTTTGATCTACTTTACTAAATTGTTAGCTCATTGGAACACATCCCTCCTCCACCCTCACTGTCCATTTCAACAAATCCAAAGTCTCAGACGGCTCCCCAAACATTCTCCACCTTATTCAAATTGCCTTCCTGGGCAAAGAATGTGGTAAGTCTGCCTTCTCGCTACCAGCCCCCTTCCCTGTGGTCTTTCACTCCGGAGGCTCTTACCCAGACACCACAATGGGACAGGGAGAGGGGTATGGGGGAATTCATCTCAGGCTTTTATGCAAAGACCTCCTTCTGCAGAGAACAAAGCCTCTGTTACCTGCTGTTTGGAGAACTGCGGGCAAACAACCTGGGTGACTTTTGGTGGCCTTGACAGCCCCCATTTACCCGAGTGCTGACTGAGAGTCAGGAATTCAAGTGTTTCCCATTTATTTTATTTTATTTATTTATTTATTTAATTTATTTTTTTTAAGACAGAGTCTCACTCTGTTGCCCGGGCTAGAGTGAGTGCCGTGGTGTCTGCCTAGCTCACAGCAACCTAAAACTCCTGGGCTTAAGCGATCCTCCTCCCTCAGCCTCCCGAGTAGCTGGGACTACAGGCATGCGCCACCATGCCCGGCTAATTTTTTCTATATATATTTTTTTAGCTGTCCAAATCATTTCTTTCCATTTTTAGTACAGACAGGGTCTTGCTCTTGCTCAAGCTGATCTCGAACTCCTGACCTCGAGCGATCCTCCTGCCTCGGCCTCCCATTTTTTTTTTTAAAAGAAATCATCCTACTTCTAATGAGACAGTGACTACCTGCCTGGAGCATGATGTATCTAGTTCCACTCATTCTCACCTGACACCCCTATTCTAACCCTTCTCCTCCAAGTTGGTAGTCTGAGAAAAGGAAAAAAAGATGACAGAGTTTTATCCTTGCTTTGAACCCAACAACACTCCTAGTCTCACCAGTTGGCGTCTTTGCATCATGAACAAAAGTCAGCTTGTGGGGGAGCAAAGTCAGTAGTCTGGGTGGAGACCCCCGTGGCAGAGTGCTGGGGATGATAAGTGGAGAGCAGTGTCTTCCAAAACTGTATAACTGGGATTTGCCAAGGGTTCACTTTTAGGGCAGGGAGAGTGGAAAAGAGGAAGAAATCTCAGGGTTCTTGAATGTTGGATTTGGGAACAGGGAGAAAAATGGAAAGCTATAGACTATTGTTTTTGTCCATAAATATGTTAGTGCTGCAACTCAACTTTAAAAATTTTCTTTGAAAAACATACTCTCCCAGACAAAAAAAAAAATTAATGGAGTGGGGATGGGGTGGTGCTGGAGGACCTAACAATATTGCCAGGCCTGAGAAGGAAAAGTTAAAGAAAGAACCAAAGGAAAAAGCCAGAAGTTGACTGTTAATTTACTAGTCAGCTGGGAAGGGTCAGTCCTAAATGCTGTGCTGGTCCATTCACAGGAATATCATCTGCCCGGAGGTTGTTCCTCTGCACCTCCCTCCTTCCAGTTGGGCTGGTTTAGAGGGCAATAAATTTCTTTATTTTACATTTAGTAAGGTCTCAGATGAAATAAGGTGTTGCTTTCATTCAATCGTGTTGTTCACTGGCTTAAAAGAAAAATTACAAAAACGTAATTTCAGATTTGGTGAGTTTGGACAAAGAACCCTGATAGAATTTCTATTAACATCCACCATATGTGGATCACTGACGTGCCAAATATTAGGAATATTCAGCCCTTTGTCCTTTTTAATTCTTATGACACAGAGAAGGTGCTTTTGTCCCTATTTATGGATGAAGAAACTGAGATTTGTTAAAGCAGTTGAACCAAGAGTCTATCCAGTAACTTGTATATAAAATTAATTTAAAACTTCCTTAGTAATGGTAGATGCATAGCTACTAACAGGGCACCAAAGTGTCTTAGGTTAGCAAGTCATAGCTTCTTTCGTTTGGCTTTCTTATTTATTTTTATTTTATTTTTCTTAATTTTTCTTTTTACAGCCATTTTCTACGCCTTGAGTGGAAAAACCAACAGTCCTGGTGGAAAGACTCCCCTGTCTTTCCAAAAGCTAAAAACAAGAAGGAAACCAGGTGGGCGATGAAAACAACTACCACTCAAACAACCACCGACTGATGCCTTGGCCACATGCCGGACATGTTGTATTGCGACCTTAGTGTGAATGAAAGAGGAAAATAGAGCTAGTTGGAGTTTCCGCCTGAACTAGCCAGATTTTGAGATCCTACGGGATCTCAAATCGAGAAATCAGTTGTCCTAGTGAGAATTTCATTAACCTCAGGAACTGAAGGTAGATCCCTGATTTAAAACATGGTGAACCTAGACATCTTTCATTGCCGGCTTTATTTTGTCTCCAGGTTCAGCAGCTCGAGTTTTCCAGTTCCCCCACCTCTTTGGGGTTACTCCGCAGCTGCCTTTGCATCACAATGGCCTTGGTGAGACTGGCAGACGGGATTAACTGAAAATTCACAAGGATGTGTGGGGGCGTGGGGCTGCCAGGAGGGGCGGGTCTAGGGTGATAGAGCCTTCATTATAAATCTAGAGACTCCAGGATTTTAACATTCTCCTGGACTGAGCTGGTTGCTTCCTGTTGTTGTGGAGGGGACTCTCTTCATCCCGACTTTTGGATCTTTTTTACATCTGGAGATCGTATTTAGATACTGAAGTCCTAGCCTTTTTTATATTATTAAAGTCCAGCTCTTTAATTTTTCCCCCTTTCTCAGCAACATGAGTGCGGATCCAGCGTGTCCCCAAAGCCTGCCTTGCCCTGAAGCACCTTATTCTAGGGACTCTTCACCAATGCCTGAGATTTGTGGGCCTGAAGAAAACTATCCATCCTTGCAAATGTCTTCTGCTGAGACGGACCACACAGAGACTGGTAAGAAAAAATTAATCCTTGGAAGGCCAAGTTCCTTTAAGGGAAAGAGGGAAGGAAGAGGGTTAAGGGCTCATCCCCTCTTGAGCAATAACAGCCCATCAGTATAAGCAGGTGTCACTATCTTCTAATCCTCTGGGCACCCTTTAAATTGCAACTTGGTGGCACGTGCTCTTTAGACCGTGTCCCAGGTCTCAGGAGTTGTGGACCGAGATAAAGGACACAGAATTTGGAACCTTGTGTGGTTAGGCACTGTGGAAACAGAAATGTGTTGTGATAATTAAATGAGGTGATGTATAAATCTTACCATAGCGCTGGGCACACAGTTACGGTAGATGTTATTGCTAATTAGCTGGAAGACCTAACATCACAGCTTGGGGATGAGCATCACATTTGTGGCTGGCCAAAAATGGCATGGGTGAGATTTATATAATTAATATTATGTAATTACTTTCTTTCTACCATAGTAGCAGTTGGCTCTTCTCCCACCCTTTAGGTGTGTGGATGTTATTGTGCAGCTCTGACTTCGGGAGCACCTGCTGTGCTCACTTCTAAATCCCAAGGAAGTTGTTGACTCAATGTTATGGTAAAGATAATTCCAGAAAGTTTAATCTGTTGACAGTCCAACAGAAAGTGGCTAGAAACCCAGTCTGGCTTCAACCCTGTGGTAGTACTCATGCTTGTAGGTGGTAGGTGTTAGAGACAGGAAACTCTAAAGACTTCTTTGGAAATCAATATCATTTCAGTACTTAAAAATTAGGAAACAAACCAACTTTTATCCAAGAACGCCATTTTTAACCTTTACAATGTAAAATAGCTTAAAATCTGTACTCACATTATGACTAAAACTATAAAAAATAGGTTGTGGAAAAGAAATGGGTAAAATATTTGCTTTATTGAATGTTAGATTTTAACGTCGTTAGGTTTTTCTAAACTTTGCGTTTTGTTTTGTCTCGATTGGCCAGCTCCTGAACCCGAATAGGTTCAGAAATACTCCCTAATATTCTTGCTTGTATAACTTTAAATGTTAAAAATACAATGCTGGACTGTGAGGAACCACTTGAGAATAAGCAATTGGGCATGTCTCTTCAGCAAATCAGATGCAAGTTTATATAGACAATTTTTAGGACGTGCCCCACTTGTAGTCTTTAGTTGAGGACTTCTTTGCTTCTTAGATCTACTTGCAGGAAGCTGGAGATTTTGAATTTTTACTGTTTTAAAACCTATCCATTTATTCCATGGCTACCAGGTAGAATTGGGAGTTGAACACTGGGGACATCTCAGTGCAATTAATTATTAAGTGGCTATTAAATCTAGGTAATAAGGGATATTAATTTTAGTTACAAAGTCAATATACGCTGTCTTGTGCTGGAGAATTTTAATCCATTACCTCGCTTTAATAGATGGAAGGAATGATTTTGGAGATGAGGTCAGAGAGCTAGTAAGGGCAAAGTCTGGATTGAAACAAGCTTATCAAAATTCGCTTATCCTGCTGGTCCTGGCATTTGGAGCTGCACGATAAGTTGCTTGTTTTATAGGGTTCCCCGGAATCTGATCATGTCATTTAAAAAATTATACTGGTGGTGCTGAAGGTCACAACAGGAAGTTATTTAGGGCAAGACACAGTGGGTGGGAATGGTTGATTTGCACTCTGACCTGTATAGCAGCTGGTGTGTGCGCTTTTGAGCATCAGTTTGAAATTTAAAAAGTGGTGGCTCTTCCCAGCAAATGATGTTGGCCATGTTACAGATCTCTCTGAGCCTGGTCCATAATGTATGAAATGGAGATGCCCATAGGACTTCTTGGATTGATATCGAACAAACGTTGGCAAAGTATTCAGGGTTGGTTAAGAATTAAAGTGTTACTGATTTCCTAGGTCTGGGGTTGTGAGAATTACAAAAGTGCTTGGAACACAATAAAATTTTTAATAGACTATTTTAATATTTGGAAAAAAGTTTTAGAGAAGAGTGTTATTTCATTTGTTCCCAACAGCCTCTCCTCTTCCTTCCTCCATGGATCTGATGATTCAGGACAGCCCCGATTCTTCCACCAGTCCCAAAGTAAAACCACCCACTTCTGCACAGAACAGTGAGGTGAAGAAGGAAGATAATGCCCAGGCCAAGAAACAGAAGAGCAGAACCGTGTTCTCTACCACCCAGCTGTGTATACTCAATGACAGATTTCAGAGACAGAAATACCTCACCCTCCAGCAGATGCAAGAGCTTTCCATCATCCTCGACCTCAGCTACAAACAGGTGGGATGGTTTTGTTTTGTCACTGCAATAAGATAAGCAAAAATAGGGGACCATGGATTCTCTATATTTCACCTCCCATGGAGGCCTTTGACATGCATCTTTATTAAAAATCAAAATGTATCCAGGGTATTAACTGTCAGCATATAAATGGTGAAATTGTTACAGAGCCTAGCTCATGCCATTCTTGTTAGCTGACTGGTTTATTTTTTACTAAGGAGCAACCCATTTCAGCATAACAATAAGATAACCTTGAAGTACCGGTATGGAAAACTTGTATTTTTTTTTTTTTTCTTTAAGACAGAGTCTCACTCTGTTGCCCTGGCTAGAGTGCCCTGGCATCACCCTCGCTCACAGCAACCTCAAACTCCTGGGCTCAAGCAATCCTCCTGCCTCAGCCCACCTGAGTAGCTGGGACTACAAGCACCACTAGCCTGGCTAATTTTTCTATTTTTAGTAGAGACAAGGTCTTGCTCTTGCTCAGGCTGGTCTTGAACTCCTGAGCTCAAGCAATCCTCCCGCCTTGGCCTTCCAGAGTGCTGGAATTACAGGCGTGAGCCACCGCTCCCGGCGTTATCACATTAAATATAAATGTGCTTGTTTGGGGGGGGGTGTTATTGCAACTCACTGCAACTTCCTGGGCTCATGCAATCTTCCCTCCTCAGTGGCCTGAGCCACTGTGGCGGGCCTGTCAGTAAGCGTTTAAATGTGAGCCTTCTGGTTATTAAATTTGCAGTGGGTCTTATGTAACTGGCTAGAGTCATTAAACAAAAAACAGCCAACTGACTTGAGATCTTTGGAAATTCATTCATTAGAATATTGGTTCAAGATTTAAGAAAAGACTAAAAATGAGTTCAAATTTTGTTTCTGAGCTTTAGATAGTTGTAGCTGTCAGGAATAAAAGTTAACATTCTTTGATTCAAAGTACATGTGCATTCCTAGTATTTTATAATTCCTGACACTCTTTCCTGCAGGTTAAGACCTGGTTCCAGAACCAGAGAATGAAATTTAAGAGGTGGCAGAAAAACAACTGGTCAAAGAATGTCAACAGTCTGACTCAGGTTCAGGTAACAGGAAACTTTATTGTTCTGCTCCTTCCTTTCAATTACCTTTCAGTTTTGTCCATCCCTGAAGCATACAACTCCAACCACAGACAATTCTGATTTTCCTTGCACCCTTTCAATTAATCCACCATTCTCTTTCAGAAGGCCTCGGCACCTATAGAATACACAGGCCTCTACTCTTCCTATCACCAGGCGTGCCTGATGAACACATCTGGAAACCTTCCAGTGTGGAACAACCCAGCCTGGAACAACCAAACCTGGAACAGCCAGCCTTGGAGCAACCATTCCGGTAACAGTCAGACCTGGTGCACCCCGGCCTGGAACAATCAGGCCTGGAACGACTCCTTCCTTAACTCTGGAGAGGAAACTTTACAATCCTGCCTGCAGTTCCAGCCAAATTTTCTTGCCAGTGATTTGGAAGCTGCTTTGGAAACTGCTGGAGAAAGCCTTAATGTAATACAACAAGCCACTAAGTATTTTAGTTCCCCACAAGCCATAGATTCATTCCTAAATTCCTCAATGAACATGCAGCCTGAAGATGTGTGAAGATGCGCATATTACTCAATTTCAGTCTGGGCAGGACTTGTAGGCTTTTTCTTGTTTTAGAGCTAAGTATTCTGCCTCTATATTCTGGTTCTGTGTGTGCATATTGCATAGAATTTGGGGGTGGGGAATGATTGGAGTCTAATCAAAGAGGTTCCAATAACTTTGGCTGCTATGGACAAGATGATAGAAGACGACTTTGGCTATGGATAAGTAGATATAATATTAGTTTGGATAGCTTTAGGATTAGGATCTAACCGCAAGAATAGAAAGTAAAAAGTACAAAGAGGAGGTGTCAAGGATTGGGAGGCTTTAATTATTAAAAACCTCAGTTGTTCCGGTGAAGTGTTAAGCTAGAATGCACTTCATCGATTTCCTCTGCCCCTTTTGCCTCTGTGTTTTACTGCAACCCCTAATTTGTTCCTTACTCTAATATTTGTAGAAAGATCTATTGTATTTGGCTAAATCATGATGATATCAGTACCGGTTTGCCTGGTTTAAGTACAAATAAATAAAATCTATTTTACCTTTAGTTGTCTGCCCTGATTTCACCTGTTTCAATGAGTAAAATTATGATTAAATACGGAAATACAGGTCTTTGCTACTTTTTTTTTTTTTTCCTGAGACAAGAGTCTCTCTCTGTTCCCCTGGGTAGAGTGCAGTGGCGTCATTGTAGCTCACTGCAACCTCAAACTCCTGGGCTGCAAGCGATCCTCCTGCCTTAGTCCCCTGAGTAGCTGGGACTACAGGCACACGCCACCATGCCTGGCTAATTTTGCTATTTTTAGCAGAGATGGGGTCTTGCTCTTGCTTAGGCTGGTCTCGAACTCCTGACTTGGAGCAATCCTCCCTCCTCAGCCTCCCATGTGTTAACATTTTTATATGGGGAAAAATAATTAACTGAGGAGATTGCAGTCTTCGAAATGAGGTAACCAAAGGTAACCTCGAACCAAAGGTAACCAAATATACACTGCTGGGTGACTAAGTCAACCTGAACCAACTTACTTCCTTCTTGTGTTTGTAATTTTATTGAAACAGTCAAATTTGTGGTTATTTGCAGTTAAAGAAAAGAGTGCAGCATTTGGAAGATTGGGAGCAGAGAATTGATGAAGCAAAGCTCTTAGGTTTGTAAAGAAGAGAAATGAAGAGCAGCTGGGGGAGGAAAATAACAGAAGGTCAAGGGGGTTACAGGAAGAGGAAAAAGGTTAGGGAACTGGAACCTTGCCTTGGAACTCGTATATATAAGGAAGGTTCTGAGACTGCTTTTCTGTGCAATTAAGCCCTGCTAGGAAGAAACATGTTGAAAGAAGCTTATTTTTTTTTTTTTTTGAGACAGAGTCTCACTCTGTTGCCCAGGCTAGAGTGAGTGCCGTGGCGTCAGCCTAGCTCACAGCAACCTCAAATTCCTGAGCTCAAGCGATCCTCCTGCCTCAGCCTCCCGAGTAGCTGGGACTACAGGCATGCACCACCATGCCCGGCTAATTTTTTCTATATATATTTTTTAGCTGTCCATATAATTTCTTTCTATTTTTAGTAGAGATGGGGTCTCGCTCTTGCTCAGGCTGGTCTCGAACTCCTGAGCTCAAACGATCCGCCCACCTCGGCCTCCCAGAGTGCTAGGATTACAGGCGTGAGCCACCGCGCCCGGCCGAAAGAAGCTTATTTTTAAAATATGCCAACTTTTATGAAAAAGGGCACTGTTGTGCTTTGTAGCTAGTCTAAAATTTGTGTTTTAATGTCTGAATCTATAAGGTCAACGATGTAAACAATATATATGTAAATTCTAAGGCCAGTTTAAAATAGAGTTTTTTCTTTATATTTCAATAGCTTTAGGGGGTACAAGTGGTTTTTGTTACATGGATGAATTGTATAGTGGTGAAGTGGGGCTTTTAATGTACCTGTCACCTAAATAGCATACGTTGTACCTGACAGGTATATTTTGATCCCTCCCTCTGCCCCCTCACAGTTAATTTCTGCCAAGATCACAGGAGCAATTTTTTTTTTTTTTTTTTGAGACAGTCTCACTTCGTTGCCCTGAGTAGAATGCCATGGTGTCAGCCTAGCTCACAGCCACCTCCAACCGCTGGGCTCAAGTGATCCTCCTGCCTCAGCCTCCCAAGGAGCTGGGACTACAGGCGAGCAGCACCACGCCTGGCTAAGTTTTATAATTTTAGTACAGACTGGGTCTCACTTTTGCTCAGGCTGGTCTCGAACTCCTGAGCTCAAGCAATCCTCCCGCCTCGGCCTCCCAGAGTGCTAGGATTACCGGCATGAGCCACCGCTCCCTGCCAATTTTTTTTTTTTTTAACTGTCACATATTTGAGTTTTGTGCCAAGCCCTATGTATATTATGGACTGAATAGATAACAGAAATAGCATTAATTGAACAATTAAAATAGTACATGAAATTCTGTTCTCCAGTTCACCACTTTTTAGTCTTACGATTCAAGCAGATGTTAGTGGGATTTCTAAAAAATGAGATTGTACTATTGCCTAAAAATACAAAATGATGCTCGAAGGCTGGGTGTGGTGGCTCATGCGTATAATCCCAGCACTTCGGGAGCCTGAGGCTGGAAGATCACTTGACGCCAGGAGTTTGAGACCATCCTGGGCAATAGAGAGTCCTGTCTCTTCAAAAATTAAAAAATTAGCCAGGTGTGATGGTGCATTCCTATAGTCCCAGCTACTCAGGAGGCTGAGGCAGAAGGTTGGCTTGAGCCCAGGAGCCGGAGTTGGAGGTTGCTTTGAGCTATGATGATGCCACTGCACTCTAGCCTGGGTGACAGGGTAAGACCCTGTTTCAAGAAAAAAGAAGCAAGCACCAATAAATTTGAGGAAGTACTAAATGGTGAACCAGGGCCTAGAGTCTGGGTAAATAGCTATTATAAACTGTTAAAGCTGGGAAACTCCAAATTTAGTTCTCCAGTGCTGAACCATGTCACAGAAACTCTTCCTATACGAGTGACTGCTCCTTGTCTACACTTTGGATTAAGTTCAGCTATAAGACAATTGGGGGTAGAGAGTTCTAAGCCATGAATGCAGTGAGCATTTGTATTTCTTTTTTTTTTTTTTTTTGAGACAGAGTCTCACTCTGTTGCCTGGGCTAGAGTGCCGTGGCATCACCCTAGCTCACAGCAACCTCAAACTCCTGGGCTCAAGCGATCCTCCTGCCTCAGCCTCCCGAGTAGCTGGGACTACAGGCATGAGCCACCATGCCCAGCTAATTTTTTCTATATATTTTTAGTTGTCCAGATAATTTCTTTCTATTTTTAGTAGAGATAGGGGTCTCACTCTTGTTCAGGCTGGTCTTGAACTCCTGACCTTGAGCAATCCTCCTGCCTTGGCCTCCCAGAGTGCTAGGATTACAGGCATGAGCCACCGCACCCAGCCTAAGCATTTGTATTTCTTGTAACCTGATCAAGACTGATGTGGCAGATACACCATCCCAAAGGGCAGAGTCTTGAGTAGATAAGAGGAATCATTTTTGTTCCATTAACCTCATGAGAGAGGAATTGATCTGGGGAGGGACTGGGAGTTAGCACTTGCCTGTGATGGTTCTGTGGGCAGCACTGAAGGAACCTGGCGAGCCTCCATAGATTGAGCACGTGAAGTACGGCTGTAAGATTACCGAGAGGCTGAGACGGATATCAGACTTATATGAGATCTGGGATCTAGGTAGGAGAGGGAAGATTTTGAGTTGCAGAAAGTCTTGGGGCACTTATTTTGTTGAAAACATTAAGTTAGGTACTGGATAACACAGTAAGAGAAGGGAGGAAAAAGGAATGAAAGATTAGAAAAGGGAAAAATTGATTTCTGGTTTTCACTGTTTAATTTGCTTTTGAAAACTAACCATTCATGGAAATGCCATTTATTTTTTCCTATATCCAATAGGTGGATATTCGAGTAAAGGTGAAAACCTAGACAGAAGATAGTAAAATCCAGTCATCAAGGAACCAAAAAAAAAAATCTTGATTTTTTTTTTTCTTCCTTAAAGTATTAGACCTTTGATTCCAAAACTAAAACATCCCATTAAAAACAAATTTAAGCAATAGAGAAATAGATAATGAAGTTAATCTAGTAATTACATCTATTCAGAGATAAACAACAGTTTAGCTTATATTCCTACAGGGTTTTTTTTTTTAGGCTAGTCAAAAATATTTTAGTATATATGAGTGATTTTTGTGTCTGAATTTTTATGGATATATTGTAACAAGACTATACATTTTCTTTATCAGACTAAAGTGAGCACCAATACATTTTCTCTGAAAGTTATTTTTTTTACTTAACATTTACATCTTCAACTTCTTTGCATGTCAAAACTTAGATCTATTTAGAATAATCTTAAAAATATTAACAGGATAACAACTACATTCAAAAACAATAAGATTCCCTATTTTCCTTAAATGTATTAGCCAAGGTTAAATGACTTATTTCCCAAGTATTCTCTATGAAAACATTTCTGATATGAAAAAAAGGGGAAATAGAGGTAGTTAAATAGGGAAGAGAATTAAGTTTTGGGTTCTTCTTAACTCTCATCAGTGTAACTTCATTCACTTAAAAAAACTATTCTGCTTATGTAAATTTAGTGTTAAAAATATTCATAAAATATTAAAACCAAGGTATCATTACATAAAATTAAAAGACAACCACTGGTAACTTTGATGTTATCTTTCCAAACGTTTTCCTGCATACACATGACATAAACATAATTGCTGTTAAACATTTTTTCCTATTGTGGATTTTGTTTTGCAATCTGCTTTTTCTACATAATGTATCACAGATAGCTTTCTATATCAGTAAATTTAGATCTGACTCATTTTAATTACTACATAATATTATAGATGTACTGCAATTTATTTAAGTTGTTTCTATTTCTATTTTGGTTATTTGCCACTACAAACAACTAATGTTGCTATTAACATCTTGACATTAATTTTCTTTATTTTTATTTTTTGTAGAGAGGGGGTCTTGCTCTTGCTCAGGCTAGTCTTGAACTCCTGGCCTCAAGCAATCCCACCACACCTGGCCTTTGACATTATTTTAAATAAATGTTAAGATATAGATATGTTTTTTAAAATGAAAAAATGCTTTCATAAACAAAATAGAAAAGTGGCTTGAAATTGCATATCATTTTTGGATTGGTCATTCATTCCTTTTGTTCTTGCTGATTTCATGGCTAAATGAGAACTCATCACTGGCTACTTTATTAAAGAACTATTAGGTAATGGTGATTAAGAGGGAAAAAAAGACTGGCCAGGAGTGGTGGCACATGCCTGTAGTCCCAGGTACTCTGTACTCCCAGAAGGCTGAGGCAGGAGGATTGCTTAGCTCCCAAGTTCAGGAGCAGCCTGGGCAAGATAGTGAGATCTGTCTTCCAAGAAAAAAAAAAAGGAAAGGAAAAGAACAAACGAAAGAAAAAACACACATAAGGTACAGTCTTTATGTTCCAAAAACTTAACATATAGTTAATACCTAAGAAGGTAAAAGATCAGTCTTTGAGAATAAAGCTAATAAACATTAAAGCAAAATTTTTGACTCTGGGGGCCGGGCGCGGTGGCTCACGCCTGTAATCCTAGCACTCTGGGAGGCCGAGGCGGGTGGATCTCTCGAGGTCAGAAGTTCGAGACCAGCCTGAGCAAGAGCAAGACCCCGTCTCTACTAAAAATAGAAAGGAATTATCTGGCCAACTAAAAATATATATAGAAAAAAATTAGCTGGGCATGGTGGCACATGCCTGTAGTCCCAGCTACTCGGGAGGCTGAGGCAGGAGGATCGCTTAAGCCCAGGAGTTTGAGGTTGCTGTGAGCTAGACTGATGCCATGGCACTCACTCTAAACAGGGCAACAAAGCGACACTCTGTCTCAAAAAAAAAAAAAAATTTGACTCTGTAAACCACCATCAGAAGAGGCTGTAAACAGTTGCCAATAAGACAATTGGAGAGGTGAAAACCTAATGTGAGGCTTTTCAGCTCATCCCTTTTTTTGGTGATGGGATCGCCAAGAATATAAGCTAATATGATAGAAAAGATAAAAAGGAAAATATAAATTTACCTGCCAGCCTCTCCACATTTTCACCTCCCTTCCCTTCCCTTAGAAAACCTTACTTTCTCCATTCTCTTCCTGAAGAAAGGTAGATATTACTGCCAATATTTTAGTTACTTTATTATATTTTAGTTATAAAATTCACTTTGATTTTTCAGCTTGTACTTCCATTTCAGTTTGTAACTGAAGGAAAGAAGCAGGCTGGATTGAATTTGCCCAGGTTTTCTGAATTTTACGCTATGGATTCAGAGCTCAGAAGTAACAGGCCTTGCTCAGCGGATTTCAAGTCCCCAGTTGTGGGGTAAAGGACAAGGTTAATTCTGCTCTAAATAATCCTACTATTCAGAAAACCTTGCGTCTACTGGAAAAAAACAGGCTGTGACTGCAAACCCACCAGCAAAGGCAGACCCCTGCCAGACGGACAGGAAAATGGGGGAGGGCCTCCGGCAAATATTGCATGCCTCCTGGGGCCCCGAGGGCTGTACTCATGCAGGAGATAAAGGGAATTTGTTAAATAAAGAAATCAATTGGGCAGACAAAAGCTTCTGACACAGGAAGTTAGTTTGACTAAGGATACCAAAAAGTAGGAATTTGAATAGCTTCCTTGGTGTGAGGTTGCAGTGAAACCCTATTGAAAAGAAGCCAGTGGTGGTGAGCCTCTCCTTAGGCCATTCCTGGCTTCTGGGTGGTTGATGTAAACTCTTGGTCCTAGAAGAAAATGTCCTTGAGAATTCTAAAGGTTAAGCACCTGGGGGAGTACTTCGGTATGGTGGTAGCGTGATGGTAGCACTGCTTCCAAGCACACCACCAAGCAAGCCATTCAGAAACAGAAAAGCACGCTTGCTACAAGGGGTCAGGCTGTCACCTGTGCCGCATGTGTCTTGCTCTGTAAACATACATCCATCTTGCTCTTGCTCTATAATCCTGCCTTGCTCCCCCTCAATAAATTTCACCGTATGCTTGCCTTAAAAAGAAAAAAGAAACAGAAAAGTTTACAGATCAAATTAAGATGCTAGAATAAAAAATAAACACACATGGCACAATGCACAGGGAACAAGACATGACACATTAATATATTTAGGATAAAGTGCATTCGGGGTAAAAAGGGTAGCCATGTCCATTTGGCCTGTCTCTGACGCACCGCCCATCTGCATTGATGGTGTAGTCACAACAACTAAGGACAAGGACCAAGGATGAGAACTGGAGATTGAATTAGGGCCAGGGCTCTGCAGAAGGACTGTACCCAGACACATTCTGTGTGAATGTGGTCTACCAGAGACACAAAGGGGCAAACATTCCAGGACACGAAAGCAGCTCTCCTTGGTTCAATGTGCAGCTGTAGAATTTATTTGGATTATGTGGGCTACATGCATGTAGGGCTGGAATGGGTGTCATCAGTGGGTGGCCAGCCTAAGAGGTGTGGATGTCACTTGCCCTCGGGTACACACGGCATTTAGTGTCAGACTAAACAAGAGCATTAGGTGCCTCTTGCTTCTTCCACCCCTTTTTGTGTTCTGTGCACATGATCTCTGCCTAGCTAAGTTTAAAATGTCTTACTGGTTCATAACTTATCTATAATTAATGTGTCCTATGAGTTACACAAATTCCATTTGTTTTCTGTAGCCAAAGTGAACATTCTCAGATAACACAGCAAATGAACATTATAACAGATTAGCCAGACAGTAGAATTAACAAGAATAGAAGCCATACATAGAATTAAGAAAGTTAATTCTTAGCCTCTCCTGCATCCCAAATCTCATTTTTTCATTTCTGTTTTAACTTTTTTTATTTTTATTTTTTCAATACAGATTGCTTCTTCTGAACCAAATTTCATTTCTTAATTCCCATATTCTTCCTCAGCCTCTCAGCAATCCTACAATCATACCTAACATTCTCAAGCTCTGCAAGGCTCTACAGGTTCCTTCAGCGCTGCCCACAGAACTGTTACACACAGGTGACCTCCCCGTCGGTGGCTCATCCGTTCCTGTCTCATGAGGTTGATAAAAATGGTTGCTTTGACCTACGCAGGTGCTACCTTCTATGGGGGGAAAGCCCTTGTTTTAAGTATCTGCCACCTCCCTCTTTGTCAGGATAAGAGAAATATGATTATTACTCTTTACTCTTATCAATGGCTCTTTACTTTTTAAAAAAAAAATTTTTCTTGAGGCTCTATAGGTCAGAATACTCTGCCTTTTCTTATTTGCATCTTCCAAAAGAACAGTGTGTAATAAAGTGAGTTCCAACTTGGAGGGAAATACCTCGAGGAGTACTTTACATTTTCACAGCACTCTACTATTAGTACATGAGAAAATATTTATAAATTGTATCTCGCTTGATCCTTAAGAGATCCTCTGAGGTTAACTACCATTTGTGTGTAAGGAAACTAAAAGTCCGGAAGCTCCAATAACGCATCCGATGTTGTATCACCTTCCCTTCAGTCAGAGTTGACTACCACATACCCTGTCTCCATTAAGAAACTGCCCTGTCCCCTTCAATCCACTGTAATTCATTTTCTGTCCCTACTGAACTGTACTGATAAAGTAAGCTAAAATTTAAAAATTTAATTTAAAAAATTACATTTAAATAAAAAAATTTTTTTAATCACTTTAAAATTCATCCTTAATCAGTTCATTCAACAAATGTTTGTTCATACTTACCAGGTATCAGCTATTTTGTTAGGTGTTGAGGTTACAGAGCAAAATAGACATGGATTCCTGTCTTCATGGAGACAACATAAATGGTTAAATTCTTTGACCTTGGATATTACCTTACTTGACTCTTTCTAAACTAACATTTATTTATCCCAGCACTGTGGCTATGTGGGTCATAGTACTGTACCCAGTGCCATGATAACCACTTTAAATGTATTATTATCTTGTTTAATTTTCATAAAACAAAATGAGATATTGTTATCCCATTCTAGACAATGAATGTTAGAGCATGAGAATAGCTTCCCAGTGAACACACACCCAAGATGTGATTCTAGAACCCATAATCTTAGCTATACTATACAAATTTCTTTCCATTTCAGAGCACTGACAACACCTCCATTTTTAGTATTTATATTAATATTTATATTTCTTTTTTTTTAATTTTTTTTTTTTTTTTTGAAAAAGAGTCTCGCTCTGTTGCCCAGGCTAGAGTGCTGTGGCATCAGCCTCACTCACAGCAACCTCAGACTCCTGGGTTCAAGCGATCCTTCTGCCTCAGCCTCCCAAGTAGCTGGGACTACAGGCATGTGCCACCATGCCTGGCTAATTTTTTCTATATATATTTTTAGCTGTCCATATAATTTCTTTCTATTTTTAGTAGAGATGGGGTCTCGCTCTTGCTCAGGCTGGTCTCGAACTCCTGAGCTCAAACGATCCACCCGCCTCGGGCTCCCAGATTGCTAGGATTACAGGCGTGAGCCACCGTGGCCGACCTATATTTATTTCTACTTACACTACAACCTTTTAAAAAAATAATTCTTGGCCATGTGTGTTGGGTCATACCTGTCATACTGGCACTTTCGGAGGCCGAGGAGGGAAGATAGCCTGAGGCCAAGAGTTCGAGACTGGCCTGGGCAACATAGTCAGACTCCATCTCTACAAAAAAATAGAAAAATTAGCCAGATGAGGTGGTGTACGCCTGTAGTCCCAGCTACTCGGGAGGCTGAGACAGGAGGATCACTTGATTCCAGGGATTCGAGGCTGCTGTGAGCTGTGAAGATGCCACTGTACTCCAGCCCAGGCAACAGTGAGACCTTACCTTTTACAAACAAACAAACAAAAACCAATTCTCTATTCCCTAGGCATCTGAATGCCTCTCCCAACTTCACTTTGCAGCCTTCGTATGGGCTTCTCTTCCTCCACTAACTCTGTGAAGAGTGGTGTTCCTTAGGATTCTGTCAACAGACCTGTCCTAGCCAGACTCCTGGCAGTAATCCTAGGATAGTTCCTTTCTTTTACCTGCTATATCCAAGCAGTTACTAGTCAAGTCTACCTCTTAAATATATTCCAAACCAATCAACAGGTTTCCATATTAGCTATGGTGTATTGAGCAACTAGTGTGTAATGCGGTTTTTTAAAGACTTCCATGTATATTCATACAAAGAAATAGAAGCCAAGAGCTTAAGCAACGTGCCAAAGGTGATATACCGATTGTATGTGTTAGAATCTGGATTCAAACCCTTAATTACTTGACTCCAAACCCCGAGATGTTCCTCTCTGTTACACTGTGTTATGTAGCTTTGAAATGGTCCCAAACACTTCCATAGTTTGTTGTTTTGGAGTGAACTTCCCACTGCCTTTGAGGGTCTGACGTCAGAGCCCATGTATGAGAACTTAGAGTGAACTAACTCCTCCCTTCCCTAGGGAATGATGCGAGTTACTGACCTCAACCACTGAACTTCAAAAGTACGTATCAGCTCCAGCGTTTGACAGATGCTTTGAGACTTAGGCAGTGGCAGACTGCGCTCTGTCGGCTGCTTCTCTGAAGATCACGGCGGATGCTGTAACAGGCTGCACTCCGCCAGTGCCGAGAGCTCGGGCTGCAGGAGGGCGTCACCTGCTAGTCTTGGAGCTAATCTTTGAAGGTTCATGACACCAGACCGCCCTTAGCACCAAGGGACCTCACTTGGGGAAGGTCTCCACGAGGGTGGTCAGAGCAGCTTCTCCTGAGAACCACTCCTATAAAGGTACACCTCAAACTTTGATTAGACTTTACTTTCCAGAGAGGGCTACTTCCATCCTAATTGAGCAACTGGACTTATTCTCAAACTCACTCACTATGTGGTTAATGTATCTCATCAACTTGAATACAAGCAATGCTTCACCATGGACTGATTGTTGAGTGTATCCCTGTGAGGTTTGTTCACATTACTCTACCCCTCTTGAAGCACTGTGAGCCCAAGAAAAAATTCTCTTTGTATGGGAATAAACTATGTGATTCATGAAATCATACTTTGATCATCTTACTTCTGCCATACACAGCATAGTGTTTCCCAGTGAATCCTAATCTAGGCCCTTATTAGTAGGCCTATCATTAAAATAGACTGATCTCTCTCTGGACTTGCTCCCTTCTACTCTTCTCTTAGTGCAAGGAGAGTAATATAAAATGCAAATCTAAGTATGTTACTCCTCAAAACAAAAGCAAAATTTTAATGGCTCACATTTGCCCATCCTATCTTAGTGTTTCTCTAGTATACCAACCCAGTCAAAATGATCTTTGGAGGTTTTTAGTTTTTTTTTTGAGACAGACTCTCACTCTGTTGCCCTGAGTAGACTGCCGTGGCGTCAGCCTAGCTCACAGCAACCTCAAACTCCTAGGCTCAAGTGATCCTCCTGCCTCAGCCTCCGCCTCCGTGTAGCTGGGACTATAGGCATGTACGTGCCACCATGCCTGGCTAATTTTTTTCTATTTTTAGTAGAGACAGGATATCGCTTTTGTTCAGGTTGGTCTCGAACTCCTGAGCTCAAGCTATACCTCACCCCCCCACCCCCCCACCCCCGCCTTGGTCTCTCAGAGTGCTAGGATTATAGGCGTGAGCCACTGTGCCCAGCCAGTCACCTGTAACTCACAAGTCATTTAAGACTTGCTGTAAGGCCGGCCGAGGTGGCTCACACCTGTAATCCTAGCACTCTGGGAGGCCGAGGCAGGTGGATCGATCGAGGTCAGGAGTTCGAGACCAGCCTGAGCAAGAGCAAGACCCTGTTTCTACTAAAAATAGAAAGAAATTATCTGTACAACTAAAAATATATATACAAAAAATTAGCTGGGCATGGTGACACATGCCTGTAGTCCCAGCTACTCGGGAGGCTGAGGCAGGAGGATTGTTTGAGCCCAGGAGTTTGAGGTTGCTGTGAGCTAGGCTGACGCCACGGCACTCACTCTAGCCCGGGCAACAAAGCAAGACTCTGTCGCAAACAAAAAAAAAAAAAAAAAAGACTTGGTGTATTTCATATCCACAGATGTCTCAATACAAACACATATGTGTGGTGTGTATATGTATGTGTGTATAGCAATTCATATATTGTTTCAATTATTGAAGCATTGATTATATTTAAATCATGAAGCCAGTTTACAAATGAAAAAAGCTTGGAATGTAATATCAACAATATTATGCATTGTGTGAAAAAATTTAACTTTATCAACTTGCATATCCCATATGAACTAGTTTGATTCCTGAGGAAAGACAGAGCAATTTGCAGAAATTATCTGAATTACTTTGTTCAGTTGTAGGTCATAAGAACCCCATTGCAGAGAGAGGGTCCTGCCCCGTGCCCAGAAGGAAGGAATGCTGCACAGAGAGGCCAAGAAGAATCCGGACAGACAGGCCTTGCTGCGTCTCCTCACCCAGTCTATTAGCAGTAGGTCATACCCTTTTTGTCTAATCATATTTCTACATAGCTGTCCATACTTTGTTGAGCCCAAGCATAAAAATGGACAGACTGGCCCGAGTGCAGTGGTATTTACAACTAATTGTTCACAGCCAGTTACAGATTGTTTCTTCTCCACTCCCAACTGCTTCACTTGACTAGCCTTAAAAAAAAAAAAGAACATTTCCCCAGTATCTTTTTGGGTCTTCATTCTGAAGGCTCTGGTGTCATGTAAAACTATGATCAAATGATGACATAAAATTGTATGCCTTTTCTCCTATTAATTTGCCCTTTGTTAGCTGATTTTCAGGAAGCCTTCAGATGGCACAGGGGAACTTTGCCTTTTGCCCCTAAATAACTAATGCTGAGATTTTTGGAATTAATGAGCTCTAAACTCATAAACTAAATATGGTACCAAAATAAAAAATGTATTAATGGTATAAATATTTGAAAATCAATCATGAAGATACTAGGGGAACATAATGAACTATTTTTATAATTATGAATGTCCTGTGTAAGACAGGAAACTCACAAATCAGAAGGCAGATATTCTTGGCCTCAAAGCGATAGTAAAGATTGAAAACGTTTAGGGCTGATGACGTTGTGGATAAGTGGGCACTCTTATGTAAAGTTTGGAGGGAGAGTAAATTGGTATGTCTTTCATCAGGCCACCGTTGCTGGAAAAAAAAAAACAAACAACAACTGGTATGTCCTTCTACAAGGCAATAAGACAAAAAGGTCAAATGCAGTTTCTCTAAAGTTGGAAAATATCCTAATTAAAATCCAAGCTCCAACATTTATGACCTTGGGCACCTTATTTTGCAAACTTTTGGAGCTTCCCTAGTGTGTAAATGAAAATAGTACTAAAATATATATATACATTTGAATCCCACAGGGAAGCAAAAATATGTATATTTTGAAATCTAAATGTCCATCAATATGACTTTGCTCAAATATCTTGTGATATATTCATATATTGGAATATTTATGCAGCCATAAGAAACAAAAAAGAAGGAATGGATTTCAATGGCTGGGAAAAAAATCTATTATTCATTAAGGTAAAAAAAGCAGGTTATTTTATAGGTTCCGGTGATTCCGTTCATGTCATATAAATAAAGCATGGAAAGATAGAGATAGATATGTAAGTAGTAGTTGTCTTTAGGAAATAGAATTATGAAGGAATTTTTACTTTCTGTTACTGAAATTTTTTAGAGGATATATTATCAGACAAAAATGACAGATATCTCTATTTGGGAAAAATAAGACTAGCTTCCGTGGAAATAAATAATTGCTAGTAAAAGTAACATTTCCATGAACATTTTTGAAATATGAAAATAACTCAAGTACTTGCCTTTTTACCTTTAGGGAAGGCTCGAATCCTGGAACCCTGGCTTTTGAAACATGGATTGGACTATGTCTTACTTTGGGCAAAGCCAAAGAAGCCCACGTTAAACTCACTTGGAGGGGCACACCTCCCCCTAGTGGTCCACTGTTGCCCTGGGCTCACCAATCTCCAAATTTAGACTATTCAGGAAGTTTCCAACCATCACCATATGTTCAGGGAGAAGGGAATGGATGGATGCCTGGACCTATTTCTCAGTTGCATGTGGTTCAAGACAGAAATCAATTCACAATGATGGAAGCTCTGATTCGGGGGTGGGGGGCAAGGGCAATATACGTAACCTAAACTTTTGTACCCCTATAATATGCTGAAATAAAAAAAAAATTCACAACAATGGATTATATATACACAGATATACTTGATGAACTAGGAGTCTCCTAAATGGAATCAACTGGAGGCCCTGAGAAAAAAATGGAATGAAAAATCTCAGTAGAATTAATGACACTTGCTTTCCCAGGTGATTCGTAGTGGTTATAAACCAAACAGTGAAGACAGACATGAAAAAGTTCTTGGTGGAAAGTGATTAGGAATTATAATGGGATGTACATTGCTGAGGACATTGAGAAAAAAGATCTGTTGTTATGGGGTTTAACTGAAAGAGTATCGGTCTTTTTTTTTTTTTTTTTTTTTTTTTTTTGAGACAGAGTCTCACTTTGTTGCCCGGGCTAGAGTGAGTGCCGTGGTGTCAGCCTAGCTCACAGCAACCTCAAACTCCTGGGCTTAAGGGATCCTACTGCCTCAGCCTCCCGAGTAGCTGGGACTACAGGCATGCACCACCATGCCCCGCTAATTTTTTTCTATATATATTTTAGTTGGCCAGATAATTTCTTTCTATTTTTAGTAGAGACGGGGGTCTCGCTCTTGCTCAGGCTGGTCTCAAACTCCTGACCTTGAGCGATCCACCCGCCTCGGCCTCCCAGAGTGCTAGGATTACAGGCGCGAGCCACCGCGCCCGGCCAAGTATCAGTCTTGTTCATCTTGTTTTAGTGTATCACATGGAAGATTGGGCGGAGGAGGGAGAAGAAGTAGAGGCTATAACACAAACCCAAATATTCTATTTCAAAATATACAGCGAGAACGTAACCAAACCTCCAGGTGTACCATATTAATTAATGCCACAAATTCATTCATTTACTCAACAAATATTTACTAAGCATTGCTATTTGCAATGCTAGAACAAACCCAAATGTTCTACTTCAAAATGTACAGGGAGAACATGACCAAACTTCCAGGATGTACCATATTAATTAATGCCATAAATTCATTCATTTACTCAACAAATATTATTTTATTTTATTTTATTTTTTTTGAGACAGAGTCTCTCTCTGTTGCCCAGGGCTAGAGTGCCATGGCGTCAGCATAGCTCACAGCAACTTTAAACTCTTGGGCTCAAGTGATCCTCCTGCCTCAGCCTCCTGAGTAGCTGGGACTACAGGCATGCGCCACCATGCCCAGCTATTTTTTTCTATATATTTTTAGTTGTCCGGTTAATTTCTTTCTATTTTTTAGTAGAGATGGGGTCTCGCTCTTGCTCAGGCTGGTCTCGAACTCCGACCTGGAGCGATCCTCCCACCTCGGCCTCCCAGAGTGCTAGGATTACAGGCGTGAGCCACCACGCCCGGCCACAAATATTTATTAAGCATGCTATTTGCTATAGGCCCTTTTTTTCCCTTTTAAGACAGGGTCCCAGGCTGGAGTGCAGTGGCGTCATCATAGCTCACTGCAACCTCAAACTCCTGGGCTCAAGTGAGTCCTCTGCCTCAGCCTCCTAGGTAGCTGGAACTACAGGTGTACTCAACCACACCAGGCTAATTTTTCTATGTTTTATAGAGATGAGGTCTCAATCTTGCTCAGGCTGGTCTTAAACTCCTGGCCTCAAGCAATACTCCTGCCTCTGTCTCCCAAAATGCTAGGATTACAAGCGTGTGCCACTGTGCTGGACCACAAGTTTTTTTTTTTTTTTTTTTTTTGAGACGAAGTCTCACTGTCACCCTGGTTAGAGTGCCCTGGCATCAGCCTAGCTTACAGCAACCTCAAACTCCTGGGCTCAAGCGATCCTCCTGCCTCAGCCTCCCGAGTAGTAGGGACTACAGGCATGCGCCACCATGCCCGGCTAATTTTTCTATATATATATTTAACTGTCCATATAATTTCTTTCTATTTTTAGTAGAGACAGGGTCTCGCTCTTGCTCAGTCTGGTCTCGAACTCCTGAGTTCAAACCATCCGCCCGCCTCGGCCTCCCAGGTGCTAGGATTACAGGTGTGAGCCACCGCGCCGGGCCCACAATTTTTATATTAATCATTCTCTTACTTCTCTTTCTCTTTTATCACCTATTTAGTTTTTATGTTTTTTTATCTTCTTTTTTTTTTCCAACTTCAAAGAGCATCAGAAACCTATTTAGTTTTTAAAAATTGTATAGCCAGCCCATAAGTATGTCTAGAGAGGGCCATTCTTGAACAAAGGCCAAGAGGAGAAGATACACTGAACAGAGTTTTCGGGTCATAATATTGGCTTCAGCTTCCTCAACAGTTTACAAGAGATCCTGGTGGAGATTTATGAACAAGGTCATGAATTAGGTGAGGGAAATTCAGAGCTCACTAGAATGAGAACATCTGGCACAGCTGCAGCATGGGACAGTGTGGGGCATCCGACAAGGTGAGAGTGGGAGGTAGGCTCCTGGATCTACCTCCCCTCTTGAGGAGTAGGTCACAGCCCAGCCTTCTGTGGGGGTGAAATTTGGGGTTGAAAACTCGATGTTGGGCCGGGCGCGGTGGCTCACGCCTGTAATCCTTGCACTCTGGGAGGCCGAGGCAGGTGGATCATTTGAGCTCAGCAGTTCAAGACCAGCCTGAGCAAGAGCGAGACTCCATCTCTACTAAAAATAGAAAGAAATTATCTGTACAACTAAAAATAGATATAGAAAAAATTAGCCGGGCATGGTGGCGCATGCCTGTAGTCCCAGCTACTCGGGAGGCTGAGGCAGGAGGATTGCTTGAGCCCAAGAGTTTGAGGTTACTGTGAGCTATGCTGATGCCATGGCACTCTAGCCAGGGCAATAAAGCGAGACTCTGTCCCAAAAAAAAAAAAAAAAAAAAACCCTTGATGTTGTAAATATTATGTTGTAGTGATTCTGGATTCTGTTGTGTTATTCTGGGGACTTTTGCTTTTTTGTTTTTTTGGGTTTTTTTGGTTCTTGTAGGCAAAACTTTGTCTTCCCATCTATGCTGTTCTATGGCTTTCTACTGCTGCTTTTTAGCCTGGAGACTTACATGTGCCTACAAAACTTGCTGCGGGTCAGCCAGCAATTTCAGCAGAGATTATACTCAGATTTTCAGGATCACTTTCTCTGCAGTAGTTTTTTGTATATTTGTTTCTTGGTGGGGGAGGGTTGGGTTTTTTTTTTTTTTTTTTTTTTTTTTGGTAGGATTACCTTCTAATTTCAAAGTGTTCTATTGGCCTTGGGCACTTCCAGCCATAACACTTCAGCTGCCACCTGCACTGTGAAAGGGTGAGGAATAAACTCAGTTTTTTAATTATTTTAAAGCAGCAAAAATTATAGATCTTGCCCTGTTGAGCTCTGTCTTCCTGGAATAGACTCTATGGTGTCTTCCTGCTTTTCACTGAGGCCCCAGGAATCATCCCTACACATGCATGGTTTAGCTGCCAGCAAAGGGTTTGGGCAGAGTTTGTACTCAATATTTTGAATCTCATTTATTTTATAGTATTCTTGCTGTCAAGATTTCTCCCCTTAGCTAGGTGTGGTGCTCACACCTGTTATCTCAGTCACCCAGGAGGCTCAGGTGGAAGGATCACTTGAGCCCACAAGTTTGATACTAGCCTGGACAACATAGTAAGACCCAGTTTCTTAAAAAATTAAAAAAAAAAAAATCCCCCTTTTAAAATTCTAGCTGTTCTCTCAGCCCTGAATCTCTGATCTTTAGGATCGTGGGTCAGTAAGGCCATAATTTCTAGTTCTCTCACCCTACTGTGTTCTGCTGTCATAATCATGAGGGTTGGGAAGCATTCACAGGCCAAAAAGCTACAAACATCCAATTTTTTTTTCTTTTTTTTTGAAATAGAGTCTTGCTCTGTTGCCCAGGCTAGAGTGCCATGGCATCAGCCTAGCTCACAGTAACCTCAAACTCCTGGGCTCAAGTGATCCTCCTGCCTCAGCCTCCCAAGTAGCTGGGACTATAGGCATGCCACCATGCCTGGCTAATTTTTTCTATTTTTATTCGAAACGGGGTCTCGCTCTTGCTCAGGCTGGACTGGAACTCCTGAGTTCAAGCAATCCTCCCACCTCCGCCTCCCAGAGTGCTAGGATTAAAGGTGTGAGCCACTGCACCCGGCCATCTTCCAATTCTTGTTCCTTCCAACTGCAGTTCTTGTTGAGTAAACTATACAGCATTTGTGTGCTTTTGAACCTTTATGTTTAAAGAGTTTTTAAAGATACATATTTTATCCAGTTTTTATCATTGCTATCTGTTGAAAGTTTCCTATGATTACTTCATTCCACTGCCATTCTAATTCCCTATAAATTAAAAAATGAATCCTTAGAGGCTTAAGTTGTAACAAACCACTCAACTATTAAGTAGCAGATCCTGGCTTCCTTCCCAAGAGTACAAAATGGACGGGTGGCAAGGGAGAGTAACTAAACAGTGGAGAAACCCGACAAACCTGACAACCCTCCCACCCCGTGATCGCGGTCGGCGTCAACAATGATACACATGCTGACGGCATGCACCCTTGGCATGATGTGATGACAATGACATTTTCCTTCTGTGATCTTCTTTCCCAAAACCCCATAATCCCAGTCTAGTCACAAGAAAAACATCAGGCAAAGTCCAGTAGAGGGTATCCTACAAAATACCTGACAAGTACTCCTCAAACCGCCAAAGTCATGAAAAACAAGGGAAATCTGAGACTCCGCCACGGTCAAGAGGAGGCTAAGGAGACATGACAACTAAACTTAATGTGGTGTCCTGGGTGGGATCCTGGGACAGAGAAAGGGCGTTAGCTAAAAACTAAGGGGATCTGAATGAACTGTACACTTGAATTAATAATATATCAATATTTGTTCGTTAATTGTAACAAACATACCATACTAATATGCTAAAAATAGGGAGGAAATTAAATTAAAAAAAAAAGTATTGATTTGACACCAAAAGCATAATCCATAAAAGGAAAAATTGACAAATTAGGTCTCAACAAAATTGAAAACTTTTGCTCTGTGACAGATCTTATTAAAAGGATGAAAAGGCTGGGCCCAGTGGCTCATGCCTGTAATCCTGGCCCTCCAGGGGGGCCACGGTGGGAGGACAGCTTGAGCTCAGGAGTTTGAGACCTCCCTGAGCAAGAGCGAGACCCCCTCTCTACTAAAAATAGAAAAATTAGCCAGGCGTGGTGGCACATGCCTGTAGTCACAGCCACTAGGGAGGCAGACGGTGGAGAATCGCTTGCGCTCAGGAGTTTGAGGTTGCAGTGTGCTATGATGACACCACTGCCACTGTACTCTACCTGGGGTGACAGAGCAAGGCCCTGTCTCAAAAAAAAACCAACCAACCAAACAAACAACAACAACAAAAAAACGATGAAAAGACATACTGGGAGAAAATATTTGCAAATCACATATCTGACAATGGACTTTTTTTTAATTCTTTTTTTTTTTAATTTTTTCCCACTGATGAGTGTAGAACAACTGACAATGGACTTGATTCTAGAAAATGTAAAGAAGTTTCAAAGCTCAAATTTTAAAAAACTCAATTAGAAAATAAGGGATATAAAGATTAATTTAAAAATGGGTCAGAGAATCCATAGTAGACTATATTGAACATAACGATTATGAAAATATATCTATATTGTGCTTTGAGGGAATTTATAGCTTTAAATATGCATGTATCAGAAAAGACAAAAGGTTGAGACTCTGATCTCAAGAAGTTATAGGAACAGCAAATTAAGCCCAAAGAAAGTAAAAATAAAACGTTAATCAGTTGACATTTGAACACCATGTTGCTGGTTAGGAAATCACTTAATTGACCAGGAATTTAGGACTGTTGACCTATGCTTTATTCCTTGAAACAATGCAAGGAATTTTTTGTTTGTTTGTTTATTTATAGGGTCTCATTCTGTCATGCAGGCTGGGTGACCTATAATTCCAGGGCTTAATGATCCTCCTGCCTCATTCTCTCGAGTAGCTGAAATTATAGGTCTGAGCAATAACTGCTCCTGGCTAATGTTTTAAATTTTTTTGTAGAGATGGGGACTTGCTGTGTTGTCCAGGCTGGTCTTGAACTCCTGGCCTCAAGCAATCCCCCTGCCTTGGTCTCCTAAAGTACTAGGATGACAGGCATGAGCAACGGAGGTTAAATTTTTGATCTGGACAAATGTTTGAGAGATTTTTGCACACAGACAGTTTCTTTTTATAAAATATCTTTACTATGTGCCAACTTATTTAGGACTTCGTAGAATGATCTTGTCATTCCTGGATCCAAAGCACTCCCTGGCTTCTACAAGACTTATCCTCTCTTTCACCCTGTCAAAGCCCACGTGCTTGCCATCCAACCACTATTCTTGGCAGTACAGATAAAAAATTGGGAACCATTTGTGTGGGGTCCATCATTTGCCGTGGCCAAAATGCCAGGGTCTATATGCTTCAGGATGAAGTTCTCGCTGGGAACAGTGGCTCATGCCTGGAAGGCCAAGCACTCTGGGAGGCCAAGGCAGGAGGATCACTTAAGGTCAGGAGTTCGAGACCAGCCTGAGCAAAAACGAGACCCTGTCTCTACTAAAGTATAGAAAAAAACTAGCAGGGCATGGTGGCATATGCCTGTAGTCCCAGCTACTCGGGAGGCTGTGTAGGATCACTTGAGCCCAGGAGTTTGAGGTTGCAGTGAGCTGGGCTGGCACCACTGCACTCTAGCCCGGGCAACAGAGTGAGACTCTGTCTCAAACAAAAAAAAAGTTCTCATCATCAAATTTCTCCCTGCAGTGTGTAAAGTCACCACTCCAGAATAATTTTGTGAAAGCAGTAACCCTTATAACAAAATCTTTTCTCCAGTGCTCGATTCACAAAAGTTTAGTGGTGTCTTTGGAATTTATTTTACCTGCAAACAGCTCAAAGGAGATGTGGCCCAAGGGCTCACCACTGAAGGCCATGTCGAAGAATGCATGTGGGGTTGGTCATGGCCAGATAGCTTGGGCAGCAGAAGTAGCATTTGCAAAACTTTGTGGAGAAATTTTTTATCATACGTTCAATCGCTGTGCTAGATAAAGGGCTGCTATGTTTTCTATGTCAGCTCTTGTCCATTGAAACTGCGCCTATTGTTAGAACATACCACAACAAACAAGAGGTGGACTCTCTGTGGCTAAAATGAGATAAACCAAAAAACCAGAATCTCATGGCTAGCAGGATGAGGGATTGGTCAGTGTTATTATTTGTGGTAGATTTCTTTTCTCTAACTAAGCAGAAATCCGCTCCTGAAAAGCATTGCGGAAACAACAGCTGGAAAATTTCCCACCAACCCCGACAGACCGCCAGCCGGTCCTGCCGTAACACTGTGACTGTCCAGTGTCATTAACATTCTTTTTTTTCCAGATGATCCCTTTTATTTTATTTAGAAGTCCGGCATCTCTGTTTTGATGCAAGTCACATAGCCTTACATCAGCTTATTAAAAAATAATTCTACTTAAAATATAAGGGTTTTTTTTTTTTGAGACAGAGTCTTGCTCTGTTGCCCGGGCAAGAGTGACATGGCGTCAGCCTAGCTCACAGCAACCTCAAACTCCTGGGCTCAAGCAATCCTCCTGCCTCAGCCTCCTGAGTAGCTGGGACTACAGGCATGCGCCACCATGCCCGGCTAATTTTTTCTATAAATATTTTTAGTTGTCCAGATAATTTCTTTCTATTTTTAGTAGAGATGGGGTCTTGCTCTTGCTCAAGCTGGTCTCGAACTCCTGACCTCGAGCGATCCACCCACCTCGGCCTCCCAGAGTGCTAGGATTACAGGCGTGAGCCACCGCGCCCGGCCTATAGTTGTATTTTTTAAATAGCAAATAAATATATTGCCAGCTTGGAGAGACCTGGGAGACCCAACATTGTCTACCAACTTTTATTATCATTTTTCTACAAATGCTGCTGCCGCCATCAGAGGCCTCATGCGTCCTCTTGCCGAAGCCATCAGTTCTTCAATCTCAGCATTTAATTTATGTATTACCCATTCCGTTGCTTCTTGGCCTTTATTAGCATTTGAAGATATGGTACTTGCCGTCAGTCCTTCAAGGTCAAAATAGTTTTGTCTGGGTCCTGAGGCTGTGGTTTGTATATGTCTCTCATCTACTGAAACCATATTTGTAAATGAAATATTAGTAGATTTAAGTTCCATTTAGCTCTCTACAGGATCGACTACACAATGTTTTTGCACATATGTTTTGGTTCTTGTTGCACCAGTTGGAGATTCACAAAGGAAGGCAGTCCCCACTCTGCTGAGAAGTCTATGGCTGTGCATCTTTCGGAGGGATCTATATGTCCGTCCAACACATCAACTCCAGCCACGCTCGGGTTCATGGGGTTTGGGCACTTCCGCATTGCAGCGGTTGTAAGTTTCCCACTGGTTGTCAAAGACGTGCTCCGAAGTCCAGATCTTCATGGTGCTGGCAGCCCGCGCGATGTCCGGGCGGCACTAGGGGACAATGAGACAAAGAGCAAACATTTTTTACTGATAAATGGTTTCAGACTTTAAGACAGTTTCAGCCAATTTTGTGGGGACTGTGCACAAATTGTCTTTGTGCCGTAGAGTTCACTTTTTAATATAAACAGCCAAATTCAATCCCATTTTAATGTTAACCCCCCCCCAAAATGAATATTGGATGCATAATACATATGTGTTAACTCACTGCCTAAGCACCTGACTTCCCTGGTGAATATTCATAGATCTTCCCCAACCCTGCTCAACATGCAAGACTGACTGTGGTCATATACCACTCCCCCTCTCTTCTGTGGAGCTTGCGCTTACCGTTTCCTTGTCTGAAGATTGCTGCTCCTCTGAACATAAGGACTTCTCCTTTTCTTCTTCCATGGATCTCACAGTCTTTTGTTAACAGTGCCTTTCAAGAATTTTTTTTTTTTTTTTTTTTTTTTTTTTTTTTTCCAGAAATCAGGTCTGGCTTTGCTGCCCAGGCTAGAGTGCAGTGTAGCCCTCTTTCACAGCTCACTGCAGCCTACTGCAGCCTCGAATTCTTGGGCTCAAGCAATCCTCCTGCCTCATCCTCTGGGGTAGCTGGGACTACAGGCACAGGCCACCACACCCAGCTAATTTTTAATTTTTTTGTAGACGCAGGGTCTCTCTATGTTGAGGTCTCACTATGTTGCTCAGGCTGGTCTCGAGCTTCTGGCCGCAAGCAATCCTCCCACCTCGGCCTCCACAAGTGCTAGGATTACAGGTGGGAGCCACCAGGCCTGGCCAGAATTTTTTCATTGTATCACATTGTTGGGTTTTGGTATAAAGTTACTCATACTATAGATCATCTTTTTGATGTCTATATTGAATATCCCATATTTTTTATTTCCGATATTGGCAAATTGTATTTTCTCTCTTTGTTTCTTGGTCAGTCTTCTTAGTAGTTATCAATTTTATTAATCTTTTCAAAGAGCTAAGTTTTGAGGTGGGAGGAGCAGCGGTGTGCACTTATAATCCCAGCTACTCAGGAGGCTGAGGCTGAGGCAGGGGAATCACTGTTTCAGACCAACCTGGGCAACACAGCAAGACTCCCATCTCAAAAAAAAAAAAAAAAAAAAAAAAACATTGGTTAGGTGCAGTGGCTCATGCCTATAATCCTAGCACTCTGGAAGTCGGGAGTTCGAGACCAGTCTGAGAAAGAGCAAAACCCCCATCTCACAAAAAATAGAAAAATTAGCCAGGTGTCATGGCCTGTGCCTGTAGTCTCAGCTACTCAGGAGGCTGAGGCAGGAGGATCACTTGAGCCCAGGAGTTTGAGGTTGCTGTGAGCTAGGCTGATGCCATGGTACTCAACCCAGGGTAACAGAGCAAGACTCTGCCTCAAAAAAAAAAAAAAAAAAAAGACATTGAATAAAGAACTATGTTTTGGCTTCATTATTTTTTTCTCTAGTTTGTTCATTTTCTCATTGATTTTTGTTGTTTTCCTAATTTTCTTTCTTTTTCTTACTTGGGGTTTAATTTGCTTATCTTTTTTTTAAGCTTGCTAAAGAGAAAATGGATATACTTGATTTAAATCTTTATTTTTAATGTAATCATTTAAAGCTATAAATTTCTCTCAAAGCACCGATTTAGCTGCATCCCCAATTTTAACATATTGTATTTTATAATTATTTATTTAGAAATATTTTACAATTTTCCTTGTGATTTTTTTAAATGTATAGATTACTTAAAAGCCTCGTCTCAATTTCCAAGTACTTTGTGATTTTTCTAGTCATGCTGCACTCAGAGACTATATAAGCTATCATTGTTTTGAAATTTACTGAGACTTGTTTTATGGCCTATCGCATGTTGTTTTTTCAATAGCTTGGATTACAGGCATGCCCCACTTTGCCTGGCTTTTCTTCCCTATTTTTAAACTGTTTTTGATCTAGGCACATTTATAAGCATTAGGTTTCCTGATGTATTGATTCATTTTTGTCATTGATTTTTTTTTTTTTTTTTTTTTGAGACAGAGTCTCACTTTGTTGCCCAGGCTAGAGTGAGTGCCGTGGCATCAGCCTAGCTCACAGCAACCTCAAACTCCTGGGCTCAAGCGATCCTCCTGCCTCAGCCTCCCGAGTAGCTGGGACTACAGGCATGCACCACTATGCCCGGCTAATTTTTCTATATATATACTTTTAGCTGTCCATATAATTTTTTTCTATTTTTAGTAGAGACGGGGTCTCGCTCTTGCTCAGGCTGGTCTCGAACTCCTGACCTTGAGTGATCCACCCGCCTCGGCCTCCCAGAGTGCTAGGATTACAGGCGTGAGCCACCGCGCCCGGCCTCATTGATTTTTTTAAAAGATTATTTTATCATCCTATTGTTGTATTTTAATACTTCTTTTCTGGAAGTATATTTTCTCTAATATTCTCTCATTCTGTTTGGAACACATGACAACCAGGTTTTCTTTTTTTTTTTTTTTTTGAGACAGAGTCTCAATCTGTTGCCCGGGCTAGAGTGCCGTGGCGTCAGCCTAGCTCACAGCAACCGCAAACTCCTGAGCTCAAGCGATCCTCCTGCCTCGGTCTCCCGAGTAGCTGGGACTACAGGCATGTGCCACCATGCGTGGCTAATTTTATATACATATATATATATTTTTAGTTGTCCAGCTAATTTCTTTCTAATTTTTTAGTAGAGACGGGGTCTCGCTCTTGCTCAGGCTGGTCTGGAACTACTGAGCTCAAATGATCCGCCCACCTCAGCCTCCCAGAGTGCTAGGATTACAGGCGTGAGCCACCGTGCCCGGCCGACAACCAGGTTTTCAACCACATCACTCCACCAAAACTGCTCCTGTCAAGATCACTAATGAGCCCCATGTTGCTAAATCCAATGGCAATTCTCAGTCCTTATTGTACTTGATTGTAAGGAGCAAATCAGCCTTACCATAATAAAAACAACCCTAAGTCACATATTAAGATAAAAATTCAATTAACAGAAAACATGCTTAATGTTTAACTCCTTTGGACAAACAGTATAATACATTTATAGATATCAGTGTTAAACTCTTTGTCCTTTAAACACTGTTATTTCTTTTTTTTTTTAATTTTGTGAACTGTGACTCAGGAGATATTTCTTTTATTTCAACTATATATTTGACCTCTTTTCTTTTCTTTCCTTTTTTTTTTTTTTTTTTTTTTGAGACAGAGCCTCGTTCTGTCACCCCGGCTAGAGTGCAGTGATGTCATCGTCGCTCACTGCAACCTCAAACTCCTGGGCTCCAGTGATCCTCCTGCCTCAGCCTCCTGAGTAGCTGGGACTGCAGGCATGTGCCACCACACTTGGTTAAGTTTTCTATTTTTAGAAGAGATGGGGTCTCACTCTTGCTCAGGCTGGTCTCAAACTCCTGAGCTCAAGTGATCCTCCTGCCTCAGCCTCCCAGAGTGTTAGGACTACAGTCGTGAGCCACCGCGCCCAGCCTTGACCGCTTTTCTAAAAGATTTTATCAGTATGCCTTGCATATATATACATATATATATGTAAAACCAGTATACCTTTCCAACAACCTTTGAGGAGTTTGCTAACTTATGATAAGGTCTACCTTTCCCTTACCTGCTAAGAATAAAATGTCTAATCTTCCATACTGAGTGTCATGAAGCCCCTCTTGCTTTATTGATCATGAGGCAAATCTTGGAGGGGTCTTTAGTATATTCATGTATATAAAGAAGAGCTTATAATTTTAATTTAAAAGCCTGTGGTGCTGGTCCCTAGGTCCTGTCTGGTAAGCATTTTGCTTACCTCCTATATTATAGTTCTCATAAATGACATTGTTTTATTTCTAATTTGTTTCTGTGGTCTTTTTCCACAGAAAATTGGCATACTCTTGGAAGAATCTGGAACAACAGACCCTGAAAATAGTGGAGGTGGGGATTTGACCAAGTGTTTTATATCTCAAGCCAGGTGCAGATGATTAGTCAGGACTGGGAACCATTGCTTTACTGGGCTATGTTCAGAAAGATGATGAAAGCTCTAAGTTCTGCCTTTTATGTTGGGCAACTGTCTCAGCCCCTCTGAACCTCAGTTGCCCTATCTGTAATATGAGAATAACTGCCCTTTCTATTTCAGAGTTTTTGTAAAAATAGATATGCAGTTGCTTTGTAAAGTACAGGCAGCCATGCATGTGTTATAATTAATAAGTAGTGCCATGGGTGGGCAGTGACCCAAAAGGGCAGAATTAAGTATGTTTCCATTAAGAATCAAGGCCTGGGCCAGGCGCGGTGGCTCACACCTGCAATCCTAGCACTCTGGGAGGCCGAGGCAGATGGATGGTTTGAGCTCAGGAGTTCCAGACCAGCCTGAGCAAGAGCGAGACCCCATCTCTACTAAAAATAGAAAGAAATTGTATGGACAGCTAAAATATATATATAGAAAAAATGAACCAGGCATGGTGGTGCATGCCTGTAGTCCAAGCTACTCAGGAGGCTGAGGCAGGAGGATTGCTTGAGCCCAGGAGTCTGAGATTGCTGTAAGCTAGGCTGACGCCACGACACTCTAGCCCGGGCAACAGAGGGAGACTCTGTCTAAAACAAAAAGAAAAAAAAAAAAGAATCAAAGCCAGTTCCTGCTAAAGGAGACTATTGAAAGTAAGATTCCTAGGACCCTTCTTCCTCACTCCGTATATGTTTGTTGCTGATTTTTTTTTTTTTTTTTTGAGACAGGGTCTTGCTCTGTCACCAGGCTACAGTGCAGTGGCGTCATCATAGCTTGCTGCAATCTGAAACTCTTAAATGCTTGGGCTCAAGCAATCTTCCTGAGTAGCTGGGACTACAGGTGTGCACCACTGCCTGGCTAATTTTTTAATTTTCTGTAGAGACAGGGTCTCCTTATGAACTTCTGGACTCTAGCAATCCTCTCACCTCGGCCTCCTAAAATTCTGGGATTATAGGCCTGAGCCACCACCACATTCAGCCCCCTCACTCCATACACTTCTAAGGGTTCTATGTCAGGCGTCCTCGAGACCATGCCTAGGTTCATTAATTCCCTAGGAGGACTCATAGGACTCCGTGTACAGCGGTACTCACAGGTAAGATTTATTACAGCGAAAGGGTACAAACCAAAATCAGCAAAGGAAACAGGCTCTTGGGGCAGAGCCTGAAAACCAGCTGTAAGCTTCCAAAAGTCCTCTCCCAGTGGAGTCACAGGGCACACTTTATTCTCCTAGCAATGAGTTGTGACAACATGTGCAAAACGTTGTCTACCAGGGAAGCTTATTGATGACTCAGTGCCCAAGGTTTTTTGTTTGTTTGTTTTCTTTTTTCTTTCTTAAACTCATGGAACATAGAATGCCCAGGGTTTTTATTGGTGGCTAGTCACTAGGCACCCTCTGCTTAGCATGTATCAAAATTCAAGACAGCCAGAAGGAAAGCAGCTATTCAGCATAAACCATGTTGTTTGTACAAACAGCTTAGGCATAGTGAGCCACTCTGGTCAGTTAGGGTAGTGGGAACCCTCTTGAAATCCAAGTTTCCAGATACCAGCCAAGGGCCCATCTTGTAAGCAGTTCTTTCCAAGGACAGCAGCCATGCCTGCCATGTTGACACTGTTCTGTACAGGTGCCTTTTTAAAATCTACTCTACCAAATGGGGAAAACTGATTTGGTGATTTGTATATCATTAAGTATAGATTAATTCATAGAAGTGGAATTGCTCTGTCAAAAAGTTACATGTGCCAGGCACAGTGGCTCATGCCTGTAATCCCAACAACTTATGAGGCTAAGGCAGGAGGATTGCTTGAGCCCAGGAGTTGGAGGGGGCAGTGAGCTATGATGACACCACGGCACTCCAGCCCGGGCGACAGAGTGAGACTCTGTCTCAAAAAAAAAAAAAAAATTAATGCCTAAAAGATAATACTTCCTGAGGACAATGGAAGCTTCGCTTTTTGAACCCTTCCAGACTCTGCCCTATGTGTGTCTTCCCTTGGTTGATTTTAATATATCCTCTTCCTGCAATAAATGTAAGTGTAATAGGTTTCAATGAATTCTGTGAGTCTCTTTAGAGAATTATCAAACTTGAGGGTGTTTTTAGGAAACCCCTGAACTTGAAGTTGGTGTCAGAAGTGAGGGTGGTCTTGTGTAGACTCTTCCCTGTAACTTTATAGTTGGACCCTAATTCCTTGTAGTTAGAGTCAAAAGTCGTGGGCAGATTTGGCAGTCTCGGAGACTATACCCTTAACTTCACAGTTTAGCTAACTCCAGGTAGTTGGTGTCAGAAATGAGATTTGCTAGCATGACTGTGACTCAGCTGAAACATGTGGTTTAGGAAGAGAAAGGATGAGAGGACGGGGTAGCCATGGGGGCACCCATGGTATGGAAGTGTAGCTGTGCTGCAATCAGTTACTGGAAGTGAAAAGTTGCCAGTGGAATTTAGAAATGATGGCTCAAACTCCCAGGAAAGCATAACGAAATACAAAGTAACAAGAAACAAGCAAGATACACAATCCTTGATAATTGCTACCTGTAATAGCTAAAATGAAAATACAGGACAGTGTTGGCGTAGATCCTGATGCTGGGCCAAGCTTGGATCTTGGCCAGACTGAGCGACAGCCTCTAACCTCAGGATCCCTACCAACAGGTAAAAGTTAAAATGAAAACAAAAGAAATTGTTGGGGTGGATCCTGACCCTGACACTGGGCCAAGCTTGGATCTTGGCCAGTCCAAGCTGCAGCCTCCAGCCTCAGGGCTCTACCAAAGGAACATACTGGGGCAAATCCTGGACACCGGGCAATGTGGATTCCAGCCAGCCTAACTCAGCAGCTGCTGGCCTGAACTGCCTCCAAAGGGAAAAATTATGCTGAAACAAAAAATAGCAAAGGTTGGAAGAATTTGTAAGAGTATGGGCAAAACAAAGGTAAAAGAGAAAGGAAAGAGTCAAGGGACTCATCCCATCAGGATGTAAATCCTCAAACAGTTATTAAGAAATGGGATGAATAAACAGACATTGAGGGGGCCGAAACAAATGTGTTAATGCAGCTCTCTCAGAAGCTGGAGGGACTGAGGCGATCCCTACGGCTCACTCAACATTGAAGGGCCTTAAACAAACCTGCCTTATTCACCCTACTTTGGAGGAATTCAAGAAACCTGACCTCCAGTCACCTGGGGTGATGGCCCTGCAACTTAATCAAAATAAGAACTGATGAGAAGGCCTGGGTCCCTTGGCCTGATGCCCAGTTGGAGCCCAAAGCCATATGCACACGGGCAGGTAGCATAGTCAGGGAGTGGGAAGTGATGTTTCTGGGACGAGGAGTCCCACGTACTGTGGTTCTAAACCCTGTCGGTGAAGGCCTGATGGGGGCTACAGTTAAGCTGGGAGGACATACGAGCGCAAAGAGTTGATGGGATTGAGGTGACAATTTGGATGGAAATTAGTACGTTCGAGAAGACTTTATGTGAAGTGGTTGTGTCTCCTCTCACCTGAACGTATTATGGGGATGGATGATGAAAAATGCTTGCTCTACCTAGTCTTGTAAAACAGAAGGCATATAAAGTCACCCTTCTGCTCATATTGATTGGACACGTCTGTGAGTGGGCTGGGGGTCAGTAGATCCAGGCTGGGCTGGGCTCTGCTTCAGGCTACAGATCTGACAGATGTAGGCTTCTCCCTGAGGTTTGGACTAAGGCATCTCCACCTGTTTAATTTGAAGGCCAGGCCAAGACTGCAGCAGTTACTCAAAGAAAGCTCTTACTCCAGCAATGCAGGTATGTCAGAGGGCAAGTGGAAGCAGCCCAGAGCTCGCAAAGCCTAGGCCCAGCACTGCTACACTGCTACACTTCTTACGTATCCTGTTGGCCAAGTCAAATCATATGGCTGAACTTATTTATTTTTATTTTAAAATTTCTTTTAGACACTGTCCCTTGAGGAAGGATGGCTTAACTTAAAGTTAAAGCTTATTTCTCCTTTAGTAGAAGGAACTACAAAAACCACCTGGTAAAGAGCATGGAATTGGGGCTGGGGTGGGGTGGGTGAAGAATTCAACTTTCCTAGGTAAAACAAAACTGCTTTCTGAGGCAGTGGTACAAGGCTAGGTGCTGTGGCTCACCCCTGTAATCCCAGCACTTTGGGAGGGAAGCCGAGGCAGGAGGATCTCTTGAGGCCAAGAGTTCTATTTTTAATTTTTTGAGGAATCTCTATACTGTTTTCCATTGTTGTTGTACTATTCTATAATCCCACCCACAAAATTAAAAACTTTTGTTCTTCAAAGCACACCATCAAGAAAATTAAAACACAACCCACAGAACAGGATTTACAAATCATGCATCTGATAAGAGACTGGTATCCAGAGTATATAAAGAACTCTTACAACTCAATAATAAAAATAATAAATAAAAAATAAAAACTCAAATAACCCAACTAAAACACAGGCAAAGGACTTGAATATGCATTTCACCAAAGAAGATATACAAATGGCCAATAGGCGCATAAAAGTATGTTCAACATAATTAGCTATCAGGGAAATGTAAATCAAAATCACAATGAGATGCCCCTTCACACCCATTAGGATGACTAAAATAAAAAAGTCAGATATTAAGCCAGGAATGGTGGCACACACCTGTAGTCCTAGCTACTCAGGGTGCTGAGGTGGGAGGGTCACTTAAGCCCAGGAGTTTAAGGCCAGACTGAGCAACATAGAGAGATCCTGTCACTAAAAAGAGAAAAAACAAAATCAAGTGTTGTTAAGGAGGTGGGAGAAATTGGATCCCTTATACACTGCTGCTGGGAATGTAAAATGGTGCAGCCACTTTGGAAAACAGTTTAATCATTCCTCAAATGGTAAACACAGAGTTACTATATAACCCAGCAATTCCACTCCTAGGTATGATATATTATCCAAGGGAAGTGAAATATATGTCTACACAAAAAATTGTTCAGTTGTTCATCGCATTCACAATAACTCCAAAGTGGAAACAACCCATCCATCTACCAATGAATGCATCAACAAAATGTGGTTATATCCAGGCAATGGAATATTATCCAGCCATTAAAAAGAATGAAGTAGCTGCTACAAGCTACAACATGGACGAACCTTGAAAAGATTATGCTAAATGTATGAAGTCAGTCACAAAAGATCACATATTCTATAATTCTATTTACATGAAATGTCCAGAATAGGTAAATCTATAGAGACAGAAAGTAGATTAGTGGTTGTTTAGGGCTGGGGCAAATGGAGGAAGAGAGCCCCAATAGCTAAACAGTACAGGGTTTCTTTTTAAGATGAAGAAAATGTTCTAAAATTGTGGTGATGGTTGCACAACTTCATGATTATACTAAAAACCATCAAATTGTACACTTTAAATGGGTGAGTTTTATGGTATTTGAATTATAGCTCAATAAGTCTGTTAAAAGTAACTTTGCACTCCTAGTATAACCTCCAATTGGTCAAGATGTATTTCCATACATTGCTTAATATGATATTCTAATAATTTGCTTATAATTTTTGCCTCTATATTCACTAATGAAATTGGTCTGTAATTTTCATTTCTTGTACTGTTCATATTTTCTTTTGCAATCAAAGTATTACAGATCTCATAAAAGTTTGGGAGGTGTTCCTCTGGTCTATTTTCAGAAGAGTTTTTGTAAGATTGGAATTCTCTATTATTTGACAATGTGCTTATAAATCTATTTAGGTTCTATGATTTCTTTGAGGGAAAATTTTTTTAAATGGATTCAGTTTCTTTAATGGTCATAGCATTATGAAGGTTAATAATTACCTTGATCTTAATCAAGTTAGTTATTCTTGACTTAATTAAAGGTATATTTTAGTAGTAATTTATACACTTAAGTATCAATTTCTACATTGATACTTACTTAGAATCTATTGCCATAGAATTCTTTATAATATTGTCTTACCAGTTTAATCTGTACACCTACAAATGTCCTCTCCCATTTCTGATCTTTGTGTCATCTCTTATTCTTTATCAATCTTAGAGGTTTGTCTATTTATTTATTTTTCTTAGAGACAGGGTCTCGCTCTGTTCCCCAGGCTGGAGTGCACAGTGCCTCCTGAGTAGCTAGGAGTACAGGCGCGCCACCACACTCAGCTAATTTTCTTTTAGTAGAGAGGAGGTTTCCCTATGTTGCCCAGGCTGGTCTTGAATTCCTGGCCTCAAGTGATCCTTCTGCCTCAGCCTCTCAGAGTGCTGGGATTACTAAATTACTATTTGATTGACTAACTGGGAGCAGATATGTGCATGCTAGAACATGGCCCCTACCTCTCTTCTGTCCTCCACCTCTTGGGAGACAATATCCCATGTAGCACACCACTAATACCATAAAAGGAAACATACTAGAAAGGGAATTTTAAGGACTATAGTTCAGCCTATCTCAATTGACACATCAAAAAGCCATTATAGGCCCGGCAGGGTGGTGGCTCACGCCTGTAATCCTAGCACTCTGGGAGGCTGAGGCAGGAGGATCGCTTGAGCTCAGGAGTTCGAGACCAGCCTGAGCAAGAGCGAGACCCCATCTCTACTAAAAAAAATATATAGAAAGAAGTTAGCTGGAAAACTAAAAATATATAAAGAAAAAATTAGCCAGGCATGGTGGCACATGCCTGTAGTCCCAGCTACTTGGGAGGCTGAGACAGGAGGATCGCTTGAGCTCAGGAGTTTGAGGTTGCTGTGAGCTAGGCTGACGCCACGGCACTCACTCTAGCCTGGGCAACAGAGTGAGACTCTGTCTCAAAAAAAAAAGCCATTATAGCATACAGGATGTACCTTTCTGGTACCACTTTAGCTACCTCCCACAAGATTTGATATAGTGGTTTTTTTAATCAATTAAGTAGTTATTAATTTTTTCTAATTTCCATTTTTGGACTCAACATTTAAAGAATGTTTTTAAATTTCCAAACATTTGGATTTTTCTTTTTATTATTACTAATATCCTAACATAATTGCATTGTGTTCAGGTGTTGATATACTGTTCCTTTGGAATTTGTCGAGGTTAGATTTATGGCTTTGCACACAGTCAATTGTATTATTGTTCCATGTGTGCTTGAAAAGAATGTGGGCTAGTCCAAGTGCAGTGGTGTTTACAGCTAATTGCTCACAACCAGTTACAGATTTCTCTGTTCCTTCTCCACTTCCACTGCCTCACTTGACCAGCCAAAAGAAAAAAAGTGTATTCTTCCAAATGTTGGATACGATGTTCTAGATATATATGCATTATATTACATTTGTTAATTACTGATTCTTTTTTGTCTGCTTGATCTTATCATGTATTGAAAGAGGTTTGTGAAAAAAAAATTTTTTTTTTTTTTTGAGACAGAGTCTTAGTCTGTTGCCCAGGCTAGAGTGCTGTGGCGTCAGCCTAGCTCACAGCAACCTCAAACTCCTGGGCTCAAGCGATCCTCCTGCCTCAGCCTCCCGAGTAGCTGGGACTACAGACATGTGCCACCATGCCCAGCTCATTTTTTCTGTGTATATTTTTAGTTATCCATACAATTTCTTTCTATATTTTTTAGTAGAGATGGGATCTCACTCTTGTTCAGGCTGGTCTCGAACTCCTGAGCTCAAACGATCCGCCCGCCTCGGCCTCCCAGAGTGCTAGGATTACAGGCGTGAGCCACTTTGCCCAGCCTGTGAAAATTTTTAATGGTAGAGTGGCCATTTCTCCTTGACTTCTATTTTTGCTTTTTATTTTTTCATACTTTGCTATTAAATATATACAAATTTAGAATTGTTATATTATCTACATGAGTAAAATATACTCACGGTGAATTAAACACGTTATCATTATGAAGATACCCTTTCTATTTAAGTCATGCTTTTTGCCTTAGTAATTGGAGTTTGAGATCCGTCAATATGGACGACCAGCTTTCCTTTGGTTAGTATGGTTAGTATTTGCCTTTTTTCAGCCTTTTTTTTTCTTTTAATACTAAGAAGTCTACACCTAATTTCAGCCTTATTTTCAATCTTGCTCCATCCTTATGTTTTAGATGTAGCAGCCTAAAGATACATGTTAAAAATCTAATCTGATATCTTTTTCTATTAACTGAAGAATTCTGTTTACATTTCCTATGCTTCTATAAATAGGTTTGTTTCTGTCATCCTGTTATCTGCTTTCTATTTTGTATAGCTTTTCTGTTGTTCCTCTCTCCCCAGTCTCTTTTCTGCTTTTTTGAACTTGGTTGGTTGTTTCTTTTTTTCTTTATGTAGTCTGTTTTCTCTCCTTTACTTGTTTGAGTTTTATCTCTAAGGCTTTTGCATTTAATAGTCTTCCTATTTTAATAATTTTTTTTTTTTTTTTTTTGAGACAGAGTCTCACTCTGTTGCCCAGGCTAGAGTGAGTGCCGTGGCGTCAGCCTAGCTCACAGCAACCTCAGACTCCTGAGCTCAAGGGATCCTCCTGTCTTCGCCTCCCGAGTAGCTGGGACTACAGGCATGCACCACCATGCCCGGCTAATTTTTTCTATATATATTTTTAGCTGTCCATATAATTTCTTTCTATTTTTAGTAGAGATGGGGTCTCGCTCTTGCTCAGGCTGGTCTCGAACTCCTGAGCTCAAACGATCCGCCCACCTCGGCCTCCCAGAGTGCTAGGATTACAGGCGTGAGCCACCACGCCTGGCCCACTTTCAGTTATATTTTCCATTTGTAGTTTCTTAATCACACAGGTAGTATGAAATCAGGCAGCAAAACCACATGGGGAACAATGTGTAGTCAAGAATTCTTAGTGAGATTTGTTTTTTCTCTTCTGTCCAGTGCTAAGGTCAAAAAGCAAAAGAAGTTTGCTATCTTATTCTGAACCATGGGTTTGTCTCTTGTTCACCTTGTATGCAGGGATCTCCTTTTAGACTACTTAGACTTTATCTTGTAACCTCCATGCTCTGTGAAACCTTTAGGGAAAAGTCCAGGATCAATCAATGAAGCTTCCCATATCTATGAAAAAGGAGAAAACTATAATACAACATTTTTAAAAGAGATCTCTTGAGACCAGGAGTTAAAGAACAGCCTGGGAAACATAGTGAGACCCATCTCTAAAATAATAAAATAAAATAAATTAGCCAGACATGATGGTGTCAGCCTGTAGTCCCAGATACTCAGGAGGCTGAGGTGGGAGGATCACTTGAACACAGTAGTTTGAGGCTGCCGTGAGGTGTGGCTGCACCATTACATTCCAGCCTGGGTGACAGAGTGAGATCCTGTCTCTTAAAAAAAAAGAATTAAAAATGTGCCTGGGCGTGGTGGCTCACGCCTGTAATCCTAGCACTCTGGGAGGCCGAGGAGGGAGGATCGTTTGAGCTCAGGAGTTTGAGATCAGCCTGAGCAAGACTGAGATCCTGTCTCTACCAAAAAGAAAATATAGAAAGAAATCAGCTGGACAACTAAAAATATATAAAAAAAATTAGCTGGGCATGGTGGTACATGCCTGTAGTCCCAGCTACTCAGGAGGCTGAGGCAGGAGGATTGCTTGAGCCCAGGAGTTTGAGGTTGCTGTGAGCTGGGCTGACACCATGGCACTCTAGCCTGGGCAACAGAGTGAGACTCCGTCTCAAAACAAATAAAAAATACAAATTAAAAAATAAAAAAAATAGAAAACATTAGCTGGGCATGGTGGCACATGCCTGTAGTTCCAACTACTCGGGAGGCTGAGGCAGAAGGATCGCTTGAACCCAGGAGCTTGAGGTGGCAGTGAACTATGATGATGTCACTGAACTCAAGCCAGGGTGACGAAGCAAGGCTCTGTCCCAAAATAAATAAAAAGAGAGATGATTGAGAATTTTCTAATTTTGTGGTGTGTATATAAGTTTTTGTTTTATTTTTTATTTTTATTATTTTGAGATAGGGTCTTGCTCTGTCACCCAAGCTAGAGTGCAGTGGCATCATCATAACTCATCACAACCTCAAACTCCTGGCTCAAACGATCCTCCTGCCTCAGCCTCCCAAGTAGCTGGGACTACAGGCTAATTTGTTTAAAAAAATTTGTAAAGGCCGGGCGTGGTGGCTCATGCCTGTAATCCTAGCACTCTGGGAGGCTGAGGCGGGAGGACCGCTTGAGCTCAGGAGTTCGAGACCAGCCTGAGCAAGAGCGAGACCCCCGTCTCTACTAAAAATAGAAAGAAATTATATAGACAGCTAAAAATATACACAGAAAAAATTAGCCGGGCATGGTGGTTCATGCCTGTAGTCCCAGCTACCTGGGAGGCTGAGGCAGAAGGACTGCTTTAGCCCAGGAGTCTGAGGTTGCTGTGAGCTAGGCTGACACCACGGCACTCTAGCCTGGGCAACAGAGCAAGACTCTGTCTCAAAAAAAAAAAAAAAAAAAAATTTTGTAAAGATGGGGTCTTGCTTTGTTGCCTGGACAAGTCTTGAATTCCTAGCCTTAAGTGATCCTTCTCCCTCTGCCTCCCAAAGTGCTGCAATTACAGGCATGAGCCACTGTGCTTGGTCTAATGTATGTAAGTTTTTGAAAGAAAAATGTACTCATAGAAAAATGTTCAAAAGGTACAAAAGGGAGAAAATTGACAAGTATAGGTCATCCCAATAAGACCTTTTTTCCCCATTACTTAGAGGTAACCGTTATTAACAATTTATTGTGTTCCCCTTCAGAAAGTCTCTATGCCCATACAAGCATACATAGCAAGATTCCTTTCTTGTCTTCCTTATTTATTTATTTACTATTTAACAAATGGGATCATACTGAACATGTTATTCTATAACTTTTTTTCACTAAATGATATATCCTGGGCATTGTAATATGGCAGCACAAAAATATCTACCTAATTTATGTTGAATATCTGCATAGTACTACATTATAGGGATGTTTCAACTTTTTTTTTTTTTTTTTTTTTTACCAGTTTCCTATCAGAGAATGTTTAGGTTTTTTATACCGCTTTTTGTTTGTTTGTCTGTTTGGAGACAGAGTCTCGCTCTGTTGCCCAGGCTAGAGTGTTGTGGCATCAGCCTAGCTCACAGCAACCTCAAACTCCTGGGCCCAAGTGATCCTCCTGCCTCAGCCTCCTGAGTAGCTGGGACTACAGGCATGTGCCACCATGCCCGGCTAATGTTTTCTATTTTTAGTGGAGACGGGGTCGCACTCTCTCTCAGGCTGGTCTCGAACTCCTGACCTCAAGGGGTCTTCCCACCTTGGCCTCCCAGAGTGCTACAATTACAGGCGTGAGCCACAGTGCCCAGCCTTTATAATGTTTTCATCACCCCCAAAACAAAATTTTTACCCACTAGGCATCATTCCCCATTTCTCTGCACCTTAACTCCTCCTCCACCCACTCTCCACTTCCCTTCCCTTTAGTTCTAGGCCACCACTAATCTACCTTTTTTTCCTCTACAGATTTGCCTATTCTGGAAAGTTCATATAAATTGAGTCATATAATATATGGTCTTTTATGACTGGCTTCTTTCATTTATAATATTTTCAAGGTTCATCCATATTATAGTATGTATTAGTACTTCATTCCTTTTTATGGCCAAATAACACTGCCTTGGATGGATATATCACTGTTTATTCATTCATCACTGGATGTATATATAGGTTGTTTCCAATTTGGAGTTATTGTGAATAATGCTGCTATGAACATTTGTGAACAAGTTTTTATTTATTTATATATATATATCTTTGAGACAGAGTCTCCCTCTGTTGCCCGGGCTAGAGTGCCGTGGTGTCAGCCTAGCTCACAGCAACCTCAAACTCCTGGGCTCAAGCAATCCTTCTGCCTCAGCCCCCCGAGTAGCTGGGACTACAGGCATGCGCCACCATGCCCGGCTAATTTTTCTATATATTTTTAGTTGTCTGGTTAATTTCTTTCTATTTTTCAGTAGAGACGGGGGGTCTCGCTCTTGCTCAGGCTGGTCTCGAACTCTTGACCTCGAGCCGTCCTGCCGCCTCGGCCTCCCAGAGTGCTAGGATTACAGGCGTGAGCCACCAGGCCAGGCCTAAGCATTTCCTTTTTTAGCATGTTAATTAAACCTGATGCTTTCTCAGTAGATGGTGCTGGAAGGATGTTGCAGGAGGAAGGGGGATTATCTTGCTGGTTCCAGTGGCTACACCATAGGTCAGCAGTGTAGACGAGAAGACATGTGGTGGTAACCTGCCCCAGCCACACCCTGGCCTGGGGAGCACTTTGACAGGGACACCGCACTCCAGGCCTCCTACCCACACTAGTGCCCCAACTCGCTCTGCACACCTGCATGTCTGGTTACCAGCTGTGGCTTACCTGAGTGGTTCCTGCTTGCCCAGGGACTGAACATCAGCACTGGCCTGGGCAAACTGCCGAATTTCTCTGCTATCCAGTGCGCTGCGACTATACCTTCTCCAGTAAGGTGTGAACCTCAGGACTGGGGAAATGGAGGTGGCCTCCCTTCGTTGCTTGTTCTTCCTTGGATAAGCTCCCTCAGCCCAAGTTGCTTTTATTATAGCATGATATTCTTTATACTACACCTTCCCTGTTTAAACCAATGTGTGGTTTCTGTCTCCTGATAGGACCCAGACTGATACACTTAATATCAATTGTATGTCAGGCAGTTTTCTAGGCATGAACAAGACAAACAAGGTACTTGCTTTTTATGGTGCTTATATTCTAGAAAGATTGTTAATTAAGACCTACCATGCAAAACTTTGAGGTAGAATATTCCAAGCACAAGGGGACACGTGTAAGTGATAAGGAACTTCATGAGAACTAGAAAGACCAGTGGGGTTTGACTTCGATAAGGGGGGTTACCAAGAGATGAAGTTGAATAGGCAAGCATTTCACATGGGATAAGTGTAACTTATAGTCAGGGAAGTTTTGAGAACGAATGAAAGCAGTTTAAACTGGGACACATGGTCACCAGATTTATTGGCTATGGTAAAGGAGACTGGATATAATTAACACTTTAAGTGGTAAGATGTAATTGGAAGGCTTTACATAGGTAAGTACCATCATGACTCTAAAAGATCACTCTGGTTATGCAGAGAATGAATTATAAGGATGCAAAGGTGGAGAAAGGGAGATAAGACAATGGATCATGGAGAAAAGGATGTATTCACTAGGCTCTTTGGGGACAGTCAGGGGTATCATCCTTTTACTCCCTCTGACATACACAGTACTACAGTGTAAGGAACATTTTGGGAATAAGGAAGGCTTTGTGGCGCTCATGTCTGGGCTAAGATGAAATAAAGGTAGCCACTCAAATATTTTTAATATGTGAACGGAGTGTCAAAACTTATAGATGAAGGCATTGAAGTGTGAATGAATTCGGTAGAGGGCGAGGTATTTTATCTAAATAGGAGCTAAGAAATAAATGGTAAATCAAACTGAATAGGTAGCAGCTACCTTGCTGTGAAGGGGTTGTGTAATCCCCTAGGGGGCTTAAGTTTGTTCTGTAGTTGACTGGAAGCTATTGAAGGATTTTAAGTAGGATAGTGATATGTGGCCCACCTTCTGTATCTGCAGATTCTACCAACTGCAGATCAAAAATATTTGAATAAATTAAAAAAACCAAAAACAATACAGTATAATAATTTTTCACACAGCATTTACATGGCATTAAGCACTAGCAATCTAGACATGATTCAAAGTATATGGGAGGATGTGCATAGATTATCTGTAAATGTGCCATTTTATATGGACATAAGCATCCCTGGATTTTGGCATCTGGTGGGGGGGGTGTCCTGGAACCAATCCCCCAGGGATATAGAGGGAAGACCGTATGTCATATAGATCCCCTGATAGCAGCATAGGATGAATTTTAGAGAGCAAAGCCTGGAGGAAGTAAAAAAGAACACTAGAGAAAAACTGAAGAAAATGGTTAATTCTCATTGTGAAAAAAAGCAACACTATTTTTTTTTTTTAGATGAAGTCTTGCTCTGTCACACAAGCTAGAGTGCTATGGCATCAGCCTAGCTCATAGCAACCTCAAACTCCTGGGCTCAGGTGATTCTCCTGCCTCAGCCTCCCGAGTAGCTGGGACTACAGGCATGCACCACCATGCCCGGCTAATGTTTTCTATTTTTAGTGGAGATGGAGTCTTGCTCTTGCTCAGGCTGGTCTCAAATTCCTGACCTCAAGCAATCCTCCCAGCTCGGCCTCCAGAGTGATAGGATTATAGGCATGAGCCACCACACCCAGCCAATATAATTTATTAAGCATGAAAAGCAATGAGTGAATCCTTTTCTATATAATCTGTATAATAAATACATATTGCTGCTACTTTTCTATGTATGAGACTCTAAGAAAATTGCTTGCTCCAGGTCACAACAGGTACTGATTTAAAGATGATTTCGTTGTTACAGGAAGGACAGAAAATAAATAATGCACCTATGATGTCATGTGTACATTCAGAATTTTTATTTTTAAACAGAGAACTACAGTAACATTAATAATAGAAAATCCATATAGAAATATTGACAATCTGGTCACCAAGAAATGGGAAAACTTCCACCCTGCCTTACTGCCAACCCACCAGTTGAGGAGCCAGAAGTAGAGATGCATTTAGAGGAAGTCAACCTTTTCCAACAGAACCGTGCACCGTAGCTACATGAGGTTTTATCCAAAGGTTCAATGACCAGAGGGAATGGTGAGAACTGAAGACTAAAATACTGTTGTTGACAAGGGTTTGGCTAAAGGGTCTGAAATAAGCACCAAGGAGAGAAAGGGAACTGAAACAACATATGAAAAATGGAAGAGAGAGTGAGAGTCATCAGGGTCCCATCTCTATTTGTAAAAATACTGCAGAACTCAGAGATGACAGTAGAGGTGTCCATGACCTGTGGCAGGAGGAAATCCCTGCGTCTCCTCTAACCCTTTGAAAAGCTCCAGAGGTAGAAGCAAGTCTTCTATTTCTTATCCCCTTAAATGAATGCCTCCCACTCCCCCAAAAGTCCCTCTCCAGGTCCCCCAAGAAGCCAATGTCCTGAGTTCACACTTCCTTTCCTATTCCCATTGTCTGAATCTGGCGCGAGGCTGAGCCCTCCACTCTCAACCTCAATGTTTAGGAAGTTCTCCCCTCATTGTCTGGAAAGGCAGCCAGATGAGTCTGAATTCTGAAGTTCTGGATACCAATTCCACCCAGCAGAGGCAGTGTTATTTAAATACCTAGGGACGAGGGGGTGAGTTTTAATACATTCTGTCCAAAAGGAAGCTGTAAGACCAGAGGAAACAAGTCACCAACAAACTACTTCCACCCAGAGCAAAGTGACAGTGCACATACATTCATACTCTCAAGTGTGGGCTACACTGCACATTGACTCATAATATTTCAACTGTGTTCTATTAGAAAGATTCAAGTCCCCAAAGGGTACTTGACATAGTACCACAGTAACATGGTAAGACATAGACAAGCATGCCATAACCCTAAAGCAAAAACATACTTAAACTAGATAATAATCGTTCAGGAAAAATCCTCTCCCAGAGCTGAGGTTACAAATTCTAAGCTAGCTATCACATTTGCCTCTGAATTCCTTTTAAGCTACAGATTAAAACAAAACAAAAACTAACACCTAAAATCTCTAAAGAACAAAATGGAGAAATACTAAGCCTCTACCAAGAACCAATTATTTTAGGTTTCCCATTTGAAAGGCTCTCCCACCAGATGGGTGATGGGATTACTTAAAAAATACATGAGTCTACAACAAGGGGAAGGAGTTGTTTGGTCCAGTGTGGGGGAAGAGGCTTTCTAGAAACAACTTTCCCTTTTCTGGACTCCATCCAAAATTAGAACTCATCAACCGCCAGTAACTACAATGCCCATCTTAGTTAATTCTACATTTCAAGTAATACTACATATAAACTATAATCTTAAAGAAAAAAATTTCAAAGGAAATCAGTAGCTTTTTTTATACAGGCACATGACTTTTCTGAGAAATTAAACTTAAAGACTTTCCATGTGAAGGACAGAAATTATTAAGGGGCAACATACAAACCTCAGGCACCATTTCATATAACCCCAATATGGAGCTACATTTTTCCCTAAATTCTTCCCTTCTTATTGCACCTTAACCTCTCTAGCATCAAATCTTCTCTATAACCTCTCTTGAAACACCTCCCTCTAACCTCAATTTCCTTATGTTTTCATTATTTGGTAAAATTACTTTATACTTTAAAAAATAAATATTTATGCAATAAAACCAGAAGGTAAAATAAATAAAACTCAAGTTAACTTGCTGTGCAGAGCTGTACAGAAGGGAGGAAGGTGCTCGTATTTGATCCCCCTCTGCCTTCCACACTCTTATGTACATCTGCTTCCTGGTAAGTCTGAGGTTGGGGGGATTGCACCTTACTCTTCCTGCCCTATATACCCTTGTGGGGCAATATTAGAACCTAAGGGAGGAAGAGCTGGCAAAGTTGTCATATGCCAAGCGGCCAATGCCTCCTGAAATGAAGGTAGGTTCACTTGGTCTCTCCTAAACAGAAGAGAATGTCCAAGAAATGAAACATTTAAAAAGCCATTGAGAATCCAACTAACCCCAGCATTTGGAGTGCTCACGGAGTGTTCATCTGAGTGCTCACAGAGTGTGCGGGATGAGAAAGGAATCAAGTAGCAGCAGCCAGAAGCAGTCCTGGGTTCATCCTGATGAGGTCTCTCCCTCAGTCAGGGAGAGGTTGCTTTTCCGTGTTGGGAGGGAGGTGGAAGGAGGCATGACTTAGACATGGGTGGTGGACTCCTTAAAAGGCTGGACGCTGTTCATTTCCATGCTGGAGGCTTTCCCAGCTCTGTCTGCAGCCTGCCCTTCAAAGGCCCGTGTGATATCCTCAAAAGTCCTGCCACGGGTCTCAGGGACTTTGAAGAAGGTGAAGATCAAGAAGATAACGAGGAAGCCAGTGAAGATAATAAAAACGTAGGCTCCTAAATAGAACTAGTGAAAGGATAGAAAAAAAGAAGGTTGATATAAAAATCTGGTAATTGATGAACTATGTCATTGAAAATGAGGGAGAAAATCTGATTTAAAGCCCTTGATATCTAATCCTTCATAGCATCAGTAACTGGAGTAGTTCCCCCTTTATCTGTGGTTTTACAGTCTGCAGTTTCAGTTACCTGTGGTCCAAAAATAATAAATAGAAAATTCCAGAAATAAATAATTCATAAGTTTTATATTGTATGTCATTCTGAGTGACATAATGAAATCTTGTGCCATCTCGCCTGGGACATGAATTTTCCCTTTCTCTAGTGTATCCATGTTGTATATGCTACCCACCTGCCAGTCACTTAGTAGCCACCCTGGTTGTCAGATCGACAGATCACAAGAAAAAGGATGAATATAGTACAATAAGATATTCTGAGTAGGAGAGAGAGACACCACATCCACATAACTATTACAGTATATTGTTATAACTGTTCTACTTTAATCTCTTACTGTGCCCAATTCATAAATTAAACCTATCATAGGTACGTATGTACAAGAAAAACAGTACAGTGTATGTAGGGTTTGATACTATCCAAGGCTTCAGGCATCCACCAGTGGTCTTGGAATGACATCCCCCATGGACTAGATCTCCCTTATCCATGGGGGATACATCCCAAAACTCCCAGTGGATGCCTGAAACTGTGGACAGCACTAAACTCTGTTGTTGTCAATTGGAGTATGTTTCTGTTCATGTCTGTTCTGATACACACACACACATTTAATGCCTTTTCCATCTTAACTAAGCACCTATCACACTGTGGCCATAACTTTTGCAGTTTGAGGTATGACAGACAGCAAAACTAGCACAATTTTTCTTCTTCTTCATAAATTTATGGACAGATGATTAGTTCTTACCATAGATCTTAGTGACCTCGGCTACAGTTTTTTTTTCTTTCAAATTAAGTGGAGAACTTTCATCGTTTCACCTAAAGGAAGCCCTTTACAGCTTCCCTTTGGCATATGTGAATTGTGAACATCACTACTCTTGCACTCTGGGGCCAATTGTGAAGTAAAATAAAGGTGACTTGAACACAAGCACTGCGATAGCATGGACAGATGGTCTAACAACCGAAGACGGCTGCTAAAGTGACTAACAGGCGGCAAGTGCAGACAGGGTGGATCCTCTGGACAAAGGGACAATTTAAGTACCCAGCTCGATGGAGACTTCATCAGGCTACTGAGGACAGTGCACAATTTAAAACTTAAGAATTGTTCAATTCTGGAGTTTTCCATTTAATATTTTTGAACCACAGGTAACTGCATCTGTGGATGAGGAGGAACTACTTCATTATTAAGGTGTATTTTAAACATGTTAGCTTAAGTGGGGTGGTTTTAAGATAAGCTGAGGTTACTTACTGCAGCAGAGGGGAAGAGCAATCCAACTAAAAAGTTGGAGGTCCAGTTGGAACAACCAGCCACTGCCATTGCAGCTGGGCGGGGTCCCTGGCTGAAGAGTTCGGCCACAATAAACCAGGGGATGGGGCCTGGTCCAATTTCAAAGAAGGCCACGAAGACCAAGATAGCCCCAATACAAACAAAGCTCATCCACGAATATGTATCCTGTAAGAGGAAGGAACAGAAGAGAGTTAGTATCAAGGATGGCATGACCTAGGACCCACTTCTCAGAGATGAGTGCTGACCAAATGGCAAGTATCTTCAGCCCCGTGGTACCACGCAGTTACTGGCCTTGGATTAAAGGCCTTGCCTGGGCTTTTAAATCCTAGCTATTGTCATCTCACATATATCATTTTGCACTGAGACCAATTCGTCATCTATAAAATGGGATTACCTAGATATTATTTTAAGAATTAAATAAGATAATTTATTTTACAAGCTATAATGTCATATGAATGTAAGGATTATAAGTATCTCTGACGATAAACCTTTCTTACAAGCTCTGGGCATCTTCTCTCAAATTTGACTGTATTGATGATCTTCAAACTCAACCCACCCCCTCTGTCACAGAAGGTCAACTGTAACTTCTCTTTTCTTCCTTCCCCCCTTTTTCTTCAAAGAGCACTCACCTTTAATAACAAAGAAATAGTCATAAGGACGGAGCAGAAAGCCATCCCACCAAGGCCTATCATATGTAGAGTCCTTCTTCCTGCTCTTTCCACCAGAAACAGCTAAAAGAAGAATAATATAACATGAAACTTCTGTTTTCCCTTCCATGAAAATACTGTATGAAGTAGCTGAAATCTGCCTCACCCACAGCAGGATACTTGTTATAGTCACACCTCCTCTTCACCAATTTGTAGTTTATTTATTTATTTTTAAGACAGAGTCTCACTCTGTTGTCTGGGCTAGAGTGCTGTGGCGTCAGCCTAGCTCACAGCAACCTCAAACTCCTGGGCTCAAGCGATCCTACTGCCTCAGCCTCCCAGAGGGCTAGGATTACAGGCATGAGCCACGTCACCGGCCTACTCTGAAGTTTAAACCATCCTGTATAATCTCTTTTATACTTTCCTCCTTCCCATCCATTCCATATTTGCTGGAAGAGTGAAGATTTACACCCACCATTCAAAGTATCTTTCCCAAAGAGGAATTAAATAACAAGAAAAGCTCCTGGATGACGGATGATAGGGAGGCTGAAGGACATGCATCTATCTTTGAACATCTGTAGCAAGAATCCTTTTCTGCCCACCTCCGCCAAATTATCAAATCACTCAACTTACAGAAACTACAGTGAAGATGGTATTAACCACACCCGCACCGATGGTGGCATAGATTGGCTCCTCAACACCCGCATCCTTGAAGATTCCCGTTGAGTAATAGAACACCTGGTAGAAAACAAAAGACACAACTTTGACACAACTGTGCACACCAGTTAAATTGAACTGCAAAAAATAAACTTAGAAGTCCCAGGAGGTAAGTTGTCCTTTCCCCAGGGTTTTTGTTCAATCACAATATCCTTTCTGCAAATGAATTATCTTCTGTACCTATCTCCATTCTCCTCTTAATTCTTCTCACTTCCATTTTTTCCTTTAACTATACTTATTCCCACTGCTCCATTTAGTCTTATGTTTACTTCACTAATTTATACAAGGGTTCCAGTGCTTTTTCAATGGACTCTTCCCCAAACCCTCAAAGCACTGATAGGCACAATGATGTCTCAATTCGACAGCAAACAAACAGAATAACCTTAGCCTGCTTATTTAATAAGCAGAGCTTGGGATGGATTTCCTAGCCCTAGGCCCTTTCCAAGGGTTTTAGGGAATAGCAATTACTATTTTTATTTAATATATTACTATGAAATAAACTACTATTTAATATATACTATTTTTATTATGTTAGACATTATGCTAAAATGTAGGGTTGCTGTAACTACCATAGTTAACACATTATCTGCCATGTGAATTGTATTTAACTCATACTAGTTTTGAGCCTGGGGCCTCGTGAAGCATATGTAACTCACGCATCTCTTCACCTTGCAAGCTGTGAGAACTATCTTTAAATTGCATATAACTCAAACACAGAAAACAATAAAAAATAACTTTTTCATTAAATTAGAAAGGATTATTTTGCTTTCAAAGTTTTTATTCTATTTTTGTAATAAAACACTGTGGCCCCAAGGAAAAAAATTTTTTTCTATTGTCCATCTGTTAAAGAGATATCAAAATATTGGATTTAGGCTGGGTGTGGTGGCTCATGCCTATAATCCCAGCCCTTTGTCAGGAAGGTGGCTTGAGGCCAGCAGTTTGAGACCAGCCTGAGCAACATAGAGACCCCGTTTCTACAAAAAGTAAAAAATTAGCCAGGTATGGTGATACACGCTTATAGACCCAGCTACTTGGGAGACTGAGACGGGAGGATCGATTGAGCCCATGAGTTTGAGGCTGTGGTGAGCTATTATCATGCCACTGCACTCTAGCCTGGAAACTGTCTCATAAAAAAAAGATCACACTAAGACCTCAAGGTAACAAAAGAACATTATCTAGATCAGCCAGATTCAGTTTATTTCACCCAGAATATCTGCCTCCATAGCAACACTATTCAGTCTTTTTGATGAATATATACCTCTACATTGGGATTTACCTTCTCAAGAAACAACTCTTCAAATCCCTAATACCTGAGGTGGACACTATGTGTAGTGATATTTTCTAAAATAAGATTACAGGTGTGCTTTTGAAACAGATTTGTAGTATCATGCTCAATTCGCCAGAAACTTATGTTCTGGAGCGAATTAAGACAGTTAAAAAAAATCCCAGTAATATTTTATGATGACATCAAGCTTGCAGGGAAAGACATTTGAAGAGTTAAAATCAGCCATGGATAGTTATGCCAATTCTTTATCAAAATGTCTACACATCAAAAACATAAATGTGTATGTACACTTCTCAGGCAAACTTCTTACAGTAAAATTACCTTTCTATCTAGTGCCATCAAGCTAGGCAAGCTAACCCCCACATCATCTCACCTAAAAACAATTTACGCTGCTAGCTAAACATTACCCAACTGCTCATCCATCTGCCTTTAAGGGAAATTAGAAAACATGTTCAAAAGTAGGTCGGAAAAGTGATTTCCAAGCCTGCTGTGCATCACATTTATTTTTTTATACACAATTTCTAGGCCTCTCACGGGAGAGATTCTTGATCCAGTTGAGTCAGGAATCCAGCCCCCCATAACTATGGTGTAGCCAGCTCTGGGTTAGGTTATGCCCAGGGAAAAATCTGCTCATTGACTAAGTTGGGAGCCATCTTAGTCCAACAATAATGACTTTACACACCATTTCCTGAAGTGGGAAGAGTCTGTCCTGCAGAATGCTCATCTGTCATGGGTGATTTGTCCATGACCTTTTTCTGATCCTGTCTTGCAGGGCCCCTGTTGGGGTGAGGCAGCCAGGGAGGTGCCTCGGGTGCATTCTCAGGGCTCCTTCTCAGAGCTGCACTTGTCCCTGGGTGCCTCACCTGCCTCACTACAGTCCCAGCCCTGCTCCTCTGGCAAGTCCTGGGAGCATATTTTATGCCAGTAATATATGGCCTACATTATCATTTTCAAATGAGGAAATTTGAGACTGGATCCATCAAAATCACCTAGGAGGCTTTCTCAAACTACTGTATCTTTTCGCTCAGTTTCTTTTTTTAGAGACAGGGTCTCACTATGTTGCCCAGGCTGCACTTGAACTCCTGGCCTCAATCTATCCTCCCACCTCAGCCCCCTGAGTAGTTGACACTACAGGGGTGTGCTACTGCACCCAAACAGCCTCTAACCCCTCATGAGAAGCACTGCTACTTGAGTACAAATATCCCAGTGTGTCAGGCAGGAGAAAAGGCCCAGAACCAAACTTATTTTGACCATCAAGCATGTTTCACAAAATCCTGTCACAAAATGATTTAATCACATTTATCAAAGACTAATGGAAAACCTCAGGGGATTCATCAGTATTTAGAGGTGGGACAAGGGTGCTCTTCAAGTTGCCAGTGTCCTTCCAGAGATTTCCTATTTGGACCCCAGGGTCTTACACTAATTTTAGTCTGTAAAGTCCTGGTAAAAAGTCAAGGCATGTAAAATCTAGGAATACTTAGGTTGTATGGCCTACATTACCACTGATGACAGCATGTAAGGTAAGATCAGAGTTAAAGAGGAATGGAAATAAAGTGAGTGGTCAAAAAAAAAAGGGGGGATAATGAAAATAATGGGACAAATGTTAACCATAAGTTCCAAGACTAAGGGTGACTTAAATTTTTCATTTTAAATACTTTTTCATTTTTACACATGCAAAATATATACTATAGATATAATTTTAAGAAATAAAAAACAAAACCCAATCAAAACCTGGATAATCAACATTTTCTGAGTGGCTACTATTTGGCAACCACTGTGAGGGACTTCGGACTCCATATATGTAAGAAGGTGAGCCAATGCCACCCACCCCTGGTGAATGCTTTAAGTGAAATACTGCAGGAGGCCTTTGACCCAAAAGTAGATACTCACAGCATTGATTCCAGAGAGCTGCTGAGACAGCTGGAGCACGATGGAAATGATGATGGGCTGTTGGTAGCTGGGTGCTCTAAAGAGCTCCACGACGGTGACACGCTTTTCTTGTGCCATCCTGGCAGACTCATCTTTCATCTCCTGGATATCCTGGGACACATCCTGGGTGCCCCACAACCGCTGGAGGACTGGTGAAAAGAACAAAGAGGAAAGGATAAAGACAATGTACTGCCCCAAATTCATCTTTCCTGTAAGACAGCTGGGAAGAAGCCACACAGGATGAGGTGATCAGTGAAATCCATGCCTGAGCTTGTCTTCTCATCTCATTCTTTAGGGGTTGCAGGATTTTAAAGTTTGATTCAAGGGTCATCAGAAAATCCTTCACTTGGGTTCTGAGGGGCAGGGAGAGGGAATGACAAAAAATAGATCCAATACCCCCATCCTTAAAACAAACCACAACCCCACAATTTCTACAGTGAAGTGTGAAGGATACTCACTCTCCTTAGCACTCTCCTCTTCCTTTCTGTTAATGAGCAAGAATCTAGGACTTTCAGGGCAAAACGGAAGGGCTGCACTTTGTAGGATAGCTGGAATGATGGTGAAGCCTAATAGCACGGGCCATAGCTCTTCAGACCCCAAGATGGCTTCCAGACCAAAGATCTAGAAACGCAAAGATAATGCTATTAAAACCCATACTTCATAGGCCACAAATTCATTAAAAAAAAAAGAAAGTTCAGAAAATATGTCTTCTTTTTACCACAAGAAAAGATAAACAAATTGTGCTTCTTTCCCTTTCTCTACCCTGCCTGCTTCTTTAGTACTATCGTTGAGCTACAATAACAATAATATCTGAAACTTATACATGCAACTCTGAATATGTGCTTTACCTATGTTAACTCTTAATCAGCCATGAAACTATAACAACACTCATTAGGCATGAGAAGTTCTAGAGTACCTGGGCCACCAGGATCCCGATGACAATGCCCAGCTGGTTTAGAGTGCCAAAGGCACCCCGTAGGGCAGTAGGAGAGACCTCTCCAATGTACATGGGCACAAAACCAGTGCAGAGTCCACAGAAGATGCCAATAACCAAGCGGCCCAGGATCAGCATTTCAACCGACTCAGCTAATTTACAGAACCCCATGAGGCAGCCACCAGCGATGGCCAACATGTTCACAATAAGCATTGAATTGCGCCTGTAAAATTGATCAAAGACAAAGTGAGGTTAGCAACGTGATAAGCTCTGAATCTCTCCCTTTCCTTCCTCATTCTGCTCTTCTCCAGGCTTCTATCTCCTTCTCTTTTGGTCTAACTTCTGTTTTTCACTTTCTATTATCAGAACATTTCTAGTTGGGAGAATCACTTGAGTCCAGGAGCTCGAGTCTGGCCTGGGCAATATAACAAGATCCTGCCTCTTTAAAAAATAATAATTAGACATTATCAAATAAAATAGGTTGCCACATTAATTTATTAAAATTGAGTTCCATTTACGTTTTGAGAACATCTAATTTGCAAACTAAATGGTTTCTTCATCAGTCATTACTGAAACTATATTCTACCCTCTAAGACATATTATTAAGCTAGAGTAGAATGAGAAGATTCAGTTTTCTTTTTTGGGGAAAAGAATTCAATTCAGTTATTTGGCCATTATCCTCATGTGCCACAGACCAAGAATTACAAAAATATTTCCTACCAATCTTGTGTAACATAATGATAATACTTGTATGAAACCCCAAAATTTTTTAGAAAAGTAAACAACTTCAGACCTTGTAAATTAATGTTTCTGGGAAACTCCACAGTTGAGCTTACTAGAAAATAACTCTGAACTAGCCTAAGCTGGACTGCAAAGACCAAAAATTCATATGGCCCATCCCTTGCAAGGCTGGCAGAAGCTATGCAGGGTAGCAGAGCTCTAAGTAAGAGCAGTCATACTCAGGGCCAGTTGGACTAGGTTTCCTTTGATTAGAATTTGAAATATTCTCATTCAAATGTACCATCACCTCCCTGCCCTAATTCTCTATATCTGTCCTCAGTGCAACCAGTATAGCCCACTGCCTTGCCCAGTTTCTGGTCAGTACCTGCCAAAGCGGTTGACAAACAGTCCAACGGAAAAGGAGCCAATCATACCACCAACGGAGAAGATGGCCACAGACAAGGACCAGAGGGATGTGAGCAACACATCTGAGGGAAGATTTTCTAGCTTCTCTTCCAAAGTGTAATTGAGAAAGTCCCTTATGATCTGCAATATAAAATGGGTGGAGGACAGACTTAACAGTTGGATGCGAACAAAAGATACAAACATCAGGGGTCATTTCCTCCCTGAGAGAACAACTTTACCTTTACTTTACAGGTAGAGGATCAAAGGCATGACTCGAAGGGGATGGAAGAGACAGATGACATGTTACTGTTAATGTTACTATCTCAGAAGACCCATTTTTTATTAGTCCTGAAAGCCCCAGTAGGTGGCAGCACTGATGTTCATTGTCTACCTCAGCCCTTTCCTAAAGCACCCCCTTCTTTGTAACTAACCCCTAAGGGATAACATAGGAAGTGTATCACCACGTGGAGAGAGGAGAGTAAGAACTGGCATGGGCCAGAGCCCGGAGAGGAAATGAGCCTCTGCTTGGATTAAATGACTCCACTAGATTTCCCCACCAATATATTCTCCCTCTTCCATTTTAGCCAACCTAGATACAAAGTTTGTCTTAAATTCTGAATTCTTTAAATCCTACTTAAATGAAAGGAGTGACATCCTTATGCCAAATTCTAACTCTCACTGCCTGGCACTTACTGTCTCAGGAGCATTGATGACTCCAGTGTTGTAGCCGAACTGGAAAGAGCCGATTGTAGCAATGGCAATGGCGAAGATCAGAGATGGGGTGACCTGAGGGGAGGGCAGGACAGGGAGGAAAGAAGAAATAATCCTTAAAACTTTTGATTGATTATTGTCTCTCATTAAGTATGGAACTGTATTAGGAGAACTTAACCTATGAGTGGTATGAAACAGACAAAAATCTTATGACATTTAGGTAATGAATGGGGACATAAAGGTATAGGTTATACTGAAGAACGCCCATCTGGAGATAAGAACGTGAGGTTAACTTGGGCAAAATGGCAAGAAAATTAAGGAAGGAAGAAGTTAAGGCCCGGTGAGGTGGCTCACGCCTGTAATCTTAGCACTCTGGGAGGCGGAGGCAGGCGGATGTTTGAGCTCAGGTATTCAAGACCAGCCTGAGCAAGAGCAAGACCCCGTCTCTACTAAAAATAGAAAGAAAATTAGCTGAACAACTAAAAAATACATATATAAAAAAATTAGCCGGGCATGGTGGCGCATGCCTGTAGTCCCAGCTACTTGGGAGGCTGAGGCAGGATTGCCTGAGCCCAGGAGTTCGAGGTTGCTGTGAGCTAGGCTGATGCCATGGCACTCTAGTCCAGGCAACAGAGTAAGATTCTGTCTCAAAATAAAAAAATAAATAAGAGAAACTACGTTAGTCAGTTTGGAAGCATTTAAAGCCTGCACCAGGTAAAAATAAGCACAGAACTGTGCTCAAGAACAGGGAGGGGCCGGGCATGGTGGCTCACACCTGTAATCCTAGCACTCCTAGCACTCTGGGAGGCCGAGGCAGGAGGATTGCTTGAGCTCAGGCTGAGCAAGAGTGAGACCCTGTCTCTACTATGAAATTTGGTTGGCCGAGCAACTAAAAAAAAAATTAGCCAGGTGTAGTGGCGGGGCCTATAGTCCCAGTTACTTGGGAGGCTGAGGCAGGAGGATTGCTTGAGGCCAGGAGTTTGAGGTTGCTGTGAGCTAAGCTGACGCCACGGCACTCTAGCCCGGGCAACAGAGCAAGACACTGTCTCAAAAACGAAAAGCAAAACAAAAAAAAAAACCTGGGAGGGCAAAATTGAAAAGACAGCCTTAGGTAGGATTCCTAAGAACTGATCATTTTGGAAACAGCCAGATCCAGTGTAGTCTCACCTGTACCCAGACTCACAACTCACTGAAGCTGGAGTGGTAGCAGTGGTATGCGTTGTCTTTGAGTCTCTTATCTCTCAGGACCATGTAACCCAACCTATCTACCCACTGCGTCCTGGCCAAATTTGAAAGTCTTCCCGTTTACTAAATACAGTTCTGCTATACCCAACCCAGGGGTGTGTGTGAATCCCAACCCGACATATGAGACATTTCTTAGTGGGGGGAATCAGAAAGTTATCTCTCACCTTGCTGGTAATAATTCAAATGGACAAGTGGGTATTATTTTAACTTTCCACCTTGGGGCAGCTCAATTTCCATGCCTGAGGCCATCCCCTACAGTGGCTCGCCATTCCCTTCCGCCTTTCCTATCACAAATCCTTCCTTTTCATGTCAGCGGGGACAGCAGTCTGGGGGCTTCAGCTGGGGAGCTGACCTTGCCTGCAGCCTCCTGGTCGGCCTTGAGGCGTCTCAGTCCCAACTAAGCATCAGCACCCCAGAGGGCCTGCTGGTACAAGGCTCTTTCTGTTAAATCCTTTTCCTTTTTAGTAAAAAAAAAAAAAAAAGGTTTCTCCTCTCATCATTCACTATCTTGGAGGACCTTTTACTCTTCAGTCTCATTTTTTCCCATCCTTTCTCTTATTTTCCTTCGTTTTCAAACAAATTTGTCCGGTGAAAATGCCTTTTTCCCTACAAATACTGCACACACAACACAGAAAAACATATTAATATATCCTGCACTCAGAATCATAACCACAGCAGGAAGGAGAACCGGAATTCTCTTAGTATTCAGGGAATCCTACAGGATACAGAACAGACGGCAGGACGCTGACCTGCACCCCAAACAGACCCCAGGTCCTTTCAAGGGCTAATGCCTCCAGAGAAGCCTTCACACTGGCTCTGGAGCCCACACTTGCAATCCACACAATCAAGCAGCCCCTGATCCTCTGAACACTCAACCGTCTCTCGGGCTCAGTAGTGTATAGTTATGCAAATAAACCTGAGAAGTAAACACAACTTCTCCAGGTGACTTTCCCATGATAGGAAGGTGAACAGAACAGGGATAAATCCTTCATCTAATACGACATTCAAAGAGAACCGGTGAAACTAGAGCACTGCAGGCTGGAGAAGCAATGAAAAGGCCTTCAGATGGCTTTGGTGAATCAGGAGGAAACAGAACAAGGCAATCACCATCAAGATTTGCCTTTCTGAGTGTACCCCAAACAAGCAAAAATAACCAGAAATTATAACATTCTTACCTTTTGTGGCCCCATGCCCCTAATCTAATTCTTTTCAAATCTTCGAGAAAGATCTGGGAGTGGGATTCCAGAGATACCTCTTCCAGCCAACAAAACCTTCAAAATGTCCTTCTGGGTAGCAAGTTTTCTTCAGGTCCTGAGGATTGCTCCGACACTCACTCTCACCATTACAGCATCTGTGGCTCCGGCCGCGGTCACGCTAGTTATAATCTCTGCAAAGGGTGGAGCCTGGAAGGGCGACAAGCCCCCAGCCCCACCCCACACCCGCCCAGTTATCCTCGTGACCACTGGGAATTTTGCGTTATCAGAATTTCAGAACTCCCCTCCCCCCGGCCCCCTGGTTATCACCCTAAGGCAATAACGCCCTCCCCCGTTTTAAAACCACATCCTGTCACTCCACCCCCGTTTTTTTTTTTTTTTTAAGCTCATCTTTTACGTCTTCCCTCCTGTATAGCAGCTACAGCCTCTTAGTTTCACAGACAAAACGCTACCAGAAAAGCCTTGAGGGAGGGCAAATATACTATTTTTTGCTCTCCCATCAGCTCGGGATTGATTAAATCTGCAGAGAAATGAGAAGAAATCTATCTGTAAAAGGAAAGGACGAGTGGGTGCTACCGTCAGCGATTTAAGGTTGTTTGAAGAAGTGTTAGGCAGAAAGAATTCAAAATACTATGAATTTATCAGCTGCTTTTTTATTGTAGGCAGGGTCTGCAATCTTCAAGGGGAAGGAAGGACAAGAAGAAAATCGTGGGAAGAATTTGGCCAGTTTTGGGTTTTACTTGTCCTCTGATTAGCATAATCTCACCTGGGGGAAAGGACACCTGGTTTTCTAGGAGCCAGACTGAGCCGGCAGCAGGAAGGAGAGGATCAACGCCTGTCGGATACAATCCAAATTCCTATGGCATCCACCATACCACCCACTCTGAATTCTGCATCGCTTTGCCGCTAGTCTCAGGCTTATAGAAACATAATAAATATCCAATTCAATTAAACTGATATTTACTGAGCACCTGCTATGTAAGAGATTTTGAGCCATGAGGAATTTATAGTGTTTCTCTTCTTCCATTTACAAAAAATTAAAAAGGGCAACTGATTCTCACACACTGGGAAGGATTATTAGTATCCCATTAGTTACAGACTTTGAGTTTCTTGAAAGAAAAATGTGAGGTAGATATCTGATTACTAAATTATGCAAAAAAAAAAAAAATCCGAACAAGGTGACTAGGAAAACAAAGTAAGAAAAATGAGAACTGAGGAAGACAAAGGATAATGAGGGAGAGAGAAAAGTGGCTCCACTGTGAGAGTAAACAACACAAAACAAGGTAGTTTCCGTTTAAAATGTTGGGTAATTGGGAGATAATATCAAGGCTTTGTTGGAGGGGAAATATCAGCTGTTACAGTTCTAATGTCTAGTACTGGAGTGGGGTGGGGTGAAGGAAGATAGGTAAATAGATACAACTTTTCTCCACCTTGAGCTGGAGGAAGTGCATTTTCCTTTAGGATTTTGGTTGAGGTACTAGAATCCAAATTGATGTTACTGAAACAAACCAGATTACTTACACTGTCTCCTTTCCTTAAATGAAGATATTTTCTAAATCTGATCTGATGACACTTCCCCTCCCCCATCTCACCCTTGACTTCCAAGAAAGGCAGAGCAAGAGGCCCCTTTAGTTACCACTGCAACTGAATTTGGTTGTCAAGCCAAAGGAAAAAGAATATTCCATAGGGCAGCGCTGTCTAATAGGAAGGTAATGAGAGCATGTCACATTACATTTTCTAGTTGCCACATAAAAAAATTTAAAGAAGAAAAATTAATTTTAATAATTATTTTATTTAACCCAATATATTCAAAATATTATCATTTCAACATGGAATCAATATAAAAATTATTAATAAGATAGTTTACTTTCTTTTTTTGTGCTAAGTCTTTGAAACACACCATATATTTTACATTTACAGGCTAAAGTGATATGTAGTTCTACCAAAACAACAAAGATATGTTTAACATAAAAATAATTTAGGCCGGGCGTGGTGGGTCACGCCTGTTATCCTAGCACTCTGGGAGGCCGAGTCGGGTGGATCACTCAAGGTCAGGAGTTCCAGACCTGCCTGAGCAAGAGCGAGACCCTGTCTCTACCAAAAAATAGAAAGAAATTATGTGGCCAACTAAAAATATATATAGAAAAAATTAGCCGGGCATGGTGGCGCATGCCTGTAGTCCCAGCTACTCGGGAGGCTGAGGCAGTAGGATTGCTTAAGCCCAGGAGTTTGAGGTTGCTGTGAGCTAGGCTGATGCCATGGCACTCACTCTAGCCCGTGCAACAAAGCGAGACTCTGTCTCAAAAAAAAAAAAAAAAAAAAAAAGAATATTTTTTCTTTCTGTGAAGTCTGTATTCTTTGTCAATATTTTTTTTAAAAATGTCTTGCAACAGCAAATGGCACCAGTGGAAGTAAAAAGTAAATCTGAGCTACTGTCTTTATAGTTACGAAAAACAGGCTTCAAAGCAACTCAGAACCCAGGGTTTGCCTCAGTAATTATTTGCCCAATATTTAGTCAATGAATAAATGAAGTAATTTTGAAGGCCCAGGATTATACCTGTTTCCAAATAATTTGTGTAAAGTTTCTATGGAGAAAGATAATACCGAGGGTCAAGTGTTCGATGTTTGAAACTCGTGACAAGCAGAATATGTTCTTGGTAAGAAAGAAGGGAGGGTGAAATGGAGAGAGATCTGAGACCTGCTTTCTTTAGCTAAACTCAGTCTGAGAAAATTACCTTTAAAAAAGCTTAAACTGGCTGGTAGTGAGGGAAAGGGTTCTACTTCAAACCATGCATATTGTTTAAAGGTTACAACTGGAATCCAGCTGAATCTCAAGAATCTAAAAGTGTGTTGAACATATTGAGACAATATTCCTCTAGCCAGAGGGACCTCAGAAGCTCCTGAAAAAAAAAACCAGTTTAGTACCAGCCTTGTTCCCACAGTAACAGAAAGATTCAAGTCAGATAATCTTCACCCTGGGCAACAGAGAATAGTTGCTCAAAATGACTGTTTGTTGATGTGTTTGGGGAGATGGGTTGGTTGATGGGTCTTTGGTGGACTTTGGGAGAAGCGCCGCACAGTCACAGTCACAATGGCAGCTCTGGTCATCTGTCATGGTGGAGTAAGTATGCCAGGTGGCCAGCAAGGCCAGATGCCCTGAAACATGTCATTTGATTCCTTGTGAGAGCTTCCTCTATCTTTACTAAAACCAAGAGAAGGAAATGTGATGGGTACATTTCAAAATAGAAGACGTGGGGGAGGAATGTTATGAAATTTGCACTTAATAGTTTAATGCAGGCCATCATTTCCAGATGGAGGTAAGTACCTGCAGAATGTAAATCTCAATCCTAGCTTCATGCAACTTTGCAGGATGGATGTTTGCTGTGATAACCAAGTGGAAAACAAACAAAAAAATCTTAAAGTTAGGGAATACAGGGCTTTAGACACACTGAGGTAAAGACAAGGAAAACTGTCCCTTTCATAAAACAATGTAAATGGCATTTCAAGGCACACAAAAAAGCTAATGACTACTCTAAGACTTTGCTTGCATTTATAATATTCTTCATAAAGAACAACTTTTGTTAAAAGCATATCATTTTGAAATCTTCCTTTATTAGGTTAGGTGTAGGCAGAGTTCACTTTGAATCTGAAGGCACTGCAGAAAAGAAGTCCTCAGGGTGAAAGAAGAAAAAATTTGAGAAATGTTGATTTTCCTGTCTAAACTGGGTTTAAACCATTCATCATTTCTATTGATCCTGAAGGGCCTAATCCCAGCTCCCAGTCTCTTATCACTTGCTAAGGGGTCTTCCCTCTTCTAATCCTTTCTTCAAAAATTAACCTATTCCACACCAGGAATGCTGGATAAATGATCCTAACTCACAATTCTAATTATAACAATTTCCTACTCAAATATCTTTAATGATTATTGAATAAAGTCTAGATCAGCGCTGTCCAATAGGAATACAATGTGAGTCACAAATGTAATTTAAACTTTTCCAGTTGCCAACATTAAAAAAATTAAAAGAAATGGGTTAATTTTTAAATATTTTATCTAAACTAATATACCCCCCAAATTCTCATTTCAAAGTGTAATATAAAAAATTATTAATGAGATATTTTACTTTTTTTTGTACTAGGCCTTCAAAATCCAACATGTATTTTATACTTACAGCACATCTTAATTGGAACACTAAATTTATAATACAATGGATCAAGATCAATTGTGGTCTTTTAAAACAATAATGCTGTGTTTAACAAAAATATTTTATGCTGCTTCCATTATTTCTTACACTTCTTAAGTTATCCCCCACCACCACTCTGCTTCAGTTTTTAAATATGAACTTAAATGAATTAAAATCAAATGAAATTAACAATTACGTTCTTTGGGCCGATGAGGTGGCTCATGCCTGTAATCCTAACACTCTGGGAGGCCGAGGCAGGAGGATTGCTCGAGCTCAGGAGTATGCAATCAGCCTGACCAAGAGTGAGACCCTGTCTTTACTGAAAATAGAAAGATTAGTCTCTACTAAAAATAGAATAGTTAGCCAGGCATGGTGGCACATGCCTGTAGTTCCAGCTACTCCGGAGGCTGAGGCAAGAGGATCGCTTGAGCCCAGGAGTTTGAAGTTGCAGTGAGCTACAATGACACCAGTGCACTCTACCCAGGGTGGCAGAACAAGACTCTGTCTCAAAAAAAACAAAAACAAAAACACATACACACACAAACCCAAAAAACAATTAAGTTGCGCTTGCCATATTTCAAGTGCTCAATAGTCACACATGATTAGTGGCTACTACATTGAACAGTGAAGATTTTGACTCTTTAGCATGATCCCAACCTTTTATTCCAGTATTAGAATATACTTTGAATATACACTAAAGAAAAAAAAGTTAGCAATATGTCCATCATTTGCCCCAGTCTATCTGTCAGTTTTAAAATAGGCCCCGTTTCCTGCCTCATAGTTTTTACTTTTTCGTACTCTGCCTTTAAAAAAATCTGTTTCATTCCAGCTTGTACAAATCTTTCCCATCCTTTAAGCATTAATTATAATGCAGAATCCTCCTGGCCAAAGGAAATACATTTGAAGATTACAAATATTTTATGATACTCCATTTTATCTTGAATTTTAGGTACCTTGGTTAGAACACCATGGGAGCATGATCTGGTTTGGTTGCTTTTGTTGGACCCAGGATAGAATAGGTTCCCAAAACATTTGAGTTGAAACAATGAATGGTTGGTTGCATGTGGATGATGTGGAAGTTGCAGGGTAATGATGAGGAACTCCTGATTAAGAACTCTCAGGAGGATACAGGGTCCAGACAATGGAACACCAGTAGGAACAGCTTCAAGTTTTAACTGAAACGTCATCCCTTTTCCAGGAAACTGACGCCTATAATCTGCTCCTGTATCTTTTGTTTTCTTTGTCTGTCTCCCTAATTCACATGTGAATCTCTTAAGAGCAGGGATTTTTGTGTTTTCTCTCTGTTCCCAAGCACTTCACATGGTGCTAAATATGTGAATAAACAACTGAATGATATGTTGACCTAAAGAAAGAAACTGAGGCAAAATTAATATAGGTAGAGAGTTTATTGGGGCCAATGTTGAGGACTGCAGCCCAGAAAACACTGGGAAGTGTTCCAGAGAACAAAGGAGAGGCTCAAGTTTTTAAAGAAAAAAAGACAATCAGGACAGGGGCGATTACAAAAGTTGTTTTTCAGGAATTTCCATTGGTTTACAGAAATAAGATTTATCATGATTGGCTGTACATTGTTGAACTTTTTGGTATATTACCCCATTTCAAGTGATTCTCCTGTCTCAGTCTCCCAAGTATTAGCGCTGGGACTACCGGCCTGCCCATGTTAGGTTAATTTATAGCTATTGGTGGTGACAGGCGGCAGTCCACACAGCAGGCCACTTCAAAATGATAACTTAAGGGAGGTGGGACGTGACTGCAGTCTCATTTCAATGCCTCTCTGGGTCTGATAATTTAAAGGGGGCTCGAATTCCTCAGATAAAAAGTTTCTTTTCTTTCTTAGAACAAATGAACTAAAACTTATCAACACTTGAGTTCCCGCTAAAGCATTTGGCTTAGGAAGGTCATGCAGTCATGCTTCTAGGCCACACAAACAGGACAAGTGGAAGCAAGGTTAGTGAGGTCATTATCCCGTAACCAGGTATATGGGGTTTGGTGTTTTACTCTATTCTATATGTTATCATTGAATACGTAATATATAGCACTAACTGAAAACTCAAACCACAAACTCATCATGCTCATAACTGACATATTAAAAATCATTCCAAGTAGAATGAAGATTACCAGAGGCAGGGAAGAGTAGTGGGGAATGGGGGATAAAAGGATGGTTAATGGGTGCAAAAATAGATAGAATGAAAAAGATCTAATATTTGATAGCACAACAGGGTAACTACAGTCAACAATAAGTTAATGTGTATTCTAAAATAACTGAAAGAGTGGAATTGGAATATTTCCAAAACAAAAAATTGATAGATGCTTGAGGTGATGAGTACCCCAATTACCAATTTGATTGTTACACATTGTATGCCTGTATCAAAACATCACATGTATCTCATAAATATATACAACTATTATGTACCCATAATTAAAAATAAGACATTTTAAAAAATAAATAAAATCATTCCACAAGGTCTGAAATTGGGACAAAATATTGAAATCAGGATTGCCTTGGAAAAACTGGGCATCTGGTCATTGTATGAGATAGTGTTTTCATCAACTCTCTGGGTAATTTTTTTTTCTTAAGACAGAGTCTCACTCTGTCACCCTGGGTAGAGTGCAGTGGCATCAGCCTAGCTCACAGCAACCTCAAACTCTTGGGTTCAAGTGGTCCTCCTACCTTAGCCTCCCAAGTTGCTGGGATTACAGGCATGCACCATGATGCCTGGCTAATTTTTTTTTCTATTTTTAGTAGAGATGGGGTCTCACTCTTGCTCAGGCTGGTCTCGAACTCCTGGGCTCAAGCAGTACTCCTGTCTCAGCCTCCCAGAGTGCTAGGATTACAGGGGTGAGCCGCCACGCCCAGCCTCTGGCTAATTTTTAAACTTTTAAAGTTTCTAAGTGCTTGGCACATAGAAAAGTTTAATCGTTGCTGAATTAATTACAGAGCACAGAAACAATCTGCATCTTTTTTCCTATGATAAATTGCAGTAGGACTTCAAATCTGCCAGCCATAGGTCCTTTCATTTTATAGTAGCCATCTTTATCACTCATAGGCATGAAAACATGATCTATAATTGTACAAGTAGATAGAGTTTTGTTCTCTTTTGTTTTGTTTTGGGACAGGGTCTTGTTTTGTCGCTCAACCAGGAGTGCAGTGGCATGATCATAGCTCACTGCATCCCTAAATTTCTAGGTTCAAACAATCCTCTTGCCTCAGTGTCCCAAGTAGCTGGGACTACAGGTGCATGTTGCCACACCCAGCTAATTTTTTTTATTTTTTGTAGAAATGAAATGTTGCTCAGGCTGATCTTGAACTCCTGGGCTCAAGTGATCTTCTCACTTCAGCCTTAGATTTTTTTTTTTTTTAATTTACTTATTTTTATTTTTATTATTTTTTTTTTTGGAGACAAGGTCTCGCTCTGTTGCCCAGGCTGGAGTGCAGTGGCATGATAGTAGCTTACTGCAACCTCAAACTCCTGGGCTCCAAGACAGAGTCCCTGGCTAGAGTGCAGTGGTGTCATCCATAGCTCACTGCAGTGACAAACGCCTGGGCTCAAGTGATTCTCCCACCTTAGCCTCCTGAGTAGTTGGGACTACAGGTGCACATCACTGCACCTGGCTAACATTTTTATTTTTTTGTAGAGATGAGGTCTTGCTGTGTTGCCCAGGATGGGCTTAAAATCCTAGGCTCAAACGATCCTCCTGCCTCAGCCTTCTGAGTAGCTGGGACTATAGGTATGTACCACAGCAGCTGGCTAATTTGTAAATTGTTTTGTAGAGATGGGGTTTCAGTATGTTGCCCAGGCTGGTCTTGAACTCTTGTCCTCAAACAATCCACCTGCCTCCGCTCCCGAGTTGCTGTTGTTCCTGGGATTACAGGCATGAGCCACTGTGCCTGGCTATGCCATTATTTAATACTATCTCCTTAGAAACTTTATTTCATGCTTGTAAGTCTGCTTGTCAATTCCAAGTAATTATGTATTTATTTATTTAGATCAAGTACTTTTTAATACTTGGCAGAGATGAAATTGATTTTATCATACTATAGTATCATGTATACTGTACTTATTGTTAATAATATGTCAGAAAATGCTCTAAAAAATATCTAGAAAGATAAGTAGCTCATTACAGTTGACTAAGAAGTTCTGAGGAAAAAGGAAGAACCAGGTTACTGAGAGGGGGAAGTGAGTGTTTGTGTCACAACTGAAATGCAAAAAACCACTACCTTATACAAAAGCTGCCCACAATTCAGCCCCAAACTCTCCCAACCCCTGTATGCTAAACTAATTCTGAAAGATGAGCAGGGCAAAGAAAAAACCTTTGTGTTTATAGACTCTCTCTAGTGTTTTCATAGTGGTTTGCTTCCAGGATTAGAGACACAAGTGACACTCTGCTTGCAGAGCACCCCAGTGCTTCCCTCAAATGAAGCATCTACCCTAAAGCAGAAGCTCCTTCGCTGACACCTTCCCTTACTGATCACAGCTGCCCGTTACCTTGGGTGGGGCTGGCACAAAGATTCTTCTTACTCATGGTATATCCTGTTTAGCACCCAGCAGCATGTAAAAGATATGAGATAATCTGAGACTTGGCATTATTACTTTATTGATTTCCTCTTAGTGTCAACACTAGAAAGAATAGGTAGGAGAGAGAAATTTACAGTTTCGTGTAGTTGACTAAGCAGAGGATTGGAAGTCAAAAGAGTAAAATCTGAGGCCCAGCTCTGGAACATGAACCAGAGTTTAGACATTTGAACAAATCATTTAACTCCTCTATATCTCAATTTCAGTATTTTAATTAAAGGTTATAATACCTATCCCATGAAATTATTGGGAAAATTAAATGAGACAATGCAAGTGGGAAAAAAAGCTAATAAACTCTATAGCCCAACGGAATATTCATTCATTCATTTATTCAGTTAGTCATTTATGCATTTCTCATCACTGTTTATTGAATACCTACCATATGCTAGATACAGTTCTAGGTACAGAAAATATAAATGTCACTAAGACAAAGTCTCTACCCTCATGGAGTTTGAATTTTAATATGAAAGATACATGTGATGTTTTACTTTATGTGTCAATTTGTCTGGACCACAGTGCCCAGATATTGGTCAAACATGAACCCCTAGTACCTTAGAATGTGACTGCATTTGGAGATAGGGACTTTGAAGAGGTAATTAAGATTAAATGAAGTCATAAGGTTGGGACCCTAACCCAATATGACTGGTATCTTTATAAAAAGAGGAAGAGGCATCAGGCATGTGAACAGAGGAAAGGCCATGGGAGGACACAGTGAGAAGGTAGCTGTCTGCAAGTCTCAGGAAGTCTCAGGAGAAAGCAACCCTGCTGTCACCTTGATCTTCAATGTCCAGCTTCCAGAACTAGGAGAAAACAAATTTCTGCTGTTCGAGCCACCTCTCTGTGTTGCAGCCTTAGCAAACTAATACAATAGACAATAAACAAATGTTTAATGTCGAGTAATGATAGGGAGCACTTTGGAGAATACTATAGCAAGGCAAGGTGCTAAAGAGTTGGGGGGTGGGGAAGGTTACTTAAGATAGGGTGGTCAAGGCTGCTCTCTCAGTAGAGATGACATTTGAACAGAAACCTGAATCATATGTGGAAGCAAGCCTTGGGAGTATCCCTGAGAACAGCATTTCAAACAGAAGGCATTTCAAATGCAAAGACACCAAGAGGAAGATTCGTGGTTGGCATGGTGTCAAAAGGCTGATTTGGCAGGAGTGGAGTGAAGCAGGGGCAGAGTGGTAGGAGAAATGATGTTGGAGAGATCTCTAGGAGTCTGAGCATGCAGGGCATTGCAAGCAGTGGTGAAGGTTCTGGATTATATTTTAAATATGACAGAAAGCCAGGAAGCTACAAAGCCATTCTAGGTTTTTGAGCAAAGGCATAACATTAGCTGATTTGTGTTTCCTAAAAAAGTATTTGCTATTCAATGGAGAAGATGCTGAAGGAGGGTGCTATGGTTTGAATGTGTGTTATCTCCAAAGTTCATGCTGAAACTTAATCCCCATTGTGGTGGTATTAAGAGGTGGGGCCTTTTGGGAAGTGATTAAGTCATGAGGACTCTGCTTTCATGAATGGTTTAATGCCCTTTTAAAAGAGGCTTCAGAGAGAGTTTGCTACTTTTTTTTGTCCTTTCAACCTTCCACCATGTAAGGACACAGTATTCATCCCTCTGGCAGATATAGCAAGAAGGTACTATCTTGGAAGCAGAGAGAGCAGCCCTCACCAGACCCCAATCCTGCAGTCGCCTTGATCTTTAACTTCCCAGCCCTCAGAATTCTGAGAAATAAATTTCTATTATTTACAAATTATCTAGTCTGTGGCATTTTCTTATAGCAGCACAAATAGACTAAGACAAAGGGCAAGTGTACAAGCTTAGACCAAGGTGGTAGGGAGTTGTTGAAATACATTTTTAAGGTAGAACAACAAGATTAGCTGATGGTCTAAATCCTGGGTATTAGAAGAAAAAAAGGAGTCAGGAATGATCCTAAAGGTATTTGGCTCGAGCAACTGGAGAACTGGAGTTGAAATTTACCACAATCAGGAAGTGGGGAGAGGTTTGAGGGGTCAAATCAACAGTTTTGTTTTAGATGTGTTAAGTTGGAGATATTATTAGGATATGCACTAATAAGGTTAGAATGCTCTCTTTTTCATCCCTAGATTCTGGGAACATAAAGATAAAACAGATGCAGATGATGTGCACTCAAGAAGAAATGAAATTAATTTAAAAATAATTTTAAAAAAAGATAAAAAAGATATCCCTTTAAGGTTTCATGGTGGGGAACGGGATGGAAAGAGGCATAAACAAGGGTCTGTTTTGTTTTTTAATTAATATACTTTATTTTGGGAAGGCAGTTTCAGGCTCACCGAAAGATTGAGCAGAAAGTACACAGAATTCCCATATACTGCCTTCATCCCCCATCATTAACACCTTGCATTAGTGTGCTATATCTGTTACAACTGATGAGCTAATGTTGATACATTATTATTAACTAAAGTCCATAGTTTGTATTAGGGTTCATTCTTTGTGCTGTACATTCTGTGGGTTTTGATAAATGTATAAAGACATGTCCACCATTACAGTATCATACAGAACAGCTTCACTGCCCTAAAAATCCCATGTTCTACCCTCCCTTCCTTCCTTCCCCAACCCTTGACAACCACCGATCTTTTTACTGTCTCCATAGTTTTGTCTTTTCCAGAATGTCATATAATTGGAATCATACATTACATAGATATTTTAGATTTGCTTCTTTCACTTAGTAATATGCATTTAATGTCCCTCCATGTCTTTTTGTGACTTGATAGCTCATTTCTTTCTATCACTGAGTAATATTCCATTATATAGATGCATCAGTTTATCCATTCGCCTACTGAAGGACATCTTGGTTGCTTCCAAGTTCCAGCAATTATGAATAAAACTGCTATAAACATTCGTGTGCAGGTTTTCATGTGGATGTAGGATTTCAACTCATTTGAGTAAATACCAAGAGGGTGATTGCTAGATCACAGACAAAGCTTTTAAATGTCAATTTCTGTAGAAGTGTCAATAGGGAACACAGTCTGTTGTTTGCATGAGGTAAAGAGGGTTATTTCAGTTCCTTAAGCTTACCCTAGCAATGCTCTAAAACTAAAAAATGCCTTTCCTTTCCTGTGCAGCCATGAGCTGGACACTATCACCAGGATACCCCCCTGGCTCACGTACAGGAAAAGAGCTCCATGATGACTGAAGTGCTAAGGCTGACTCATATCCACCCTTTCAAAAAACCACATGCCAATCTAGGGACACCCTTCAATACAATGTTCCATAATTAAAGGTCTATGTTCTTTTAACAGGGCTCTTGCCTAATTTTGTTTGCCCTCCAGCCCAGCAGTCTAACTCCCCAGAAAATATTTGTCCAGCCAAGCCTAGTGGTATGCGCCTATAGTTCCAGGTACTCTGGAGGCTGAGGCAGGGGGATCGGTTGAATTTCAGTCTACAGCGAGCTATGATTGTGTAAAAAGAAAATAATTAAAAGAAAAAGAAAAATATATATATATATATACACACACACACACACACTATAGAGTTCTCTAGGGAGGAAAAGACTATTAAAGCTCCAGGGTGGTGTTTATTAATATAAGGTTCTCTTATGGACTAGGCAAATAAATACATACACAAACTTCCTGAAAGTAAATGCAAATGTTGTATTTCAATGTACTTGGTTGTTTTTTTTTTTTGGAGGGAGGACCACAATTTCTTTTATTACAGTCTCAAAAAGGAGTATAAGACCCAGAAAACAGCTAGAAGGGCGGCCAACCATTGAAAGTGGTAGGAAGGGGGAGGAGAAGAATCCACCTCTCCTGGGTCATCAGAGGAAACTGCAGACCTAGGCTGCTTTCACAGCAGTTCTCCTACTCCTAGGGATAGGATTAGCTCCAGGTGGAGTCACAAAGGGCAAGCTCTTTTCAACCAGAGGCTTGGAGAGGTTAAGAGCAAAGGGTCCTCTCTGAGTGTAAGAATAGTGCCTCATTAGGGTACTTAAAAAGTACTACAATCCTCAGGACAAGGCACAGTCTGAAGAAGCTACAGGTCTTACATTCACCTCCACTGGTCCAAGCGGTCGCTGTAATATTTAGCATTTGCATTGAGCAACTCAGAGGAGAGATGTGAAGCAGTGGAGGCAAAGCTCTCTTAGGCTACACTGAGAATCATGTATTCTCTTTATCAAAACCTTCCATGCTACATGCATTCAACAAATTTTATCCAGTGCCTGTTATGTACCATACAGTGTTCTAGCCATTGTATTTGTAGTAATTATATGATCCGATGCCTATTCTACTATATATGCTTCACTTACAAGCACCAGGCAATCTTACCATCTAGTTAAAAATCAGCTTCCCTAACTTACACATCTTTCTGACAAATAACACAGGCTGCTGGCCTTCTTACTTTCAGCCCCCAGTTGGATGGGATAGTCACAGAAATATTTGGATGAGGCGGGCCCAGAAACCAAAGAATCTCTTCTAGTCTGTGTCTACCCCCATAGATTAGCCCCGCCTGCCTGCATTTGTAAGAGGCTGCGTAAGCAAGTGCAGACGTGCTTTGCAGACCGTCCTGAATCTCCAAAGTGACCAGCTCCATCACTCAAAGCTGACAAAATGCTCCCGTTTCTATTTTTTTGCTTCTCTTCTCCTACTATGGAATTTATTTTCGTGTTGATGCTACCTAGGGATACAGACAATATCTTTATCTCCCTCATTGTCCTGTTTTCCTTCATCCTCTTTGGTTCTCATTCCCTATTTGGAATGAATCTGCACAATTTCATGCGAGTGCAAAATCCTGAGTACTTCTTGAGTGGCTTGAGGCAAATTTATTGAATGCCTATGTACCTATTTAAAAACTGTGTGCAACAAATGTTGACTTTGATGGCCTGACCCTATAATCCTGTTAACTGTTTATTTGTTCAAATGTGGGGAAGTTACAACCACAATCTAAATGTTTTAAAACCTGGGCTCCAAGAAGACTTTTAAATCCAACTTAATTCCAATTACATGTAAGTGGCTGCTTTAAGCTAATTGGAAATAAGCAAGTTTTATAAATGTTTTTACAAAATTCCAAGGAAAGAGAAAAATCCATTAAATCCTATACCCTGACAAGTGGCGCTTTTTTTTTTTTTTTTGAGACCAGAGTCTCACTTTGGCTGGAGTGCTGTGGTGTCAGCCTAGCTCACAGCAACCTCAAACTCCTGGGCTCAAGTAATCCTCCTGCCTCAGCCTCCCGAGTTGCTGGGACTACAGGCATGTGCCACCATGCCTGGCTAATTTTTTGTATATATGTTAGTTGTTTGGCTAATTTCTTTCTATTTTTAGTAGAGACAGGGGTCTCGCTCTTGCTCAGGCTGGTCTCGAACTCCTGAGCTCAAACGATTCACTCGCCTCGGCCTCCCAGAGTGCTAGGATTACAGGCGTGAGCCACTGCGCCCGACCCCCAGTCTTTTTAAGGATCTAAATCGAGACTCTCCAAAGATTCTCCAATTACATGTGAGGAGCTCAAACAACTCATCACAGAAACATTCCTCTCTCAGTCATGGTAATAGTAGGTATTTGATAAATTGAAGCTGTTTTTAAGGTGTCAGTTGCATGTTACCTCATTTAAAATTCACAATAATATTTTAAATTTGGTATTATCATCCTGATTTACCCCAAGAATCTATAAGTAATTTGCTCAAGGACCCACAGTTTGGGGCAGAACTAGTTGTCTGACTGTATTCCTACAGAGTGAGAGAGAGAAAGATATGTCCACTGGAGGTTAAAAAAGAAGTACCGAGGATAACCAGAGTTTCTCCATCTTCCACCCACCACCCCTTTACTCCTAGAAATGAGCCTGCTCTTGCTCCCTTCTTAAGCAGCTTATCATAAATAGGAAGCATGGCTTGGGTGCAAGAAATTTGGAGGCTGACGATAAGTGGCTGTTCAAGGGTTGTAGGAAAAAAGGAGACATCCTCCCTCGCTGGTTCAGTGAAGATACTATTCTTAGGCTCTAGAGAGAAGATCCTTACAGGTGAAGGGAAAAGGAGGATGGCAGGCAGGGAGGCTGGGGGAGGGAAGGAAAGCTCTTGCTATTAATCAGTGTTCTCTGTGCTAACAAGAAACATCAAAGGCAAAAAGGGGGGAGTGTCCCTCAGAAATAATGGCTTTGGAGAGCTGATTACTTTATTTAGACCAAGGGTCTGCAAACTATGGCACTGGGTCCAAATCCAGCCCAACACCTGTTTTTTTAACAACTCATAAACTAAGAATGGTTTTTACATTTTTAAATGGTTGGGGGGAATAATCAAAGTAAGATACTGTTAATAGCTGCTTTTGCAGTATAATGGCAGACTGGGTAGTTATGGCAGAGACTGTATGGCCCCCAAAGCCTAAAACATTTGCTATTTGACCCTTTACAGTAAAGTTTGCCAACTCCTGAGTTAGACAGTAGATGAACCAAATGAAACAGCATCATAAAGTTGTGGGATCAAAGGGCCATACTAGCCCCAAGTTAGGGGAAAGAAAGCGATGGGGAGTAGAGGTGAAGAGAGAAAGAATGAAATACATTTGGGTGGGATACACACATCCTGAGTAATAAAAATCTCTTGAGGACTTCTTGTTAGGGGATGTAAAAAAGTGGGTTTACCAAGACGGAGATGTAAAAAGTCTGAGATTAGAAAATAGTAGTTTTTTCCCCAAAATTTCTCTCACTCCATGTAATTAGGGAATGAAAGAAAAACTTACCAATGGTGAGAGTGTCTTCTACCATTGGTTCTATAAACTGGCTTCCCTAGGTTTTCTGAGGGCTGATAGAGTTACCCGGTTATCCTTTACTTATCTAGAAACAGTATAAATATTATAATACCTAAATGCCTCCTGGCCACTTTGAACAGAGTGCCGCCCTCCATTTTATTAGGGAGAGGAAACTTCAGGACTGGATTAGAGAAATGGTAAATGAAAGATGGGCTGATGGCTAATTGTCAAGTCCATTCTTTCTTTAGCTCCATGGTCATTTTCTGTGACCCCCAAAATATGGCAAACAGACTACATTTTATTTACTTATTTATTTTTAATTTTTAGAGATGAGGTCTATATATGATGTTAGGTAAAGGTCCAACTTAATTCTTTTGCATATGGGTAATCCAGTTGTCCAAGCAACATGTGTCAGACCGTTCTTTCCCTATTGAGTTCTTTTGGTGCTCTTATCAAAAATCAATTGAGGAGGATCATTTTGAGTCTCGGAGTTTGAGAACAGCCTGGGCCACAGAGCCAGATCCTGTCTCAAACAAAACAAAACACACACAATTGACCATACATGTTTATTTTTGTCTTTTTTGTTTTTCAATTAAAAAAAATTTTTTTTTAGAGACAGGGTCTCCCATGTAGCTTCCGGAGTAGCTGAGATTACAGGAATGTGCACCTCGCCCACTCAGACTGCATTTTATATAAATACCAAAGATGGTACAGGCAGGAGGTCTATAAGGATGGCTGAAGTGTACAGTAATACACTGACAGACTGTTGCCAGGATTTCCCCATTTTCTAACAGATAATATTCCTTTTTCAGGTTGGAAAATGGAAGTCTCCAAAGTTGGGGATGGAAAGTGGAGCCCCCAAATTACCACCACCATCCCCCATCTACCCAGTGAAGTGATGGGTGAAGAAAGGAGATGTGGAGAACAGTGCAGTTATGAGGACCTTAGTGGGATTAGCCCCCGAATAAATCATTATCAACAGAACACATTATTGAATACAAGTTATTAACTTGTTTATTCTACACTTACTGGTTATTATCACACTTAGATCCTGAATCATATTGCTAAATACACCATGGGAATTTATAATTAAAAAAAAGTCTAACTCCATACAATTTTTAAAAGACCTGCATAATTTTATAATATAAATGTTTTAATTCATTTGTTCACAAATTCAGATTTTAGTGTGACACAATAGGTGTGTTTAAAGCAGCACATGCTTGAATTTTCTAATGATCGACTTACAATATGTGACACATTAAGTCATATGCTGAACGTGTCTAACGAAAGTCCTAAAAAGTTTCAACTTTTTAGTCATGGAACGGTACCAAGTGCGTAACTAAAATAAAATAAATAGAATGTCATGGGACACATATCAGCTTGTTTTAAAACCTTATTTCTCATCACAGTACAAAAATGGGAAGAACGATAAACTCCAACAGAGGAATTTGTTTACATCTCAATGAGGCAGGGAAAGCGGGGCCCTAGATTTCCCAGTCCCCGGGTTTGCACCGGTTCTCCTCTCAGGCACCTCTTCTACCAAGGAAACACCGTGCAAAACCAACTCCCCGTCTGTCTGCAACTTGCTTTTTCTCCATTTCCCCATACAATCCTCTTCTTGGACACTTTCAATACTTCTACTGCTCTTCCATTCCCAATCTTGCCGTATCTTTCTCAGTGTTTTGGTTAGTTCAAAATAGTCCTCTTTTTCCTGTTTTTCTCGGTACCAGCACCGTCCACCCTTGCCCGGGCAGTGCGCGCTCTCCCTTTCTTAGACTCCAGTCTTTTTCTTCTAAGCCCTTCCTAAGCATTTGCACTTCCATTCTTTTCACTTTTATCGCTCCCTCTTAGGCCAGTTTACCCAAAATTGGCCCGAGGCAGACCGAGAGCAGATACCGAAGAAAAAGCACGCGCGCCAGTCTGCGGGTCGGGGCGGGGCAGCCCGAGGCAGCCGCGGGCCGGGCCCCTCCCCAGGGAACCCGGGGCGGCGCAAGGGAGGGGGGCGGCGCAGGGTGGGGGCGGCGCAGGGTGGGGGCGGCGGCTGGCGCCGTGCCACGCGGCACGTCCCAGCGACGGGAAGCCAGCGCTCACGTCCCGGCCGCACCCCCGCGCCCCTTGCTGCGCGAGATGATGGGAAGGGACGCGGGGCCGCCCTCCCGATTGGCCAGACCAAGTAGCAATTTTTCAGGAATCCTCCGCTACTCTAGGGAGCAGCGAAAGGTTATTCGAGGGTTTTGCCTTGGGCAGATGTTTTGTTCTTGGCAACTCATCCTCAAACATCGTTTTTAGCACCACCCAGCCATACCAGCCTCCGTCCGTCCCTTGCTCCTCTTTCTCACCCACATTGCCTTTTTAGCCACAGGTCTTTTCCCCCTTCTTTTCTTTTCCATGTACACTTCATATTTCACATTCCACACAGCTTCGTGTCTTTACAAACGCTTTCCCTTCGTAATGCCCCTGCTGCACGCTGATGCTTTTTTTTAAAAGTCAGTTTTATTTATGTATAAAATAATACAGTAAAATTCACACATTTTCGATGTACAAGTCGATGACTTTTGACGGACACACACACACCCCCGTGTGACCACCACCCCAGTCAGCATATAGATTTGCATCTGCTCAGAAAATTTCCTCAGCACTCTGATTCTTGCTGCAGTTACTATGTCATTTTTCAGTCTTTTTTTTTTTTTTTTTTTTGAGACAGAGTCTCGCTCTGTTGCCCAGGCTAGAGTGCCATGGCGTCAGCCTAGCTCACAGCAACCTCAAACTCCTGGGCTCAAGCAATCCTCTTTCTGCCTCAGCCTCCCGAGTAGCTGGCACTACAGGCATACACCACCATGCCCGGCTAATTTTTTTCTATATATATTTTTAGCTGTCCAGATCATTTCTTTCTATTTTTAGTACAGACAGGTCTGGGTCTTGCTCTTGCTCAAGGTGGTCTCGAACTCCTGACCTTGAGCCATCCTCCCGCCTCGGCCTCCCAGAGTGCTAGGATTACAGGCGTGAGCCACCGGGCCCGGCCTCAGTCATACTTTTATAGGGTTTTTTCCCTCATGCATTTACTATTTTCATATATTGGCGAATATTTGCTAAATACCTTGTATGAACCAAACACTGTGGATACAGAAATAAATAAGAAACTAGAGTGACTCAGTTTAAAAGGTAATGCACATATAACTAGATGTATACTTTTGCTCTCCCTGCACCTACAGTTTTTTTTTTTTTAAATATTAAAAAAATTTTCCCCCTTCCCTTCACTGGTGTTTAGCCACCTACAGATTGCTGATAATCCCTACCCCTCACCTTTTTAGACCCTCAAACAACTTGGTCAGCTGACTAATCCTTCCTGAATAACAAATGTTTTCTTTTTTACTTCTTCCTGGGGAAGGCTGAAGGCAAATGAAACACATTAGGGTCAGAATAGCTACTGAGTAAAAAGTGGGTGGGAAAGTAGAGAGAATTTCCTGGAGGCCTGGGAAGGACATGCCCTAATGAGAGTGTGAAAGCCACAGGCACTGTTTCCAAAACAAGTGGATAAAAGTCTGAGCATGCAGCAGCTGTAAAGGCTACTGGAAGACTCCTTGGGCAGCAGACAGCATGTGAACCCATGGAATAGACTCATAAAAGAAAATGTCAGCACAGAGCATTGGGTTTAATGAGAAACATTAGAAAAGACGGGAAAGTTGGCTACTGAGGAGAGTTGAAGAAAATTGGAAGACCCCCTCCTCCCCAACGGGTGGGTTGTGTGGGGTGGCATAGTGAAAAATCAACCTAAGTAGGAGGCGTGAGGACACAAAGATGAAAAGGAAGGAACAACCAAAAAAAAAAAACCACACAATAAAACCCAAACCAGATTTTTTGCAATGTTGATGTAAACCTGGCCCTCTTCCTGAACCAGTGACACAGGGTTTCCACTTCCCTTTACTGCCATGTTGCTCAAGTCTAAAAATCGAGATATCTGATCATCTACTCTGAATGAGGGAATAACCTCTAGATTCACTTCATCAGAAGTTCAAATTAGTACAGGGGGAGGAATGTAAAAAAAAAAGAAGATGCCTTCCTAATGTAGCAGAGCAATTAAATAAGAAAAAAAAGAAAAAAAAAAGAAGAAAAAGAAGTTCAAATTAGAAAACAAACTCTTTAATAGTGCTGGGGCTAGGCTAATAGAATTGAAATTATTTCAAGAAAAAGAATTTGTCTTCTAGTGGTGTTAGAACTGAATGAGTTCTTTTTTTCTTTTATTTATGTCTCTTTTCTTTTTTACTAAAGTATACATACAATAAAGCAAGTAAAAAATGCACTAAAGTTTACAACTGGGTAAACATTTACATCTATATTCATTTTTATAACCATTACCCCAATCAAGATCTAGATTGTTGAACACTTCTAGCTTCCCAGATCAGCTCCTGTACTAGCTCCAGTCTATAGCCTCCCTCCTCAGAGGAAACCACTATACTGACTTCTATTTCATGTAGCATAGTGTCTGTGATTATTACGTGGTGTGTATCAGTAGTTCACTCCTTGTTATTGCTGAATAGTATTCCATTTATGGATATGCCAAATTTTATTTATCCATTCTTCCGATATGTACATTATTTCCAGTTTTGAGCTACTATACACATTCTTGTCAATTGTCAAGTGTATGAATTCTTTTCTCTTGGGTATATACTTAGGAATGGTATTGCTGGGTTGCTATCTTTGGCAATAAACAGTAAATTCTAAATAAAAACAAATCTTTGTCTTAATACATTTATGGTATTTTAATAAAGATCTTTCATATAAATTATTTCAGTTGATCTTCAAAACATTTTTGTGAAGTAAGTAGACTAGGTAATACTATCTCCTATATTTTACAAGTATAGTATAGTATATACAGTATAGTATATACAAATATAAAATACTGTATTTTACAAGTATAGAAACTGAAACTCAGAATTTAATTGCCTAACATAAAGTCATAATATTAATAAGTTGTAAATTAGAGCTATTATAGAACCCACATTTCCTGATACCTGGGCAAGTTCATTTTTCCTTATATATCCCTTCTACTTCACTGACCTCCTGTGAATGGAGAGGTTACCCAACCATCCCATTTGCCCAGGACTGCCTCAGTTCTAGCACTGAAAGGCCCTGGGCATCAAGAGTTCAAGACCAGCCAGAGTAAGAGTAAGACTCCTTCGCCTCTACTAAAAATAGTAAAAATTACCTGGGTGTGGTGGTGCATGCCTGTAATCCCACCTACTTGGGAGGCTGAGGCAAGAGGATCCCTTGAACCCAGGAGTTTGAGGTTGCTATGAGCTAGGCTGATGCCACGATACTCTAGCCCGGGCAACAGAGTAACCTGATTTACCTCATTTATGCTCCTCCATTCCCAAAGGAAAAGATATTTTAAATCAAGGAACATTGAAATATCCACACATTCATTACGTATGTATTACATATGTACACATGTATTATGTATGTCAACTGTAATCCTTGACTCTGGAGATTTATATAGACTAGTGCTACTCAAACTGTGGTCCATGGACCAGCAACATCAACATCTCCTGGGATCCTGTTAAAAATGCAACTGAAAGCCTCTCCTATCCACCACCCCCCCTACAGAATTAGAATCACTGAGTGTGGAGCTTAGGAATTTGTGTCTAACAAGCCCTCCAGGTTGGGGTCAAAGGAAACAGTGAGAAAAGGGAGCTAAAATTTGAAGACAACCAATCTGGCCAATTTCCTTTACAGACATATGGATGCTTATATGGTTTTAAAGATCCCTGGGCAGAATGATTCTACCTCACTGATTAACCTTTCCCTATATGAAACAAATCCCATTGTTGGTTAAAAAACAAACAAAAAAACTTTATCACTTATTAAATCTCTTTTCTAATATTCTAGTCCTAAATGAAAGTTTGACAATATCATTTCCTTGTTGGTGTGGTGTTTTTTTGGTCCTTTTTAGTGCCATTCCAAGTATATTTTATGTACCACTTAAATTATGGTATCTAGAACTAATCTTAGTGAAAAAACTATAGTATATCAAAAGAAATACCTTGTGGTTACAATGTGAATATTCATAAATCTTAAAAGAAAATCACTTTCCAAGGTATATCAGAAACTATACATGTGGCTGGTCGCAGTGCAGTGGTGTTTAAAACCAACTGATCATAACCAGTTACAGATTTCTTTGTTCCTACTCCACTCCCACTGCTTCACTTGACTAGCCTTAAAAAAAAAGAAAGAAAGAAAGAAACTATATATGTATAAGAATCAGGAACCCTAGAAACAGAAAGAAAGAATAGTTAATCTGGATTACAGGGAAGGGGAAAATAGATGACAGAGTAACATACAGCAGAAAGAATTTGCTGAATGAGTTTTGCCAGCAGGAACTGGATTTAGACCCCCAGTTGTGTTCCCTTGGGGTTTTGTATAACTTGGCTGGCATCGATCTACATGGTTTCTTTGAACTCTATTCCAGGACTCAATTCAAATGGTTACCCTCCTACTTCAATCTGGTTTCTCTTCGCCCATCTAAGTCTAGCTCTCTCTTTTCCTTCCCCTCATTCTTCCCCAGGGAGAGTTTGCTATGGGGAAGGCATCATAAGAGATGATGGTAGAGAGACGCAGTGACAGAAGCAGAATGGGAAAGAGTGCAGAAAGAAAAATAAAAGACTAAGGCAAAAAGAATAGGCACAGGCATAGATAAGAATTGAGATAGTCAAAAGAGGGACTACACATCACTTTTACATGGAATCATACCGTAGGTACTCTTTTGTGCTAAGGTTTTTTTCACGTACCATAGTGTCTATGATTATTATGTGGTGTGTATCAGTAGCTCATTCCTTGTTGTTTACACAGGTGATAAAATGCTATAAACAAATTTACTTCCAGAAATGGATAGAGGCATTGCCCACAGTTAAGAGGAACAGAGTAGAGGAACCAAGGCAACAGACATAAGCAAATCTAACAACTTGAAATATATGTGGAGGCACAGAAGGAGACACACACTGTCAGATGATGAACCAGGTCACACAGGATTCTGCAGAAAGCAGTTGCAGATTTTGGCTAAGAGAGACAGTTCCAAGGAAGTGTTTATTTATCCTCATCTGTCTCCCTGAATCATTTCTATTTCCAAGGAAGGGAAGTCACAAAGAGGGTACCTTCACTTCTATACTGTTTCTACTTTCTTTTCTTGCCTGTGGTCTTTTGATGTGCAGGGAAAGGAACCTCCCCAAGATAACCAAAGGGTAAGAATATTTCCCTTAGACATAACCCTCGTGTCTTGACCGTTCTTCTATCTCTTCGGTATTTGTATATCAAAATTTTCACAATTCCCTTTCTTGTTCTTTTTTTCTTTTTCAATTTTCCATAGGTTGTAAGCCACCAACTTAAAGCTCCTTATGTCTATTCCATTCTTTTTTGCAGTCTCTTCCTTAACCTAAAGTCATCCTTGTCCCCTCATCCTGTCTATAGCCAGTTTTGCCTCTTTCAATTCCATTCTCTATTTTTACCCATTAGTTGAGTTCTTATGTGGAGCTCTGAATCTTTGGACAAGGTAACATCTTAATAAAAACAGCAAGAAATAATAGTTTTCCAAATCCAGGAAGATTTGAATAAGTTTTTTTCTTTTTTTTAAAGGCAATGTTGAAAAAAATTAAAATATACATACACACATGTATGTATACATGTGCACATGTATACATATACATATGTATACAAGCTTACAAAATGCACAGCATTCTGCTGAATGACACAGTTTGTTTGTTTTTTAGCCAACAATGGGATTTGTTTCATAGAGGGAAAGGTTAATGACAAACCCAAAGTCCCTGCCCTCAAATTATGATCTGGCCATGGAGGGGAGAAGATAAGAAAGTGCTGAAGAATGCCACAGTGAGGAGATTTTATGCATGTGGGACCAATCCAGAAATGCTGCTTGAAGTTGGTATTTGGAATGGATCGTGAAAGATGGGTAGGTTAAGAGATAAGAGATAGAAATCAGAGAGGGGCATTTCAGTAAGGTGGAATGGCCTGGGCAAACATATGGTGGTAAGAAGTTTGTAGGAAAGGTTGGGGAATCGTGCTTAGTGCAGTTTAGCTGAGGAGTAAGGCACTTACAGGAGTCTAGTGAGAGATAACCACATTGGGAAAACAAGTTCGGGCTATGCTGCAGCAGTCTTTGAATACCAGTGGTACTAATTTGAATGTAAGCCCTCAGGTGAGGAATGAAGTAAAATCTTATTGCATTTTTTCTTTTTCACAGCACCCACATACTACTTGTAATCCAGATATGTCAAATGTGTCACCTTTATCTTAGATGCTTTGCCTCAATTAAAATGTTTTCTCCTGGTCTGTGCTTCTTCAAATTTCACCTTTCCATTGCTTCTCTCAACCCCAACCCTGAACTGCAATTTGGTTGCTTCAGAAGGCCTTCTGGATAGAAAGCAACTTGGTACAATGAAGGAAAGTGTTTTCTGCAAACAATCTTCTCTCACTTCTATTTTTAGAACAAAGACAAGGTTGAAAGTTCTTATAGAAAACCCAGGTATCAGCACAGACCATGGTACCGATTTGTTATGCTACAGACTGTGCTAAATTTTTAAGTCATTAAAACTGTGTCTCAGTTCACTAATTCTAAAAGGTGGTCTTACAGCTGAAGGAGAAGGACTCTTATTTTATTCTCTGCAATTTCAAGGGTCCTACAAACACACTGCCCATACAAATATGTGGAGATTCATGCATGTAAAGCAATCATTACCCCTGAAAGAAAGGTGAAAAATTAAATAAATATTCCAGGTCTTAATCAGGAATTCACTTATCATTCCTCTTTCAAATACATACCTGAAATTTCCACATTTTTGGAACCTTTCCCTGGTTCATGTATGTGTTTTGTACATATAGACATAGTCAATAAATATTTGAAAGACCGATGGAATGAATCTCTAGCTCTAAACATAAAGGTATTGGGGAAGAGATTATTTTTGCCATTAGATTCTGAGTGGTCAGTCACATAGTTGGAGTTTAAAAAATTAGAAGCATTTGAAAACAGCTACCTAGTTGTTTCTGGGTATGGCTGAGGAAAAACTTTATTTCTTCTCTTTCATCTTTAAATCTCCACCAGACCTTGCTCCTTTCAGGTAGCCTGAGAATGAAGCTATTTACTTCTGTCTCATTAGCTCCTCTTTCATCTTGACAGCTGTAGTCAATAGAAAGAAATACAACAGCCCCAGGAAAAGACTCACATGTTCCCACCATGGAGGACGTGCAGTGAACAGCATTATTCTCTGTCCCCCACACCTCTACCTCCACGTGCACCACTGACAGGATAGTGACTTCTGCCCCCACCTCTCTCACCAATGACTAGTCAATATTATTAGTACAGCCACATGCCAAAATAGCTGCATGCCTCATCAGGGCTCCTGAAAGATAAGGGGAACAGACCTTCTAGTTTAAGTTGCATTGTATTTACCTAGTAAATGAAGAGATGACAGAAGAAAAGCAGGATTATTTACTTTCTCAAGAAAAATGACCTTACAACCAAAATAAATGAATAAAATATGGGGAAGAGAAACTAAAGGCCAGAAAGGGCAATGAGATATGTGAGAGCATAATTTTGCTTTAAATAATAGCATGTGACAATAATATCCAAAAATCATGGGGATTTGGAGAGGTGTCAGAAAAATGAAAACATTTTTAAGTGGAAAAAAAGTAGTGCTTCATTATTTTTCTAGTAAATTATAGAATGATTATTAACAGATGATTGGTATGCAATAAAAGGAGAGAGCAGTGATTAGCTGGAAGGGGAATTAATTAAGTTTGTATCGTGTCAAACTTTTCCCAAAAAGGTTAATAAAATCAGGGAAATACCGCAGTCCAGGGTTTCTAAATCTAGGTATTACTGACATTTTGGGCCTGGTAATTCTTTGTAATGAGGACTTGTCTCATGCAGGTAGAATGTTCAGCAGCATCCTTGGTCTCTACCCACCAGATGCCAGTACTCCCTTTGCCACAGTCATGACAACAAAAATACCTCCAGAAATTGCCAAGTATCCCTGGGAGCAAAATCACCCCCAGCTGAGAACCACTGCCTTAGACACTGTGCACCTTGATTTCGGCAAGGCATCTGAGAAAATCTCTCAAGGGATCCCTGTGTAAAAGGCTGAAATACCTCACCCATCTGCAACTCAACTATTTAGAAAACTCATTTTAAAAAGGTTCTCCCTAGAGCGCAAAGTTCTACTCATAGGAGAGTTCCTTTGGCTCCTCTCAGGAAGCACATACTCTCTCTCTTTTTAAGTTATGACAAAATATCCCAAACATACAAAGCAAAATGTTAACATCTGATATAGAGCTTATTTTTTTTCCTTAAATTGTTTTTCTTTTTGCTGTCCTCTATAGGCCAGGAGGTTATTTGATTTCCACATACAACAGATTAGAAGAAAATTAGAAGAGATACTGTATGTCACAGGTAGGGACCCTGGCACACTAATAATGACAACAAGAAAGAAAACAGATAAATTATAAAAATGTAACAGAGGGAATGGCCTGAAAAGGGGTAAAATGTTTTATGAGTTGTCTCTTTAAAATCCCCATTCTTTTTTGGAATTAAAATCTGCATTCTTGCCTGAGGCCAGTGATCAGAGGGACAGGGGAGTGTCCTTTGTTCTTTGTGCCACAGGAGACTCAAGGGAATTGTCCAGGCAGAGGTCATTAGATTGTCTTCAACAGGGATGCTATAGTTAAAGAGAAATAGCCCAGAGCTGAAAACTCCCTTTAAAAGCTATGTATTTCTGGTGGGCCGGTGGCTCAGGAGGATCACTAGAGGTCAGGAGTTCAAGACTAACCTGAGCAAGAGTGAGACCCCCCTCCCCCCGCGCCCCCCCCCCCCTCGCCCCGGTCTCTACCTAAAAATAGAAAGAAATTAATCGGACAACTAAAAATACATAGAAAAATTTAGCCGGGCATGGTGGCACATGCCTGTAGTCCCAGCTACTCGGGAGGCTGAGACAGAGGAATTGCTTGAACCTAAGAGTTTGAGGTTGCTGTGAGCTGGGCTGACGCGATGGCCCAGGCAACAGAGTGAGACTCTATCTCAAAAAAAAAAAAAAAAAAGGCTATATATTTCTGCTTATAGGTAGGACAGTGGTATTTTAAGACAAGAGTCTACCATTCTCCTGATTTGCTGGCAAATCTGGAGACAAGTGCTGAACTTTTGGTAACAAAAGGCGAACGTATTTCTGAAAGAACCACAAATCAGAGGGATAACAGTTCTACATTTCATGTGTGTATGTTATGTAGCTCATGTTGGTCCTTGGCATCTTACCTTAAAATTGATATGGCCAGGATGATGATGTGTCTGGAAACAGAGTCCTGAGAAACAGCTAAGGAAACTAAGGACAGTTTAGACAATAAAAGGTGTTGTGGGACACAACATAATAACTTTCTTCAAATGTTTGGTGTGTTTCAAAAAATATGTGTTTTTAGTAATCCCAGATGGAAATGAGCATCACATTTACCTTACATTAATAATCATCTCAGCTGGGCATGGTGGCTCACACCTGTAATCCTAGCACTCTGGGAGGCCCAGGTAGGAGGATTGCTTGAGGCCGGGAGTTTAAGACCAGCCTGAGCAAGAGCAAGACCCCGTCTTTCTAAAAATAGAAAAAATTAGCTAGGCATTTTGGTGCACACCTGTAGTCCCAGCTACTCAGGAGGCTGAGGCAGGAGGATTGCTTGAGCCCAGGAGTTGGAGGCTGCAGTGAGCTATGATGATGGCACAGCACTCTACCCAGGGCAACAGAGTGAGACTCTGTCTCAAAAAAAAAAAAAAAAATATCATCTCAATGTAATGGAAAGAACTTTCTGGTAATTAGAGCTATCCAAAATATAATGAGCTGCATTGTAAGTTACTAAGTTTCTCACTGCTGGCTTTTCCCCTAATTTCCATAGATATCTATAGCCTGTTTGATATCTCCACTTGAGTGGCCAAAAAGCCTCTCAAACTAAACATAGCCTAAGGAGAAGTCCTGATTTCTCTTCCAAACCCCCAAATCTTTTCCTTCCTCAGTCTTCTCCATCTCAGTAAATGTTATCACTATTCACCCTATTCCAAAAGCCAAAAAGCTAGGAGTTATTCAGGACTTTTCTCTTTCCCACACCTTCTGCATCTAATCCATCAGCAAAAACCGTCAGTACACCCAGATTCCTTCCACTCTTGCACCTCTGCTGCACCGCCCTTGCCAAAACCATTATAGTCTGTCACTTGATCTAGTGCAGTAGTCTCCTAATCAATCTTACTGGTTCCACTTTTATTCTTTTACAACTCATTCTTCACAGAGCTATCAAAATAGTATCTGGCCCCTACCTCTCCTTCTAGTCTCTGTCTATCGCTTTCTCCCTGATCCAATAAGCTCCAGCCATCCAGGATTTTTTTCTGTCCCTTTATTATATCAAGTTCATGTCTGCCTTAGGGTTTGCCTGGAGATATTTTCACAAGATCTTCAAATGTCTGGTTCCTTCTTGTCATTCAAGCCTGAGCTCAAGTCACTTCCTCAGAGAGGCCTCCTTGCCTAGCCTACCTAATGTTGGTGCTCTAGCCACTCACCATTGATCACATGACCTGGTTTTAACTTTTTTCATAGCTCTCATCACTATCAGAAATTATTTCTTTGGTTATTGTCAACAGGGACCTTGTCTGTCAACATTATTTGTCCCATAATACTTAATGTCTAGAAGGAGCCTGACACATACTAGGTGATCAATTAATATCTGTTGAATAAATGAATAACCAAATATTAATATAGATAAAGTAGATAACTACTCCTACATTGGGTGGGAAATTGGACTAGATGATTATAGATTGCTGAGTATTACTGATAACTCAATGAGATTAGTGACTATTAATCCATAATGGTACCAATCCTCTGCTCAGTTGTATGATTTTTTTTTTTCCAGCATCTTAGGTGTAGTAGTAAAGAAGGTTAAACCAATCCTGGGGATTTTTCAGGTGAGTGAAAGAGAAGGACTACAGGAAAAGAGACTGTAGGACAAGAGTTGGCAAACTTCTTCTGTAAAAGGCCAGATATAAATATTTCAGTCTTCGTGGGCCATACTGTTTCTGTTGCAACTACTCAACTTTGCGATAATAGAGCAAAAGTAGTCACAGACAATAAGTAAATAAATGACTGTGGTTGTGTTCTGACAAAACCTTATTTGCAAAAACTGGTAATGGTCTGTAAATCAGTTTGCCAACCCTGGATTTTGGATACTGGAAAAACAATGACTAAAGTGATGGACAACAGAATCTAAGCGTATTGGGAAGAAAGTAAAAAGAGATGGGGCCATAAATACAGAAGTCATCTTTTGCTGTGTATAGCAAACTACTCACAACTCAGTGACTTAAAACATTTTTTATGTTATTCACCATTTTGTGGTTCAGAAATTTGTGAAGGTCTCAGCTGGATGGCTCTACTCTGCTCCACACGGCATTCGCTGGGGTGACCTTCCTGGAGCTGGAGGATCAATGCCCAAGGTAGCCCATTCACTGACTGGCAGAATACCTTTATGTCACAGTCCAGCTTGGTTCACTGGCAGCCTTATCATATCCACCTCTAATTCTCCACACCTATGCTACTTGCTAGGAACTACTGCAGAGGGTGGAGGGGGGTTGTTCCTCCCACATGGGCCTCTCCACCGAGCTATTCAGGCTTTCTCATCGCATTGCAACTGGGTTGTAAAAGTGTTTCAAAAGGCTGGAAAGGACGCTACAAGGCTTCCTATAATCTATGAAGACCTGAGTCTTGGAAGTACCATAATGCCCATTCTACCACATTATATTAATCGAGAAAGTCACTAAGGCCAGTGTTACTCAAGGGGAAGAGGGGCTACACTTTACTTCCCAATGGTTGAAGAAGCAAAGATTTTGTCATCTTTAATATTCCACAGAAGCCAACTGGATTGAAGGTTTGCATCCAGTGGATGAAGAGTCAATTTTAAAACCTATGCCATATTGTAAGGAAGATGAGGCAGGGGAAAAAATAGGCCATGGAGAGTTTATTATGGAGTTTCAAAACAGGGGCACAGCCAGGCTGGGCGCGGTGGCTCACGCCTGTAATCCTAGCACTCTGGGAGGCCGAGGTGGGTGGATCGTTTGAGCTCAGGAGTTTGAGACCAGACTGAGCAAGAGCGAGACCCGGTCTCTACTAAAAATAGAAAGAAATTATATGGACAGCTAAAAATATATAGAGAAAAAATTAGCCGGGCATGGTGGTGCATGCCTGTAGTCCCAGCTACTCGGGAGGCTGAGGCAGGAGGATTGCTTGAGCCAGGAGTTTGAGGTTGCTGTGAGCTAGGCTGACGCCACAGCACTCTAGCCCGGGTGACAGAGCGAGACTCTGTCTAAAAAACAAACAAACAAACAAACAAACAAAAACAGGGGCATTTCAAGATGTGGCTATTCTGGTTCTGCTCTTTTCATCTAACTGTTTCTGAGGGCCCCAGTGGGAGAGAAGGGATCATAACTGTGTGTTCTGCATCAGAATGAACAATCATCCTAATTGATTAATACCACTAAATTTTTCTGCAGTTAATAATTTTAGAGAAAAATCTATAGTTCAACTCACTCAACAAGCAACTATCTTTGGAGGGTTAAATGCAGGAACTATGACATCTCTCTAAAGCAGCACTACTCAATATGTTAGGGTATGGAGAAAATACTGCATTCAGAGAGATAAATATTTGCAAGCTCCAACCCCATCCCTATTCCCCCCTTACCCAGATGACCAGACCCTGTGCTTTTACACAAAATGGATTTTGTTAATTTCCATTCCTTACTCTTTCCTAACCCTAATTAATTCATCCTATAGTCTTGTATGTTTTAGAAGTTTCTGTCCTCCTCTCCATAGCTTATTATCCCATCTATGCTCCAGGACACCGTTCTATCCATTATTCCCATTTCTGCCTTCAATCTCCCACTTTCTGCTGGTCCTTTTCCTGCTGTTGATGGGACTCTAAAGTATCCCCATCCTGAAGTCCCCTCAGTCTTCTTATATTTCTGCTTCCCATAAAGTCTCCGTCCTTCTCTCTCAAATTCCTTCAAAGAGTGAGCTGCACTCACTGTTTCCATTTCTTCCCCCTGCCCTTCAGCAGCAACATATTTCAGAGTATTTAGTGGTCTGCACAGAATTTCAGAACTCTATGAGAAAATTATATACCAGTTACTAACAATATCTTTGGTATAATTGGAATTCCTATTCATTTTATTGAAACTGCAATTATCCACCTATGAAAGCACCCTTGTGTGAAGTATGGTTTCCATGAAGAAAATGGTCATTCCCATATCTGGAGAAAAGAGGTGGGTCCACACAAAAAAACCCAGAACTCTTATATATATGTGCTCCCTTAGACTTTGAGTTTAGATGTGTCTGAGGACCCTCCCAGGAGGTACAAGGTAAAGTTGGCCTCTGATGAATGCAAGTAGGCCAGGAGCTTCTCAGGGAGGCAACTCTGTAGTGAACCATCTCACTGAAAGCAACATATCTATTACTCGTAACTCTTGTGACATTTCTTTTTTCTTCTTCTTTTTTTTTAATCTCCTAGTCTTTATTTTTTATTTTTTTTATGTCGTACCTCTTATTATTCTTTACATATTACTCTTCTATGGGTTCATTTGCATGTATCTCCTCATCTTTAGAAAGTCTTGCTACAGCATTCCAGGCTTATCTTAGGTATATTAAGTACTGGAGTACTGAGCTAGAATTAAAGGAAAAGAGAAGCATGCTGTTCTCCTCATCCTCCTTTCCTTAGGCTACCAAGACGGTAGTTATGTTCTTCAGTGATAACTTATGCCTTTTGCTTGAAGGTTCAAGCACTCTTCCCCACATTCCACTGCAACCTTTCTACTGATGCTTCAGTTGCAAAAGACATCTGAAGGAAACTGAAATATTTCACCCTAAAACATACTTCTGTGATATATTTTGAGATGGCTGTTCAGAGGGCCTGCAGACAAAAGTAGCCCTGCAAAGCTGTCTTCTCTTGGGGAGATCTGCATCTGTAGAGAATCTGCATTGATATAGCCAGGTTTTCTCTGAGGCCTTCCCTTGTCCAGATATAGGAAAGATTAACTCAGAGTCTGACACCTTAAAGAGGTCTAAAAGAAACATTTACCACCTATTCTCTCTGAGGGGCAGCTACCTGTTAAGTTTTATTTATATATCAAGTCCACCTTTGCTAGACAAGCCTCCTCTTCTCTCCCTGCTATTACCTGTCTTGCCACCATAACCTGATTTACCACCATAACCTGTTTTTGGCTATGCTCTGAGCACCTCCATTCTTTCTGTAACCTCAAGATGGCATATAAGCTTCTGTAGCCCATTGAGAGGTTGGGGCAATCACTCAGTGATTTTTCTCTGTGCATGTTAATAAATTTGTATGCCAGGCCTATTAATCTGTCTTTTATCAGCTGATATATCAGTGAAACTTCAGAGGGCAAAGCTGAAAATTTCCCTTGGTCCCTGAACATCAATGACCTAATTGCAAAACCAGTGACCTGCTTGGCTATTATCCAATTCAACCTCTTGCTATCATTTACACTGTTAATAAGCCTCTATTCCAAATTCTTATGGCTTCCACACCATTCTCTAAGTGTTCTTCAACTTAATTCCTAATCCTACTTTTATTTCACTGGTTCTTCTTCCTCAATGACTCTTAAATCTTGAGTTCATCTTTGACCAGATGCTCAGTGGTCTCAATCCCTCCCACAGACGGGCAATCCTAAATCTATTTTTCACCTTGGGCTTTCTTTTGAATTCCAGACTAAATTTATAATTGCCAGCTATAAATCTCAACATGGATATCCTGTAAGCACCTCATACTCAACATACCCCAAACTGACTTTTTTTTGTTGAGACAGAGTCTCACTTTGTTGCCCAGGCTAGAGTGAGTGCCGTGGCATCAGCTTAGCTCACAGCAACCTCAGACTCCTCGGCTTAAGCGATCCTACTGCCTCAGCCTCCCAAGTAGCTGGGACTACAGGCATGCGCCACCATGCCCGGCTAATTTTTTCTATATAGATTTTTAGTTGTCCATATAATTTCTTTCTATTTTTAGTAGAGTCAGGGTCTCGCTCTTGCTCAGGCTGGTCTTGAACTCCTGACCTCGAGCGATCCACCCGCCTCGGCCTCCCAGAGTGCTAGGATTACAGGCGTGAGCCACCGCGCCCGGCCTGCCCACTCTTAAAGTACTAATTTTTATTCCCAGTAATCATATATAGAGTGGCTTTTTTTGTTATATCCCCACCAAAACTGAATATTGCTCATTCATTTTAATTTTTCCAATCTCATAGGTGAATGTGAATATCATTTTCATGTTTTATTATTAGTGAAATAGAATATATTTACATATGCTCATGTTTTTGTTGTAGTTGATAATATTTGTGAGATTAGCCTCCTCATACAAGATACTCATCATTACTTTAAAAAAGGCCATGTAAAAGTATGTTTAGAATTATTATCTCATTCTTATAAATAAATGAATTATGTAGAAACATACACACATGCACATGTGTGCAGGAAAAATATAGAGAATTATAACAAACTATTAACAGTGGTTAACTCTAGTGAGTAGGAGTATAGAAGCTTTTCACTTATCTGACATATTTTACTGGCATAATAAATTTTTTTTAAAAAGCATGCTTTGTTTTATAGTTAAAAAAAACACTGAATGAAAAATATGCTTAAATACAGATTGGATTATATCACTGTTGTGCTCAAAATTCTTCAATGGTTTGCTACCAAAAGAATAAAATTCATAATGATTAATATAGCACTCAGGGCTTTACATAATTTATCTTAATTTCCATTTATTCACTCTTATCTAATCTGGTCACCCCAAACTACCTCTGCACTTTTTCTGGTGATTTCCTCTGTTTGAAATATGTTATTTGCCTTTTCTGCTTGTTGACACACTCTTCAAGGTCCAGCTCAAATGTCCCTCTGCTCTTACTCTTTCCAACCCTCAGAAACAATTAATCATGCTTTCCTGAGTGTTTATACAATACCTTTTTCTTACAATCTATTAGAGAGGGAAGCACAGGAGACTTCTAACACTCATAAACTCCTGTGGGGGCAGCGCATAAGATTGTGCAGATAGCTTTTTGCACCCTTTTACTTTTCCTGCTGTGACAATGGGTCATCATCTGTGGCATGTATATCATGCTTTGTAAACCTATATCTTGCTCTTGCTCTATAATCCTATCTTTCTCTCCTCAATAAACCCCATTTTGTGCTTGTCAAAAAAAAAAAAAAGATTGTGCAGATAGTGTCTGATTGTGTGCACACCAGAGTTTATGTGATTGGTGCCCCCCAGAGCTGAGCAGCGCACAGTTCCGGTCTTACATGGGGGATGTGGAGGAGAGACACATAATTCGGGCAGGAGGTAGGGGTGTGGTGGTATCTAGGAAGACTTGCTCTTTGAGAGGGTAAGTTGAGAAAGACCTAAAGGCTCAGTAGCAGTTACTCTGACAAAGAGGGAGGGAGATAAGATACAATAGTGCAAGGGCTTGCAGGACAGAGTAGGGTGTGTTTGTGATCCTGCAAGAATTTTAGCGTGGCTGCAGTGTAGAACACCAAAGGGTGAGAAGAGGCCAGAAGGTGAACAGGGATCACATCACAATGGCCAAGCATGCCAAGAACACCAGGTCAAGGACTTTGGACTTTATTCTGAGTATTACAGAGAGCTAGTAGGTTAAGCACAGTAATAACATGATCAGATTTGAATTTCAAAAAGATCACTGACTGCACTGTAGAAACTAGTTAGGAGGCTATTACACTAAGGGATGATGATGACTTTCCAGTACTCAGGTACTGGCAGTGGGCTCAGAATCTTAGGTATCAAAAGCACTAAACAATATATCTAATGCACACTTCAGGTTTCAGGTAAACTTCCTTGAGAGGCAGATCTCATGAATTCTGGTTTGATTTTGTTTTTCCTCAACACAGATGGGAAATATAAAGCACTGAAATAGTTATGATGAAACAGGAAAAGTTAACACAAAACTTGACCTTGGAGTATTCATTCAATAAACATTTAATGATCAACTACTATATAGTGGGCCCTCTTGGCACTATTTTCTGTATATTCATAGAGATACATGCTATTTTTATGGCTTAAAGCCACCATAAAGTTTCTAGATATGTGCTATCTGCTCATGGAGAAAAGACTTCCTGAGGGATGGTGGCCCCCCTTGTAGGAGCAGGTCTTTTCGAAAATATTTCAGCTAATCCAAGTTTGTTTCTCCAGAACAGAAGTAAGGATACGTATTTGTTAGAAGATCAGGTGCTGACTAACTTGGCATTTGCTCCTTCCTCTTTAGTATTCTTGAACTTGAGTTCTGCTGGTCTTGGAAGAATAACTTGCTGTCTATCCCCCTCAAGAAGCTTGTTCGGGTTGACCTTTCCCTCTTTTTCTCCCAGGTTGGAATGAACTATTGTTCCCCAAGCCTGTCACAATTTTCACCAGGGGGATTTCCCCATGTCTAGGGCAAGTTTATATTTATCTCTAATTGATCCACATCACTTTCCCTCTCCTGCCTGGATTTTATCACCGCCACTTTGGAGCCATAGATAAGATTTTAAAACCTAAGAAAAACAGGAGAGGTATCTGAGAAGGAGCATAGGCAAGACAAGGGGGAAAGTGAGGTCGCTGACAACGCTCACGCAGCAGGTACAAGAATCTGTGTCTACAAAGTCTTCTCGTTGGGGTTAGGTTCTGGGAACACTAGGAATTAGATAATCTCCAAGGTCCTTTCTAGTTCTAAAATTTTACGATTCTCATTGTAAGATATCACCAACATATCTATTTATAAGGTTGATTTGTAAAAATAAGTAAACAATTCTTAATTAAAATTAGGATTGAGGGCCAAGTGCAGTGGCTTATGCCTGCAATCCCAGCAATTGAGGAGGCAGAGGTGGTAGGACTGCTTGAGGCCAGGAGTTCAAGACTAGCCTGAGCAACACAGAGAGACCTCATGGCTACAAAAACTTTTAAATTAGCTAGGTGTGGTGGTGTGTGCCTGTAGTCCCAGCTACTAAGGAGGCTGAGGCAAGAGAATTGCTTGATGATACTACTGTACTCTAGCCTGGGCTACAGAGCAAAATCTTGTCTTAAAAATAAAAGAAAAAATTAGGATTGAGGACTTGAGACACACAGATAAATCTAGGAATAGTACAAGTTAAGTTTCTGGGACTTATCCTAAAGTTCCATCAGTAGATTCCTATAAAAGCTATCCAAAATATTGGCTCTTTTTGGCTCCTCTTACAATCCAAACATCATCAGTAAGACAAAAGAGTATCAAGGTAGGGAATTTAAGTTGTGCAATGTGTTTTGAAGAAAATAATTTCTTCTTAATATGATGGATAAAAGAAACAGTAGGGTTGCCAGATTTAGCAAGAACAAACAGGATATCCAAGATACCTAAATCTGAATTTTAGATAAATAATGAATACTTTTTTTAAGTATAAATATATCCCCTATAATGTTTGAGATATACTTATACTAAAAACTGTTTTATCTGGCAATCCTAAACTGAGGTTGCTAAAGTTCTATTCCACCCCTAGGTTGTTATGATGATTAAATTAAATCAGATAAGTGGAGGAAGTACTTAATATAATATTAATAAGTAAAAGTTCTTTTTGCCTTCTCCTTAGACTAAGGAATACAATATTGATAATTTTCAATTATCTGTGTGTACACTGTCCATAAAAAAGTTAAATTCCAGTCACCCAACATATTTCTGGTTCCCCTGCTTGTCCATTTATCTTAGCTATGAAAACAATAATACTTAGTATAGGATGAAGCATGATTAGGAAAGGAAATCTGCTAGTGGATATTGAAAAAGTCATCAATTATGTGGTTTAGTCATACAATAGCATCCCTTAGCACAAATAATTGGCTCTACATTGTACAGTTTCTTGGCCTAAGTAGAGTCTGAAATACAGTCTGCAATCTACTGGCCAGGCCCTCCCCCTCAGCCAGAGGAAGGGGCACCTTTTTATTTGTACAGGAGTACCATTCCTAGAAAACTTGCTTTTTCCCAGAGGGGTATCTTTTCCTAATTTGCACAAAGGGCCCTGGAAAGGCTATCAAAGGCTCTGAAAGCATGTATACCATATATTAGACAGTAGAAATGCATCCCTGGCAGCTATTTAAACATAAAAACTATTTCTTAGCTGTCAACTTAAAAATGTGTGAACCCGGTATATAGTTTTTAGAAATTATTTTAGGAGCAAACATAAACAAGCAAAAAAAAAAAAAAAAAAGGCATTGAACATCATCATTGCTCCTATCTTTCCTTCAGTGTTGCCCAGTGCTTATTCCTCACCTTACACCACAAGCCTGCAAGTCTCTTCCTTTCTCTTTGGTTCCCCCTTTCAGTCTCCTCTTCTTCCCCTAAACAACTGATAATTAATTTATTAAAATAGTTGGCAGGCGGTGGCTCAAGCCTGTAATCCTAGGACTCTGAGGGGCCGAGGTGGGAGGATTGTTTGAGCTCAGGAGTTCAAGACCAGCCTAAGCAAGAGCGAAACCCCCATCTTTACAAAAATAGAAAAATTAGCTGGACATGGTGGCTCATGCCTGTAGTCCCAGCTACTCTGGAACCTGAGGTAGGAGGATCACTTGAGCCCAGGAGTTTGAGGTTACAGTGAGCTATGATGACGACCACTGCTCTCTAGCCAGGGCCACACAGTGAGACCCTGTCTCAAAAAAAAAAAAAAAAAAAAAAAAAAAAAGTTGATTTAAGCATCTCCAGTGGTGATCAGTCTCAATTTCTGGCTCAGTACTGATGGAAGCGATCTGTTTAATAACCTAGAACTGTGTAAGTCAGTGAGTCACTTGTGGCTTCTCATCTGAAAATGATCCTAAATCCTAGAACCTTCATCACAAGGCATTTTTCTTGTGGTGATTCTCAGATTCTTGGTGGGCATCTTTCACTGTGAGACCTTTTGCCTTTGTACCTCTGATCAAATCACGTATTCTCCAGGGATTTTACGTTATGGCTGGTTAGAATAATCCTAGTAAGGTAAATCGTCACCTCTGGTTCTATGGGTGTTTTTCCAGTGTCTTTCAAAGTCTGGCTGCAGCGCAGCTTCCAGACGGCCTAACTCCTCTGCAAAAGCCAACAGCTGCAAGTCAGAAGGACACAGGGTGTTCCGCTAAGAGCCTGCCTCTGCTTCTCAGACCTCATCATTCCCCACCCTGAGGCAGCTTTCTTTCCTTTCATCTTCTCCCTGATCTTTTCCCTAAATGTTCCCAAATTAGTTCTCTTCTCCCTAGGACTTTGCCTCTTCAGGCCTAATGAAAATACACCAATCTGCTTGCCACTTGTCTCACCTCGGTTATACTTATGCTAATTATCACTTCCAGTTTTTCTCTACCGCCATATAAACAGCCCGTACCAGGATGGGGGTTGCCAAAAAGATATACACTGCCATCTGGTGGCCTGCTGCTAACAGATCTGGCAATATCAAGGATGCTATTAGCACCATGGCAACAGGCTCTGGAGGTGGATTAGCAAAAGTACCAAACGTGGGCGGAAGACAACAGCCAGCTCCTTCTTTGGTAATAGCATTTTCTCTGCCTGGAGTTATCTTTTCAAATTGATTTCTCTCAAAATTCTTTTCATTTTTTAAAGTCTAGCATAAATGCCACTTTTTCCATGATCCCCTTCCTGATTTTTCAAATTTAAGTATCACACTCCTCTGAGAGTACTGCAGACTAGGTTCTGCATTTCATTTGTAACTCTTATGGTGCTCCTCGTTGTCTATTCCAAACTGTTTCTCATCCCCTAGTCCCTCAAAAACTCAGCTCCTTTGAAGTACATGCCATCAGGATATTATAATCATCTCCTGATCTCATCTCCCGAGTCACTTCCTCCTCATTCCCTAAAGATTGAAAAACCTGAGTCATTCTCTTGGTTTACATCACTTCTACAGTCATTCCTGGTGACTCCATCATCCTTGGAGACAATTCATCCAATAAGCTGGCCTCTCAGTTCCTTGTCCACTCATTTCCAATCATCTTGTTTTCCAGCCCACCTCAGTCACTTATTCCTATGGGAACACCCTAGCCCTGGTCATTAATAATAATGCACCCCTTCCAAAACCTCTGTTTCTCCCACTGACTTTATGGAAGCAGAATCTCTGAACTATTAACCCTATCCATTTTTCACCGACCATCACTCTTCTGTTTCTGCTTTCCACATCCCCCAACTTACAATCTTTGATTCATAGCTCTAAACACTCCCTTCCATAAACTAGCAACTCCAGGACACCTCTTTCCCCTCCTGTCGTATTCCCTGGTAAAACTCCAAGTCTTGACTAAACCCAGCTCTACTAACTTGGCTTGCCTGCACTCAGTAACACAACTGGAGAAAAAGCCAAAACCATACTAATTGGTCTTATGTTAAAATTAGGATACAATCTTATGCTTGCTCTCAGCCCTGCTCTGCAAAGCTTTATTTTCCAAATCAATTCACTCCCTATTCCCCAAGACAATTTCATACTTTTTCCTCTCTACTAAATCTCCAAGATTTCCTCTTCCTTTTTCACTATCAGCTGATAATCTCATTTATATTTCATTGAAAAAATAGAAGCAAGAGAAATTCCTCATCTTCCTACTTCACTACCAAATCTACTCATTTAACTATTATCAGTATCCACGCTCAGCCTCCTTCCTGTTAAAATGGATGAATTGTTTCCTGCTCCCATCTCATAAGGCCAGCCCCTTCCCTAGACAACTAGACACTTTTCCTTGTCACCTACTTTTGTCCAGAAAGTATTTCCTTTACATCCTCAACTTTCCCTTTTCTACTAGATCCATGCCATAGTATTTTTTAACATGACTTTTCCTTATGATAAACACAAAATTCAGAAAAGTAGATACTTCTGGGATGGCTAGAGGCTAGAGGAGAATCTTACAATACTTGCAAGATTCTATTTCTTAAGCAGGGTAGTGGGTATTAAAGTGTTCATTTAAAAAATTCTTGGCCAAGTGCAATGGCTCATGCCTGTAATCCCAGCACCTTGGGAGGCCAAGGCGGAAGGATCACTTGAGGACAGAAGTTTGAGACCAACCTGGGCAACATAGTGAGGCCCCATGTCTATAAAAAAATTTTAAAAATCAGCCAGGCATGGTGGCAGGTGCCTATAGTTCCAGCTACTTAGGAGGCTGGGGCAGGAGGCTCCCTTGAGCCCAGGAGCTCAATTGAGGCTGCAGTGAGGTATGATTGTGCCACTGCACTTCAGCCTGGGTGACCAAACGAGACACTCTCTTTAACAAAAAGAAATTAAAAATTAAAAAAATTAAAAATTCTTATAACAAGTGTATTCTTTCCTAGGAATTAAAGAAATAATTCTTCTCCTGGTGTCATGTCTCTCTTAATATGAACACCCTATATCTGTGCTCCCTTTTAAAGGAAAATCCCTCCATTGCCCTAAATCATTCTCTACGAACACATGCCAATAGACTTTTGTCCCCATTCCTCTATTTGAATCACTCCCATCAAGGTCATCACCAAACTCCACCTTACCAAATCCAATGGCCAATTCTCTATTCTTCTTAATCACTCAATAACACCTGACAAAACTGATCACTCCCTCCTTGTTCAAGTAAATTTCTTCACTTGGCTTTTACTACACCAATCTGTCCTGGTTTCTACTTTTTTTCACTGCCTTTTCTCAGCATTTCTAAATGGTGGAGCATCCTCAAGTTTCCATCCTCAAAACTGTTTCTTACACATTCACAACCTTGGTTGTCTCTTTTAGGAATAGCTTTAAATATCATCCATATCAAAGCTCAGGCTCCAACTTGGACCTGGTCTCAGAGCCAGAGACCCGGATGGCTCCAGCTGGACAGCTAACAGGAATCTGAGCTGAACGGTGGTCTGGGCTCCTGCCCTACTCCTCCACTCTACTGTTCTTTCCACAGTTTTCCCACCTCAATTGCTTAAACCAAAAACAGAGGAACCAGTCTTGATTTCCGTATTGTATTCACAACCCATGCCCAATTAATTAGCAAGCCCTGCTTCTTGAATCTGACTGCTTCTCCTGCCCCTGTTACTACCACACTTGGTCAAGTCGCCATTATTCTAACCTGGGTTCCTATGACAGCCAATAACTGACCTCTCTGCTTCCATGTTTGCCCCCATACTGTCCATTCTCCAACGAACAGCAAAAGTGAGCCCTTAAAAACAAATTTGATTGTATTTCTCACCTGGTCAAAACCCCTCCAGTGGCCTTCCATCATATTTTGAATAAAAAGTTAAACACCTCATCATGGACTCCTAGACTCTACACGATCTGGATCTAGGCTGCCTCTCCAACCTCATTTCCTACAACTCTTCTTCTTGATGCACCACACTGCTGCCTCTTTGCTGTTTTTTTTTTTTTTTTTTTTTTTGAGACAGAGTCTCACTCTATTGCCCGGGCTAGAGTGCCGTGGCGTCAGCCTAGCTCACAGCAACCTCAAACTCCTGGGCTCAAGCGATCCTCCTGCCTCAGCCTCCCGAGTAGCTGGGACTACAGGCATGCGCCACCATGCCTGGCTAATTTTTTCTGTATATTTTTTAGTTATACAGCTATTTTTCTTTCTATTTTTAGTAGAGATGGGGTCTCGCTCTTGCTCAGGCTGGCCTCGAACTCCTGAGCTCAAACTATCCATCTGCCTCGGCCTCCCAGAGGGCTAGGATTTCAGGCGTGAGCCACCACCCTCAGCCCTCCATCTGTATATTCTCATCAGTGGAATATCTGTTTATGACTTTTGCCCCCCACTTTTTTTTTCTGAGACCAGGTCTTGATCTGTTGCCTGGGCTAGAGTACAGTGGTGTCATCATAGCTCACTGCAACCTCAAACTCCTGGGCTCAAGTGATCCTCCTGCCTCAGCCTCCCAAGCAGCTGGGACTACAGGTGTGTGCCACCACGCCTAGCTAACTTTTCTATTTTTTGTAGAGATGGGGTCTCACTCTTGCTCAGGCTGGTCTTGAACTCCTGACCTCAAGCAATCCTGCCTCTGTCTCCCAAAGTGCTGGGATTACAGGCATGAGCTACCATGGCTGGCTGATGTTGTAGAATGTATTAGTACTTCATTTCTTGTTATTGTTAAATAATACCCCATTGTATGGACATACCACATTTTACTTAAGCCATTATCAGTTGGTGGACATTTACGTGTTTCCAATATTATGAATGATGCTGCTATGAGCACCAGAATACAAGTTTTTATCGCGGATATGTTTTCACTTCTCTTGGGTATACAACTAGAAGTAGAACTGGGTCATATGGCAATTCTATATTTAAACAATTTAAACATTCTATGTTTAAACATCTATCAGATGTTTTCCAAAGCTGCTGTGCCATTGTACATTCCTACCAGCAGTATATGAGGGTTCTAATTTCTCTATATCCTTGCCAACAATTGCTGGTGATCATAGACAACCTAGTGACTATGAAGTGGTATCTCACTGTGGTTGTGATTTGCATTTCCCTGATGGTTAATGACATCGAGCCTCTTTTCAATATACTTATTGGTCATTTGCATATCTTCAGAGAAATGTCTATCAGATCCTCTGTCCATTTTTAATTGAGTTGTATTTTTCTTATTGAGTTGTAATAATCCTTTATATAGTCTAAGTACAAGTCCCTTCTCATTATACATGATTTACCATAATTATCTCCCATTCTGTTTTTTTTTTAATTTTTTTTTTTGAGACAGAGTCTCACTCTGTTGCCTGGGCTAGAGTGCCATGGCATCAGCCTCCCTCACAGCAACTTCAAACTCCTGGGCTCATGCGATCCTTCTGCCTCAGCCTCCCGAGTAGCTGGGACTACAGGCATGCGCCACCATGCCTGACTAATTTTTTCTATATATTTTTAGTTGGCCTGCTAATTTCTTTCTATTTTTAGTAGAGACAGGGTCTTGCTCTTGCTCAGGCTGGTCTCAAACTGCTGACCTCGAGCGATCCTCCCACCTCAGCCTCCCAGAGTGCTGGGATTACAGGCGTGAGCCACTGCGTCCAGCCGCTATATTACTCTTCACACCTATATAGCCATGGCTCTTTTCGAGATTTCCTCAAAACCAGCTGTATATAATTTTTACTGAGGCCTGTTTGCAATTATAATGCTGAACATGAATATTATTATTATTACTAATTTTTTTTTTAAAGATGGGGGTCTCGCTATATTGCTCAGGCTGGATTCGAATTTCTGGGCTCAAGCAATCCTTCTGCCTCAGCCTCCCAAGTAGCTAGGACTATAGGCTTGCACTACTGAACTCCAGTTGACCATGATTACTTTACTCTTAATGTTCTTGATAATATTAAAGCACAAAATGCCACAAAAGGCAAATACTAATTAACTATAAATAAAAAGAATCTGGCAATGTACCAAATCTATTGGCCTCAATAGTCTCTTCCACCACCACTTACATGTGTTGCATATTGTTAAGACAAGAAAAGTTTAGGAAGATAGCTATTGTGATCATCAATATAATCAGGACAAACCAACTTGATATCTGACACCAGTTCTTAATACTCACATACTGTTTGTTGCTCTCCATCTCTCTGCTATACTAAGAATTGACTGTCTCTCCAGTTCCTCTTCAAGGTACTGCTTCCTGTAAATTGTAATTGGCTAGTTATTTATTCACTCCATCTACTTAAGCTCCTTGAGAAAAAGGCTGTGATTTAGCCCCCTAGCCAATATGCACTCCAATAAATACTTCTGAAAGGAAGTGAAACCTCATACAACCTCATTCTAATGATGTCTTAGATTAACTCAATTCTGAGGTCCTTAAAAAAGCTCTTTCTACTTGTCTGGTAGCCAGTAGGAAGAATTTTACCAACTTTAGGGTTTTGGGGAGAGAAAAAGATAAAGCAGCTGAATACAGTAAAAATGGCTTTCCAATATTTGGAGTCATTTCTTTGTCACCAACTGGCAGTTTCCCCATCTACAAAAGGAGCAGGGATTGGATTAGGAGATCCTTCTGTCATAAAATTCTGATTTAATGTGGCTTATTTTGTCATATAAAAAGTAAAATATTTCAAACAAGCCATATCCTTGTAGTTTCACCTTAGCCTAAACTGCCTCAGTGAGCTGCAGTGAAATCAGAAATCATGATTTTGCTCAAACAGTTATCTAGTCTGAGTCTGCTTCTTCCTCTACCAGCTCTCCTGATTTGGATGGATAGTTCTGAGGATTAGCTGAGATGTGGTATGTAGAAGCACTAGTATTACTTCCTGAATTTATTAGGAGGAAGAGGAGAATTAGGACAGAATGTCCCTTTGACTATTCCACACCCTCCTTATTACCTTTTCCATTTCCTTTCTCTCTGCTGCCTTCCCCACCCCCAGTCTCATCTCTCTTCCTTGCTCTGTTGGCTAGTTTTTTTCTGGGTCATTCTCATTTAGAAAAAACAAATACAAAACAAAATCCCCCACAACTTTTTTTTTAACTCAAATAAATATACTTTTCTTAAAAAGTTGGCTGGGCGTGGTGGCTCACACCTGTAATCCTAGCACTGTGGGAGGCTGAGGCGGGAGGATGGCTGGAGGTCAGGAATTTGAGACCAGCCTGAGCAAGAGCCAGACTTCATCTCTACTGAAAATAGAAAAATTAGCCGGGTGTGGCGGTGTGCGCCTGTAATCCCAGCTACTGGGGAGACTCTGAGGCAGGAGAATCGTTTCAGCCCAGGAGTGTGAGGTTGCTGTGAGCTAGGCTGACACCACCGCACTCTTAGCCCAGGTGACAGAGCGAGACTCCACCTCCAAAAAATATTGTAAAAAGTGAGGTACTATTTAGTTATTTGTAAAATTAACTCAGACTAACTTCTTGAAAACCAATGGAAATTCTAAATTTAGTATGAGTATTAAGCTGAGACAAAACTAAAACTAATAACAGTATTTTGCCAAGGGCACTTGGCCTGACTACCTTTCTGTCACATTTCAGGAAAAAAGCACGGAATGAATCCAGCACTGAATGAATGAATGAATGATCCATAGTTTCCTAAGAAACTTCCAATTTTTATCTTGCAAAAGCCTACCAAGTTAATCCCATCTGCATAGCATTTAAACTCCTGGAAGACATCTCTTAAGGCCATACAGTTGCCTCCCCCTTAGTCCAGTTCTCTGTGCCTGGGTCACTCTTCCTAGCCTCCCTCACTCCCTTCGGGTCTCCAGTCAAAAGACATTTCTCAGAAAGGCCTTCTCGGACCCGCCCCTCCCCCAGGCCAACGTTACATACAGTCCCCTCCCCATTTCCTAAACCTCCTATATTCTTTTTCTTAAGATTTACCACTGTTCTGGCATTTCCTTATATATATCCATGCATTTTATTGTCTGTCTCCTCCCTAGAATATATGGGCCAGGAGGGCAAGGCTTTTGTCTGCCTTGTTTACTGTGGGATACCTGTTCCTGAGCCAGGTCCAAGACATAGTAGGTGCTCAGTAAATAACAAATGTCCTCCCCAAGCCTCCAACGCTAGTTTCTCCAGAGCGGCAGGACCCCTCCTCCCTCAGCCCAGCCCATCTCTGAGTCACCTCCCACCTCAACCGGGCCCCACTCGGACGCTCGTTCCCCCGCCTGCCGGCCGCGGGGACGGCGCTGCTCACCCACCTCCCAGACCCGGCAGCTGCGGTTGGGCCCTGCGGCTTCGCTCAACCGTCCATCTCTCGGGCCTCCCGCGCCGCTGCGCTGCTCCCAGGCCGCCGCCGCGCTTCGCCGGCCGCGTTGCGCAGCCGTTAGGACCCCCACGCTGCCTCGAAACGCCGAGGGTTCTACTTTGAACGATCCGTTGATGTGGTTGTAAAACGTGACTCGGTTATTCGGGCTCCCTCCATAAGCAAGACATGCACCCACCTACGGTCTGAGCAGGCGTCCTGCTCGCGGTCCTGGCCACCTGGCCCCGACCCTAACTTCCACTCACACACCAAACGGGCCACCGGCCGCCGCCTGCCCGGGTCCCTGTGGGCGCCCCCTCAAGCGTCTTCTTGGGACCGGAGCGGTGGGGGCGGGGGTGACCCTTCAAGGGGAAACAGTTTTGGGCCCCACCATCCTTAACGCAGCCGTTAAGAGGGTGTTAACATTTCTGCTTTAAAAGATACCCGTGCCCCTCACCCCTCCCGCCCCGGAGGCAGTGCCCCTGATAGCGCTACCGGCGGCCAGCGGCTGGGCTGGGAGGAGGCTGAGGGCGATGTCGGGTAGTTCTTTCGGACTCAATAGCTCTTTTTGGATGAAAAGCCCTGCAGTCTTTCTCTCCATCTTCTATAAGGGACTGTCTAGCGTTTGGGGGTTAGGAGTAGTAAAGACCGACCCCTGCTGCCTTGTCGGTGCTGTCCGGGAGAGGGCCCCTACAGCTGAGCATAAGATTATTTTGGAGAGATCGTTCTCCCCCGATCCAGACAGAAGATTCAACCTGGAATTACTTGGAGCTTCACCACGATAGCATGGCTTTCAGTAAAGTGTTGAGTCAATAATAGTTGACAAGAGTTTTAAACAAGAGCTACACTGCACTTCTCAAAAGAGGCTATCTCAGTGAACAGTAAACACGAGAAAAGGTGTGCAGCTGAACTGGTCATCAGGGAACTTCAAATTAAAACCACTTGAGATAGCAGTATATGCAATACAGAATGGCTAAAATAAAGGGTAGCGATGGGGTGGTGGGGAGGGGGAAGAAAGAAAAAGAGAATGCCAAACCTGGGAGGGAATGTGGAACATCCAGAATATTGTTAATGGGGGTATAAATTGATAAATTGTTGCAACCACTTTGGAAAACTGTTCGGCAATAGCTATTTGAACAGATGCCTACCCTATGGTCCAACAATTCCACTCCTAGGGATGTATACTCAACAGAAATGCATACATGTGTTCACCAAAAAAAAGGTACTAAAATTTTCATCTCAGCAGTATTCATAATAGCGCCAAGATGGAAATAACACAATGTCTATTAACAGGAAAACGAATAAATAAATACATGGTAGAATATTCACACAGTGGAATAGTATATAGCAATGAAAGTGAATGTACTACATGCAATGATATGGATGAGTCTCACACACAGTTGAAAGAAACCAGATGCAAAAGGGAACATATTGAATGATTCCATTTATATAAAGGTCAAAAAATAGACAAAACAAATCTATGGTATCATAAGTCTAGATTATTTTATGGTCACCCTTTGAGAGGTTGTGACTGGGAAGGGACATGAGTGCTTCTGGGATGTGTTCTGTGCCTTGGTTTGGATGCTTGTTCATTTTGTAAAAACAATCATCCAACTGAACATTTTTCTGCATGTGTTATACTTAAAAAGTTTTTTAATTAAAAAAAGGCTGAAGTGTTAATTTATGCAAGTTTCCCTCAGTTCACTTCAAAATACATTCATATTATAATCACTGTATGAAGCACTGGTAGGTACTGTGGAGATGTGGAAAGATATCTCTGCCTTCCAGAAATTCAAAATCTAGGAGGAGGCACAAAAATGAAAGCCATTGCTTGAGGATAGTCTTTGATCTTTGCAATCCTCCTGCCTCGGCCTCTGAGTGTGCTAGGATTCCAAGTGTGAGCCACCATGCTCAGCCAGTACTAATTTGACTTAGTAACAAATGAAGGCCCAGTGGTAAAGTGACTTGTTCAAGATTGTTCAGCATGTCCTTAGCAGGGCTGGGCAAGCAACTAAGTTTCCTCCCTGCTAGGGCAGTGGTCTGACACTACCTCAGTGGTTTGAGAGCCTGCCACACTGGAACAAAGTGTTCACTGAGAAAGGAAAGGACAAAGTAATATTTTTCTTTTTTCTTTTTTTTTTTTTTTGAGACAGAGTCTTGCTCTGTTGCCCGGGCTAGAGTGCCGTGGCGTCAGCCTAGGTCACAGCAACCTCAAACTCCTGGGCTCAAGCAATCCTTCTGCCTCAGCCTCCCGAGTAGCTGGGACTACAGGCATGTGCCACCATGCCCGGCTAATGTTTTTCCACATATATTTTTAGCTGTCCAGATCATTTCTTTCTATTTTTACTAGAGACAGGGTCTCGCTCTTGCTCAGGCTGGTCTCGAACTCCTGACCTCGAGCGATCCTCCCACCTCGGCCTCTCAGAGTGTTAGGATTACAGGCGTGAGCCACCGTGCCCAGCCATATTTTTCTTGATATTAAATTTATTCAGGTTGGGCATGGTGGCTCACACCTGTAATCCTTGCACTCTGGGAGGCCGAGGCAGGAGGACTGATTTGAGGTCAGGAGTTCGAGACCCCGTCTCTACTAAAAAATAGAAAGAAATTAATCGGACAACTAAAAATATATAGAAAAAATCAGCCAGGCATGGTGGCACATGCCTGTAGTCCCAACTACTCAGGAGGCTGAGGCAGAAGGATTGCTTGAGTCCAAGAGTTCAAGGTTGCTGTGAGCTAGGCTGACGCCCCGGCACTCTAGCCCGGGCAACAGAGCGAGACTCTGTCTCAAAAAAAAAAAAAAAATTTATTCAGTTCTTAAATTCTGAGACTATAGCCTTCCTACCTTTTTGGTGTTAAAATGTTAATTCTTTTTATGAAATGATGGCCATGGAAGACTGTAGTTGGGAAATACTTTTATGTTCTGTACTCTTCCTTATTTCCCTGCTAGTTTATAAAATGAAAAAGTCTATAACAGACTTTTGCTTCATTCTTGTGCTGCGTCTGACTCAGAATCCTTTTCTTTCATGCTACTTATTACCAAGTAAATCTTTTTAATGCAGATCCATATATAGTTGTGGTGGATACGGGTGAGCCACATTCTGTCTCCTTTTAAATGCCTTCCTGTACTGCAGAGCCTGGAAAACCAAAAACTATATTTCCCAGATTTTATTGCAGCCAGGATTCTAGTTGTAAATTATGATCTACCAATAGTTTGCAGAAACGAGAGAGCTGAAAAGTAGAAGCGAGGCAGGGGCCATCTGCTGGCTGTTTTGGCTGTTGCTGCTGGCCAGCATGGTCATGGATGTTGCGTTTTGCTACAGCAGTGTGCCAGGGTCTACTCACTAGTTTCATGGCTGTTGAAGGCTGTTGAGGGAGTATTAGCAACAGCAGCTTCCTGATTCCTGGATCAAAACTAGCATAGTATTCTTGAACTCAACAGTTTCAGCAATATAGTCTTAATTCTTCACCTTTCTGAAGCTTCCCTGGTGTGTGAGTTTAGTGTCCCAGAAATGGCTCATTCTTGGAGCCATTTCTGGGACACAGCAGAGACCCTGTCCCTCCACTACTTCCAATATTTTGTAAACATGTTGTGTTAAAGCCTTTTCTACTTAAAGTAGTTTCTGTTTACTGTAATCAGCCTAGACAGATATAATACCTGACTGGGCAAAAGTAAGTACAGTGTCGCTTCTATGCCTCTACCAGCTCCTCCTATGACCCTGCTTCCCCTTTTCCTCTTCTTTCCATAAATGCCAAATGCAGTGCAACCTGGCGCTTTCATCCCTGGTCTTTTGAGGCCTTCTATCTGTTTCTTAGGCCTCCAGGGATGAAAGAAACAATGATTACCATTGTTTCAGAAGGCCAGACAGTCAGGTTCCAGGAGGTTGAGGATTTTCCTAAGGCCCTAGGTTCTATCAGACTCAGTATCTCATGTTCTCACCAATAATACCACCCCTTTACATGTTGGAGGGCATGGGTCTGTGATTAGGAACAATGACAGTATTTTTCTTCTTCAGACTTGGTGCTGTGCTCTTGGTCTCCTCAAGACAATTTCTATTTTGGCTTATTGGGTATCATCAAAGGGAAAGTGACAGCACTACAAGTGTTTGATAATTAACCTAAAGATAATTTTTGTATGTTTTCACATAATTTATTTAACATTAGTAGAAACAAAGTGCACTTTTCTCTCAAACACAACTCCTGAAAATTTTAACATTCCCCCCCTTTTAGCATAGGTAATATATACTTTATTGTGACAGAATTATTTATAGTCTAGTAACAATTTTCCCATTGTATTTTTGTTATTGCAAATATAGCTGCCTCCTGTTCCTTACCTTGTTTCTAAACTATTGCCATAATGATATTAAAGATCCAGGATGGTATACCTTCTTGTAAACCACCTGACATAGAAGATCCTAGAATATCCTAAAGTGATAGGATCCCTTTGGATAAACAGAAAATACCTGTTGCAGAATCTTGATCAATAGCGCTGGCAGGGTCCTGTGATGAAGATAGTTATAATATGAAGGAGAAATTCTTGCACTGTTCCCTCAAGTTCAGAACACAGTTTTTAGACAATGTTATAGCATTGCGGAAATCTAGCTGTAAGAATAACTCCGTACTAGAAAATTCATGCTGGGAAGCAAATGATTCCACAATTAACAATAGTATAGATAATATCTCTCAAACTCTCAAATAGTAAGTTCTTCCTAGCTTCTAACCTCAGATTGTAGGTTAAGCACTCACTGGAAGTAGAGGGCATCTTTTTACTAATCCCATTTATCTTTTCAATTTTTCCAGGAAGATAGATGGGTTAGGTTGAAAGGAAATCTGCTTTCAAATTTTAAAGGCCTCAGGGTATTAAGGAGAAAATGGTAGCATTTTCCCAGGCAGGTAGCTTTTCAGGTAGGTCTTCTCAATTTATGGCCGTACTAACCCAGGTGGTGAGTGTGAAACATTTTTTCAGGGTCATAAAATTGGCATAGAGACCTTTTAAAGAATATTCTAAAAGTCTGGCATCTTTAGGATGTGTCTGGTATACCATATTAAATGAATGAGAGGTCTTCTCATTCTGGTTTGGTTCAGTTCAGCAGTTGACCACCTACTGTGTATCCAATACTGGCAGGCACTGGACATAAAATGAATAAAAGAGTTCCCTACCCAGGAAGGCTTCTGTAGGGGATTATACCCTTTCTTCAGCCACATCTTTACAGTTCTCATCACCTCCATCCAATCCTCTCCAACTATTTATCATACGAATGGTTTCTTTAGTAATCCACCTGCTTGTATACTATGACCCAGGGTCAGTCTTTAGCTTTCTATTAATAATAGTAGAGCCTCACTTTCCCTATCCTTCTCTAAAGGTAGGGTTAAACTCCATGCTTTTCCTTTTCTCTGTCTCATTCATTCTTTTAGGTAACATAATTACTTGAGAAGTCTGGGATAAAAGGTTCATAAGAATTTAATTATCATGTCTATTCCAGAAAGCCAGGGTACGCACAGACTTCGGAGGAGTAAACAGGAAACTATCGATCCCATGCAGGAAATGACCTTGTTTGAGGGCAAGGAAGGTGCTGCGGATTTCCCTCGTTTTCCTTCAGTTTTCTTCCAAACTCATTTCCGGGTTTCAATTTGGTCCTTTCCTACAATAACAGAGTCCGGCCGGCTCTTCCCAGTCCCACCCTAGACTTCGTCCCTGAGAGAATGGCCAATAGGCCCAGTGCTTTAGTGGACATTTTTTTACGCCTTGCGTTACATCACTGCAAATCTCAACCAATCAATAGTTGGGGTAGGAGGTACCAAAATAATCTTCACTTCCTCCCCTAAATAGCCGCCTCTCGCTTGCATCATCGGTGATGGATTACTTACGCAGCCAACCAACACGCAACCTTGGGCCCCGCCCATCCTAAACCCAACCAATTAAAATGAAGACGGGGAATTGGGGCGGAGAATGGAAAACTTGCCCCCTCTTTTGGAAAAGATTTGAAGAGCTGCGTCGGGAACCCGGGAACTTACAACTTTCTACTAAGGATCACCGCATACTGTGTACCTCACGTGCCCAGTTCCGCCCCCATCTGACCCCACCCCAAGATGGGCCCCACCCCCGCGCCTCTCCCCACCCTCGGTTTCAGTAGGACGCATCCCCGTGCCAGAAGTCCTGGGGCAAGGAACCCAATCCCGAGGGCCCGTGTTTCACACGCTCCTCCTCGTGCCGGTGGAGTAGGGGAGAGGAGAGACCTGCTGCCTCTGGCGGCAATCTTTCCATTCAGTGCGTCTTTCCTCCCTGCCCCACGTTCCCGGGCCGGAGCTGACACGGGGGTGGGAGGAGCTGAGTGACTGCTCGGTTTGGGCAGGGGCTAAAGCTTCTTAAGGTGGAACGGAACTGTTGGGTTCCTGGGCCTCGCGACTGGGATGTGACAGCCTCCTGCCTCCCAACCTCCAGGGCCGTAGAGTTTCTTATCTCTAGTTCCCTAGCCTTCATTCTAGTCCTATCTTTTAGGGGGAATTGAACGGGTTGGGTAGAGGCTATAAAATTAATGTAGAAAACTTTAAATAATAAACAGCTTTGTAAGAGAAATACAAGCTATGCAGAGAACTTTTCCTTTATGATTTAATCTTTTTTTTTTTTGTTGTTGTTGTTGAGACAGAGTCTCACTTTGTTGCCCAGGCTAGAGTGAGTGCCGTGGCGTCAGCTTAGCTCACAGCAACCTCAGACTCCTCGGCTTAAGCGATCCTACTGCCTCAGCCTCCCGAGTAGCTGGGACTACAGGCATGCGCCACTATGCCCGGCTAATTTTTTCTATATAGATTTTTAGTTGTCTGTATAATGTCTTTCTATTTTTTTTTTTTTTTAGTAGAGACGGGGTCTCGCTCTTGCTCAGGCTGGTCTCGAACTCCTGACCTCGAGCGATCCACCCGCCTCGGCCTCCCAGAGTGCTAGGATTACAGGCGTGAGCCACCGCGCCCGGCCTATGATTTAATCTCTTGTGTTCTTTTTCTCAGGAGATTACCTTTTAAAGTAGCAGTTAGAATTTTTCTCATATGCAAATGTGAGTTCATATTTTGTGTGATAAATATTCCTAAGTGGTTCGTTTGTGTGTTGGTTTAGTTTCTCTCCCCATGAGACCTCACTACAGCCATTAAAAGAAGCAAGAACTTTGTGTCTACTGGCTGCAGGTTACCCTCTACTCCTTTTACCGGGGGTCCCCAGGAAGCTGGAAGAATGGAGGTGGCATATTGCTGGGTCTTTTGGTCTTGGCTCTGGTTCAGTCTTCTCATTTGTAGATAGGAGTAATAATTCCCAACCTCCAAGGTTTAGTGTGAAAACTAAAAGACATAGTGTAAATGAAAATACATTGTAATCTGAAAAGTAAGCAGACATTAGGTAATATTATACATGCCAAGTATGTAATAATAGTCAATACCATGGTCCAGCATTTTTAAACGGTAATTTAAAAAACTTTGTCTTGTAAAATTTGAAACACAAATATAAGAGAATAGTATTTTTAAAAAACAATGTTTCAATAAGCAACGTTTGGCCAATCTTTTATTATCTATAGCCCTCTCCTCCATCACTTGATTATTTTTTTTTTTTTTTTTTTTTTTTTTTTTTTTGAGACAGAGTCTCACTCTGTTGCCCGGGCTAGAGTGAGTGCCGTGGCGTCAACCTAGCTCACAGCAACCTCAAACTCCTGAGCTCAAGCGATCCTCCTGTCTCAGCCTCCCGAGTAGCTGGGACTACAGGCATGCGCCACCATGCCCGGCTAATTTTTTCTATATATATTTTTAGCTGTCCATATAATTTCTTTCTATTTTTAGTAGAGGTGGGGTCTCGCTCTTGCTCAGGCTGGTCTCGAACTCCTGAGCTCAAACGATCCGCCCACCTCGGCCTCCCAGAGTGCTAGGATTACAGGCGTGAGCCACCGCGCCCGGCCTCACTTGATTATTTTGAAGCAAATTTCAGGCTTTTCATGTCTAAATACTTCAGTATACATTTTAAAAGATAAAATATCCTTAAAAAATAATAACACAATTCCATTAACACCTAAAATATAACAATAATTGCTTGATATCTGTCAATATTAAAATTTTACCAATTGTTTTCATAATATTGTTTCCGCTTTCCTTGTTCTAATCAGGATCCATCCCTAAAAGGCCCATATATTGTATCTGATGGACATGTCTCTTGGTCCATATATATTGCATTTTGTTGGTATGACTTTTAAGCCTCTCTTAATCTCTAGGTTCCCTCTCCCTCAGGCACTTATCTAAATGCCTTACATGCATGAAGTCACACAATCCCTCCACAACACTGTGAAATATGTACCATTATTATCCCCATTTTACTGATGAGGAAACATGAGTCACACAGCAGTTAAGTGACTTACCTAAGTTCTCACAGTTATTTAATTAATTTATTTAGAGATAGAGTCTTGCTCTGTCACCCAGGCTAGAGTGCAATGACAGCATTATAGCTCACTGCAACCTCCAACTTGTAGGCTCAAGCGATCCTCCTGCCTCAGCCTCCCAAGTATCTGGGACTACAAGCATGTACCACCATACCCAGCTCATTTTTTTTTCTATTTTTTGTAGAGAAGGGCCCTCGATATATTGCTCAGATGGGTCTTGAACTCCTGACCTCAAGTGATCCTCCCGCCTGGGCCTCCCAGAGTGCTGGGATTACAAGTGTGACCCACCATGTCTAGCCAGTTCTCACAGTTATGAAGTGTCAAAGCTGCGATTTGAATACTGTACATGAATCTTATCTGCTATATTATGTTTCATGTAATATACTAGTCTTTGATAAATGCTTCCAAAATGTGGACTATGGCATGTTAGTCACGAGTATTATGAAGAAGAGTTTTGCTCAAGATAAGACTAACACTCAAGAAGAATTATATAATATTTATATATTTGGAATTATATAATAATATATATAACAGAGAAAAGTAGAACCTTTCATTTGAATGTTTCAGTCTTTTTTTTTTTAAATCCTTCCTCATATTACCCTCTTTCATAGAAAATAAAGGGAGAATGAATGCAAGTGCTTCCCCTCTGTTTTAGGGCAAAACCAAACCAAATCCGGCTTGTCAAGTTTTTATTTTTAATTTTAAAAATTACATAAACAAAAACCATACAAACACTAATTATAGATACAGTAGAAAATGAAGTAAATTAACATAATCTGTAAACTAACATCTTTCGTGTATATCCATGTGTGTGTGTATACACAGAAATATATACATGCACATATATATTTTAAAAAACAACTATATGACTGTATTATACATACTTTTTTTTTTTTTTTTGTTGAGACAGAGTCTCACTTTGTTGCCCAGGCTAGAGTGAGTGCCGTGGCGTCAGCTTAGCTCACAGCAACCTCAGACTCCTGGGCTTAAGCGATCCTACTGCCTCAGCCTCCCAAGTAGCTGGGACTACAGGCATGCGCCACTATGCCCGGCTAATTTTTTCTATATAGATTTTTAGTTGTCCATATAATGTCTTTCTATTTTTAGTAGAGACGGGGTCTCGCTCAGGCTGGTCTCGAACTCCTGACCTTGAGCAATCCACCCGCCTCGGCCTCCCAGAGTGCTAGGATTACAGGCGTGAGCCACCGCGCCCGGCCTATACATACTTTTGAAACATGATTTTTCTCACTTGAATACAGTCAGATAATGAAAAAATGTTCTAATATATGTCTATTGCCAAATATCTAAATGATAAAGAAGATATAAAAAGAAAAAACAGTTCCCTGATTCTACCTTCCAGAGCAAAATACAACTATTCTTTTAAATGCTATATAGCATTCTATTATATAAATGTACCATAATTTAGCCTACTTTAGATATTTAGGTTGTTTCTGATTTTCCAGCTACAAAGAATGCTGCAGCAATTATCCTGTGAAAATGAAATAATTTCTTGACCTTTTAATTTTTCCAGATTTCCAGGAAAGGAGATTCTAATTCTTCCCTAGTGTTTCCATTTTTACTACTTCTACCTCTCACTCTGCCCTCCAAATTCCATACATAAGAAATGTCAAAAAGAGTTGAAACATAACAAATTATCAACACATGGCAAGAAAGATTTCCTGCCAAATTATTTGTGTGAATGTGTAGAATTAATTAATGCCTCGATGAGGGGGGAAATACAGCTTTAAACCTGAATGTTGGCAGTGTGGGGAGGAGGAAAAGGCTTGGTTTGGCTTTACTGCCTCTATTTTATTTTATTTTATTCTTTTTTAATTTTTTAAATTTATTTTTTGTTCTTTTCTCTTTTTTTTTAGACACCCAATGTCATTTACTGCCTTTAAATTTGAGGATGATTTTTCATTGTGACAGCTCCAGACAATGATATAGAAATTAAAAGCCAAGTTTTGGAGTCATTTGGATTTGAGTTTAAAAACTGACTTTGCTACTTATTAATTATGTGAACTCAGACATAGTCAATATCTCTAAGTCACAGTTTTTTCATCTGTAAAAGAGGTGTAATAATAGTGTCTTATGGGATCCCTAGGAGAATCAAATGTGATAACACACATGTAAAGTTCTCACCTCAATGCCTGGCAGATTATGAACATAAGGCAATTATAATATATTCATCTAATTTAAATAAACATAGTACATATTTTGCCAAAGACAAAAGACTTTACTACTTAAAGGTGAAATGTAGTCATCAAGCTGTACTCTTGAGTATGCAGTCGTTTTAGGGGACAATTCAAATATTTTATGAACAATATTTTTGTCTTCATATTATCTTATGTGATAGAAAGTAGAGTAGTTTGAGAAAAGTTTAATAAGTCAGAGGATGAAATATATAAGAATTTACAGCAGAATAAAATATGACTCCAGGAGTAAAGGTAGAGATGGACTCCCTGGTGGCATTTTCTATCTCTGGATGATAGAATAAGTTATTTTATAGGATTGTGAAGTGAACAACCATATTTTGCATCTTTTGTATACTGGACTGTTTAAAAAGCACTTTCACACAAATTGTCTCATTTGGTCCTTGCAATAGCCTTATTGGGTAAGCAGGTCGAGTATCAGGGTCCCTTCTTTACTGACCAAGACTTCAGAGAACAAGGGCCTTGCACAAGTCTGCAAAGCTGGAACAAGGAATAGGACCCTGATCTTCTGATGTTTCTTTCTCTGTTACACACTCATTTATCCCTTTATGTATCCACTCATTCAGGGAGCATTTATTGAACTCCAGGATGATATCAGGGTAACATAAACTTCGTCCCAATCCCCATGACCCGTTATAAATTGTCTGGGGGTAAGAGAAGCCCACCAAAGACATTCCTGGGACAACTGGGGATATTCATGTACATATAGAATGCAATAGAACGAAAAACAGGCCAGTGTACCAGAGTTAATGTGTAAATTGGATTGACAGCTTAAGATGTGCACGAGAGACTCTCCCGATGGAGAGCAGTGGGTTGTCATCTTGGGTACACAGCTAGCTGCTCAGAGCCGACCGGCCGGGTGGCGGCTGGAGGTGAGCGAGGAAGGCGCGTGTCCCCGCTGGGCAGCGCGGCGGCGTTTCCCCTCGAGCGCGGCCGCGGCTCTCCCGGAGGAGCGGCCCGCGGCTCGGCGGCGCCCGGCTCCTCCTTAACCCGCGCCGGGAGGCGGTGGCGGCGGCGGCCGGGCGGGCGGGGGAGGGGGAGGGGCGCGGAGCGCGGCGCGGAGGCCGGGGAGGAGCCGGGGCCTGCAGCGGAGCCGAGCCGAGCCCGAGCCCGAGCCGAGCCCTGACACTGTCCGTCCGCCTTCTGGCTTCTCGGGAGCCCGGACTGGCCGGAGCCCGAGAGGTGGCAGCGCGGGGAGCCCCACGCGCTGAAGGGAGCGGACCCGACGGGACGCGACTAGTGGAGGCGCTGCCGCCACAGTAGCCAGTGACGGGAGTCGGGAGCCGCGGCCTCCCGGACCCTGCTGCCCAGGCCAGCTCAGGGAGAGCGGGGAGTACGAAAACCCCACCCTCTGGGGCACCCCAGGAGCGGAGGCGGGAGCGGGGACAGGAGCAGCCTCTCCCCCTGTTGGAGAGAAGATCCTTACCACTCGGGTGAGGGAAAGAAGAGACCCCTGGAGGGGACGCGTCTCTCCTTCCTAGAGGAGAAGAAAACCCCCATACTGGCCTGGGAGGAGACCCCCAGAAGTAGGAAGGGGTGAGCCTTCCTACAGGAAGCAGAGTGAGACCACCCCAGCGTGCCTCCTCCCCTCCAAACACACGCTCTAAACAGTTCAGGACTTTTGAGGCAAAGAGAAAGGGGGATATGCCTGTGGAGTAGGCACCCTCCATCCCAGCCAGTACTCACAGGGCAGAGGAGTCCTTACGTTCAGAAGCAAAGGACACGCCAGGGAAAGAAGAGGAATTGGCTCTCAGCCTTTTGGAGAGGGGAAGACCTCTCCCCTCAACTTCCTTGGACCTAGACAGTGGAACGGGGTAGAGCCCCTCCACTCAGATCTCCAGCAGACAGAAAGAGCCCTCCACCCCAGACAGATCCAGTTTGGGGGGGAGGGGGACTCCCCCAAGGGGGAGGAGACAACTCCTGGTTGGGAGAGGCTCCTCCCCTCCTCCCCAGGGTAACTGGCAGGGTGTGGGGGGTGTGCCACCTTCCCCAGGTAGGACCTCCTTCTCCTCCCCCTCCCCCTCCTCCCTTGGCTCCTCATCCTCAGGGGACCCAGTTCCCCTCCCCAGCTTGGGAGGCTCAGCCAGGTACAGGAAGAGCCACTGAGGATGAGACCTGTCATCTGCCTCTGAAGAGGGGGATCCCTCCAACCCCAAACTCCAGTACCAGGTGGTTCCCTCCCTCTGCAGGGGGAGCGGTGGAGACAGGTTAGTGTTTTCTTTCATTTTCTGTCTGCCATCTCTAAGCTCTAGTGGGTGTAGGGGCTGAGATGGTGGATCTTGGGTTTCGTTGCTGGGGAGGGTAGAGTGATAACTCAGAATCCTCTGGGAAATGTGTTCTGAGGGAGCTCTTGGATTCCAACCCGCATCCTGCTGCAGAGGCTCTAAGAAATGGGTTTCTTAGTATTTGGGGACCACCGGGGATGGGATTCATTTGAGGTCCCTGGGGAAGTGGATGGTTCCATGCTAAGGACAAAGGGATATCAGAAAGTGGCTGCATTTTCAGAACTCCACGCCTACTGTGTAGTAATGATCGACGCAACCCAGTCAGACTGTCAGACCACCATCCATCCTTGGCCATTCTCACCTGGAAAGTGGGCCCTTGCTAAAGTCAAGGTGACAACTTGTATCCTGGCCTTGTGCAGAGCATGCTGAGGTCAGCTTAGTGTCTGTCAGAGGTGTTCTCTCCTGCCCACTGATTACCACTCCCTTGACAAGAAAAGCGGTCTGTCCCCACTCATCCTATCTCAGATACCAAGAGGCCTCCTCTCCTGACATTCCTGTTCCTGGCTGGATGTATGCCTCTAGTTACAGGGAAAATGGAAATCCCACATGTCCTGAAGGCAAGAAGAAAGTATATATGGGAATGCCAGTTCTGGATTGAAGTTCTTCCTTAATGCTAACCCTGTACCACTGCCCCAGTCTCCTGTAAGACTCCTGTCTTTTGCTGACAGTTCCTCAAGAAAAATTAGATCTTGGATAGGAAGATAGGAGGGTTGCTGCTCAGCTGCCTTCCAGTTTTCCATCTAAATAAGTTGACCACTGGGGAGATTTGACCTCTGAGGAGTATATGAGAGTTTCCATCCAGAAAAGCACCTAATAGTCTCATCCTCTCCCTTCCTGTTTCTTGTTCAGTTCTGGGTCTTTGGAATCTTGCGTTAAAGTTTTCTTTCATAAGATAGGGAGTCATCAAACTCCAGAATCTTCAGAAAAAGCAGGAAAAAGGTGCCAGGAAATCCTCCTAGCAAAGCCTGGACTGTGTTTTTGTAGAGCTTTGCCTTTCCACCTAAGGTCACTGGCTGGGTGCTTTCCTACCTGGCCATTGGGAGATATCGTCTCTTCTGTATCACAGCAAGGTCAAGTGAGAAGCTTCATCCGACTTGGGCTGTCATATTTTCTCCTCTTTCTTTATGGGCCATGTGTGGGCTGCCTAAGTTCCTAAGTGCATCCATGTGATCCTGGAAGTTATTTATTAGTTGTGGTCTATGAGATAGGGAGGAACAATGTGCTTGTGTTCCTCAATTTAGGCGAATGTGGCTCTGTCTCTCTCTGTGTTTTGTGTGGGTATGTCTGTGGAGACAGGAACATATGTGCTTTCCAGAGTATACTCCAATTACCTAGAATTGTGTGTTTTTGGTAGGCCTCTAGAAGCAGGTGCCCCTGTGTAAGGACCTGGAGAAGGTGGTGGTTAGGATGCCCAGCTAAGAGGAAAGGACTGGCCTCCCACTGGCCAGTGGGAGCCTTTATCACTGTGTTTGTGATAGTCATCTCAAGCAGCAGGGCAGCCCAGTCTCCGATCGGGACCACTTCTTCTAGATGTAATAAAGGAGCTTCATTTCTGATACCTCTAGTCTCAAAAGGATGAGGATCCTTGACCCCTAACTCCAGAACTCCCTCTCCCACCTTTTAAAAAAGAGATCACTCTGGTATTACAGCAGCCTGTTTCTTACAAAGTACTTTGCCAAATGCTGGAGTGCACCCACTTGAATGGCTTACAGTGAACTATATCACAACACCTCCAGGTATACCTCTGCTACACTGTTTAACTGGCCCTGCTTGGACTGAGTTTCCCTAATGCTCTTTGCCTTTATGGAATCAGTTAGAAGCAGGTTGTTATTGGGTTAGAGTAACTGTGATTTAGAGAGTGCTATTTTCCAGATCATGTCTGATGACTACACCTAGTTCCTGCTGAAAGATAAGAGATGATATTCCCCCATTCCCTCATCCTTGGAGTTTTCCTGATCCTAGCGTTGGCACTGGAGTGATGTTATCTCCAAAGGAAGAGTTTGAGATTCTGACGTCCTGAAAACCATTGCTCACTCAGTGCAGGCTTTGCAACCCAAACCATTGCAGGTTTTTTGCTTCTACTCTTTTTTTTTTTTTTTTTGAGACAGAGTCTCACTCTGTTGCCCGGGCTAGAGTGAGTGCCGTGGCGTCAGCCTAGCTCACAGCAACCTCAAACTCCTGAGCTCAAGCGATCCTCCTGTCTCAGCCTCCTGAGTAGCTGGGACTACAGGCATGCACCACCATGCCCGGCTAATTTTTTCTATATATATTTTTAGCTGTCCATGTAATTTCTTTCTATTTTTAGTAGAGATGGGGTCTCGCTCTTGCTCAGGCTGGTTTGCTTCTACTCTTACCTCTATGGTCTGTCAACTTTCTAATTTTAAATTTCTAGTATTCTCTTTTTTCCCCTTTCAAAAATAATAATAGCTCTACTTATATGGCACTTACTAAGTGCTTTAAAAATATTAACTCGAGGTAATCCTCACAGCAACCCTTTGTAGGTACATTTATCGACTCTGTTTTACAGATGAAGAAACCAAGGAACAGAGAAGTCAAGTACCTTGTCTGAGGTTGCACAGCCAGTAGGTAGTAGAGCTGAGATTGAAACCCAGAAAGCCTGACTCCTTGTGTGGTGAACTTAGCCTCTGCCCTCTTAGCTTTCACATTCTGTACAGGGCAGGAAGCTATCGCTCCTCAATACCTGATGTTGGCGCTGTACAGAGGACAATTACTGGCCTTTCAGATAAAATGGGTAGAAAACTGTGCCCGGTATTTTGGATCTCATAGATTTCATCCAAGATTGGTCTTTTACTCCCTCAGAAGGTCTTTCTGTCTGCTTTTCTCTGCCTTTCTCACAGTACTGTAGTCTTCATTAGACGTCCCGTGGATGTGATGGAGCCTGCCCTTTGGCTGCCTTTCCTGGTTTCTATGGGTATTTCCTTTCAGTCTTCCAGCACATGGAAAAGAATGTGGCCTGACTCAGGTTCTGCCCAATCCCGGTGGCACAAGGCCCACCTGGAGAGAGAGGTCTGGGTAACTAGGTTGGTTGGACTGAGAAATGGAAGTACCTCTTGTTTGTCTTTCTAATTATAGCCCTGAACATTAGCCTTGTGCCATTATTTTGGGGAGCATGGAATGTGAGGCAGCCACGAACTCATTAAGCTTCATTCACTTCCCTCCAGGGAGGAAGCTCTAGCATAGTATATGACTTCATCCCTTTTATTGAAGGGGGAAACTGAGGCATCAGACTTCATCAGGATGGTTAGGGACACTCGGTTTCAGGTTGTGAATACAACCAAGGAACCTCAGTCTCTGAAGTTCTACACACTGGGCTGCCCTTCATGAATGGGGAAGTGAAGGGGGTGAGGAAGTAGGATGGGTTAAAGGAGAATGGGCCAGACAGATCGGAAGGATCAGAGGCTACAGGCTTCTTGTAGCTGATAAGATTGAAGTATGTTTTGGGTGCTGAGGCTGTATCTGGAGGGCTGACTGGGAGGGTGCTGGGGAAAGGTTAAATTTAACCTCAGTGTGCTAACCTGGTGCTGGGGTAAGTAAGGGTAGGGAAGGGCATAGAACAACTAGCAAAAGGCTGAGAGTGCTTCCTTTTCAGGAATTCACTGTGATTGGCATGTGCCAAGTGGTTTCTGTAAGCCCTCTAAACACTTTGAATCTACTCTCATGCCCCATCCAATCTTGGGAGATTTGTTTCAAATGAAAAATCAGCTGAAAGGCCTCTGTGGTCTTAAGATGAGATTTCCTAGAGATCTTTAGCAGGAGATAATAGAGAATGGGGTAAAACTTCTTTACAGACCTCCCATCTGGAGAGGACCCAGGAGAACCCTGGTCATTGAAAAACTGCCCATTGGCATGCTACTGTTCTGCTGGGACGAGCCAGCTACGGGACTGTAATCATGCCACGAGCACCCTGCTGTAGCCCAGAGGCTGGGGTGTTCTGACTTAGTAGTGCTGGAAGGTGTGAGGCTCCTGGAATGATTAAATGTTCCTATTAGTTTCCAAGTTTCCATGGTTTAGGGCAAGGTGGTAGCAGTAGGATGAAAAGGAGGATGGTGGGGAGAGGAGCTAAGGGTAAAGGGGAAACTCTTAATTGCCTGATACTATTTATAAACATGTCTCCCCTGCCTTTTTTTCTCCTAACAATTCTTGGGTTGCAGTTGGGTCTCTTGCTGCCCAGGCCCCTGAGGCACTTCCTTCAGCCTTGTGGACTGGGTGTGTTGCTGGGTAGGACCACAGGGCTGGCTACCTGTGTGTACATGCAGATTGCATGGGTGGGACTGTAGGGGAGAAGGGAATGAGTGAGAATGCTGACCTTTAGGAGGAAGGGGCAAGGGTCAAGGGCAGAAGAATCACTTCCTAGGATAGAAGAGTGAGCTGAGAGCCTGGAAGATGTGCTGGGGTTAGGAGAGGAGGACGCAGTCATATCTGGGATTGAAGTTTGAACTGCAAAGTGTGTGGATCTGTGTGTGATTGTATGTATATTCTTGTGCACATATCTGGCTGTGGATTTTAGAGATCACCTACATAATATATGTCTGTCCAGGATTCTGAACTCTGAGGCAATCTAGCCCTGGCTCATCAAGAGAAATGCCTTGGTGGGACTGAGGAAGAAATGCTAGCTGGAGTCTGGCAGCTGTACAGGCACAAACCTGTTAGGCAGCAAGAGCTTAGGGGGTTGCTGGCATCAGCTCTAGGGGAGTGTCAAATGGCTACCTAGTTGTTCCTGCCAGCCTTTCCAGACCCTACAATACAGATATCATCCGTCATTCTTCACCTTCCCCCACCAAGACGTCACTCTAGCTATACCTCTCTGCCAGCAAGAGCACTCGGGAGGTGTGGGTGGCAGCAGGGTGTGCAAACATCAGGCGTGGGCGGTCTGGCAGCTCCAGGAGTTTGCATGGAGGTGCAGCAAGCTGCGTGCCTGGCTGGGAAGGAGGGAGGGAAGAGGAGGGCGGAGAAGGGGAGCCAGCTCTTAGCCCCAGTGTGGCTATTTTTAGCCAGGCTATCTGATTGTTACTGGTGCACACGCAGCTGGGTGTCTCCCTGGCTCAGTGAAGCCCAGCAGGCTGAGACGTGGGAGGTCCTTGCTGATGACTTCTTCCTGGTGTTGGTGTCTGTGGGCGGGAGCATGCAAGGGATAGCTTTACAGGTGTGAGGGCAGCTGTGCACTCAGGATCTATTACCTCTGTGTGTGACTTTGTGCTCTGTTGGTAATGTATGCTTTATATCTAATCATGATCTCTGTGTATGTGGCCCACTGTTTTATGTGTCTGTCTTCTGTCTGTCCTTTGCTGGTTGTTATAAGTAATTTATGCTTGGGATATATCTAATATGCCTCACATGCACATGTGTGTGGGATAAAAAGGGCAAGTGCTCATAATATATCTAATATGAAACATCTTTAAAAGTGTTGGTATGTGCCTCATTAATGTGTGTTTGTGTTTATGAATGCTGTTTTTCTTTATATGTACATTTGTTTTATCTATCTGTGGTTGTCATATGTAAATATAACAAGCATCATGTAATTGGAGAATGGACTTTGGCTAATTTTACCTGCTATCTAAGTGGTTTTTTTAAAAACTTAATTCCTACACAGTTTAAAAATATTATGTTGCCTATAGGGCTATAGTAAGGTAAACTGAGGAAATAGCTCAATCTGTTGTGAGGTTTGATCTCTCTTTTGGTCCTACAGGAAGGGAGAGGCCTCTTGGCCATGCTCCATGTTAAGATGTAGGATAAACAGCAGTCTGTCATCTGGTAGATGATGATGTATCTGCTTGGAGGTCTTTGGAACACCTGGTTGGGGACCATCCCATGGGTCTCCTGTGGGAATTATAATGGGAAGAGACTCTACTTCCCTTAAATGCTAGGATTTGAGTATTACTTGCCCCCAGTGTTACTTCTCCCCTTTGTCCTCTTCTCTGCAGAACCCAAAAGTACCATGGCTTCTGACCTAGAGAGTAGCCTCACCTCCATAGACTGGCTCCCGCAGCTGACCCTCCGAGCTACCATTGAGAAGCTTGGGAGTGCCTCCCAGGCTGGGCCTCCAGGGAGCAGCCGCAAGTGTTCACCAGGCTCACCCACAGATCCTAATGCCACCCTGAGCAAAGACGAGGCAGCAGTCCACCAGGATGGCAAACCACGGTACAGCTATGCCACCCTCATCACCTATGCCATCAACTCCTCTCCAGCCAAGAAGATGACCCTCAGTGAGATTTACCGCTGGATCTGCGATAACTTCCCCTATTATAAGAACGCTGGCATTGGTTGGAAGGTGGGACTGCTTCTCTAATCTGGGCTTATTTTTTAGCCTTTGACAACTTTTTCTCTACTTTTGTTTCTTCCTATAACCTGTTTAGTTCACTCTGGCTTGTCTCAAAGATGTGTAAACTTAAAATCTCATATCTTTTACCCCATGTTTTTTTTCAGTGTTGAACAAATTTTATAAGGTATATTAGGGAAACTCCAGGGATGCCAAGCCATTAAGTATAGTCATCAGGATGGCAGGATGCTGTTGTTCATCATACCCTCTTATCTTCTCATTCCTCAAAAAGGATATTCATTCATTTCACAAATATTTATTGCCACTCTACTATGTTCAAGTCACCGTACATCAAGGCATGACATTACTCCCTCCTACCCAGAGGTAGGAATCCCATCAGATTTCCATAGCTTCATTGCATATAGTCATTGGGAAAAAAATACAATTAGGTCCTTTACCATCAGCTGGTCTACCAAGCAAGTAATGAGAGGTTATGTTGTTTGGCTGGAGAGGAAGGAAGAAGGGGCTCCTCTTCCAAGGCTGATATTCTCAATTTTTTAGAGCGGCAACTCATTTGCCAATTGTTGAGTAGGAATGGAGATTTAATGTAGTTTTCTCACTCCGTAAATCACTGGTTGACATACAAACCATATAATAAGCTGGAGACTATTGAAAGCATTCGGCTTTTCCTTTGCAAATATGTCCCTGCTAGCTACCACAACCCCCAACCCCACCCAACACCAAACACAACATGTCTTTCCTCCAAATGTCACCATTCTATGGGCTACTGAGAAAAATGAAGGTGATCCATGCCTTTGTTTTACTCAGAATTTGTATTTTTTTTTTTTTTTTTTTTTTTTTTGAGACAGTCTCGCTCTGTTGCCTGGGCTAGAGTGCCGTGGCGTCAGCCTAGCTCACAGCAACCTCAAACTCCTGGGCTCAAGCAATCCTCCTGCTTCAGCCTCCCGAGTAGTTGAGACTACAAGCATGTGCCACCATGCCCGGCTAATTTATTCTATATATGTTTTTAGTTGTCCGGTTAATTTCTTTCTATTTTTTAGTAGAGACGGGGTCTTGCTCTTGCTCAGGCTGGTCTCGAACTCCTGAACTCAAGCAATCCTCCCGCCTCGGCCTCCCAGAGTGCTAGGATTACAGGTGTGAGCCACTGCGCCTGGCCTATATTTTGTTATTTATATAAGCAGTTTAAAAATAATTGTTCTTTTGCTATTGATAGGGTAGATTGAGGAATTGCACAGATGTGATTTTGAGGCAGTTAATAATATATACCTCTTGCCACTTGGGTGGAAAGGTTGAAAAACTACATAATCAGCTTTTCAGAAGCACCTGGTAATCAAATTTATAGCCATTGCCTCCCAACTCTGTCATTTCTGCATTTTTCTTATCTCATTGCTCTTTCTATTTGATGCGTAATCCCTCCCGGCATATAGTTAGGTGCTAAATTTACCCTGATACTCGAACTTTATTGTGTATTATGTTCTTTTTTTTTTTTTTTTTTTTTTTTTTTTTGTTGTTGAGACAGAGTCTCACTTTGTTGCCCAGGCTAGAGTGAGTGCCGTGGCGTCAGCTTAGCTCACAGCAACCTCAAACTCCTGGGCTCAAGCGATCCTACTGCCTCAGCCTCCCGAGTAGCTGGGACTACAGGCATGCGCCACTATGCCCGGCTAATTTTTTCTATATAGATTTTTAGGTGTCCATATAATGTCTTTCTATTTTTAGTAGAGACGGGGTCTCGCTCAGGCTGGTCTCGAACTCCTGACCTTGAGCAATCCACCCGCCTCGGCCTCCCAGAGTGCTAGGATTACAGGCGTGAGCCACCGCGCCCGGCCTCTTTTTTTTTTTTTTTTTTTTTTTTTTTTTTTGAGACAGAGTCTCACTCTGTTGCCCGGGCTAGAGTGAGTGCCGTGGCGTCAGCCTAGCTCACAGCAACCTCAAACTCCTGGGCTTAAGCGATCCTACTGCCTCAGCCTCCCGAGTAGCTGGGACTACAGGCATGCGCCACCATGCCCGGCTAATTTTTTCTACATATATTTTTAGTTGGCCAGATAATTTCTTTCTATTTTTAGTAGAGACGAGGTCTCGCTCTTGCTCATGCTGGTCTCGAACTCCTGACCTTGAGCGATCCACCCGCCTCGGCCTCCCAGAGTGCTAGGATTACAGGCGTGAGCCACCGCGCCCGGCCTATTATGTTCTTTAATGTTCCTCTGTGTCATGTTCGAAAAGTTTGTGCCCTGCACTATGCTCACATCTAACTTGCTTCTCTGTGTCCCCAGAATTCGATTCGGCACAACCTTTCTCTCAACAAGTGTTTCCGGAAGGTGCCCAGACCTCGGGATGACCCTGGAAAGGTGAGATACTGCTGTGGGCACTAAAAGGAGGAGCAGGAAGGAGAGCGAAGTAGTTGACGGCCCAGAGTCCAGTGGCTATTTTAATTACCCAGAAGAGGAAATCATGTTAATTAGAGAAGCATCTTTATTTTTTCTCGAGGAAGGTCTTGGTTGTCAAGCCTGTGGGCCCTCACTCGAATGAGTGACTAAGAAAGATTGTAAAGTGTTTTTTTTTTAAATAGAAATATTAGGATAAAGTTGACTTTGATACCCCCTTTCTTTTTTGTGGTACTCTTTTTTCCTTGATGTAAAAGGTAGACTTATTAACCCTTCTAGAAACATTTCTATAGAAAAATCCCTGGTGTTTCCCTCCCTAAGGGGGAAGGGATGGGTCATTCTCTCCGGTTGACACAAGTAGATGCTAAAGTTCAAGGGAGTTTTGCTTCAGGTAACATGGGAAGGGAAAGGCTGTATCTGGACCTTTCTAGCTCTTTGAGCTGGGCGCCATTGTTCCGCCCCTCCGGAACAACCGAGGCCTGTGTTTGGCAGACTCAGTGAGCTTTTGGGACAAATTTGCTCCTCAGTAATACCTACAAACTTCAGGGTTCTATGTGAATGTCCAGTCACGTTTTTTAACATGACTCTTATATTATGTGAAAATCTTCCCAAATATCTGGTTTCTGAAGGTGGGAAGTTCTAAATAAAACAATTTTTATTTTCTTTGGGGCTGGGTTCTCCTTCCAGGGTTCCTATTGGACAATCGACACCTGCCCTGACATTTCCCGAAAGAGAAGACACCCTCCGGATGACGAGGTGAGTTCTCGCCTCACGGGGAGATGCCACTTCTGAGCCAGCCGCTCCCTTCCTCTCCTTTCTGCGTGTTCCGTCCTTCCCAAGGCAAAGGTGGGATGCCAGCAGAGACCATGGGTCTCCGGAGGGTGTTTTGCCTCTGCTTATACATTTCTTTGTCCTTACAACCCTCAGCTATCCCAAGACTCACCGGAACAGGAGGCAAGCAAGAGCCCACGGGGAGGCGTTCCAGGGAGTGGAGAAGCCTCTCTGCCTCCCGAGGGGAATCCGCAGATGTCGCTTCAGAGCCCCACATCTATCGCCAGCTATAGCCAGGTAGGAAGCAGAGTCGCAGGGGGCAGAGGATGGACAGTTGGATAGATTCAGATATCTCCCTCTTCAGAATTACATGTTGAGTATTTGTGATCTATTAGGCAGATAAATTGGGAAAGAAGGGGAAGCAAAAGAGGGAAACCAAGAGAGGGAGAAGGAAAGAGAGAGAAAGGCGTAGCTGAACTTTGAGAAAGATCAGGAAAAAAAGTGGTGAGACGATAAGAAGGGAAACTCCAATGAGAAGGGAAAGAAGAGCGTGGCTGTTGGCCGGGCACGGTGGCTCACGCCTGTAATCCTAGCAATGTGGGAGGCCGAGGCGGGCGGATTGTTTGAGCTCAGGAGTTCAAGACCAGCCTGAGCAAGAGTGAGACCCCTGTCTCTACTGAAAATAAAAAGAAATTATCTGGCCAACTAAAAATATATATAGAAAAAATTAGCCGGGCATGGTGGCACATGCCTGTGGTCCCAGCTACTTGGGAGGCTGAGGCAGGAGGATTGCTTGAGCCCAGGAGTTTGAGGTTGCTGTGAGGTAGGCTGACACCATGGCACTCTAGCCCGGGTTAACAGAGTGAGACTCTGTCTCAAAAAAAAAAAAAAAAAAAAAAAGAGCACGGCTGTAACATGGGAAAAGGACATTTAAAGAAATGAGAATGATGAGAGAAAGAGGCTAGATTCAAGACAAGAACCAATGAGAAAAGAAGAAGAAAATGATGCTGGGTCATTGAAGAGTTAGGAGAGAATTAAGAGGACGTGCAGGAGAGCCTAGTGACCCCTGAAGGGTTGTATTGGCCCCTCAGCTGGGACACGGGTCAGGACTTTCTTCCCTGTTTCTGTAGGGCACAGGATCTGTGGATGGTGGAGCAGTGGCAGCAGGGGCTTCAGGCCGAGAAAGTGCCGAGGGTCCCCCTCCCCTCTATAACACCAACCATGACTTCAAGTTCTCATACTCAGAGATCAATTTTCAGGATCTAAGCTGGTCCTTCCGCAACCTCTACAAATCCATGCTGGAGAAATCCTCCTCTTCCTCTCAGCACGGTGAGTCTGGAGTTGGGATGGGTGCGTGGACATCCTTATATTTTTGAGCAATTGGTGACTTTCTCTTCTCTCTGTTATTTCTTATTTTTAACACAAGGAGAAATTGATCACTGATCAGAGGAAATATTTTGTGAACTAAAACTATTCGGAGTTGAGTGAGCTCATCTATCCTTATGAAAGGACAGCTGTTTCAGGAGGTGGGCTGGTTGTTAGCTTCAGAAAGTGAGTTGGAGGACTGCCCCTTCTAGAACTGAGGGCAGTGACTTTATGGCTGCAAGCAAGTCATTTAGGGGATGAGCCCTAGGGGGCAGCAGTAGTACCCTTTCCCCAAGAGTCCCTCTGTTACATTGTGAGAGGAGTTTTTTAGTGTATGTATATTTATGTTACTTTATATTATGAAAAATTTCAAACACATGCAAAAGTAGAGAGAACAGTATAATAAACTCCCATGTTCCATCACCCAACTTTAACAGTTACCAATATTTTGTTAAGCTTGTTTCACTTACCACCCAGCATTTTAGGAATTGGAATAATTTAATGCAATTCACAGGCATCATGTCATTCCACACATAAATACAATTTCAGTATGCATTTCCAAATGCTGCAGACTTTTCTTTTTTAGATATAAGATCCTACTCCCTCTTCCAGGCTGGAATACAGAGGCAAAATGGTAATTTACTGTAACCTCTCTTATGTTCACGCAATCCTCCTGCCTCAGCCTCCAAGTAGCTGGGACTACAGGCGTGCACTACTACGCCCCACTAATTTTTTTTTATTTCTGTAGGGACAGGGTCTTGCTATGTTGTAGGGTTTCACCCAGACTGGTCTCAAGCAATCCTTCTGCTTCAGCCTCCCAGAGTGCTGGGATTGCAGGGATGAGTCACCAGCCCGGCCAGACTTTTCTTTTTTTTTTTTTTTTGAAACAGAGTCTCACTCTGTTGCCCAGGCTAGAGTGCCGTGGCATCAGCCTAGCTCACAGCAACCTCAAACTCCTGGGCTCAAGCAATCCTCCTGCCTCAGCCTCCAGAGTAGCTGGGACTAAAGGCATGTGCCACCATGCCCAGCTAATTTTTTCTATATATTTTTAGTTGTCCATATAATTTCTATTCTATTTTAGTAGAGACAGGGTCTCTCTCTTGCTCAGGCTGGTCTCGAACTCCTGAGCTCAAACAGTCCACCTGCCTCAGCCTCCCAGAATGCTAGGATTACAGGCATGAAACACCATGCCTGGCCCAGACTTTCCTTTTAATTATCTATCATGCCATTATCATTCCTAACACAATAATGCTTACTTAATATCAGCTAATATTATTTATTTATTTTTTGAGACAGAGTCTCACTCTGTTTTTTTTTTATTTTTTTTATTTTTTTTTATTTTTTTATTTTTATTTTTATTTTTTTTTTTTTTGAGACAGAGTGTCGCTTTGTTGCCCAGGCTAGAGTGAGTGCCGTGGCGTCAGCCTAGCTCACAGCAACCTCAAACGCCTGGGCTTAAGCAATTCTACTGCCTCAGCCTCCCGAGTAGCTGGGACTACAGGCATGCGCCACCATGCCCGGCTAATTTTTTTTTTTCCTATATATATTTTAGTTGGCCAGATAATTTCTTTCTATTTTTAGTAGAGACGAGGTCTCGCTCATTGCTCAGGCTGGTCTCGAACTCCTGACCTTGAGCGATCCACCCGCCTCGGCCTCCCAGAGTGCTAGGATTACAGGCGTGAGCCACCGCGCCCGGCCTTTATTTTTATTTTTTATTTTTTTTTGAGACAGAGTCTCACTCTGTTGCCCGGGCTAGAGTGAGTGCCGTGGCATCATCCTAGCTCACAGCAACCTCAAACTCCTGGGCTTAAGCGATCCTACTGCCTCAGCCTCCCGAGTAGCTGGGACTACAGGCATGCGCCACCATGCCCGGCTAATTTTTTGTATATATATATTTTAGTTGTCCATATAATTTCTTTCTATTTTTAGTAGAGACGGGGTCTCACTCTTGCTCAGGCTGGTCTTGAACTCCTGACCTCGAGCGATCCACCCGCCTCGGCCTCCCAGAGTGCTAGGATTACAGGCGTGAGCCACCGCGCCCGGCCGAGTCTCACTCTGTTGTCCTGGGTAGAGTGCTGTGGCATCATCATAGCTCACTGCAACCTCAAACTCCTAGGCTCCAGTGATCCTCCTGTCTCAGCCTCCCAAGTAGCTGAAACTATGGGCATGTGCCATGACACCTGGCTAATTTTTCTATTTTTAGTAGAGACAGGGTGTCGCTGTTGCTCAGGCTGGTCTTGAATTCCTGAGCTCAAGCGATCCTCCCACCTCAGCCTCCGAGTACTAGGATTACAGGCCGTGAGCCACCCCACCCGGCCAACATCAGCTAATATATTTTCCATACGCAAATTTCCCTAATTATCATGTGAGAATGACTTAAAGTTTTTATTTGGAAGCCCCTTCAGAGATCATGTGGTTCAGCCCTCTGCAATTCTTGTTGTTTGTTTGTTTGTTTGTTTTTTAAAAAAATTAGAGATAACGATGAGGCTAAGACTTCAGGTGAGGCATCGGACCTTCTCGTTCTGCACAGTGGCCCTGTGTCGGCAGCAGGGACTGAACAGAATGATAAAAAGTGATTAGAAGTCACTTTGGGGAATTTATATTAATATAATTAATGTAAAATTTACATTAATATTATTTATAGTAATTGTCATGAATTTCTTCTTTTGTACCCAGGTAGTCAGTATATAGAGTTATGTTCCAAGATTGTAGCATTTGCTTGAGAAATGAATCCAACTCAGGAGGTTGGTTGATTGAAGGTGGGAACACGGAGAGACTGTCAGAAATAAAGTAAAAAATCAGATTGAGTGAGGACAGCCAAGTGTTTAATTATCAAGTTTAATTGTGACCAAAGGCTGCTGGCCTCAGACTCTTGTTCCTCCCTGGCCAGTTTGCTTGAGAAATTAATCCACCCCTGTTCTGCTCCTCACTCAAGCTCCACTGTTGGTAGGGAATACCAGGAGGTAGCAGTTGCAGAGTGTAGAGACAGTAAGAAAGAGGAGACGGTGGGTGGAGGGGATGCAAAAAAAAAAAAAAAAAAAAAGAGGAGACAATACATGCCCAATGGCTTTGTTGTATTTCTGATTTACTTTTTAAACTTTACCTGCTGTCTGATTTCCTTTGAAACTGTGATCCCAGGCTACACAAAAATCCCTGAAAAATAGCATTAAAAAGGTTCATACTGACTTTTTTACTAAGACTTAAGCAGTCACCACATTATCAAGGCCCTCCCCTAACCTAATTGCTTTCCTGTCTGTTATATCTGCTAGGAGGGCTGCAGGGATCCCTTCTGTCCCCGAACGCCCCTTATCCTTTTTAACTCCTCAGTTTCTGTCTGTGGTCTCCCATCTCAACCCAGCGAAAATCCCATTTGATGAAAGATGCATTGCCTAAGTCACTTGCCTGCTTACTCCCCACCTGCAGGCTTTTCGTCTCTCCTCGGGGACATGCCACCCTCTAACAACTACTACATGTACCAGCAGCAGCCGCCGCCGCCTCAACAGCAGCAGCAGCAGCAGCAGCAGCAGCCGCCACCACCACAGCCACCTCCCCAGCAATCCCAGCCACAGCAGCAGCCGGCACCAGCTCAGGGCCCCTCAACTGTAGGGGGTGCTCCTCCACTGCACACCCCAAGCCCAGATGGTTGTACCCCACCAGGGGGAAAGCAAGCTGGGGCTGAAGGCTACGGGCCTCCCCCTGTGATGGCCATGCATCCGCCCCCACTGCAGCATGGAGGCTACCACCCTCATCAGCACCATCCCCACTCCCACCCTGCCCAGCAGCCACCACCTCCACAGCCACAAGCACAAGGCCAGGCTCCCATCAACAGCACTGGCTTTGGTGAGTAAGGAGGGCGCACGGAGATCCTAGAAGAGGCTGGAATGATCCCCTTGTCCTGACTCTGGCATGGAGGTGCAGTTGGTTAGAAAGTCAGCAGTGGGTCTTACAGCCTTGCTCCTCCATGAGATCTCCTCTGAGCAAATGGAAGTTGCTACTTAGAGCTGTATGTTTTAGAATTTTTGGATGAATTGGGATTGTTTTACGTAATCTCCTGCCTACGAGCTGGGATATACCTAAAGCATAGGTAGCTTTGCTAGCCCTAAACTGACAGGGAGGGAGTGTCCAAGTGTAGATGCAAGAATCTTACATGCAGTCAGTCTGGTTTCAGTTGACTGCTGCCTTATACTTCACTCTATTTTATTATCTACTTTCCCCTCCTTTTTATAGCCTTTCCTCCGGACTGGTGCTCTAATATCGACTCCTTGAAGGAAAGCTTCAAGATGGTGAATCGGCTCAACTGGTCCAGCATTGAGCAATCACAGTTCTCAGGTTAGTGATCAAAGGATGACGTCTGGAGGGAAGCACTGTAATTGGAGAAGCCAATAGAAACTAAAACCGTAAGAGGGTGGTTAAGGGAAGTTTGGAGATTGAGGATTTCATTGTTTCCCCTCCATATTACACAAGATGGATAATACTGATGTTATTTTCGAATTAATTTTGTCTTACCTCAAAATACGGCAGTGGTTTATCCTAGTCAGTTCTGTCTTTGGGAGAGAGCAGGCTCTCGGGAATTCAGAAGCCCTGGACTGCTATTTTGTAGTATTGTCAGCATTTACTGACAGCGTGACCATGGCTGATCCATTCAGTCACTTTGAAAGTTTGTTTTATTCATCAGTAAGATGGAAATTATAAGAATTTGATAAGGAACAAATAGAATGAGAGTTTGAAAATGTGGAACTCTAAAAGATATAAATGATTATTGTTAATGCATTTTATGATGTGACTGGAACAGTGAAATAGGGATGTGTTTGGAGGGGCTTTGGTGCCTTTGCAAGGTTAGCATTGCTTGCTTCCCTATTTTTAGAACTGATGGAGAGTCTACGACAGGCAGAGCAGAAGAACTGGACCCTCGATCAGCATCACATTGCCAATCTGTGTGACTCCCTCAACCACTTCCTTACTCAGACTGGTCATGTGCCCCCGCAAGGGGGATCCCACCGGCCACCAGCCCCAGCCCGTATTGCTGACTCCTGTGCTCTCACCAGTGGCAAACAGGAGCCAGCCATGAACCAAGGTACTGCACAAGGCAAGTGGCCATGGAGGTGGACACTATGATGAAAAGGAAGGGTAGGAAAAAGGCAAAAGAAAATTGAGAGAAGTGATTTTATGGGCAATGGTCCAAACAGAGCAGTGGGACTAGTTTACCAGATGACAAACTAGTTGACTGAACATCTATTGAATTAGTAAAGTCCTATACTAAAAAGTGCAAAAGAAATAGAATATATGATTCTTTTGTAGACCTCAGTTTAGGAGATCAGAATTACTTGAGAAAAGAGAGGAGATTTGTTAGACAAAGTCACCATTTTAGATTTGTGTCTCAGTAACTCCTGCCTGGATCATATCAGATAGAATGGTGATTCTACATTTATATGATCTTCAAAAGAGTGAAATGAAAGAGATTTGATGATCTTGTTTCAATATTTCTCAGCCTTGTATCTTTGATAGTTCACAATTCTAGTATCCATCCTTTTTGTCCTAAGTGGTAAGCACTGATAGTTTCTTTTTTTTTTTTTGAGACAGAGTCTTACTCTGTTGCCTGGGCTAGAGTGCCATGGCGTCAGCCTAGCTCACAGCAACCTCAAACTCCTAGGCTCAAGCAATGCTCCTGCCTCAGCCTCCCAAGTAGCTGGGACTACAGGCATGTGCCACCATGCCTGGCTAATTTTTTCTATATATATTTTTAGCTGTCCATATAATTTCTTTCTATTTTTAGTAGAGATGGGGTCTCGCTCTTGCTCAGGCTGGTCTCAAACTCCTGACTTCGAGCCATCCTCCCGCCTTGGCCTCCCAGAGTGCTAGGATTACAGGCATGAGCCATTGCACCCGGCCTAGCACTGATAGTTTCTGCAGAAACCCTTCACGCCTGCAGGAGCTACAGAACAGGACAGGGAAGGGAGACAGAAATTGATGGATATGGGCCCATTTTTTCCCTCCCTACCTGTTGAGTATAGTGAGCCTCCACTCAAGTAACTCTTGTCTGTCTTTGGCAGTGAACTCTTATGGGCACCCACAAGCTCCCCACCTCTATCCTGGCCCATCACCAATGTACCCAATCTCCACCCAGGACTCAGCAGGATACAATCGCCCAGGTAAGAGCCAGGAAGCTTTTTTCACCCCTACTCAAGCCTGATGAGTTCTCACTTTCCTCTGACTCTCAGTCTGCTTTCTCTGCCCCTCTGCCTGCATTTGCCAGGAGCAGGTGAGCCTTCATCATTCCCAAGGCTAGAGGATGGGCTACCTGCTAGGGAGGTATCTGTCAGGGAAGACGAAAAAAGACAGACTTACTTTATAATTAGTTAGAAACTGCCATACTGAAAGTAAATAAAAACATAAATATAAGCAAAAGATAGATATGTGGACTCTAGATGGAAGATATACTCAGGCAAATGAAATGACTGTGTTATACAAACACACCTGCTTTGTGCCCATGTCTGCTTTCCTGCCACCTGACCACTCTATCAGGGTTCTGGGACTGAAATATCTCTGATGGTAGGGGCAGCGGTGTGGGAGACACTGAGTTGCCATAGATAGTACAAAGTGAACCAATCCTTCACATTCAAATATATTTTAGAAAAATCACTGTTACCATTCTACCTGACCACAAGTGTTTTTAGTCTTGGGGGTGACATCTGATTCTTTGTATTCTTTGTCAATATGATATGAATAAAAATTTCTATACTGTTATTTCATGTAATAGTACATGCTGTATATTATTTTATCAGTACCATGTAGTCTTTGTAAGTATAATTTTTAACGGCAGCATAATATTTCATTGCCATGCAACCCAGTTGAGTCTATTTCCTGAGACTTCACTGAAGGGGTGGCCTGCAGCAGACATAACTCCAGCTGATGAGGACAGTAGCTCCACAAGGCCTTCTGCAGGGTATTACTTGAGGCTAGACTGACAAAGTAGTTTCCATCCACTCTCCTTTTACTCTCTTTCTCTCTTTCTGACAGCACACCATATGGTCCCTCGGCCACCGGTCCCACCTCCTGGTGCCAGTGAGGAGATCCCTGATGACTTCGACTGGGACTTGATCACTTAGTGCATCACAGAGTGTGGACCTCAGCCCAGGCCCAAGTGGTGAAACCTGGCAGTGGGGAAAGAGCAGCCCCAGCCCGTCCCATCCCCCTGCCTGTATATAGATATATATCCTCTTTTTGTTCTTTCTCTGTCAGAGAAGCCACCGCAAGATGCTGCCGAAGATAACCCCCTCTTTCCTGCCTCATCTCTTTTCCTTCCTGTTTTTTCCTAATTCTTTTATTATTATTCTTATATTATTATTATTATTGGTTATATACTATCCCCGGTCCCCTGTCCCTACACCATGGACCATGCCCACCCTTTGCTAACTTAAAATCGTCAGGCTTGAAGATGAGGCCGTGATAGCTACAGAGAAAGGTTTCAAGCTCCAATTTATCTTTCTCTCTAAGAAACTCAATGCCGATCCCACCTTTTGGCCCTAAATTGCTTTCTGGTCCTGTCAGTTTCAGGCCACGACTGGAGAGGCCACATTATCAAGTGGAAGGGGTCTAAAACACTGCTTGGCAGCCATGAATTTGCAGGTTTTACTAAATGGTGCTAATTCTGTCCTCTGAGCTCTTCCTTGTCCCTTTATGCCTTCAGTCCTTACTTCTGCCAATCCTCGTTTCCCATCGAGGGTCAGAATGATGATGGTACAGGAGGATGACCAGAAAATCCGAGTGGAATTAGAGACCAGAGTTGGGTTGAGTAGAATGCTGCAGAGAAGTGATGGAATGCAAATCAGCGTGAACCTGGTGTTACTGCCCTGTCTTGTAATCAGCCATTGGCTTATTACTAGCCTGTTCCCTAGGAGATAGGATTGATCTTAGCCCAAACTCTGCTTCTAAGGTAGGGCATGAGGACAACCATTTGGCATAGGTTCAGCCTCTTGGAGATGATTTCAACTTTTACCATGTTGGCTTTTTAAAAATAATTTTTTTCTGAAAATTAACTGTGGCCCTTAGAAATGGGTGGGAAATATTTCAGTTATTTAACCATACAGACAGATGCTTCTCTTGGAGTCCAGATCATCGGGGCTGAAGCTTTTGCAAGCAGGCTTTTGAGGGGTGAAGGAAATTGGTAGAGGGGAGTAAATAATCTAGAGCCAAGAAATAATTCACTGAGGGCCAAGGGGGACTCCCAAAAACAGGTAGAGGGATAACTTACCTCCTTTAACAAGAGGTGGCTGTGATTTATTGCTGCAAAGTATTTAGTGTATATTTAAGGTTAGTTGTTGAATTTTAGTTACAAGAGGGAAGAATAATTTTACTTCTATTTTTATTTCACTAAATTTTCACTTTCTGAAAGCTGCAGGGCAAAATGTATGGAATGGACAAGGCCACTCTCTCTGTGATTTCTGCTTTTTGTTCATATTCTTTTATTTACCCATGATTTGCAAGAGATTTGGCTTTCTGCTCTCCTGCTTTTTCCCTTCATCTACCCCTCTCCTTTTTTTGGAAGGGGGTTATATATGAGAGGTTGTTGAAGAAGTCCAGTGAGGCTGAAGTAAAGGGTCAAGATAGGGCAGTTAACTAAAGAGCACTTTATTTCTTTGAAGCCTTTGTAAAAAACAAATGGGGGTGCAAGTGGCTTGAATCTCCCATGATGATGGAGGGCACTTAGTGGGATTGATGTGTGACATAATATTTCCCATTGGGGAAAGGAGAATTTCTCTTAGAGGGGGGCAAAATGCCTTTGCCCAGTGTCCCTACTTTAGGCATCTCTTCTTTATTCCTTCCATTAAAGGTGTGTCCTACACATAACTTCCCATCAGTTCTTCCCAAGATTCCCCCTTTATGGATTATCACTCCTCTTTTCTAAACCCCTCCCCTATTCAGACCCATACAGGATTTGCAAAGGTAGACTGAATTATACATGCAAATGCCCCTGTTTGTCTGTGTCTTCTGGAAACTAGTCTCGTGAAGAATTCCAGTGGGCAGCCAGAGTAACAGAAGTTGGCTAGGACTGGAGATTGGCCATGAGGCCTCCTGAGATTCCAGCTCCCCTCCACCAAGGTCAGCCATGCTATATGGCACAGGACAAACCTGACTCCCTTTGGGCCTCAGTTTCCCCTCCCCTTCATGAAATGGAAAGAATACTACTTTTCCTTGTTGGTCCAGCATTGCTGGACATGAAGTATCGTCATTGTTGTTGTATTGGGTGATGTGTGCAAAATTGCAGGAGCTCACTGCCTATATGAGGAAATAAGGGAGAAAGTGGAGGAGAGGGACAAAAGGAGCAATTATTTGGTAAAGATCCACCCATCCCAGCCTTCCTCTCCTCAACCTCCTCTCCTCATGTTTCTTGTTCGGTGAGTCCTTCATACCACCCATAATGCTTTGCATTGGTGCAGGCTGGGAAGGGGGTGTATGGTCTCACAAGTTGTTGTTGTTTTTTTGCATGCTTTCTTAATAAAAAAAAAAAAAGAATGTTTACAGTTTTATCTTACTGGTAGTGGTCTCAAATTTCTTTTTTCTTTCTTTCTTTCTTTTTTTTTTTTTTTGACACAGAGTCTCGCTCTGTTGCCCAGGCTAGAGTGCCGTGGTGTCAGCCTAGCTCACAGGAACCTCAAACTCCTGGGCTTCAGCAATCCTTCTGCCTCAGCCTCCCGAGTAGCTGGGACTACAGGCATGTGCCACCATGCCGAGCTAATTTTTTCTGTATATATTTTTAGTTGTCCAGATAATTTGTTTCTATTTTTTAGTAGAGACAGGGTCTTGCTCTTGCTCAGGCTGGTCTCGAACTCCTGAACTCAAGCAATCCTCCTGCCTCGGCCTCCCAGAGTGCTAGGATTACAGGCGTGAGCCACTGCGCCTGGCCTCAAATTTCTTTTTGCCAAGGTAGGAAAGGATAAATGTGAAAGCCTTTAGCCTCCCACCAGTAGGTTGAATTAATTGACCCTGACAGTTTTTGTAAGATTGGTGGGAAAGAAGAATTAAAGACATGTCTTTAACATTCCTCTTTTCATATGCTATTAAGTGTAGTGAAATATTGTGGGGAGAGTCAGTCACCCTTTGCAGATTGGTGTGTTGGGTAGGCCTATCTTGCTTGCATTTTAGGATAGTGTAAAGATTTAAGATAGTACAGTCTGGAGAGGAGTTGGGATACTGTCCCTGTTGGGGACTTTGTGGAGAAGATATAGTACAAAATAGTTACAGGTACTCACCAGTTTTTCATCAGAAATGAGGAATTGTAGGAATTTCCTCAAAATACATTTCCAAAGTAAATGGACTAGCCAGGTACTGTGGCTCACACCTGTAGTCCCAGCTACTTGGGAGGCTGAAGTGGGAGGATCGCTTGAGCCCAGGAATTTGAGGTTACAGTGATCTATGATCACACTGCTTCACTCTAGCCCGAGCAACAGAACAAGACCCCATCTCCAAAAGAAAATTTAAAAAAATTAGCCAGGTGTGGTGGCATGTGCCTGTAGTCCCAACTATTCAAGAGTCTGAGGCAAGAAGATTCTTTGAGCCCAGGAGTTCAAAGCTGCAGTGAGCTATGATGATACCATTGCATTACAGCCTGGGCAACAGAGTGAGACCCCATCTCTTTAAAAAAAAAAAAAAAAAAAAAGTAGAAGTAAATAGAACTCTTAAAAGGAGTCCAGAAATGCCATTTATTCATTGTATATTAAATCTTTGTAACTATGCCAAGATTACTCACCCTAATGGTCTATACACTAACCCTAGGAGTTTAGGACTTATACCCAGTGTCTTGTGGGATGTGTTGGTGTTTCAAGAAGCCTGGCTACTTGCTATTACAGCAAGTCTACAGTCACCATGAGCTTTATTTGCTGCATATTTACAAATTATGATAAAATCTGAATGTCAAATAATGAGTGTTAAAATCTCTGAGCCTTGCAAAGAACCATGGAAAGAAAAGGCATTTATTCACATCAAATGTATAAGCAAGTTAAATTGGAAAGGTAGCATTGCAAATCTTATATCAGACACTATTACCTCACAACTGAAAGAACCCAGTGATTTAAAATTTTTCTGCACGGTACTTTATAACACATTTTTAATCCAGACTCTCACCTCAACCATTGAACAAATAATTTCTTGCAAGTCTAAAACATCTCATTTTCTATTTTTTAGATCAAATCATTGTATTCAGCTTAAATGAGGCTATGCTGTGTGTGAAATTTCAAAGGTTTAACACATAAAAGTTTATACACAGAGAAAAATGAGAAGGTGGTGGGGAGTTGGGTAATTATTTTTAAATGAATGAAGGACAGAAGGAAAGCTATAAAAATGGTTGGAATATGTAGACAAAGTAGAAGAAAAATACGTAGTCATGAACAAATTAAAATATGGTTCTTAATGTTGAGGTGCTGGATGAACAATTTAAAAATATGGAGATGTTTGGATAAAAATCTTTTAAAACAGGAAGGCATTTTATCATGTCTACAAAAAATAGCATAAGCACATGATTTAGACTCATCATGGCAAATATCAGAAAAAACATCTAAAATTGTTGCAAGAGTTATCTCTGGGACATCAGAGTGGGGGTGGGAGCCCTCTTATATTTCCTTACAAGCCTTGGATTCTTTTAAAACAATGTACATATATTACTTTGGTTAAGATAATGATTAATTTTTAAAATCCCAAAAGATATATCTGGACATTTTGGCACAAAAGATACCTGCAGTCATGTTTTTAAAAATGTGACACTGTGCCTGGTGTGGTACTCAGTCATCTTGCAGAGAGTTGAGTTGCTCCTCTATCCTCCACCTTCCTTCTCTTTCCATGGGCAATGGGTCTCTTGGAAAGTATCAATTTGAAGCAAGAGGAAGGGAATAACTAGAATCTTGTGAAAGATTTGCAAGATGTGGAAGATTTGGAGCAGGGGAGGAATAAGGGAATTAAGAAGCATAAGAAAAGGAATGGAGATAGATAGCTCTACCAGTAGGCTGACAGAATAAACAAATAGCTCTTCAAACCACAGCGTACGTAACATTTCATGAGTAAGTTTTTAGATGTATTAGCAGTCCGTTTTCATACAAGAGATGCTCATTTAGTTGTAACAGTGGAAACCCCGAATTCCTGCGTCCTGTACCCAGGGGTGTTTCCGGTGGCAGGCGTCTGGCGTTGGCCTTAGTTCCAGACTCCGTGTCATAGCTCCCTGTTTTCATAGGCTTTTTTCTTTTTCCCCCTTCTTTTCATTTAAAACCATCAACACCAACACAATAACAAAACTGTAGAAAAAATGATCATCTTTCACTCAGGACAAGAAAAAATTATGATGGAAACATTAAAAAACAAAATAGATTCTCATCTATCTCAAGTGGCTTAGTTTGTGATAGAAATAGACTAGTTTTTTACAATGATTTTCAAGTTTGGCGTTAATCAGAAACAAGAGGGCTTGTTAAAACACTTGCTGGGCCACACCTCCCCGAGATTTGGATTCAGCAAGACTGGGATAGGACTTGAGAATTTGCATTTCTAACGAGTTTCCAGGTGATGCTGATGTCAGTGGCCTATGACCACACTTTGAGAACCACTGGATTGATTCTTTGGTGAGTTCTGAAGTCCTCTGCTCACCATATCCTTCATCCTTTTGGAAACGTGTTGAGTGAATACCTAAGAAATCTGCTAAGGTTGGCTGCTCCATATTTTCACACAGTTGTACTGATACTATTTCTTTCCGGAAAGGCTTTGTTTGGGGGAGAGCTGGTAGAGTGCGAGAGCTCCTCCTCGTTGAAGGCTGCCTCCAGAATGCTCTGAATGGACTGCCTTGCTTTCTTCCTAAAATCTTTCCCCAAGAGGGCGTAAAGGAAGGGATTGAAGCAACTATTGGCAGATGCTAGAGCAATGGACACATGGTCCCAGGACACTAGAGCTTCCCCAAAGGGAGTTTCTTGGTCGATAAACAATAACAGGACTCCAACAATGTGGTACGGGGCCCAGCAGACAAGAAAGACAGCCACCACCACCACGGCCACTCGAACGGTTTTCTTCCGAGACTTTGCGAAGCGACCCTGTTGAATTCGGAAGACAATGAGACTGTAACAGGTCACCATGAAAATAAAAGGCAGCAGGAAACCCACCACTAGCCTAGTGATGGTTATTGCCACCATGGGTTTTGACACGTGATTGTCATTTGTCAATTGGCTGAAATTGTAATCCTGGAAATCTTGTGATAACTTAGACTCGTATAAGGAATTGCTAGAAGCACTAGGGAAAAGCTCTGAATCAGTAGAGAGAAAAGCGTCAGAGTTATCCGGTGGGTTAGTTCTGTGATCTGCAATAGGAAATCCATGGGAGGTTGTAGGTGAGCCCAAATCAGCAGGTTTATATACATTATAATACAAATGTTCACTAGTTAATGTAGTAGAATCCATAGGGAGTGGATCTGCAGAAGGTCTTTGAAATGTTTGAGATTGGAGGACAGTGGTGGCTGTCCAAGGATGACCATTTGTTTGGAAAGAGGAAGGGTCTAACATATCGTCCATTTCTCCAGGCTGCTGAACAATGGAGTTGTTGTCAAGAAACCTGTATTCCAGTAGATCTGGATCAAAAGTGTCTTCTGGATAATCTAATGGGATGGGGAGATTGAAACTGTAGCCACATATATTTTGGTTGTCTACAGTGAATGTTTCCCGGTACACGAACACAGGTATGCACATTACAAAAGCCAACAGCCAGATACATCCACAGATACTTAAAGCTGTTTGCACACTGCGATGATTCTGGCACCAGATTGGCTTGAGTACCAAAAGACAACGGTCCAGGCTAATGGCAGTGAGCAGGAAGACGCTGGCAAACATGTTGAGGACAATGATGGAGGGGATGAGCTTGCATAGGAACCAGCCATAGGGCCAGTGTCCCTGGAGAGCCAGATGAGCCAGGGAGAAGGGCAAGGAGAGGCAGCAGAGAAAGTCTGCCAGGGTGAGATGGAGGAACCAAACTGTGTTCACCGTCCGCTGCATCTTCAGGCCAGCCACCCACAACACCAGCCCGTTGCCTGGCAATCCCAATAAAAAAGTGAGACTGAGAATGACCATGGAGAGAACCACATGGGGTTCATCCCAAGGCTGTGAGGGTAAGCCTGTTGAATTGGTCTCAGCAGAGAAAGACTCCATTGATAAACTTCTGCAAAGAGTTGAAAAGAAATGTTAAAACAAACAGTATCTTCTTGAAAGTGTATATTCCTAGAATTCTAATCTTCCCACATGTAGGTGTGAAAACACACAGCCATAAGGCCCTGACACTGTTTTAGTTTATATTTCTCAACTTTGCACTGGACCACACAAAAGTGTTCTCTGATAGACAATTTATTAATAAGATCTACTGTATTGATTTAAATGTGTATGAAAATAGCAACCTCATTTGGAAGTCCGTATCAATGTAAATTTCTCCTTTTTCTTGTACTTTCCAATCTCTCACTTTCCATTGGCTCCTTTCCTCACCTAGTGTCCCCTATTAAAAATAAAACAAATAAGCTAAGTGAGTGAACAAACAAAAACTTCTAGATTGGAGGTCTCCAATCTGAGGTCATGAAAGGGCTTTAGTAAGCTCCATCACCACCTGAAATGATACACAAAATGTAACTTTACATATTTGCATTTCTCTTAGGGCAGAAATTTCATTCATTTCCTCCACCAGATTTTCAAAAGACTCACACCACAGAAAGAGGTACTCCAGACATGAGTTATGTCTTTTAGAAACAACTCCATCTTATCCTTTTGCTATCACATTTTCAAGAGTTGTTGATGCTCTTTGCATTGACTTCCTCACTACACATCATTTTTTTCTTGTTTGTGTTTTATGAATACAACTTGGGAAAATAGCTTTATTATTACAAAAGCAGAAAATGTGCATGAAGAAAATTGGGAAATACAGACAAACAAAAAAATAAAGTAAGGCTAGGCACGGTGGCTCATGCCTGTAGCCAGCACTTTGGGAGGCTGAGGTGGGAGGATCACTTTAGGCCAGAAGTTTGAGACTAGCCTGGGCAACATAGTAAGACTCTATCTCTAAAAAAAATTTTTTTTAGAAATTAGGCACGGTGGTGCGTGCCTGTAGTCCCAGCTACTCAGGAGGCTGAGGCAGGAGGATCACTTGAGCCCAGGAGTTGGAGGTTGCAGTGAGCTGTGATTGTGCCACTGCACTCCAGCCTGGGGTGACAGAGGGAGACCCTGTCATCTTTAAAAAATACAAATACAAATAAAAATGTCATATACCTGCCAGTCAGTTATTACTACTTTAATATTGTAATTTGTATCCTTTGGTTCTTTTTTCATGTAGGTATGTGTGTGTGTGTATATATATATTTGTTAAAATTTAACAAAATTAGATTATACTGTACATATTTAAAAAATTCAATTGTGGTAAAATACATACAATATAAAATTTACCATCTTAACCATTTTTTTTTTTTTTTTTTTTTTTTTGAGACAGAGTCTCACTCTCTTGCCTGGGCTAGAGTGCCGTGGCATCAGCCTAGCTCACAGCAACCTCAAACTCCTGGGCTCAAGCGATCCTCCTGCCTCAGCCTCCCAGGTAGCTGGGACTATAGGCACGGGCCACCATGCCCAGCTAATTTTTTCTATTTTTAGTTGTTTGGCTAATTTCTTTCTATTTATAGTAGAGACGGTGTCTCGCTTTTGCTCAGGCTGGTCTCGAACTCCTGAGCTCAAGCAATCCTCCTGCCTCAGCCTTCCAGAGTGCTAGGATTACAGGTGTGAGCCACCTCACCCAGCCCATCTTAACCATTTTTAAGTGCATAGTTCAGTAGTCCTTGTCATATTCACATTGTTGTGCAACCAATTTTCAGAAATTTTTAAACTTACAAAACTGAAATTATACCCATTAAGTAATTCCTTGTTTGGTCTTCCCCTCAGCCCCTGGAAACCACCATTCTATTAATACTTTCAGTTTCTATGATTTGGACTACTCTAGATACTTTATTTATGTGGAATCATACAGTATTTGTCTTTTTGTGTCTAGCTTATTTCACTTAGCATACAGTCTTCAAGGTTCCTCCATGTGGCATGTGTCAGAATTTCTTTCTTTTCAAGGCTGAATAATATTCCATTGTAGGCCAGAGGCCAAGGTGTGAGGATTGCTTGAGGTCAGGAGTTTGAGACCAGCCTGAGCAAGAGCAATACCCTGTCTTTACTAAAAACAGAAAAAAATTAGGCAGGCATGGTGGCATGCGCCTGTAGTCCCAGCTACTTGGGAGGCCGAGGCAGGAAGATTGCTTGAGCCCAGGAGTTTGAGGTCGCTGTGAGCTAGGCTGATGCCACGGCACTCTAGCCCAGGCAACAGAGGAAGTCTCTGTCTCAAAAAAAAAAAAAAAAAAATTCCATTGTATGTATATACCACATTTTGTTTATCCAATCATCCATGGAAGGACATTTGAATTGTTTCTACCTTTTGGCTATTGTGAATAATGCATCTATGAACATGGTTGTAAATACATATTGTTTTTTTTGAGACAGAGTCTTGCTTTGTTGCCTGGGCTCAAGCAATCCTTCTGCCTCAGCCTCCCAAGTAGCTGGGACTACAGGCATGTGCCACCATGCCCGGCTAATTTTTTCTATATGTATTTTTAGTTGTCCAGCTAATTTCTTTCTATTTCTATTTTTAGTAGAGACGGGGGTCTCACTCTTGCTCAGGGTGGTCTTGAACTCCTGACCTTGAGCGATCCTCTGGCCTCGGCCTCCCAGAGTGTTAGACATATTGTTTTATAAACATTTTCTTTTGTCAGTTAGCAGTCTCCATATTACACAGTAAGATTGTACCTTAAGGAATACCCAGTCTTTATCTATATTCGCAACTGTCCCACATCTTTTACAGCTGGTTTGTCTACAACAATAGTCAATCTAGGATCAGATATTGTATCAGGGTGTTGTGTCTCTTAAGTCTCTTAATTTAGCATAGTTTCTCTTTTTCAAGGATACTAGCTTGTTTTGGGGCTTGTCATTCTGCCCACTTAACCCTTTGCAATTTATTTTCTACCCCCATCATTCTGTTAAAATTACCTCTAAAAAACAAATTTAAACATTTGTTTCTCTGTCCTCATCCTCCACAATAAAGTATGTGTTATTTGATTTTTTGACTCAACACTCTCTCCTCTCGGCTTCTGTGACATTACCCTCTCCTAATTCTCAACACTCTTATAAATGTGCCCTACTTTATAGCTTTCCTGAACAACTCACTATTCTGACTTTATGCCATTTTCTATTCCTTGGCTAATGCTGTTTGCTTCTATCTGGAATTATGCTCTTTACCTTAACTCTTCTTTCATCCTTCTTTAGTCTCTACCTGTTGAAATCCTACCCATCCTTCAAGATCAAGATCAAATATATCTTTCTGGAAATATTCTTTTATAATGCCAACCAGAGGCTGGGTACGGTGTCTCACACCTATAATCTCAGCACTTTGGGAGGCCGAGGTGGGAGGATCACTTGAGGCCAGGAATTTAAGACCAGCCTCGGCAAGACCCTGTCTCTACAAAAAATTAAAAAAAAAATTAACCTGGCATAGTGGCATGTACCTGTAGTCTCAGCTACTTGGGAGGCTGAGATGGGAGGATCGCTCAAGCGCAGGAGTTTGAGGTCACAGTAAGCTATGATTAGGCCATTGCACTTTAGCCTTGGAGACAGAGTGAGACCCCTCCTCTAAAAAAAAAAAAAAAATACCAATCAGAAATTAATTCTTTAGTCCCTTAATTTGTTTGTGTGTGAGGCTGAAACTTTTTTTCATATTCTCTATGCAATGACACATTTTGCCTTGTAATTATTTATTTTATTTTATTTTATTTTTTGAGACAGAGTCTCACTCTGTTGCCTGGGCTAGAGTGCCATGGCATCAGCCTAGCTCACAGCAACCTCAAACTCCTGGGCTCAAGCGATCCTCCTGCCTTAGCCTCCCGAGTAGCTGGGACTACAGGCATGCGCCACCATGCCCGGCTAATTTTTCTATATGTATTTTTAGCTGTCCATATAATTTCTTTCTATTTTTAGCAGACACAGGATCTTACTCTTGCTCAGGCTGGCTTGTAATTATTATTTAGCTGTCTTATCTATCATTTTGGCCTCAAATTTCATGATGGTAAAAATGAGTCTTGTTCATAAAAACTTGTTCCACAGAATTTAGCACAGTACCTTAAGAAGACACCAAAGTTAAAGATTACTTGACTGGATGTATGCTCATTTTTGGGGTTGACTTTATTTCTTTTCCAGTTAAATTTAAAATTCTACTTCTTATCCATTTAATTGTTACCCAGACTGCTTCCTTAATTCTTATACTGTCCCTTTCAACTTACTTTTTGTCTTTAAGTTCCTGATTTTCACTGGACATAATACAAGTTTACATTTATTTTTATAGAGGTTCAAAACATTTTTGTGACTTGGAAGTAGTTCTGCTGAGTTAGTCAAATGTTATCATAGGGCCTTATATGATTAGCAGAAGTTAAAATAACAAGTCAACAAAATAATATAAAAGAAGAAATGACTCCCATTCCCCTTTCTGTGGCCTTATCTACTCAAATATTTAAGTCTTATCAGGGTCCCTTCCTTCCCTGTTGTGTACGGCAGCTACACTGACCCATTGTCCCACTACTACACACATATTCATGCACAGATCCCATAAACCATGGAGAGAAGGATAGAGTCCTAGAATGCGAGGACTCAAAGGGAACTTAGCAATCATTTCTCCTTCTCTCTATTTTTGTTTCAGTTTTTGACACTGAAACTCAGTAAGTTAGGTGACTTTCACATAATCACAACTAGGGAGGTTCTCCGATACTGGGTCCAATGACTGTCAGGCCAATACTCTTTTTATTACAAAAAAATCACCTGACTGGAATAAAGGGGAAGGAAATGAGAACTGCGCAGACTGAAATAGCAAAGACTGAAAAGAGCAAACAAAATTCTAACATAAAGAAATTGAGTTATTTGGCATGAGCTATAATTTAAATATCACATTACTATCTTGAAATGAAAACATATATAAGTCAGGGCTTAAAGGTCCTTCAGAACAAGATCACTTTTTACATTTCTCCAGGTTGTTTTGGCTGAAAAATACCTTTATGTTTAAGATCAGTATGGGATTAAAAAAATTTCAATACTAAACTGACCAGCAGTAATCAAAATGGTAAATAAAATCCTGAAACTAAAATTTCAACTCTGATAGAGAAAGAAAAAGTAGACCCTAGAATCAAATACTAATGATACGATAACAGAGTCAGTGGCAATAAAGAGTGGGCAAAAGCGTAAACGCAAAAGAGGGAAATGGAATGAGAAAAAATTACATATATAGGCAATCAGTGATTTGAAAAACAAACTAATGGGGAAAGCTAGAATCAAATGTCAGAAGGCAATATATAGCCAATTTTAGAGAGGGGGAAAGATGACATAAAATTCATTATTAGTTCCAGAATGAAAATGTTAAGAGAAAAGACAAATATAATGTGAAATATTTAGGAAAAGAAAGGTGGACACAGGGTTAAGACAAAAGAAATAAAAGTTGGAAGAGGAAGAGGGGAAATAGAAGATAATGACCCTCAAACAAGTCAGCAGGTGGATCTGGGTTTTCTTACCAAAAAATGGAGATAGTAGCTGAAGGATTCAGCACCAATCTGGAGGTCCCCGCAAATCCTGTCTGGTCCCCCACACTGAGTCACAATGAAGTCATGAAGTATGTTTAGAAAATTTGTTGCATGCTCATTCCCTCTTTCCTCTCTCTCTTTTTCTGTTAGTAAATTTAGCCTCAAACTCTAAACCACCATCTGACATCACAGGAAGAGCTTTAAAGTGAGTCATTTCCAAAAAGCTTAGGTAAGAAAAGTCAAAAAACAGAAGTAAAAAGGGTACATTCTGAGACATTTTCAGCAGGGCACAGAGTATGGTTAGGAAGAGAGTACTTCTGTACATAAGCTTCTCTCCTATAATAGAGTATAGATTTTGCTTTTGTCTTGTTTCAGAAATGCACAAAAAAAAAAAAAAAAGATTCTATGAGACGTGAGGGTTAGGGGAGGAAGCGGTTGGGAAGGAATGACCTGCACAAACCTATTTAATTAATCTCAAATAACATCTCTTAAATGCCCGATATGTGTAACAAACTAGGCTGTGCTACAATCAGGATGAATTAAACTATGTTTTAATCTCTAGAGATTCACAATTGAATGGGAATATAGACCCATACACACACACACACACACACACACACCTGTAATACAATCCATATTATAATAACAGAAGTAAAATCGTAGAACACAATAGGCTGGGGTATATTTAGCCTGGGGCAATCTAGGAAAGGTTTAGGGTAGAAATAAGATGTGAGCAAGTTTTTAAACAACCGTAGGTCTTCTAAAGACAGAAGAAGGTGAAAAGCTGCTTAGGGTGTAAGTGGAGCATAGTCCAAGGTAGGTAGATGAGAGAGGGCAGGTAGGTGGGATAGTGCACGTAGGTGAGAGAAGGCAGGTAGGTAGGAGAGGGCAGGTAGGTGGTGGTGGGCAGCAGGCACTGGAGAACAGGCAGGAGTCTAGCTTGCATTTCATCAGGAAGGAGTGCAGAGCACTGAAGGTGATTCCTGCTTAAAGCATGTGTTGTAAAGAATCCTCACTCGTATTACTCTTTTACATATATGCATACGAAATAAAGTTTATTTGGGTCAAATGTATTTGAACACTGTTGTCGGTTATAAAGCTTCAGTCCACGTCCAAAAAATGTCTGCTCCTCCTCTTGTTTGTGGTCAAATCATTATGGAATATTCTTGAGGCAGAAAGACCTGAGAAAAATGCCACAAGTTGAGTAGTATTTGTTTCCACCATTATCATTATTTAATTGCAAAAGTAGAGCATAATCATAAAAGGATAACTTGAAATAATACAGGAGTATAAAGGATTAAAAAAATGAAAGTTTTCATTTCCAATTCCACTGCCAGAAGTAGCTATTTTTAATGGAGTAGTGTTCATTCTTCTTGAACTTTTTCTGAATATAGCACATATTTTTAAAAAGGTAATTTTGAACAAAAATAAGATTATAATTTACATATGATTTTATAACTGATTTTTTCACTTAACAATATATTAGAGCATATTTCCACATTAGTGCACGTAATTCTATTGATTATTTTTTGTTTTTTTCCTTCAGTATTTGAAAGCATTGAGTAACGAAGATATTCAGAAAACATACAAGGATAGACAGGATTACCATACATGTTAATTTATTCATATATGTACATGTATATATAAAATATAAACTATAAAAGCAAATAATTTCCATGGTAAAAAATTAAATATAGAAGGATTAAAGTAAAAACTAAAATTTCTCAAACACCTAGCTGTCCTTGTTCCCCTCCCCAGAGGTAATCTCTTTCATAAACACAAATGTAATTCCATTACACATATTGTTTTGCTCTGCTTTTTCCACTTATCTTTTCATATCAGGACATATTGGTCCAAATCATACGTTTTAAATTGCTCCACATTATGCCATTTAATCAATTATTCCTCTGTTGATGAATATTCAGTTTTTATCCCATTTTAAGCTGTTATAAACAATCCTCAATGAGCACTCCTATCTTTACGTATCTGTCGATATTTCTGCGTAATAGATCTCTAGAATTGGAATTGCTAAATCTAAGAACATGCACCTTAAAAAGTTTTTGAAAGATATGGAATTTTCCACTGAAGAGACTCCACCCATTTACACTCCCAACACTGGTGAGAGTATTTTTTCCCCTTGCAAATGATAAGGTCTTTACCACAAAGTTCAACATCATAAACATGTGGTCTATTCCTGCAATGGACACCATGCCCTGCCCAGAGGGAGATGCAGAAGCAATGAGAGATGTATGTAACTATAATACAGTAGGGGTGTTGGGAGGGCATAATACACCTGGGGACATGGAAGAATGAACGACTAATTCTCCCCGAAGCAAACCTGAAGATGATGCACTGAAGAGGTGGCACTTGAGCTGGGCCATAAGAATGTGTAGAAATCTGTCAGGTCCTAACTATGCTGGAAAATAATAATTTATCTGTCTCTCTGCCCTGCTAGACCATGAATTATTTATCTCTTCAGTGCCTGCTATCATGCCTGGTATAATACGTTTGGGGCACCAATAAATGAATGAATGTTTGTTTGAAAAGGATGTTGACTTCTGAACATAATTCAAAGAGTTAATTTGAGTTCTTAAAGTTGTTTCTGGTGTGGATTCAGTTTTACTGATTCCTTTCTCTGTAAAGAGTATACAGCAATTCAAACCAGTTCGAGTACTCCTGGCTGTACTCCTTGGATTTTCAGGTCAGGAAGGAAATTATTGAAAATATCTTGTGAATAGCATTCCTGTTTCTGGATGACTTCTCTCTCTTCTTATAAAGTACTAGCTGTTTTGTGGTGTAATGTGGAAAATTCTGGGGAGTTTGTGTGGCTCAATTCTGTTTTGTTCCTTTTTGAATGTCTAAATGCAAATATCTAAATGCAAAATCTAAATGCAAAGATCTAATATGAGATCAGATGCTTTGGAAAAAATGAAATTTTTAATATGTATTACAAAGGTGTCCATATTAAAACCTTTTACAAGTCACTGATTAATTCTACATTGTCAATGATGGAAATCTGTATTAAAGTTCATTTGGCCAAAATAAAAATTTTAGAATTACAGAATCTTTAGCCTGTTTTCTCTGAGAGAATTAGAAATAAACATATGACAAAGTTACTGTCCTTAAGGACTTCAATGAAAAAATTAATTAAATCCGTTATTAGATCATATGTAATAATCTACACTCTAAATTAAATATAACTAAGTGTCAAAAACTGTGGATGACATAAACAAGTGCTATGGCTGGTCAGCAAAGGGTAAGATTAATGGTGATTAGATATTGCTGGGAAAATTTCATGGAAGAAAAGATTCTTGAGGTGAAAAGAGCACTAAACAAGAATCTGGAGGCGTGGATTTGACTTTCAGTGTTAGTAATAACTTCTTGACCCTGGGTAAATGCTTGACCTAGAAATATTTTTTGTTGTTGTTGCTATTTTTTAGGTATAAAATTAAAGGACTGCATTGGATAATATTTCAGGTTTCTTTTATATCTAACAATCTGTAATTCTCTTATTTGAGTGGGGAGAGAAGCTGAGAAGGCATTTTGAGGGAAAAAACATGAGCACATATTAAGGTGGAAGTAAGCCCGACACTAGTGAATGGCACAAGTAAAATGGTGTGGTTGAAGTAAAAAGGGCATTCTAAGGACTAGTGGAAGGTAGGTAGAAAGGCTGGGTTCGAATCCCAGCTTGTGTGACTGCATGGAAGTTATTTAAACTCTATGTTCTCATTTTCTCACCTGCAAAACAAGGATCGTGTCAGGTATCATCTGTTGATGCTGAAGCTCATGCCACCCTTCCTTATTATTTCTCCATTGGAAACCTGAGTTCTACATCTCCTGGACCTTCCTGCCGGTGGGGTTCTCAATAGGCTCTGCCAGAATTGTTCTGTTCGTGTGTCATTGGAAAGTGAAGAGAAAGGGATTGAACTATTGCATTTGATTCTATAACTTAGTTTGTGCACAGAGATTGCCAATCTAAAAAGTAAAAGAATGAACACTGTACTATAGAATAAACATTAAAATTGTTAAAATAAAAACAAAAACAGAGAAAGGGGAATCATTTAGCTTCAGGCCCCTGCGACGGAGAGGGCAGATACGGCAGTGGCAGCTGCGGGCGACTGTGGGCTCCAGCGGGACTGCTGAGTCCAGCAGCAGCAGGCTGGTCAGTGCCTAGATTCCTGCTGAGTGGCAGCAAGAGCCCTTATCCTCAAAGGCAAGTGCATGCTGGCCCATTCTGTGTAATACCCCGTTCCGTTTTTCTCTTCCAATTCTAGGGAAGCAACCTCCTGCAGGAATTGATATACAGATACCACCATCTTATTCCTTTAGTTCTTCTAACACTTTTGTAACCAAGACTTTGTATTAAATATTCCTTTTGAAGTACCTACAATGGTTTCAAATTTCTTGGCTGGAAAATGACTGATTCAGGGAATATTTGCTACCTACTCTATAGGATTGTTAGGAGTAAATTAATTAATACATGTGAAGCACCTAAAACAGTGCTAGCCCATATGCACTCAATAAGGTTGGCCACTATGTCAAAAAACTAATGTGAATTCCAGTTGCCTGTTAGATCAAAACCATTCTCTCATCTTGGAAAAGTAGCAAATAATTTACAGTGTTACATCACATCTTTTTTGTCAAATTAAATCCTAACTTGTGGCCATCAAGGATGTAGATTAGTATATTCTTAGAGTATAATGGCCCAATTATTCACATAGTTACAGTAAAACCAAGTAGGAACACAAATTAAAAAAATAAAGGTGCCCAGAGACTAAAATAACACAGTTGAAAAGCAAACAAGACAAAACAAAAACAGTTGATCTTATCATCATAATAAATATCAGATATATCTATGCCTGGATCTTGAAAGAAATCAGCCAAGTTTAGCATGATAAATCAGTCAAATCTGAGTGGTTTAAAGAAAATCTAACAAACTTTCCTTCTTCTGCTGATTTACTGTTTTTCCACTTTCTATTATGAAATATAGCTCGGACTGCCAGGGAAGGGAAGCTAAAGGGGAAGTAAACGGAGCGTAGGCACTTGTTTCATTAACACCCTTTGTGACTTTAGTTCTGTGAACCTGAAAGTGGACAAGGGGACAAGCTGAGTACTGTTCTACATGCTTGTATGCATTCTGCCACTAATCCTCACATGAGATAAGTACTGTTACTATCATGCCCACTTTACAGGTGAAGAAACTAATACAGTACTCAGTAATCAGTTTGTGTCCAACTAATCTAATGAGAATTCATGGGAATGTTTTCTGGAAGTGGGGGGCAGGATAGGGAACTATTGAGGGGTAGATGGCTCTTGTAAATGTAGGTCAAGATAAATTTTTGAGTACGTTTTGATGGATTTTTAGGTTGGCTATCGTATTTGTGCAATATTTAGAAAATGTATTCTCCATTTCTTTTCTCCTTTGCCCTTTCTTCTCCATTTCATTTCCACTAGAATGCAGGCAAAAGAAACAGATGATACATAAACATTTCCATAGTAGATAAAATGCTCCTTCTAAATCTCTTCATATCATACTACACTGGGCAGATTTGTTAGTCGTTAGGGAGAAAAGGTTTTGGAATGGCAGTTATGTTTTAGTTATCATGTTCTCTGTTGTGTATCTTCTGAAATGCTAAATTATCTGTATACCAATGTTTATATTTATCTAAACAAACATAGTAATTCTTATTTCAGATGTTAGTATTAATAGTAATAACTTACACAATGAAGGTTTATTTACCAGGCACTATGCTGAACATTGGCTGTAAATTATTGAACTCTCTCAGCACTTCAATGATGAGATAGGTACCTCATTGTCAAAAAGGGCACTGAGATGCAAAGAGGCTAATGACTTGCCCAAATTCACACCACTATGCAAATGACAGAACCACAACCAGACAGTTGGCCTCCAGGGCCTGTGTTTTTAGTCACTATGCTTCCCTGAATGCTAATACAGTCGATTCTCTCATTATTCTAGGTAGTTATATTCTATAAAGCCTTTAGGAACACTGAATTAGCCAATATGGAATTATTGCTCCCAGGGGAAATATAGGGTTAGGTTCCTGCCAGCCTCTGGTTGTAACATTTTCCTCAAAGGATCAGTGTATAACTTTGTTTTATGTGTGTTTCTGCATAAAGCAGCCTTATTTGATGTATGTTGCTAATTTGTTAACATTGAACTTTCTAACAACAGCACTGTAACATGCCTGAATGAAGTTTATCTAATACAGGTATTTTCTCTCTGGGGCATATCAAAGCCTTCTTATGCTTAGGAATACTGGATAGCATGTCAGCACTATACTTGAGGACCATTTTAAATGATGAAATCACCAACAAAAAACCCCCAAATGAGCCAGGTGTTGTGGCCCGTGCTAGTAGTCTTAGCTACTCCAGAGGCTGAGGTGGGAGGACTGTTTGAGCCCAAGAGTGGGAGGCCAGCCTGGGCAAACCAAGAGACCATCTCTGAAAAAAATATGTGAAACGTGGACACTAAATTGTCTGCACATAGGACATCGTTCATAGTATGAGAGCTTAAACCACAAAGTCGAGTGTCATCTTGTTTGACCACAGCTGGGTTCCTGTGAAAAGCATGGTGCTACATAGACTGCTAAAAGGATACTTGTTTATAGTATGGGAACTGAAACAAGAAAGCAGGGTGTCACCTTGTTTGACTTCAGCTACGTTACTGTATGTCCAGTGACTCAAGTTTTTTGCCACTCCTGGCATGTCTGAGAATGACCACAAAAGCCTACAAATATTGGCTTTGGGGTTACAGATAAATTTAGCAAGTAGGTGAATTTGCAAATATGGAATCCATGAATAACAAGGATCTATGTAATTGCTATAACTCATATATTCTGTCCATTTTATAGATGTTGAGGGGAGAAGAAACAAATTATTGATGCAGAATTGCATATTGGTCAAGGACCTGGATTTGGAGACAATTAGATCTATGTCTGCCACTTCTGTGGACAAATTACTTAATCACACTGTATTAGCTTCTTCACCTGTAAAGTGAGCATGATAGTAACAGTACTTATCTCATGTCAGGATTAGTGATATAATGCATACAAGCATGTAGAACAGTACTCAGTACTTAATAAATGTTAGTCATTACTGTAATTCAACCATAGGCACAAAAATACTGACAATACATGCAGACATTTAAATATAAGTTATAGTCAGCTATTTCTTTGGTATTAGGAATTTAGGGTTTTCCTTTCCTGACTTTTAAATATTGGATTAGGAAGTCACTGACCTTCCTGTAGCTCAGCATATTTTTTATAAAAATGGGAATAATGCTACCTACTAGGCAATATTTTTGTGAGAAATAAATGAGATGGCATATGTGAAAGTTTTTTTTTTTTTTTTTTTTTTTTTTTGAGACTGAGTCTCGCTTTGTTGCCTGGGCTAGAGTGAGTGCCATGGCATCAGCCTAGCTCACAGCAACCTCAAACTCCTGGACTTAAGCGATCCTACTGCCTCAGCCTCCCGAGTAGCTGGGACTACAGGCATGCGCCACCATGCCCAGCTCATTTTTTGTATATATATATATATATATTTTAGTTGTCCATATAGTTTCTTTCTATTTTTAGTAGAGACGGAGTCTCACTCTTGCTCAGGCTGGTCTCGAACTCCTGATCTCGAGCGATCCACCCGCCTCGGCCTCCCAGAGTGCTAGGATTACAGGCGTGAGCCACCGCGCCCGGCCTGTGAAAGTATTTTGTAATCTTAAAGACACTATATATATATTAGGTAATATAATCACCATTATTATTATACGGGGTGTTTATTATTGCAATCAATACCTGATAACTTAGTTCCTTCACCATATCCCTTTTTAAATTTTACTGTGTTGTAGCATACATTTGGAAGAGTGCACATAATGAATATGTATACGCTGAATAATAATTAAATTACCACCCATGAGCTTATTATCCCTCAGCTTCAGAAGTAGAATGCTATCAGCATACCTCAAGCACCCTCTGGGCTCACCCTGGTCTCCGTCCTGTACCCCCTACTCCTAAGTAATCACAACTGGGAATTTTGTGTTTATTATTGTCTTACTTTTTTTGAGACAGAGTCTCGCTCTGTCACCTGGGCTAGAGTGTAGTGGTGTCATCATAGCTCACTGCAACCTCAAAATCCTGGGCTCAATTGATCCTCCTGCCTCAGCCTCCCAAGTAGCTGTGACTACAGTTCCCTGTCACCATGCCAAGCTAATTTTTTTATTTTTTCTAGAGACAGGGTCTTGCTATGTTGCTCAGTCTGGTCTTGAACTAGTAGGTTCAAATGATACTCCCACCTCAACCTCCCATGCCCGGACTTTCTTACGTTTTTAAAGTGGCTTTACTACCTAAGTGTGTTTCCCAAACTACACGATTTTAGATTTGACCATTTCAGAACATTGTACAAATGGGATGACTTTGTTTTATCTTTTCACTTGTCGCCCCCTCCCCTCGCTCAACATTGTGTTTTTGTCATCTCTCCATATCGATGCATATATCAAGTAGTTCATTTATATTCATTATTCATACTATTCCATTATATGGATATACCATGACTTATTTGTTCTAATGAGGGACATTTATTTCCACTGTCTTGCTATTATAAATGATGAAGAACACTGGAGTGAAATTCTTGCACATTTTCCCTAGTGTATATTTGCAGGAGTTGCTCTACCTAAGTGGGGAACTCTTGGGTGATAACTTATGAACATGTTCAATTTTATTAGAAACTCCCAAAGTCCCACCAGTTCTCATTGCCCCACATCCTTGCCAGCACTGGGCATTGACAGATTTTTAAACATTTTGACCATTTAGGGTGTGAGAAATGTCCTGTAAGACTCTTCACTGAATAAGAACATTACTCTGGAAATCAAGTATTTCCTTAGGAAAGCATCTACAGCTTAGTAACTATAGCGGGGAGTAGAAATCCCTTCTGCTGGATTTGGGTTTGATGGTGTTGGAGGGGATGGAAAAGTTGGGGGGAAAAGCAGGTATCTTTAGTTCTAGCGCCTAATCCTTCTCCTAATTGCATGCAGCACCTGCCACATGCCTCACATCCTTGTCATGGATTAGAGATTCTCAAAGGGTGAGTCATTGCTGTAAACCTCCCTGGGGCCAAATCATTATTCACGTCTGTAGCTGTTAGAACTTGGACACAGGAGGAAAAGGATATTTCCCTTAAGTCATCAGGAAACAGAATCCTAACTTAAGAGTTCTCACTTGGAACTTCAAGTGTCTCCAATGAGACACATCCTTTGCTTTTCAGAGTTGTAGGACCTGGTAGGGTTTCTCCACAAGTGCTAAAGTAGCTGTGATCCTACATACTATAGTTCAAGGACTGTCTTTTTTTCTCTCTAGGTCTCTAGGTCATTCTCATTCAAACCACAAATATTGATTGAACACCTACCATGTGCCAGGCACTGTTCTAGGTGTTGGGGAAACAGCAGTAAATAAATCGGAAAAAGTTAGAATTCATTACCCCTCAGATTTAGAGATTGTCAAATTTACAAGTAGAGCCAGTTTAACTTGACACAGCAGCTACACCACAATATTGCAGAGCAAGGAGTAGGGATACTAGATTTAGGTTAATGGCTGACTTTATTTACTGTTTAATTAAAACGTTATGAAATCATGGTAAGACCAGTATAGTGTTTCTAACTTTCACAAATGTTCATTTTTTGAATTACAAAACTAATGAATGATCATTCTAAGAACCAAATGCAGACATGTGTAAATAAAGAAGATAAAATTCTTTCTCTACTTCCCTCTCCCTAAGTCCATTTCCCAGGTGGTAACTGTTATGAAACACTACAAGTGTATCCTTTTCACGATTTTTCTATGTACATGTAAGTACTATATATGTGTTGTGCGCTTTTTAACATAGCACATGCTCATTTTAAACAATACATATAAGTGTGCAACTCACTTATATCATTCAGTAATTTATAAGGGCATTTATTCATCATTTATTTTTTTATTTTTACCCCTTGGACTTCCACTGTCCATTTTATTATTATCAAGATTTAAAAATAGAAAAAAATTATGTAAAATAATGTAATTAGCATTAGCTTTTTCAAGTCATAACTAATGAGCTTATCAAGGAATCAATATTTTTCTATATTTACTTCAAGTATTTTTTTTTTTTTTTTTTTTTGAGACAGAGTCTCACTCTGTTGCCCGGGCTAGAGTGCCGTGGTGTTGGCCTAATTCACAGCAACCTCAAACTCCTGGGCTCAAGCAATCCTCCTGCCTCAGCCTCCCAAGTAGCTGGGACTACAGGCATGTGCCACCATGCCCAGCTAATTTTATATATATATATTTTTAGTTGTCTGGCTAATTCTTTCTATTTTTTTTAGTAGAGACAGAGTTTGCTCTTGCTCAGGCTGGTCTCGAACTCCTGAGCTCAAACGATCCTCCCACCTCTGCCTCCTAGAGTGCTAGGATTACAGGCGTGAGCCACCATGCCCGGCCTACTTCAGGTATTTTTTACAGATATAAAACATTAAAATAGAGTAGAAACTCCTGACACATTCCTTTCCCAAGCCTTTTATCTCCCTCCTTCCCTAAAAGTAACCACTTTTATCTGCTTCATGCTTTTATACTTTTATTACATATGTATGCCTTCATTAGAAATATGTAGTTTTATTTTCATGTTCAAAATTTTATATGAATGGCTCTTGAGTTTTGAGTTTACTATCATTATAAAGAGCAATGAAAGGTAGGATACAAAATGAAAAAAAATTTCTCTACCTTTTTTCTTTCCATTTCACAGAAGTATTGGCCCCTACTAAGTGGTGTGGCTAAAGTTCCACAGTTATTTTATAACTGTTAAAGCCTAAATATTTTGTATTCATTGTTTTATATAATGACCTAATATTATACTTTTTCTTTTGTATCTTATTAATTTAACTTTTCATATCAGCACAGACAGATCAAGCTAAATTTTTAACAGGCAAATAGTACTTCATTGATAGATAGACCATAATTTATTTTATCAATTCCAGATTGTGGACATTTAGATTATTTTCATTTTTCAGTATAAAAATACTGGAATAAATGTTCCATATATCTTTGTATACTTGTGAAAATATCTTTATGGTAAAAAAGATAGATGTGTCTGAAAGACTACACATGTACTATTTTTGAACCAGTATCTTCTTGTATTAGATAGTGTGGTATGGTGAAAAGAGTGTTAGTTTGTAAATCATGAGATATGAGGTTCTGATCCTGACTGCATCACCAACTGTCTTTGGACAAATGGCTTAATATATCTAGGATTCAAGTCTCTTATGTGTAAAATACGAGATTTGAACTTCAAGGTCACTAAGGTCCATTCTAGCTAAAAATATAATTCAAATTATAATTCAAATCTCATTACACTTTTTATTATCACTGCTTGTGTAACAACTTCAGGATCTGGGAAAATCATACTTTAATACTATCAAATGGTATTAAATGGAATATTAATGCCATTGACAACAGTATCCTGAACAAAGATAAGTCAGAATCTTAAAACCTGTGATAAATAACTTTTTGTGTGTGAATAAAGAAGAAAGAGCTGGGAAATATGTTACTGGGGGGATAAGTCAGGAAAACCATGATTTATTTTCATGTTTAAATAATGTCTGCAAGATTTGAGATGGGGAAGACCTCTATCATTTCCAACAAAAGTGCTTTTGTTAAGGTGGTTAAATTATATATACTTAGAAAGTCACACATACGAGAAAATTAGCTTGATTTTTAGCACCATCTAGTCTCCAGCCCAGAACCTCTGAATTGTGTAGCTACTGCCCCCCAGTGGTGGGCAGAGGTGGATTCGGCCAAGACATTTTTAATTATCTTGATTGGGAAAGAACAAATGATTCCTGTCACGGTGGGCTGAAATGATCATTCATTTAACAAACAAATATACAGAATTCTTACAATATTCTGGAAACTGTGCTAAATGCTGGGAAAATACAAATATGTTTCTTGCTCTTAGAAAACATATGGGCCAATAAGCAGTTGAATGCAGTGTGATAAGAACTAAAACAGGTATAAAAAATGCTGTGGGAACATAGAGGACACAGTTACTAGTCTTGTTTACAGAAGTTGAGGAAAACTTCTCAAATAAATTGTTATTTATTATAAATTAAATCTAAAGGCATCTCATCAAGAAGTGAATGGGAAGGGCACTTCAGACTGTGCAAATATGTTCAGCGTGAATAAAAATGCTATACTTGGAAAATTATGGCAACATGATCTGTTAAGCTAGAGAGGACATTGTGGGTGAGAGTGAGGAAGATGATGTACTTTTTTCTGCTTCTAGTGAGATGATCATGTGTTTTTTCTTTATTCTGTTAATATGGTGTATTACATTTATTGATCTTTGAATATTAAACTAACCTTAAATTCTTGGGGTAAACCGCAATTAGTTATGGCATGTTATATCCTTTTCACAGATTGTTGGATTTGATTTGTTGGGATTTTATTAAGAATATTTGGCTGGGCATGGTGGCTCACGCCTGTAATCCTAGCACTCTGGGAGGCCGAGGCGGGTGGATCGCTCAAGGTCAGGAGTTCGAGACCAGCCTGAGAAAGAGCGAGACCCCCGTCTCTACTAAAAATAGAAAGAAATTATCTGGCCAACTAAAATATATATATAGAAAAAATTAGCCGGGCATGGTGGTGCATGCCTGTAGTCCCAGCTACTCGGTAGGCTGAGGCAGTAGGATCGTTTAAGCCCAGGAGTTTGAGGTTGCTGTGAGCTAAGCTGACGCCACGGCACTCACTCTAGCCCGGGCAACAAAGGGAGACTCTGTCTCAAAAAAAAAAAAAAAAGAATATTTGCTCATGAAGGATATTGGCATATAGTTTTATTTTAACATCTTTGTCTAGTTTTGGTATCAAGGTAATGATTGTATCATAAAAATTAGTTGTGAAGTGTTGTTTCTCTTATGTTTTCTTAGAGTGTTTGTATAGAATTTATATTATTTTTTCCTAAAATGTTTCATCTCTAGTGAAGCTATGTGGGCCTAGAGTTTTCTTTGTGGGAAGGTTTTCAGTTATGAATCCAATTTCTTTAATAGATATGAACTATTCAGATTTTCTCTTTTTGAATTATTTTTGGTAAATTGTGTCTATCAATGGTCATTTAATTTAAGTTGCTGAATTTGTTGGTATAAAGTTGTTTATAATATAGAGATGGGGACTTTTACTTTTCATTTTATACCCTTCTATACTCTTTGAATTTTTTTTTTCTTCAAAGTACATGTAGGGTCCTGAAATAGGGGAATTTGGGGAAATGGACAAATTAATAAGTTAAATGATTAGACTTAAATTGAACTTTTGCAATATACAACAAATATGATTGGATGCCTATTATGTGAATGGTGTTGTGCTGAGTGTTGGGATCATAAAGATGAAAAAGCAAAGTTCCTGCTTTTATGGAACTTGTGCTTTAGTGGGAGATATTTGAAGTGTAGTAACATATAAGGTACAACAAAAAGATTGATATAACAAAAGGAAGTGGAAACATTAAAGAAAATCTTCTAAAATATCTGGGAAAGTCACAGAGGAGGTATTATTTGGGCTGATATGTGAAAGTATCAGTTTGCCAAATTGACAGGCTAGGGAGAGTGTTTTGGCCAGAAGGTTTAATGCATGCAAAGGTATGAAGAGTATGTAGAGCATGAACAATTCAGGGAACCAGAAGTAGTGCAGGATTACTGAAATTTTAAGTGAAAGGTTAGAAGTCATAGAGATAAAGCTGGACAAGGCCAGGGCTTTATCTCTATGACAAGCCTGGGCTAGATAATGAAGGGAGTTATTTACCTTGCAACAGTTGCATTTTATCTTACTAGCACTGGAAGATTATTGAAGAATTTTGAGCAAGGGGAGTAATTTGATGCAGATTTTTATACACGATACATTGGATGAAGACAAGAATAGAGGTAGGGTGAACTGGCAAGGAGATCAAGTCCAGGAGAGAGCGGATAAGGGCCTGAATTAGGGTAATGAGAACAGAATGGAAGGAACAAAAACAAGATATATAAAATAAATTGATTAAATAAATTGATAAATAAAATGATTCTACTAGGTTTGCTTATTTGAAGGTCACTGGTGACTTTAATGACAATAGTTTTCTCTATTATGGAGTCGTAGGGGCAGAAGATAAGAGGGTAGTGAGTTAAGAATTAAGAAGATGGGCCGGGCGCAGTGGCTCATGCCTGTAATCCTAGCACTCTGGGAGGCCAAGGCGGGTGGATCGCTCGAGGTCAGGAGTTCAAGACCAGCCTGAGAAAGAGTGAGACCCCGTCTCTACTAAAAATAGAAAGAAATTATATGGACAACTAAAATATATATATACAAAAAATTAGCCGGGCATGGTGGCACATGCCTGTAGTCCCAGCTACTCGGGAGGCTGAGGCAGTAGGATCGCTTAAGCCCAGGAGTTTGAGGTTGCTGTGAGCTAGACTGACGCCACGGCACTCACTCTAGCCCGGGCAACAGAGTGAGACTCTGTCTGAAAAAAAAAAAAGGAATTAAGAAGATGAACAAGTTCAAATAAGTATGGACTTAATACGTAATTGGCTGTGAAAGGTGGAGAACTTTAAATCTGTATTGAGAAGAGATAGAGAAGCAAGAGAACTTTAAATTTGTACTAAGCGATGGTAAGGCAAGGGAAATTTAAATGCATATGAAGAAAAGAGATGGTTAAATTTTTTTTTTTTTTTTTTTTTTTTATGAGGGAAAGGACTTGAATATTCTTACATGCTGAGGGAAGGGGGTGAATGGAAAATGATGGGAGTTTTAAGATACAGGAAACCCAGACTCCACTACTATACAATATATACATGTAACATAATTCAATTTGTACCCCCTAAATCTATTAAAATAAAAAAAATTAGACCAAGCACAATGACTCTCACCTGTAATCCTAGCACTTTGGGAGGCTGAGGTGAGAGGATCACTTGAAGCCAGGAGTTTGAGACCAGCCTTAGCAACATAGTGAGACCCTATCTCTACAAAAAAAAAAAAAAAAGGAAAAAAAGAAAAATAAATAAATAAAAGTTAGCCAGATGTGCCGGTATGTGCCTATATTCCTGGCTACTCCAGAGGCTGAGGCAAGAGGATTGCTTAGCCTACGATTTTGAGGTTGCAGTGAGCTATGATGACACCACTGCACCCTAGCCTGGGCAACAAAGTGAGACCCCGTCTGAGAAAAAAAAAAGTCATACTTCAGCTTAAAAAAAAAAGATACAAGAAAGAAAGAAAATAACCGATAGAGTCAGGCCCCTGAGGAGGTTGGGGAGTAAAGAATCCAGGGCATACACAAGTGGATAGGAGAAAGAATAGGTAAAGATGCAGATAGGACTAATAGCAGCCGGATGGCATTAAGAGAGTTCACACAAATTTTATTTTCTTAGGCATGTAGTAAGATAATTTATCTGTCAAGAGAGAAGAAGAGAAGGCTTATAATTGAAGGCTTGCAAAGAACAGCACTATTTGGAACAACCCTTGAAGGGAATGAGAATAAAAACTATCAATGGCAAATCTGGGTGTTAAGGGAAAAACTGAGACTCAAAACCATAAGCTTTTAGGGACATCAATCTTTATACCTGTGTGATTTGCTGTTGGGGAATAATGGAGGTGGATGGTTGTAATATACATAACTGGAGTCTTTTGGGTTGGCTGTGATGGAAAGACAGAGAAAAGGAAGCTTAAGGATGGGGGCAAGAGAACAGCTCAAACAGGTAGAAGGTAGGAATGAAGAGAAAGTTAAGGTGTGCAGAACATGATGAATAACTATATGTAATGGGACTACAGTGGTGAGAAAAGTTAGGATAAGCACTTGTGATGAGATAGATATTAGAGTCCAAGATTTCAGACATGGAGCCATTTTGGGTGATTAAAAAATCCTATGAGAGGCAAGGAGGTGAGGAGGAATAGAGGTTAAGAGGATTAGATTTAGGTCAGGGGATTATATGACTAGGAAGAGTTAACTACATGGACTTTGAAGACTGTAAGAGGATGGCAAGATTTGGGTGGAGAGGAAGAGTGTGCACCAGCAAGAAGGCGAACCAGAAGCCAGAATCCTCAATAAATGATTGTCAGCAATATTGACAGAAGGGGGACAGGGGGGAAGTACAATGTGGAGTGGTCACATGACCTAAGCTTCAGATGAGATCATAGGGTAAGAAATAGGGAACAAGTCATAGACCACTTTTCTGTCTTTATTTCTCTTTTTTACATGTATTCAGTGAAGATATTAGCTACATATATTTTCATTATAAAATCTTAAACAACAGAGAAGTATACAGAGCAGAAAAGTTTCTTTCCCTTTGAGACCCTTTCAATGCTTTACATGTACACATATACAATTTTTGTGTGTTTTGACACAAATTGATAATGCTATATGTTTTTTGCAGTTGGCAGGTTTTTTTAATCTTGTATTTCTTTCAATGGTCTTAATATCTGTATGTCTGTGTGTACACATATATACATATAGAATCTACCTCTAAATAGTGCAAAGCATCCCATAGAAATAGATATGCCATTAACCATTTCCTATTGATAGACATGCATGTTGTTTCCATTTTTTCACGGTTACACACAATACTGTAATAAACATTATTGTACATACTTTGTGCATATAAGGATTTCTCTAAAATTCTTTTTCTTTTTTTTTTTTTTTTTTTTGAGACAGAGTCTCACTCTGTTGCCCAGGCTAGAGTGAGTGCCGTGGCATCAGCCTAGCTCACAGCAACCTCAAACTCCTGAGCTCAAGCGATCCTCCTGTCTCAGCCTCCCAAGTAGCTGGGACTACAGGCATGCGCCACCATGCCCGGCTAATTTTTTCTATATATATTTTTAGCTGTCCATATAATTCTTTCTATTTTTAGTAGAGGTGGGGTCTCGCTCTTGCTCAGGCTGGTCTCGAACTCCTGAGCTCAAACGATCCGCCCACCTCGGCCTCCCAGAGTGCTAGGATTACAGGCGTGAGCCACCACGCCCGGCCTTAAAATTCTTATTAATGTAATTGCTAAATTAAAGGTTGTCTACAATTAATATTTTGATCATTTCTGCTAAATTTCCCTTCAAAAATGCTGTACCAATTTACATTTCTGCCAATAGTGTATGAAAGCAGTCCATTCCCCACACCCTTGCTAGGGATAGATATCATCATTCTTACTGAATTTTAAGACATCATTTTCTTAGGTAGAATAGACAAAGAAGAGGCAAATTTTCAACCAGTCAACATGACGAAGTGATGAAGACTGCTGCTGTTGTAGTCAGACAGACTTGAGTTCGTATCTCGGTTTTGCCACTTGCTATTGTTTCTGAGCAAATAGTTTTTAAGTTTAGTGTTGTGGTAAATTTACATTTGGAGTACAGAAAGAACATATTTATAGAGAGAGTTTCATAAAATTGTATCATTATAATAGAACTGGAAGCAAATAGCGGCTATTAGTTCACTATGCTTCCCAAATTTGTCAGGAATTAGGTTGATCCTATTTAGTTTATTTAACAGGGTCAGATTTTCCAAAAAGATAATCAGAATACAAGATAAAAGTGTGGCAAAATATTTCAACAGGTGCCGTCCTGGAAAATCGGCCATTAGGCAATAAATCAGGCTAGGAATTTTTAACGTTTAAGCTCTGGAGGGTTAAACTCCACCGTATCTATGACCAGCTCATACATTTCCCGTTGGTATCCAGTCTGGGATTACTGACAGGTGATACCCCTTCTCTGCCAGGAAACTACAGTTAAGAAGTGACTCTTGGAAGACAATCCGCCAGGTTTCAAGATGATCCTCGTCCTCCTAGAGCACTGCAGGCACCTGCCGAGAGCAAGATGGCGCTTCCCCTCAGAGCACCTCTTTGGAATAGAGATTTCCATAAAGTGAATCACGCACTGGGAGGCATCTTTGCCATTACCCAAGATGGTGAGCCGTGCAGCCTCATCCTTTCCAGGTTTCAATATGGCTCCCCTAATTGCGTCACCAGAGAGGTTAATCTCGGGAACTAAACTGAACTCACGCGGAAGTGTCGAAAGCGGAAGTTGTCACGCACTGTAAGTCCCCGCCCCCACGTCTCGCCCCCGGTTCTACGCCTCGCCCCTGGCGGCGCGGACAGCGGAGCCAAGATGGCGGCCGAGTTGGAGTACGAGTCTGTGCTGTGTGTAAAGCCGGACGTCAGCGTCTACCGGATTCCGCCCCGGGCCTCCAACCGCGGTTACAGGTACTAACTCTGAGGCACTGCCGCACACGCGTACCTAGTCGGGGATGACAGTTTCCTCCTCAGCACGCTGCCGGTCCCTGCCATTGCTACCTCGGGGTTGTCACCTTGCTAGCCTCTCCACCTGGGTTGTCATCGCCCTGTCCTCCTGCTCCACCTTCACTCTGGACTGTCATAATCTGTGTTTCCGCCGTTTTTTTTTTCTTTTTCTAATTACCATCCTGCGTCATGCCACTCCTCCTCCCCCGTACCCCTCCAGGACACCCATCTGCTCCCCATCACCCACATCCAGTCGTGCCTGCTTCATCGCCGGTCACCTTCCGTTTTCTCTTCATGCGCCCTTCAGCCAGTCATCCTCCTAGCCATGCTTATCCTCTCTCTCTCTGTCTCTTTCACACACACACGCTTCCAATACCCGTGCACACTTGTGGATAATCATTGTATCACTCTCTGGATGATCTGATTTATCTTTTGTACTGTTGTCAGTTTCGCCACCAAATATCACCATTTGGTTTCTCGATCAGCTCTTTTGTCAGTGAGATTACAATTATAAATTTTCCAGTGGTTGTTCATCCCGTTTCTTTTCATTATATTTTCTTGATGATTAATGTAGTATTTTCTGCCTGCCTTTCCTACTTCCTCTCTTAACCTCTGCTAAAGCTTTTTCCTCCAAAATTAAAGCATTTTTTTTTTCCTGTAGAGTTTAACTAACCATCTTATAATCCAATGACTGTGAGGGTCTGAGGATATCGTAGGACATTATGTAGCTGAAAGAGAGTTACATGCTAAAAAACGAGTATGAGCCCTAGCCACTTAACAGCTGTATAATTTAGGGACAAATCTCTTAATCTCTCTAAGCCTGAGTTTTCTCATGTGTAAAGCAGAAAAAAAAAAGTTAATGAAAATAACACCTGCTTTTCTGATATGTACCTCACAAGGGTTTTTTGGAGGATAAAATGAAGTCATATAAGGGATATGAAAGAATATAAGAAATACTATAAAGCAGTTATAAGATACTATTCTTATTCTTCTCTCTCACATCACCATCATGATTTTTCATCTGGCATTTGTCATCCTTCCTTTGTGTCCGTTATTTTGCCTCTTTACCAGAGGTTCATTCATCATGAGTCAATATCTCTGTGCCTGCCAGTCTGTGCTCTGGACCCTGTGGGTTGTATCTTTTTGGCAAAGAGGTAGTTTTACTTTCAAGAAGCTTTCAGTTAGACCCCAAATTGGGCATGCATAGGAATCAACATGCTTTTTTTTTTTTTTTTTTTGAGACAGAGTCTCACTTTGTTGCCCAGGCTAGAGTGAGTGCCATGGCGTCAGCCTAGCTCACAGCAACCTCAAACTCCTGGGCTCAAGCGATCCTCCTGCCTCAGCCTCCCGAGTAGCTGGGACTACAGGCATGCACCACTATGCCCGGCTAATTTTTCTATATATATTTTTTTAGTTGTCCATATAATTTCTTTTCTATTTTTAGTAGAGACGGGGTCTTGCTCTTGCTCAGGCTGGTCTCGAACTCCTGACCTTGAGCGATCCACCCGCCTCGGCCTCCCAGAGTGCTAGGATTACAGGCGTGAGCCACCGCGCCCAGCCCAACATGCTTTTTGATGGTGGTCATAGGTTCCATATAACTCACCTTAGAAATCAACTTCCTTGGGAAGGTCCTGCCTGACCCTTCCATTCTGGCTTAGGTGTGTTCTCTGTGCTTCCATATCTCTGTCACAGGTACTCTTCATTCTGTATTGTAATGGATTGTTTAGTCTCCTCTTTCTCCTCACTAGACTGTGAACAACTTAAGGTCTTTCTTAACGTTGTGTTCCCAGAGTCTAGCACAGTGTCTGGCACATGGTGGGTGCCCTGTAAATATCAACTGAAAGAAGAAATTGGTATAATAGATTATACAGATGAACCTAATCACATAGGTGAGCATTGATTGAACTGTTCAATAAAGTCAAATAGCTCATGACTTCCAACTTCAGGAATTAAGACTTCCTAAAGGATATAGGATACACATTGAAGTGTAATCTTTTTCTTTTCCTTCAAGCTTTTAAAAACACCTTCCTTCTCTCACCCTTCATTTCCTGGTTTATTCACAGCCTTTTTCCTTGTATCAGTTAACTGCACTGAGCCATCAAAGCATCTTACTTTTCCTTTTATTCTTTTCCCATTATCCTTCTGTGTTTTCCATGCAATAGGCATATTTTAGCCCCCAAGAAGCATTTTATCATCAATCACTCTTTTAGTATAGTGAATGAAGAGAGCAGAACTAAGTTTGAATTGTGACTCTTCATTTATTTACTGTGTTACCTTTGACAAATAACTTAACTTTTGAACATTAGTTTCCTCATTTGTAAAAATGTATATAACAATAATTAGGTTGCAGGATCCTCTCAATTTTCACAAGAATGGGCATAATGCCTGGCACATAATAGATGCTTGATAGATGTTACTTTTCAATCTTTTTGTCTGCCTGATATTTCTTGTTTACCAGAACTCATTTTACATTATGAGTATGATTTATTCTTTAGGCTGCCATTAAAGGACAAACTGGGCTTTTTTTTTTTTTTTTTTTTGAGACAGAGTCTCCCTTTGTTGCCCGGGCTAGAGTGAGTGCCATGGCGTCAGCTTAGCTCACAGCAACCTCAAACTCCTGGGCTCAAGCGATCCTCCTGCCTCAGCCTCCCGAGTAGCTGGGACTACAGGCATGCGCCACTATGCCCGGCTAATTTTTCTATATATATATTTTTAGTTGTCCATATAATTTCTTTCTATTTTTTTAGTAGAGACGGGGTCTCGCTCTTGCTCAGGCTGGTCTCGAACTCCTGACCTTGAGTGATCCACCCGCCTCGGCCTTCCAGAGTGCTAGGATTACAGGCGTGAGCCACCGCGCCCGGCCAAACTGGGCTTTTTAGCAAGCAGGAGGACTGCTTCCAGTGACTAATAAGATCAAAGGGAATAACTGACTTTGATTCACCTTATGTAAGCTATCCCTTCCCAGACTTTCACTACCCAGAATTCTGGACTATGAAAGAGAAAATTTAGGTTGATGAGAAACTTATAAATGGATAGACAATGATTTTCCAACCTATAAAACTTTTTTTTATTCATCACTATCCTCTCCTAGCTTAATGAATATTAAATCCGATTAGTGTGTTTTAATGTAATGAAAAGAATACGAGACTTTGAAGTTTGGCATTAGTACTTACTGTGTTTTCTTTTTTGTCATTTAGAGAGAGAGAGATAGATATGTTAGGTTTTTCATGCCTATTTCACATGGCCACTGTAAGGATTTAATAAAAGGTACACATGGAATCTTCCTGTGAAACAATAGTGATTTGTATATAAGGTTTTATTAGTAAGGTAAATGAAAATTTGTGAGGCCAGTTTAGAGTATTGTCAGAAGACCAGCAAAACCAGACGTTCTTTAGGCTAGGTCTTGGAGTGGGAGAGGAACTAAGGCTCAAGGCTGAGTGAATTTGCTGCCAAGAATATCCATCCATTTACTGAGAATTTGTTAAATATTGGACAGTAGATACACAAGATAAATAAGACAAGGAATTGTCAAAAAAAAAAAAAAAACACGTCTAGTAGGCTTGTTCCTGATATTTTTAATAGCCCATTTACAGTTACGTTTAGCTCTTGGTGATGACTACAATAAGTAATGACTCATTTAAAAAAATGTAATATATGGGGACCTTTAGGGCACTCTAATTTGGATCAGATTCAGGTACTTGAGCGTTTTCGAGGGCAGGGCATCAGGAGGGAAGGGAATGAGAAGGATTTATCTCACAGATCCTGTTCAAAACCTGCACTAGTTTTAACTTTAACTTTCCTCTTTTCAGCCTTTTGCTTACCATATTGTTAAACTCATTCTTGTTCAGATATACCGTATTCTTGCTTTTTTAGCCTGCAGGTATGAGTCGTTAGGTTCCTAGGGAGTGAATTATTAATAACTTTTACTTTGCCCTCCCTTTTCCACATGCCTGGCAGAATAAATTGCAAATGCAATGTTTTGTAAAACTGGTCATAAATAATATCATAAATTTCATTCAAGTCATTTATAACACAGATTATAAATATTCAGTGTTTTCTAATGTTTTCATGAACATTTGTATCTCCAGCCCAGATGTCTTTCCTGAACTCTGGTCTCATATGCTCCACTGCTTGCTTTACATCTTCTCTTGAAAACCTATTAGATATCTCAAACTCAGCATATCCAAAACTGAACTCCTGATGTTTCTTCCCAGACATGGGAAGCTTCCACCTATAGCCTTCGTCATCTCAATTATTGACAACTCCTTTGCTCAGGCTAAAAACCATGGAGTCATTTTCGTCATCTTCGATTTCCCTTTTTTTGCTCTACCCCACATCTAATCCATGAGAAAATCCTGCTGCCTTTACCTTAAATATATCCAGAATCTAGCCACTTCTGCTACCATTATGACTTTCCTAGATTACTGCAGTTGTTTCTTGGCTAATCCCCCTGTTTCGGTCCTCGTGTCCCTACAGCTCCTCTGTATTCAGCAGACGTAGTGATCCTTTTAAAATATAAGGGAGATCATGTCTCCTGAAAACCTGTAATAGCTCTTTTTTCACTGAGAGTAAAAGCTGAAGTTCTTAAAATGGCCTACAAGGCCCTGCGTGATCTGGTCTTTTGTTACCTCTCCCACCTCTTACTCTATTCTAACTACAATGGCTTCTTTGCTGTTCTTCAAACATACTGGGCACTCCCCCCAACTCCCTTAGTATCTTTGCACTAGCTGTTCCTAGGCCTAGAATACTTTCCCCCCAGATATCTGCATGGGTGACTCTCTCATTTGCTTCACATTTTTGTTCACATTTCACCTGCTTAATGAGACCTACCCTAACCACCCTTTTGAATGCTGCAACCAATAGACTCTCCTACTGTCCCCTCAATCCTTATCTGCCTCTCCATTTTCTTTGTACCTTAGAACTTATCACCTTCTAAGATACTAATTATGTTATTTACTGTTTCTTTTTTATTGTCTATCTTCTGTTAGAATGTAAGCCTCACGAGGGCAGGAATCTTTGTTTTGTTTGCTGTTGTATCCCAAGCACCTACAACAGTGCCTGTGACTTCATAAGCATTGTAAATATTGGTTGAATTCTGTGAAAGATAAATATGTTTAGTGATTTGGGAAGGTTACTGTTTCCCAGGATATTTATTTAGTAGACTTTGGTGTTACCTGATTAGTAAAGCACTGTTATATAGAATGTCATCTACAGTAAGAAAATAGTATCATTATGAGACATTTTATTATTTATCGCTTTTATTTGTACTTTTACATGTTTCTTTTTTCTTTTCTTTTTTTTTTTTTTGAGACAGAGTCTCACTCTATTGCCTGGGCTAGAGTGCCGTGGCATCAGCCTAGCTCACAGCAACCTCAAACTCCTGGGCTCAGGCAATCCTTCTGCCTCAGCCTCCCGAGTAGCTGGGACTACAGGCATGCGCCACCGTGCCTGGCTAATTTTTTCTGTATATTTTCAGTTGTCCAGCTAATTTCTTTCTATTTTTTTAGTAGAGATGGGGTCTCACTCTTGCTCAGGCTGGTCTCGAACTCCTGAGCTCAAACGATCCGCCCGCCTCTGCCTCCCAAGTGCTAGGATTACAGGCGTGAGCCACCAAGCCCGGCCCTACATGTTTCTAATGATGCTTATTGGACTTCAAAATCAAGTAGTAACATTGTCTTTTACTTGCTTTGGACTATATGTAGCATGAGGCATCTATATAGAGGAGATCATGAGTTATTCTTATTGATTATTTAATAGGTAGAAAGAATAGGTGATCCAGGACAAGGAAATAAAAATATGACACAACATTCTGGGTAGTTTTAGTATGTTAAAGACATAGACCCAAGGCCTGAGGCTTCCTATTTTCCTATCCTAGGGCATCCGACTGGAAATTAGACCAGCCTGATTGGACTGGTCGCCTCCGAATCACTTCAAAAGGAAAGATTGCCTATATCAAACTTGAGGATAAAATTTCAGGTAATCTGTGCAGGTGACCCTCTGACATTAAGGATTTTGGTTTGGTGTGCATTTATAAGTACCTTAAAGTTGGGGACTGGAATGGAAATACTTGTTAATTGGAGTTCTGGATTTTTGCTTCCTCTGCTCAAGTCTTTTTCTTATCTGTCAGGGGAGCTCTTTGCTCAGGCACCAGTAGAACAATATCCTGGTATTGCTGTGGAGACAGTGACAGATTCGAGTCGCTACTTCGTAATCCGGATCCAGGATGGTACTGGTAAGGGATCTGGATTTTGAATGAGATGTGGTTAGGAAAATAGTCAATGCGCTTCAACAAAAGTGTGTCGCTATTGCATTTATTTTACTTCAGTTTACTAAATTTTCTTCCCCTTTCTCCAAAGTTACTATAGTTGCTAAAGGAGAAGTATTAATATGTTATTTGTCACACATATGAACACAAATTCAAGATGTGATAATTCATAGGTAGTCTTAAACAGATTAAAATGCATATTGTCAAGGGAGAAACTCCCAAACTCTGTAAAACAACTTAAAGAGGTTTATTCTGAGCCAAATATAGCTGGAGAGCCAAGCCCAAGAAGGCTTGAGCAAGTGGTCTCGCTGTGGTTGGGTTACAGTTTGATTTTATACATTTTAGGGAGACAGGGATTACATGTAAAATCATAAATCAGTACATGGAAGGCGTACATTGTTTTGGCCTGAAAAGGCAGGACATGGGGGAGGGGGTGGGCTTACAGGTTATAGGTGGGTTTAAAGATTTTTTGATTTGCAATTGGTTAACAAAATGAAGCTTTGTTTAAAAGTTTGGAATGAATGTTTTAAGGAAGTCTGTTAATCAGAGACAAGCCATGGGACATAACCAGACTCAAGTGATCTGTGAAGAAAATTGAGGACTTGCAGCTGTGGCTTAACTTTTGTCTAACATGGCCTTAGGCCTGTTAATGATTTTGTATCTTATTGTTACAAAGAGTAACTCCAAAAGAGACGGGGCATAACTAGGCGTGTCTGACCTCTCTTTTCCTCATGGCCGGCAACTCATATTTAAGGTTTTTCTGGGGTCTCCTTGGCCAAGAGGGGGCCGATTCAGTTGGCTGGAGGGCTTAAGATTTTTCAGTTTATAATATCTAACAACAGAAATAACTCATTTTGCCCATTTGTTTATGGTAGTTTTTGGTGGGACTATCTTGAATCATCTGTATCTAGGCCTACAATTTCTCAATCTTTTCTCCATAGTCTATAACAGAGGTTGGCAAACAGAGACAGATATTTTAGGTTTTGCAGATCAAATGATTTTTGTTGCAACTACTCAGTTTTACTTTTACAGTTTGAAGGCAGCCATAGATAATATGTCAACAAATTGATGTGTCTATGTTCCAATAAAACTTTATTTACAAAAACAAGCTATGGCAGGATTTGGCTCGTGGGTATGTAGTTTGCTGACTCCTAGTCTGTGAGAAAATGTTTCACATTCATAAACTTTATCTAGTTAGGGTAACTGTTATGTTTTCACTGGGCAGAATTTGCCGTAGGGGACACTTCCTATTCTGAATCTTCCTACCTTTTTTTCAGGGCGCAGTGCTTTCATCGGCATTGGCTTTGCAGATCGGGGAGATGCCTTTGACTTTAATGTCTCTTTGCAAGATCACTTCAAGTGAGTGAAGCTTGTCCTTAGTTACCAGGTTAAATGCTTATGGGAATGCTGCTTCTTAGTTGAATGGGCATTATCTCTTATGTTTTGGTTTATTTGGTAAACTATAAATAAATTTCCCCATTCACTTCTGTTTCCTTAGGTTATCTTTGTATCTATTCTGTGTTTCTTTTCCTTATAGCCTGGAATATGTTTTAGATCCCTCGTCCAGTGGTTTGAGATGATGCATTTGTTTATTCCTCTGGGGAATTTGCCCTCACTTTTAGGTGGTGGAGGGAAGTGTGCAGTAATAGCAGGGCTGTATGTGAGGTATGTGGGGAGTCGTGGGCAAATATTGTTACCTTATGTAGCTGAGATATTTTGTGTTTACTGCAACATTTCCTCAGCCCACCTGATTTTGGTGCAGCTGCAGTGGACAACACTGTGCATATCATCAGCTTCCTACCTCAAGGGCAACCACACCTCCACTTTTTGGCTTCAGGACTCTCTGAAGTTGTGGAAGGCCAGTCAGCACAGTAACCTGGAAGGTCTAAGGAACTCACACCTCCTCAGGGGCAGCCCTCAACCGTGGGGGATCAGAATTGGTGGCTAAATGCCTTCCTTTTGGAAGGGACAAGTCTGATATGCATTCTGTAAGGTTTCTCAGACAGTCCTTAGTGGGGTTGAGCCCCAGTTGTCCTCTTTCTTGGCTTTTCCTCCTTTCCTCCTCACTCTTCGTGGCCTCTTATTCTGCTTTCTGAAGTTCCGTTTTGCATAAAGTAAATACACCCAAATTTGTGTGTCAGACTCTGCTTTCAGGGAATTCCAAATTAAGATAATTTATTATGTTCCCAAAGGTGGGTAAAGCAGGAATCTGAGATTTCCAAAGAATCTCAAGAAATGGACACTCGTCCCAAGTTGGATCTGGGCTTCAAGGAAGGACAGACCATCAAGTTGAGTATTGGGGTAAGTATGGTTTTTCAGAAGTTTATTTTCCTGTGTTTCTGTAAACCTATGACACGTCTTTCTCTTTCTCTCTCTCTCCCTCTTTTTTCCTTTTGTAGAACATTACAACCAAGAAAGGAGGTGCTTCTAAGCCCAGGACTACAGGCGCTGGGGGCCTAAGCTTACTCCCACCCCCACCTGGAGGCAAAGTCACTATTCCCCCACCATCCTCCTCAGTTGCCATCAGCAATCATGTCACCCCACCACCTATTCCAAAATCTAACCATGGAGGTAGTGATGCAGGTAAACTAGTACTTCTAACTTTTGAGAAATTATATCTTATGTTTTAATTGGGTAACACTTGTTTGTTAAGGAGAGGGTTGAAGTTTTGCCATGAACTGGCTCTTGGTACTGACAAGGTGATCGTGGCAGCCCCTGGCAAGGAATGAAAGCTTTTCTAGTTAACTGAGAGTCATGGCATCTGGTATGTTCTTTGGCAGAAGCGTGTTGTTATTAAAAAGACTACTTCCTTTGTTCCTTGGTTTGATGCTAGTAGGCTTATAAATCAGATAGACCAAGATTTCTGTCATGGCTCTGCTACTTTATATTTGAATGCACTTGGTAAACATTACTTAAGTTTTTTGAGTCTCAGTTTGCTTATCTGCAAAATGGAGATGTAAAACTACCCCAGCATTGTGAGGGTTAAATATGTGACAGCACCTTCCTAGCACAGTACTTGGAACGTAGTAGCCATTCCGTAAGTGCTGTTTCTTAATCCTTTCCATTTCTTCACAAGGGCAGTTGAGAGAAAAGGAGACTATATCTCGGTTTGTGTATATACTTTTATTCTTTCTTACTATCTGATGGGAGAAAGGATAAATATAGTTGTCTCTTGTCATTTGAAAAATGAGAACATTAGAATTGAGAGAGGAATTTTCCCAAGATTAGAGAACCAGATGTTAGAATCTGGGAGTTTTAATTTAATGTATTGGATGGTGCAGATAAGTTGTTGAATTGATTACTCAGGGTAAGCATTCTCTTTCTGGAATTCTTGAGGTGAAAATGATACAGCTTACTTCTTTTTCTAAGTGTTGCCAGAAGACATTGGAGATGGTAACTAAGACTTTTTTTATATTTTTAAATTAAACTTTTTATTTTGAGATAATTGTAGATTCACATGCAGTTATAAGAAACAGTACCAAGAGATCCTGTGTATCCTTTACCCAGTTTCCCTCAATAGTAATATTTTGCAAAACTATGGTCAAATATCACAACCAGGAAATTTACATTTATATCATCATGCAGTCTTACTCTGATTTTCCCAGCTTTATGTGTTCTCATTTGTGTGTATGTGTGTGTATATGTGTATTTGTTCTATGCAGTTTTATCATGTGTAGGTTCATGGATCCACCATCATGGTCAGGCTGCAGAACAGTTACATCATTACAAGGATCCTTTGTGTCCGCTTTTATAACCATACCCCATTTCCCTCCCAGCCTTCTTTCCCTCATCCCTAACCCTTGGCAATCACTAATCTGTTCTTAATCTTTACAGTTTTGTCAGTTCAGGAATGTTCTATAAATGGAATCCTACAGTCTGTAACCTTTTGGGACTGGGTTTTTCCACTCAGTATAATTCCCTTGAGATTCATCCAAGTTGTGTATATCAATAGTCTGTTCCCTTTTTTAAAATTTCAAAATACTAAGGAGGTACAAATGTTTTTGTTATATGGATACCTTATATAATGCTTAAGTCAGGCCTTTTAGTGTGCTCATCACCAGAATAGTGTTCATGGTACCTCTTAGGTAAGTTTTTACCTCCCACCCTCCCCTTTCTTGTTTTCCAATGTCCTTTACATCTTTGTGTGCCTGTGTGTGCCCATTGTTTAGCTCCCAATTATTAGAGAGTACATGTGGTATTTGTTTTTCCATTCCTGAGTTACTTGCTTAGGATAATGGTCTCTAGTTCCATCCAAGTTGCTGCAAAAGACATTATTTCATTCCTTTTTATAGCTGAGTATATCTGTTCCTTTTTATTGCTGAGTGTAAATGGTATGGCTGTACCACTGTGTGTTTAACCATCACTAATGGAAGAACATCTGATTGTTTCCAGTTTTTGGCTATTATGAGTAAAGCTGCTGTGACATTTGTGTACAGATTTTTGTACGAACATAAGTTTCATTTCCAGGGTTTTTATTATGTTTCCTCTTGTCTTTTTTTCTTCTCTTACCTTGTATTCAGATATCCTTTTAGATTTGGATTCTCCTGCTGTCACGACACCAGCACCAGCTCCAGTTTCTGCAAGCAATGACTTGTGGGGAGACTTTAGCACTGCATCCAGGTAATGGGTATAGTGTAACCAGCATACTCTCAGCCAGGGTATAGAAGATATGTGCAGTCAAATGAAATCTTGATCTGGGAATGCAGGGGATTTGCAAGTCACATACAGTTTTTTGCAGGAGTTCTAGGGAAAGACACATGGTGGGACAAGAAAGGATGAGGTTTGAGTAGGATGTTTCAGGCCTTGGCAGGTAGAATTGCTGTGAAGTATGGTTTCAGAAATTCTGGACAGCAATTTCTCAGAAACTATTAAGTAAAGAGTGGAGTAGTTACTTATCCTAATATTATATCTTTGGCTTTTTCTCTGTTTCTTGTCTTGCAGCTCTGTTCCAAACCAGGCACCACAGCCATCCAACTGGGTCCAATTCTGAGTAGCATTGGCAGGACATTAAGGACAGACTTAAGGAATAAAAATGACCTGAGGGCACCAATGTGTGAGGGAAGTTAGGAACCCCTTCCCTCCCCAGAACCAAAATGACCGGACAATCTTTTTCATAGCTTCTCCATTGCATTCAAGCTGGTTTATGCCACTCCCCTGTGTTGTTACTTGTTGTACAGCCAAGAAAGTATCTGTTATCTCCTGCTTCCTTACCAAGGTAGGGGAATAGTGGATCTTATCATGCTTGTGGCTGACTATGCAGGGCGCAAAAGGCCAGTGTTTATTTGAGGGGGAATGACCTCTAACATCCGTAAATTTTTTTCTCCATCTCTTAAATTCTTTAACTTCAGAATCATCTCATGACCCTTGTGTGCCTCTTTGTGAAGCCCTAGTTAGCAATTTCAGGGGAAAAAAAAACCTTGAAACTTCCTTCTCCACTAACCCAGGACTCTAAAAATGGACAGGCTGACCTCAGTGTTTACAAATTCAGAATTTTGATAGGGGTAGGTATGAAGAAAGACTTGTCTCCTGGGTCCGTGCTGTATCGCCTCCTTCAGGCTTAGCCTGTTCAGTGAACATCCAGTGCTGGGTGCAGCTCCATCACCCTCTTGTGTGTTTACATGTCTCTTCCTATGATAAGAGGGTTGTGTTGGTGGCACCTTCACTATTCTTTTCTGTTTGTTGAATTGTGCAACATCTTTTACCAGTGGGTGTCTCTGCCGTGAAAGAGGTTCAAGAGACTGTGCTTTCCAAGTTATATTCTACAGATATATTTAATTTCTGTAGCTCCATCTAGTTACTTTTTGCATTTGAAACACAGCATTAATTTGTATTTGCCCTGTAATTTGACCTAAAGTGTTGAAGGGTTTTAGAGTTTTTAACCTGATTTGTAGAGCAGAGAGGTTAAAAGCACTTAAAGGTTGTTCAGTACCCATGTTGCCTAGCTGCCTGGGTATCTGGCCCTTTTCCACAAACATTTCTTTTTCAGTCCATCTATCTCTTCAATAGAAAGCTGCTATTATGCATCTTGTCATTTATGAAGGAAGTTGGAGAGCTGCAGCTTTACCTGTGACAGGTTTTGCCCAAGGCTTTGATCCCCATCACCCAGGGTATCTCAAAAGCAAGTTGCTTTCCCATCATTTTCCTTTCCCTCTGCTCTGCCATTCCTTATACAATACTGTGAAGAGAGTTCCACTTCTCAGATAAATGAGTACTATCTATTTTGTTTGTTAATGGGCAATCTTGAGGATGAAATGGGAGGATGTAATTTCGCCCCTTAGCACATATTTGGATGTGTATGCTCTGGCTGAAGGGAGTCTTTATGTTTAGTTTCAAAATATATTATTCTCTAGGATTTCCTTCTTAACTTTTTCTAACTTTGGGTCCATTGTTTTTCATTGCCTCCTCTTCCAGGCAGCTCTATTCTTGCAGAGCCATGGCAGGACATTTTAAATTTCCAATAGAAAACACTAAAAAGAAAGTCTGTAGAATCACTAGTGACTAAATACTGAGAACCTATTTTCTCAATCTTCCTCCATGTTGTGTTCTTTGTATTCTCAAGATGATAATATATTATGTATTTGAATTCCTGAAAAATTGAAAATGTTTAAGATATATGTATATAAAGCGTATGCTGTATTGGTGCAATAATGGTAATTAAAATATGGAAAAAGTTGGTGTCTCTTTTATCCTTTAATTTACTTATCTGATTACCTTTTTAATTTAATTGATTAAATATAAATGTGCCATTAGGAAATAAAAGGATATTTGTATCTGTTACTTTTTTTTTTTTTTAAAATAGAACTTTTAAGAAGTTGAGACTAGACCTCTGTGCTCATAATTTTAAACCAATGGTGCACCCCTTATAATAAATGAATAGTCATTGTTTATTTGCTGGTATAGTTAATTTAATTTTCTTCAAATTATCTTTATGATCTAGTGTACTTCTCACATCCCTGAACTGTAATCAGCAGAAATGAAAGGGATCGATGTAAGAGGTGGAGCTAAGGTCAGAGTCATAGACTTTGTAAACTATAAAAGATCCTGGAGATCTTGTTTGGTGAGTGTCAGAGGAGATAAATCAGAATAATATGGATACACTAGACCTGCCTCACAAGAAATGCTAAAGCATTGTCTTCAAGCTGAAATGAAAAGCTGCTAATTAGTAATATGAAAACATATGAAAGTATAAAACTCTCTGGTAGAGGTTAAAAGACAAAAGTGTTAAAAATGTAAAACTATAGCTACAATAACTTGTTAATGGATATTCACTATAAAAAGATGTAAGCTGCGATGCTAAAAATGTGTGTGGGAGGGGAGGAAAAGTGCAGAGTTTTTGTACATTATTAAATTTATCGGCTTAAAATAGACTTATAAGACGCTTTATGTAAGCCTCGTGGTAACTACAAAGCAAAAACCTATAGTAGATACATAAAAGATAAATCAGAAGACTACTGAAAATCATCAAATCACAAAGGACGAAAGCAAGAGAGGAAGAAAGGAGCAAAGGACCTACAAAACAACCAGAAAACAATTAACAAAATGGCAGTAATAGGTCCTTACTTGTCAATAATTACTTTGAGTGAAAAATGGATTACATTTCTCAATCAAAAGACAGTGTGGCTGAATGGATTAAAAAAAAAAAAAAAAAAGCCCAAGACTCAATTATATGCTGCTTACAAGAGACTCACTTCACCTTTAAGGACATATATAGACCGAAAGTGAGGCATGGAAAAAGATGTTCCATGCAAATGGAAACCAAAAGAGAACAGGGGTAGCTACATAGTAGTTACCCCCATCCAAGGTTTCACTTACCATAATTTCAGTTACCTGTGGTCAACCTCAGTCTGAAAATATTAAATGGAAAATTCCAGAAATAATTCATAAGTTTTAAATTGCACACTGAGTAGTGTGATGAGATCTTGCACCGTCCCAGTCCACCCTGCTTGGGATGTGAATCATCCCTTTGTCTGGTGTATTCATACTGTATTTGCTATGCACCCATTGGTCTTGTAGTAGTCCCGTCAGTTATTAGATTGGCTGTTGCAGTATTACAGAGCTTGTGTTCAAGTAACCCTTATTTTACTTAATAATGGCTCTAAAGCACAACAGTAGTGATGCTGGCATATTGTTATAATTGTTCTATTTTTTTACTAGTTATTGTTAATCTGTTGTGCCTCATTTATAGATTAAATGTTATAGGTAGGTATGTATAGGAAAAAACATAGTATATTTAGGATTCAGTACTGTCCGTGGTTTTAAGCATAGATGGGGGTAGGGGTGGGGTGGGGTGTGTGTCTTGTATTTCCTGCACATAAGGGGGGGGAATACTGTACTTATTTTAGACAAAATACACTTTAAGGCAAAAGCTGTAACAAGAGACAAGTTTGTTATATAAATGTCAAAGAGTGCAATTCATCAAGAGAATATAGCAATTATATATGCATCTGATATCAGAGTACTGAAATATGTAAAGCAACTATTAACAGATTTGAGGGGAGAAATAGCAATATAATAATAGTAGGGGACTTCAATACCCCACTTTCAACAATGGATAGATCAGACAAAATCATTAAGGAAACATTGGACTTAAACTGCACTTTGAACAAAATGGGCCTAACAGATATATACATAACATTTATCCAACAGCAGCAGAATACACATTTTTCTCAAGTGCACATAGAACATTCTCCAGGATAGGTATTTGGCCACAAAATAAGTCTTAACAAATTTAAGAAGATTGAAATTATGTTAAGTATCTTTTCTGACTACAGTGGTATGAAAACTAGAAGTCAATAACAGGAGGAAAACCAGAAAATTCAGAAATATGTGGAAATTAAATATGTCCCTAACAACCAAAAAAAAAAAAAAAAAAGAATCATACACCATGGTCAAATGGAGTTTATCCCTAGGATGCAAGGATGGCTCAATACATGTAAATCAATAAATATGATACATTACTCTTTTATGATAAATACTCAACAAATTAGGTATAGAAGGAACTTAACACAATAAAGGTCATATATTACATCATAAGCCCAGAGCTAACATCATTCTTTTTTTTTTTTTTTTTTTTTTGTGAGACAAAGTCTCACTCTCTTGCCTGGGCTAGAGTGCTGTGGCGTCAGCAACCTCAAACTCCTAGGCTCAAGCGATCCTCCTGCCTCAGCCTCCTGCGTAGCTGGGACTACAGGCCCGTGCCACCATGCCTGGCTAATTTTTTCTATTTTTAGTTGTTTGGCTAATTTCTTTCTATTTTTAGTAGAGACGGGGGTCTCGCTCTTGCTCAGGCTGGTCTCGAACTCCTGAGCTCAAGCAATCGTCCCGCCTCAGCCTCCCTGAGTGCTAGGATTACAGGCGTGAGCCGCAGCGGCCAACCTAACATCATTCTTAATGGTGAAAAATTGAAAGCTTTTCCTCTAAGATCAGGAATAAGAAAAAGATGCCCAATCTCACCACTTCTATTCAGCATATTACTGGAAGTGTTAAACAGAGAAATTAGGCAAGAAAAAGAAATAAAAAGGCACTAAAGTTGGAAAGGAAGAAATAAAATTGTCTCTGTTTGCAGAAGACATGAACTTATATATAGAAAACCCTAAAAATGCCACCAAAAAACTGTTAGAATGTTAGAACTAAATAAATTCAGTAAAGTTACAGGATACAAAATCAACTTACAAAATTAGCCTTTCTGTACAGTAATAATGACCTATCTGAAAAAGAAATCAAGAAAAAAATATACTTTAGCATCAAGAAGAATAAGATGCTTGGGAATAAATGTAAACAAGGAAGTGAAAGGTCTGTATGTGGAAAACTGTTAAATATTGTTGAAAGAATTTGAAAAAGACACAAATAAATGGAAAGATATGCCATATTGATGGATTGGAAGAATTAATATTATCAAATGTCCACACTACCCAAGGCAATCTACAAACTCAATGCAATCCCTATAAAATACCTATGACATTTTCCACAGAAATAGAAAAAAAAAATTCTAAAATTTGTATGGAACTACAAAGTACCCTGAATAACCAAAGAAATCTTAAGTAAGAACAAAGCTGGAGGCATCACACTTCCTCATTTCAAATATATTACAAAGCTGCAGTAATTAAAACAGTATAGTATTGCATAGAAACAGACATAAACCAATGGAACAGAATAGAGAGCCCACAGATAAACCCATGCATATAGTTAACTAATATTTAACAAAGTCACCAAGAATACATGATGGAAAAAGTATAGACTTCAGCAAATGATATTGGGAAAATTGGATATGCACAAGCAAAGTAATGAAATTGGACCCTTCTCTCACACTATACATAAAAATCAGTAAAAAATATATTAGAAACTTAAACATAAGACCTGAAATTATAAAACTCCTAGAAGAAACCATCGGGGAAAAGCTTCTTGATATTGGTCTTGGTGATGGTTTTTTGGATTTAACACCAAAAGCACAGGTAACAAAAGCAAAAATAAATAAATGGACATCAAACAGAAAAATTTCTGCATGATATTGGAAACAATCAAAACAATGAAAAGGCAACCTATGGAATAGGAAAAAAATATTTGCAAACCATATATCCCGTAAGGGGTTAATATCCAAACTATATAAGGAACTCGTATAACTCAATAACAAAAAAACTCAAATAACCTGATTAAGAAATGGGGAAAGGACCTGTGTTATATAGCTTAGAAATGATTCCAGACACTTACATGATTTGATATGAATGACATGTTTTACTGTGATAAGAACATAGAGTGTCCTCCCTCTCCCCATGAGAATGTTACATCACACCTTATCAGACCATGTATATGAGTTGCTGGCTTTGACTACTGGAGTCCAAAACACATATAAACCCAAGATTTTCACAGATAGATTGAGAGCTTAGACTGTGGCAGGGCTATTCTCTGTTAGCTTCTGCTTCAAAGACCAAGTGCTCAGGTTGTGGCAGGGTTACTCTGTCAGCCTTCAAGCTTTTCTCTGAAATCTTGGCACCACTTGCTAGCTTAGAGGGACCTTGCGTGTTATCATGGATCTCCACTGTGTTGGTCAAAGCATCTCTCCTGAGAAACTCTCCTAGAAAGCTACACTTCAAAGTTCAATTAGACTTTACATCCACAGAGGCCTACTTCCATCTTAATTGAACTAGCTAAACTTTAATAATTGGACTCTACACAAAGTTGGAACTCACTATGTGATTAATGTACCTCATTTATCAAGTGTATTCCCTGTGAGATTTGTTCTCATTATTCTCCCTCACTTTAAGTAGAGTGAAAAAGAAGGAAACAAACGCCTTTATATGGAAACAAACTATGTGATTTGTGAAATCATACTTTGATCATCTTATTTTAACCATACAAAACAATCTGAATAGACATTTTCCCAAAGAATACTTACAAATGGCTAATAGGTATATGAAAAGATACTCAACATCACTAATCATTAGGGAAATGCATATCAAAACCACAATGAGATGTCCACACCTGTTAGAATGGCTATTTATTATGAAAAAAATCAGAAGATAACAAGTGCTGCCAAGGATGTGAAGAAAAGGGAGCCCTTGTATACTGTTGCTGGGAAAGTAAATTAGTATAGCTATTGTGGACATTCCTCAAAAAATCAAAAAGCTATTTTTTAAAATTTAAGTTTAGTAAAAACTACCATATAATTTAGCAATCCCACTTCTGGCTATATTTCCAAAGAAGATAAGATCATTATCTTGAAGAGATATCTGCACTCCCATGTTCACTGAAGCACTATTCATAATAGCCAAGATATGGAAACAAAGTGTCCAGTGACAGATGAATGGATACAGAAAATGCACCTATATATACAATGAAATATTAGTCACACGCAACAACATGTATAAATTGAAGATATAATATTATGCTGAATGAAATAAGCCAGACACAAAAAGACATACTACATGATCTCACTTATATCAGAAATCTAAAAAAAGGTCAAACTCATAGAAACAGAGTAGAATGGTGGTTACCAGGGGCTGTGAGGGGTGGGGGAAGAGGGGAGATAATGGTCAAAGGGTACAAACTTTCAGCTATAAGATGAATAAGTGCTAGAGACCTAATGTGTAGCATTTAATAATGTATTGTATACTTGAAATCTGCTAAGAGAGTAGATCTCAAGTGTTCTCACCACACACAAGAAAAGATAACTATGTGAAGTGATGGATACGTTAATGAGCCTAATTTTGGTAATTATTTCACAATATATACATATATTAAAACATCATATTGTATTCCCTAAACATATACAATTGTTATTTATCAATCATACCTCCATAAAGCTGGAAAAAATTATATATAAAAATATACGTATTTTAAACAGTAACACATATTGCTCTCTCCAGAGATTCTGACATACCTTCCCCTTTTGTCCTCCTATAATAGGTCTTAGGTGATTTCTCAAACTGCGTCCTTTCTTGTTACTGAGATTCTGAGGCACTACCATTGATATTAGTGTGTAGTAGTGTATCTTAAATCTCAGGTTTTTGTTTGGGGAAAAATGTGAGCAATCATTTTTCTAGATCAACCTCCTTCAATTATACTTGATACTACCTTTGCTGTTATAATGCGAACCTGGATTATTCCTCATTTCCTCTATTCTGATATCCTGCCTCAGGCTTTCTTAGTTCCAATTCAACTTACATGTTGCTACCAGAATAATCTTCCTGAAACAAAGCTCTGCTTATGTCCTTTACTCTCCTTCTCATTGCCTTTAATAATCCTTCTTTGCTTACAGAATAAAGTACAAAATATCATTCCACCTTCAACTCTCAGTTTTCCCTTTGACTCACAATATGTTCCAACAAACTAGAACACTACTAGTCATTCTTCTTCATACATCATAGTATTGAATGCTAATACTATACCTTCCTGTTGATATCATTTCCATTGAAAAAGGCTAGCTCAAATACTATTAATACTTCAGGAAACGTTTACCTATTCTTCTGCTCTGAAAGATCATCTCCCTCATTTGGTCTGGGGGTTGCTGTTGAAATTCTCTTCCTTACTAATTTTAAGCTCTTTTAATATAAGGAAAGGACCATGTCTTCACTTTTACCTACTTACAGTACTTCCCATACACCTTTCTAAAGAGTAGATTGCTCATTAAGTATTTGTAGAATTAACAGGGATTTCAGTAAAGAGGAAATAGAAATCAGTAAATTGAGTGGTTTTTCCCCCCCTTTCTCCTACTCATTCTCATTTGGGTTCCTCCTAGCTACACGACTTAAGTATTCCTTAAATGCCTTGTCATAGTTGCAGAAAATCTCATTTCTGTGCTCCACAGCCAGTCAATATGAGAAAGCCAAGTAAGCAGAGATCTTCATCTCTGCTTTGGTACATAGACCCTTTGGCCTTGGTAAGGAATGCTGGTATCATGTAGTATAGTTGCTGATAAATTTAGTAGCTTACTATCTTGTTTTAACTATAGCTGGTTAAGATTACATTGAACTTTGCTCCATGTTTTAGTTTTTTTTTTGTAGCCTTTTCAAAAACCATTTCTTAGTTCTCCTTGTAGAGCTCTTTCACCTCTTTGGTTAAGAATATTCCCAGGTATTTTCTTTTCTTTTTAGCTATGTGAATAGTATTGAGTCTTTGATTTGACTCTTGGCTTGACTGTGAATTGGTATACAGAAATGCTACTATTTTATGTACATTGATTTTTGTATCCTGAGACTTTGCTGAATTTATTGATTCCAGGAGACTCTTGGTGGAATCTTTGGGGTTTTCTAGATACAGGATCATATTGTCAGTGAAAAACAATAGTTTGACCTCCTCTTTCCCAATTTGCATACACTTTATTTCTTTCTCTTGCTTGATTGCTCTGGCTAGGACTTCCTGTACTATGTTGAATAGAAGTGGTGACAGTGGGCATCCTTGTCTTGTTCCAGTTCCTAGGGGGAATGCTTTCAACTTTTCCCCATCCAGTATGATGCTGGCTGGCTGTGGGTTTGTTATATATGGCTTTTATAATTCTGAGATATGTTCCCTCTATGCCTAGTTTCTTGAGGGTTTTTATAATGAAAAGGTGCTGGATTTTGCCAAATGCTTTTTCTGCATCTATTGAGATGATCATATGGTCTTTGTTTTTGCTTCTGTTTATGTGGTGAATCACATTTATTGATTTACACATGTTGAATCATCCTTCCATCCCTGAGATGAAGTCCACTTGGTCCTGGTGGATTATTATTATTATTATTATTATTTTTTGATGTGCTGTTGAATTCTGTTTACTAGTATTTTATTGAGGATTTTTGCATCTATATTCACAGGGAATATTGGTCTGTAGTTTTCTTTTTTCTTTGTGTCCTTTCCTGGTTTTGGTATTAAGGTGATACTGGCTTCATAAGAATGAGTGGGGGAGGATTCCCTCCTTCTCAATATTATGGAATAATTTATGCATTATGGGTACCAAATCTTCTTTGTAGGTCTGATAGAATTTGGCTGTGAATCTATCTGGTCCAGGGCTTTTTTTAGTTGGGAGGCTTTTTATTACAGTTTTGACCTCACTGTTCATTATTGGTCTGTTCAGGAGTTCTCTTTCTTCCTGGTTGAGTCTTGGGAGGTTGTGTTTCCAGGAACTTGTCCGTTTCCTCTATGTCCTCTAGTTTATGCATGTAGAGATTTATGTAGTATTGATGGATGATGTTTTTTGTATTTATGCAGTATCAGTTGTAATGTCAACTTTTTCATTTCTGATTGAGCTTATTTGGATCCCTTGTCTTCTGTTCTTGGTTAATCTACCAAGAGGTCTGTGAATTTTATTTATCTTTTCAAAGAACCATTAATGTTTCATTAATCATTTGCATTGTCTTTCTGTTTTCCAATTCATTTAGTTTTTCTCTGACCTGCATTATTTCTTTTCTTCTGGCTTTGAGTTTGGTTTGTTCTTCCTTTTCTAGTTCCTTTTTTTTTTTTTTTTTTTTTTTTTTGTTGAGACAGAGTCTCACTTTGTTGCCCAGGCTAGAGTGAGTGCCGTGGCATCAGCTTAGCTCACAGCAACCTCAGACTCCTCGGCTTAAGCGATCCTACTGCCTCAGCCTCCCGAGTAGCTGGGACTACAGGCATGCGCCACTATGCCCGGCTAATTTTTTCTATATAGATTTTTAGTTGTCCATATAATGTCTTTCTATTTTTAGTAGAGACGGGGTCTCGCTCAGGCTGGTCTCGAACTCCTGACCTTGAGCAATCCACCCGCCTCGGCCTCCCAGAGTGCTAGGATTACAGGCGTGAGCCACCGCGCCCGGCCTCTAGTTCCTTGAGATGTGACATTAGGTTGTTAATTTGTGGTCTTTCTGTCTTTTTGATGTAGGCATTTAAGGCTATGAATTTTCCCCCAAGGAATGCTTTTGCTGTGTCTCAGAGATATCGATAGCTTGTGTCCCTTTTTTGTTCAGTTTAAAGAATTTTTTGATTTCCATCTTAGTATCATTCTTGACCCAATAGTCATTCAGCAGCAGGTTGTTTAATTTCCATATCTTTGTATAAGTTTGAATGTTTCCCTTGTGATTGATTTCTTGTGGTCTGAGAAGGGGCATGATATAATTTTGATGTTTTCAAATTTGTTGTGGCCGGTTTTGTGGCCTAAGATATGATCAATCTTGGAGAATGTCCCATGTGCCGCTAGAAGAATGTGTATTCTGTAGTTTTTGGGCAGAATGTTCTTTAAATGTCTGTTATGTACATTTGATTTGGAATTTGATTTAAGCCCATTGTTACTTTATTTATTGTCTGCTTTGATGGTTTGTCTAGCTCTGACAGTGGGGTGTTGAGGTCCCCAGCAATTACAATGGTGCTATTTATTTCTTTGCTTAGCTCTATTACAATTTTCTTTATTCATCTGGGAGCTCCTGTGTTGGGCATACATATATTTAGTATTGTTATATCTTCTTGTTGAATTGCTCCCTTTACCATTATATAATGACCCTCTTTGTCTTTCTTTACTTTGTTGGCTTGAAATCAATTTTATCTGATATGAGAGTGGCTATTCCTATTCTCTTTTTGATTTCCATTTGTGTGGAATATTTCTTCCCATCCTTTCATGTTGAGCCTGTGTGTGTCCTTGTGATTTACATGTGTTTCCTGGAGACAGCAGATACTTGGGTTGTGTTTTTCCATCCACTCAGCTAGCCTATGTCTTTTGAGAGAAGCATTGAGTCCGTTAATATTAATTGATAGCATTTTTTTTTTCTTTTTTTGAGACAGAGTCTCACTCTGTTGCCCAGGCTAGAGTGAGTGCCGTGGCGTCAGCCTAGCTCACAGCAACCTCAAACTCCTGAGCTCAAGTGATCCTCCTGTCTCAGCCTCCCGAGTAGCTGGGACTACAGGCATGCACCACCATGCCCGGCTAATTTTTTCTATATACATTTTTAGCTGTCCATATAATTTCTTTCTATTTTTAGTAGAGATGGGGTCTCGCTCTTGCTCAGGCTGGTCTCGAACTCCTGAGCTCAAACGATCCACCCACCTCGGCCTCCCAGAGTGCTAGGATTACAGGCGTGAGCCACCGCGCCCGGCCAATTGATAGCATTGATATGTGGGATGTTGGTCTCCTCTTGGGTAGTCCCTTATTGCTTTGTTTTCCCTCTTTTTCTATTGTTTTATAAGAGTTGTGAGTTTGGGGGGTTTTTAAAGGTGATTTTATGCTAGTGGGTATCTGTTGTGCTGATTTGGGTATATTGCTGTTCTGAGTATTTCTTGCAGGGCAGGTCTGCTCATGGCAAATTCCCTCAGTGTTTGCTTGTTTGGAAAAGACTTAATTTCTCCATTGATTGTGAAACTTAGTTTTGCAGGATTCAAAATTCCAGGCTGGCAGTTATTCTGTTTAAGTTGATTGAAGATGGGGCCCAATCTCTTCTGGCTTGTAAGGTTTCCACTGAGAAGTTTGCAGTTAGCCTGATAGGTTTTCCTTTGTAGGTTATTTGATACTTTTGTCTTGCAGCTTGCAGAATCTTCTCCTTCATTTGGACTTTGGCCAGGTTGATTACTACATGTCTTGGAGATGAACTCTTTGCTATGAATCTTCCCGGTGTTTGATGCCCATCTTATATCTGTATGTCTGAATTTCTGGTGATACCAGGGAAGTTTTCCTCAAATAGTTTATCCATGTTTTTTAGCTCTTTCTTCTTCTCCCTTAGGGATACCTATAATTTGAATGTTAGTTCATCACTTCACATAGTCCTATATCTCTCTCAGTGATTGCTTGGACTATTTTGTACTTTTCTCTGCCTCTTTGAATGACTGGGTTCTCTTGAAAGCCTTATCTTCAAGCTCTAAGATTCTTTCTTCTACTTGGTTTAGCCTATTATTATAGTTTTCTGCTGTGTTTTGAAATTCCCTAAATGATTCTTTCATTTCTTTAAGTTTATTATATCCTTTCTTATGTTGTCTAGATCTCTAGTGATTTTTTCATTGATTTCCTGAAATATATTTTCAGCTTCTTTTTGTTGGTTTTCAAATTTCTCTTCCATTCCATTCATCTTATTTGGCGTCCATATTCTGAATTCCATTTCTGTCATTTTGGCAATTTCCTTGTGGGTGGAGTCCACTACTGTAGGACCATTGTGTTCTCTTGAGGGTGTTGAATTATTTTGTTTTTTCATGTTGCCAGTGTTCTTTTGCTGGTTTCTTCTCATCTGGCTCCTCTTCTCTCAGCTCTAGATTAATAGGATTGCAGGGTACCTGTTCTCCTTTGCTGGGGGCTCTCTAAAACCAAGTCCAGGAGTGATGGCTGCTCAGGGCTGGGAGGTCCTAAGTGAAGTGTTGAACATTGGGGAGGTTCTTCCAACCCAGCAGTAGTGATGGTATCTCAGTAGTGTGGTCTTGTCTAGCCACAACTCTGGAGTCTCAGGGATGGAGTCTCAGGCCCAGCAGTGGCCCTGGAGCTACAAGTGTAGAGCCTTGGCCTTGGGCACAATGAGAGATTCAGAGATGGCTTTGGGGATTTCAGGGGCAGAGCCACTCATGTATTCTACCAGCATGGGGACTGCTGATTCCCAGTCATGCAGGCAGGGGTTTGTCTCAATGGTTCAGGGTCTGTGTAGGTGGCCTGGAGCTGCTGGTTGGCTAAGGCTCTCCACTGACACCTAAGATCCACTAAAGCAGTCACCCCAGGTTTCCTAAGTGTTGCCTGTGGCATCTGGGGCTTCTCTTCTGTTCAGCTCCCACACCGAGTAGGAGGCATGCTTGGCCCCCAGTCACAGGGCACGACATGGGGGAATGTCTGTTCCTTCCCCAGCCTGGCAGGGGTGATGCAAGGGCTACTCCTGGAAGGCTGGATCCTGAGTGGAACTGGCTCCACATTTCAGAGTGATCGGGATGGTATCGGTTGCAGAAATCTGGAATTGGCAGGCAACAGATCTCTGCTGCACCTGCTTTCTGGTGGAATGTCTCTACACAGACTCTGAGAAGCTCCCCGATCAACCCAGAGGTCTGCGGTGGAAGAAGGAGACCCTCACAGATCAAGCTGCCCTAACTTTTGTTTCTCTCCTAAAAAGCAGTGTCCCCATGGGTTGCTTCTATCCTGCTGTCTTCAGCTCTGAGGAAAGAAATTGCAGGGGATACAAGCAAATGGAAAAACATATCATGTTCATGGATAGGTAGAATCAACATTATTAAAATGTCCATGCTACCTAAAGTGGTTTACAAATTCAATGCAATCCCCATCAAATTGCCAACATCATACTTCACAGATCTGTAAAAAATTCTACACTTCATTTGGAACTAGAAAAGAGCCTGAATAGCCAAAGCAATTTTAAGCAAAAAGAACAAATCTGGAGGCATCACATTACCAGACTTCAAACTATAGTAGCCAAATAGCATAGTATTGGTTCAAAAAGAGAGATGGACCAATGGAACAGAACAGAGAACCTGGATATAAAACAATCTACCCACAACCAACTGATCTTTGACAAAACAGACAACAACAGAGCAAAAAAAGCCCGATTCAAGAAATGGTGCTGGGAAAACTGGACAACCACATGTAGAAGAATGAAACAGGACACCTGTCTCCCACCACTTACAAAAATTAATTCAAAATGATAAAAGACTTAAATGTAAGACATGAAACCATAAGAATTCTAGAGGAAAATGTAGAAAAAAATTCTTCTAGATATCAGCCTAGGCAAAAAATTTATGAAAAAGACCCCAATGGTAATCATGGCAACAACAAAATTTAATAAATGGGATTTGACTAAACTATAAAACTTCTACACAGCTAAAGGAACAATCAACAGAGCAAATAGACAACCTGTAGAATAGGAGAAAATATTCATAAGCTACACATCTAATAAAGGGCTAACATCCAAAATTTCTGAAGAACTCAAGTAAATCCTGAAGAAAAAAACAAACAACTCTATTAAAAAGTTGGCAAAAGACATGAACAGAAGCTTCTCAGAAAGAAGAAAGACAAATGGCCAATAAAAATATGAAAAAAAAATCTCAATATCACTAATCATCATGGAAATGCAAATTAAAATTACAATGAGATATCACCTTACCCCAGTCAGAATTGGTTTTATTAAAAATTCCAAAAACAATAGATGCTGGCATGGATGCAGAGATAAAGGAATGCTTATATATTGTTAGTGGGACTGCAAAGTGGTACAACTCTTATGGAAAAAAATATGGAAATTCCTCAAAGAGATAAGAATAGACCTACCAGCAATCCCACTATTGAGTATCTACCTGAAGGAAAAGAAAACTTTTCATCAAAAAGATATCGGCACTCAAATGTTTATTGCAGCAAAATTCACAATAGCAAAGATGTGGAATCAACTCAAGTGTCCATCAATTCATGAGTGGATTAATAAAATGTGGTATATGTATAACATGGAATACTACTTACCCATAAATAAGATGAATTACTATCTTTTGCAATAATCTGGATGTAACTGGAGGCCGTTCTCCTAAGTGAAGTATCTCAAGAATGGAAAAACACAAACCACATGTACTCACTATTAAATTAGAACTAACCGATGAGCACACATGTGCACAGAAGAAATTAAGACTCAGTGGAAATCAACTGGGAGAAGGGGGTGGGAGGGAAAGGGCAAAATCCTACCTAATGGGCACGATGAACACTATTTGGGTTTTGGATACACCTATAACCAGGACTCAAGCATTACAAAAGCGATCCATGTAACCTAAAACATTTGTACCCCCTTAATATTTTGAAATAAAAAATCCAATTAAAAAAACATTTCTTTTATTGCCTCTTAACTGTACATGAAGAAAATACATAGGTTTTGTGACTGTAGGACTCATACTCAAGACCATGCCATCAATCACATATTCTGTTGAGGAAGAAAGGAAAAAGAGAATTTTATTTACTTCAGATTTCTTAGCCTTGGGTTGTATAGGCTTGTGATGGTTTTCACAATTTTATGGTCTGGTATAAATTTCAAAATTTTTTCACAATTGTCATTTTTGATCCTCCTTTGAAAGATATAGTATACATGGGTGGTATTTTTCAATATGTTCTGGTATACTTAAATTGCCTGCATTGGAGCCAGTAGTAAAATAATTATCTATTGTGACTTCATGTTCTGTCTCATCAATCTAAGGATAGTGTCATCCCCTCAATTAAAAAAATAATGCATTAATACCCACCATGTATTTTTTGTTTGTTCTTCAGTATTTTCTTGGTTCTTAATAATGTGTGTTCTGCCACTGCTCCTGTTATAGGAAAAAGTCACTGAAGCAATTTGTGTGGATGCTGTGTCTGGCTGCATATTAGCATGCGACCACTAGAGGGGCATACGTCCTCTAGCAACTGGAGCACAATAGTAGGAAATATTGCTCAGCCTTCTCGTGACAGGGGAAGCATTTAAAAAGAGAAAGAGGTATTACCTACCCATCTATGCCTATTTTGTTAAGAGTTTGTTTTCATAAAAGTGTGCTGTATTTTGTCAAATGCTTTTTCTGCATCTATTGAGAGAATCATATGGTCTTTTTTCTTGCTTCTATTTATAATGGTATATTACATTTATAGATTTGTGTATGTTGAACCACCCTTACATCTCTGGAATAAAGTCCACCTGGTCATGATGAATTATTTTTTTGATGTGCTGTTGAATTCTGTTTGCTAAGATTTCATTGAGAAGGTTTGCATCTATGTTCATAGGGGATACCTCAAAATTATCAAAGCCATACGACAAACTCACAGCCAATGTCATACTGAATGGGCAAAAATTGAAAGCAATCATGCTTAGAACTGGAAGCAAACAAGGTTGCCCACTCTCTCCACTTCTATTCAACACAGTGCTGGAAGTCCTTGACAGAGCAATCAGACAAGAGCGGGGAATTAAGGGTGTCCAAAGGGGGGCAGAAGAGGTCAAACTCTCACTTTTTGTGGACAATATAATATTATATCTAGAAAATCCCAAGGATCCAACCAAGAGACTCCTGTAATTGATAAATGAATTCAGTAAAGTCTCAGGATACAAAATCACTGCACACAAATCAGTGGCATTCATGTACACCAATAACAGCCAAGCTGAAAATCAAATAAAAAATGCAACACCTTTCACAATAGCATCAAAGAAAATTAAATATTTAGGAATATATTTAACTAAGGAGGTGAGAGACCTGTATAGAGAGAACTACAAAACACTGAGAAAAGAAATTGTAGAAGATGTAAACAGATGGAAAACCCTACCATGCTCATGTATTGGCAGAATCAATATTGTTAAAATGTCCATACTACCTAAAGTGATAGACAGAATTAATGCAATGCTTATCAAAATACCAACATTCTTTACAAATATAGAAAAAATAATTCTCCACTTCGTATGGAACCAGAGAAGACTTCATATAGCCAAAGCAATCTTAAGCAAAAAGAACAAATTGGGGGGCATCTATCTACCAGACTTCAGCTTTACTACAAGGCTATAGTAACTAAAGCAGCATGGTACTGTCACAAGAACAGCGATATAGACCTTTGGAACAGGACTGAGAACCCAGATATAAAACCATCCTCATGTTGTCATCAAATCTTTGACAAGCAGACAAAAATATACACTGGGGAGAAGAACCTTTATTCAATAAATGGTGCTGGGAAAACTGGATAGTTACATGCAGAAGATTGAAACTGGACCCACACCTCTCACCCCTTACAAAAATCAATTCAAGATGGATCACAGACTTAAACCTAAGGTATGAAAGCTTAAGAATCCTAGAAGAATATGTAGGGAAGACCCTTACAGACAAAGGCCTAGGCAATGAATTTTTGAACAAGAACCCCAAAGCAATCACAGCAGCAACAAAAATAAACAAATGGGACCTGATCAAATTAAAAAGTTTCTCCAAAGCCAAGGAAACTATCATTAGAGCGAATAGACAACCTACAGAATGGGAGAAAATATCTGCATGCTATATATCTGATAAAGGGCTGGTAACAAGAATCTATATAGAGCTTAAGAAAATTAACAAGAAAAAATCAAACAACTCCATTAAAAAGTGGGCAAAGGACATGAACAGAAACTTTTCAAAAGAAGACAGAATAATGGCCAGCAAATATATAAAAAAGTGCTCAACATCTCTAATCATCAGGGAAATGCACATCAAACCCACAATGAGATATCACCTAACTCCAGTGAGCATGGCTTTTATCAAAAAGTCCCCAAACAACAAATGTTGGCGTGGATGCAGAGAGATAGAAACACTCTTACACTGCTGGTGGGACTGCAAACTAGTACAACCTCTATGGAAAGCAATATGGAGATGCCTCAAAGAGCTAAAAGTAGAACTACCATTTGATCCAACAATCCTTCTACTACTTTTTTTCCCAAAGGAGAATTATTTTACAATAAAGACATCTGTACTCGAATGTTTACAGCAGCACAATTCACTATTGCAAAGATGTGGAAACAACCCAAGTACCCATCAATACATGAGTGGATTAATAAAATGTGATATACATATACCATGGAACACTACTCAACCATAAAAAAAACAATGGTGAACTAGCACCTCTTATATTATTCTGGATAAGCTGGAACCCATCCTTTAAAGTGAAGTATCACAAGAATGGAAAAACAAGCACCACATGTACTCACCATCAAATTGGTACTGACTGATCAACACTTAGGTGCTCACATTGAAGAAATATTCATTGGATGCCAAGCAGGTGGGAGGGGGCTGGTGGGGATGGGTAAACTCACAACTAATGGGTGCAGAGCACGCTGTATGGGGGATGGGCACGCTTGTAGCTCTGGCCTGGGCAAGGCAAAGGCATTATATGTAATCAAAATGTTTGTATCCCCATAATATTTGGAAATTTAAAAAAATAAAAAATGAAAAGAGAAAGAAATGAAGACCGTCTGGGGGCATTTTATACATGAAATCTAAGCCTACACCTGATCCAAAGTTTGTTAAGAATGTAGAAAAATAGCTGTTTGGGTTAGGCAGAAAAATGAAGTACAGAATTATCCTTTCTTTGGATTTTAATACTTAAACACACATTTGAATGGGGAGTATACTTATTAATTTTAATGGTACCCCCCTCCTCCCAGCTCCACCCACAATAGATGATTAATGACAGTAAAGAGTAGCAGTCAGGAACATGGCTTTGAGACCAGACAGCCTACCTTGGTACAAAATTTGACTCTGTCACTTACTGGCTTTTTATTTTTATTTATTTATTTTTTTGTTGCAGAGTCTCACTCTGTTGCCTGGGCTAGAGTGCCGAGGCATCAGCCTAGCTCACAGCAACCTCAAACTCCTGGGCTCAAGCGATCCTACTGCCTCAGCCTCCAGGGTAGCTGGGACTACAGGCGTGCAGCACCATACCCGGCTAAATTTTTCTATAATATGTTTTTAGTTGTCCATATAATTTCTTTCTATTTTTAGTAGAGACGGGGTCTCGCTCTTGCTTAGGCTGGTCTCCAACTTCCTGAGCTCAAACGATCCACCCGCCTTGGCCTCCCAGAGTGCTAGGATTACAGGCGTGAGCCATCACTTACTGGCTTTTTGACCTTGGACAAATTATTTAAATAACTTTGTTTGCCTCAGTTTTCTCATATATAAAGTGAAGATAATAGTACTTACATCATAAGGTTATTGTGACAATAAAATAAGTTAAAAAATTAAAGTGCTTAGAACAGGGCCTGGAATATAAATTCTATGTAAATATTTGTTGCTACTGCTTCTGCTTCTGCTTCTGGCTGTCAGAATGAGTACCAGGGCAAGCGTAAGGACAAAATGACAGGGCTCCTTTATGTTGTGCTAGAAGTGAGGCAGGTGCCCAAGGCTGGGGCATGAACTAGGAGTCAGTTGAGGGGGAGAAGTGGAGAGTGAGGGGTGAGGGGCAGATGCGTGGCAGGCACCGGTTGCGTGGCCAGAACAGTGCGGACTTAACGCCTTTGTAATCCTGCCAAACCCCCTTTATAGCTTTTTATATTTTATAGCTTTTCATATAATTAAGAAACCCTAAACCAACTGTCTCCTCACCCTGTATTTTTACATTGATGGTTAACTAGGTACCAGCTAAGTGCTTCATATGGTTTGTCTCGTTTAATCTTCACACACCCTCCGAGGTGGTAGCATGGTTATCTGTATTTTACAGATGAGGAAGCAGAGGTCTAGAGAGGTTAAATAGCTTTACCCACTTGCACCTAAAGTGACACCATGATAGTGTCAAAGGTAATGATTAATGAATAGATTGTGGCCTACCTCTCCACCTTCATTTTTTAAAAAAGGAAATCTCCATATTCTTCTTAATATCCCAGCCATACTGATCTCATGCTGTGCTGCGCTGTTTCATACTTCGGTGCCTTCGCACCCTCTGGTCTCTCTGCCTCAGATATCATTTTCCCTAAGTTCCTGCTCATCCACTAGAGAACCTTTCTTGACAAGCTCAAACAGAAATGATCTCCTCTTACTTTTGTGCCACTACATTTTTTTGCATAGTACATTACTTGGTATTATGCTTTTCCCACTGTATTGAAGTTATTTATTTACAGGCTTCTCTATTAGACGTTAAGTTTAATGTAAAAATCCCTTTCCTCCCCCTACCCCCTAACTCCTCCATTATCTCCAGTATTTGGCACATGATAAAGACTTAAATGTGATATGTCTCATTTAAGGTAATAGTTAATCCAGATTTAATTTTTTTTTTTTACTTTCAGAAAATACAGTAGATTAAATTAAGTTGCCTGCTAGAATTTTTTATAGGTACATTGTAAGTGAAATTGTGATTTGTGATAAACATTTTAAATCAGAATTTAGAATTTGTTTTTAGGCATAAAAGAAAACTCTAAATTTTTTAATTTTTAAATTATAGACTAATACATTAATATATTATCATTTTAAAAGATTCAAATTATACAGAAGTATATGGAACAAAGTATGAAAGTTTCCCCCTTGCATACACTTTTCTTTCCTCAGTCCTTTCTGCAAAGTCAACCACTGTCCATCATTTTGTATGCATCCTTCTAGACACCTTTGAAAGAATTCTGTGTGTGTATCTGCCTATGTGTATACCCTTTAATAAAATAAAAATTATACCATATGTATATTATTTACATTATTTAGAAAATTAATAATGAAGTTCCTTCTATGTCCATATATCTGTATATGATAATGTTAGCTTGTTCTGTTTAACTCCTAAATAGTTCTCCAATGTATGCATTTGTCATAATTTAACCACTGACCTCATTGATAGTAACATTTCTCAAATTTTTGGTACTAAATAAATCACTAAACATCTTTTACATACAGTATATACTTAAATGAAAAATTTAAAAGACAGATTCCCCAGAAATGAAATTGCTGGGTAAAAAATGACACATTTTAAATTTTGATAGATGTTTGGTACATTATCTTCTGGCTAATTTATATACCCAATGTAAATCCTGAGACTATTTGTTTCTCTATTTACTTTGCCAACACATTATTTAAAAAATTAGTCAACATATTGTGTGAAAAATATTTTCTATGTAATTCTCTTATTACAGTGAGGTTATGCTTTTTTCGTGTATTTACTATCTTTTTTCTCCTGTGAAATAGTCTGTGTATGCTGTTGGCTTACTTTTCTATTGGATTTGTGGCACCTTTTTATGTACTTTGAATATTAATCCTTTTATAGTTAATCATCTTGTCTTAAAGCATCACTTGTCTTTTGACTTTGTAGTCTTGCTTGTTAAAAAGAACCTTTTAGGCTGGGCGTGGTGGCTCACACCTATAGTCTTAGCTACTGGGGAGGCTGAGGCAGATGGATTGCTTGAACTCAGGAGTTCTATGATCACACCACTGCAGTGCAGCCTGGGCAATAGAGTGAGTGAGACCCTGTCTCAAAACAAAAAAGTTTTTAATTTTTATGTGGTCAAATTTGACAATTGTGTGGTTACTTTTCTATATGAATTCTTGGTGTTTGTCAGGCTTAGTATTGCCTTCTCATTCCATGATTATAAATATATTTCATTGAATACTTTTGTGTAATTTTTTTTTTTTTTTTTTTTTTGAGACAGAGTCTCGCTTTTTTGCCCGGGCTAGAGTGAGTGCTGCGGCGTCAGCCTAGCTCACAGCAACCTCAAACTCCTGGGCTTAAGTGATCCTACCGCCTCAGCCTCCTGAGTAGCTGGGACTACAGGCATGTGCCACCATGCCCGGCTAATTTTTTCTATATATATTTTAGTTGGCCAGATAATTTCTTTCTATTTTTAGTAGAGACGGGGTCTTGCTCTTGCTCAGGCTGGTCTCGAACTCCTGACCTTGAGCAATCCACCCGCCTCGGCCTCCCGGAGTGCTAGGATTACAGGCGTGAGCCACCACCTGGCCCCTTTTTGTGTAATTTTGTAATAGATATAATGAGCTTTTAATCCATCCAGAATTTATTTTTGTTGTATCATGTGAGGTCAAGGTCTAACTGTATTTGTTTTTTTTTTTTAAAGAATAGCCACATAGCCAAATTTCCCATACCATTTCTTAAACAGTCCTTTTGAAGCCCCATAAATTCTATTTCTGAACCTTATCGTATTCTAATTCATTGCATTGGTCTATTTGTGTATTTAACAATATCATAGTATTTTAATTACCATAGCCTCATAATATGTTCTGATATCTGTTAAGGCAGATTCCCCTTCCTTTCTTCCTTCCTTCCTCTCTTTTTGTCATAGAGGGTTGCTCTATCCTATCAATAATTTTAAGGTCTATAAAATTGTCCTGTTCTGATAACAATTAGAATTACCTTGAGCTTATAGATTATTTAGGGGAGAACTGACGTCTTTAAAATATTGAATCTTATTATCTAGAAGAGCACCACTCAAAATTTAACAGTGGAATGAGAGCGTCACAGCATTACATGAAGTTAGAAATGCAAATTCTCAGGCCTGCTTCAGACCAAGGAATCAGAATCTTTGAGGGTAGCAGAAATCTGTGCTTTAACAAACTCTTAAGATTCTTCTTCTTCTTCTTTTTTTTTTTTTTTTTGAGAAGCATTGATCTAGAATATAGTGTCTATTTTTTGACTTTATTATATATTTTTTGTTCCTTTTTTATATGTTATATACCTACAAGTTCATGAATCCTTGTAGTCTCTATTCAGCCTTATCTGATCTGCTGTTTAATCTAGACTAGACAGGGAGTTTTAATTTCATTGACCATGCTTTTTGTTTCTAGAAGTTGTTTCATTCTTTTTCAAATATGCCTGTTCTTTTAAAATAAAGTCTTACTTTTTTATGGCTTTGATTTTTTTTGTATTCAGTTATTTAAAATGTTATTTTACTGTCATTTTCAATTTTTCTATTTTCTCTCATTTGAATCTGTTGATATCAGTTGGGATAGGTTCTTTTGGCATGTGATAAAATTTTAGTTGTGAATTTATCTTTAGTGTGTGTTTTCCTCTTGAGCAGTTGTGTTTTACTTGGATTGTGGGAGTATTTCTTTGGAGTGGTTTTGCATTTCCCTTTTCTAAGTCCTCAGGGTTGTTATCAGTTTGAGATCAACGTTTACGTTAATTTCGTGGTTCCGAGTCTCCTTCATACCATAGATCATATAAATTTGTACTCCAAATCTATATGAAGAGAGGCCTGGGATTTTCCCCTCAACCTTTTGTTAAGAATATTTTCTTTTTTTTTAAAGGAATATAAAACTATTGACCACTGTTCACCAGTATTTACAATAAACAATATACAGTTGGATAACATTCTGATTACTACAAGGCTGTTTTTCCTGGCTTCTGCAGAACCAGTAACCCAAATACTGAAAAGATTGAGCCTACATGTAAGAAATGGGTTGGGGTAAGAAAAAAACATGCAGGTCAATAGTTTAGATTACAAAAAGTTTATTTACTCATTTATGTCAGCAGGTCTGAAACTGCCAACATTTCTAACCATCTGAATAAGTTTCCATGAGCCAAGCCTCAGATATTCCATTAATCATGAACTTTTAGTCAATGCAGCACAGGGATTTCAAGTTTTTGTAAAAGAATTGCTCACTAGGGGAATCTTTAATGTTCATTGAACTAAGTCTTGTTTACTATATTAGAACACACCAGAATTTGTCTAGTTTCCTCATCTGGGTGGGGAGATTGTTGGTAGCGATAAAGCTTTTCCTTTTAGGAATTTTGCAAACACAATGTTGCATTTATATGAATATACATGTAGATACAGATTCTAATATGGCTGCCTTTAAATTATCCAATTAATTACGAACTAACTATTTAGTTTGAAATGTTATGGCTTCAGGAAAATTTTCAATTCTTAGTTTGCTCAGAATGATAGCATCGAAGACACATGGGCTTACCTGTGATTTTTGTTTTGGTGAATGTTTAAAAACAAAGAGAATCATTTACATATGCATTTTACATATACACACACAAAAACAAATTTAAAAAACCCAGAATGGTCCTTAGGCATGAGTTAAACACAAGTTCTGATTGAATAATGGCTATGGAAATTTCCCCTAGCGTTTAGAAAAGCTGTTCTCTAGTGCAGAGGAAATACTATACCATGGTATCATATGTTCTTTTCTGATAAAGGAAGCAACTACAGAAAGCTTTTATTGGTTCAAAGTAACCAGTGCTATTGATGCACCCCCCCCAACAATTCTCTCAATACTACTTTCAAAACAAATGTATCAAACTTGATTTATTAGATGTAGTTATTTCTTCACACTTGTAAATCAAAAACAAAGACCCAGATTGTTTATATATATACATATATATAAATATATATAAAAAGCAATGCAAACAATTATTGAGCTTCATTTTCTGGACGAGAATGCCAAGTTAGTCTCTCTCCATAAAAAGCAATTACAATTTGAGGACACTTCATATTTGCTTCTTTTGCCAGCACCAAATCTGCCTCATCTGAATCTTTCCATTTCATAAGGAACATTAATTCTCCACTGCTATCTGTGGCACCAATTATTCTTTCAGGATCAAGATCTCTGGCAAAGCCTCTTGGTTTGTCTGCACCATCTCTTTTTCTCTTTGATTTGCTATCGTCAGATTCACTGTCAGATAAAGATTTTCTTTTTGTACCATCTTTTTCTTTACCAGCTTTTTGAGAATTAAGAAATGTTTCAATTAACTCTGGACAATGCAAATTTTCTTCAGGTTCCCAAGTATTGTCAGCATCTGTAAATCCCTTCCACTTCAGGAAATACTCCACTTTCCCATTTACTACACATCGATCCAATACTTTTTCCACCACAAATTCTTCAGGCTTTGCCTCTTCAACCTTTTTACTCTTCCCATTCTGTTTCTTTCCCAGTTTTTGCAATGTAGTTTTATTGGAGGCCGTTTTTTATTGCAGACTTGAAGAGCTATTATTCACCGCCTCTGAGGTGCCCCGGGTCCGCAGGTCTATGGTGTCTCTTGTTAAGAATATTTTCAAAAAAGTTGAATAAATGGTACAATTAATAGCCATCTATCCACTATCTATATTTAATTACTAGCATTTTGACAAATTTGCTTTATATATCAGAGAACTTCTGCTTAGGTAGTTGTTTTTGTTTTTCTTTGGGTTTTTTATCCTTGGGCTGTGCAGTCTTTGAGTTCAGAACATGTTCTAGGGGGTATCAGCAATGTGCTTGAATTTTCTCTAAAGCTCTGCCAAATGCTCTGATGGCTTCTCTGTCCCCCAGCAGCAGCCATCTGTGGGTACAAAGTCCAGATTCTCAGCCTCCTGGCCATGTTCAGAATTAGCAAACACCCTCAGAATAAAGGCAGTTCTAGTAATCTGCTCAGCTTTTCAGTTTCTCTCCTATTTAATAGTATTGCCGTCTCTACCCCTACCTGGGTTCTCATTGCCTAAGCAGCTCTCTGATACGTTTGCTCAGGGTGGGAACCCGAAAAGTATGTATAGGACAAAATGCGGTTAATGGAAAACTTAGATAGTGATCATAAAGCCTGTGAAACAATAGCTGCAGGAGTCTGGAGAGTCTGGAGGTTGTAAATCTAACTCTGACCACAGACAGCTGCAGCAATGCCAGCATTCCTAGCCCCGCTGATAAGGATGAAGCTACAACCCCATCTCCGCAGGATGAGACTGATGCAGGGGTCCCAGAAGTTGGTTGTTTGAAAAGAATTTATTACAGTGGCTGTTTTGGCCCAGCTGCTCAGTCCCCCCGGAAAAACTCTCGATAAAACCCAAGGCTTTCCCCTCCCTCGTGGCAGATGCTCTTTTGGCCTCCACCCACCTGCATCCAGATGCCTAAATAAACGGCATTTTGCTACGCGTGAGGCTTCGTGTGTCTCCCTCTCGGCTCCAGACCTAACATTCTCCACTGCCTCACGTGATTGATTTCTGTATTTTATCCGGATTTCTGGTTGTTTTCTTGTGACTCTTTTTGCTTCTTGTCTTCTTTGTTTTGTGCAGAAAACAGAGCCTCTGTGTAGGTAGCTTTTTTCAAGAAGTAATTCCAAAGAACAGCAAAGGGAAACTAGGAAAAGTTAAATGGGGAAAGAGGGAAATCAATACAAGGGTACATTATTAAGCTGGTCAATGCTTTGGGCAACTGGAACTCAATTCTTCTGCCTTTTAAAATTGTCTCCCCAAGGGATGAAAGAAGGGATCATTTATTCACTAGCTCCTTTCCCTCTTCCTCATGGGGCACTAGCACCTGCACGGTTTCAGCTGTGCTCATTCAGGAAGCATCTCTACCTGTAGTGTCCGAGGAGCCTGGGTACAGAAAGCAAGAGATCTGTGGTAGGCTGAGGCAAGGTGCTATCGGGTTACACCTGCCTGGGGCTGGTTTTTGTCGCAAGAGCTGAAGTAAAGGGTGAAGATATGAAGTATACAAAAGAGGACTCCACACAGTGCTCAAATTGTCCTAAATTTGGCTAGTACCCTGCAAGCTAATTTGTTTCCTTTTGACACACCCACATTAGTGTTTGAGCAATTCCTTTCTTTCTTTTTTTTTTTTAATTTTTTTTTTTTAATTTTTTTTTTTTTTTTTTTTTGAGACAGAGTCTCACTCTGTTGCCCAGGCTAGAGTGAGTGCCGTGGCGTCAGCCTAGCTCACAGCAACCTCAAACTCCCAGGCTCAAGCGATCCTCCTGCCTCTGCCTCCCAAGTAGCTGGGACTACAGGCATGCACCACCATGCCCGGCTAATTTTTTCTATATATATTTTTAGCTGTCCATATAATTTCTTTCTATTTTTAGTAGAGATGGGGTCTCGCTCTTGCTCAGGCTGGTCTCGAACTCCTGAGCTCAAACGATCCGCCCACCTCGGCCTCCCAGAGTGCTAGGATTACAGGCGTGAGCCACCGCGCCCGGCCTTTTTTTTTTAATTTTTGTTATATTTTATTTTTTTAGGGACAAAGTCTCTCTCTGTTGCTCAGGCTGGAGTGCAGTGGTACAATCATACCTCACTGCAGCCTTGAGCTCCTGGGCTCAAGGGATCCTCCTGTTTCAACCTCCTGAGTAGCTGGAACAACAGGTGTGTGCTACCATGCCCAGCTAGTTTTTTTTTTTTTTGGTAGAGACAGGGTATCTCTCTGTTGCCCAGGCTGGTCTTGAACTCCTGGCCTCAAGTGATCCTCCTGACTCAGCCTCCCAAAGTACTGGGATTATAGATGTGAGCCACCGTGCCAGGCCAATTCCTTTATTTCTGATGGAACAAAATATTCTAGAATTGTACTTCTCTACAACTTTTATTTTTTCACCTAAAGCCCAGGGAAATGTACTACTAATGAACTCTTTTTAGTCTCCCTTTCATTTAATTTATAGTCTTGCAAGGATTATGAATTAATAGAGGTCTCAATCCCAACTCCTTGCTTAGTGCTTGTCCAAGGCCTTGTTTCCTTGCCTTTGTGTGTATTTCATCCAAACCCTTAGCCATTACTGATTCTGATGATTTTTCACTCCAATTAGATTTTTCACTCAGTTCATGATGGTTAACTCAGGTTGCATCTTTACCTGTTGCCCCACGTGCATGTATTCTGATTCAGGGAGGACCCAATAGCATTTCTCAAGAATACAATGGTTACTTGCTGAGGGGGCATTACTTGCTTAAGGAACCTAGAGGCCTCCTTTGAATTTTCCTACTAGGGTTTACCTTAGACTCCAACCTGCATGGATTTGCCAAAGAGGGTTCAAGCACCACTGGTTTATTAGGGCTAGATGCAGACTATGTACTGTGCAGCCTGGACCATCTGTCACTAAATCCTGGAAGGTTTTCAGCTATCTAGTAAACATGTTTGAAAACACAGTTGTGAAATATGTTGCCTTCAAAATCCAAATAGGCCTATGAATCCTGCCTCTTTTACATGGCAAATTATTTGTTATTTTTGAGCAGATATTTAAATATCTTGGATATCCATCAGAATCACTTGAAAGGCTGGTTAAAACACAGATTTCTGGGCCCCATCCCCCAAATTTTTGATTTAGTAGGTCTGAAGAGGGGCCCAAGATTTTGCATTTCTAATGAGTTCCAAGGTGATGGTAGTTTTGGGAGTCACACAGAGAACCGCTGCCTTAGACCATTCAGAACTTCGATGACATGAGTCTTACCAAGGCATCTAAGGTACCATATTGTCCTGCTCTCCTGATAATATCTGCATGATATCATCAATGGATTGAATGAGTAGGATGTCCTGTTAAATGGTGAGATGTTTAAGTTCTCTGCAGGATAAATGGTAGGACAGATTGAAAGAGTTATATAGATCTGAAGCAAGATAGTGAAGGTATACTGTTGTTTGTGCCAGGAGAAAAAGCAATTTGAATTAGATTTTTCTTGCTTATTTATTAAGCAGAGGAAATAGTATTCACTAGATTAATAGCTACATATTAAAGGCCAGCGACTGCATTGTTTTGCTGTGGACATCACATCTGTCATAGCAGCTAAAATTGGAGTCACCCCTTGATTAAATTTATGATAATCCACTACCATTCTTTATGACCGACCTGTATTAGCGAGATGAGTGAGCTAAATCAAGAATATAATAGGAATTACCAACTCATTATTTTTGCAAGCTTTGCTAGTGGTACTAATCTTTGTGATTTCCTTATTGATGCTTTACTGCTTTTGATTTACCATTTTGCTAGGAAGGGGAGATTCAGGGGCTTCAATCTGGCCTTTTCATCATTGCAAAAATAAGTAATTAAAAATCTAAGCTGTTGTAACTTTAAATTATTTTGAGCCTTAAAGGAATGTGATTATGGCATCTGAGTCATGTAAACAGGTAGCTGTAATCTTTTTTTTCTCTGATTATAGATTAGACTTATTCCTTACTGACATTGTCTTGTAAAATGCTATAAATGACTAAAAGATGCCAACAAGACCCCTTCCCTCTTCACTGTTAATCTTCATTATAGATTAACTTGTCTCTTACATGCATGGCTATCACATTGTCTAAGATGGGATTTTTTTTTTTTTTTTGAACTTTATAAATGCCTAAGATGGGATGTTAAATGTATGCTTTTAAATTGGAAAGGAAATGAAAACAGGCTGTACAGAAAAGAAGACAAGCTAATTAAATTGTTGTAGCTCATAAACCAGCCTTGTATAGAAAATGCTATCATCCTACTAAGTTTCTTTGTTTTATGCCTATATTAGCAAGACCTTAACTTTTAACTTTGGAGCACTGACCTCATTTCTCTGGAGTCAGCGTTTCCCAGATGGCTGTTCCCTGCTTTGGGCTCTAATAAACTCCATGCTTAAGCACATTTTCTGAATCTTGTTATTTAAGGTTGACATCATAATGGACTTGACTTTACAAGTCAAGGAGACAATGTGGGGATTCTGGATAACAGGAACTTGGAAAATAACCAGAAGGTGGATTCAGGCTCTCACTATGTCCACTGCTTTTGTGGGCAAAGGAAACTTGATGGACTTTGAACGTGTGGGATGCTTTGAGCAATACGTGGGATTCCTCTTCTAACTCTTTCTTCTTATATTTGCTTTCATATTTAAAAATAATGTCTATCTTGTTCTATCAACTTTAGACATTGACTGTATTTCATGATAGATAAACATTTGGTTCTCCTTCACAATGCCCCATTCCCAACCTCCCAATATTATTGTAGCACTATGTTTACTTACATCAGTAATCAATGTTTATATCGTTATAAATATGTGAAAATTATTCACTTAAGAACCAATTGATGTGCCATGATTGCATTTCCTTGTTTATACAAATTTAATTTTTCTAGCAATAATAACTTTTCACTTGTACAGTTTTGTGTTTTATACTCATTTTTTTTCTAAATGTACTATCAGATTATCTACTCTTTTGTGTCTTTAGTTTTTGGCCTGGAGACTTTTCCCTCAGATGTTTGCCTTCTTGCTTCAATGTGAACTGGTTGCTGTCTAATTGTGAACTGCTGTAAATTGTTAACCAGAAACTTCTCTTTGTTGCTCTCCTGATCCACTATTTCCTTGATCCCATACTTTCTTCTTTCATTTCTTATATTTAAAAAAAAATTCACATTTTGCATCAGTTTCTTAATGTCGTTGAGTTTGTTTAGAAACATTAGGTTATAATTTTCACCTGTTTGGTGGACATGTCTTTCTGGTATGCTTTCATCGTAGAGATGTTATTCTGCTCCTTATTTTCTCTTCTTAATGCAATAACATTGCATGGGGTTGACCTCAATCCTTTTCTGTTGCTTCTTGTTATGTAAAATTAGTCTTTATGAACTTTTGGAATGGAAGTGTGGTTTATGATAGCTTTCTACCTTCATGGCTCTGATAGCAGTGCTATACAAGGCAGAAATACAATATTAAAATTTTTTAGCCAGATTAAAAAATTAAAAAACTGGAGAAATTCATTTTAATAATATTTTAAAATCTGATATTTTAGAATATCATTTCAACATATAATCAACATAAAATTATAAATGAAACATTTTACTTTTATTAATACTAAATCTTTGAAATTTGGTGTGTATTTTACACTTTTACCACACCTCAGTTTGGACTAGCCATATTTTAAGTGCTTAATAGCCACACGTAGCTAGTAACTACATGTTGGATAGCACAGCTCTAAAACTTCCTCTTATGTTGTTTTCGTGAAGTATTAAAAATAATGGCAGCTTACTTTGTGATATCTCCTGGCCCTATTCCCTTCTTCTACTTTGATCTAGATTTTCTTTTTCCTTTATGTCTATTGTCCCTGTCTTGCTTAACTTAGATCCTGTTTTCAGCAGTTTCTTCTCAGTGTGGGGCTTTGGCTGTTCATTTGGAATATTCATGAAACCCAGACATCTCCAGCCTCTCAGACCTTACTGCAGACCCTTGCACTTAGCAGCTATTGGAGATGGAACCTCTCCTAGTTTTAGCTGCTCGTCACAGACTGACTTGGTAAGCTTTTAAGTGAATAATCATTGGTTATTTTCAGTTTTCAATTCCAGTTGCTTCCCTCTACTTTCTCCTGTGCAGACATTAGTATCATGGAGATCTTGTGGCTGACAGTTTATCTTTACCCACTTGTATTTTGGGATTCATGGGAATACCTTATTATTTAGGTTTTTGTAGATGTTGCCCATGGACTTTTAGGTTGTTATTTTCTTTCCTTTCCCTCCCCTCTCCGCCTCTCCCCTCCCCTCCCCTTTCCTTCCCTTTCTTTCCTCTTTCTTTTCTTTCTCTCCTTTGTTTTTAGAATTTTTTTTTATTTCAGCATATTACAGGGGTATAAATGTTGATTGCCTTTGCCCCACCTGAGTCATAGCTTCAAGCCTGTCCATCCCCGCCCCCCCATGGTGTGCACCACACCCATTAGGTGTGAATATACCCATCTCCTCCTCCCCCCCCACCTGCCTGACACCTGATGAATGTTACTACTATATGTGCACTTCAGTGTTGATTGGTCAATACCAATTTGATGGTGAGTACATGTGGTGCTTGTTTTTCCATTCTTGGGGTGCTTCACTTAGTAGAATGGGCTCCAGCTCTATCCAGGATAATACAAGAGGTGCTAGATCACCATTGTTTTTTGTGGCTGAGTAGAACTCCACGGTATACATATACCACATTTTATTAATCTACTCATGTATTGATGGGCACTTGGGTTGTTTCCACATCTTTGCACTTGTGAATTGTGCTGCTATAAACATTCGAGTGCAGATGTCTTTTTTATAGAATGTCTTTTGTTCCTTTGGATAGATGCCCAGTAATGGGATTGCTGGATCGAACAGTAGTTCCACTTATAGCTCTTTGAGGTATCTCCATATTGTTTTTCACAGAGATTGTACTAGTTTGCAGTCCCACCAGCAGTGTATCAGTGTTCCTATCTCTCCTCATCCATGCCAACATTTATTGTTTTGGGACTTTTTGATAAAGGCCATTCACACTGGAGATAAGTGATATCTCATTTTGGTTTTGATTTGCATTTCCCTGATGATTAGAAATGTCAAGCATTTTTTCATATGTTTCTTGGCCCAGGAAAATCAGCAAGAAAAAACAACCCTATCAAAAAGTGGGCAAAGGACATGAACAGAAACTTTTCAAAAGAAAACAGACTAATGGCCAAGAAACATGAAAAGTCCTTCTTCCTTCCTTCCTTCCTTCGTTTTTCTTTCCTTCCTTCCTTTCTTTCTTTCCTCTTTCTCTTTCTTTCTTTTCTTCCTTCCTTCCTTTCCTCCTTCTTTCCTTCCCTCCCTCCCTTCCTTTCTTTCTTTCTTCTCTTTCTTTTCAATCCCATACCCAGTTTGTTTACAGTTTCCAATCCCATTTTGTTGGATAAATTTCTTCTGATAGCTTCATAAGAATAGAAACATGCAAGGTAAAATTGTCAAATTTTGCTTTCCTCAAATGTCTTTATTTTACTCTCACAATTAATATTTTTTTCTGTGTATTGAATTTTGATTAAAAATCATCTTAAGGCCGGGCGCGGTGGCTCACGCCTGTAAACCTAGCACTCTGGGAGGCCGAGGTGGGCGGATCGTTTGAGCTCAGGAGTTCGAGACCAGCCTGAGCAAGAGCGAGACCCCATCTCTACTAAAAATAGAAAGAAATTATATGGACAGCTAAAAATATATATATAGAAAAAATTAGCCGGGCATGGTGGTGCATGCCTGTAGTCCCAGCTACTCGGGAGGCTGAGACAGGAGGATACCTTGAGCTCAGGAGTTTGAGGTTGCTGTGAGCTAGGCAGACGCCATGGCACTCACTCTAGCCTGGGCAACAAAGTGAGACTCTGTCTCAAAAAAAAAAAAAAAATCATCTTATTTTACAGTTTTGAAGGCATTACTGTACCATCTTCTAGTGTCCAATGTTTTGCTTGAACAGTACAATAGCCATTCTGATCCTAATTTCCATGTATGTGACTCCACTTTTTCTTCGGAAGATTTTAGGATATTCTTCTTGTCCTTTAAAAAATTTCTGCCATAATTTGTTTTGATGTGGGCCTTTTGTTGTTCTTATTCTTTTATTATGCCATGGTCTCTTTGTGATAATGCTCAAAATTTCTAATCAGTGTAAGGTTAAAAATTTCTGATATATCTGGGATAATTAATGCTGAGGGTTCCAAAGAAACATTGAGCAATCCAGGATTAGAAATATAATAAAGTAATACAATGAAAACTCAGTTTATGGCCAGGCACGGTGGCTCATGTCTGTAATCCTTTGTGAGACCCAGGAGGGAGAATTAGTTGAGGCCAGGAATTCAAGACCAGCCTGGTCAATATAGTGAGACCTCTTCTCTACAAAAAAATCTTTAAAAAAATTAGCTAGGTGTCATGGTATGTGCCTGTAGTCCTAGCTACTAGGGAGGCTAAGGCAGGAGAATTACTTGAGCCAAGGAGTTTGAGGTGGCAGCAAGCTATGATAATGCCATTGCACTCTAGCTCAGGCAACAGAGTGAGACCCTGTCTCAAAAACAAAAAACAAAAAACAAAAAAAAAAAGAGAGAAAAAGAAGAAAATCAGTTTATTTTTGCATTATTTTATAGATACTGTACTTCATCAAAATTATAAACTTTTATGCATCAAAGAGCATCATCAAGAAAATGAAAAAATAACCTACAGAATGGGAGAAAATATTTGCAAATTGTATATCTCATAAGGACTTAGTATCCACAGCATACAGAAAGAACTCCTAAAACTTCAATAACAACAATAAAAACCAAACAATGCAATTTTAAAATGGGCAAAGGACTTGAATAGATATTTCTCCAAAGATGATATACGAGTGGCCAACAAGCACATGAAAAAATGCTCAATGTCATTAGTTATTAAAAAAGTGCAAATCAAAGCCACAATGAAATACCAGTTCATACTCCCTAGGATGGCTATAATAATGATAATAAAAGCAGAAAATAAGTGTTGGTGAGGATGTGGAGAAATAGGAGAACACTTGTACATTGCTGTTGGGAATGTAAAATGGGGCAGCTACTGTGTGAAACAGTTTGGCAGCTCCTCAAAAAGTTAGACATAGAATTACCATATGATTTAGCAATCCTGCTCATAGGTGTATTAGAGGGGAATGAAAACATAGGTTCACACCGAAAATTGTATGCACATGTTTGTAACAGCATTATTCATAATGGCCAAAGGTTGGAAAACTTTTCATCAATGGATGAATGGATAAACAAGTGCGGTCTATACATATCATGGAATATTATTCAGGCATAAAAAAGAATGAATTACTGATTGCTACGGTTTCAATGTGTCCCCCTCCAAGACTCAGGCATTGCCAATGTGATAGTATTAAGAAGTGGGGCCTTTTAGATGTAATTAGTCCATGGGGGCTTTGTGGGTATAATTAAGGCCATTTCTAAAAAGGCATCATGCAGCACTGGGCTATCTCTTGTCCTTCTGCCTTCTAGGTGAGAACACAACATTCTTCCCCTCTAGAGGATGCAGTCATCACCAGACATCTGAACATATTGTTGCCTTCATCTTGAACTTCCTAGCCTCCAGAACTGTGAAAAAATAGATTTCTATTCTTAATAAATTACCCAGTCTCAGGTATTTTGTTGTAGCAGCACTATTGGACTGAGACACTGATACACGTCATAACATGGATGTACCTCAAAAACACTATACTACATGAAAGAATCAAGACATGCAAAGTCTGTTTTCTTAAGCCTTTACTCAACAAAACACTGTGTCAGCTGAATGACTTAGCCTTGATGCAAAGACAGTCTTAGCTCCATCTTTGGAGAAAATAAGAAAGATTTTATCTCACTTTTATCCCATTCTCTTATCAATTTTTTTTATTTCATAATATTACAGAGGTACAAATGCTTTGGTTACATACATTGCCTTTGCACTGCCTGAGTCAGAGCTACAAGTGTGTGCATCTTCCAGACAGTGTGTACTGCACCCAGTAATTGTGAATTTGCCCATCCCCTCCTCTCTGCTCCCACCTTTCTGACACCTGATGAATGTTACTTCCATATGTGCACTTAAATGTTGATCAATTAGTACCAATTTCATGGTGAGTATGTGTGGTGCTTGTTTTTCCATTCTTGTGAAACTTTGCCTAGAAGAATGGGCTCCAGCTCACCCAGGATAGTACAAGAGGTGCTAGTTCACCATTTTTTGTGGTGGAGTCTCATCTTTACCATTTATCACTAGCTGCGTGATCTTAGACGAGTCATTTAATCTCTCCAATTTTTGGTGTTCTCAACTGTAGAATGGGAGATAATGCTTATTTTGAAGTTATAAAGATAGTTCTAAACATTTTCTTCTTTCTTTTTCTGTCACTTAAATAAAGCTGCCTATTAATGATATTAGTCAAATTATCTTTTACAAGTAGCTGGTATTGTAGCCAGAAACACAAAAGCATTGGCACCTATTCACCTACTTCCACTTTAAAATTCTATGGGCTTACCCTTGTTAATTCATAAAATTATTTATGCAAATCTTTTGAAATTAGGTTATACCGGCAAAATAAACCTATTTTGGTCTATGACTAACTAAAATTTGAAACTAAGTTATTCGTACATATGATTGCTTTCTAATAAAAGAACATTGCCTTTTTAACTTTTTACAAAAATTTTAACTTGCTATGTTTTTTATTATAAAAAAACATATGCTCACAAAATATGAAATAGTAAAAAAATCTTTAAAGTAAAAATAAAAATGCCCGTTTACTCCATCCTTATTTCCATATACTGAGATATACTTTCATAGTGAACAAAATTGTCACTTGCCATGTTTTTACAAAACAGCATAATCCAACAAATATAATTTTAAAAATGAAATTCACATACTGGGCACGGTGGCACACGCCTGTAATCCTAGCACTCTGGGAGGCTAAGGCGGGAGGATCGCTCGAAGTCAGGAGTTCGAGACCAGCCTGAGCAAGAGCGAGACCCCGTCTCTACTAAAAAATAGAAAGAAATTATCTGGACAACTAAAAATATATAGAAAAAATTAGCTGGGCATGGTGGCACATTCCTGTAGTCCCAGTGACTTGGGAGGCTGAAGCAAAAGGATCGCTTGAGCCCAGGAGTTTGAGGTTGCTGTGAGCTAGGCTGATGCCACGGCACTCTAGCCCGTGCAACAGAGCGAGACTCTGTCTCAAAAAAAAAAAAAAAAAAAAGAAAGAAAAGAAAAGAAAAATGAAATTCACAATATTGAAACATTACAATGACTTCTGACACCAACTACCTGGAGTTAGGCCAAATTTCACAGGCCAAGGGCATGCCCTGCACAAGACTGCCCTTCCTTCAGATACTAGCCACCAGTTCAGGGGTTTCCAAGGCTGCTCTCACTTCTGAGTAACCAACTACAAATATGAGGGTTCCCACAACCCTCTCAGGTTTTGTAATTTGCTAGAACGATTCAGTGAACTCAGAATAGAGTCATATTATCCGACACTTCAATTACTTGGAAAATTCCAAGGATTTAGAGGCTACCTCCTAGGAACTGGGGACAAAGGCCAGGCAAATTCTTTATTACCAGGTAAACTGCAACATGATGCAACATGTGGAGAGCAAACAAACAAGTGAAGGTACAGCATCAACTTCTCAGAGTTGTGGAATTTCCACTCTTCTCTCATAATAGGTACCATGCCACACGCGACATGTATCCAGTGCCAAATCCATATGACATTAGTAAAGCTTATTTTACTTAATATTTTAAATATATATAAATAGAAGGTCTAATATTCTATATCTTTGGAACCTCTTTTACACGACCTAGCGGATCCCTTTTATACAACCTAGGGTACTTGTGACCCATTTTGGAGATCACTGCCAAGAGGTCCCTTGGCTAACTAAGTTAAAGGGATTGGGGGAAGATTGTATTATTGTTTCCAAATGTTTATGCTCTTCTCTGTGAGAGGATTAAACTTTGATGCCCTTGACATATCTTTCCATAGATAGAGTATATTTCCCTGCCCCATTCACAGGTTTGTCTAGGTGACTTGCATTGGCCAATAGAATCAGAGAGAATGTAATATATACCCTATCCAGATAGAGGATGCCACTACATGGTTCAGCTCAGAGGAGCTACTCTATGATCCTGGCTTCCAGAATGAGAAAACACTTGGAGAGGAGCCAAGCAGAGTTACAGTCAACCCCAAGCAGACCTTAAGTTCACATGTAACATGAGTGAGAAATAAATGCTTGCTGTTGTAAGCCACTTGCATTTTGGGGTTGTTTGTGATATAGTATGATCCAGTTATAATGTGACTTATTCCAAGGACAGAGAGAGAACTTTATGAATATATTTGCTTTGTCGTTATGAGCTTAGATCATAAACCCTCTGAGATTCAATGACCATTTTTTGGAGGAGCGTGTGTGCATGGGCACCTGTCCTCGCGCAAGTGCTTGTAAGGTCCAGTAATTAATTGTGGAGAACTTGTAATTCCCTTCTCCTTCCCGTATTCTTTGTCATAGCCCTTTCCCTTCCCTTACTATGTGATTCAACCCTAAGTAAAGCAGGACGGGACAGAGCAAGGTAGGCGTCAGTGGTAGGGTGGGGTGGGGGAGCAGCAGTGGTCTGGCACAGGGTGTCAGAGCTCAGGCAGGGTGGGAAGAGTGACTATGCAGGGGGTGGCCTGACAGTGGTGGTGGAGCCCAAGCAGAGTGAGAACATCCTGTGGGGGTGGGACAGTGTTCCTGCATGGAGAACCAGAGCCTGCGTGTGGTGCGGACGGTGTCCACAATAGGGCCAGCCTGGTGTGGAATGTCAGAGCCTGAGAGGTAAAGGGGGCATCTCTGTGGTGCAAGGAGCCAGGTGCAGGGAGTCGGAGCTCCAGCTGGCTGAGGAGGGCATCCACGAATGAGGTCACCTTCTGTGAGGAGTCAGAGTCCCACATGGGTGAGGAGGGGTCCTCGTGGAGGGGCAGCCTAGTACGGGCGGTCAGCATCTGGGAGGGGTGAGGAGGGATCCCATGCACAGTGTTGGCCCAGTGTGGGTTGGGACTCAGAGGCTAAGCAGGGTGGGGAGAGCATCCTTGCAGAGGGCAGACCTGGTGTGGGTTTCAGAGACCAAGCAGGATAAGGAGCGTCTCCGTGGGGCAGGGGGGTGGGGTGGGGGGGCAGCCCAGTGTGGGAGCTCAGAGCCTAAGTGGGGTAGGGTGGGCGTCCTTGCTGCGGGGTGGAGGCCCTGACATGGGGTGTCAGAGCCCAAGCAGGACACAGAAAGTGTCTATGCAGAGGGTGGGCCTGTGGGTTTCAGGGACTGAGCAGGATAGAGCGGCTGTCCACGTGCCGGGATAGCCCAGGGTGGGAGTCAGAGCCCTACAAGGTGAGGAGGGCTTCCACCCACGGGGGGATCTGGTGTGGGGTGTTAGAGCCTACGGGAGTCTAAGTGGTGGCCAGGGGACCAGTATGTCTGTGAGTGTATGTGGAGTGTGAGATTGTGCGGTGCAGGAGAAGAAGGAAGGTGGGGGAGGTTAAAAGAAGGATCATTGGGTGAGAGCTGAGGTCAGAGAATCCAGGTGTGAGCTGGGAGCATGTCTGTGGAAAGATTCTACATGACGGATTTGGAAAAAGTCATATTTAGCACTCTGTTTACGTTTATCCCCTTCAATAACGTGACCCCATTTAATTATCCTAACTATTAAAACAGTCATATGGAGCTGGGTACCCTTTTGCTGTGGCGCTGTGAGGACTAAAAGGCTAGAGAAGTGTGCAGTAAGAGCTGGCCCCGTCCTCCGACATGCAACAAAGCGAGCTGCTCTCCAGAGGGCTGGAGGTGACACGCAGCACAATGAACAGAGACTCCAGTGGAGTTAGTTACAAGCGAGGAGGAGGGAAAGCCCAGAGCAGGGAGGAGCAGCTTCCCAAGCCACAGGATCGAAGCTTTGCCTTCCCCACTGTACCGGAGGAAGCTGAGCCTGGAAGGTGGGGAGGCTGACATGTGAGTTTTTTGTCATTGATCCTCTGAGACTATGGTACCAAGAATTTGCCTGATCAGGCAAAAATGACGAGGTGAATGCAACACGAACATGTGTTTGTTCAGGTTGTTGATCCGTGAGTAATTAGGTCCGCATGTGGGAGGAAGCACACGAATTTTATTTTTTCTGGTGAGTTCAATGAACACAGTTCTCAGGAAAGACTTCTCTAATTGCTTGGTTCCTCTTTTCCTTTCCTTCCCATTTCTTTCCTCCACGCTTTGAGTTCCCGCTTTTGTACGTTTGCTAGCACATGTCTCAAGCTGTGACTCCCACCGTGCTGATCCTGAGGACGGGGCCTCTGCGGACTGAGTGGCCCCCACGTTGCAGTTTCGGTTCTCACGAGATCCCGGTCAGGGGTATTTACGTATTTGCTGCCCCTGCTCTCACCAAGTTGAGTGACAAGAAGGAGATAATTTATCACCATGTTTGGTTCTCATTTATAAGATGTTTTAAGGAAGCGATGAAACAGATTTTCTGATGAAAGCAGAAGCTCTCTTCTGAACATGGCTTCGGAAATCACTTATGCTGAAGTGAGGTTCAAAAATGGATCCAACTTCTCAGGCACCACCTCAGAGTCTCCTGCAGGTAACAACCATTTTCTGGTGGTCAGAATTAATAAGACAAAGGATGAAGCGAGGGTTTGTAAACGAGGCATAGATGGTGTCAGTTGCTGGTTCTCTGACTGGCCATGTCTGGGAAACACAGGAGTCCCAGAAGACTGAGTTGCCTGTAGATAAGCGTTGTGGGGTTGTACAGTTGTATGCGGGGAGGAAAAGATTTTATGATGCGTCTTTAGCTCCAACTCTGCTGACTGTAAGAAAACTTAGGTGTGAGAAATCAGCTACAGTCCTGAGCTAAGGTCAGTGCTCTGATGCTAAGAAGCTGTGGTCTTGTGTTTTCTGAGGCTGAGTTAGTCTGGGGTTGAGAGACCGAATACAGCTTCTGAAACTATCTGCCCAGATGCTGGGGTTACTAATGCATTTGTGGGATTTGTGTTTTGATTAGTTAGAGGGGAAGAGTGTGGGTGGAGAGCAAGGAGAGTGTATTTGTTAGTACTGGAGTGGAACAAAAGGCCATTGCAAATGAAACACTAGAAAGTCTTAAAAAGAAAGTTCCTTAAATCTCCAGGGAAATTTTTCTGAAATCAGAAAATCTATTGCATGTTGCATCTCTGAGACAGACTCAGTTAAGTTTGGGAGTAGACAAAAGGCAGTTTGGGTGGCATGTGTGAGATCTCAGATAGAGAAGAGAGAAAAATACATATGGAATACAAGACACTATTGGAGGGAGGGAGTCAGGACTGCTCACGCTTTCTAGAACGCCTCTGTGGAGGTATGGGGAGTGCTTAGGAAAATTGGTTTTTTCTTTTTAATAACTTTGTATAATTTTTTTATTAACAATGATTTAGCAACAATGATTGTTATGGAAAAAAATTAACCAGAGGTATACAGAGATTTCAATTATACTTTTACCATCGAGAGAAAACCATAATTTGCATTTTAGTGTATATCCTTCCACATGAGAATATACATAAATATTTATGTGTATTTTTCTAAAAATGAAATCTTACTGTATAGTACTGAGAGTCCCCTCCATATTTGATGACATATCATAACGTTAAGAATTCCTGATTATGACATGGTGACTAAAAAGGCTGACCTCATCCTGAAGATGTGATGAGAGATGATTATAAAGATTTATCTGCTATGGAATTTTTAAAAGTAAAGTTGGAAACACTCTGGAAGATTATTTAAATATATGATGAAATGCTATTCAACCATGATAAAAAGTGTTAAAGAAGAAAATCTGGTGTGAAAGTGTTCATGATATAGTGTAAAAGAAAATAGTAGGTCAGAAACCAGTATATATGATGTGTCAATCATGGGAAAATGTACATATATATGCATTTTTAAAATTGCTGGTGGGATATATACCAAATTATTAATAAAACGGTTATCTTCAATGGTAGGAATTTGTGCTTCTATATATTTTCTGAAGTTTCTACAATGAACATTATCATTTCCTTTCTATTCCTATTCTCATATTATTTCAAGTGTCATACCATTGTAATTGTGCATCATCCAAGAAAGGGGAGAAGAAAAAGAGGAGGAGGAAGAGGAAGTAAGGACAAAATTTATTGTTGATTAAAGAAAACTCATTTGGTTTCTCTTTCAGCTCCCAAGGAAAGGACCACCCCTCACAAAAGTAATCCCGGTTTTCCCAAGCTATTTTGGGCCTCATTGCTGATACTTTTCCTGCTATTGGCAATCTCATTCTTTATTGCTTTTATCAGTAAGTATGCCAACCGAATCAATAAGCAATGTCTGCTCTACGTGAAAAGAAGGTATCTGTTAGAAACTGACATTTAAAAATGAGTTTATCTAGTCAAAGTTCATATAGAGTGAAAAAAAAAATAAAATAAAATAAAAATGAGTTTATCCAGAAATCTAAAATAAAATTTTCTCTAGGGAGACATAATTCATGGGAATCCACTGGGAATTTTGCTCTTTATTTGGATTTAGTTACTTTCCTGTAAAAAGAATGGAGTCCATTCTTCTCAGGGAAATTGAAGAGAGAGAGAGAGAGAGAGAGAGACTGTGTGTTGTAGAGTGAAACCTCTGAGGTCTCTATACCAGACACTGTATAAGTGAGGACAAATCTATATTTTCTCAACAGCGTTTATAAGGCCAGTCCTACTTGAGTACAGACTTATATTTTGGGATGCACAGGTGGACAAGAAGGAGATGGGAAGAAATACTTTGAGAACAGTTTTCCACTGAATTTCACTCTAATTATTTCTGTCCTGCCCAAGACTGTGTGCGATCTAAAAGCCAATTTAGCAAAATAGGTGGATTGCTGAATATCTTTGGCTTTTAGAATTTATTAAAATTTTAAAAGGTATAAAACTAGTATATATTTGGATATCTTATTCATTCATTTGGTCATTCAGTAAGTAGCACTGGCCATCTGCTATATGTCAGACCCCGTCCAGACAGAACTGCAGCCCCTGGTTTCAAGAAATGTAGAGAACGGTCCAATGAACCAGTGGTTACAACAGTGTATGGTAACTGTTGTGCAGGGAAGGTGTATGCACAGGAAGCTCAGACAGACTTCCCAGAGGAGGTGACATTTAGGGCTGTGTCTCCCAAGAATGACATAGAGATATGAGAGAGCATAGAATTTGGGGAACTGTAAGTATGCATGACTGGAACATATGGTGCTGAGAGATCTAAGAAGCGAAGTTGTAGGTGGGAGAGAGAAACAGAACTCGGATCGTGAAGAGTGCTGTATACCATTATAAAGAATTTGGATTTTTTCCCCTAAAGGTTGTTTTATCAATTGTCTTTTGCTGCTTATTAAACCAATCTAAAACTTAGTGGATTAAAACAGTAACTGTTTATTTAGCTCATAATTCTGCAGCGTGGCAAGTTAGACTGGTGCCAGTTGGGGGCGTCCTCTGGTCCTGCCTTGCCTCACTCGCGCACATGTCGCCCGGTGCCCCTCACGGACAACCTGCCTTCTGAGGAAGGGGATGTCAGTGGAATGACAGAAGCAATTTGGCCACATTGCTCTTATCGTTCATTAGACTAGCCTGAGTTTGTTCACATGGCAACTTGCAGACTTCCAAGACTGAGAGCGAAGTAAGCAAGGCCTCTTGAAGTCTCAACTTGGGACTAGCACAGATTGCTTCTGCGCATTCTGTTGGCCAGAGGAAGTCTTAAAGGCAGTCTGATTCCGCTGGTGGAGAAACAGACCCCATTTCTTTCTTTCCCATTTATTTATTTATTTATTTAAAAATTTTTTTTGAGACAGAATCTACCTGTGCTGCCCAGGCTGTGGTACAGTGGCATGATCACAGCTCACTGCAGCCTGAAACTCCTGGGCTCAAGCGATTTTCCTGCCTTGGCCTCCCAAAGTGCTGAGATTACAGGCATGAGCCACCATACCTGACCAGACCCCATTTCTTGATTGAAGAAGCTACAAAATCACATTGCAAAGCAGTGTGGATACAGGGAAGGTTAAAAATCGTGGCCATTTTTACAATGTGTTACAGTCATGGAGAGACTGTAGAATTTTAAGCAGAGAATTGGTATAATCAAATTTAACTTAGGAAATATGCTTTGTACAGAGATGTGGAGAATGGATATATGAGGACAAAATTGGACGCAGAGAGAGAAGTTAGAAAGCTAATTCATAAATCCAATTGAGGAACAGCAAGAGCCTGATCCATGGCTAGAGTTAGTGAAGAAAGGAGGTAGCTTTGAATGATAAAGGAGGTAGAAGCTTGATGAATATCTCGACCTGGGGAATAGTGTGACTTGGTAAACTCAGAAATCATGAAGTTTTTCAAAGAGGTAGACAATATAGGATGAGTAGCAAGTTTGAGTTGGAAGATGGTGATTTAAGGTTTGGACATGTTGAGTTTTATGTAACTGTGGGACTCTCAGATGGACATGTCTAGTGGGAGACACATTTGTCTGGCCTTCAGGAGAGAGGTCTGAGCTTTGGACGTCATTCACATAGGTGTAGCAGGTGATGCCCTGGGGAGATGTGACATCACTCAGAGAACTTAGCATGAGAAGGAGGGATGAGGATGGAACTCTGGGAAATGTCACCTTGTAAAAGAGGTGGATGGAAGAAGAGGAGCTTATAAAGGAGTATAAGAAGCAGTAGCAAGAAAACAAAAGCAAGAAAAGCAGAGTAGGGCCCTAAGAACTAAGGGAGAAGAGAACCCAGGTCAAGTATTTAAGGAGGTCAAATAGGAAGATGGCTAATAAGTGGGCCTAGCATGTTACTGATAATCCATTTCAAGGACGGTGTTAGTGAAGCAGTGGAAGCAAAAGTCAGAATGTGGTGAGTCAAGGAGCAAATGAAAGATAAGGAGGAAAGAGAGAAAATTCAGTTTCTAGACGAAAAGGTGGGTTAGTTTTAGATTGGGAGAGACATGAGAGGGTTGGTATGCTGAGGAGTAGCCAGTTGGAATGGAAAGAATAAAGGAAAGAAGAGGAAGAAAATTATGTTCTCTTGGTCCATGTTGGGTTCTTTTTTAAATTCTCCATTCTCCAGGATAACCCAGAACTTTTCAGAATTAGCTAATGCTTCTCCACTCACCCCCGCAAAGTCCCAGGCTGTGCACATCCTTGAACACAAGCGTCTATCTGCCCTCCCCTCCTCCCCACTCCCAAGGTTTAGCCTCTGCAGGCATCTCACGTTGAGTATTGAAGGAGCATGTGGAGAAGTCCCCGTAGACCCATTGTGATGGAACTGTCGTGTCCTCTTCCAACTGCTGATCTTTCAGCTATTCCTGGAGATCTATGGTTTCAAAACAGGAAATCTTTTCCCGTCAGGATCCATCTACTCAAGTAATTGGGCGTTTGTAGATTTTATTTCTATAAAGAATATAAGAAAGTAACAATAAACTCAAAGTCACAGTGCAACCAGGAAAATGAATGTCTTTGTTCTCTTTTCTAGTTTTCTTTCAAAAATCTTCTCAGCTTCCTGAAGAAAAAAATACAACAAAACAGCCAATTCATACAGCATTGGAGTGTGTGAAAAAAAATTTGACCATGGCAGGTAAAAATGAATGTGCCTAGAGTTCAGTTGCCGACTATACTACGTAAGGATCCCAAAGCAATATTTCCAATAAGATTCCCAGGTAGAGCATACTACATAGTTGACTCCCATCACCATCTTAAGCTATAAATCTGCAAATATATAGGACATAAAATTTTTTTTTTTTTTTTTTTTTTTTTGAGACTGAGTCTCACTTTGTTGCCCAGGCTAGAGTGCCGTGGCGTCAGCCTAGCTCACAGCAACCTCAAACTCCTGAGTTCAAGCAATCCTCCTGCCCCAGCCTCCCGAGTAGCTGGGACTGCAGGCAGGTGCCACCATGCCCGGCTAATTTTTTCTATATATTTTTAGTTGTCCAGCTAATTTATTTCTATTTTTTTAGTAGAGATGAAGTCTCACTCTTGCTCAGGCTGGTGGTCTCAAACTCCTGACCTCGAGCGATCCACCGCCTTGGCCTCCCAGAGTGCTAGGATTATAGGCGTGAGCCACTGCACCCGGCCTCTTTCTGAACTTTCTGTGCACACTTGCTCTTTTATTGACATATCAGTTAAAACTATTTGATGAAAGTGATATGATGATTATGATTTTACTATGGATGTGAATTATTTAAATTTTCAAAATTAGTAGTTAATTTAGAAACAGTTTTATATTTACAGAAAAATTGAACAGATAATGCAAAGAGTTCCCATTTTACCCCTTCTTGGCACACATAGTATCCCCTATTATTAACATCTTATATAAATATGGTACATTTGTTACAACTAACGAGCCAATATTGATATATTATCATTAATTAGAGTTCACAATTCGTTCAAATTTCCTTAGTTTTCACCTAATGTTCCTTTTCTTTAACAGGATCCGAGCCAGGGTTCCACATTACATTGAGTTACATGTCCCTTTGGGCTTCTCTTGGCTGTGACAGTTTCTCAGACTTTCCTTGTTTTTGATGACCTTGACAATTTTGAGGGATACTGGTGAAGTATATTATAGGATGTCTCCCTCCTAGAATTTGTCTGAGGTTTTTCTAATAATTAAAGTGGGGTTACTGGTTTTTGTGAGGAAGATCACAGATGTAAAGTCCTACTTTCATCACATCATATCAAGGGTATATACTATCAAAATGATTTTTGACTGTTGATGTTGACCTTGATCACCTGGCCAAGGTAGTGTTTGTCAGGTTTCTCCACTATAAAGTTACTCTTACTCCTTTCCATACTGTACTCTTTGCACAGCCCACACTTAAGGATAGAGGAGTTATGCTCCCCATCCATTAGGGTGGAGTATTGCGTTAGAGTTTTCCAGAGAAACAGAAGCAATGGGAGGTATGTGTAGAATGGCATTTATTCTTAAGGAATTGACTGGTGCAGTTGCAGAGGCTTGAGAAGTTCAAAGTTTGCTGGGGCAGCCAGCAGGCTGGAGACTCAGGGAAGAGTTGTGGTTTGAGTCCAGAGGCAGTCAGTCTGCTGCGGAACCGGGAAGAGCCCGGGTTGCAGATCAAGGCCAAAGGCAGTCTGCTGGAGAATTTCCTCTTGCTCAGAGGGGGTCCCCTTTTGTTCTGTTCAGATTTCCAACTGACGAGATGAGCCCCACTAACATTATGTAGCATGATTTCCTTTATTCAAATTTCAACAATTTAAATGTAAATCTTATTAAAAAAACATTCTCACAGAAACATCTAGAATGTGTTACTAAAAATCTGGGCACTGTGGCCCAGACAAGTTGACACATAAAATTACCCATCACGGGTATCTATATAATTTATTTGAAATTCTTGTGCATGTGAGAGTTGTCTCTTCTATCCCATTTATTAACTTATCCAATCATTTGTTTAAATCTGCATTTACTCATGGTTATGTATTTTAAATTTTGGATTATAATCCAATACTACTTTATTTATTTTGTTCTTTCAGCTGTTCTTTCATTTGGTTCCTTGACTCCTATTATTTTTTTTCTTAAAGAAGGTCTCGCTGTGTCCCTCAGACTAGAGTACTATGGTGTGATCACAGCTCACTGCAACCTCCAATTCCCGGGCTCAAGTGATCCTCCTGCTTCAGGCTAATGAGTAGTTGGGACTACAGGGGCCCACCACTGTGCCTGCAGTCTAAATTTTTTGTATAGATGGGGTCTCGCTATGTTGCCCGGGTGGGTGTTAAACTCCTGGCCTCAAGGGATTCTCCTGCCTTGGCCTCCCAAAGTGCTGGGATTACAGATGTGAGCCATTGTGCCAGGCCTTACTGTGACCTTTTGACATATCACCATCAATGTGAGTTTTTGTTTTATTGTTTTTGGGTTTTTTTGGTACTTCCTTACCTTCTGGGACTACAAAATGTTTGGAACTCATGTCCCTTTCCTCAAGTCAGACATTTATTTGAGGAGCCCAATTCTTTTAATTGAAGAATAGCAGTTTTGATAATTTGTATTTTCATTTTCATTCAGTTAATGTATTTTGTTTTTATTTATGAATTACATTAGGTTGTTTTTTTTTTTTTTCATCTTATTGTTATGGGGGATACAGAATTGCAGGTTACATACGTTGCCCATGTACCGCCTTTCCCCCCAAGTCAGAGCTCCAGGCGTGTCTGTTCCCCAGGTAGTGCGTGTTGCACCCATCATGTAGGTATATATCCCTCCCTTCCCCACCCCCTTCTTCCCGAGTCAGTACCTTCAAGCGTTACCATTCCCCAAAGGGTGCGCAATGCACTCATTGGTAGGCATACCCCCATCCCCTCCCCCACCCCCCACCTCAGTCTGATATCCGATTGGTGTCGTTCCTAGATGTGTATTTAGGTGATGTTCAGGGAAACCAATTTTCTGGTGAGTACATGTGATGCTTGTTTTTCCATTCTTGGGATACTTCACTTAATATAATGGGTTGCAACTCTCTCCAGGAGAACCATAGAGATGTCGTATCTTCATTATTCCTTATAGCTGAGTAATATTCCATGGTATACATATACCACAGCTTACTAATCCAGTCATGTATTGATGGGCATTTGGGTTGTTTCCACATCTTTGCTATTGTGAATTGTGCTGCTATAAACATTCGGGTACATGTGTCTTTGTTACAGAATGACCTTTTTTCCTTTGGGTATATGCCCAATAATGGGATTGCTGGATCGAATGGCAGGTCTACTTGAATCTGTTTAAGATACCTCCATAATGCTTTCCACAGGGGTTGCACTAGTTTGCAGTCCCACCAGCAATGTATGAGTGTTCCTGTCTCTCCACATCCACGCCAACATGTGTTGTTTTGGGTTTTTTTGATAAAGGCCATTCTCACTGGGGTTAAGTGATATCTCATTGTGGTTTTGATTTGCATTTCTCTGATGATTAGGGATGTTGAGCATTTTTTCATATGTTTGTTAGCCATTCTTTTTTTTTTTTTTTTTTGTTGAGACAGAATCTCACTTTGTTGCCCAGGCTAGAGTGAGTGCCGTGGCGTCAGCTTAGCTCACAGCAACCTCAGACTCCTCAGCTTAAGCGATCCTACTGCCTCAGCCTCCCGAGTAGCTGGGACTACAGGCATGCACCACTATGCCCGGCTAATTTTTTCTATATAGATTTTTAGTTGTCCATATAATGTCTTTCTATTTTTAGTAGAGACGGGGTCTCGGTCAGGCTGGTCTCGAACTCCTGACCTTGAGCGATCCACCCGCCTCGGCCTCCCAGAGTGCTAGGATTACAGGCGTGAGCCACCGCGCCCGGCCTGTTAGCCATTCTTATATCTTCTTTCGAGAAGTTTCTATTCATGTCATTTGCCCACTTTTTGATAGGGTTGTTTGATTTTTTCTTGCTGATTTTCCTGAGTTCTAAATAGATTCTTGTTATCAGTCCTTTATCTGATGTGTAGTATGCAAATATAGCAAAGTCTCTGGCTACAAAATTAATATACACAAATCAGAGGCATTTATATATGCCAATAACAGTCAATCAGAAAACCAAATTAAAGACTCAATATCCTTCAAAATAGCAACAAAGAAAATAAAATATCTAGGCATATACCTAACTAAAGAGGTAAAGGACCTCTATAAGGAAAACTATGAAACACTGAGAAAAGAAATATCAGAACTTGCAAATAGATGGAAAAATATACCATGCTCGTGGATCAGTTAATGTATTTTTAAAAAATATCCCCGAGACTTCTTTGACCCATGGATTGTTTAGAAGTGTGGTGTTTACTTTCTTTCTTTTATTATTTTCTAATTTGCTTCTATTGTGGTTGGAGAACACTTTCTATATGATTTCAATAATTTAAAGTTTGTGGAGGTTTGTTTTAGCCCCAGGATATGTTTTATCTTGACATATGTTCCACAGGCACTTGAAAAGAATGGGTATTACGTTGTTGGGTAGAGTGTTCTATAAATGTTGATTAGATCCTGGTGGTGGATGATGTTTTTGAGTTCTTCTATATTCTTGCTGATTTTCTGTGTAGCTGTTCTACCAATTGTTGAGAGCAGGGTATTGATGTGCCCACCTATAATTGTGTGGTTGTCAAATCTATCATTTCAATTGTATCAGTTTTTGCTTTACACGTTTGCAGGTCTGTTTGGTGTATACACATTTAGGATCACTATATGAGGCTCTATTTATCTTTTTTCTGTATATTTTGTTTCTGTTGTTCAGTTGGCAATTTCTAGTGTTTTTTCTTCCAATTCACTGTCAATCTGGGGTTGAGCCCATCCACTGAGACTTTTATTTTGGTTATTGTATTTTTCAATTGTAAAATTTCCATTTGGTTCTTCTTTATATCTTCTATTGATTTACTGAAGCATCCCATTTTTTCATTTATTTCAAGCAAGTTTGTACCTTCTTGCATTTTTATCATGACTGCTTTAAAATCTTTGTCAGATAATTGTGTTATCTTGGTTGTTGGCATCTATTGATTATCACTTTTTATTACATTTGAGAACTTCCTGGTTCTTGGTATGATGAGTTATTTTCTATTGAATGCTGCACATTTTGCATTGGGTTCTCAGAGTCTGGATCTTATTTAAACATTATGTTTTAACTGGCTTTTGCCGATACCACTCCATAGGAGAAAGGGGGTCCTGCCCCATTATTGCCTAACTGAAGTAGACTTGGCTCCGTTGACACCCGAGGGGTGGGGAACCTTGTTACACCTGGGTGGGGATGGGAGTTCCATCCCCACCATGTGGTCTCCTTTGGTCCTTAATTTTAATAATACACACACCTTAAAAAGGGATTACTTATCTTGTATTTATTTGCCCCTCTTCCCCATACAGAGAAAATCTGGAGCTGCTGCCCCAAGAACTGGAAGTCATTTAGTTCCAAATGCTACTTTATTCCTCCCGAATCAAAATCTTGGAATGAGAGTGAGAAGGCCTGCTCTAGAATGGAGGCTCACTTGCTGGTGATCGACACCAAGGATGAGCAGGTACTTTATAATAGATAATGGAGTTGTGAGCCCTACGTGCTTTCTGTGTATCTCTCTTGGCTAAGAAGGAGGTCTTTGTTATTTTGCGATATTTGTGCTGTGGCAGAGGGCTTTAATAAAATAGATAGGAAAGACCCCTAAGTCTTTATGTTTCATATCTTCTCCTGCTTCAAGAAAACTAATCTTCCCCAAAGAAATCGTGGCATTAAAAATATAACATATGGGGATAGAGTTGAAGGATGAAAATGTTTCATCCTGAACTATCAGTTGTTATTCTAATGTGTAATTGTTTTATACATTATTAACTAACAGAGAGGAGATATTTTTTAAGTTGAATAGGGAAATAAAGTTAAATCATTACCAATCACAATAAACAATCAGGAGTGAAACTGAAGAATCTCTGAAGTTATGAAAGGAGAATGACTAAACCCACCAAAATTTTCTCATGCACAAATTTGAAGATTTGCATCTCTTAGTGACAAACAGAGGGGAAGTGAGCCTGAGATGAGAATTCATTATGCTCATGGATAGAAATCTCTTCCCGTATCTACAGAACATCACACTCACAAGTGGAGTCTTTGACCCTGCCCTGCTCAGACAGGGGAGACCTGCAGCCCTAGGGTCCTCTCCTTTTCTCCTCATTTCTCTAAAGTCAGAAAGAACCCAGTTTAGACTGAGTACTCTAAAGGCTGTGACTCCTTTCTTTTCTTACCTCAGGATTTCATCATCCAGAATCTAGATAAACACTCTGCTTATTTTGTGGGGCTGTCAGATCCGGAGGGTCAGAGACGTTGGCAATGGGTCGATCAGACGCCATACAACAAAAGCGCCACGTGAGTATAGAATTAGATAAAGGAGTCCTGGGTCCAACCTCATGCCGGGAGTTTAGGGTGTTCTGGCTATCGGCTGTGAAACTAGAATAGCTCACTCTTAACTCCTGGGCACTGGGTTAAATCATTTTATTATCTCTTTTAGTCATCACAAGAATCTGATGAGGCACCTGCTACTATTTTTCCCACTATAGAGATGAGGAAATTGAGTTTGGAGAGTGTAGAAAATTCAGCTAAGGCCACCAACAGTGTCAACAATGGTCCTCAAATTCAGGTGGATTTTACTGTGCTTTTAACCACTATGTTTATATCTTTAAATATAATACAAATTCATGTTCATTAAGATCATAACCAATTATTAAAGATTTCATATTTCTCATAAAGCAAAAATGCTAAATTTTGATCGTCTTATAATATCTCATATTGATGTAATTCTTTAAAAACTCGAGTACGGCCGGGCGCGGTGGCTCACGCCTGTAATCCTAGCACTCTGGGAGGCCGAGGTGGGCGGCCGAGGTTTGAGCTCAGGAGTTCGAGACCAGCCTGAGCAAGAGCGAGACCCCATCTCTACTAAAAATAGAAAGAAATTATATGGACAGCTAAAAATATATATAGAAAAAATTAGCTGGGCATGGTGGTGCATGCCTGTAGTCCCAGCTACTCGGGAGGCTGAGACAGGAGGATCCCTTGAGCTCAGGAGTCTGAGGTTGCTGTGAGCTAGGCTGACGCCACGGCACTCACTCTAGCCTGGGCAACAGAGTGAGACTCTGTCTCAAAAAAAAAAAAAAAAAACAAACTCGAGTACTTTAAGTAGATGACCACCTTTGATCCTCATGTCTGCTGTGTGAAATATGCACTGATGTTGCTCTAGTCCCCATTTTTTATGTAGGAAAACTGAGAATCAGGAATATTAAATGACTTGCCCATGATAACAGGGATAGGTAGAAGATACAGAGATTTTTACCAATTCTTCAGACTCCAAACACAGTGCGTTAAAAAAAGGAAAAAATTTCATTGATAAATGGGCCAGGGTGAAATATTTTCATCATATAAGATTAAAAGTCCCCTGGGAACAGGATATAAAGGTGGACAAATACAAGACAGTCTCTGGGATATCTGCTGTGAGGATATTTAAGTAATAAGGTGGAAAGTACTGAGTGATGTGGGCACAGTTTTCAAGGGAAACGCCAGAGATGCAGGGGGAGAAGAAACTGTATGACGAGTGGGGAGGGTGGATTTGGACATATCTGACCTTGACTTCTGTGAAGTTCATCCCCAGCTCCTCATCCCCTTACTGTCTCTAACCTTTATCAAAGCACTATTTAAAGAAATGCCATCATCCTTTTTCTCCCCTTCAGATTCTGGCTTCCGGATGAGCCCAGTAATCGCAATGAGCGTTGTGTTGTACTACAAACTCGCTATTCATCATGGGGCTGGAATGACGTTCGTTGTTTTCAGTCTCAAAGGTCAGTTTGTGAGATGATGAACATCTACTTATGAACTGAACGTTCTCCATGGACGTGTGGTTGGATTGGCATCCATCATTATAGAGATAGATAATAAGCTCTTTATTTATGTGTAAGGGAGTTCCACAGAATTTTAGGCAGCCAGGCAGCTATTTCACTCATGACAGAATTGGTCCATACATTTATTCATTCATTCATAAAATGAGCATTTATTGGGCATTTTCATGTTCCAGAAACTATACTGGAGACCCCTTTTGTGTACACATGGAGGGAACATGAGCCTGTCTCCTAACTTCTGTCTGACTGCTTAGGGATTATTTACTGATATAATTATATGACATGTTTTTTTTATGCCTGTGTGAGTGTTCTTTCCCCCCACCCAGCTTTATGGATGTACAATTGACAAATAAAATTGTATATATTAAGGTGTACATTACAGTGATTTGACATACATATACGTTGTGAAATGATTACCACAATCAGTTAGTTAACATATCTATCACCTTACATAGTTATCAACTTTTTTTCTGTGTAGTGAGAACATCTAAAATCTACTTCCTAAGCAAATTTCAAGCATGCAATATAGACTTAACTGTAGTCACCATGTTGTACATTAGATCTCCAGAAGTTATTCATCTTATAACTGAAAGTTGGTACCATTTGACCAACGTCGTCCCTTTTCCCCCACACCCCACCCCCTGGCAACCACCACTCTTTTTTCCTATGAGATTGACTTCTTAAGATTCTACATATAGATGGGATCGTACAGTGTTTGTCACTGTCTTACTTATTTCACTTAGCATAATGCCTTCATGATTCACTCATGTTGTTGCAAATGGCAGGATGTCCTTCTTTTATGTCTGAATGATATTCCATTTTATATACATACCACATTTTCTTCATTCATTCATCCACTGGCTGACACTTAAGTTGTTTCCATGTCTTAGCTATTGTGAATAACAATGCAATAAACATGAGATTGTAGATATATGTTCTAGAAAATAATGAAAACATTTCCCACTTCCAAAAGTGTCAAAAAGAATAAAATACTTAGGAATAAATTTAACCAAAGAAGTGCAAGAGTAGTATGCTGAAAACTATAAAACATTGATGAAAAAAATTGAAGACATGAAATAATGGAAAGATATTCTGTGTTCATGTATTGAAAGAATTCATATTGTTTAAATGTCCCTACTGGAGTGACATCAGCAAGCTGGCCTGCTAGAAGCCCTTAGCACTTGTCCCTCACCACAAAGACAGCCAAAGAAATGACTGAACAATTACATTTTGATGAGAATAACTAAAGGAGAGTGCCAGAGTACATCAAAGGAGGAGCAGAGACCCTGTGGAGCACAAAACCCCAGGATGGCCACATAGAGCATGGAAGGAAACCCCTTGCCTCTGCCACCTCGTCCCCCGGCTGGGATCAGCTCAGAACCAGAAGGGACTTCTCCTCGCAGGAAAAAGGTAAGCAAGAGGCCCCCAGCAGCCACCATCACCTCTTTGGACACCTATAGTCCTCCACATGGGGACTCTTGCAGTCCTCACAGGTGCAAAGCCCAGCTGAGGGAGCTGCTTGGCATCCACGCAGCTGCGCTCCCACAGAGAAGGCACCAATACTATACCCCACCCCTTGTGTCTCATGGGGCTACTGTGCTACACCATCTTGGAACTGGAGCCACTGTGGGAGTGTGGCCTGCTCTGGGTACAGCATGCTGCTTCAGCACAAGCCCTGAGGGCAGAGCACAGCGGCAACTGGGAGGGGCAGATAAAGTGGCTCTGCAGCAGCTTGTCCCCACAGGGTGGGGTGTAGCAGCCCTCAGCTCAGGGATGGCATGCCACAAAGCAGGGATGGTTCAATGACATCAAAGCCTCAGGGATAGAAGGCTGCATGGCCACTCGTCCCCAGGGAAATGGTTCCTTGGTTGCCCAGAGCCCAAGCTGAAGCACTCAGAGCCCTACCTCCTAGGAACTGATGCCATGGCTGCCCAGGGTAGTCACACCCCACTGTACCTGAGTTGAAGTGGCACCCTCCTCCCTAGGAAGATGGTGCCTTGGCTGCCCAGAGCAGCCATGGCGCTTGGGTAAGAGCTGAAATGTATCACCAGAAAATCTGTGCTGTGGCTGAGCCAAGCATCTGTACATCCCAGGGCTAAGCTGATGTGTTATTCCATATCAGAGCATTGACTGAGCTAAGATGCTCTGTCCCACAGGCAGAGCAACTCCTGAAATTGGACTAGCTTCCTAGAATCTGATCTGCTGAGACTCATCCCTCCCCTGGGAGTAGATTAATCTCTGTGCTGCTCCCTGTCCCCCAGCGGCCAAGTTACAGCTGTATTCCAGCATTCCAGGGTCCTTCCTGCTGTTGCACCTGGCCTCACAGAGTCTGGGATACTGCTGTGTTCTACCATCTCAGGGGCCAGAGTTTTCACTATGTGGTGCCTCAATCCCAGGGTCTGAGTTGCCAGTGTGCCCTATTGGCTATGGTTCCTGAATTGTAGCTCTAACCTGATCCCCAAGCCCAAACCTCCAGAGCACCCCTTCCTCCCTGAAGTCTCCTGGGCCTGAGCTCCTGGGGTGAGCGAGGCGGATGCCTCATAGTCACAGACCCTGGCTCTGTGGGTAATCTACATCCAATCCTGCCTTAGAGGGTTAACCTACACCCCAATTGCCACAAAAGGGTTTTGAGACCCTGAACCCAGGACCCCAGCTCTATGGCTGCTCTTTAGTACCTGTGCACTGGAACCCAGTGATGCTGCAGCTGCTTGTGGGCTGTGTCAGATGAATGCCAAGAGGGATCCCCTCAGCTAAGTCTTACCATTGTGGCAAAAGCAAGAACAGGAAGATGCCAAAGCCCTTGCCACTGAGGACCCTAGCAACCTATGCTGATGCAGCCACTGCCACAAACTCCTGTAGCCTAGGCCAGCAAGGCACCCACAGTCATTGCTGATGTTGATCACAACTGAAGAAGCTGAACAGAGGCTGTACCACTGCATACACTCAGAGGCAGAGCCACCACAGCCTTTCCAACTGGTATGTGAAGACCCATATGCAGGTGAAAGGCTTTCTTATAAAAGCCACTCTGTAAAGTTCAGAAGAGGTGATTGTGTTCCACCAGATGTGCATTCATCAAGGCAAGGACACAAGAACCATGAAAAGGCAAGAAAACATGACACTAACAAAGGAACACTATAATTCTCCAGTAACTGACCCCAAAGAAATAGAAATTTACAAATTGCATGTAATTGAATTCAAAAAATGTTCATAAGGAAACTCAGCTATAATAAATTGTTAAGAAATACATATCAGGTTATAAAGTATGGCATGTCCAATTTCCTTAAGTACTAAGTTTGACAGTTGATATTTCTGACCTTTCACTTTGACACTTCTTTTTTGTTTTTTTAATTGTGAAAGTGTATCCTCAGTGTTTCAAACACACATTTTGGCTTATGCCTATCTTTCAAATTGTTTTTTTTTTTTTAGAGCAACTTTTGTGAAACCATGGATAAGTCAAAAATTCATGTTATTTTCGAATATAAGTTCCATCGTGGAACCAATGCAGCACAGATAGCTTGAAATCTCAACTAAGTGTTTGGGAAGGATGTGACTAATGAACACACAGTATGTCAATGTCTTGAGAAGTTCCATTCTGGTGATGTTAATCTTGAAAATGAACCATGTGGGAGACCTGGGACCAAAGTGGATAATGATGAACTGAAAGCTGTAGTGGAAGCAAATCCATCTCAACCTAGGCATGAATTAGCAGCAAGGTTTGACGTTACTATTCCAACAACACTGGATCATTTGAAACAAATGACCGAGGTAAAGAAGCTGGATGGATGCATGAATTAAGCATGAATTAAACGAGCATCAGAAGAGAAATCATCTCAAAGCTTGCCTTTCTTCAGTGTCACGACATAAAGGAGAACCATTTCTACACCATATTATTACGTGTGATTAAAAATGTATTCCTTTCAACAATGGCAAGCATTTGGTACAATGGTTGGGTAAGTTGAAGGCCAAAACATAGTCCAAAACTGAATATTCATCCAAAAAAGCTAATGGTGTCTGTCTGGTTGTCCAGCACTGGTATTATCCACTACAGCTTCGTGAAACTTGGTCAGTCAGTTACAGTGGATGTTTAAAGCAACCAGTTGAACAAAATGATGAGGATGCTTGTGATTAAGCAGCTGAGATTAGTCAATAGAGGCAGGCCAATCCTCTCGCAAGACCATGTGTCACAAAAAACAACGCGGCTCAAACTATAGAAGTTGGACTTGGAAACTCTCTGTCACCCATGGTATTCACCAGACCTTGCACCACTTCTTCCAGGTTTTGGACCACTCCTTGTAAGGAAAAATATTCAATTCTCAACAAGCTGGGAAAACATCTTTTACAATTTCATCGCCACTCGCTCTCCAGGCTTCTTTGCTGCTGGCATAAGCAGGCTATTGTTAAGTTGGTAAAACTCTGTCGATTGTTTAGGCACATATTTTAATTAATTGTACTGCTTCTTGTATGAGATATAATGAACTAAACGTTTGATTCAAAGTTGGGCATTTCATATTAAATGACCTTCATATAAAAAGATAAAAATCGTGACATCAAAAAATAAACTGCAGGCCAGGTGTAGTGGCTCATGCCTGTAATCTCAGCACTTTGGGAGACTGAGGCACAAGGATTGCTTGAGCCCAGGAATTCAAGTCCAGCCTGGGCAACATAGTGAGACTCCATCTCCCCCCTCCAAAAAATTAGCTGGGCACAGTGTCTTGCACCTATAGTCATAGTTACTTGAGAGGCTGAGCCAGGAGGATGGCTTGAGCCCAGGAGTTTGAAGTTGCAGTGAACTGTGATTGCACCACTGCACTCTAGCTTGGGTGACAGAGACACTGTCTCAAAAATAAATAAATGGGGGTGGGGGTGGGTAAACTCACAACTAATGGATGCGGTGAGCATTGTAGAGGGGAAGGGCATGCCTCTAATTCTTGCTTGGGAAAGGCAAAGACATAAAATGCAACCAAAATGTTTGTACCCTCATAGTACCCTGAAATAATAAAAAAAAAGGAAAGAATAAAACAATAAATAAACAAATAAATAAATTGCAGGAGGGAGGGCAAAAGTCTAGAGTTTTTGTATGCTACTGAAGTTGTTGTCACTGTAATATAGTCTATTATAACTGTAAGATACTTTATGTAACCCTCATGGTAGCTACAAAGCAAAAAACTATAGCTGACACACAATAAATGGAAAGAAATAAAAACTTAGCACTTCAGAAAATCACCAAATCATGAGGATAAATAACAAGAGAGAAAGAAAGAAATAAAGAGTCTACAAAACAATCATAAAACAATTAACAAAGTGGCAGTAGTAAGTCCTAACTTATCAATAATTACTTTGAATGTAAGTGGATTAAATTCTTCAATCACAAGACATAAAGTGGCTGATGGATTAAAAAAAGGCTCCACTACATGCTGCCTAAAAAAGACCCACTTTCACCTTAAGGACACACACAGGCTGAAAGTGAAGGAATGGAAGAAGATATTCCATGTAAATTATAACCAAACGGGAGCAGGTAGGGGGCTCTACTTGTATAAGATAAAATAGACATCAAGTCAAAAACTGTTATGAGAGACAATGAAGGTCATTAGTTAATGATAAAGGGTTCAATTCACCAAGTGATTCTAAATCTTGGCTATTGTGAATAGTGCTGCAATAAACATGAGAATACAGATATCTCTTCAACATACTGATTTCCCTTCTTTTGGATATATAACTAGCAGTGGGATTGATGGGTCATAGGGTAGTTCTATTTTTAGTTTTTTAAGGAACCTCCATGCTGTTTTCCATAATTGCTGTACTAATTTACATTCCAACAGAGTGCAAGTATTCTCCATAGTGGTTGCACTAATTTCTGTTTCTTTTCCTTCCTTCCTCCCTTCCTTTCCTTTCTTTTCTTTTCTTTTCTTTTTTTTTTTTTGAGACAGAATCTGGCCCTGTTGCCCGGGCTAGGGTACTATGGCATCGGCCTAGCTCACAGCAACCTCAAACTCCTGGGCTCAAGCAATCCTCCTGCCTCAGCCTCCCGAGTAGCTGGGACTACAGGCATGCGCCACCATGCCCGGCTAATTTTTTCTATATATTTTTAGTTGTCCAGATAATTTCTTTCTATTTTTTTAGTAGAGACGGAGTCTTGTTCTTGCTCAGGCAGGTCTCAAACTCCTGCGCTCAAACGATCTGCCCGCCTCTGCCTCCCAGAGTGCTAGGATTACACTGGCCACCATGCCCAGCCTTCCATTTCTTTCTGATTTAAACTTGGGAGGTTCTAGGAGTTTATCCTTTAGGTTATCAAAATTTGTGGGTATGTAATTGTTCATAATAGTCTCTTATCACTGAGGCATCTGTTGTAAAAATTTTAAATACTGTTCAAAAAATTTTAAATACTTAGAAATAAATTTAACCAAGAAAGATCCATATAGTAAAAACTATAAATTGTAATGTTCCTACTTTCCTTTCTTATTTTATACATTTAAATCTTTTCTCTTTTTGTCTTAATCTAATTAAGGATTTGTTCATTTTACTTTTTAAAGAAAACACCTGTTAGTTTTATTGATTTTTCTATGGCTTTTCTATTCTTTATATGATTTATTTCTGTTTTGATCTTTATGAATTTTTTCCTTTTGCTAACTTTTGATTTAGTTCTTCTTTTTCTGGTTCCTTGAGGCATAATGTTAGGCTATTTATTTGGGATCTTTATTCTTTTTTAATGTAGATATTTCTTGCTGTTAACTTCCCTCTTAGAACTGCTTTTGCTGCATCCCATAGGTTTTGGTAGGTTGTGTTTCCATTAATTGTCTCCAAATATTTTTAAATTTCTCTTATGATTTCTTCTTTGACCCATTAGTTTTCAGGAACATGCTGTTTAATGTCTACAGATTTGTGGATTTTCCGAATTCCTCCTGTTGTTGATTTCTAGTTTCATACCATTGTTGTCAGAAACAATACTTGATATAATTTTGATCTTCTTAACTCTGTTAAGACTTGTTTTGTGGCCTACCATATTATCTCTCCTGGAGAATGCTCCATGTGCACTAGAGAAGAATACGTATTCTTCTGCTGTTGAATAAAAAGTTCTGTACATATCTTTTAGGTCCATTTTGTCTAAAGTGCAGTTCCGTTCCAGTATTTCCATATTTTTTTTTTTTTTTTTGAGACAGAGTCTCACTCTGTTGCCCAGGCTAGAGTGAGTGCCGTGGCGTTAGCCTAGCTCACAGCAACCTCAAACTCCTGAGCTCAAGCGATCCTCCTGTCTCAGCCTCCCGAGTAGCTGGGACTACAGGCATGCACCACCATGCCCGGCTAATTTTTTCTATATATGTTTTTAGCTGTCCATATAATTCTTTCTATTTTTAGTAGAGATGGGGTCTCGCTCTTGCTCAGGCTGGTCTCGAACTCCTGAGCTCAAACGATCCGCCCACCTCGGCCTCCCAGAGTGCTAGGATTACAGGCGTGAGCCACCGCGCCCGGCCCAGTATTTCCATATTAATTTTGTGTGGTTGATGTTTCCATTGTTAAAAGTGGGGCATTGAAGTCCTCTAATATTATTGTATTGCTGTCTGTTTCTCCCTTCATGTCCATTAATATTTGCTCTATATATTTAGGTGTCCAATTTTTGGATGCATATATATTTACAATTGTTAGAATAATTCTACACTTTGTATGGAACCAGAGAAGACCTCGTATAGCCAAAGCAATATTGAGCAAAAAGAACAAATTGAGAGGCATCTGTCTACCAGACATCAAGCTCTACTACGAGGCTATAGTAACCAAAACAGCATGGTACTGGCACAAGAACTGAGATATAAGCCTTTGGAACAGGACTGAGAATTCAGATATAAAACCGTCTTCATAGTGTCATCTAATCTTTGACAAATCAGACAAAAATACACACTGGGGAAAAGAATCTCTATTCAGTAAATGGTGCTGGCAAAACTTGATAACCACATGTAGAAGATTGAAACTGGATCCTCACCTCTCACCTCTCACAAAAATCAACTCACAATGCATAACAGACTTAAACCTAAGGTGTGAAACCTTAAGAATTCTAGTAGAAAATGTTGGGAAAACTGTAGACATTTGCCTAGGCAAGGAATTTATGAAGAAGATCCCCAAAGCAGTCACAGCAGCAACAAAAATAAATAAATGGGACCTGATGAAATTAAAAAGCTGCACAGTGAAGGACACTATCAATGGAGCGATTAGACAACCTATAGAATAGGAGAAAATATTTGCATGCTACGCTTAAAGAGCTGATACCAAGAATCTGTATAGAACTTAAAAAAATTAACAAGAAAAAATCAAATAACCCCATCAATAAGTGGGCGAAGGATATGAACCGAAATATTTCAAAAGTAAACAGAATAATGGCCAGCAAACATATAAAAAAGTGCTCAACATCTCTAATCATTAGGGAAATGCAATCAAAACCACACTGAGATATCACCTAACTCCAATGAGAATGGCCTTTATCAAAAAGTCCCAAAACAACAAATTCTGGCATAGATGTGGAGAGATAGGAACACTCTTACACTGCTGGTGGGACTGCAAATTAGTACAGCTCTGTGGAATATAATTTGGAGATATCTCAAAGAACTGAAAATAGAAATACCATTTGATCCAGCAATCCCACTACTAGGCATGCACCTAAAGTAAAAAAAGACATTCTATAATAAAGACATCTGCCCTCAAATGTTTATGGCAGCAGAATTCACAATTGCAAAGATGTGGAAAGAACCCAAGTGCCCATCAATCCATGAGAGGATTAATAAAATGTGGCATATGTATACCATGGAATACTAGTCAACTACAAAAAACAATGGGGAACTAACACCTCTTGTATTATCCTGGATTCAGCTCGAGCTCATCCTCTAAAGTGAAGTATCACAAGGATGGAAAAACAAGCACCACATCTACTCGCCATCAAATTGGTACTAACTGATCAGCACTAAGATGCTCGTGTGGAAGTAATATTCATTGGGTGCTGGTCAGGTGGGAGGGGGGTGGTGGGGACGGGTAAACTCACAACTAATGGGTACAGAGCACACTGTGTCAGGGAAGGGCACACTTGTAGCTCTGGCTTGGGTGAGGCAAAGGCATTATATGTAAGCAAAATGTTTGTAGCCCCATAATATTCTGAAATTTTAAAAAGTAATGATTTAGAAAACTGAAAATACAGTAGAATTGGTCAATACATGTAAAAAACTGTGATAAACCAAATAAAGTAAAACAAGTATATAAAAAAACTGTTCACCTTCAGTGTTAGTATTGATATGTGGGTTATTCTGTTCATGATGTTGGATGATACCATTTTGTTCCCCCCCCCTTTTCCTACTGTAACACAATAGGAACTGCTAGTTTTAACTTTGGGGTGTCTTTACACTGGTTGGTATCTATTGTGCTGTTTCATGTATAGTTCACTTCCGAATATTTCCTATAGGGCAGATCTAGTAGTGACAAATTCCCTTAGTGTTTACTTGCCTGGAAAAATCTTTAATTCTCCATCATTTATGAATCTTATTTAGAAGGATACAAATTCTTGGCTGGCAGTTGCATTGTTTAAGAAGACTAAAAGTGGGGCCCTAATCCCTCTGGCTTGTGAAGTCTCTGCTGAGAAGTCTGCTGTTAGCCTGATGGGTTTTCCTTTGTAGGATAGTTATTGCTTTCATCTTGTAGCTTATAGAATTTTCTTCTTCATTTTGACTTTGGCCAGGCTGATAACTATGTGACTTGGAGATGTCCTATTTGCCATGAATCTTCCCAGTGTTTGATGACCATCTTGTATCCAGATATCTGAATCTCTGGTGATACCAGGAAAGTTTTCCTCAATAATTCCCTTAAGCAGGTTTTCCATGCTTTTTTGCTTTTTCTTCTTCTCCTTCAGGGATACCTGTAATTCATATTTTGACTCACTTCACATAGTCCCATATTTCTCTGAGTGATTGGTCATTCTTCTTTATTCTTTTTCTACATCTTTGAGTCACTGGATTAGTTCATAACCTTGTCTTCAAGCTCTGAGTTTCTTTCTTCTGCTTGGTCTAGCCTGTTCTTAGATTTTTCTGCTGTATTTTGAAATTCCCTAAATGACCCTCATTTCTTTAAGTTCTGTTATATCCTTTCTTATGTCTCACTGATGTCCTGAAAATTTTTTGGCTTATTTGTGTTGGTTTTCAACTTTTTCTTCAATCCCATTTATCTTATTTCTTATCCATATTCTGCATTCCATTTTTAACATTTCAACAATTTCCTTTTTGTTGGTGTCCATTGCTGTAGATCTATTGTGATCCTTTGGGGGGAGAGTGTTGAACTAGCTTGTTTTTTCATGTTTGCAGAGTTGTTTCTCTGGTTTCTTCTCATCTGCAGCCTCCTCTCTCAGTTCAGGGCAGATAGGTTTGCAGGGCACCTGTTTTCTTATGTGGAAACTCTCCTACTTAGTGAGAACAAGGAGAGGTCCCCAGATGGTGCTTTTGTGACCTGCTATACAAGACTGACCGGGCAGGAGAGGGGTGGATGTATGGAGAGCTAGTAATACAGCTGTTCTGTATTGTCCCAATTCTCCTGTGATTGTCACAGTCCAAGCCAGTGTTAGATGATCTTTGTATAGAGTGTGGGGGGGGTGCTCCCCAGGCCACTGCTGGAAGCTCTGGAGGGGCGCTGGGCAAGTCCCTTTCCACAGAAGCTGGTGTTGCAGGAGATTGCTCAGCTTGGGTCTCCCTGTGGTCGTGGCAGTGGCAGCAGGGCAAAGCTATCTAGGCAGTGGTTTTTGGTGTCTGGCCTGTGGGCATTCACTCCACCTGGGTCAGATATGATGATGGCTTGTGGTTAGCAGGTCCCTGGCATAGCATTGGACCATGAGGGTGGTTCCCACTAGGCGGTGGGTGGAAGCCTTGGGGGTGTGGCTGTGGGGCCCAGCAGTAGTGCAGGTGCCTTGAAGGCAGAGCTTTGGGGCTCAGAGCCAGTGTAGAATCCTCAGGGGTGGAGCTACCAGGTGGAGTAGCAGCATGTGTTTTGCATGGTCAGGGCTGTGGGTCTGGGCTACCAGGTGGCTGAGGCTCTCCTGCTGCCCAGGTCCTGTTGAGGCAGTTACTATGGGACTTCTTAGGTGGTATCAGTGGCACCATTCTGTTTGAATACCCCATGGTTGGTAGGCGTGCTTGGCTTGCAGTCATTGGGTGCACAAGAGGATCTTGTTTCCTTCTCCCTCCCAGCCCAGCTGGGGCAATGTAGAGGTGGCTACAGCATTGCTGAGCCCTCTGTAGACCAGCTGCTCTGGTCCTGAAACTCAAAATGGCATCAGTTGTAGTGACCTGGGAATGGAAACCATCAGGTCTCTCCTGGGCCTGCTCTTCGGTGCAATGTTGCTGCACAGTCTCTAAGCAGCTCCCTGAAATCAGTTTGGACATCTGTGATGGTGGTGGGGGACCCCTCACAGTTCAGGCCGTACTGTCTGTAGGGAGAATGTGGAGCCCCAGGATTCTCTCCTCCTGTCCTTCCCCATGTGTTGATGCCTCCCCCAGGTACCTTCTGATTTTGCCAACTGGATCACCCCATCACCTTCTCCTTCACTGTGAGTGTCCCTCATCACTTCTCTGATGATTCACATTGCTCTCTCCAAGAAGGCCCATCCATAGGTGGTCATCTACCTGCAACTTTTGATCTTCTCCTTGAGAGTGGTGTGTGCGGGCTGCTTCTAGTCCACCATCTTGCCCACAAATTCCTGGATATCTTTTTTTGAGAAATGTCTGTTAAGGTCTTTTGCTCATTTTTAATTGAGTTATTTGTGTTTTTGCTGTTGAGTTAATATACATATTATATTCTTATATATATATAATCTTATATATTTTGGATATTAGCCCTTTGTCAGATGTATAATTTGCAAATATTCTCTCCCATTCTGTAGGTTGTCTCGTCACTCAGTTAATTGTTTCCTTTGCTGTGAAAGAGATTTTTAGTTTGATTTAATACCATTTGGCTATTTTCACTTTGGTTGCCTATGCTTTTGAGATCTTATTTTAAAAAATCCTTGCCCAGACCAATGTTATAATTGTTTCCCCTGTGTTTTCGTTCAGTAGTTTCAAGTTTTACATTTATGTCTTTAATCCATTTTGAGTTGATTTCTGTATATGGTCAGAGGTGGAGGTCTAGTCTCATTTTTCTCTGTGTGGGTATCCAATTTTGCCAGCACAATTTATTGAAGAGACTGTCTTTTCCCCATTGTGTGTTATTGGCATCTTATTTGAAAATGGGTTGGCTGTAGATGTGTGATTTTATTTCTGGGCTTTTTATTCTGCTCCATTGGTCTATGTGTCTGTTTTTATGCCAGTACAATGTTTTTTTGGTTACTATACCTTTGTAGTATGTTTTGAAGTTAGGTAGTGTGATGCCTCCAGGTTTTTCCCCCCTTCGGGATTGCTTTGTCTACTTGGGGTCTTTTTCATTTCCATATCAATTTTATAATAGTGTTTTTCTATATCTTTGAAGAATGTCATTAGTATTTTGGTAGAGATTGCTTTAAATCTGTAGTTTGCTTTAAATAGTATGACTAATTTAACAATATAAATTTTTCTAGTCCATGAACATGAAATATCCTTCCATTTATTTGTGCCTTCCTCAATTTTTTTCATCACTATTTTATGGTTTTTGGTGAGAAGTCTTTCACTTCTTTGGTTAAAGTTTATTCCTGGATGTCTTTTTCTTGTAGCTATTGTAAATGGAATTGTTTTCTTGTTTTCTTTTTTGATTGTTCACTATTAACATAAAAATGCTACTGATGTCAGCTAGATGACCAACTAGAGTTGTCTGGTGCTCCCCCGCATCCAGAAAAGGGACCAAAACAACATATAAACAACTATATTTCAGCCAGGCGCGGTGGCTCATGCCTGTAATCCTAGCACTCTGGGAGGCCGAGGCGGGTGGATAGCTCAAGGTCAGGAGTTCGAGACCAGCCTGAGCAAGAGTGAGACCCCATCTCTACTAAAAATAGAAAGAAATTATATGGACAACTAAAATATATATAGAAAAAATTAGCTGGGCATGGTGGCGCGTGCCTGTAGTCCCAGCTACTCAGGAGGCTGAGGCAGTAGGATCGCTTGAGCCCAGGAGTTTGAGGTTGCTGTGAGCTACGCTGATGCCATGGCACTCACTCTAGCCCAGGCAACAAAGTGAGACTCTGTCTCAAAAAAAAATAAATAAATAAATAAAAAAATAAAAATAAAAATAAAAAGTAAACAACTATATTTCAACTGGAGTGATTAAGGAAACATGCTGGAGAGTGCCAGGGGAGCATTGAAATCCCTGTGGAACCTGTAAGCCCAGAAGCACAATAGAGAGGGGAGCAAGGCATCCTGCCTCTGCCACACTGTCTCCCTTACTAGGATTGGCTTAGAGCTAGAGGAGACTTCTTCTTACGGAAAGAAGATAAGGTGGAGACCCTTGATGGTCCTCACAGCCACCACAGATGTCAGCAGTCATTGCTACAGGAGTGTCCTCTAATCCCCATAGGCTTCAAATACAATGTGGACAGTTGCTGGGATTCTGCATGGCTGAATTGCCTCACAGCACAAAGCTCCTTTCCATTTCCACCCCTGCAACCCAAGCTGCTATCACACAGTACCATTGTGAAACTGGATCCACAGGTAGAGTGCATCCTGCCCTGGAGGCCATTAGTCATTGACCCCATCCATCCCTGAGGCCCTGTCACCATTCCACTGTGTTCACTTGTAGCACCAATACTCCGGTTGTCTGGGGCCTAGGTCTGAAGGAATGAAAGAGACCCCAGTGTCTGAACCTACAAGGCACTCTATCCATCAGAACAGACAGACCTGCACCACGGGGAAGCAGCCTAGCAACTACACTGTCCAATGTAGGGCTGGCATGCTCTGACAGCTGAACCAGAAGTGACCCCACCCTATTAAAGAGAGCCCTATGTAACACAATCTGTGAAAACCAATCCTTTGCTCCCACCCCCAGCAAAACTGTGCCACCACCATTACAAACACCCACAGCCTAGGCTACTGAGACAATCACAGACATTACAGGTAAGAATTACAGAGACCATGCTACTGGGTCTACCCAGAGCCAAAACCAATGCACTTTTCCCAACTGGCACCCTAGGGTCCATCTACTGGAAAAAGCCTCTTTCTTTCTTTCTATCTTTCTTTTTTTTTTTTTTCCAAGATTAACACTGGAAAGTAACAGGTTTATTTTATTGTTTATAATTAGCAGCTTAATATCTTGAAGTCAATCTCATAGACACAAACATATTGACTTTACAAATTCTTTAAACAAAAGATCTTGTATACTGATCTTAAAGTATCCTGTAACAGACTACAGTGAGAAGAAAATAATTCTGAGGGAAAAAAAGATCTCCCTGTGATAGAAAACTTAAGAAAACAAAAAGCATTCCTATAAAGTTAACAATAAAACCCAGAGTGTAAAAATAGCACTCTTCCATTTTCTTATTATGAAAGAAAAATCACCAACTCACGTAAAACAATTCATTAACTTAACTAATAAAAAGCATAAATGAAGTCATACATTAGTTTTTAAAATATCTTACAGCATAATGTCTTTTAAATAGTTTAACCTTTAGACTACTTCAGTATTAAACACCTAACTTTTCTCAGAAAGCTGTTGCAAAACCCAAGTATTGTTTTGACTGTATAGAAATCAATATTTTTTTTTAACAAAATAAAGATGTAATGCCCTTAAACAACACTCACCACCTTAATATTACCACCTTAAATTTCACTTCAATACCAGAAACAGTGTTTTCAAGAACTGGATCTTTCTAAGTCCATTTTTACTATATGATTATATTCATTGTAGAAAATGTGAAGATGTACAAAGATTCAAAGAAAATAAAAATTATCCAGTATTCCTCCCCCCAGTACAATAGCAAGATTATACATATTTCTTTCTAGTCTTTTGTACATTTTCACAGCATTTTAAAACAAAACCATTAGTATAAAATGCTTAGAGATCCCTTTTTTCATTTCATATTATAGAACAACCATTTCTCTAGGACATTGCAATATTGTGTGAAAAGGATTTTCAGTTGGCTGATTCACAATCTAATTATAACCAAAATCACCTCCAATTGTTGAGTATTCAGATTATTTTAAATATTTGCTATTATAATACCATTATCCATTCCTTTTTATACAAAATCTTTTGTATCTGATAACTTTTTAAAGAGAAATTCCTAGGAGTACCCAGAACAAAGTACATAAATATTTTTAAGCTATTTGATGCATTTTACCACACTGCCCTCCACAAATATTGTACCAATTTACAGTCATATCAATAAACAACCAAAGTCCCATTTCTTCCTCAGGTTCCTTGGCAACACAGGAAACTGGATATTACCCATGACTCTTTATTGTTGCAAATTTAATAAAGGGAGAGAAGAATGGTGCAGGGAGTTAGCTACACTCCCTGCAAAGAAGTTTCCGTGTTGGGTCCCTCAGGCAGGGGTCGTTGCAAAGGATGAAAAAATAGTAGGAAACAGAAATAAAAAAATAATATGCAGAGCCAAAGATATAGTTTATAAAGTAAAGATTTATGAAGACAAAGGGAGGGTATCCAGAAGGTATACATCTCTTCCCGTGGAGATATAACAAAGACTGAACTTTTACACAGGTACTTTATAGGGCAGACACAGGCTCCCGTTGCCCTTGGCAATGGGATTTACATAATAATAGGTAGTTCGGTTTAGGGTCAAAGTCTTCTAAAAGGCTACTACAGATCCTTTAACTAACTCTAGGTGAACAATGAGTTACAAAATCTTCTTAGGGCAAACTTCTAAGTTTTATGATAAGGCTACTACTTTAGCAAAAACAGAGACACTTTGGCTCTGGTCATTGTATTTTTGGAGACAGAGATGATCTCAGAAGTCAACATGAGCTGTGCCTTGTGCTAATTACTTTAACCCGCAGGGTTCCATCTGGGCCCAGCTTGGGCATTAGCATATCTGTTTGATCAGCTCTTAGCATATCTATTTGATCAGCTCTCCTCTCTGGCCTGTCTTTGTTGATCAGCTCTGGCAACCTATGGCTCTAGGCAAGACCTGCTTTGTCTTTCAAAACAGGTGAGAACCATAAGGCCCAGCTTACAACTGTCACTTTGAATGCAGCTGTTACTGACCATTGAGACACCCTCCTGAGGCGAGGCAGCTTTTTGATATGTGAACTAACATGCTTATATTTTTCTTTAAGGCAAAGCCTTATTTGACTTCTGAAATCAAATCTTGTCTCCAAAAATACAGGGGGCATTTCTATAAATCAGTATTCTTAGGCTCAACAGAATGGTATCTTCTTGGTTTTTTCCTAAAATGTAAATTTTTCCCCACATGTTTGCTGGTCATTTGCTTTTCTTCTGTGTTCTGAAGCAGTTCAAGTCTTTTAGAAGTGTCTCATACATACAATGTCTTGTGTTATCACCTGTTCTTCCACAGGCAAGGGCGTAACAGCTGAATGTTTTTTTCAAGTTAAGCAAGAATTCTCAAAGCAATTGGAGTTAGTAAGTCTTCTTTTCTTCTGTGCAGCCATGCTGTTGAAAAAGCCTCTTTCTATGTAAACTCTTCCATAAAATTAGAAGAAGTGATTTTTCTACTAGATGTGCTGTTAGCAACATAGAGAAACAAGAAACAAGAAAAAGTAAGGAAAGATGACACCCCATAGGAACACAATAAGTTTCCCATAACAAACCCCAACATAAAGAATATTTTCAAAATAGCTGAAAAGGAATTTAAAGTAATGATTTTTAAAAAATTCAGCAAGATCCAAGAGAATATAGACAAACAATTCAGTGAAACCAGGTCAACAATTCATGATCGGAATAAGAAATTTAACAAAGAAACAGATATTATAAAAAGGAACCAAACAGAAATCTTGGACCTAAAGAATTCAAGAATGAAATTAAAAATGCAACTGAAAGCTTCAACAACAGACTAGATCAAGTAGAAGAAAGAATTTATGAACTTGAAGATAGGAATTTGAAATAACCTAGTTAGAGGAAGAAAAAGAAGTAAGAATAAAAAAGGCTGAAGAAAGCTTGTAGGACTTATGGGACACCATTTAGCAAACAAATATTTACATTATGGGAATATCAGAGGGAGAAGAAATAAAGAAAGTCACAGAAACCTATTTAAGAAAATAATAGCTAACAATTTCCCATGCATTGGGAGAGATATGGAGCTTCAGATTCAGGAAGCTTAAAGGTTCTTAATTAGAATCAATCCAGAAAAATCTTCCTAAAGGCTCATATTAGCAAACTGTCAAAAGTCAAAGACAAAGAGAGCATTCTAAAAAGAAAAACATCAAGTCATGTATCAGAGAATCCCATTAGACTATTAGCATATTTCTCAGCAGAGACATTGCAGGCCAGGAAAGAATAGTATAATATATTCAAAGTGCTGAAAGAAAACAACTTGTAGCCAACAATACTATATATGAAAAAGCTATCCTTCAGAAATGAAGGTAAAATAAAGAACTTCCTATACAAGCAAAACTGAGGGAATTCATCACCACTAGACCAGCCTTACAAGAAATGTTTTAGGGAGTGCTACAACTGGAAACAAAAGGACAGTAATTACTATCATGAGTCCATAATAGTTTAAAACTCACCAGTATAAGTAAATTCATAATCCTACTCAGAATTATGTGCTAACTTTGTACAGAAATGGTGCTATGTGACCCTTTTGGTCTTCTAGTATGAAGGTTTAAAGTAAAAAATGTCAAAAGCATCAATGGCTACAATTAATGGCTAAGACACAAAAGATAAAGATGTAAACTAAGGCAACCAAAATACAAATTGTGGGGAGAAGGCAGTGAAAAAAATCTAGAGTATTTTTATGTGACCAAAGTTAAGTTATTATCAGCTCAAAATAGTCTATTATAATTATAAGCCACTTTATATTAGTTCCATTGTAACCACAAGGAAAGAATTTGCAGCAGATACACAAATGAGAGAGAGAGAGAGAGAGAGAGAAAGTACTCAAAGATGAGTACTACAGAAAACCACCAAACCACAGATGTAAACAAAAGAGAAAGAAAGGAACAAAGTGTCTATAAAACAACCTGAAAACGATGACCAAAAGGGGCGGGACATGGTGGCTCATGCCTGTAATCCCAGCACTTGGGGAAACTGAGGCAGGAGGATTACTTGAAGCCAGGAGTTTGAGATCAGCCTGGGAAATACATATCAAGACCCTATCTCTACAAAAAATAGAAAAATCATCTGGGTGTGGCAGCACACACCTGGAATCACAGCTATTCTGGAGGTTGAGGCCGGACAATCAACTGAGAACAGGAGTTTGAGGTTGCAGTGAGCTATGATGACACCACAGCACTCTACCTGGGATGACAGAGCAAGACTGTCTTAAAAAAAAATTAACAAAATGGAAGGAGTCTTTACCTATCAATAATAACCTTGAATGTAAATGGATTAAATTCATCAATTAAAAGATACAGAGTAGCTGCATGGATTAAAAAACCAAGACCCAACTATATGCTGCCTACAAGAGACTCACCTCATTATTAAATACAAACAGACTGAAAGTGAAGGGATTAAAAAAATATTTCATGTAAATGGAAACCAAAAAAGAAAAGGAATAGCCATACTTAGATAAAATAGACTTTAAGTCAAAAATGTAAAAACAGAGAAAAAGTCATTATATAATGATAAAGCAATCAATTCAACAAGAGGTCATAACAATTGTAAATATATATGCATGCACCTATCACCAGAACATCCATTTACGTAAAGCAAATATTATTAGATCTAAAGAGAGAGACAGACTGCAATATTAATACAATGATATTTAGGGACTTCAATGCCCTGTTTTTAACAAGGGATAGATCATCTAGACAGAAAATCAACAAAGAAACATCAGACTTAAACTACCAAATGGACCTAACAGACATTTATAGAACATTCCCTACAACAGCTGCAGAATACACATTATTCTCAACTGCACATCAAACATTCTCCAAAATAGATCATTTGTTAGGCCACAAAATAAGTCTTAGCAAATTCAAGATAGAAATCATGTCAAGTATCTTTTTGGACCACAATGGTATAAAACTAGAAATCAATAAGAACAACTTCAAAAGCCTTACAACTATATGGAAATGAGCCAACAGACATCTAAATAATCCATGGGTCAATGAAGAAATTGAAAGGGAAATTAAAAAGTTCTTTGAAATAAATGAGAATGGAAACATATCATACCAAAATCTATGGGACACAGTAAAAGCAGTCTAAAAGGGAAGTTCATAGCAATAAATGCCTACTTCAAAAAAGAAGAAAGTTTTCCAATAAAAAAACCTAAACATGCATCTCAAGAAACTAGAAAAACAAGAACAAACTAAACCCAAAAGTGGTAGAAGGAAGTAAATAATAAAGCTTAGAGTAGAAATAAAATAGATAGTCTTGCCAGTAGCAAGCCTGCAATTTTTGCATCTGGTAAAGGGATTTATTATAGTGTAGGGTTCTACCCAAAACTCTGCATCAAGTGGTCACATACTTCTTTGAAATATCTCTATTGAACCAGAGACAAAACTAGGAAATTACCAGAATGCCTCCTGTTAGATGGAAAGAAACCTTTCATGCCATTGGCAATAACTGCGTAGCTTCCTCAAGTTCCTTGTGAAACTAAAAAGTCCCTGGAAGTATTGAACTCCTCCCTCCCTCCCTCCTTCCTTCCTTCTCCATTTTGGATTAGGAGAAAAGGCCAAACAAACAGTTCCTGTCATGCTCTGAGTATTAAACCAAAGATACACCCAACAAGTGAAACTAATAAGCTTTTTATGGCTTTACTCAAGACTGAAACTAATAGGCCTCTTATGGCTTTAACCAAGGTCTACAAAAAGAGAGAGCAAAATGATGTAGCCCTTTCATGATCCAGAGCCACATCCAAAGACACCAGAAGAAAGAAAGATTTAGACAACGCAACAGCTGGTGTGCTAGCTGAAATGGGATGTAACCCACATTTCTGTCTGTCCCTATTCTTGAGGACTCTTAATCTTTTGGTTGGCCACCTGCACATGAAGGCCCAATAGCCGTGTACCCCTGACAGATGGAAAGTCAAAATGAGACAAACAGGAAAACAAAAGCTGTCCCTGGGAGGGAAAGGATCATTAACTAATGGTTACTCCAAAACAAAGACTCAAACTTCAAACTATTTCTTAAAAATGTTTCTCTCCCGAGCCAAAGGAATTTACTGAGGAAAGGAATTTATGGTGGGTTTAAAGGATTTTAACTTTGTTCTAAATCTGATTTCTGCTTTTTAAAATTGCTAAAGAAATCCCTAAGGCTAGCTGTTATAATCCTTTGTGTCTTTTTTTTTTTTTTTTTTTTTGAGACAGAGTCTCTGATGCCCAGGCTAGAGTGCTGTGGAATCAGCCTTGCTCATAGCAACCTCAAACTTCTGGGCTCAAGCAATTCCACTGCCTCAGCCTCCTGAGTAGCTGGGACTACAGCACACACCACCATGCCCGGCTAATTTTTTCTATATATTTTTAGTTGCCCAGATAATTTCTTCCTATTTTTAGTAGAGATGGGGTCTCACTCTTGCTCAGGCTGGTCTCAAACTCCTGACCTCGAACAATCCTCCCTCCTCGGCCTCCCAGAGTGCTAGGATTACAGACATGTGCCATCGCGCCCAGTCCCTTTGTGTCTTTTTTAAAATTTAATTTTCCCACAGGTACCAATAAGACAGTTGTTTGGGATGAGAGCTCTCTAAATATTTTTCTTTTAAACATAGACAATTTATTTATTCCAAAAGTGACTCAAATCAATAAGCCAAAAACTTCACTCCCAAAGAGAGACTAAGAAAAAGACATACATTGCCACAGGGGGTAAAGGATAGTGTTTGCGTAAACAATGTCTCTGGTCTACCAAAGAATGTGAGAAACCTCCAGTCACAAACCTGCTGATTTGTGACACTGGGCAGGTGATTCTGGGAAGTGACATTCCCAGCACTAATTCAAGCAATGAAGGTTGAGGTGCCAAAAGCCCCTTATGGACTGGGATCTCTTAGTAAGATAAATTTCCACTAGTTGGCACAGTCAGACAAAGAGAATGTTGCTTGTCATGTCATGTCTCGGGCTCCCAGCCTTTTTGACTGGCTGCCTGAAGCAAGCTGATGTCTGTGCCCACTGATGGCAAAGACCAGAAAAAGAGTGATCTCACTGGTCACAAAGCCAAGCTCTCAGAACATAAAATAAGATGGAAGGAGAGTCTCATCCGGTTTTTGCCTCAGGGACCCACAGCAAAATGTATCCAAACAGACGCTGGTCTGGTGGGAGCCGTGCACTCCCTGGCATGTGAGGCTGACTTAACAACAGGCTTACAAGGGCCTTCACCTGTGTTCTGCCCTGTGATTCTGCTCTCTATGACACACAGCAGAGACAGAGGAAAGCAAAGACCATCTCTGGAGGAAAGGGATCAGAAAACAAGAGTACTCATACCAAAAACAAACAAACCCCACCAGAGTCTTTGTACCCAAAAACTAGTCATACAAATGTTTTTCCTGTTAATGCAAATTTAAGAAAGGGAAAGAGACAAAAAGACTCTTATAGTGCCCCGCTTGACTGGACTCTACAGGTGGAGATCCGGTGAAGAACAGGAATTGATAGTAGGAAAATGTGTGCTCTCTTTGATTCTAACTGATGCTATTCGCTTCTGTGACTATGCTTGCTTTTAGTTGTTTGATAAATATAGTTAATCAGAATGAAAAACAGGGATAAGAGCAAAGGTAACTCCATGATAGGCTAGGCTTCCTGGATGTGAGAAGCCTAGTTCTGCTTCTGTATATATGGCTTGCTGGCTTGGTGCTTAGCATAAGTGGAGCCATGGCAGGCTTCACTAAAGTAAAGGAAAACAAAGCCCCGGGGAGGTAACCGCAAGTTACTTCCTGATAAAGGGCTGGAGAGTCCAGGGGCCCTCCAACCAACTAAGTAGATAAGAAAAGCAAGACATGATCAGCGCATGAACGGCTTGTACAGGGCGTGTGTTCCCAGTATCGCTTGTAACCAAAAACTAGAAAGTATGCAACAACAGCCCTCCTCCCCCGTTGGAGACCCTCCTCTTTCCCTGGATGACGTTAACTATAACTGGCGCCAGCGCGAAAAGCCAGAAGCTTAGAGTCAACAAACCAGAAGCCAACGCGATCAGCCACTTCTAAAAAAGAACAAATAAACTGAAGGGGGATGATGTGCAGACTAGTGTGTCGTGTGCAGACTAGTGTGTCATGTGCAGACTAACGTGTCGTGTACAGACTAACGTGTCATGTGCAGACTAACGTGTCGTGTGAAAACTAGCATACAGAAAAGTATAAAAGCTTAACCTTTATCCCAGGGCGGGGTCCTAGTTCCTGGAGAGGCCACTGTGTTGGTGCTCTGGAATTTGGACCCTAGCTCGATCTAGCCAATAAACTCCTTTGCCTTTTTGCAGCCTCGGTGACTCTGCCTCTCTGTTCCTGGGGCCGAGGGGAACCGGATCTAACACCAGGAGACTGACGTGGTGAGACGCCTTACCTTCTCTAGGCTTTGTCAGGTCCCGTGGTCTCAGCGGTAGTATCTGGAGTGAATGGAGTGATTTGGCCTCCAGGTAGCTCTCCGCAACTGAGAGGCAGGGAATCCTCTCTCTACCCTTTCAAGGTTTGATCACTAAGTCTATGAAATAAATCGACAGTAGACAGATTAACAGAAGAAAAACCATTTTAATTATGTGCATATACATGAGAGTCCCACAGAATGTGAGCCTCAAAAAAGTATCAGATGATTGAAACTTGTATGGCACCCTGAGCTACAGAGAGGAATAGGGGCCTGGGGCTTCTGGAGGGTGGTGGTGACACAAGTTACAGATGGTGTGGGGAAAAATGTACAGGTGAATAAAGGCTGTCTTGCTATGTAGATCAAGTCTCTCAGGCCACACAGCTTGTCTCGGAGCAGCCCTCAGAAGAATGGATGACAGCCTGTGACAAAGTGTCTGGTCATGGTGTGCAGTGTCAACCTCAGTGTCTATTCGTGTGATACGGGTCATCTCCCTGGTTGATGAGGTCCCCACACAGGGAACTCATGACAACTGAGTTTCCTTTCAGAGAATCTATTTTTAGGCAGATAAGGGAACTTCAGAGAAAGTCCCATCTTGTGGTCTGGGGGAGAAAAAGAGGCCAGAGACAGGAAGGTGGGAGGAAGCTCAGGGGGCTGTGGTTCTCCTTTAGTTCGAAGCACTCAGCACGCCAAGGTGCAAATACGTGGAGTAGTGTTATAGCCTATAACACAGTTTGTGGGAATAAAGTGTTATTCCCATAAAGTATTTATGATGAAATGAGGATGAAGTTAGGAGCTCAATATCGTGATGAAAACAGAGATCTTCTTCTCTAATATCCTTTAAAATGGTAACCCATTAAATTTAGAATAAAATAGGTGAGAAGACATAGATTTTTAAGAGACATGTACAACAGATTTTCTTTTCTTATAAAAACCATTAGTGATATTGGGGACTAAAACTGCTACCCTAAATGAGTGACAGAGAGATGGATTCTCCAAAACAGAGTTTATTCAGGAATAGCAAGGCCCCAAGGCAATCACAGCAGCAACAAAAATAAATGAATGGGACATGATTAAATTAAAAAGCTTCTGCACAGCCAAAGAAACAGTCCAGAGAATAAACAGACCACCCACAGAATGGGAAAAAATTTTTGCATACTACACATCAGATAAAGGACTGATAACAAGAATCTATTTAGAACTCAGGAAAATCAGCAAGAAAAAATCAAGCAACCCTATCAAAAAGTGGGCAAAGGACATGAATAGAAATTTTTCAAAAGAAGATATAAAAATGGCTAACAAACATATGAAAAAGTGTTCAACATCTCTAATCATCAGGGAAATGCAAATCAAAACCACAATGAGATATCACTTAACCCCAGTGAGAATGGCCTTTATCAAAAAAACCCAAAACAACACATGTTGGCGTGGGTGTGGAGAGACAGGAACACTAATACACTGCTGGTGGGACTGCAAACTAGTGCAACCTCTGTGGAAAGCATTATGGAGGTATCTTAAACAGATTCAAGTAGACCTGCCATTTGACCCAGCAATCCCATTACTGGGCATATACCCAAAGGAAAAAAGGTCATTCTGTAACAAAGGCACATGTACCCAAATGTTTATAGCAGCACAATTCACAATAGCAAAGATGTGGAAACAACCCAAATGCCCATCAATACATGATTGGATTAGTAAACTGTGGTATATGTATACCATGGAATACTACTCAGCTATAAGGAATGATGAAGATACAACATCTCTATGGTTCTCCTGGAGAGAGTTGGAACCCATTATATTAAGTGAAGTATCCCAAGAATGGAAAAACAAGCATCACATGTACTCACCAGAAAATTGGTTTCCTTGATCATCACCTAAATACAAATCTGGAAACGACACCAATTGGACATCAGACTGAGGTGGGGGGTGGGGGAGGGGATGGGGGTATGCCTACACAATGAGTGCATTGCGCACCGTTTGGGGAGTGGTAACATTTGAAGGTGCTGACTCGGGAAAGGGGGGGTTGGGAAAAAAATATGAAACTATTGTTTTTTAAAAAAAAAAAAAAAAAGAAAGAAAAACAATAAAAAATAACACAAAAATATAGTATAGCAACTATTTGCATTGTATTAGGTATTATAAGTAATAAAAAAATGATTTAAAGTAAAAAAAAAAAAAAAAAAAAAAAAAAAAAGGAATAGCAAGGGATTGCAATCCAGGATATGCATGCTATGGTGAACCATAGGCCCTGCGGAAGAGGCTGGGATAAAGGCAAGCTTATAAAGGCAGAAGAGGAAGATTGCATTAGTTGTTTTGAAACAAAGTTCATTAGTTGCTGAAGCTCATAGCAGGAGCTGGCAATTACTCATTGGTAACACTGGCTATTGCTGGGGAGACGTCTTCACAGAATAGGCCAATCTGGAATTTTTGTGGTTTTTAGAGATTGCAACAGCTCTTATCATAGGCATAAGTGCATATATGCCTTCTTCATGGCCTCCTCGCTCCATCCGTTAAGAGTTTGACTTAAGTGACTCCATGTTGGTACTGACGACTTTCCCAAAACTAAGTTCTGCTCAGCTCATTTAATGATCGTGGCCTCTAACAGAGAGAGATTCTAGTTTTTCCTCATAGGCAAAAGAGTTCATGGATCAGTGGGTCAGGGAATGTGGAATGTAATATATGTCCCTAACTGAAGAGTTTTCGGAGCAGTGACTAGAATTGTGACAGTTTGTAAGGGACAAGAGTTTCCATGAACGACCTCAGGTTTCTGATCCAAGTTTCCAAGATCTACCTAGGGAGGACAGGATCTTGCTTCAGGGAATAGGCACGGGACTCCGGAGGCCAACGGAGCTCTGGGACCCCAGATTTTTGGAATGAAGATTTTGTCAAAGGGCCACAGCTCAGGCAGCCGTCCCGCAGCTACCGGGAAAGGGGAAGTTGTCCTTATCCACGAACCTTGGCTTCAAGAGCAGGGGGGCTGTCTCCTGTCAAGTGTGCAGTGCGATTTCCGTTCTGGCCATGCCCTCACCTGCAGCCTGGGTAAACTTCCCATATCTCAGTTAAGAGAAAAGGACTGCCCTGCCCAGCCCCCACTCCCACCTGTGTTTCCCAGAAAAGATCATCTAGGAGCTAAAGCCCCTCCCCAGTACCCACACTCCGTGCCTTCCCTTTGGCGGTAGCAGACGTCCTTCTGCCTTGACCGAGTGGCTGAGGGCTTCCCTGGAACCATGTGAGACTTGAGCCTGTTCTCCGTAAGATGTCAGCTCATAATGAAACACAGCCTTCTTGCTTGTTTCATTTTGGGAACTTTAGTGTTGGGCTCAATGCATTATTTCCTGAATTTTCCATACTTCTATTTTCTAGGACAACATTTTTAATATATATATTTTGTATAGTTTTGTATGCTAAGTTTTTTTTTCATTCCCTCACTGAATTGTAAGTTTCTTGGGAGTTCTGTGATATTGTGGCCTGTATCACATGTTCTTTGCTAAGGGTGGAAGGAACAGCCAGGAAGGAAAAGGGATGTTTTGCTTTTTTGTGGCGTCATGGTTCCAGATAGTGTCACACAGGTTTGTAGGTTAAAAGGGGGTGCTGTGAGTTGTGATAACTCAAACGACACCTACAAATAGTGACCTGTTTGCAATGCAGCCTTTGCTCAGCCAATCCTCACAACGCCAGGTCCCCGAAGGTCTCCCAAGGACTGAGGATGTGCTACTTGTAGTCATTAAGGCAACGAACTGGAAGCAGGGTGGAAGTTGACAACCTGGGCTCATCCTAGTAACCCTGTCCTCCCACCCCCACCCCAGTGTCCCATCCCCTACCCCTGCAAGGCTCTGAGCGGTAGCTTCTTCCAAGAAAAAACTCCTGACTCCTGAGTGCGGCTGTAAGAATTTGGGATTTGTTTTTAACTGTAGACGTCCTGTTTTAGTCCCTGTGGCCTGCTGGAAATCCCCCAGGGAAAAGGACAAGGCATCTGCTACCGTGCCAAAGGGAAGGCGTGGGAGTGTGGGCACTAGGGTGGGGCTTTAGCTCCTAGACGATCTTTTCTGGGAAACACCAGCAGGAGTGGGGGCTGGGCAAGGGAGTCCTTTTCTCTTAACTGAGATTTGGGAAGTTTATGCAGACTGAACGTTATTTACTTTTGAGTTTATATACAAATGTCCTTTTAAAAAGCAAAGACGTTGAGCATTTTTTCATATGTTTGTTAGCCATTCTTATATCTTCTTTTGAAAAATTTCTATTCATGTCCTTTGCCCACTTCTTGATAGGGTTGTTTGATTTTTTCTTGCTGATTTTCCTGAGTTCTAAATAGATTCTTGTTATCAGTCCTTTATCTGATGTGTAGTATGTGAAAATTTTTTCCCATTCTGTAGGTGGTCTGTTTATTCTCGTGACCGTTTCTTTGGCTGTGCAGAAGCTTTTTAATTTAATCAGGTCCCATTCATTTATTTTTGTTGTTGCTGTGGTTGCCTTAGGGGTCTTCTTCACAAATTCTTTGCCTAGGCCAATGTCTGTAAGAGTCTTTCCTACATTTTCTTCTAGAATTCTAATCGTTTCACACCTAAGGTTTAAGTCTGTTATCCACCGTGATTTGATTTTTGTGAGAGGTGAAAGCTGTGGGTCCTGTTTCAGTCTTCTACATGTGGCTATCCAGTTTTCCCAGCACCATTTATTGAATAGGGATTCTTGTCCCCAGAGTATGTTTTTGTCTGTTTTGTCAAAGATTAGATGTCTATATAAGGATGGTTTTATATTTGGATTTTCTGTTCTGTTCCACTGGTCTGTGTCCCTGCACTTGTGCCAATACCAGGCAGGTTTAAGAACCACAGCCTTGTAGTATAGTTTGAAGTCTGGCAAATTAATACCTCCCATTTTGTTTTTATTGCTTAAAATTGCTTTTGCTATACGGGGTCTTCTCTGATTCCATACAAAGTGTATAACTATTTTTTCTATATCTGTGAAAAATGATGTTGGTAATTTAATAGGGATTGCATTGAATCTGTAGATCACTTTGGGCAGTATAGACATTTTAACAATGTTGATTCTTCCAATCCACGAGCATGGTATGGTTTTCCACCTATTTACAAGTCCTGCTATTTCCTTCCTCAGTGTTTCATAGTTTTCCCTATAGAGGTCCTTTACCTCTTTAGTTAAATATATTCCTAGATATTTTATTTTCTTTGTTGCTATTTTGAAGGGTATTGAGTCTTTAATTTGGTTCTCCAATTGACTGTTATTGGCATATATGAATGCCTTTGATTTGTGTGTATTGATTTTGTAACCTGAGACTTTGCTGTATTTGTTAATCAATTCCAGGAGTCTCTTGGTTGAATCCTTGGGGTTTTCCAGATATAACATCATATCATCAGCAAAGAGTGAGAGTTTGATCTCTTCTTTCCCTATTTGGACTCCCTTGATTCTGCTCAAGAATGGCTAACAAACATATGAAAAAATGCTCAACATCCCTAATCATCAGAGAAATGCAAATCAAAACCACAATGATATATCACTTAACCCCAGTGAGAATGGCCTTTATCAAAAAGTCCCAAAACAACACATGTTGGTGTGGATGCGGAGAGACAGGAATGCTCATACACTGCTGGTGGGACTGCAAACTAGTGCAACCCCTGTGGAAAGCAATATGGAGATACCTTAAACAGATTCAAATAGACCTACCATTCGATCCAGCAATCCCATTATTGGGCATCTACCCAAAGGAACATAAGTCATTCTATGACAAAGACACCTGCACCCGAATGTTTATAGCAGCACAATTCACAATCGCAAAGATGTGGAAACAACCCAAATGCCCATCAATTCATGATTGGATTAGTAAATTATGGTATATGTATACCATGGAGTATTACTCAGCTATAAGAAATAACAGTGATACTACATCTCTTTGGTTCTCCTGGAGAGAGTTGGAACAGATTGTACTAAGTGAAGTATCCCAAGAATGGAAAAACAAGCACCACATGTACTCACCAGAAAATTGGTTTCCCCGATCATCACCTAAATGCACATTTGGGAATGATACCAATCAGACATCAGACTGAGGTGGGGGGTGGGGGGAGGGGATGGGTGTATGCCTACATGATGAGTGCGTTGCTCACCGTCTGGGGAATGGTCACGCTTGAAGGTGCTGACTGGGGGGGGGGGTGTGAGGAGGAGATGGGTGTATACCTACATGATGAGTGCAATGCGCACTGTCTGGGGAATGGACACACCTGGAGCTCTGACTTGGGGGGATAGGCAGTACATGGGCAACGTATGTAACCTGAACTTTTGTACCCCCCATAATAAGCTGAAATGAAAAAAAAAAAAAAAAGAGCAAAGACGGCTCTCACACCCCCCAGCCTTTGGGAGGCTTTGGAAATCTGGTGATCTTCATCAGCTGAGGATTACTCACACTTTTTTTTTCCTTTTCTTTTTCTTTTTTTTTTTTACTAGATGTTATCTATCTGAGAGATTTCTTTTTAAAATTTCAGAATATTATGGGGGTACAAATGCTTTGGTTACATGTATTGCCTTTGCACTGTCGGACTCAGAACTACAAGCATGCCCAACCCCCAGACATAGCGCACCGCACCCATTGGGTGTGAATTTACCCATCCCCACCACCTGCCTGACACCTGATTAATGTTACTACTATATGTGCACATAAGTGTTGATCAGTTAATACCAATTTAATGGTGAGTACATGTGGTGCTTGTTTTTCCATTCTTGTGATACTTCACTTAGAAGAATTGGCTCCAGCTCCAACCAGGATAATGTAAGAGATATTAGTTCATCATTTTTTTTTTAGTGGCTGAGTGGTACTCCATGGTATACATACACCACATTTTATTAATCCACTGATGTATGGATGGGCACTTGGGTTGTTTCCACATCTTTGAAATTATGAATTGTGCTGCTATAAACATTCGAGTGCAGATATCCTTTTAAAATATAGAATGTCATTTTTTCTTTTGGGTAGATGCCCAGTAATGGGATTGCTGGATCAAATGGTAGTTCTACTTTTAGTTCTTTGAAGTATCTCCAATACTACTTTCCACTGAGGTTGTACTAGTTTGCAGTCCCACCAGCAGGATTACTCATGCTTTGACAATAGTTGGTATTTCCAAATTTCCCTTCTTCTCCAGCCCTTCCGTCTGGTGTGGAAGGGCCCAGATTTCCCATACTGGGCAAAGATTTTCTCAAACATGTTTTGTAGAAAGTGTTCGGTCCCCAGCCACAATAAGATGTTTGGTTAATTGAAATGCCAGAGTAATGTGGTAAACCTCTGTAAGGTGTGGGAGCTGGTCATGTATGTCCCCGTCCCCTCTGTGTAGACAGAACACACAACAGCTGCTAGGCTACCGCTGAGCTATTAAAGAAGCTGGACTCAGCGGCCTAGCTCTAAGTGGAGGGGTTGGGGGATTGAAAGGTGGCTTTCTGTCCCTCTCAGAGCCACAGCTTGACTTGATGGATGAGAAAGCCTGCCTAGCAAGTAAATGCTGCTCAGAACCAGAGGGACACCACGCAAAGCGGGGCGTGGAAGCACTCGGAGCCTGGCTCCTCCCGGACATCTACTGCCCAGATCCCAGGCCCCCAAAAGAGCCTCTCTCGGCTGTGGCTCCACTGGCTGGAACTGCAGCTCCGCCAGCAAATCCAGGAAGGAGATGCATTCGCTTTCTGCACTTGGTGCAGCCGCTGCAAGAGAGCTGAGTCCAGTCCTCAGTCCTAGGCTTGTTGCCCTCAGCGCCCAGCCCCAGGGTCTGCTGCTGCCGCTACTGCAAGAACTTGGCCGCCTGCAAGACCAGCTCGGCTGCAAGGAGAGGGAGCGCGCGGGGCAGCAGCATTCCAACAGCTGCTCCTGCGCCAGCAAGGAGAGGGCCTGTCCCCAAGGACAAGGGCCTGTCCTCGAACTAAGCGTTGGGGATTGGGGCTTCCCATGTGCCACTGCCAAGCTCACAACCCTACACCAGAGGATTCTTGGGGAGGGCAGTTCCTGCGCAGGCCCAGGCGTCGCCGAAGGGCGCAGGTCCTCGTGCCTCCAAATTTAGCAGCTGCGCCCTGGCATCTTAATGATGTTGACAGGCCCCCAGATTTGTCTGGGTCATGTAGCCTAATTTATTTTAGACCCATTCATTTAGTACTAAATTTCAGTTACTGTATTCTTCAATTTTTTTTTTTAAAATTCAGGATATTACGGGGGTACAAATATTTTGGTTACGTGAAATACATTTGCCTCGCTCAAGCCAGTGCCACAAGCGTGTCCTTCCTCCATACAGTGCACCTGGTCTCCATTAGCTGTGGGTTTACCCATCCCACCCGCTTTAATCCCCCACCACCCACTCCCTACCCCCTACCTGACCGGCACCCAGTGAGTGTTACTACCATGGGAACACTTCAGTGTTGATCAATTAGTAGCAGTTTGATGGTGAGTGCATGTGGTGCATGTTTTTCCATCCTTTGATACCTCACTTGGAAGGATGGGCTCAATCTCTAGGTATATGTATACCATGAAATACTACTCAATTGTATTCTTCAGTCTTAAAGTTTCATTTTGATTCTTTAAAAAATATTTTCCAATTTTCTGTAGAAATTCTCAATGTATTATTTTATTTCATGACATGTTAAGTATTTTATTTTAAAGTCTGAGTTGGAAAAACTCCTTATCTTGAGCCTCACAGGTCTATTGTTTCTTTTAATTTTCATTCATATGTGCATTACTTTCCTCTTCCTGTGTAGTTACTTTTGATTGAGTGCTAGATATTCTGTATGAAACATTGTACAAATAATTTGATGCCTGGTTATCCTTTCTTCAGAGAGGAATTACTTTTGTTTCTTTTTTTTACTTTTGAAACAGAGCCTTGCTCACAGCAACCTCAAACTCCTGGGCTCAAGCGATCCTCTTGCCTCAGCCTCCCGAGTAGCTGGAACTACAGGCATGCACCACCATGCCTGGCTAATTTTTTCTCTATATTTTTAGTTGTCCAGCTAATTTCTTTCTTTTTTTAGTAGAGATGGGGTCTCGCTCTTGCACAGGCTGGTATCGAACTCCTGAGCTCAAGTGATCCACCCGCCTTGGCCTCCCATACTTTTGCTTCTTGTAGGCAGGTGAGGGCACTAGTACTCTCCAATCACCTAAATCCATTGTTAGTGACTTAAAGCTAATGGTTCTGGAATTGTCAGTCTACTTCTGGTTTACTATCCAAGGATGTAGGGATCCAATTCAACTTTAAGTCAAATAATAGTAATTTAACATTAAGATATATTTTTGATCAAAATATTTTGTTTTGTTAATACAATATAGTACTAATTTATTAATTTTTTCTTCAAGAAAAGACCTTAATATTTGTATAAGAAATAGAAAGAGACACTTTTTTGGTAAAAATAGCTTACACTGTTTATTCAAGAACATTAATTTTCAATAAAAATATTATATATAATTTTTCTGTTAATGTATTTGTTTAAAAAACCTGTTAATGAATCCAAAGCTTTCATCAGAATCTCAGAAGGTTCATTGGCCCAGAAGAGTTTAATCATTATTTATCCTAGATTGATTTCAACTTCCCAACACCTCAATTCCACTACCCAAAACCCTTGATAAGGGCTAAGGAAAAACAAAATCATTTAGGGTTACACAACTGAGTTGTCCCACTTCTAGTAATGGTGAACTGACTTGCTGTAGACCAACTGTTGTAGAAAGAATGACTAGCAGGACAAAGTTGGCTTCAAAGCATTGGGTTGGCACTGTGGCACTGAGGACCTGAGGCATGTGAGGGCAGAGACAATAACCAGTGTGGATCCATGAACAATAATCAGCCGCTTTTCCCTCCCTTAATTTCTGGCATTTAGGTAATCTTCAGAATCTCAGTGTAATCCCAGGGACAGAGCATAGTTCCAAGAATGACTTACAAGGAATTTCTTACCAGCCAGTGGTAGTAGGAACCAACAGCAGTAATCTAATAAGTTGAAAATAATGAGATACTGTGTGTCTTGTATATCTGGTCTATATACTGAGAATATTTTATACAAATTTTTGTGAGTTTAAATATCTCCTAGAGGCAGTGTTTTTGCCACCAACAATTGATTTAATTGTTTTTATCTAAATTTGGAAACAAGAGTTTCAAATTCTGTCTACTTAGCTCAATCATGGACACTAATTTTCAAAAGAACAACCCAGTGCTGCTTTTTGGGAGGAATTTAGTTCAAATTGCTGATTCACCTTTCATGTCTCCTTTAAAAGAGGCCAAGCCAAAATAGAACAATATTCACTTTATCTCAGTCTACTAGTATATGCTTTTCTTTTCTTTTCCTTTTTTTTTTTTTTTTTCTTAATTTTTTTTGAGGCAGAGTCTCACTCTGTTGCCCAAGCTAGAGTGCCATGGTGTCAGCCTAGCTCACAGCAACCTCAAACTCCTGGGCTTAAGCAGTCCTACTGCCTCGGCCTCCCGAGTAGCTGGGACTACAGGCATGTGCCACCATGCCCGGCTAATTTTTCTATATATATTTTTAGTTGTCCGGCTAATTTCTTTCTATTTTTAGTAGAGACGGGGTCTCGCTCTTGCTCAGGCTGTTCTCGAACTCCTGAGCTCAAACGATCCACCCGCCTTGGCCTCCCAGAGTGCTAGGATTACAGGCGTGAGCCACCGCGCCTGGCCTCAAATAATTTTTTAAATCTGCAAATCTGACCTAAGTTTACCTCTGATTTTCCATTCTCCCTATTGATTATTATTTTGTTGTATATTATATTTTATGTTGGCATATCTCTTCTGTTTGCCTTTGCTCCTACAATCTCAGCACTCTTTATTCAAAGGCATTGGCAATGTAATCTAGAAATTTATGAAGGACAAAAGAATGGAAAGAAGCAAGGAGAATGGAGCACAGAGTTGCTAAGGGTCAAGACCAGAAAGTGATTAGGGGAGCATTGATAGGAGATAGACAAGGAAGCAAAGAGGTCTTTAAATTGCTTTGCCTCTCTGTAGCTAAGAAGAATGTTCTCTTTTCAGACCATCAAGTGACTTAACTGTTGGGTTTGTGTTTCTCTTTTTTTCTCATTAAACTTTGTTTTAATGGGTCTCAAAATTCTGTGACAGATTTTTGGTCAAGTTATTTCCATTAAAAAGTACTGATTTTGGCCGGGCGTGGTGGCTCACGCCTGTAATCCTAGCACTCTGGGAGGCCGAGGTGGGCGGATCGTTTGAGCTCAGGAGTTCGAGACCAGCCTGAGCAAGAGCGAGACCCCATCTCTACTAAGAATAGAAAGAAATTATATGGACAGCTAAAAATATATATAGAAAAAATTAGCCGGGCATGGTGGTGTATGCCTGTAGTCCCAGCTACTCGGGAGGCTGAGACAGGAGGATCGCTTGAGCTCAGGAGTTTGAGGTTGCTGTGAGCTAGGCTGACGCCACGGCACTCACTCTAGCCTGGGCAACAGAGTGAGACTCTGTCTCAAAAAAAAAAAAAAGTACTGATTTTAAAAACTAATAACTTAAACTGCCACACAAAAAGAAACAAAAGTCCACAAAACATTTTCTTTTCCTCCTGAAAGTTTTATGATGCATTGTTATTAACAACCAGTCTTTTACTATTAAACTTAAATGGCCAATTGAAACAAACAGTTCTGAGACTGTTCTTCCACCACTACTTAAGAGTTGGGTGGCAGGTATTAGGGATAATATTCATTTAGCCTTCTGAGCTTTCTGAGCAGATTTGGTGACCTTCCCAGCTCCAGCAGCCTTCTCGTCCACCACTTTGATGACACCCACAGCAACCGTCTGTCTCATGTCACGAACAGCAAAACCACCCAGAGGAGGATAGTCTGAGAGGCTCTCGACACACGTGGGCTTGCCAGGAACCATATCGACAATGGCAGCATCACCAGATTTCAAGAATTTAGGGCCATCCTCCAGCTTCTTTCCAGAGCAGCGGTCAATCTTTTCCTTCAGCTCAGCAAACTTGCAGGCAATATGAGCTCTGTGACAATCCAGTACAGGAGCGTAGCCAGCAGTAATTTGGCCTGGATGGTTCAGGATAATCACCTGAGCAGTGAAGCCAGCAGCTTCCATTGGTGGGTCATTTTTGCTGTCACCAGCAAAGTTGCCACGCCGAACATCTTTGACAGACACATTCTTGACGTTGAAGCCCACGTTGTCCCCTGGAAGAGCTTTGCTCAAAGCTTTATGGTGCATTTCAACAGACTTTACTTCAGTTGTAACATTGACTGGTGCAAAGATGACCACCATGCCGGATTTGAGAACACCAGTCTCCACTCGGCCCACAGGGACAGTACCGATACCACCAATTTTGTAGACATCCCGGAGAAGCAGATGCAAGGGCTTGTCAGTTGGACAAGTTGGTGGCAGGATGCAATCTAGAGCTTCAAGCAGTGTGGTTCCACTGGCATTGCCATCTTTATGGGTGACTTTCCATCCCTTGAACCAAGGCATGTTAGCACTTGGCTCCAACATGTTGTCACCATTCCAACCAGAAATTGGCACAAATGCTACTATGTCAGAGTTGTAGCCAATTTTCTTAATGTAAGTGCTGACTTCTTTAATAATTTCCTCATATCTCTTTTGGCTGTAGGGCGGCTCAGTGGAATCCATTTTGTTAACACCAGCAATTAGTTGTTTCACACCTAGTGTGTAAGCCAGAAGGGCATGCTCACGGGTCTGCCCATTCTTTGAGATACCAGCTTCAAATTCACCATCACCAGCAGCAACAATCAGGACAGCACAGTCAGCCTGAGATGTGCCTGCGATCATGTTTTTGATAAAGCCTCTGTGTCCTGGGGCATCAATAATAGTCACATAATATTTGCTGGTCTCAAATTTCCACAGGAAGATATCAATGGTGATCCCACGCTCACGCTCAGCTTTTAGTTTATCCAAGACCCAGGCATACTTGAAGGAGCCCTTTCCCATTTCAGCGGCCTCCTTCTCAAATTTTTCGATAGTTCTTTTGTCGATCCCACCACATTTGTAGATCAGATGGCCAGTAGTGGTGGACTTGCCCGAATCTACGTGTCCGATGACGATGTTGATGTGAGTCTTTTCCTTTCCCATTTTGGCTTTTATGCGTGGTTTTCACAGCACCTGTGTTCTGGCGGCAAACCCGTTGCGAAACAAGCTGGGTTTGTGTTTCTTTATCTCTGAGGGGAACCGGAAACAGAAGATGGTATCTTACAACCGCTTCTTCTCCCTTCTTCCCTTATGATCTATTGCATCTTAAACCAACCATGGCAGAAATTTTCTGGGTCCTCATCCTGTTTCTCAATGTCTATTTCATCATAAGCTATAGTCGTAACTATCTTATCATTTAAAAACCCTGTTTGGTTCAACCCCGTTGATTGGAGTTTTTATGGAAGCTCCGTTACGTAGGCATGTTTGATTAAATCTTCAGCCATTGGTGATTGAACTCAATCTCCAGCCCCTTCTTCTCCCTGGAGGGGTGGGACTGAAAGTTCTAACCTTCTCATCACAGGTTTGGTTCTTTTGGCAACCAGCCCCCATGCTGAAGCTATCTAGGGGACCATCAAGAGTCACCTTATTAGTATAAACCCACAGGCATGGTTGAAAGGGGCTTATTACGAATAACGAAAGATGCTCCTTCTATATTTCTCTGAAACTATTTCAGGAACTGGGGACAAAAACCAAATAGATATCAAAAGATACTCCTTGATCCTTATAGCTCAGAATCTGGGAATAAGACCCAACTAGTATAACAAAAGATACTCCTATCGCCCCCATCACCAAGGAATTTTTAAGGCTTCAGAAGCTCTGTGTAGGATGAAAACTAAGTATGTGTATTTCTTATAGTATCACAGTATCACAAGTTCCATATTCATATACCCATACTAGATTTTCCACAAGAAAATCTACTTGAGTCTACTAAATATCTTATGGAGATGTTTGTGATGTTAATAGAAGGAATGGTCCCCATTTCAGAGACTATGTGAGTGAAAGGATCTCTAAGCTCTGAGTAATGACATGGAAAGAAACCAAAATATCGGTCTCTAAAGTACTGGGGATTGTTGGGCTGAAGAAGGTTAGAATTCAGGGGGACACTCTGCCCCTCCCTCAGCTTGCAATGGCAGGACAGCAATTTGCAAAGACCAAGGTCTTCCTGCAGTCCTCTCTGCGTTTCCCATGTAAAGATAGGCCCCTTTACTAGGCTTTCTTATCAGCTCATAGACAGTGACAGCGCCAGAGGGTCTAGGAGCAGACTCTACTCTTCCCATAAATTTACTTTCCCACATTTTCCCTCCTTTTGGAATCTTGAAGATATTCTCTTCTGTGTCTTGTGACTTAAAGGAAGAAGCTGAGGCAACATTAATACAGAGAGTTTATTTGGGCCACGATTGAAGACAGATGCCAGGGAGAACACTTCTAAGTTGCCTTGGGAAGTGCTGTGGAGAACAAAGGAGAGGCTCACGTTTTAGAAAAAAGGACAAACCAGGAGGGGAGGTGGTTACAAAAGTTGTCAGTCAGGAATTCTCATCAGTGTACAGAAATAGCATTGGTTAGTGACTGGCTGTACATTGTGGAACTACAGGGTGTATGGCATGCTACGGCTACTCGGCGTCAGTCTACAGGCTGCATAGCAAGGGGCTTCAAAAGGTAATCATTTAGCTCAAGGAAGAGAGTTGATGTGACTCCTGTTACATTTTAAAGGGGCTCACATTTGTCAGATTAAAAGTTGTTTTTCTTTCTTATCACTATATAATATTTATAGCTCTTTGTTAAAATATTATTTAAGGAAGGCCTCTAAGCCACTGCCTTGAGAGACAGAGAGATACTTTTGAACCGAGTGCCCGAGATGGGCACAGCATATATTAATAAACTTCTGCTGATTAATCTGACTTTTGCTTTCAGGAGAGTGTCTCAATTAAGAACCTATGAGGAAAAGAAAAAATATTATATTTTCTCCTTATAGCATAGAATTCATGAAGCCTGCTTCTGATTTTATACAACTCAGCTCCCTTTACCTAATCAGGGTGATCAGAAAACATTACTAACCTCTGCTCAATATTAGTCTTGATGCAACAACAACAATGTTTCCTCAACTTTGTAGACAGTTTCTGGAATGTTCCGTTTTGCAATTACATTCTTGAACAATGTCCATGGGTTTTATGTTACTTACTGTATTACTACTCTTAATATCTAAGTCATATCCATTCAACCAGACTTTTGTTTACTTCCTAGGACACTGATCAACACATGGATTAAAGCATGCATAAAATAAGTAAACAATACAAAGGTTCGTTAGGGAGCACTTAATTTAATTATGGTTTACAGATAAAATTCTTTAGTTTTCTATTTTGCATGCAAGAATGAATAGGAATCAGAAATTTTATGTTAGGAACTGAAGAAATGATAGGAGTATTCTTGTCAAAATTTTCATGAACTATTTTCAGTGTGTTTCTCAATTCCTCTTTTGGTTTTTCCTATGTCTTTAAATCACTGGAAACTTTAGTTGAAACTATGACTTCCTCTTTTCAAGTATACTTAGTATTGGAAATCTCTTAGTCTTACCAGAGTGTGTAGCCATATGTCTCCAAGATCTGGCCTCTTTGAATGAAGCCAGGTCTCTGGGTAACATCTTCAGGGAAAAAGATACAGAAGGTTCCTGGACCTTCTGAAACAGGGAGCCCACATGATGGTGCAAGAAGGGCGACCTCAAGGTGAGCATTCCCTTTCTCAGTTCCACAAAGAAAGGGCTAATAGAAGTGTGTGATGAGATGGTAAGAATCAGCCGGAGAGAAGAGGTAGACAATGAACAGATTGAAGGGCTAGTGATTGAACCAATATAGTAGACTCGTGAAATAAAGAGTACTGCCAAATCTGCAGATTTTATCAAAAGTTAAGGGAAACAGAGGAGATTTACACAGTCGAATGTAAATAGCTAAAAAATAGATTATTAGATATCTCTGTTCTTAAAAGTCGTTTGACTATTTTCTGAAATTCAAACAGCAGTATTCTTTTAAATCACCGTGGCTTACTTTTTTGTACTCCTTTCTCATTCTTTTCAAGAGGAAAAAAATTCTCTTTTTTTTTAATGTATGAAAATTGACTATCCATGAATAGTATTTTTTATTTTTATTAAAAAAATCATATGGCTACATAATAGTTGTACATATTTATGGGATGCATGTGATATTTTGATACATTTTGATATTTTGATACAAGTATGCAATGCATTATGATCATATCTAGATAATTGGGATATCCATCACCTGAAATATTTATCATTTCTTTGTGTTGAGAACATTCCAGATCTATTCTTCTAGCTATTTTGAAATATAACATAAATTATCAGTAACTATAGTCGCCCTATTGTACTACCAAATGCTACATCTTATTCCTTCTATCTAACTGTATTGTTGTACCCATTAACGAACCCCTCTATATCGCTCCCTCCCCACTACCCTTCCCAGCCTCTGGTAACCACCATTCTATTCACTACTCTCTATGTGATCAGTTTTTTTTTTAGCTCTCACATATGAATGAGAACATACTAACTTTGTCTTTCTGTGACTGCCTAATTTCATTTAACATGTTGTCCTTCAGTTCCACCTACGTGTTGCAAATAACAGGATTTCATACTTTTTAATGGTAGAATAATATTCCATTGTGTAAATATAACACATTTTCTTTATCCATTCATCTGTTCATGGACACTTAGGTTGATTCCATATCTTGGCTATTGTGAATAGTGCTGCAATAAACGTGGTAGTGCAGATATCTCTCTGATATACTGAAGAAATCAAATATTAATACAGGGATATGAGAAGTGTGAGACAAAAGTAATGTTTTGAGAAAGACAGGAAATCAACAGAAGAATGTAATATTTAAGAAGAAAGAATAAGGAAAGGGAAATTACAGTCAGTGGAGGATGCATTTTGCCCAAATTGTTTTGGGTTTCAGAGCTACTACCTGGTTATTTATTTGGAGAGACTTTGCAAGCTCACTTCTTGCTTGAAGTTTTTAATTACTCTGAAGTTCTTCATCCAGTTTCTTCATTGCTCTGAGCTTCCTGGGGATTCTGGCTCCCTGGTCCTCTGGTAATTAATTGCATTTGTCTTGCTGATCTTGCAGAGAAAGGAGTCTGTTGGTGCCTGAGGCTCTGGTGTGTTGCTGTGATTTCCATGGCACTCCTCAGTGTTTGTTTCATTGTGAGCTGTGTGGGTAAGTTCTCCACTGACATGCGTTTCCCATGGTCTCTTTCCCTCACGTATTCTAAAAAGATTCCCTGCAGTATGTTCTCCTTTACCCCATTACTATGTCAGCTCTTACTTGGAATGCCACACTTTCTTGATTTCTCCTCCTCTGTTGCCCGCTCTTCCTTTATCTTTTGATAAGTGACTCTTGTAGATTTACTTTACTTAGTTTTATTAGCATTTTTCTGAATCACAGCCTCACATATGCATGTCATGTCCTTGTAGCCATCATCTAAGACACCATCTTCCAGGACTGGGTCCACTAGTGATCATGTGTTCTCTACTCACAAAACTGCTCTAATGGGAGTCCACCTCTAATTGCTTTTACAGTTGTGATACTTTAGATTACAGTCTTTGATTCACGTTGGAGTCTTTCCCAATATGAGAGGAAAAAGTGTTCAAATGAAATAATGGAGATAAAGAGAATACAATATTTCTTCCCTGTTCTATTTGCCTCCAAATACATACCTCAAGTTCATTGTGTGAGAGGTCTCAAAGAGCTTCTTGCTCTCCAATCCACAGTGTGGTCCTCTATTCACTGATGAAGTGATTGAAAATAGTTATTGAATGGTCTGGGAGGGAGTGAAAGTGACTTCCTATGTCAAACAGATCATGGCTCCAGTTCCCTCGAAGATGTAAATAAATCTCATAGTGTTTAGTAAAACACAAATAATCATCACTAAAGTTAGAGTTTGGTTTGCTTTTCACAATCAAGTGCAAGAGAGAAGGGGGTTTAAGAATGAATTCATTAATTCAAGAAGAAACAGAAATTAGGAACCCCAAAACATGGGCTAAAGAAAGATAGAAAGGTTTAACTGTGCTGAGCTCAGTGGAAGGACACAAAAGAAATGAGCAAAGAATCAGGCCAGGACCTGAGAGAGAATAGGCCTTGTTCAATGTGTACACCCATGAACATAAAGCTAATTTAAAATGTCTCCATAAATGTTTAAAGTCTCCCCTTGTTTGTTATTTACTCCGTATGTTTATCTGTGACTACATACAGTTAGAAATATTTAGAAAACATCAAAAATAACCTGTGTGCTTGCTTCATGCTTATTAAAATTAAGGAGAAGCAGACATCCAATGAGTCAATAAATATCTACTGATGACTTTGTGACAGTCACTATTCTAGGCATTTGTGATTGATGTAGAAAACAGGTAGAATCTCAGCCCTAGAATATGGAGCTTAAATTCTAGTGGGGAAAACACCAAAAGTAAAGGGGAAGACATATAAACAAACAAATAAGATAAATGAATACAAGCAAGTGATAATTCTGCATGGTCATAATTGGGCTCGTGTAGAGAAAAGAGTGGGGGTTGGAGGAAACCCGGCATGGCACAGACATAGAGAATAAGGCTCTATAGCAAAAGATGGATGAACGCTAATCCTTGCTCTTCCTTCGCAGTGACTTATCATTTTACACATGGCAAAATTGACAAAAGGCTGTCTGAACTACACATGTATCATTCAGGTCTAAGCTGCCTCAGTGAAGGGACAAGGGTGACAGGTAAATCTTCACAATGTTTAACTAAACTTTCTCTTTTTTCAGAGAAGGATCAGGATTGAATTCAAGATTGGTGTGTTCTATTGTGTATGTGTGTGTATGTGCATTTTATTAAAGTTTCTGCTTGGATATCTTCATGACTTCTCTAAACTTACATGTTAATATTGGACTCCGGATATGCCCCACCGCAACAATTCTTTCTTCAGACTTCTTGATCTCAATAAATTCTATCAACCTACATACATGTAATTTGCTCAAACCAATCCTGAAAATTATTCATAATAATTCTCACAATTTTTATATTCTCTTCACCTTCAAATGCATAAAATTCTTTCTTTGATATTTAAGGTTCCTCATTATTAGTACCCATCTTGATTCCAAGTACCAGCTTTATCAATAGTCAGGATGACACTGCCCCCCACCCCAAATATAGTGCTGGTAACTTTGTATGTGGAGAGTTGGGAGAGTTGAATTCCGGATCGTGGTCTGCTTCACCCGATGCCTAGTGAAAAAGCCAAAAAGAAACAATGTACATGAATATAGTGGTCTTCATAGCCTTAATCCTTCCAAGTAAATAATGTAACCTAGGCAGATGTCAGACTTTTGCTACTTCAAGAACTAATTAATTCACGCCTCTGTTTCCATGGAGAAACTTTGGAGAAGTAAAGAAAGGGCAGAAGCTTCTTTGTATTTCTCTGAGATGCTAGAATTTTCTCTTTTTTGGTATTTGGCAAGAACATACATGGGATGCAAATGGTGGTTTCTCTACTCTCTCTGACCTGTGGTTTTCTTATCACATGGAGGTTCTTTGGTGCAATAATTGTGGAGCTGACTCCCACTTATGTTGGAGTACTCCTGCAACAACTAGCATTTAAAAGAATATTTTCCTGGAAGCAGCAATAGGCACTTCAGCTTTTGCATTCAGAGTGGGCTGAAATGGGACAGAGATGGATATTATTTAAATTAACTCCACATCCATCTGGTATAAGAGACTGTAAATTGTATATACAACTAACATTATGGCTAACCAGGCTGTTCAATACAACTGATCCAAGTTACAGATAAGCTTATATGATAAAGTTATTTTATATAATGCCATATCAGCAAATGAAAGTGTTCAAATTTTAACAGTGTCCTTTCAGATTGATGATGAAAAATGAAAATAAAACTCCAAACAAAATTTCCATTTTGATTAAAGTTAAAAAGTGATTGAAATTCACTTTGTATCTTCCCCAATTTTTTTCCCACTCAGCTCAGTGTCAGAGTGTTGAGACGTTCTGCTGTATAGGTGCAGTTCCTGCAAGAGGCCCGTACTCTGCCTAGATCAATTTTCTTTGGACTGTTTTGCTTGTCGATCCCCCACAAGGATTTTGAAAGAGCGTGTACCCTCTTATACAATTTAATTTGACATCTATCCTCCTTCATCATGCTATAGAAGCAGGGGCTTTAATTTCTGGAACATTGTAAATATTGAGTTCAAAATCCAAAACTGTTATGGCTCTTTTAAAAATGTATTAATATCTATTCGTGTCTAAATATCATTACAAAGTTTTCACCCCCATTATCTATTAAAAAAGAATAAATATATTTTATTTAATAGTTGTTTTATATCATTCTCTATCCCCTCCAACTAATATTTACATCACACTTCTGCCATCCACTAAAATATGTAAATAAGTATGTTTAATATTTTAATTTCCTGTGGACCACCAGGCTTTGAGTGTTATAAAATTTGTTCTGGATTGACTTATTTTTACAATTATTGGCAGGACACAATATTCAAAACATCACAAATTTGTTATATATTTTGATAAATTGTTAGTAATAAAGTAAAGCTCACTGATAGTCTACCTGTTAATGAGATGAATGGACCTTTTAAAAAATGCAATCAAATGTACTAATAACTATAATGGGATAATATTATTGCTAGAATGAGACAGATTTCAGCATCTATTTTGCAATTTAGTGACACAAACTGATAAATCTTGCTCACGTAAATAAGTAGATAGGGGCTGGGTATGGTGGCTCATGCCTGTGATCCTAGCACTTTGGGAGTCTGAGGCGGAAGAATTATTTGAGGCCAGGAGTTTTAGACCAGCCTGGGCAATAGTAAGACCAGTCTCTACAAAAAAATTAGCCAGGCATGGTGGTGTGTGCCTGTAGTATCAGCTACTTGGGAGGCTGAGGCAGGAGGATCACTTGAGCCCAGGAGTTGGAGGTTGCAGTGAGCTACGATTTTGCAGCTGCACTCCAGCCTGGCAACAGAGCAAGACCCTGTCAAAAACAAACAAACAAACAAACAAACAAACAAACAAACAGAGTAGATAGGGATGGAAAGGGCTTTTTTAGACTTTCATCCAATTTTTGGAATTGTTTCAGAATTGCCTGCCTAAGATTATATAATGATCTATTATAAAAAATTATTTGTAATGGTCTGTTAACTAAGAATTTGAAAAGGTTATTCTGCAATGTTGTTGAAAGTAAAGAATAAGAAATAGAATAATTTGCAAAAGATTTGTTATTTCTCGGTTAGTAGTCATTTGCTTTCTCAATTTCTAGGAAGTATACCCAAAAAGTCTTAATAAGGCTTATCAAATGATTATTATTATTATTTTTTTTTTTTTTTTTTGAGACAGAGTCTCACTTTGTTGCCCAGGCTAGAGTGAGTGCCATGGCGTCAGCCTAGCTCACAGCAACCTCAAACTCCTGAGCTCAAGGGATCCTCCTGTCTCAGCCTCCCGAGTAGCTGGGACTACAGGCATGCACCACCATGCCCGGCTAATTTTTTCTATATATATTTTTAGCTGTCCATATAATTTCTTTCTATTTTTAGTAGAGATGGGGTCTCGCTCTTGCTCAGGCTGGTCTCGAACTCCTGAGCTCAAACGATCCGCCCACCTCGGCCTCCCAGAGTGCTAGGCTTACAGACGTGAGCCACCACGCCCGGCCCAAATGATTATTATTTACACTTGTTTTTTTTACACTTACAAAGCACTTTGATCAGCTTATTATTCTCAGAATGGATTGTGAAAATAAAGTATGATTAATGTCAGTATGCCCTTTTGACAAATGCTTTTATTGGTCACAGTATTTTTTGTCAGCCTTGGGACTGAAGATTTTACATATCGAACTTATGAAAAATGTTTGGCATATGTAACTCAATTGGCAAAGTCAATCCCCACCACCAAAATAGTTAGATAAATTAGACTTTTAAAATTCAAATCATATGTTAACACATACTTTGAGGAATATTATAAAAAGCAATCATTAATAATTAAAAGAATGTATAATTAAGGTACATTTTCAAAAGCAGCCAATGTTCAAATGATATAGATATGGTTTATCTATTTTATTAATTTAATAACATTATAAAAGCAAGAATAAGTCTGTAGATTGTTTTTAAATCACTTAATATATAATGATATAACAACATAAAAAATGAATGCAATAGAGCTACATATAATAACATGGATGAATCTTAGCAATGTGGTATGAAAAAATAAGCTGAAGATCACATATAATTACTTAAAAATTCAAAACCCAACAAATCTAAACAACTTATTATTTAGGCATGCATATACATATGCTAAAATTATATATAATAAATATCATATTGATTATATATAATCAAAATATGTCAGTGAATTTATATATGGTTAGCTATAGATTTCTTTAATCCTAGCAGAGTTGCAAACTGGTACTTCTGAAGGGAAAAGAGAGAGAACTGATCATTGTTTAAGAATAAGTGCTTGATATACTGTGTGAAAATTAGTAATAGGTGCCATTTATTAAGTGATTATTCTATGTTAAGCAAATTTATAAAATGCTGTACACATACTATGTGATTAAATCTCCCTATGAGGTTGGCACAATTATTATTTCCATTTTAAGGATAACATTACTGAGGCTCAGAGAGGTTATATAAATTGCCCCAAAACATGCATCATAAATGGTGGAGCCAGAATTCTAATGAAGCATAATTCTAGTTCTTATAAGCAACCTGTGAATAGTTATCATTTATAAAACCTAAGGCTCGGTGGCTTGCCCAAGATTGTTGAGCAGAGCTGGGTTTCCGGATTCATCTGTGTTAGTCATTTAAAACTCCAAGAGAACTTGGTGCTTGTAATGTATAAGGGGCATGAAACAACCAGGGGAAAAAAAATCAATAGTGACTTTCTTTGCAAAAACAAAACAAAGAATTCTGCCAATAAACCATAGTAAATATGGAGGACTTAAGTTTATTTAAGATCAATTCTATGGCCCCAAATTATGTAATTTAGGGAACAATAAAAACTTGAATTAAGAAACCATCTTGAGAAAGCAACCACAGATCCTGGAGTTTTATGTGTATAGAACATGTTTCTTTAATCTTATTTGTCTCTTCTTGCATTTGTTTCTTTCACAAAACACAGAAAAAGTCTGGGGATGTTGCCCAAGTAGTTGGAAGTCATTTGGTTCCAGCTGCTACCTCATTTCTCCTGAAGAGGATGTTTGGACTCAGAGTGAGCAGAACTGTGTTGAGATGGGGGCACATTTGGTTGTGATCAATACAGAAGCAGAGCAGGTACTTTTTTTTTCATTTTTCACTTTTTTAAAAAAGAAAACATTGTAGAAGATCATTTTTCATTTGAAAAATTTTAATTGTGAAAAAAACACATAACAATATTTGTCTTAAACATTTTTAAGTGTTCAGTTCGGTAGCGTTTACTACATTCACATTGTTGTGCAATGGATCTCTAGAACTTTTTCGTCTTGCAAAACTGGAGCTCTGTACCCACTGAACAACTATCAATTTCCCCATCGTGGAAGACTCTGGCAATCATTCTTCTACTTTCTATTTCTATGAGTTTTACTATTTTAGATGCCTCACGTAAGTGAAATCATGCAGTATTTGTCCTTTTATGAATAACTTACTTCATTCAGCATAATGTCTTCAAGGTTCATCCGTGTTATAGCATGTGACAGGGTATTCTTCCATTTTAAAGCTAAATGATATCCCATTGTATGCCTAGCCCACATTTTCTTTTTACTTTTTTAATTTGATTTCTTTTTTTCTCAGATTTATTGAGGTATGTTTGAAAGATAAAAGTTGTATATATTTAAGGTATACAATGTGATGATTTAATATATATTGTGAAATGATTATCACAACCAAGCTAATTAACATACCCATTACCTCAGATAGTTAACTTTCTTCTTCTTCTTTTATTGTGGTGAGAACACTTAAGAAACTACATTTCCTTCCATTCATTTGTTTATTGTTATTTAGGTTGCTTCTACTTCGTATCTATTGTGAATAATGCTCCAATAAATATGGGCATTCAAATGTCTCTTTGAGATCCTGCTTTCAATTCTTTGGGATATATATCCACAAGTGGGATTTCTGGATCACATGGTAATTCTATTTTTAAGTTTTTGAGGAACCTCCATACTGTTTTCCATAGTGGCTGCACCATTTTACATTGTCACTAAGAGTGCACAAGGGTTCCGTTTCTCCAATACTTGCTATTTTGTGTCTTTTTTTTTTTTTTTTTTTTTGGATAGTGGCAATCCTAATGGGTGAGAAGTGATATCTCATTGTGGTTTTGATTTGAATTCCTTTAATGATTAGTGATGTTGAGCATCATTGTATATGCTTGTTTGCCATTTGTGTATCTTCTTTGGAGAAATGTCTATTCAAGTGCTTTGTCCACTTTTTAATTAGGTTATATGTTTTGCTATTGTTGAATTGTATGTGTTCTTCATACATTCTAGATATTAACCCCTCATCAGATATATGCTGATTTGCAAATATTTTCTCCCATTCCATGGGCTGCTGTTTCACTAGTTATTTCCTTTGTTCTGCAGAAGCTTTTTAGTTTGATGTAGCCCCATTTGTCTATTTTTGTTTCTGTTGTCTGTGCTTTTGGTATTATATCCAGTACATTGCCCATTTCAATGTCATGAATATTTTTCCTTATGTTATTTTTTTCTATTTATGCAAAAAATGGGCATTGGGATTTTGATAGGGATCACATTGAATTTGTAGTATGGACATTTTAACTTTATTAATCCTAGCAGTCCATGAATGTGGGACGTCTTTCCATTTATTTGTATCTTTTTTGATTTCCTTCATCAATGTTTTGTAGTTTTTGGAGTAAAAGTCTTTTGCTACCTTGGTTAAGATTATTTCTAAGTATTAATTCTTTTTTATGTCATTTTAAATGGGATTATTCTCTTATTTCCTATCAGATTGTTTATTGCTAGTGTGTAGAAATGCTACTGATTTTTGTATGTAGATTTTGTGTACAGCATCTTTGTTAAATTTGTTTATTAGCTTTAAGAGTATTTTTAGTTTAATCTTTAGGGTTCTCTCTATATTAGATCATGTCATATGTTAACAGAGACAGTTTTATTTCTTACTTTCCGATTTGGATGATTTTTATTTTGTTTTCTTGCTTAATTGTTCTGGCTAGGACTTCCAATACTATGTTGAAAAGAAGTCGGCCGGGCGCCGTGGCTCACGCCTGTAATCCCAGCACTCTGGGAGGCCGAGGCGGGTGGATCGTTTGAGCTCAGGAGTTCGAGACCAGCCCGAGCAAAAGCGAGACCCCGTCTCTACTAAACATAGAAAGAAATTATACAGACAGCTAAAAATATATATAGAAAAATTAGCCGGGCATGGTGGCACATGCCTGTAGTCCCAGCTACTCGGGAGGCTGAGGCAGGAGGATCGCCTGAGCCCAGGAGTTTGAGGTTGCTGTGAGCTAGGCTGACGCCACGGCACTCTAGCCCGGGCAGCAGAGTGAGACTCTGTCTCAAAAAAAAAAAGTGACAAGTGGCTGGGTGCGGTGGCTCATGGTTGTTATCCCAGGACTTTGGGAGGCCAAGGTGGGAGGATCTTTTGATGCCAGGAGTTTGAGACCAACCTGGGCAATATAGTGAGGCCTGGACCTCTAAAAAAAAAAAAAATAAGTGATGAGAATGGGCATCCTTGCTTTGTTTCAATCTTAGTGGGAAAGCTTTCGGTTTTTCACCATTGAGAAGGATGTTAGCTGTGGGCTTTTCATATACAGATTTTATTATGTTGAGTTACTTTTCTTCTGTTCCTTGTTTGCTGAGTATTTTTGTTAGGAAAGGATGTTGAATTTTGTCAAATGGGTTTTATGCATTAATTGAGATAATCATTTCATTTCTGTCCTTCATTATGTTAATGTGGTTTATTACACTGATTTTCATATGTTGAACCACCCTTCATTCCAGGAATAAATTCCACTTGGTCATTGTGTATAATCCTTTTAATATACTATTGAATTCAGTTTGGTTGTATTTTGCTGAGGAATTTTATATCAGTAATCATCAGGCATATTAGTCTGTTGTTTTCTTTTCTTGTAGTATCTTTTTTATGGTTTTGGTATCAGGAAAATGCTGGCCTCATAAAATGAGTTCAGAAATATTCCCTCTTCTTTAATTTTTGGATAGTGTTTCAGGAAGATCTTACAGGTGTTAATTATTCTTTAAATGTGTGGTAGAATTCACCAGTGAAGCTTTCTGATTCTGGGCTTTTCTTTGTTGGGAGATTTTTGATTACTGATTAAATTTTCTTACTAGTTATTGATCTATTCAGATTTTTGTTTCTTCATGATTCAATTTTGGTAGGTGGTTTGTTTTTAGGATTTTATCCATTCTTCTAAGTTATCTAATTTGTTGGTGTATAATTATTCATAGTAGTCTCTTAAAATCCCTTTTATTTCTGTGGCATCAATTGTAATATCCCTTATATCACACCTAATTTTAGTCATTTGAGTCTTCTCTTATTTTTCTTAGTCTAGATAAGTGTTCGTCAATGTCTCCTACTATCATTGTGGTACTATTTCTCATTTCACTTCTGTTAATGTTTTATCTATTTAGGTGCTCTGATATTTGGTACATGTATATTTATAATTCTTATATTTTCCTTCTTTGTCTCTTATGACAGTTTCTGAGTTAAATTCTATTTTGACTAAGTATGGCTACTCATGCTTCTCTTGGTTAACATTTGCATGGAATATCTTTTCCCATATTTCCACTTTCAGCATATGTGAGGTATAAAGCTAAAGTGAGTCTTTTGTGTACAGCATGCAGTTGTATTTTGTTTTTTTCTTTTAAAATTCAGGAATCTATGGCTTTTGATGGGGCAGCTTAATCCATTTACATTTAAAGGAATTATTGATGGAGAAGCACTTAATATTGCCATTTGTTTTCTCACAGGTATTTTGTCCTTCTTTTCTCTCTCACTGCCTTTGTCTTTCATTGATTTTCTATGGTGGTATGTTTTGATTCATTTCTCATTTCCTTTCATGTATCTTCTATAACTATGTTCTTGTGGTTATCGTGGGAATTACATAAAATATATTACAATTATAAATATTTATTTTAAGATAACTTTAATTGCATACAAAAAACCCTCTATTCCTTCATATTTTCCCCCACTTATTTACTCATGTCACAAATGACATCTTTTTATATTGTATATTCATTAATACAGATTTTATAATATATTCATTTTATTTTATTTTTAACTTTTTTTTTTTTTTTTTAGACAGAGTCTCGCTCTGTTGCCCGGGCTAGAGTGAGTGCCGTGGCGTCAGCCTAGCTCACAGCAACCTCAAACTCCTGGGCTCAAGCAATCCTACTGCTTCAGCCTCCCGAGTAGCTGAGACTACAGGCATGTGCCACCATGCCCAGCTAATTTTTTCTATATATATTTTTAGTTGGCCAGATAATTTCTTTCTATTTTTTGGTAGAGACAGGGTCTCGCTCTTGCTCAGGCTGGTCTCGAACTCCTGATCTCGAGCGATCCACCCGCCTCGGCCTCCCAGAGTGCTGGGATTACAGGCGTGAGCCACCGCACTCGGCCAATATATTCATTTTATACTTCTATCTTTAAAATTCTATACTAGAATTAAAAGTGATTTGTACACTAACATCACACGTTATAGAATTCTGTATTTGTGTATATATTTACTTTACCTGGAAAGCTTTCATATACACTCATGATTCTATCTGCTATCCTTTCATTTTAACTTGACTCCCTTTAGTATTTTTTTAGGGCAGTTCTAATGATGATAAACTCTCTCAACTTTTGTTTATCTGGGATATTCTTACTTTCTTCTTCATTTTTGAATGATGGTTATTCCAGATAACAGTTTTCTTAGTTGGCATTTTTTTTTCTTTCAGAACTTTGAATGTATCATCACAATCTCTTCTGGCCTGCAAAGCATCTCTGAGAAATCTGCTGATAATTATGGGAGATCTGTTATACATGATGAGCACTTTTCTCTTGCTGCTTTCAACATTCTCTCTTTGTGACTTTTAACAGTTTGATTAGATGTGTCTCAGTGTGAATCTCTTAGGATTATTTCTGACTATAGTTGATGTTATTGAATTAGTATGTCCATTTCCCTCCTCAAATTTGGGCAGTTTGGGGCCATGATTTCTTCAAATAGATTCTCTTTCCTGTTTTCTCTTTATTCTCCTTCTAGGACTCCCATAATGCATAAATTGGCCCATTTGGTGGTTTCCATAGGTCCCTTAAGCTCTCTTCATTTTTCTTTATTTCTTTGTATTTTTGTTCCTCTTACTTGATAAGTTCAAATGACTGGTCTTCAAGTTCACTGGTTCTTTCTTCTGCTTGAGAAAGTCTTCTGTTGAACCTCTCTAGCAAAAATTTCAATTCAGTTATTGTATTCTTTGGCTCCAGAGTTTCAGTTTGGTTTTTTAATAGTTTCTATATGTTTATTTATATTCTCATTGTGTTTGTGCATGATTTTCTGAATTTTTTTTTAGTACTCCATTGATTACTAAACTCATTAAAACCTTTAAGATAGTAATTTTGAAGTCTTTGTCAGGTTATTCATAAATCTCCATTTTTTTAAGGGACAGTTTCTGGAGACTTATTTTGTTCCTTTAATTTAGCCGTGTTTCCCTGTTTCATTGCATGCCTTGGGATCTTTTGTTGAGATTTGGGCATTTAAAAACTCACTTCTTCCAGTGTTTATTGACTGGCTTTATACAGGGGAAGACATTCACCAATCATCCTGGCTATGGATTCCAGGGGTTGCTCAAACTATTTCTGGTGATGCATCTTCCCTGTACTTGTGTGTGTGCCCACTTTTTAATGGGGTTGTTTAATTTTTCTTGCTGATTTCCTTGAGTTCTATATAGATTCTAGTTAGCAGCCCTTTATTGGATGTAGAGAATGCAAATATTTTCTTCAATTCTGTAGGTTGTTTATTTGCTCTAATGATTATTTCTTTGGCTCTGCAAAAGGTTTTAATTTGATCAGGTCACATTTATTTATTTTTGTTGTTGCTGTGATTGCTTTTGCGGTATTCTTCATAAACTCTTTGCCAAGGCTGATGTCTATAGGAGTTTTTCCAACATTTTCTTCTAGAATTTATATGGTTTCATGCCTTAAGTTTAAATCTGTTACCCATTGTGAGTTGATTTTTATGAGTGGTGAGAGGTGTGGATCCTGTTTTAACCTTCTATATGTGGCTATCCAGTTTTCCCAGCACCATTTATTGAATAGGGATTGTTTTTCCTAGTGTATGTTTTTGTCTGCTTTGTCAAAGATGAGATGGAAATATGAGGATGGTTTTATATCTGGGATCTCTGTTGTGATCCATTGGTTTATATCTGTCTTTTTGTGTTAGTGCTATGCTGTTTTGGTTACTATAGCCTTGTAGTATAGCTTGAGGTCTGGTGAATTGATGCCTCCTAATTTGTTCTTTTTGCTTAAGGTTGCTTTGGCTATATGTGGTCTTCTCTGGTTCCATATGAAATGTAGAATTATTTTTTGTAGATCTGAAAAAATTGATGTTGGTATTTTAATAGAGATTTCATTGGATTTATAGATCACTGTGAGTAGTATAGACATTTTAACAACGTTTATTCTGCTGATCCTTGAGCATCCATGTTATGTTTTTGCATGTGTTTACATCCTCTGCTATTTCCTTCCTTAGTGTTTCATAATTCTCCCTGTAAAGGTCTTTCACCTCCTTATTTAAACATATTCCTATGTATTTCATTTTATTTACTGCTATTGTGAAAGGTATTGAGTCTTTTATTGGGTTCTCAGCTTGACTGTTTTTGGCACATATGAATGCTACTGATTTGTGAACACTGATTTTGTAACCTGAGACTTTGTTGAATTTATTTATCAATTTCAGTAGTCTCTTGGCATAATCTTTGGGGTTTTCTAAATATAAGATCATACCATCAGCAAAGAGTGATAGTTTGACCATTTCTGCTTTCAGAGATGCCTATGATTTTTATGTTAGGCCTCTTCACATAATCTCACATTTCTTGTAGGTTTTGCTCTTTTCTCTTATTTCTTGGCTCAGTGTCTGTGACTAACTTGTTTAATTCGAAGGTGTTGTCTTCAAGCTCTGAGATTCTTTCTTCTGCCTGATCTAACCTATTCTTAAGGCTTTTTCCTCTGTCTTTTGTTCCATTTAGTCCCTCAATAGACTGGATAATGCCCATCGGCAATCTGCTACTTAGCCCAGCAACGGAAATGCTAATCTCATACAAAAACACCCTTGCAGACACACCCAGAAATAATGTTAATTTTGTCACCTCTTGGCCCAGTCATGTGGACATATAGAATTAACCATCACAACATCTAAACATATTTAAAAAAGACTGAAAGCACAAAAATGGACTTATGGACTTTTGTATATTTAAAAACAATTCCATTTCTTGGTTAAAAAAAAAAAAAAAAGAAAGAAAGAATGATACTATGTTTGAGATTGGGATGCCTGTGTTAGGTCTCTCTCCTCCCTGAGATGATGTTGGTGTTTTTTGGCCCGTACTTCTGGTCAGTGTACCATCATATGACTCCTTGTACCTTGTGCTTTCTTCTAAAGAATGGCTTTAAAGGCTACAAAGAACTCTTATTCTGTTCACCCTGGAAATTCTAAAGTCTATGACTCCTTTTTCTTCATGCAGAATTTCATTGTCCAGCAGCTGAATGAATCACTTTCTTATTTTCTGGGGCTCTCTGATCCACAAGGTAATGGCAATTGGCAATGGATTGATCAGACGCCTTTCAAGAAAAATGTCAGGTGAGTGCAGACATAGATTAATGAACCATTGGGTCTTGTTTACATAGAAAATTTAGGGAAATTTTGTTAGCAGTGACTATTAATGTTAATATTAATAATTATAACAATTATCAGGATGTAACAATTATTAATCCCTTATTAGGCACATGTATTTTCTTAAACTTCATAAAAACTTCTCTCTTTCAGAACTAATTTTACAAATGAAACATTGAATAACTTGTCCAAGATCAATAAACTAGTAAGATGAGAAACTGGGTCTCAATTCATGTCTATCTGATTCCAAAAAGGGTGCTATAAGCCATTTCATTAATATTTTTCTGCCTCTCAACACAACTAGATATGTAAATTCATCTGTAGTTAATAAGATTCAAAATATCTGGGTCAGAACTATGTACGATTGTAGTAGGATAATTACATGAGAGTACTTCTTGTCGCTTTAAAGAAAAGAACTTACTTTAATTATACATTACCTTATTTGATTCTCACACAATCTTGTGAATTATTTAGAGACTTTATTATGATTCCCATTTGCATAGATGAGGAATCTATTACCTGGGGAGATTAAATTACTGGAAGGTCAAAATGAGTGAGTAGCAAAACCAGGTCTTTTTTTTTTATTTTAGCATATTACATGGGTACAAATGTTTAGGTTATGCGCATTGCCCTTGCCCCACCCGAGTCAGAGCTTAAAGCATGTCCATCCCTCAGATGGTGCACACCGCACCCATTAATTGTACATATACCCATCCCTTCGTCCCCCACCCCCATCTGCCTGACACCTGATGAATGTTACTACTAATGTGTACTTAAGTGTTGATCAGTTAATACAAATTTGATAGTGAGTACACGCAGTGCTTGTTTTTCCATTCTTGTGATACTTCACTTAGTAGAATGGGTTCCAGCTGTAGCCAGGATAATACAAGAGGTGCTATATCACCATTGTTTTTTGTGGCTGAGTAGAACTCCATGGTATACATATGCCATATTTCATTGATCCACTCATGTATTGATGGGCACTTAGGCTGTTTCCACATCTTTGAAATTGTGAATTGTGCTGCTATAAACATTTTAGTGCAGATGTCTGTTTTATGGAATGTCTTTTAAAACCAGCTCTTTTAACTCCCAAAAATAATGTTCAAGCTCCTACCCCTACCATAGACTGTATTCCTTGGAAGCAGGGTAACTTGGTGTCCAGACACATGCATCTTAACACTCATTTAAGGCAGCTCCATGAGGACAGAGATATTTAGGAAGAGTACACAGATGTAAGGAGGCAGCCTGTATGATGTGTCAGTAAGAAAGGAATTGTTCAATAACTGAGGTCAGGATAAGGGCTCTGTAAAGAAGAGTAAATAAAGATCAGGTTGCAGGGAAAAGGTCCGAGAGTGCACCATTTTAGAAAAATTTTGCCAGGAGAATGTTAGAGGAACCAATGTAAAAGTATGTGTCCATACTTGAGGTTTTTGAGAAGGGCAATATGAGAAGGGGGTGTGATCACTGGAATGCCCTCTCACCTTGAACCATTCTGTTCAACCCCAAACCTATTAATATATAATTTCTAATCAGTCACTGTGCATTCACTAAGGAGCATTTCTATCTTTTCTTTTCCTTTAGGTTCTGGCACCCAAGTGAGCCCAATTTTCCTGCAGAGCAGTGTGGTTCAATAGTTTTCTGGAAACCTGGAGGATGGGGCTGGAATGATGTTTTCTGTGGTACTAAAAGGAATTCAATATGTGAGATGAAGAAGATTTACCTATGAGTAGAACTTTATTCACCGACACCTTTAAAACTGGGACCTATCATGGAATGATAATTTCTTCTTGTAATTTGCATATAATCCTTATGTCATGGAGGTTCACAGAAATAGTCAGATGCCTTTCTCCCTTTAATCATACTTTTCTAGTTTCCTCTTTTCCACTAATGGTAGAATGAGCTCTTTCTCTCTTTATTCTGTTCTTTCATTTGTTATTCATTCTTTTCTTTCCTTTCTTCATATTTTCTTCCATAAACATTCCTTGTGGAATAGTACAGAGACTGTACTATTTTGTCTGTTAGAAGATTTATAAGGCAATATCTTTTGAATAATATGACCTTCCTTCCTCACATGCCATAAAGAAATCTTTTTGGTTAAGATGGTAGTTGGAACAATAATCATCTGGAACTGAAGCATCTGCTTTTTAGATAGCTCGTTCACATGGCAGCAACTTGGTGTTGGCTATTGCTAGGAGGCCTGTGTTCCTCACCACGTGGAACTCTCCATAGGGCTAACTGACTCTCCTCACAATGTGGTACTAGCTGCCATGGGAGCAAATGATCCAAGAGAACAAGTGAAAGCAGCAATGTCTTTTATGATCTAGCCTCAGCAGTTACGTACCATAACTTCTGCTGTGCCCCACTGGTCACACAGACCAGACCTGATATATAAAAAAGGGGACTACCCAAAGGCCTGAATACCAGAAGGTGAGACTCACTGGGGGCCATCTTGGAGGGTGACTATCACGACAGCATTTCTTTAAAAAGTTACAAAAAATGTGTGTTGGGGAAGAAAATAATTAAAAATTCTTCTACACTAAAATTATGCACTTTTTTTCATCAAGACACTAAAGAACTGGGGAAAGATATTTTAAACACTTATAACTAAAACAGTATTAATACCAAGAGTATGTGAACAACTGTCACAAATCAATTAGAGGAACATCAAGAAATGGGCAAAATATTTGAACAAGTACTTTGTAGAAGAGGAAATATATACATTAAACATGTTTTATAGAGATACCCAGCTTCATTCATAATCTGAGAACTGTAAGTCAAGACCATAATACACCATTTTATACTCATTTTAATGGAAAAAAAGAAACCAATAATACCAAGAGTTGGAGGAAATAATATATCAATGGGATCCCTCATACATTACTGGTTTCTGTTTACCTTGGTACAACTGTTTTGGAAAGTACATAAATGTACATTTTCTTTATATAAATGTCATCCAACCAATGCTGTAATGAGAGAGATCTAAGGTCTATGATATGTGGGTATTAAAATGAAGAGATGTTCTGTAGAGAAAATTTTAACCAGGGAGACCTTTTGCATAGTATGTTTATATTACTTAGGTACATATATGGTAAACTGAAAACAAATCAAAGGTAATATAATGGTTACTTCAGGATGGTAGGCAGAGGGGATGGGATTGGTAGGAGCACAGAGACATAGGAGAGATATTTAATAAAATTCTAGTTTTTGTGTTGAGCAGGGAAGTTAATATAATGAATATCAAACAAAACAAAATTAAAAAAGAGTGTCAAGAGGATAGTGTATGATGAATCTAAAATTATGATGAATATGTTATTGTGCAAAGTCTAAATATGAAAAATAATTCACTGGAGACTAGATTAATGGGAGTTGGGGGCTTTTGATGGATGCCTTTGAGTTCAAAATCACACCAAAGTTGCTGGGATCCTGGGATCCAGAAGCTGTCACCTTCATGCCACCATCACCACGTCTCTCCATCCACATGAGGCTGGTGGCTACACTGGATACTCAGTCTAACCACAAGTACATCTGGCGAGTCACACTTAATGGTCTTGAGTATCAGCATAAACATCAGCAGGAAATTAGTTCCTGCGTTGTGTTTACTTTGCACATCTCATGCTATTGAATTTAATTGGTGGTTCCAAATTTGCATCAATAACATAGTTGGAAGGGAGTCTGGATAATGTAGTTCATAGCTTTCCAGGCTCTGAAGCACTGGTAGGCACAGCGAAGGAGATGGGAATGGGTGTGAGTGCTGACTGACTAGATCCAGCATAGTTGTGATGTAGCATTCTTTAAATACATTGTCACATTTGACCTAAACATCTCTATCTCTAAGTGAGAGGGCCCATAGTTTTCTTTCTGGTGCTATCCTAGTTTGGAATCAGTTTATGCTAGCTTCAAAGAGAGAGTCAAAATGCTTTTCTTTTTCTATTCTCTGAAGTTTGGTTAAATTTACCTGTAATGTAGGTATATGTTTCTTAGAAGTTTGGTTAAATTTAACTGTAAAATTCTCTGGACTTGCTCCCTATTTAAGACTACTTCTTTGACCACCTTTTCCTTTTCTTCTATGATTTCGAGACTTAGGATTTTGAACTCTTCTTAGTCAATTTTTTAGAAAACCATCTATTTCATATTAATTTTTATTTGTTGGTTTAAATTGTGCATAACTTCATCTTTGCATCTGCAGAATGTGTAGTACTTTTAGGCTTGTTTTTCTAGCTTCTTAAAATAAATGAATATAAGAGAACCCATTGATTTTCAGTATTTTTTAATAAAACCTTAAGGCTATAAGTTTACTTTGGGTATTATTTTGGCTAAACCCAACAGGTTTTAAAAATTAACGATCTGATCATTTTTCACTTCTACATAGTGGTAATTGTGGAGATGATTTCCTTCTTAGTCCAGGAGTTATCTGGTATAGTATTTCAAAATTCTCATGAGAATTTATAATTTTTGGCTATTATCTTAAAAGTTTCTTATTACATTTTGTTTAAAGAATGTGACACATGCATTCTTAATACTTTTAAGAGTTTGTTATATTTTCTTTGTGGTCTTGAATTAGTCCAGACAAAAAAGCGAAATAAACTATGTTAGAAAATTGGTGAGATAATGTTTTATGCTTAAGGCTGCTTTCATTTTGGTTTATTACATAATAAGAAAACCAACAGTGCAATGAATAAGCCTCCTCCTCACTGGAGAGTGTTCATATGGATATCAAATATCTTCACATTCTGAGTCTATTCTGAGAGGCATGTCCTCATACCTCTTTCCCAAATTTCCTTGATATTTCTCTAGCATTGTTCCTTCCAAGTTCCTGACTATTCAGCCAAGCTATCAGGCACCGACTGTGAATTAATGTAGATCCTTACTTCAAGCCACTTTTCTTCTAGACAAAGTGAATCATCAATGTGCAATTTGAAGTTACTCGCAGGGGGAGTATCTCCATTTTCCACGGACCTTCAGGGCTACTTCTGAGTAGAGCTACAACCTTCAGCAGTCTACCTCTAGTGGGTGCCAAATAATGATCATAGAGGTCTGTAAAGAAAGCTCATGTTTTTTCCTTTTGAGACAACTAGTCACAGGAAACTCCCCAGAAGGTGATTTGTGGGGATTTGGGGAGAGTTGGCATTTTGGCAGGAATAAGCACACTAGGATTGTCAGTCACTGTCTCATGAAAGCAGTTTATGTACAATCCCATTAAAAATGCTCCAGTAATTGCCTTGATAGATCAGCTGACGCAGTTTATGATGGTCTTTCATGGTCAGGTATTCTGTTTCCACTAGGGCCTAATATTAGGCCAAGAGCTATTTTTTAAAAAGAAACTAGTTACTTGTCAAAGAGGGCATGACCTTCCTTCAAACCAAACAGTCCACAGATGCAATTCTTTTGAAGAGGTTTGACAACTTTGATTCAACCTCTTGATCTGCCACAGATACTTGAACAATATTGGATCTGCTGGCTCATAATTGCCCAAGGACAGAACTACATGCCCTGCATCCTGGATGAGCTGGAGAGCCTTCTCTTATGCTTGGTCCCTTTCAAAGCTTGCAAGATTTCATGTCAGTTGGTACATGCACCAGAGTAGCACACACAAACGTGGTAGATGTTTCCTTCCAAATCCACAGTGGCCCAACGAACATCATATCTTTTTATTGGTGGTAGGTAGTTACAGGTTCAGCGACTTCACTTAATTGGATGCCAGAAACTTCACTGAGGGTCGGTATTTTGGTGGGATTTATTTTCTCTGGCATACACACATCACACCAAGCCATCTATAGTATTTTCCATATTATGCCAACTATATTTTTATAAAATTTTATAAAATTCACAAAGAATTATATCAAGTGAATGTCATCACTCATGCCAAAAGTAAAATATTGTCAGCATTCTTGAAGGTTGCTGCCTAGAAGCTCTTCCTAATCCAAATCCTTCCTCTTTTTTAAAGGTAACCACTTTCCTGACTTCAATTGTAATCAATTCCTTATATGCTTTATATTTTTTATCTGCTAAGTTTGCCTTTCTGTATACTATAGTTGTTTTTTTTTCTAGTTTTCAGAATGATTTCATGTCTTTGAAATGTGTTGAAACCATTTGATGGCCCAGGAAAATATTAACTTTTATAAATGTTTCATGTGTCCTGGAAATAAAATTTTACTCTGCAGCTATGGGTTCAGCATTTTATATTCATACGCATTGAGTAGGTGAAGTTTGATAAGTGTGGTATTCAACTCTTCTATGATTAGTGATGTTGAGCACCTTTTCATGTGCTTGTTAGCTATTGATATTTTTAAAACATTAAAACAAATACATCTCATTTAGCTTCTTCTAGTTGTCTTCCTCAGAATGGTTGGTCCAATTTACCTAGGCTATAATTACTAGATATGGAAATTAGACATCTTGCATCTTGATGTTTTACTGGGACAAGATGTTTTGAACCTTCCCATAGTGGGATGAATAATGATCTTCCAAAGATGTCCATATCCTAATCCCATGAAGCTGTGAACATATTACTTCATATGGCAAAAGAGACTTTGCAGATGGGGTTAAGGTAAGGATTTTGAGATGGAGAGATTATCCTGGATCATCTGAGTGGGTCCAATGTTATCACAAGAGGAAGGCAGAAGGTCAGAGTCAGGGAAGGAGACGTGATGACAAATGCATGGGTCAGAGCTATTTGAAGATGCTACACTGCTGACTCTGAAGATAGAGGAAGGGACCATGAGACAAGGAATGCAGGTGGCCTGTAAAAGCCAGAAAAGGCAAAAATGAATTCTCCTCTAGAGCTCCAGAAGGAACATAGCCCTGCCAACCCATTCTAGATTTCTCACCTTCAGAACTGTAAGATAATAAGTTTATGCTGTTGTAAGCCACTAAATCTGTGGTAATTTGTTACAATAGCATTAGGAAACTAATATACTTTCTTTGAATTTTGGCCTGAGTATTGTCCAGGGCTCAGCTGAGCTGGCAAAAGAGCTGAGTTGTTAGATATTGGAATAGTCAATTAAAGCAGCAAGTCTGTGAATCCTTGAATCACTTATTGCAATAGTATAGGCAAGAGGCTAAACCACAGAAAGTACCACCACCTCCTCTTGTTCCATTTTCCCCATGGAACAGCGTACAAACTGAGGGTTCTGTGGGTCATCCCAGCCACGGGGTCATCTCACTGTTGAGGCTGCCTGGAACAAAAGGATCCTGCAGTTTTATGGACCCTGGGGTGGAGGTGGAGGTGGAGGATTCAAGAGGGAAGAGCTGGAATTATAAAACTACTGGGGACTGAGTCAGGGTGGGTAAAAGTGTCTTCAAAGGATCCTGCCTTTCTCCAATAAGGAGGCCTCAGCAGAAGCACCTGAAGAAAACCTTGGCCAAAGTCCCCAGCTAAAGGGACCTAGGCATGAAGGCATTTGGGCTAGGAATGCAAATGTGCATAACAGCATGGTCGGCCAGAGAGGCCTGAATTCTTGATTGCAACTTTCCTTACAGACTGCAATGCATTGGCTGTTCAACATGTCTGGTGTAGGGAGAGCAGCTTTCCCTCATGAGGCCTGCAGGGCAAAGGCAAAGACCTTGTAACTGCCTGTTGGTTGAGCCTGAAAAATCACACTTTTTTTTTTGGCCAAGAGCTGGACTTCTCAAGTGATAGTGGCTATCTTGGGTTATAGTGAGTTCTTAGTCATGGATAATAAAAATTGCTGATAAAGAATGCTTATAGTGAAAGAATGACAAAAAGATCTATTAGAGATCAAAATATAACACACTTATTTGTGGCAAATTTTGTTTCCTTCCCATTGTAGGGGCCAAGGACCTAGGTCTCCTGAAGAGTCATTGAAAATCATTGACATGAGGCAGATTGATTAATAGGAGAAAAGACATACAAATTTATTTCACACATATATAAAGGAGACTTCAAAATGAAGACACAACCCCCCAATTGGGTCCAGAGGTTCATATACCATCTTGAGGTTACAGAAAGGATGTGGGCTAAGAGCATGGCCAAAAACCAGGTTATGGTGAGAGGGAGAGAAGAGGAGGCTTGGCTAGCAAGGGTGGCCTTGCTATGTAGATGAGACCTGACAGAGACAGTAGATATAAAAGTCTCTTTTCAGAACTTTAAAGGTGTCAGACAGACTCTCAGTTAATCTTTCCTAGATCTGGACAAGAGAAGGGATGGCTGCATTAATGCAGGTTCTCCACAGATCTACAGGTGAAAATCCCCCCACGAGAGAGAGCCTTTTTGGGCTACTTCAGAATATGTCAAAGATATATTTTGGGGTAAAGTATTTTGATTTCCTTCACCATTTGAACAGAAAGCTGATTCTGCAGCCAGCTGATTCTGTAAACTTCAACAACAGAACTAAGTATCAGAGTTGAAAAAGCCATAGCTCGCCAGACTTCCTGGCATTTGTTTCCCAAATCATAACCCTAAGGAAAATTATAGGGATTTAGGAGAAGGGAGAAATTAAAAGAGGAATCTGTGAAGAAACGGGGTATGTCAAGAGAAGAAAAAATGAGAAAAGATTCCTGAATATAAATCATATAACAAAAGTAGTTGAGAATCACTAGGCTTGAGAAGGTCACGTGGATAGGGACAAAGACTTTCTGTGACAACCAGTGAGGATTGAGCTCTGACCTTTTTTGCTCTTGTCCAAATTTATTTCTAAGAGGCCTGGTGAGTCACACCTTCCAAACCATAAAATCTCATTAGATGGTTTTTTTCATTAACCCAGTATAATGTGGCTTACTCTCCAACCTGACTCTGGTGTAGGGTCACCAGATAGCAGATCCCCGATCTTCACTCCAGCATTCCTTTCTACTGACTCTAAGTCTTTAGATAAAGCTTAACTCTTTCAACCAATTGCCACCTAAAGAATCCTAAAATACACCTATGAGTTGTAAGCCTCCACTTTAAGATGCCCTGCCTTTTTGGGCTGAAGTGTTACTGAAAGTGCACTTGTCCATGAGGCTGAATCAGAAGGAGGACAAGTCTTTTGGGGATGGGGAAGGAGATTTATTACCTTTGCCAGCAAAGGGAGGAAAGGAGCAGACTATTGTCCCCAAATCCAATTTTTCCTGAACATAGGCAGAAATACAGAGCTTTTGAAGGGAGGGTTCTCACCTTCAGGCCTTACTGTGGTTAACTATTCTAGTCTCCAGTCTCTGCCAAAGGCAAAGCCAGTGAACTCTGCCAGCTGCCTATCTGGGGGGCTGGTGCTACCTGGGAGTTTTAACAAAAAGCTTAACCTGCCTCAGGGTTGCAGGCCAGGCTGCAGTTCCCAAAAAGAGTGGGGAAAGTTTTAAAGAGACAAAAATCCTTGCTTTTTTCCCTTTCCAGGCCATTCCCTGTTACAGAGCCATATATACCTTCTATGAATTGATTTATGATTTTACCTGTAATTCCTGTCTCAGCAAACCTATAAAACAGAACTGTAACCCAGCCACCTCAGGTTCATTTTCTCAGGAACACAGTTCCTCCGGGTGCGGAAACTCATATTGGTTCAGAATAAATCTTTTTAAATAATTTTGCAGAATTTGGCTTTTCCATTGTCAGTGGACTAGCATGAACAATACGCACACACTGGCTCTTCGGTGTTGATACTGGATGTCTTGACACTCTTGCCGCACAGGAGGCTTGATTATGCCTTGTGTGGGAGAGAAGTATCTCAACATAGCTGGATCACAGTTCTTCCAGTCCAGTGTATGTGGATTCACAGTAAACATAAATTGATTTAGGAAGAAAATGAGATTCAATATTTATTGTACCCTTAAGTCTTCAGACAGAAATCCGTACTTTATGACTACTTTTAAATGTCTAATTCACGGTACTAGAAGATTTTCTAGGTGTAGTTTAAATCTCCAACTAGCAACCTATTGATCTCAATTCAAATTCTTCACCAAGGAAATCTAATCTTTCCTCTAATTAGCAGATATATGTCTTTATTGAAGAATCCAGACTTGTTTTTCTGGAAAGGAAACTCTATGTAATTCAGTATATCAATTCATGGATTATGGTTTAGGAAAAGCAGAGATATATCCCAGGAAATGAGCTCACCTTTTTAAAAGAGGTCAAGCCACAAGGAACAGAATTCACTGTCTGAATAATTTGTACTTTCTTTTTTTACACCATGCCTGCCAATCTAACTTGGAGTTTCTCTCACAGTCTTTTATTTTTACACTTTTTCTGGTCAGAGTCTAAAGATTCCCTGATGTCTCCATTTGTGACCTGAGGCCACATTAAGTTTGTTCTTACTTTATATTAATCTGGCACCCTGTCCATGTTTTTATGTTTATTTTAATTTATTTTCACTTTGGCCTCCCTCTTGTCTTTAGCTTTGCCTCTCCCCTCTCAGAACCCAAAGTGCAGACCAAGAGCATGAAGAGCAAGGAAAAATGTAGACCTGTGAGGGCTTCACTGCTTACATGGCTAGGAAAGACATCTTGGCTCTTTTGCCGGGACCTTAAATTTTTCTCAGACCTTTGGTTTGTTGTGTCCTCTGCCACCAGGGGAAACTGTAAACTGAGAGTGATGGTGTAGAACCTATTCTTTCTTTTCCCCCATTGAAGTCTGACGGAATATCATTCCAGCTTGTTTCTGTTTCTGAGTTTTAATTTGATCAGTAACTATTCAACTATTCATGGAAGCATTTGAAAAATTCCATCCAGATTAAAAAATCCTCATATTCTCTTTTTTTTTTTTTTTTGTATATATAAGACCACTGATCTGAGAATGAGCAGCAAACTGGCTTGGGAAGAGAGAAAGAACCCCTAAATTAGACAGCTTCACCAAACTACTGACAGAAGAACCTCCCTCTGGCATCCCAAAACTCCAGTGTCATCTTTTCTTGTCTGGTAATTTTGTTGGTATTTAACCAAAAAAAAAATCATGAAATATTTCTCCAACATCTGGCCGGGTGCAGTGGCTCACACCTGTAATCCTAGCACCCTGGGTGGCCCAGGCGGGCGGATTGTTTGAGCTCAGGAGTTTGAGACCAGCCTGAGCAAGAGCGAGACCCCGTCTCTACTAAAAATAGAAAGAAATTATCTGGCCAACTAAAAATATATATAGAAAAAATTAGCCGGGCATGGTGGCACATGCCTGTAGTCCCAGCTACTCGGAAGACTGAGGCAAGAGGATTGTTTGAGCCCAGGAGTTTGAGGTTGCTGTGAGCTAGGCTGACGCCATGGCACTCACTCTAGCCCGGGCAATAAAGCGAGACTCTGTCTCAAAAGAAAAAAAAAAAATATATATATATATATATATATATTTTTCCAACATGTGCCTCATCCTGGCCTTGATGCTTCAAGACTAGTTAACAACACTCAGAGAGTTGCTAGAACTCTGTTTTTGCAAACTATTTCACACACTAAACTATTTAAGGATCCCTTTGTTATTTATAATATTACTTCCTTCTTTAAATTCTAAACCATATACATGAAATTGGGCTGTTGCTCATCTTCCTAGAGTAAAATGACTTATGTTTCTTCCTAAGACATTAATTACCGTATGCACACAACTTCCAGTGAAAACTTACCATGAATAACAGTATGGGAATTGCAATAGACGTGAATGCTTGTTCATATTTTGAAAGCACATAAATGAATTATCTTTATGCCTATTTAAATGCTTGTCTTTTGTATGATCTAACATAGTTATCAAATAGAGAAACTTTATGTAAAACATCAAGAAAAATGATTTTAACATATTTTGAGAGTCTTAACATTCTTTAAATTTTTGAATGTTCTTATTTTGCTTGTATTTTTGTCAAGATAAAGAAAATAATTTAAACCAGGGAAATAGATGTAAGAGGTTCCTGGTCGGCCTCATTGTGGAGCTGCACAATTACTACTTTTTTTTTTTTTGGTAGGTACTAGCAGCCAGAAAACCAGAAACTCTCTCAAAAGACCCATGAGTTTTCTTCAGTGTTTCTAGAAGGATAATCTCAAAGTGGAATTGAGAACCTTTTTTCTTTTCATTTCCAGATAGGAGAGAGGTAAGACCAAGAATGGAAGATTAGGAATGGATGTTGACTCCAAGAGCGATGTCTTATAAAGTAAACAAATGAACAAAGTGGAAGAATTGTGAAGTTAGATAATTTTAGTACTGAAATAGAGACTGGAATATGACAATGGGTTAAGAAATGATGAAGTTAGAAAAATAAGTCACGCTTGTAAGCAATTGAGAGGATAAGAAAAACTTAGAATTCTGAGAGTTGAAAAATTGGAGAAAATAACGAAAGTTGGAGAGAGTTAAGGTATGAAAGAAGAAGAAAATGATAGGAAGATGCTCTGGATTGCTTCTGAAGATCATATTTGACCATTGGTTCAGAGGGTTTTTCTAGCATTCTTCTAGCTTAAATTTTTCCCAATATTTGTAACCTTAGGTTCTTAGTCATCCCTTTCTATACTCCTAACTCCTAAGGAACTGGTCTCCTGAGTCTTTTAACTGAGGGGATTGGAACCCGCTGCTTTTTGTCTTGCAGATCTGACAGGAGGAGCTGGTTGTCCCAGGAGAAGCCTCAGAGAGTCTCTCTGTGGTTTCCGTTCCACTGCTTAGTGCTGTTTCATTGTAGTTCATTGTGTAAATTCTCACCTGAAGTGAAATTATCTCTTCTTTACTTCCCATGTCAGCTTTTTAAACAAATGTCCCTCAAAATATTATTCTTTCTTTCCCTCTTAACATGCCAGTCTCTACTGTAATTTTCTACCTTTTTTCAATCAAATAGAATTCAAATATATGTATATTACAGATTTGTTTTTTTCTTCCTTGACTTTAAAAATACTAAAATATGCTTTTTGGAAAATTGGCTATCATTTTTAGTTTACTTTGCCTGGGTCTAGTTGCATTTTCTCAATTTTGGTTCTGAACTCCTCTGTGAGTATGTATCAATGGTACTCACCTAGCACACTATCTCCCAATTTTAAGTTTACCAGTGTTAAAATGGATCAAGAGTCCATTAGCATCTTTAATAATTAGCATCTTCCATGATTATAATGTCTAGATTAGTGTCTTTAATCTTAAAGATTAAATGTAAGTTTTAAAAAATATCATTAAAGGAAAATATATTCAAAGAATAATTTAATTGAGGAATAAGATGCTAAAATATGTTGTTCCTGCTTCCTGTACCACTAAATAAATATCTAAGGTTTGCTATTATGAGAGGCATTAAAGATTTCTCATTTCTCTGCTTTATTATTTCTCTCATTTAAAAAATAGGTCTATATTCTAATACTATGGTAAAAGTAGATAATAAGAGCCTATGGGAGAGCAGCCTAAGCTGCCTTCTTATGGGAATTGGGAACATATTGATTTAGACAACTGGAAATGTCCTTGGATATTAAGAAAGAGTCTCTCAGACTTTAGTGTAATAGAAACAAACAACATCACCACCCAAATTAGCTCTGTTTTAGTTTTTCAATGTCAAGTGTTAGAGAGACTTGAAGTAGATTAGGAAACTCATATTTAGATTAAGAGAAATATAAAGGAATCAGATGGAATTGATTCTCTACAGTTTGGAAGAAAATAAATTAAAGGAGCAAAGAAATGAAGTGAGAAACTGAGCAAGATCAGTGCATATTTTTGCTAAAAAACAAAGAGATAGTTTTTTGTAAGATGTTCAAGATATATCAAAAACAAAATTTCTGTTGTTTAATTAAAAATTACTCCTTATGTCTTTTTTTAATAGGTACTAGCAGCCAGAAAACTTCAGAAACTCTCAAAAGACCCATGAGTTTTCTTCAGAAATAATAAAATACAGAGACCCAGGCAGCCAATGAGTCAACAAACCTTTTTTGGGTAATTACTGTTTTCCTTGTACTAGGGAAATGGTGAGGCACCTAACAGAGTTCCTGTTCTAAGCTGCAGCTTTTACATTTTAATTTGATAGACATTGAAAAAATATATAAACTGATAACTAAATAAACAAATACAAGCAATCTCTGAGATAGCAAAGTTTTCTTTCCTGGGGTTGTGGACAGAGAATAATGAGTATAATTAGGAGAAGTGGAGAGATTTGGCATTAAATGGGTCGGAATCATGATGCCAGATTTTAATGTTAAAACATACAAGAGAGAATTAATGTGGAATAATAGGGACAAGCTGCTCTGTGAGAGAGGTGTGTTCTGCAGGATTTTAAGAACATGAAGGTCTCTAGCCTGACAAAGACATAATAAAGTGTAAGGGTACTAATCCACCTTCCTTTTTCCCAGTGATTCATCAAAACTCTGAATAATGGAAAATTGACAAGGGGTTTTTCTGACCTCCTTGGAAATACAAATCCACTTAAAGATACCACTTTGACATGAGTAATCAGACTTCCTGTTCTAATGTCCAAATTTCCATTCAGCCTGATCTCCATTCTGAATTCCAAATGAATATGTCCTGCTACTTCAGTCGGAGATCTTAAATAAGCATTTCAAACTTAACATGCTGAAATGACACTCTAGTTTTACCAAGAAAAGTCTGCTTCTTATACCTCCCTGTTTCGTCAAAGTAAATGGCCAAGTGCTCACACTATAAATATAAGAATTATTCTTAATTTTCTTCTCTTCACACCCTCATCTAATCCACTATCAAGTCATATTTGTTAGAGTTTAAAGGTAATAATTAATAATACTCCTCTCCTCTCTGAATTCTAAATAAATTATAAATTAGACAAAGGAATCAGGAAAGATCCAAACATCAGCTTTATTACTGCTAAAGCTGTGCTGGAAAACATGGATTGGACTTAACGCCAACAAGTGTTTCCTGTCAGTGCCCCACCCAAGTCTAAAACAGAAACCCCTTTGGGAGAATTACACAGGCTGCCTGCAGGAAAAGTCCGTCCTCGCACTTCCCTGTAGATAGCCAAGAGAGAAAAGCAGCACCTGAGTACTGGCCTTTGATTAATTAATGCTCTCCAGTGGAAATGAGAACATTTGACCTTATCTTAAGCATCTAGGGTACTGTGAGAAATGAGGAAACAGAAACCCGTTGGAAGTGTTAGTGGAAGTTCCTTCTGGATGGGCTGAGGAACAATATGGAGAGAAAACAGCTCCTGTCATGCCCATTGCCTTCTTTTTGAATCAACTTTATTAAGGTATAATTTATACACAATGAAATACACCCATTTAAGTAAACATTTCAATGAGTTTGATACGTTTCTATACCTGTATAAACTGCAACACAATGAAGTAGAACATTCCCATTTCCCCCAAAGTTTCCTTAAACTCCTCAGTCAATCCTACTCCCACCCCAACCCCAGGCAACCATTGATCTGCTGTGAATGTGGGTTATATTTTTCTCTTCTAGGGTTTCATGTAAACGATACAGTGTGTACTTTTTCATGTCTGGCTTCTTTCACTTAGCTGTTTTTGAACTTTATCCATATTATTGTGTCTGTCAATAGCTAATTCCCTTTTACTAATGAGTAGCATTCCGTTGAATGAAAGTAGCACAATTTGGTTACCCATTTTCCTCTTGGTGGACATTTGAGTTGTTTCCAGAGTTTGGTTTTTATGAAAATCTGTTATGAATATTTATGTGCAAGTCTTTTTATGAGCATAGTTTTCATTTATCTTGAATAAACTCCTAGAAATTGTTGAGCTAAATGGTGTTTGTGTATCTTTTTGAAACTTGTCAAACTTCTGATGAAAAGTCTTTATTTTCCATCTAATTTAGAAAAATTTTAGCCGTTATTTCCTCTAATATTTTTTCTATCGTCCCACCATTGTGGAACTCCAAATATGTTTATCAGACCACTTGATATTACCCCACAGGTTTCTTACAATTTGTTCACTTTTTTTAGTCTTTTTTTTTTTTTTGTCTCTGTGCTTAATTTTGGATAGATTATATTGCTGTGTCTTTCAGTTCACTTATCTATTCTTCTTGTGTCTAATCTGCTGTTAATCTCACCCAGTGAAAATTTTATTTTAGATATGTAAGCTTGTATCTCTAGAATATCCATGTAGCACGTATTTTTTAATATCTTCTATTTCTTTCTTCATTATCATTTCTTCCTTATGATGTTTTTATCTGAAAGATGTTGAATGTTCTATCACTCTCCCTTTCTTAAGAACTATCTGTAGAAAAAAAAGTGCATTCTTTTTTCTATAGTGTTTCCCCCAGATAAATACTATAGACTTTCACAGCCATGAAAAGGGTAATTCCACCCATTAGCTTTTCTTCCATGAGCCATGAGTCTTCCCTTCTTCTAAGGGTTGACCTACTTGTTTTTCTGTCTCCTGTTGCCCGAGTAGCATAAATTGCGCTTCTGTAGTTTTACCTTGAAGCTGTGTCTCTCAGCCTTGGCTTGCACTTCCTTGAGGAGTTTTTAAAAATTCTGAAGTCTTCTCCTTATCCTAGACCAATTAAATCAGAATCTCTGGGGGTGCTACCCTAAAATTGAGATTTTGCCCCATTTTATTGAGGTGTAATTGACAAATAAAAATAGCATATATTTAAGGTGTATGTCGTATTGTTTGATACATGTATACACTGTAAAACGATTATCACAATCAAGCTGATTAATATATCTATCACCTCATATAGTCACCATATTTTTGTGGTGAGAATATTTAAAATCTACTCAGCAAATTTTAAGTATACAGTACATTACTATTAACTATAGTCACCATGCTATACATTTCATCTCCAGAACTTATAAATCTTATAACTGAAAGTTTGTACATTTTAATCAAAATCACCCCATTTTCTCTAGCGACCAGCCCCTGGCAACTACCATTTCACTCTGTTTCTATGAGTTTTATTATTTTAGATCCTACATATGATATCATACAGTATTTGGCTTTTTGTGTCTATCATTTCAGTATTATTATTTAGCATAATGTCCTCCAGGTTCACACATGTTGTTTTAAATAGCAGGATTTCCTCCTTTTCAAGGCTGTATAATATTCCACTGTGTGTGTATATACAAATACATATGTATACAAACATACATAAGTATATGTATACACACATTTTCTTTATCCATTCATCCATTAACAGACATTTAGGTTGCTTTTATATCTTGGATGTTGTAAATAATGCTGTGTTAATAATAAACATGAGAGTGTTAAAATCTTTATGAGATAATGATTTTATTTTCTTTGGAGGTAAATGCAGATGTGGGATTGTTAGATGATGTGGTAATTCTATTTTTAATTTTTTTTATCTTTCAGTTTTTAATTAGGTTCTTTGTAAAAATCTAGAATACCAATATGTGAGGATAAATTCCATTTGTCAGAGCAAACAGATCGCAGATAGTCCTGGAGCTGAGGAATAGCCTTGATTTTTGGTAAAATTTGGGAGCCCACAGCTTCTGATCCACTTTGTGCTGTTCTGTAATCTCGTATTTCTCTTTTTCTGTGTCGAAGATCTCACCCTCCTGGTGTCTGGGCTTCCGCAGCTGCTGCTTCTTGAAGTGAGCATCAGTGAGATGCTTAGGGATTTTCACATTGCTGATATCAATTTTTGTGGAGGTGGCGATGACAAATTTCTGGTGTGTCCTTCGCAGAGGAACTCGATTGAGGGACAGAGGTCCAGTCACAAGTAACAAGCCACTGCCCAGGTGCTTCAGGAAAACCACCCTCTTGCCTCTGGGGCGTCCGGTGAGGATGATGAGGATGGTCCCGGGAGCGATGCTAGCTCGCAGTCTCCGCACGTGTTGGCTAAAGGGTTTTTTGCCCTGGCTCAACAGCTTTTGAGGCACATCTTCCGTTGGATAATATTTGGCATTTTGCGAAGTTTAACCACCTGAGTGCCACCATTCTTGTCATCACCAACTGGTTTTGTAACAGTGGCAAGGACCTTGTCCTTTTTCTTTTCAACCTTGGATTTAGCCACTGAGTATTTCCTCTTGTGCATGGCCTTCCTAGAGTACATGGCAGTTCTCTGACGAGAACAGGATTTCGGCTGCAGTGAGGCTTCCCCTTCTTGACGTTTTTAGTCTTGAGGTCAGCCTTTTTCACTTTGCCACGGGCATCAGCCTTCTTGGCTTCAGGTTTCTTCTCTTTAGTATCCGGCTCCTCAACGTTTTCACCCGCCATCCTCTTCATTCCAGGCCGCAAACCCAAGCGAAAGAAATGAAGTGTCTGGGAGGCCTCTCAGTTGGCCACGGACACGTCCGACCCCCTGTAGGTGTCGACTTGATGCCTTCCAGGTTCGGATGGCCTATCTTTAATTTTTTGAGGAAACTCTATACTGTGTTTCATAATGGCTATACCAGTTTACATTTCTACTTACAATGCATAAGTGTTCATTTTCCTCCACATCCTTGCAAACCCCTGATATCTTTTGATTTTTTGATAGTAGCCAACCTAACAGGTGTGAGGTGATATCTCATTATGTTTTGTGTTTGCATTTCCCCAATGATAAGTGATAGTGAGCACACATATGTTCATATAAGTGTTGGCCATTTGTATGTTTGCTTTGGAAAAATGTCTATTTCAGTCAGTTGCCCATTTAAAAAATCAGGTTATTTGTTTGTTTGCTGTTGAGTTGTATAAGTTCCCTATACATTTTAGATATTAGCTTTCTATTAGATATATGGTTTGCAAATATTTTCTCATATTCTATAGGTTTCCTTTTCACTCTGTTGATTGTTTCCTTTGCTGTACAGGAACTTTTTAGTTTGATCTAGTCCAGTTGTTTTGCTATGTTTGCTTTTGTTGCTTGTGCTTTTGGGGCCACATTCCTAAAATCATTGCTAAGACCAATATCCAGGAGTTTTCCTTGCATGTTTTCTTCTAGGAGTTTTACAGTTTCAGGATTTGTGTTTAAGTGTTTAGTCCATCTTGAGTTGACTTTTTGTGTATGGAATAAGAGTCCAATTTCACTCTCTTGCATGTGGATTTACAGTTTTCTCAACACCATCAATTAAAGACACTATCCTTTCTCCATTCAGTATTGTTGGCACTATGTTGGACATCAGTTGCCATATTTCTGGGCTCTGGATCCTGTTCCATTGGTCTATGTGTCTGTTTTTATGCCATACCATATACAGTTTTGATTACTACAACTTTATAACATGGTTTGAAATCAGGTGGTGTGGTGCCTTCAAGTTTGTTCTTTCTAAAGATTGCTTTGGCTATTTAGGGTCTTTTGTGGTTCCATACAAATTTCAGGCTTGTTTTTTCTATTTCTGTAAAAACCATTATTGGGATTTTAGTAGGGATTGTACTGAATCTTTAGATCACTTTTGGTAGTATAGACATTTTAACAATATTAATTCTTCCAACTCATGAAAATGGGATATCTTTCCATTTATTCATTTCTTATTGAATTTCCATCATCAATTGTTTATGTTATTAAGTGTACATATTTTTTACCTCCTAACTCAAATTTATTTTTAAGTATTTTATTCTTTTTCATGCTATTGTAAATGGTATTGTTTTCTTAATTTCTTTTTTGGATAGTTTGTTATTAGTGTAAAGAAGCACCACTGATAGTTGTATATTGATTTTTGTATACTGTAACTTTTCTATATTTATTTATTGGTTTTAACTCTTTTTTTGATTGTGTCTTTAGTGTTTTCAGGGACTATAATCATGTCATATGTAAACAGAGATAATTTTACTTCTTCCTTTCCACTTGGGATACATTTCCACTTCTTTTTCTTGTCTATTTTCTCTGTTTAGGACTTCCAGTACTATATTGAATAGAAATGGTGAGAGTGGGCATTCTTGCTTTATAGTGTATCTGTACAGTCAGTCCCTCCCCTGCCCAGTGTGGTCCCAGCACAGAGTACGGGGGAGTTCAAAATGTTTCCTGCTATTGTCTCCTTTCCACAGAACCTGTCATCCCATGCCACAACTTTGCACTGACTTCAGGTGCATCCCTGTCTGAGTGGATGGGGAGGTCAGTGGAGGAGCTGGGTATCCTCCTGTGGGTCAGATCATACTGCCCTGACTGGCCAGGCGGTGTGGCTGTCCCGTGCTCTATTCCCTATTGTATATCTTGGACTCTCTAGTCTTTGCAATTCTATCTCTGATTCACCTCCTTTTTTCCCCCCTTCACTGTGTATCCCAAGCTGTTTCTCTGAAGATTCACAATGCTGTTTTTGCTCGGGGGGGGGTGGGGTGGGGGGGGTGGGGAACAATCCACTCATGTGTAGCCATCCAAATTCTTTGCCTCCTTCTCTGAGAGCAGAGAGCCTGGAGGTCACCACTAAACTGCCATTCCCCTCCCCCCCAACATTTTTTATATTTATTGTTGTTGTATTTTCCTTTGGGGTCTTAGTCATAAATTCTTTGCCTAGGCTAATGTCTAGAATGTGTTTCCTATGTTTTCTTCCAGAATTGATATGGTTTCATGCCTTAAATTTAAGTATTTTATCCATTTTGAATTAATTTTTGGTTTTGGTGAGAGATAGGAATCCTGTTTCATTCTTCTGTATGTGGCTATCCAGTTTTCCCAGAACCATTTATTGCATAGGCCTTCCTATCCCTGGTGTATATTGTTGTATACTTTGCTGAAGATCAGTTGATTGTAGCTATATGGTTTTGTTTCTGGATTCTCTATCCTATTCCAGTGATCTATGTCTCTCATCCTTTTTTTCTAATACTACTTCTGTTAAACATTCAAATGATAGTGCTTAATTGGCTTTCGGGAAACTGTTGATTATTACTTACTCTTTTCAGCGTACTCTCATGTGTGGGCAGGGGTTTATATGACTCTGTGCAAAGAGGGTATCAACAGGTGTAGTATCACATCAATTTTTCTAGGGCATTTAGAAATATTTTATTTTCATTTACCAGAAGTCTTTTTTCTCACAAAATTGCTTTAAGCTGTAAAAATTAGCCTTGTGGGAGAATCAAGATGGTGGATGAGAAAAACCGCCAGCCAGAGTGTCTCTGCAAGAAAGACAGATTTTAGAAGAAAGTGAAAAAAAATAATCAGGTAGATGAACATAGATCAGACGAGGGTCAGAAGGGAGAGTGCCTGAAACTACAGGAGACTCCACATGAAGAAACTGCGGAGGAGAACTGGAAGGAGAAAGGCTCCCTCGAGAGGCTTGGAGACCAGCAACAAGGGTAGGCGGAGCAGCTACATTTCCCCTCCCTTGCACTTTGGACTGAGGGTGGGCTCCTCCCCAGAGAAATCTGCCCACTCCAGCCCAGAGACGGCCATCGCCAATGAGCCATGAGCCTCTTGCGGACAGGGCACCAGGCTCCCATCTCCCTTGGGGCACCTCCTGGTCCGCAGACCCGAGCTGAGCAGCAGGCGCCATATTGCTTCACTCTCCCCTCCCCTTTTGCCTACCAGCCACTGCCCAGAGAGACAATTTAGCCACCACCTGGAGTCATCTTCAGGGAATGGGACCTCTCCTTTTGGGGACCTACAGCAGACTGAGGGGTACTCAGATTTCGAGCTCCCTACCCACCTGCCCTCCCAGGTGCTGCCTGCTTGGTGACTCCAGGAGAGCGGGGCAAATCCCGAGGTGGAGAGACATCGATCCAGCTTGGGCACCCTGTGGGTGACTTGAGACCAGCACTCCTCTCCCTGGAAGGGTCAGGGATTGATCGCCAGGGCCAAAGGGACAGGCCTGCAGACCAGATCCCATACATCCAGGCCTCAATTGCAGTGCGCTGGGGCACAGAAGGGTTATTTGTGAATGACCCTACTGAGAGTGTGTTCCTTCAGGGGCAGATCAGCATGTTGAGGGGCAACCCTCTTCTCACAGGAAGGCTGTGCGCCCAGCTCGGTCTGTGATCCTGGGCAAGGAACCTCCTGGCCTGCATGACAGCCAGGGTAGATCCACTGGCTTGAGGTCCTGCCTGTAGACAGAGGCCCCTGGAGAAACTGCGGAATAGGGGAGGGTGGAAAGGAACAAGGCCTTCTCTAGACTGTAGGTCTCAGACAGCCCCACCCTCGACATGCAGACTTTTCTGCTGAGAGGGCCATTCCAGCCCCTCCCTGGAAGCTTTGCCCAGAGGCAAAGAACAGACCTTTGACCGCCGCTAACTGCATTGGTGGAGCTTGAGGGCAGGCCACCCAACCCAGCTCTGCCCAGACTCACTCCCTGACCTGCCCCCACTGAGGCGCAGAATAAGGACACATCTGGAAGCCTCAGGGTCTCACCCATCACCTGAGGCACTAGAGTTCCTCTCCAGAGGAACGAGAGCTGGTTACAGGACCCAAAAACAACACTGCAGGCTGCCCCTCCCAGCAAGCACTACCTACTGACAGGGAGGTCATTCTGCACACGCTTTTACAGCATCTACTGACTCATCATATAGGGTGTGGTCAAATCTCACCCACAAACACCACCTAGTGGCTCAGAGACTAAACAGGGTGTGTCATCATCCAAACGAAAATCTAAAGGCAAGAAGCAGCAGCTGATCCAGATGGGAAGAAATCAGCAAAAGAACTCCAGAAGTATGAAGAATCAAAAGGAAAACACACCCCCAAAGAGAAGCACCAGCTCTCTAGCAATGGACATTAACCAAACTCAGAATACCAAAATGACAGAAGAAGAATTTCAAACATGGATCATCAGAAAACTTAATGATATGCAAGAAAAAATGGATAACCAACACAAAGAAACTACAAAAGAATCCAGGACTTGGAAGAAAAATTCAAAAAAGAAATCAAAATATTAAAGAAAAATCAAACTGAACTCCTGGAAATGAAGAATTTATTTAGGGAACTACAAAACACAGTGGAAAGACTCAAGAACAGGGTAGATCAAACAGAAGAAAGAATCTCAGAGATCGAAGATAACACCTTCCAATTAGATAAGTCAGTCACAGAGATAGAGCAAAGAAATAAGAGAAAAGACCAGAGTCTGCAAGAAATGTGGGATTATGTGAAGAAGCCTAACGTGAGAGCTATGAGCATTCCTGAGGGTGAAGAAGATAATAAGCAAGGGTTGGATAAGCTATTTGAAGATATAATTGAGGAAAATTTCCCAGGCCTTGCTAAAAATCTAGATATACAGGTACAAGAAGCCCAAAGGACCCCTGGGAGATTCATTGCAAATAGGAAGACACCACGTCATGCAGTCATCAGACTGACCAAAATATCCACTAAAGAGGCCCTTCTTCGAGCTATAAGGAGAAAGAAACAAGTAACATATAAAGGAAAGCCCATCCAAATAACACCAGATTTCTCAACTGAAACCTTACAAGCAAGAAGAGACTGGGGCCCTCTCCTCACTCTTCTGAAATAGAATAATGCCCAGCCTAGAATCTTGTACCCAGCAAAGCTAAGTTTTGTATATGAAGGAGAAATTAAGACATTCTCAGATAAACAAAGACTGAGGGAATTCACCAAGACAAGACCAGCCCTCCAAGAAGTACTCAAAACAGAGTTGCCATGGACCAGCACAAGAAACACTCACGAACGTAAAACTACTCAAAAGCTAAAGATCAAAGGCCAGATATCACAATGCTTCAATAGAGAAAACATAGCAATGAAGTTCTACCCAACAGGATGAACACAAATCCGCCCCACCTATCAGTTCTCTCAATAAATGTGAATGGCTTGAACTCCCCACTCAAGAGACATAGGCTGGCCCAATGGATAAAAAAATACAAGCCAAGTATCTGCTGTCTCCAGGAAACTCATCTAACCTGCAAAGATGCATTTAGACTGAAAATAAAGGGATGGAAATTGATATTTCAAGCAAACGGAAGCCAAAAGAAGGCCGGCATGGCGGTTTTAATTTCAGATAACTTAGTTTTTAAATCAACAAAAGTAATGAGAGAAAAGATGGTCACTATATAATGGTGAAGGGTACAGTTCAACAAGAAGACATAACTATACTTAATATGTATGCACCCAACTTAGGTGTGCCCAGATTCATAAAGCAAACCCTACTTGAACTAAATCAAATGATAAACGGCAGCACCAGAATAGCCGGAGACTTTAACACCCCACTGACAGCACAGGACAGATTCTCCAAACAGAAAACAAACAAAGAAATAATGGACTTAAACAGAATGCTAGAACAAATGGGCCTGACTGACATTACAGGACATTCTATCCAAACTCTACTGAATATATGTTCTTCTCATCAGCTCATGGGACATTCTCTAAGATTGACCACCTCCTAGGACACAAATCATGTCTTAAAAACTCAAAAAAATAGAAATTGTACCATGCATCTTCTCAGATCACAGAGGAATAAAAAGAAATAAACCTTAACAGAAATTCTCATTTCTACTCAAAGTTGTGGAAGCTAAACAACCTTCTCCTGAAAGATCATTTCATAAATGAGGAAATCAAGATGGAAATCAAAAGATTCTTTGAAGTAAATGACAAAGAAGACACAAGTTATCAAAATCTATGGGACACAGCTAAAGCAGTCCTGAGAGGAAAGTTTATTTCCATAAATGCCTATATCCAAAAGACAGAAAACTTACAAATAGACAACCTAATGAATAGACTCAAAGAGCTGGAGAAAGAAGAACAGACCAACCCCAAACCCAGCAGAAGGAGTTAAATTAATAACATCAAATCAGAACTAAATGAAATGAACAACAGGAAAACTATATGGGAGATTAATAAAACAAAAAGTTGGTTCTTTGAAAAGATAAACAAAATTGACACGCCTTTAGCTAGACTAAGACCAGAAAAGAAAAATCTCTAATAACCTCCATCAGGAACATGAAAGGAGAAATTACAACTGATGCCACAGAGATAAAAGATATCATCTATGAATTCTACAGAAACTTTTATGCACACAAATTGGAAAATGTGGAGGAAATGGACAAATTTTTAGAAACACACAACCTCCCTAGGTTCAACCAGGAAGAAATAGAATTCCTGAACAGACCAATATCAAGAACTGATATTGAAAGAGCAATAAAAAACCTCCCCAAAAAGAAAAGCCCAGGACTAGCTGGTTTCATGCCCAAATTTTACCACACCTACAAAGAAGAACTGGTGCCTATCCTACAAAAGTTATTCCACATTGAGAAAGACGGAATCCTCCCCAACACATTTTATGAAGCCAGCATAACTCTGATACCAAAACCAGGAAAGGACACAACAAAAATAGAAAACTACAGACCAATATCCCTCATGAATATAGATGCAAAAATTCTCAATAAAATCCTAGCAAATCGAATCCAGGTGCTTATCAAGAAAATAATCCATCACGATCAAGTGGGCTTCATCCCAGAGATGCAGGGATGGTTTAACATACCCAAACCTATAAATGTAATACACTACATAAATAGAAGCAAAAACAAAGACCATATGATCCTCTCAATAGACGCAGAAAAAGCATTTGACAAAATTCAACATCCTTTTTTGATAAGAATGCTTAACAAAATAGGCATAAATAGGGCCTACTTTAAAATGATACAAACCGTATATGACAAACTCACAGCCAACATCATACTGAATGGGGAAAAATTGAAAGCATTCCCACTTAGAACTGGAACCAGACAAGGTTGCCCACTGTCTCCACTGCTATTTAACATAGTGCTGGAAGCCCTTGCGAGAGCAATCAGGCAAGACAGCAGAATCAAGGGTGTCTAAATGGGGACAGAGGAGATCAAATTCTCACTCTTTGCTGATGATATGATATTATATCTAGAAAACCCCAATGAGTCAACCAAGAGACCCCTGGAACTGATAAATGAATTCAGTAGAGTCTCAGGATACAAAATCAATACACACAAATCAGAGGCATTCATATATGCCAATAACAGTCAAACTGAGAACCAAATCAAAGACTCAAGACCCTTCACAATAGCAACAAAGAAAATAAAGTACCTAGGAACACATTTAACTAAGGAGGTAAAAAACCTCTACAGGGAGAACTATGAAATACTGAGGAAGGAAATCACAGAGCACGTAAACAGGTGAAAAACCATACCATGTTCATGGATCAGAAGAATCAACATTGTTAAAATGTCTATAGCACCCAGAGTGATCTACAGATTCAATGCAATCTCTGTTAAATTACCAAAATCATTTTTCACAGATATAGAAAAAATAATTTTATGCTTTGTATGGAACCAGAGAAGACTCCGTTTAGAAAAAGCAATTTTAGGCAATAAGAACATAATGGGAGGTATTAATTTACCAGACTTCAAACTATACTACAAGGCTGTGGTTATTAAAACAACGTGGTATTGGCACAAGAACAGGGACACAGACCAGTGGAACAGAATTGAGAATCCAGATATAAAACCATCCTCATATAGCCATCTAATCTTTGACAAAGAAGACAAAAACATACTCTGGGGAAAAGAATCCTTATTCAGTAAATAGTGCTGGGAAAACTGGAGAGCCATATATAGAAGACTGAAACAAGACCCACACCTTTCACCTCTCACAAAAATCCAATCACGGTGGATAACAGACTTAAACCTTATGAGTGAAACTATTAGAATTCTAGAAGAAAATGTGGGAAAGACTCTTATAGACATTGGCCTAGGGAAAGAATTTATGAAGGAGACCCCAAAAGCAATCACAGCAACAACAAAAATAAATAAATGGGACCTGATTAAATTAAAAAGCTTCTGCACAGCCAAAGAAACTGTCATGAGAGTAAATAGACAACCTACAGAATGGGAAAAAATCTTCACATGCTACACATCTGATAAAGGACTGATAACTAGAATCTATTTAGAACTCAGGAAAATCAGCAAGAAAAAATCAAACAACCCTATCAAAAAGTGGGCAAAGGACATGAACAGAAATTTTCAAAGAAGACAGAAAAATGGCCAGAAAACATATGAAAAACTGCTCAACATCTCTCATCATCAGGGAAATGCAAATCAAAACCACAGTGATACATCACTTAACTCCAGTGAGAATGGCGTTTATCACAAAGTCCCATAACAATGTGTTGGTGTGGATGTGGAGAGATAGGAACACTCATATACTGCTGGTGGGACTGCAAAGTAGTGCAACCTCTGTGGAAGGCAATATGGAGATACCTTAAACAGATACAAGTAGACCTACCATTTGATCCAACAATCCCATTATTGGATCTACTCAAAAGAACAAAAGACATTCTATAAAAAAGACATCTGCATCTGAATGTTTATAGCAGCACAATTCCCAATTGCAAAGATGTGGAAACAACCCAAGTGCCCATCAATACATGAGTGGATTAATAAAATGTGGTATATGTATACCATGGAGTATTACTCAGCTTTAAGAAATAATGGGGATATAGAATCTCTTATGTTCTCCTGGATAGATTTAGAACCCATTCTACTAAGTGAAGTATGCCAAGAATGGAAAAATAAGCATGGCATGTACTGATCATCAAATTGGTTTCACTGAGCATCACCTAAGAGCACATTCAGGAATAACATTAATCGGGTGTCGGGCAGATGTGGGTGGGGGAGGAGATGGGTATATACATACATAATGTGTGCGATGTGCACTGTCTAGGGGATGGACATGTTTGAAGCTCTGACTCGGGGGGGTGGGGGACCAGGGCAACATACGCAACTTAAACTTTTGTACCCCCACAATATGCTGAAATAATAATAATTAAAAAAAAAAAGAAAAACTAAAAAAAAAAAAAACCCAGATAGCCAGCCTGTAGGCTGTAGCTTGCCAACCCTGATCTAAAGAAATTAAAAATAAAATATAATTGTAATAAAAGCATATAAAACTTACATATGTATTCATAAAATATTTAAAAAAATAAGAAATATAAAAATTTGTGAAGAGGGTAGATCTCATGTTAAGTGTTCTTACCACAATAAAATAAAATTTAAAAAATTAAAAATTAAAAAAGGCAGTATATATTGACTTCTCCAAATAATCTACTTCTTTGATGTTTGTAATAAAATCAGAATCTAATCACATTGAAATTTTACATCGTTTTTGATTAAATTATTCTTTCAAAATCAATAAGGACAAAAACATGTTCTACATGGAAAATTAATATCTTTCAGACAAGACTAAAATTCAATTTGACACTGCTTCTCAACTCTGTTATTATTTCTAGCCACAAATGTGTAATCAGTTTAGCTTATAGTATTTCATGTCAATGATATTAGAGGCAGTGAGAACTGTAGGAAGTCTGGGTTCACGCATTCAACTACTGATGTAATCTGACACTAAAAATCTATTTCAGTAAATGAGCCAATAATCCCCAATAATACATATCGGGAGAGGAGAGGTGGGGCAGCAATATGAAATAGCATTTCACCTATTTCAATAGTTAAAAGTTGTTATTTTCTGGAATTGGACAGTCCTAAATCTTCCTGTAGTGACCATTTTCTCTTTGAGTTTATCAGAATTGTCATAATTTTAGGAAATGTATGCTCTGATGTCTATTTGCACCCTGAAAGACTTCATATTGTCCTTTTCCCAATTAGCTAGGAATCAGGATATAAAGGGGGTTAAGGTAGGACTCCTCAGTTATCCAGTTGGTCTCCTCTTTTATAGAAGGAATATATTTTGAATATATAAATATGATATATATATTTATTTAATAAATAGTAAAAACAACTTTCTGCTTTGTAATTTTTACATAAAAGAATCTTCACTCATAAACTCTATCTCCAGAGTAGTTCTGAATGGTAATGGAGTCAGTTCAATTGCAGGTAGGAAATGGCAGTAGAGCCTCCAGTGTGAAGGATTTCTCCCCAAACCACTGCTTACCATAACAATTACATCTCTGGACATGAACACAACTCTTAATATTAATGCATATTCAAGTTGCTTCTTGTTACTTTTGGTCAACCTATGTAACATTTTGAAATTTTGACCAATGATTCTGGTCATAGGAGGATTAACCTTTCCTTTACTTTATGTCATCTTAGAGATCCATGATGCTGTCTCCCTACTTAATTCAAAAATTTGATTCAAAATTCTTTGATTTAAAATGTCTTTGAGACACCTGCACTTGAATGTTTATAGCAGCACATTTCACAATTGCAAAGATGTAGAAACAACCCAAGTGCCCATCAATACATGAGTGGATTAATAAAATGTGGTGTATGTATACCATAGAGTACTACTCAGCCATTAAAAAAAATGGTGAACTAATACCTCTCGTACTAACCTGGATGGAACTGGAGACCATTTTTCTAAGTGAAATATCAGAAGAATGGAAAAACAACACCACATGTATTCACCATTAAATTGGAACTAATTGATCAACATTTATGCACACATATAGAAATAACATTCATCAGAAATTCAGTAGGTGGGAGAAGGCAGGAGGGGATGGGTAAATTCATACCTAATGGGTGCAATGCACACTGTTTGGGGGGATGAGCACACTGGTGGCTTTGACTCAAATGGTACAAGGACAATTTATGCAACACAACATTTATACCCCCATAATATTCTGAAATAAAATAAAAGTCTTTGACTACAATCTGCCTGCTAGGATGCATCAGCAGCACTTTTGGAAAGAAAAGTATATCTTTACTGAACGTCTAGATATATTCAGCTGTAAACATTTCTGGGTTACCCTGGGCTCTCTGACCTCTGAGAAGCTTTTTATCCCAGTTAGCATTCTTTACTTCCTCCACCCAGAGAGGAGGCTGTGAGTTCCCACTGAGTCATTGAATTGCTGCTGTGGTTTCCGTCCTGTTTGCCTATGCTGTTTTCATCACCATGGTGTTTGGTACACATCTGTTCCTTTCTCTGCCTTTTGCATAGTTTTCTAGTTAGTCTAGTCATGATTTCCAATATTTGATTACTAGATATTTTCTTATTTTACATTAGTCTATGTTTTTACTGTATCTATCAGTTAGTGGTTTTTTTGTTTTTTTTTTTTTAATCAGTTAGTGTTTATCACGGGCTTTTTACCTGATAAAGTGTTCTTTTTTCTCAGAGGACTATAACCCACTGGTTACCAGTATGTGCTTGAGTGGTATGTAAGTGGTAACCTAAGTCTGAATTCCAATTCTAGCATACTCCAGGACTCTTCAGGAGCTAAGGCAAATTTTTAACTTTTCAAAGCCTTGAGTATATTATTTGTAAAAGGAGAGTAATAATAATACTTACCTCATTTTGTGAAGATTAAACAAATTAATTTCTGTTCAGTGCTTAGAACAGTGCCTGACATATTAACACATTACCTATTATTGCTTTAGAGGTATTAACATATTTTCCATAATGCTCGAAGGTTGTAACTAGCACCAGTGGAAACTCATATTCTTACAGGTGCATTTCTTAGGTTACTTGTATTAACATTTTTTTGACCAAGAGAGTTCTTTTTCTTAATCCCTCTCTATACACTCTCTGTGAAAAACTCTAATATTTAAATAAAGAAAAGTATTCCCAAGGTTTTTGTCAAGCAGACTAAATATTCGTTTTTTGTGTGCTTTATTATTATTATTATTAAATAAAATACTACCTTGCTTGAGAAATCCCTGGGCATTTCCCAAGTTTGGAAACAACTGATACAGTCTACCTTGTTCATTAATGTGAAGGTCACATGGATTATTATTTTGAGCTGCCGTAACTCATAACTAAAGTCTGCAAAACAAGCCAAATTTGTTTCACTCTCTTGTTGATAATAACTATCTTTGTCAAAAGAGAGTCTTGAGTAGGATGGCTTCATGTAAATTTTCTAAACCGTGATTAATGCTCCTAGAAGCTGGTTTCAAAATATTGCATGTTTTCTTTTGCTTTGCTTTACTGACAGTCATTAAAATGAAGCTCATCTGTCTGCAGTAAACAGCTTGTTCTCCTTTCAATGAGGTATACATCTTCCCCTTTTCCAATCCTTGGGAAGTCTAATTCTTCTTTCTTGAAGTTATACAGAGCTTCCCAGTGACCTGAGTGTGCCACTGACCTGCTAATTTGAAATTTTTAGCATTGCCTCAATTCATGATTTTCAAACATTTCTCTTGGTTGGCTTTTTGCTTCCAAAAAGTTTTGAGTGATCCTGCTTTCAGTCTCATTTATCTGATTTCAATTTATGAGCATTTGTGCAAGAAAAACAATTTTCCTGCATGGTAATAACAACAATGACAATGACTACTCACCTAATCTACACTGGCACGGTCAATTATTAATGTAATTTGTATAATTTTATTTTTATGACATTGAAGATGGGGCAGAGAAAGGCCAGAATTGTGTCCTCAGGGAATATAAAATCTCATTGTCAAAGGTAGGGGGAGGGGCAGACACACTAAAAATCCAGCAGAAGATCTAGATAATGGACCAAAGACACAACCTATAAGACTACCTTATGAGGAATCGGTTTCCAAAGTACTCATACTTGTCACTCACCCCTTTCTCCAGCCTCTTCCAGGTGTGTCATTAAGGTCGTCTTCTTACAAATTCAGCCTTGCTTAGTTTCTGAGTTAACCTGAGAACTCATTAAGGACATCAACTCCTCTAATTTGTAGGAGGGAAATTAATTTTGTTTCTGATAGGTCTGATATCTCCAGTGGAAGGCACTTAAATTGTCTATGAATTTTTAAATTCTTCATCCTAACATCGTACTACTCCCAAATACAACAATTTCTGATCCATTGAATATAGTTGGATTTCTGCTTCAGTTTATCTATGATTCAGGTTTCTTGATGAATATTGGACTCTGTGCTCAATCAACATTCAATCCTATCCTTTCTAACCCTTCCTCCAGCTGTTAGATAGCAGATGTACCTGTCAACATCTATTATCAATACTTTCAGTCCTGTTACTTGTCTGATTTCAAGTGTGAGCAGTGGCTTAAACTTTCTCCAGCGGCTGGTTTAGACTCCTTCAGAGACTGAAAATATCTTCAACCACGTCTGAGTTAGACATACTTTCTGGACATTATATAATAGTTTCTGCATTCTTATTCTTGTCCTCTAATACACTCAGAGGGATTAGCTGTTGCCATCATAATTCTCTAGTCACTTGTACTAACTTATGCTCTTATCTTGCCTGTTTTGTTACTATGCAATAATAAAAAGAATACAAACACTGACATTATATAGCCCTATCATAAAATTAAAAAATTAAAACCAAAATAAAATATGTAGAAGATGATAATTCAAATTTTTCCAAAGAGTTTATTATGTAAAGCAACTGTGTTTCTTAGCCTTACTGTGCAAATACAAATCCTTTGAACTGTTTTTTTTTTTTCCTAAGTTCTTCTGGTGAATTTTTTCTATGATTCTAAATAAAATTCGTATCTCTAGTCCTATGAATTACAATCCAATACTTCTTGTTCCCCTAATTATTTTTTGCTTTCCTCTATATTTTCACCTTTTCTATTTCAAATTTTGAAAATTGTGATGATTATTATTTTTAGTTAATTTATTGGTTGCTTTTGTAATTTTAAATACTAATCTTGGCCATATTTTTTTTTGTTACATCTTGTTAAAAACAGAGTGGTGGTTCCTACACTTCCCTCATGTTTCTTCACTCTTTGACTTCCTACTTCAGCCACATTTTAAATTTCGCCTTGTTAAGGATGTTGACATTCACATTCCATATTGCAGCCATGACCATGTGTCCGTGCTTTGTCTGAAGGTCAACTCTAGTGAGGAAACTTTTACATAACCATGCTTCTTTGGGGCCAGGATATGGGCTAAGCTTCTGCTTCCTTCTCTGTGGGTCCCACGTCTCAATTCCAATTTATTCAGAGGAGACTGCTTCTATCACTCAGATCAGATGGACTCTATTTTCTTAGATTCTACCAATTATTTCAACTCAAACCCTATTATATTTTCATTCCTATTTGGATCCTGGCTTTCTCAGATAGCTTTTAGTTTTTTTTTGATACTGCTAGTTACTTTTCCTTGAGTAATGTGTTCCTGTTCTACCCCTGATCTTCAGTCCTCCAATCACTCTGTTCCACGGCACGCTGCTTTAGTCCGGGTTCCTCAGAGTTCTGCTACTTCTCCACCCTGGGCTCATTACTCTTTAGGCCTGTTCACAGCTGTCATCCAGGGACTTCCTTTCCTGGCTCTTCTGGTTTAGATCTACTGTTTTCTTGTATACTGTTGCTTTCTCTGTGTTGTATTGGGTATAATTCTTTGTTGACAAATTTGAGTGTGCAAAACTTTTCACATGTTTTTAAATAAAAAGAAATCTCATTCTAAGACCCCATTATGCCAACCTGGCAAGAAATCCCATCTCAGTCATTTTGGGGCTCCTTTCTCACCACTGCATTGCATGAGAATCCAGGAAGCTTGTGTGTTGTCCAGAAGATAACACAAAGGGAGAAGGACTCTTAATCTTCAGTGTGTCAGGGTCAGCACTGATTGTCCCATTGTTCAACATGGGTTCTGCTTGGGTCTATCCACTTCTGGGAGCCCTCGGGGTACGAATACAAGTTATAAGGGCTATTGGAATGTGATGACTTTTGTTCACATCTAAGTTTTTGGAAATCTCCCTTCTGTCTCTTTATCTGCCCCTTGCCTAATCACTCCACGTATCTCCATCTTCTGGAAAACAAAGGGGAGAAAAGAATATTGTTTGTTACAAGTAACTTTTCCTTCTTGTATGATAAATCTTCCCTGAGGTGAAGAAACACAAGGCCTGGTGACCTACGCAGGCGCGATTCATGTGCTTTTATTATCAAGTTAGGTTGATAAGTCAAATCTCAATTTTATTTCTTTCCTTGAAGAAGTCTGTAATGTTTTTTCCTCTGAAATAGTTAGGGTACTTTCTTGATGCTTGGTCTTTTAAAATATTTTGAGTTTGTCAATTTTTGTGTTGCTGTGTTGCTTAGTTTAATAAGAAATTTGAGGAGAAAGTCAATACAAATTTAAGCAGTAATTTCAGAAGATCAAGTCACAGGCCAGGCACGGTGGCTCACGCCTATAATCCTAGCACTCTGGGAGGCTGAGACAGGAGGATCGCTTGAGGTCAGGAGTTCAAGACCAGCCTGAGCAAGAATCAGACCCCATCTCTGCTAAAAATAGAAAAAATTAGCCAGGCATGGTGGTGTGCATTTTTGTGTATTAGCCTTTTATAAAGTTATGTTAAAATGAAGAATAAGACAAATACCTTGTAAAATACTGTCTCTGTCTCATTTGAAAGGGACCCTGTTTTTCATCTAATTAGTGAGTCATTTGCTAAGCGTGCAACCTGGAGTATTGTACCACCTATTTCTAAGCCTCTGGCACACGCGGTGGGGATATGGTGGGACAGCAGCTATCCTTCCTCAGGTCATCCCTTCCTCAGGGAGGACTTCCTTCCTCTCTCCGCATCCCTGCCCCAGCCCCAGACTAGCTCACGTCCTCCCATTTTTCTTTATTGTTACCCAGTAATTGTTTCCTTATCAACTGCCTTCACATACATATGTGTTTGTTGAAAATCTGTTTTCCCTAGCACAATGTCAGCACTAGGAGGACAGGCACTTTTTGTTTACTTTGCGCACTGCTTGGAGGAGTCCCTGGCACATAATTGTGGAATCAGTGAAAGGCAACATTCCCTGCCCTATTGCCAGAGCCTACAAAGTGCTTAGCACATGGTAGATACTCACTAAATATTTTGACCAAGTGATTAGTTTTTATCCTCATCTTCTTTCTGGCCCTGGTTTCTTCATCAGGAATTTCCTTGTTCTATTTATTTCCTATACATGTATTTTCAGGGTCTATCATCAGGGTAAACCCCAAAACTCTGAAGGCAAGAGTAGTGTTCTTTGCTAAATTTTGATACAAGATTCAGGGCTAAAATATTCCTTGAACTTCAGAGGAATAATTTACCTGTGGGATATCATGGGATAGTGTTTGACAGAGATTATTAAAATGAAGATGGCAGAAATCAGAAAATCATGATGTGGGAGAGAATTCACAATCCAATAGAAGGGGAACTCAAAATTTTCTCAACTAACAGACTTTGCAATGCATTGCAAAAGTTTGAAAAGCAGATTGTCTTGGATCCTGCACTCTAACAAGCTTCTGAGGCTTATATTCCATGGGTTCATCTCCATTTCTGGGCTTGGTTGCCTCACGTTAGTTTGCTTATTGAAAGGGTTGTCTGACCAACATCTTGATCAATTTAGTAGCCTGACATGACTTACATGTCACTTTTCAAAAGCCTCTGTATTTTGTTTTTGTCTAACTTCAAAGAAATAGTTTTTTGTTTGTTTGTTTGTTTGTTTGTGTTTCATCACAGCACGACAGGAGTCAGCATCATGCAGAGGCTGAGCCCGTGAGAGACCGGAGTCTACATCCCAGCCATTCCAATCTTGCTTTCTCCACGGGAGCGTTCAATGGCTTATTTATCTAGGAAAGCTCTGGCTTGCTTTCACAGTTACAGGAAACAGGGGAAGGTATGCTAACATTTTCTTTTGTGACTTGATTTTCTTCTTCTTTTTTTTTTTTTTTTTTTTTTTTGAGACAGAGTCTCACTCTGTTGCCTGGGCTAGAGTGCTGTGGTGTCAGCCTAGCTCACAGCAACCTCAAACTCCTGGGCTCAAGTGATCCTCCTGCCTCAGCCTCCCGAGTAGCTGGGCTACAGGTGCACGCCACCATGCCTGGCTAATTTTTTCTATTTTTAGCTATATCTTCTATATCAGAGATGGAGTCTGATTCTTGCTCAGGCTGGTCTCGAATTCCTGACCTCAAGCGATCCTCCTGCCTCAGCCTCCCAGAGTGCTAGGATTATAGGCGTGAGCCACCGTGCCTGGCCTGTGACTTGATCTTCTGAAATTACTGCTTAAATTTGTATTGACTTTCTCCTCAAATTTCTTATTAAACTAATAATATCTTCAGAGTTTCAAAAAAATTTTGTGTGTATGAGATAAAATTAGTAATTTTATTAGAAATTGGTGATATTTTTCTTTAATATTTTTGTGAAGAGAGAGAGTCACATTTTGAGACTAAGGATGAATTTACACCCAATCACATCTGTGACTTTATCTTGCATTTGAACCAACAACAAATGCAGTTCAGAGGGAAGTTTTTTTTTTTGAAACAGAATCTCACTCTGTTGCCTGGGCTAGAGTGCTGTGGTGTCAGCCTAGCTCACAGCAACCTCAAACTCCCCGGCTCAAGCGATTCTTCTGAGTCAGCCTCCTGAGTAGCTGGGACTACAGGTATGTGCCACCATGCCCGGCTAATTTTTTCTATATATATTTTTAGTTGTCCAGATAATTTCTTTCTATTTTTAGTAGAGACGGGGTCTCGCTCTTGCTCAGGCTGGTCTCGAACTTCCTGAGCTCAAACGATCCACCCGCCTCGGCCTCCCAGAGTGCTAGAATTACAGGCATGAGCCACCACCATGCCCCGCCCAGAGGGAAGTTTTAATGTACGGTATCACATGGAGCGTTCACAGGAGGGCAACTTCTCCCTTCTTATTTAGCAGTTATGTTCAACTTTTTTTTTCTTTAAATTATAAGGCTTTTCTTTTACATTTTATTTCTCCCATCATTTCAATTTTAAAGTCATTCTAAAAACCACAAAGAGGTTAAGAAAAAGAGGACCATCTTCTAGGTAAACCAACTCTGACATGAGCCATGTGATAGTGTTACGGGATTTTCCAGATTTGATAAAATGCATGCAAAATGCATGTATGTTTAATTTTTTGGAGGCAGAATGATAAAAGCAGTAGTTTTGATAAAATTCACAAAGAGCTTGTCTAAAATTAAGAAGCATTGCATTAGGAGATGTTGACCGCTGATTGCAAAAAGTAGACATGTTGATTCTTTCTGAGAATGACAGGAAATGACACTAATGGCCTGACAGTGAAGAAGAGAAGAATACTATAAAAAGCTGAAAATACAGTAGGGTGGCCTTATTTAATGTAGCGGGAATTGGTTGTAAGGGTACCAGCATCCAGGATAATCACTGATGATCAAACTGAGGATGTAGAAGATTAAAGTTTAAAGGATCTTCATTAATAAAGATAATAGTGTCTTATTTGTGTAATTCTATACAGTTTTATTTATTTATTTTTTTTTATTTTTCTTTGTTTTCACTCGCCCCCCTCTATACAGTTTTAAAGCGTTTTCACATAGACCTGCCTTTTCACAGCAACTTTGTGAAACTAGAAAGCAGGTATCATTTCATAGATGAGGAAATTTTGTTTCATAGAAGTTAAGTGACTTGCTCCATGTCAGGAGTTCTGTTTATGATTCTAGGGACTGTTTAGTGCTTTAAGAAAGCTTTTTATCAAAGGGGGATTAAATTGAAAGCATTTCTGCTTTAGTTCCTGCAAGCTGTTGAACTTCAGTGTTCACAAAAACACTAATATTTAACACTGGTTTTCCTGACAGAGTTGAATAGGTAGACTGTTGCTGGTATCTGAGATAGTTTCCTGGTAGTGACTGTGCTTGAGTATGTGTATATGCTCTGTTATAAAGTTCAGTCTTTTCCTACTTGTATCTCTACTAAACAATTGTGTACATGTGCAAAGTTTATGAGTAGCCGCTAGGAGTTAATTGCCAGGGTTGTTTCTAGCTAACAAAAACAGAAAATTCCAATAAGCATGTCAGGTATTTTCTTGTACATTCCTACTATAGTAGCCAAGACAAGAAATCAACTGTTAGGAGTAAAGCACTATAGCCAAATGTCATAGATTTAGACTCTATTAGGGTTGAAAATACTGATAAGAATAGAAATAATTGAATAACAAGTACCTTAGAAGAGCTATGAAAAAAAATTGACATCATTGGTTAATGGAAAGTAAGAAGAAAAAATTGATATATTTTTATTATATCAATTAAAGGTTGATATAATTTAAATATATTGATATAATTTAACAACTACTAAAGAAATAATATTATAACATAGATATTATTGAGAGCATCTTTATTATCTGTGGGGCTTTACTAACATTGTTATACCTATGTGATCATATGATCAGTGATCATTCAAGTTCAGGGATGACAGAAAGTTCAAGTTGACTTTCAGTTCTTTGATATTCCATAAGCTAAAGCCAAACAATAGATTCTGGCAACATGCCTAAACTGAAGCAGAACTTTTCAGTGCATTTATAGTGGGTATTGTAATGCATATTTTTGTATCTTACAATGTTTGTCATATTATATTGATTTCTTTCCAATATTGCAACCATGAAGTCATCTGTTTGCCCATCAATTGATTTTTGGATGTGAAATTAGACTGATAATTATTTCTATTCTTAAACTTCACTTGTGACACCCAACAATCTATTTTATTTAGTCTGTTCCAAACAGATTTAGGTTAGTTTTTTTGGTAACCTGGCGTCTTTCCCGAAAATATCGTACTTCTAATATCTTACTTGGTTTGTGTTACATGTACTGGCTCCCTCTGCTGGCATCACTCCAAAACCAAATATTTCTTATTTTATCACAATCAGTAAAGTCATGTTGGGGTTTTAACTTCTAGGTATAAGTAAGTCTGTGTTGTTAGATCTTTTGAATAGTATATTTGACTAATTCATCACTTTGCAGCACACTTTGAGGACTCTTTCTACCCAGTTACTGTGCATGTGAACCCTTGGCTTCCCTTTCCACCCGGTTATTAAGTCCCCCAGCTGATGCATATTAGTCTTCCCTGTTGTTGGTATAGATTGACTTTTTCCCAAGGATTATTTGTCTTCTTATTTCTGATATCTATTATTTAATTTTATAAAATAAAACAAAACAAGTAAATACCTATGTTTGGTAATGTATATACTCAATAGAAGAAACTAACACTTACATATATTAATGTACATATTATGATAATACCTTTGCTTGCTAAAATTAATTAAAATAAATAAATTCTATAATATTTATTTATATTTCATTTATATAAATTATTTCCTTTTTAGATCATTGTGAATTCATGGATTCTAACTTTCCAGTTAGTCATCATAATAAAATAAATTATTTTGCACTCAAATTATTTAAACTTGCCCTTGGAGTCCTGTCAAGCTAACCATTTACCTTTCACCTGTGATAAAGGTTGTGTCTCTACCACAGAATCTCATTATTTCCTTTTTCCTTCTTTCCTTCTTTCTTTCTCCCTCCCTCCCTCCCTTCCTCCTTTCTTTCTTTCTTTTTTTCTCTCTTTCTCTCCTTCTTTCTTTCTTTTCTTTCTTTCTTTCATGCTTTAACAAGCCTGCTTTCTATTATTTAGGAAGAACTTGGAATTTGATCAACAACTCTATCACTACTTCTTCAACTCGAAAACAAAAGTTAATAGAGCTTTTGCTCATTATTCATATTGTATTTTTTCAATCTTTTTTTTTTTTTTTTTTTTTTTTTTTGAGACAGAGTCTCACTCTGTTGCCCGGGCTAGAGTGAGTGCGTGGCGTCAGCCTAGCTCACAGCAACCTCAAACTCCTGGGCTCAAGCGATCCTCCTGCCTCAGCCTCCCGAGTAGCTGGGACTACAGGCATGAGCCACCATGCCCGGCTAATTTTTTTGTATATATATATTTTAGTTGTCCATATAATTTCTTTCTATTTTTTAGTAGAGACGGGGTCTCACTCTTGCTCAGGCTGGTCTCGAACTCCTGACCTCGAGCGATCCACCCGCCTCGGCCTCCCAGAGTGCTAGGATTACAGGCGTGAGCCACCGCGCCCGGCCTATTTTTTCAATCTTAACTATATCTTGCACACAGCTTCTCACTCAGCTCAGAGAACTTTCTAGAGCACAATTTCTTTCATGTTTTTGAAATCATGCTTGCTTTCTGGGAACAAAAGGATGTGCGAGATCTTTTCATTTTTGTCTGCTGTAAGCAGGATTTATATATCCTCTAGAAGTCCTAGATCCTTTTAATTAGAATAAATATTGCTTTAGACAAAAATCTAGTTTCTAGGGTTGCATACGAGAGTTTCTGGGTTAAGTGCTACTGCTGCTATGAGAATATGCCCCCTTGTGACAGTGCTAGAAAACGGATGTATTACTGAATTTTTTGTTTTATCTGCTCCCACCCCCATGGCAAAGTACTATTTCATTCAAGATTACTGAATATATACACACACACATAATTAAAATAATATTGTATTTTAAGAAAGAACTCAGGGAAAGGACTGTATTCTGGAAACTAGACTTTAAGAAGGGTCTCTAAGCTGCTGAGTACTTGCCTTAGTCAGTTTGGGCCACTATAACTAAATATTATACAGTGGGTGGCATGAACAACAGACGTTTATTTCTCACATCCTGGAGGCTGGAAGTCTATGATCAGGGTGACAGCATGGTCATGTTCTGGTGGGGGCTCTTTTCCAGGCTTGCAGATGGCCACCTTCTCCTTGTGTCCTCACATGGCAGAGAGAGAAAGAGAGAGAAAGAGAGAGAAAGAGAGAAAGATCTCTGATCTCTTCTTAAAAGGCACTAATCTGGCCGGGCGCCGTGGCTCACGCCTGTAATCCTAGCACTCTGGGAAGCTGAGGCGGGAGGATCGCTTGAGGTCAGGGGTTCGAGACCAGCTTGAGCAAGAGCGAGACCCCCGTCTCTACTAAAAAATAGAAAGAAATTAACCGGACAACTAAAAATATATAGAAAAAATTAGCCGGGCATGGTGGTGCATGCCTGTAGTTCCAGCTACTCGGGAGGCTGAGGCAGAAGGATTGCTTGAGCCCAGGAGTTTGAGGTTGCTGTGAGCTAGGCTGGAGCCACGGTACTCTAGCCCGGGCAACAAAGTGAAACTCTGTCTCAAAAAAAAAAAAAAAAAATTAAAAAAAGGCACTAATCCCATAAGGTCAAAAACCTCATGACCTTATCTAAACCTAATTACCTCCCCAAAATCCCACCTCCAAATACTGTTTCATTGGGGGTTAGGGCTTCCACAAATGAATTTTGGGGGGGACACAAACTTTCACTCCATAACAGTACTGTAAGTGAAGTCAGGGACCCTGATGGTGTCTTTATCACAGAATCTTAGCTTTTCTTTTCCTTTGCTTTGACAAGCCTACTTTCTCTTACTCAGGAAGATCTTGGGGTTTAATCAACAACTTCACTTCTTCCTCAACTCCAAGACAAAAATTTTCAGGTTTTGTGTCTTCACATACAGTGTAGGTACAGTGTGTACACTAAAAGCTTTTGTTGATTGTTCAACATTGTCTTTTGCCATCTTGGACACAACTTCTCATTCAGCTCAAAGACCTTTCTAAGGCAGAGCTTATCTCAAACATATAGTTATATACCTTTGAAAATATAATATTCAAGAAAGAAAGATGAGGGGATGTTTATTAAATTTTCATTGGGCGTAATAATTATTTTTTAGGATATTGCTGAATTTTCTGTCTAAATAACTAAAAGGCAAATTGAGAAATTCCACATGACACAACCAACCTAGTGATTTAAACATACTTATGGAAGTTTCTACTAAATGGGCATTGCTTTCTCAATTTCCTTTTTTTTTTTTTTTTTTTTTTTTTTTTGTTTGCCTCATCTCCCAGAGTGAATCAAGGGAAACCCCAACCTTTGAAAAGTTTTCTCCTTTTGACTTAACTCACTTATTTTGGAACTTTCTAATCTCACTAGAATAGGTAAGATTAGTGTTCACTCTCCAATATTTCTGAATATATTTCTCTATCCACAGAAAATACTCTGGGAAAAAACAAATAAAAGAGGTTCCCGTTTCTCCTGACCACTGAACAACAAGAGAGTAATCACATAATGGGGCTAGAAGAATCTCAAAGTAAAGGTAAGTACTTTCTCTCCTTTCAATTTCAAAGAGGCAGTTGGAATTATGACTGAACTTAAAACTATGAATTGACTGTAGCTTTAAAGATTGTAGATGATGATAATGGGGAGGAGAGGGTGGAAGGAAATGAGGATGAATTTGGCTAAGAGGAAGGACATAGATTCAAACAAGTTGGGTAACAGAACCTTCTTTATAACATGTAGATTGAACCAAGAGAGGAGATAAAGTATATAAAAGAGAAATAAGATGGAAAGAGAGTAATGTGGAAAGATTCTTTTAAAGAAGAGAGAGAGAGAAGGAAAATGTAGAAAACACACTGACTTAGGCTCAAGGTGTATCAGAAGCTCTGACCATTCCATTTTATGTTTAGATTAAGATACACCAGTGGGTTTGTATTGCAAGAACATTAAGTGATATTTTTGAGAAATATATAGAACAAATGCAGAAATACGTAAATTTAAAATTAAAGTTTTGCTTCATCTCATCACCTTACCATGGCAAACTTCAATAGGATCACACTGTACAAAGTTCCTAAAAATATCTTTTTATGTAACAATATGTCTTGGAGATATTTTTGTCAGTACACACTGATATACAGGATTATTTAATTGATGTATAGATTTTCATTATATGGATTCAGCATAATTTAGAATTTCTGTTACTGATAATACAGATGTATTAGATTCCAGTGGTTTTCTTTTTGTTGCTTTTTTCTATTTCCAGAAGTACTGCAATGAATATCCTTTAACATAAATAAATTCAGTTATTGTTGTAGGACAAATACCTATAATTGAAATCGTTGTGACAAGTGTAATGCATTTAAAAATTGATAAATGCTAAAAAATTGATCCTTCTAAAAGGTATTTCTAATTTACAGTCTCAGCAACAGCCTTTATTTTCTCACCCAGAGTGCTTATTTTCCCTCAGCCTGCCAACACTGCCGATTTTTAATTTACCTTTTAAAATCTGATATGGAGAAATTATATGACAGTCTTTAAGTTTATAGTTCCCTGATTGGTCACACTTTTATTTGTTTAATGACCATTTACAATTTCAGCAAATTAAATTTTCAGCAGATTTCCTGCTCAAAGTTTTGCTCAGTTTTCTAAATGATTTTTGAAATTCTTTATACGGTCTGGAAATTATGACAAGACTTTTTCCCCATGTGTGCCTTGTCTTTTAACATTGTTTATGTTATATATAAATTTAATTTTTATATACTCAAATTATCCAATTTTTTATGGCTTTTGTGGTTTTTTTGTCTTGCTTAAAAAAGCCTTTCTTGGCCAGCCGCGTTGGCTCAGCCTGCAATCCTAGCACTCTGGGAGGCCAAGGCGGAGGATCACTTGAGGTCAGGGGTTTGAGACCAGCCTGAGCAAGAGCAAGACCTGTCTCTACTAACAACAAAAAAAATTAGCCAGACAACTAAAAACAGAAAAAAATTAGCTGGACGTGGTGGTGCATGCCTGCAGTCCCAGCTACTCAGGAGGCTGAGGCAGAAGGATTGCTTGAGCCCAGGAGTTTGAGGTTGCTGTGAGCTAGGCTGGGGTTGGGGGGCCACGGCACTCTAGCCAGGGTGACAGAGGGAGACTCTGTGTCAAAAAAAAAAAAAAAAAAAAAAGCCTTTCTTATTCCAAAATTACTAAAAAATTGCTTCCATTTTTCTTATTTATTCATTTATTAGTAAGCTCTAAAATTGACTTATTCAGAGGAAATATTTAAGCTCTTTTCTAGATTTAAAATATTTTGGATGCTCTCACATTTAGCTTGCTCCTTGCTTGGTAGAATTGGCTTCCCTAGCTTGTGGCTGAGAAGAGTTTAACCTCTTTATTTTTCTTTTTATCCTAATAGAAGGAGGTGAGCATTACCAGTGGGTCCTTTGGATTATTGCTATTGTTCTCATCTCACCTCTCAGTATCTGTTTTATTGCAAATTGTTTGGGTAAGTTGTTAGCCAAAGTGGAACTATTCTTGAATTATTTTCCCAAATAACTTTCATAAAAGTTGCCCTAAACCTTTACTATCTTGAGTTTCCCCAACATAATCAATCTATAATGTCTTTGGGGTCTTGGATTTAGAATTCAGAGTTACATACTTTACCTTCTATTTTTTGATAGTGTTGCCTTTATGTCAGGGAATGAAAAATGGAATTTAGACCATTTTCTGTATATGTAAACGTTGATGCGTGTGTTAGTACGTTTTTGCACTGCTATAAAGAAATGCCTGAGGCTGAGTAATTTATAAAGAAAAGAGGTTTATTTGGCTCACAGTTCTGTAGACTATACGAGAAACATGGCTCCGGCACCTGCTTCTGGTGAGGGTTTCAGGGAGCTTCCAATCAAGGTGAAGGCAAACGGGGAGCAGGCATGTCAAGGGGAGCAAGAGAGGGAGGAAGAGGTGCCAGGCTCTTTTAAACAACCATCTCTCATGTGAACTAATAAAGTGAGAACTCACTCATTATCATGGGAGGGCACCAAGCCATTCATGAGGGATTCGCCCCCATGACCCAAACACCTCCTACCAGGCCCCACCTCCAACACTGGGGATCCAATTTCAACATGAGATTTGGAGGGGCCAAACATCCAAACCATATAGATGAGTATAGTAAATTATTTCCCATTTTGGACTAGGATTACAAAGGGCTGCATCTTATGAGTAAAGAGTAAGCAGCAAAAAAGCAACTTTAAATGAACTGGCTTTGAAAAGAAGAACAAGGCTGGAACATTTGTCCTTTCTTCCTTTTTTTTTTCTGAAACCCCTTTGTTGAAGTCTGATTTACACATAAAAAGCTGCACGTTTAACGTGTATATCTCAAGTTTGGGAATAAGTATACACACCCCTGAAACCATCACCACCATCAAAATGATAGGAAGACATTCTTCTTTCGGATATCAGGATCTAAAATAAAGTTATTGTAATTTATGTAATATGGTATAGGTGTAAGACAAATAGACCAAAGGAAAATAATAAGAGAGCTTCGTTACAGACCCTGCATAAAAAAACTCTTTCTGTAAAACAGAAGTGGATATTGCAGAGCTACGAGAAAGGGACAGTTTTGCTCAATAAATGTTGGACAGCCCATCGATAATTTATATTTTAAAAATAAAGTTGGTCTCCTGCATCATGCCATGTACAAAAACCAATCCAAGGTGGATTATTGACCAAAATGTGAAAAATGAATCAATAAAATTTTAAGAAAATAAATGGAGAATATCTTCATGACCTTGAGTCAGAGAATGACAATAAAGAAAACATTGACAAAATATACTACATTAAAATAAGATTTACTGTACAACAAAAGATACCACTACAAGTGAAAGCAGAAAGCCGTAAGAGAAGATATTTGTAATGCATGTAATTAGTAATGGATTAGTGTGCAGAATATATAAAAAAATCTTTCAGATGAATAGGAAAAATGACAATAAAATAGAAAAAGAGGCAAAGTCTTCAATAGGCACAATAGAAAAGAGAAAATGAAATGTCTAATAAAGACATGCTGAAGGTCAAGCTCATTATTAGTTATCAGGGAAGTTTAAATGCAGCTCACAATGAGATGCCACTGCAAACATAACGGGGTGGCCACAATGAAAAAGTCTGGTACTACCAAATATTGATGATGCTGTGGAACACCTGGACCATTAATGAGTTGCCGCTGGTGGGAGATTTGGAAAAGTTTACCAGTATTTACAATATGCCTCCCCTATTACCAGCAGTTTCACTCCTAGATCTATACCCTACAGAAATGCCTGCTTATGTGTTCTAGGATGCGTGGTCAAAAATGCTCAGAGTAGCACAGTTCACAACAGCCAGACACTGGAAACAACTCAGATATCCACCAGAAGTAGATTAGATAAATACGTTTTACTGGATGAAGACAAAAGATCACTTTACAGCAATGCAAATGGATGAATTATAGTTACATGTAACATGAATAAATTCCAGAAACAATGTGGAGCAGAAGATAGAATTAGAAGAGTACATACCAGATGATTACATTATTGAAAGCTCAAAAGCAGGCAAATCTGATCTATGTGATTTTGGGATATGTTATTAAATGGTAAAATTGTGAGGCAAAGCACAGAATAGTTACTTTTAGGGCCACAAAATTACCTTTAAGGGGGAAAAAGAGGATTGCATTTGGGATGTGAAGGCCACCTGGGGTGTTGGCAATGTTCTGTTTCTTGAGCTGGGTAGCGGTTACCTGGAGTGTTCACTTTACAATAATTTGCTAAACTATGCATTTATGTTTTTCACTGTTTTACCTGTGATTATGTTTTAAAATAAAAATATTAAAAAATGTATAAGGCTCATAAAACTTAGCAGAACTATCCTTGTGCTCACCAAAATTCCCCACTCTAACACAAATTTTGATAGAAATATATGTTTAAAGGCATATGCACATAAAAGTTTGCAAAATTACTCCTGTAAAGCACAAAATGGACAATATGATCAGAATATTAATTTTCAACAATTGCTTGCAACCAATTCACCTGGAGCTAGAACAGAAGAACTACATGGGAAGAAAAAAGAATGTGAGGGCTTTAACTATTAGGATAAGAGAAAGGTTAGAGAGATCAGCCCCCATTTTCCTAATTAAGTGATTATATAGGAAAATGAAACTAACTTTTTTCTTCCTTGACAGTGACTCATTACAGCTTTCTACGCTGTAAGAGAGGCACAGGAATGCACAAGTTACCAGAGTACCATACAAAGCTAACGTGCATCAGAGAGACGTCAGAAATGAAAGGTACAGATGACAGAGAGCCTAAGGGAATTTCTCTCTTATTTCCATTTCTACTCAAATTCACAATTTGATTTTTTTCTTTTTTTTCATAGTCTGATTTAAAGAATACCAGTAGTAAGCCAGGAAAGATTAAAATAACATGAGATGAGAATCTGGCACAGTAGTGAACATCAGTAAATTAAGATAGAATTCTTTCTTATGACCATAATTAGTTGAATAACTGGAGAATACAACTTAACAAATTTATGGGCCATTTTTGACATCCAAAACATAACGTTAATTTCATTCCATTACCCCTTGATTTAGACATGTCATAAGAACAGTTTTGTCCTATTAATAGAATATACAGCTTTGCTTTAGATGTCTTTATTTCTTTTATTATTCTGGAATTTGTAAAGTCTCATCTGGGAGAAAAAGAGAATGCTTGAGTTTTAGCAGATTCTTTGCCCCTTCACATAAAATGTTCTGCAAAAAGCTTTGCTATGGAAACACTTTAAATATGAAAGTAAATAGATGTATGGAAATTGAATAATAATAATGTCTTCTAAGAGAATACTTAGTAATTTTCTCATAGTCATTATGTGATTTCCAATACTTACATTTAGAATATATTTAGAAACGTAATTTTCAGGATTTTTTGGAGGGGAGGGGGAAACAGTGATTTTGGTAATCGTGGCATTATTCCCACAAGTATTAATTGGATATTATGTTGTAGAATATTTGTGCAATCTGTTACGGATGAAATAATTTCCGTTTCAATTTTCACCTGAGGGAGCACCTGGAATTGCTGTCCTGTTCTCTGGAGAGCCTTCCAGTCCAACTGCTTTCTTCCTCTTAATGACAACAAGACGTGGGCTGAGAGTGAAAGAAACTGTTCAGGGATGGGGGCTCATCTGGCGACCATCAGCACAGAAGCTGAGCAGGTGTGTCAGGAGGATCACATGTTTCTCTGATGGTTTGAATCTCTGCAGAGAAAGAGGAATTTCTCTGTTCTGTTACTCCCTGTCTCTTTGCTTCACCTGCTCCACTCGGCTGGGAAGCCTTTTCTTCCTCTCCCATTTTTCTTCCTGTGGCCAACTTCTTTTGGCCTTCCCAGATTTAAGGCCTGTGTTGTTTCCTCCAGAAAATTAGCCTGACCACCTTCCCTACTCCACCCTCCCTGTTCTAAGTTGGAGGTATTTCTGCGGTACTTTGTGCACAGTGAGATCACGGCATGTACTCCAGCGCACTAGAATTATCTATTCACCACTCCATCTCTTCCAGTGACGCCTACTTGGTGGAGGGTGGGCCGTGCTTTACTCCTCTTTGCACCTTCCGTGTCCTGTGCAGTGCCAGGCACACTGGTTAGATCTTGATAAATGTTTGGTTAAGAAGTTAACTAGGACTGAAATATTTTCTCAGGATAAAGTATAGGAAAAATAGTTCAAATGTATGGTTCTAATTCTGAATGAAGAAATCTTAAGGTAAATTCAAACCTTTGAAAGCTGAACTTTATTTCCTCATGTAATGTATTTCCATATATGTACCATGACTAAGATTCTACTCTTTTTTTTAATTTCAAAATATTACGGGGGTATAAATGTTTTTGGTTACATGGATTGCTTTTGTAACGTTTGGGTCAGGTCTACAAGAGTGCCCATCACCCAGATAATGTGCACTGTACTTGTTAGGTAGGTTTTTGCCCATCCCCTCCGCCCCCCTCCCCTCTCCTTGATTTCCACTGAATTTCACTTCCCTCTGTGCACATGTGTGCTCATCAGTTAGTTTCATTTTAATAGGGAGTACATGTGGTGTTTGTTTTTCAGAGTCTACTCTTTTTGTGATCAGCGAAGTTTCCTTGTGTAGTCTGTTTTCATGGCTTTACAATCTACAGGTTCACTGACTCTTTGAATAAAATGGGATTTAATGGCTGGGTGCAGTGGCTCATGCCTGTAATCCTAGCACTCTGGGAGGCCGAGGTGGGAGGATCGCTCAAGGTCAGGAGTTTGAGACCAGCCTGAGCAAGAGCGAGACCCCATCTCTACTAAAAATAGAAAGAAATTATCTGGACAACTAAAAATATATATAGAAAAAATTAGCCGAGCATGGTGGCGCATGCCTATAGTCCCAGCTACTTGAGATGCTGAGATAGTAGGATTGCTTGAGCCCAGGAGTTTGAGGTTGCTGTGAGCTATACTGACGCCATGGCACTCTAGCCCAGGTGACATAGTAAGACTCTGTCTCAAAAAAAAAAAAAAAAGTCCAAAAACAATAGATGCTGGCATGGATACAGAGAGAAAGGAACACTTATACACTGTTGGTGGGATTGCAAATTAGTACAAGCTCTATGGAATTAGTATGGAGATTCCACAAAGGACTAAAAGTTGACCTACCATTTGATTCAGCAATCCCACTCCTGGGTATTTATCCAAAGAAAAAGAAGTCATTTTATCAAAAAGACACCTGCACTCAAATGTTTATTGCAGCGCAATTCACAAATGCAGACATGTGGAATCAACCCAAATGCCCATCAATTCTTGAGTAGATTAACAAAATGTGGTATATGTACACCATGGAGAACTACTCAGCCATAAGGAAGAATGATTTAATGCCTTTTGCAGCAATTTGGATGATACTGGAGACCATTATCCTAAGTGAAGAATGGAAAAACAAACACTGTATGTACTCACTATTAAACAGATGAGCACACATGTGCATAGAGTGAAGTAAAACTCACAGAAATCAACAGGGTGGGAGAGGGAAAGAGGCGATGGACGAAAACCTACCTAACGGGTACAGTGAACAATAAATATCTGGGTGACAGGCACTCCTATAGCCATGACTCAGGCATTATAAAAGCAACCCATGTGACCAAAATTATTTGTACCTTGTAATACTTTTAAATAAAAGTAAATAAATAAAATAAAAAAACAGGATCCAACCAAAAAAAGAAAAAGTAGATCTATCTGTTGCCAAAGCTTTTGTGCTTAATCAATAATCTATTCGACTTCTTTCCTTTTTCTCCAACATAACAGCCATCTCTTGATAAGTGAAAATATATTTTTAAAAATTTACATTTTTTTTTTTGCAGAACTTTATTATACAATTTTTGGATAGACAATTTTCGTATTTCCTAGGACTTACAGATGAGAACACTGAAGGTCAGTGGCGCTGGGTGGACCAGACGCCATTTAACATGCACATGGTGTGAGTATACTGAGTGGGACTAAGGGGATTTATAGGTGAAGGTGGGGAGAAGGTAGCAAGAAGAATTCATTTTGGGGTGGAGTACAGCTATGTAAAAAATGTTACCCAGAATAAAACACTATATGTGTTCAGTAACTTCTGTATGCCATGTCCCAGTCACAGAATGAGCCCATGACTTCAGTGACGTTTTCAGTATCCTTATTTGTACAATGTCAGTGAAAGAACAGGTAGCATGATAGTGATGTGAAAAAAATTTTCTTAGATTTACATTTGGATAAACAATGGAAGAGATAAAAACTGCTTTTTAAACAGGGTTATAACTTTGTCATTTTCTTCTCTGAAGCCAGTATTGTTTAGTACAAATATAATGCAAAGGCCGGAAGCGGTGGCTCACGCCAGTAATCCTAGCACTCTGGGAGGCCGAGGCGGGAGGATTGCTTGAGGTCAGGAGTTTGAGACCAGCCTGACCAAGAGCGAGACTCCATCTCTACTAAAAATAGAAAGAAATGATCTTCACAGCTAAAAATATATATAGAAAAAAATTAGCTGGGCATGGTGGCACATGCCTATAGTCCCAGCTACTCGTGAGGCTGAGGCAAAAGAATTGCTTGAACCCAGGAGTTTGAGGTTGCTGTGAGCTAGGCTGGGGCCACAGCACTCTAGCCCGGGCAACAGAGCGAGACTCTGTCTCAAAAAAACAAAAAACAAAAACAAATATAATGCAAAGCCACATGTATAATTCAACATTTTTTAGTAACCACATTAAGAAAATAAAAACACTAGTGAAATATTTAATAATGTATTAATAATTAATAGTATATTTAACCAATATATCCAAATCTTATCATTTTAACATGTACTCAATATAAAATTATTACTGAGATCTTTTAAATCTTTTCTTGTAATAAATATTCGAGATACAGTGTGCACTTAATGGTTAAAACATATCTCACTACAGAGAAGCCACATTCGAGGGCTCAGGAGTCACATGTGGCTAGTGACTGTTGTATTAGACAGAGCAGCTCTAAAATGTACGCTGGGGGCATTTTCTCTGAATTTTCCTCTGATATCTATCTACATCTATATTTATATCAATCTATTTATTTCCTTTCAGGTTCTGGCATAAGGGTGAACCCAACAATCTTAAGGAAGAAAACTGTGTTGCTCTTCTTTATAAAAACGATAAATGGTCCTGGAATGGTATTCCTTGTAACCGTGAGAGATACAGAATTTGTAAGATACCTGCAACAGTACTCAACTAGAAACTTATGAAGTGGTCCTTATAATGGACACAGAAAAGAAGAACCAATTAGAATGTACATGCATCGCTGGAATAAAGAAAGCTGTTCCATGCTGGGTCATAGAACATTTTTAATATTTATTTTTGTTCAATTCATTCAAGATAATGTTTGTGTATGTGTGTCTATGGTGTGTATATGTCTGTCTGTCTCTGTGCATGTGTTAAGATAGCACATTTGTATGGTGCTTTGGTGAAAGGAATCCTCTTTTCTGTGGAAACCAGTTTTTATTATCTTTTGTTTTCTTGATGGTATTTCAAGGTGTTTTTCAATTGGTATGTATTGATTATTTTTTTTAACAGAATGGCTTGAAATTTCTTTGTCATATTTCCTCTGCCTCAGATTCTTAGCTTTTAAAATTCAAAGGTGGGATATTCTAACTGGTCGTAGTACATCATTGTTTAACTCAAATATCACAAACACTTTAAAGATTTTAAACATTTTTATTGTTTGATGCTTCATTTTCAGACTTTTTAATAATATCAGTCATTATAGTGACATTCTATGAGCAACATTTCTCCAGATCAACACTGTATAGGTAGCTCTGAATTATGGTATTGCACATGCACAAAAAAATTAGTCCATATACCTTTTTAAAAAATTTACTTCTTACTCCACCCTAAATATCATCTCAAAGCAGAAATTCTCAAGCTGACTTAATTTCTTTTTGAGTGGCAAAGTCCTTTACAGGCCCCTTTAACCAAACTCCTTCAATTCTTCAGCTGAGGAAATGAAATTCTTGGGTTCTCTTCACATTGCTAGTTCATGGCAGACCAGAACTATAGCCCAGATCTGTGATTCATTAGAGATGAAATATATTCCCTGTGGTATTACAGGACAGTTATTGGGGATGACTTGGCCTCTTGGCTAATAGATAAAATTTCTTTTTTTTTTTTTTTTTTTTTTTTGAGACAGAGTCTCACTCTGTTGCCCGGGCTAGAGTGAGTGCCGTGGCTTCAGCCTAGCTCACAGCAACCTCAAACTCCTGGGCTCAAGCGATCCTCCTGCCTCAGCCTCCCGAGTAGCTGGGACTACAGGCATGCGCCACCATGCCCGGCTAATTTTTTGTATATATATATTTTAGTTGTCCATATAATTTCTTTCTATTTTTAGTAGAGACGGGGTCTCGCTCTTGCTCAGGCTGGTCTCGAACTCCTGACCTCGAGCCATCCACCCGCCTCGGCCTCCCAGAGTGCTAGGATTACAGGCGTGAGCCACCGCGCCCGGCCAAAATTTCTTAATTATTTGAAGTAACATTGTATTAATATCAGCACCTTCATTTTAGTTTGAATCAGAAAGAATCACATTTTCAACTCATTTATATAAATTGTTAACATAAAGCTATAGTTCAAACTAGCAAGGAAGTCATTATTTTGACAATGAGAAATTATGCTTTTCTGATATATGTGGTATTGATTGTGAAGCAGTCATATTCAACTTTACCAAAATATGGTGGTTGTTCTTAAAATTCTCAATTTGCTGATGTTTTTGGATCTAAGCTGAAAAATTTCAAGCAATAGCTTTCAACCTAACTTTTCTACCACTGTTTCTAAAGACAGTATTTACTTTGTAAATTAGTTATTGATTTTCTGGGTTTGGAATAATAATGTTTGATTATGTGTGGTGATGTGTGTGTGTGTGTGTGTGTGTGTGAATTTAAAGCTGATACTTTTAACTGAAGTGGTGCTAAGTAACTTTAATTGTTTGTAAATTTCACTAAATTACATAGCACAAAACCTACAAAACCTGTTGAAGTAACCATGCAAATGCTAATGGGCTTTGTATAGTTAATATTATCCATTTTTAAATTGTATAAAACTGTATATAGATATTCTGCTGGCAATAAAATGTGATATATTTTTTATTTTATTCATCTCTGTTTATATCTGTATGTATAATCTATTTTTCCCCAATGCTGATCATCTTTCATTACTTCTGTGGCTACCGCCATAGACCCAGCTACCGTTTCTCTCACCTGGGTGGTTGCAGCGGCCTTTAGATTGGTCTCCCTATTTCCACTGTGCTATGGTTTGAATGTTCCCTCCAAAACTCATGTTGAAACCTAATTCCCAATGGGGTGTTGTTGAGGGACCTTTAAGAGGTGATTGCATCATAAGGGCTCTGCCATTAATGGATTCATGGATTGATGGGTTATCATGGGCTGGGAACTGGCGGCTTTATAAGAAGAGGAAGAGAGACCCGAGCTATCACGTTGGCCCACTCAGCCCCCTCACCATGGGATGCCCGGTGCCATCTCGGGACTCTGCAGAGTCCCCACCAGCAAGAAAGCTCTCACCAGATGCAGCCCCTTGATCTTGGACTTAGCCTCCACAAGTGTCAGAAATAAATTCCTTTTCTTTGTAAATCACCCTGTTTCAGGCATTCTGTTGAAAGCCACAGAAAGCAAACAAAGATGTGCTCTTAGTCTCTTTCAGTCTATTCTCAACTGTCATGGGACCTCTCCTATTCTTCACAATTTCTTTAAGACAGCAGCAGTAAATTCATAGAAATGGATTCTAATTATTTTAGTACAGTAGATAGTCCTAGAAGCTTGAAACTCTTAAAAAATTAGTCTTTTTATTTTTGAAAAATGTGTTAAAAAGGCAAATAGTAAAATATTATTAGAAGTACAAAGCAAATCTCTCTCCCAACCTGAATGCCAGTCTCCTAAATGCCTCTTCAGAATAACTATGATTATCAGTTTCTTATATATATTGTCATATATGTTTATACGTAGTATATATGCTACAAATAAAGTGTATAAGTATATATAGTACATATGTACTATATATAGTAATCATAGTATATATGTGTATATAAGGTACAAACGTATGGATATATAATCTGAAATTTTTTATACTAATAGAAACATTATCTACATATTCTTTTTTTAATGATTTAATTTGAGCACCACATTATCTACATATTCTTTTTTTTGTTTGTTTTTTTGAGACAGAGTCTTGCTCTGTTGCCTGGGCTAGAGTGCCATGGTGTCAGCCTAGCTCACAGCAACCTCAAACTCCTGGGCTCAAGCAATCCTCCTGCCTCAGCCTCCTGAGTAGCTGGGACTACAGGCATGTGCCACCACAGTCCTCTGTTTTTCTATTTTTAGTAGAGACTGGGTCTCACTCTTGCTCAGGCTGGTCTGGAACTTCTGAGCTCAAGCGATCCTCCCACCTGGGCTTCCTAGAGTGCTAGGATTGCAGGCGTGAGCCATTATGCCTGGCCATATCTACATATTCTTAAACATCTTGCTATTTTTTTACTTAACAACATAGTTTGAAAATTGTTTTATATCTTGTGCCTTATAAATCGTGTTTCATTTTATTGTTGTACCATAATTTGAAATGATTTTAAATTGGCAAAATATTTCCTTTATATAATAAAATTGACAAAATAATGGCTGTGAAAAAAACTATGAGAGCAATCTCAGTTCAGATCAGGGAATGGAAGGTAATGTTCCAAAAAGGATTTTTCCCCACGAAAATATGGGACAAAGAGAGTACATTTGGATGTACTGAGAGGTGATGTACAATTTTGGAGAGTTAGGGGATGAATTATATCAATACATAGAAAATTAGATAAATATGAAAAATGATGCTAATATTAGCTACATGAAAAGCAAAATGGTTTTAAAAATATGTAGTAATAATACAGTATATGATTCAGCTGAAACAATATTTACATGTTCATAACAATCTGAATGTTGCACATTGATTTAAAAATAAATTATCTTATAGTGATAGCAGAGCAATGGGAACTGTGTGTGTGAGAGAGAGAGAAGGAGAGAAAGAGAGGACTGTTCTTGTTTCCATGAGTTTGGAGTTAATATACACTATCTAAAATGGAAACAAATTAATGAATTATAATACAAACTATATTTAGAAACTATTTGACAGAAATGGAAACATGGAACTCAATCGAAAAAGCAGCATCTAAAGACTTGAATGTGGTTGCCTCTTGGGCATGAGAATCAGAAGCAGTCAGAAAACAGGCATTTGTAATCACAACGCTTATAGAAGAATTTGGTTTTTTAAACAACATACATGTATGTATATAGTATGTAAATCTATGAATGGAATTAATCTTATCAGCATATAAGAAAGAGATGCTAAAGCATCATCTAATAAAATCAATAAACCACTTAGTGTAAAACATTTAACAAATAAGGCACAAAAGGAATTTTCTACAGGGCGTCTACCACAAACCTGTAGCAACTATTATATTTAATGATAAGCCATTAGAAGCATTTTCTTTAAAACCAAGAATAAAGCAAGGTGCTCACTATAGTAGCTTTTATGCAATAATATATTGGTGGTCCTCACAAGCTCAATATGAGCAAAAGGACCAGGTAGAAAAGAAAACAACTGTTATTATTTCTAGACCAGAACTGTCCAAAGGAAATACAATGCAAGCCAAAAATGTAAGTTGCATGTTTAAATTTTCTAGTAACCATATCAAGAAAGTAAAAAGAAACAAGTGAAATTAATTCTAACAACTTATTTTATTTAAATCAACATATGCCAAAATATTATTTTAACATGTAATCAATATAAAATTATTAATGACATATTTTACATTCTTTTTATTCCAATTAAGTTCTCAAAAATCTGGTGTATATTTTACACTTCCAGCATATCTCAATTAGGATAGTGCTCAACAGCCTCCTGTGGCCGGTGGCCACTGTGCTGGGTAGCTCAGTGATATAGACAGTATAATTATCTACAGAGAAAATATACAGGACTGTATTGCCAAAGTGTTAAAAAAAATAATAGGACAGTTCAACAATGTTTCTGCATAGATTATCATTATTAAAAAAATTCACAATATAATAACCTGTAAAATGTAGAAAATATATTTTAAAATAAAATATATTGACAATAGCAATAAAATGATAAGATGCCCAAGAATAAATTTTACCAAATGTGCACATTTAAATTTGGTTACAAGACATGTAAGCTGACCTGCTCAGCCTCTGCCTCCTCCCTTTGTGCTGAGTGACCTGTGTGGACACACACACCTCACCCCACCCAGTGCCCTGCCACCCACCTGGAGGATCCTGCTTGGGCTCAGATACCCCTGCTTGGCCACCTCGCTGTGGACATCCTCCTGGTCCAAGCTCAGGCTCTGAGACTTTGAGACAGTCCACCTCTCCACCAAGATGCCCCCTGAACCCCCTGGGTGCTGTTACCCTTAGTCCGTCCCCCTTCCACACCCCTCCTCTACAGTGTCTCAGGCCAGCTCAGGCTCAAACTCCCTGAGGGGTAAACACGTGCCCCCTCAATCTCCACCCCACGTACATGCACACACATAAAAAAGCTACCTTGTTCTCACCTAATGAATGATTTTAGGACTGCATTGTCAAGAGAAGGAAAGGCAGGAAAGGGGATTGGGAAATAGAAGAGCAAGAACATTTTACATGATTCTTCATAATTTTCCTTTACTTCAGAGAGACCTTTTAGAAAATAGCTTTTTGTGGCAATCTATAAAGCTTATAAAATTCTTGAAGTTCAATAATTCTTTAATTTCAGTTTTTTAAATGTTTAAGGTGATGGATATGTTAATTACCCCAATTTAATCATCACATGATGTATATGTGTATTGAAATATCACACTGTATCCCATAAATATGTGTAATTATTATGTGTCAATTAAAAACAAAAGTTAGAAAATTTTAAGTATCATCTGTTGCATGATTCCTTTCTAAATGTATGTCAATGCACACATGTACGTGTGTATGATTATGTGTGTGTGTATATATATACAGAGAGGGAGAGAGAGAGAGAGGCACATGTGTATATTTGCCTAAATATTTTTTCACTCCTTGTCTTTCCATTCTTCCATCTAACTTGAAGTTGTAAGGGACAAAGGTGCTATCTTTTCCTTACCAATTGCAAGGTCCATGGCTGAGACCCCTATAACAAAAGACAGATGAACAAGAGAGAAGCATGCAGATTTATTTAGTGTAAGTTTTACATGACATAAGAGCCTTCAGAAATGAAGACTGAAAGGAACAGGGAAATCTCTGTATATTTTATGCTAAGTCTGATGAAGAAGTGGATAGTTGTGGAGAAGAAACATGATTGGACAAAAAGAGACGTGATCTAATGGTAACACACTGGGAGAAACTTAGCAAGTCCTGTTTGTTCATATTCTTCTTGGCTTCCTTGTGTGACATTCCTTCCCTCCTGGCATAGAGTAGAACATCTTTCACATGATGGTCTTCAGGGTAGAAGGGAGGAGAAGGTCAGAGTGTGACTTTCCTGGGTTTCATGGCCTGCTTCAGGGAAGAAGAGCAAGGGGAAGGTTAGAGAGGCTGTCCCGCTTGTGTTGTTTTCTCAATTTCCAAGGTGCCATATTTTGGGGTGGCATTTCCTGTGTTCCATTAAGGTCAAGGAAAATTTTCTGGAATGATGCTACACTTGATCTTAGCCAAAAGGCCAAGAAGTGATTGGAATGATGTTCAGCTGATGTTCAGCTAGTGTTCATGATAATTATTTCTACAATGTGGGGTTTGAAATTTTTTCCATTTTTATCTTTATAAAATTGTGCTTTGTAGGAATTTTTGATAATGAATATGTACTAATATCATTTTTACAAAAAGTAGTAGAGTGATTTTTCCTTTAAAAAATTGGGTACCCAAATGGTAGTATTTAAATCTTTTTTTAATATACTGAATTTTATTTTATTATTTATTTGTTTATTTATTTAAATTCAGAATATTAAGGTGGTACAAACGTTTTGGTTACATATAATGCCTTTGCCTCACCCACGCCAGAGCTACAAGCATGCCCTTTCCCCATACATTGAGTATTACTACCATGTGAACACCTTAGTGTTGATCAGTTAGTACCAATTTGATGGTGAGTACATATGGTGCATGTTTTTCCATCCTTGTGATACCTCACTTCGAAGGATACACTCAATCTCTATCCAGGATAATATAAGAGGTGCTAGTTCACCATTGATTTTTGTAGTTGAGTAGTATTCCATGGTATATGTACACCACATTTTATTAATCCACTCATGTATTGATGGGCACTTAGGTTGTTTCCACACCTTTGCAATTGTGAATTGTGCTGCTGTAAACATTTGAGTGCAGATGTCTTTATTATAGGATGTCTTTTTTTCCTTTGGATAAATGCCTAGTATTGGGATTGCTGGATCAAATGGTATTTCTATATTTAGCTCTTTGAGGTATCTCCAAATTACTTTCCACAGGGGTTGTACTAATTTGCAGTCCTACCAGCAGTGTAAGAGTGTTCTAATCTCTCCACTTCCACACTAGCATTTGTTGTTTTGGGACTTTTTGATAAAGGCCATTCTCACTGTAGTTAGGTGATATCTCATTGTGGTTTTGATTTGCATTTCCCTGAGGATTAGAGATGTTGAGCACTTTTTTATGTTTGTTGGCCATTAGTCTGTCTTCTTTTGAAAAGTTTCTGTTCATGTCCTTTGCCCATTTATTGATGGAGTTGTTTGATTTTTTTTTGTTGTTGTTAATTTTCTTAAGTTCTGTATAGATTCTTGTTATCAGTCCTTTATCGGATGTGTAGAAAGCAAATATTTTCTCCCATTCTGTAGGTTGTCTATTTTCTCTAATGATAGTTTCCTTGGCTGTGCAGAAGCTTTTTAATTTGATCAGGTCCTATTTGTTTATTTTTGTTGCTGCTGTGATTGCTTTGGGGGTCTTGTTCATAAATTCTTTACCTAGGTCGATGTCTAAAAGAGTCTTCCCAACATTTTCTTCCAGAATTCTTAAGGTTTCACACCTTACATTTAAGTCTGTTATCCAATGTGAGTTGATTTTAGTAAGAGGTGACAGGTGGTGATCCAGTTTCAATCTTCTGCATGTGGATATCCAGTTTCCCAGCACCACTGATTGAATAGAGATTCTTTTCTCCAATGTGTATTTTTGTCTGCTTTGTTGAAGATTAAATGACAATATGAGGATGATTTTATATCCGGGATCTACGTCCTATTTCCAAGGTCTAGATCTCTGTTCTTGTGCTAGTACCCTGCTGTTTTGGTTACTACAGCCTGGTAGTAAAGTTTGAAGTCTGGCAGACTGATGGCCCACAATTTGTTCTTTTTGCTTACGATTGCTTTGGTTATATGAGGTATTTAAATCTTAACGATGGTTTATTTTTGAAATATGTTCTTAGGCATATGTATGACTAATTACTCCTTCATTTTTGTAAACCTCTGGGTTTTCTGGTGCCTTAAGTGGTTAAGTATTTGTGTAACCATGTTTATAATATATTATATTTTAAAACAATTTCAGTTAGATGAACTACTTCTCAAAAAATGATTTTCTAAATAGATAATTTAGGTCCTAATGATCTTCAACCACCAAACCCTTAAGAATTGTTTCTTTTCTTGACAAACTGTGAAGGCAAAGTTTAATTTTATAACTTAAATTATAACTACATATAAGGAAATAATGGAGAACAATATTTCCATGTCTTTCAATACAGAAATAAAATTTAATCAAATTATAACCACTGATAGGGAATACCAATGAACAACAATAAAAAAACTTCATCTGTCTTTCAATGTTTTCTCATTGATATTTATGCTCTTAAATAAGGGAATTAGAAAGTTGAAGTTATGTTTATTGGATTCTTTTAGGGTGAATGATGTTTTCCTTAAAGATGTGTTTTTGAAACCAGATTGTCACAATGCCTAACAGAAATGAACTTTTGTAAAGAAAGCTAATATATGATATTCACTTGTGCAGTTGAATTTTCCCATTCAATGATTATACATTAATAACAATGTATGAATTTTTGAGGGTGTCCTTATGGGTTTCTTATGCAAGAAACCTGGTTGTAAAAGCTGCCATGTTATTTATATATTCTTATCGTATTGATACAATATTATGCAATAACTAGATAGGTTTGAGATAAGAATGTGTGAAACTGAATGTTCTCTTAAAATAATTTGACTATTGGACTCTGGTCTTAGCTGAGCAATAGATACAAATTCAGGTGAGATCCAGTCATTTAGTAGAAGAGAATAGAGAACAAAGGGAGTGCCAGGGATTCAATCGCAGTCTGTATGGAGTCGAAGGTCAGCATGGTCTTCCCTAAGGAGATGCAGTGAAGGCCTGTGGCCAGGAAGTCCACACCCGTCTTCTGAGCAGGAATAAATTCTAGGACTTGAGAAGCTTTTTACTCATCATACAGGGGAGGTTAGAGAAGATATGTGCTTGGGCAGGAGGTAGAAACAGCATGAAATCAAGAAGAGAAGGCAGACTTTTCAGAAGCTAGAAAGAAGATAACATAGAGCCTGAATTCAGGTGACTGTTCAAAAACAATTTCCAAAATCCTCTTCTTTGCTGGACTCTGTACTTGCTTTATGACCCTGTACTTTCATATAAATACACAAAAATGACCAAATGTATCAAAAGGGGCATTTCTTTCTTCTCACGGCATTTGCTAGTGACTCTGGGAAGAGGACTTGAGACTAACGTAGAGAAAAAATGCACTTCAGTCAGTATCATGAATTATATTAAATAACATTCAAAACTGCAAATGTTTATCAGAGTAACAAATACTTATAAAGTCCTTTGAAGTGCATTGTATAGTTTTCTCATAATGGGGTTGTGGGTTTGGCCACACTCTTTTTCCTTCTCCTTAATATGTTAAGTTGTGCCTTCTGTTCTTAAGAGATTTTTCTTTGTTCAAAATGTATTTCTGGCATTTCACAAATCCGAAACATATTGAAGAAACAGGGTACATCATTCCAATTTTTCCTTGGATCGGAAGAATCTCTTATGGTGGCACAGTCCTCCAGGCTAACTCTGTTGTTAGGCTCTCCTACGTCCCAGAAGCTGAAAAAGAGTGACAAAGGAGATTTTAAATACCAGCAAAAAGAGATAAAGTGACCTCATCTACTAGGCTAGGCAAATTATATTTGTGTTATTTAACTTCACAGCAATTTTTTGAGGTAGGTATTATAATCTTCATTTTATTGAAGAAGAAAAGGAATCTTGGAAAAACTAAATCATCTAAGTCATAGAGTTTGCCAGTATTGAAGCCGAAATGGATCTTTCTGATTTTATATTCTTCCATGCTCCTTCACGGTTTTAGATATACAATGAGAAGTTATGGGAAAGACTGATACCCTGATTATTTTGTTTCCTTTGCACTCACATCTCATATCAGGTTTGATTCTCTTTATTCTGCACAGAAGTATTAAGTGCATCCCTCAATGACGTTACGGTGCAGTAGTGAAGCAACATTTCTAAAGTATCAGAGTGTCTGGTCTATATACTCTTAAAACTGTTGCTTACTAGCTGTGTAAGTTATTTAATCCTTCTGACCTGTAGTTTCCTCAAATACTAAATAAAGATGAATAACGCTGCTCTATCTCAGGAAGGCGTAATTTGGGTAAAATGAAATAATGAATGAGAAAAAAACTTTGAAAACTCCAAAATGCTGTGCTCTAACGATGTTAATGCCATTATTAAGGAGAAAAGAGACATCATCATGGGATTCCCACGTTCACTCCATAAGAATCTGCTGTCTTTTTCAAATAACTTTTTTTCCACGTTTACTATAGTTTTGGAGTTTAAGACTCTTAATTCCATTCTATGCTTCATCTTCATTTTCAATGGATGATTCTTCAATTCTAATCCCCTTCTCATTTTCATCTATTAGTTCTCCTTTATTCTTGAGACAGTGCCAGGAAATGGGGGGGGGGGGTGCTTGTACTTCTCTTTTTTCTGTTCTACCTCAGTTCTTTTTTTCTTTTTTTCTTTTTTATTTCTTTTTATTTTTTTATTTATTTTTTTTTTAGCTTTTTACCAGCTTGTCTTCTTCTTGCATCTAACACCACCAAGCATAGACCTGACTATATCTCACGTCACAGAAGGAAGTTCTGAGAATTCCAACGGTAGTCTAGTTTAGGATTTGGGGTGGTACTAGAATTCTCCTACAAGAGGGTAATTACCTCAGAGACTCTGTGAAAGGCGTGCCATCCACCCATTCCCACAGACCCTCCACCACCTGGTCCGTCAGTCCAATATAAAACTCTCTGCTGTTAGGTTTTGTGTGGAAAAGGAATTCCTATGAAACATACACAATAAAAAATAGAGGATCAATTATTTCAGTTCTGAACAAATATTGAAGGTAATTGTTAGAAGAAGCAAAGTATGATCTGAACTAGAGACAATAGATAAATGGGCCTGAAATTATAAGATCTTGGAGGATTATCTACTGATTTTTTTATTGTGGTAAAATATATATAAATCAAATTAAGCTGACAAAAGTAACTTTCAACGGAGAAGAGTCTGAATAATTCCTTCAAATTTTATCTACTGTTATTGGTAGCCAAATCTACTGTATATTTCCAGCACAAAACATTATTAATCACAGCTTAAAGATAATGGACACTGCTTGCTTGCCTTCCTTCATATGTTCATAAATGTAATGATCATACATATGTTCATAAATGTAATGATCATTATAAACTTAACTCCCAACCTTCTTTTTTTCCCCCTAACTAAAGGAACTTCACATGGAAATACTCATTTTCTTAGGTTCTTCTAGTAATGAAAATAAATTAAAGTAGGTAGTGTCATAAAGAAATAGCAGGAACAGCATGCGTTTCAGTACATTCATGTAAGAAATAGTCATTGAGGGCCAAACACTGTGCACTTGTATGGAAAAGGGGACGGGCCCTGTGAAGAATGTTACATTGACACTGGAGGAGCCTGTTTTCCATCTACCTGTTCCTCCACTGTGTTGATAACCACCAGATGAGCCCCCATGGCTGAGCAGTTTTTTAAACTTAATGCCCAGGCCAGAGTGTCAGTGGAAAAGAAGTAGCAGCTAGATTGAAAATGTTTCCAGTTCAATGGACAGCAGTTCTTGACTGAACCTAGGAGGAAAGAAGTTTCAGTAAGTGTCTCAGGTGACCTGAATAAGGAAACAGAAAGCTTCATTTGGCCCCATGGAGTCCATCATTTACAGCCAGTAGCACTGGAATCCCTTATTCACACCGCACATCTTATTTTCTAAGACGTTAGACAATTCCAATGTCGATAAGCATAAACAGCAAATTTCTTGTCTTTTGAGTGTAATCCTTATTTACCACTGGCTAGATGCCAGTGCCAGGAAATGCAACAGTATACACAATCTATCTCAGTTATGGTATTGATACAGAGCCCTATTCTCTCTTCTTAGACTGCCAAGGTCAGAGAAAGTTGTGCATTTTATTTGGTGACCCCTAAGCAGCCATCTCTTTCTTATGTTGCCTAAACAATATACCCTTAATCAAATCTCTAAACTGTAGTGTACAGATAGGTTAGGTATTCTAGAATTACACAATTTCAGACTTTTGAGTCTATTAAAAATAAATAGTCTAATCTCTCTCAACTTAATGGTAAGAAAATTATAGCTCAGAGAAGGAAGTCACTTTCCTAGCATCATGCACCAATTTTCGAAGATTTGGATGATATGTAAGAGCATAGGGAGTATTGTTCCTGTGGTATTTATAAATTTCCTACTCTATACATTTTTTTCTTCTTCACCTCATTTTGAAAGCAGGTGAATGAAAAAAAAGTACACTCCAGAGAATAAAACATTCCACTTCCAGATTTACGGTTCAGATATATGCCCCAAATTCATTTTAAAAGTTTACTATAATGTCTCCAAGATTTCCTGCCCCAACACTAACTGCATTTCCAAAGTTCTATTCTGGTGCTCTTACCAAGTCCTCATCATTCTCTTACAGTGCAGATAGGATTTTAAATTTGCTTTTGAAAAATAGGATCTAACCCAACGATATTTTACCTATTCCAAAGTCAATTTAGAAGCCAGAAAATATTGATATATAAATGTGATGTTCAATGTTGAGGACTGTTATACCTGATCCATCGCTGTCACAGGAGAGCTCTGTGAAATTCTCTTGCAGCTGGAACTTTTTCTCATCACAGATTTGGAAGATGTGATATGTCACTGTAAGGGAAGTGGTACACTCAATGTTAGTTACTATTTTTTGATTAAAAATCAATTCCCTCAGTTTTGCATTCATAACAAAAGTGCCAATAATTGCCATGATATTTTCTTACTGTCTACTTCTTCCACATGCAGGGGCACTGGGATTTGCTTACTCAAAGAAAGAAGAGGGAATTCACATTTCATGGTTTTCCCAATTTATAACGATGAATACATTTTATTTCAGGCCCAACAGCCCAGACAAAATAAATATGTTTGCACATCCTCTTATGTCAAGTCTAACCCTCTCTACCCTTCCTTCCAAAAAGTAATTTGTCATGTCTCTGGTCCTGACCAGTGGGTTCAAGCTCTAAGCTAGGATCTCCTAGGGAAGGTGACACTAATGATAGGGGTACAAAGGATGGTGGTGGGGGGAAACTCAAGGCATTAAGGAGATGAAAAATGTCTATAATGAAAATGCTTCAGAAATTACTGAAATTTGTAATAAGTTTCTGGCCTGAGGAGTAGCCTGGAGGTTAATAGAGAAAAAATTAAAATAGAAAGACTCTTTGAAGAAGAAGAGAATCTATAGACAGCAAGAAAGAGTTTATTCCTAATATTCACCAGGGAGAATTAGATCAAATTTGACGTTCAGAACCCACCAACACATCTGGTGATAAAACAGGCACTGAGAAATAGGATGGAGACGCCAGCAACAGTCCATAAAAACACCTGGGAAGAGAAGCATCGTCTCTCTGTAGAAAGAAAGACACAAACATGGTCAGTCTTCCCTAAACTAGATACAAAAGAGATGGATCAAAAGAGGTAGAACAGATTCTTATTCATCCTTGCTTATTTCCTTCTACTTGCTTTGTCTATATTGAGCTATTCCCAAACTTAAGCATGCATCAGAATCACTTGGAGAACTTGCTGAAACAGATTGCTGAGCCCTACCCCTAGAGTTAGAAATTCAGTAGAGCGTGCATGGAACCATGTTCTCAGGAGCTTCTGATGCCGCTGGTCTGGACCACACTTTCAGAACCACTGAAGTAATCTATCACTCATTTTAAGACTGATTCATGAACTCCAATATACAATTTTTCCTTTCTAAGCCATTCACATTTTCTGAGGTTTTCTCCATTCTTTCTCTTTCTCCCACTTCTGCTTTTCCTGTTCTCTATTTCTCTCTTCTTTTCAGTGTCTCATTTTTCAAACTCCTTGTAAATTAGTCAGATAACAATTGACAGTCATCTACTAGTTTCCTTCTAAAACACATTTTATAGACAAGAAAAGTGAGTTCCATAGAAGTGAAATGACTTGCCCCAAAGGACACAGTGTAGTACAGAAAGAGGTTTGAAACAGCAGTCTGATAGCTCTCCCTGAACTCAACGCAAGTCCAGCAAGCTTTCCAGTATGGCATATGGTTTTCTAATCTCTCTCTTTCTCTCTTCCTTTCTCTTTCTCTCCCCCTGCCCTATTTCTTTTACTTCACTGAATACTTCTCTATTATTCTGTCTCTGATCATGTTTATCATCTGTTCCAAAAAGAGATTTACGGGATAAAAGGTAGAGTTGCACATTTTACCTGGGCGTTGTAATGCAGGTGATTTGGGTGAATTCATTCTCTCTCTCTCGTTGTGTCTCTCTTTCTCCCCCCTTCTGGATCTTTCTCCCTTTTCTCAGTTTCTGAGTCCAGGAGTTGGTAATATTCAGGAAAATGAATCTTGAAAGAGGAACACTTCATCCGTTTTTTAAGAAGTCCAACTCTAATAGACATAGAATGTTAACTTGTTTTGTGGTTGTGCATTCAGGTCAGGATTTCCTTTCTTGCATAAGGAGGACAAGGGACTTTCCTGGACCACGTGCCAGTTCTTCTTACTCCCGTAAACAGCAAAATGAGGAAGTTATGAAATGGTGACTATCAACACAAGTAGACTGACTACGGGAAAATATGAGAAACTTAAAAAATGTGGCTTTATTTTGTTGGACAAAATGTCTCTACTTTCTTCAAGGCCTAACAATTTTTCCTTGACAATGTGGAGCCCACCTCTGCACTCTCATTTTCACTGTTAATCTGTACTAGCCACACATTCGATAACTGAAAGGGAGACCTAAACACCACTCAGCACAGAGCTGGGCATATAGTATACGCATTTATGACATAGCATGAATTTTTTTATCTTTTATGTTTTTTCTTTTGCAGCTCTTGAACATTCTATTAATAGTATTGTGGACTTATATCCCTCTTATCAAAGCACCATTAAGCTGTTTTGTGGGTTCATCTTAGTAGGACAGCCTCATGTGATGTGACCTTTGAAACTCAGCTCAATTTCTTACAATATATCATAGCTTCTGAAGTCTCAGAAACACAGCAGGTAGTTTAATCCTCTTGTTTTGAATTTTTTTGGGATTTTAGTACTATATTACAGCCTACACTAGGAGAAGTGGATTTGAATTTCAGAAGAAGCAATTTCAATTAGATATTAGAATTTCATGCTTCTATGGAAAATTAGTTAGACAGGTGCCATCTCTTTCCTTAAAGATACTTAAGAATGAGATCGCATTGGTCTCAGTTGACACAAGTGCCTGAATGTCAGGAGGCATAAGTATGATATACTTGACTTGATAAACCACACACCCAATGATTCACAGATTTTCCATGTGTTAGAAAACATCCTTGTTGTCAAGGGACTTTGTATTATTTTGATACATTGGCCAATTTCCTCTGCATTCTTCTCCATTTTACAGTAATACAGATTTATTAAAAATGTTTTAAAATTATATGTGTATATTATAGAATATAAACATATTTAATATGTGTGTGATCAGGAAATGGCTTTTGACCAGTAAAAAAACAGAAATTATCTAGTGGATGAGTTATATGAATTATTAAACGATGAGTCATAATTATTACTACAGTCACCCTTATTGTGATCAATCAGCAATCATCAATATTAATAAGTGATTATGTGTTAATGTTTTATTTTTACAATCAATATGCAATTAAATTTATACTAAAAATTCAATGTTTTATCAGCCAAAATATGTATATGTTTAATCCTTTGTTTTATCACTTTTTGTCCAAATTATATTAATAAAAGCGATATTTTTTATGGTTAACAATATGAAAAGAATGGGACAAGTAAAAGACCTCCCATCTATCCTTAATGCATTCTTCTAAAGTCAACCACGCTTAATGATTTCTCTTATCTACTTATTTTCTAGGCTTATTTAAGCGCAGTATGCATAATATATTGTTTATTATTTTATACAAATAGGATCATACTATGTATACTTTTATGTTTTGAAAATTACCTTTATATTCATCAATGTATTTGGACATTGATTTTAATAGATTTTTCCATAATGTATAAACCAGGTGCTTTTGAAGGACGTTTAAATCATTTCTAGTCCCTTTGCCTCTAATAAATGAAGTAATGACTATATTTATACGTATTTTCAGGTGCGCACTTTTTGGCTTCTGGCCACATGGTTAAGTGTTAAAATCAATATTTGGCTTGGGCTGCCACCATACAATAATATTATAGAATACAAAAATAAATCTGAAATTTTATCTGAAGGAGATTTCCACTGCAATTCAATATTAAAAACTTTATTAGGTAAATGTAGCACAATTACATTATAGTATGAGAAAAATAATTACTCAGCAGAGTAGCTGGTAAATTGTTTCCCTGATCACTATGTTGCAATTTTTCCACACCAAACAAATACTTGCTTTTAATAGTGGAGAAATAGAGAAATAAGACACTTTTGGATATGTACTTCATTTTTCTTTAACCCTTTCTAACTTACACTCTTTAATAAAAATTCTTCTTGTATCCAATATAATTGATTATAGATTTTGAAAAAAAGATTTTGCAATTTTTCTGTCTTATAAAATTTTGTGGTGGAAAGATTGATATTCTGCTGTTAATTCATCTCTGTAATATGTGAAAAATTTACAAATAGGATTCATACTGAAAGATTTATAGGCTACATGGAAATTAAGTAACTAAAAAATTAGGCATTTTAAAAGATTATAATGTCTAACAGAGCTATTCTATAAAGACTGGAATTACAATATAATTTTTGCATTTATTTCTTTTACTTTTTAAAAGCAGTGTTATTGAGGTATCATTGTCATACAAAGTTGTAGATATTTAATATGTAAAACTTGATGTGTCTGGAGATAAGCATATACTTGTGACTGATCTATATTCATTAGAGATATTGGCCTGTAGTTTTCTTTTCTTGTAGTTTCTTTGCCTGGCTTTGGTATCAGGATGATTCTGGCTTCATAGAATGAGTTTGGAAATGCTCCATCTTTAGTCTATTTTTGGGAAGAGTTTAAGAAAAATTAGAATTAATCTTTCTTTAAATGTTTGATAGAATTTACCAGTGAATTGGGAGTTTTTCTTTATTATTCTTTTAGTCTTCCTGTTTGTAATTGATATGTTCAGGATTTCTGTTTCTTTTTGATTCAATCTTAGTAGGCTGTATGTTTCTAGGAACTTATCTGTTTCTTCTAGAATGTCAAATTGTTGGTGTGTAATTGTTTATAATGGTCCTTTATGATCATTTTTATTTCTGTGGCATCAATTATAATGTCTCCTCTTTCACGTCTGATTTTATTTGTCTTCTGTTTTTTCTTAGTCTAGCTAATGGTTTGTTGATTTTGATTATTTTTTCAAAAAACAAATCTTAGTCTTAGTTTCAATGATTTTTTTTAGATTCATCTCTATATTTTATTTGACTTTGACAAGTGGCATTTATTTTTTATGAGAAAATAAATGCAAATATTTTTCTTTTGAGTATCATTATAAACTCAAGATTTTTACACTCTTAAACTGTTCCAATTAATTATAATTAAAAAAATTTTTGTTATGTTTGAATTGACAAAATTAGCTGATAGTTTCTCCCTTTAGGCTGACTTCTTTGTCTTTTTAATGGCACTCTGTAAATTTTTTCTTTTATTTTTAGTTGACACATAATAATTGTACATATTTATGGGGTGCAGAGTGATACTTCAATACAGATATACAATGTGTAGTGCTAAAATCAGGGTATTTACCTATCCATCACTTCAAACATTTATTGTTTCTTTGTTTTGGGAACAATCAAAATCTTCTCTTCTACCTTTTTGAAAATATACAATAAATTGTTAACTATGTTGATCCTACAGTCTTGTAGAACACTAGAACTTATTCCCCCTAACTAGCTGTAATTTTGTGTCTGTTAATGAACCTCTCTTTATCTTCCCTTCCCCTCTGCCCTTCCCAGCCACTAAAAACCAAAATTCTACTCTCTACTTCTATGAGCTAAATGTTTTTTAGCTCCCACATACAAGTGAGAACATGTGGTATTTATCTTTCTATACCTGAGTTATTTCACTTAACATAGTGCCCTCCAGGCCCATTCATGTTGCCATGAATGACAGAATTTCATTCTTTTCTATGGCTGACTAGTATTCCATTGTGAATCTATACTACATTTTCTTTATCCATTTATCTGTTGTTGGACATTTAGATTGAATCCATATCTTGGCTATTATAAATAGTGCTGCAATAAACATGAGGGTACAGATATCTCTTTCAAATACTGATTTCCTTTCCTTTGAATAAATACCCAGTAGTGGGATTGCTGGATCAATGGTAGCTCTATTTTTAGTTGTTTTTGTTTGTTTGTTTGTTTTTGTTTTTTGTTTTGTTTTGGTTTGGTTTTTTTTGTGAAATCTCTATACTGTTTTCCATAGTGGCTGTACTAATTTATATTTTCACCAACAATGTATAAGAGCTCCCTTTTCTCTGCATCTTCTCTAGCATTTTTATTTTTGTGCCTTTTTAGTAATAGCCATTTTAACTGGGGTGAGAATATCTCATTGTGGTTTTGATTTGTATTTCCTTGATGATTAGTGACACTGAGCATTTCTTCATATACCTTTTGGCCATTTGTATGTCTTCTTTTATGAAATGTCTGTTCAGATTCTTTCCCTATTTTTAATAGGATTACTTGTTTATTTGATGTTGAGTTGTTTAAGTTCCTTGTATATTTTGGCTTGGTGGATGAATAATTTGCAAATATTTTATCTCATTCTATAGGTTCTCTCTTCATTCTCTTCATTATTTCTTTGCCATGTAGAAGGTTTTGAGTTTGATGTAGTACCATTTGTTTTTGTGTTCTGTGCTTTTGAAGTTTTACCCATAAAATCTTGCCTAGACCAATATCCTAAAGCATTTCCCTTTCATCTTCGTCTAGTGGTTTTATAGTTTCAGGCCTTACATTTACATCTTTAATCCACTTTGAGTTATTTTTGTATATGGTGAGAGATAGGAGTCTAGTTTCATTCTTCTGCATATAGATATCCTGTTTTCCCAGCACCATTTATTGAAGAGGGTATCCTTTTCCCAGTATATGCTCTTGGCACCTTTGTCAAAAAACAGTTGGCTGTAAATATATGGGTGTATTTATGGGTTCTCTATTATGTTCCATTAGTCTATGTTTCTGCTTTTATACCAATACTATGCTGTCTTGGCTATTATAGCTCATAGTATATTTTGAAGTCAGATGGTGTGATGTTTCCAACCTTGTTCTTTTTGCTTAGTATTGCTTTGGCTCTTTGGGGTCTTTTGTGGTCAATACAAATTTTAAGATTGTATTTTCTATTTCTGTGAAGAATGTCATTGGCATTTTGAAAGACATTGCATTGAATCTGTATATTGCTTTTGGTAATAAGGTCATTTTAACAATATTAATTCTTCCAATCTATGAACATGGGATATCTTTGCTTCTTGTGTCCTGTGATTCTTTCATAAGTGTCTTATAGTCTTCATTGTAAGGATCTTTTACCTCCTTGGTTAAATTTATTCCTAGATATTTAATTATTTTTGTAGCTATTGTAAATGAGATTGCTTTTTAAATATCTTTTTCAGCAACTTGGTTATTGGTGTATAGAAATGCTACTGCTCTTTATATATTGATTTTGTACCCTCCAATTTACTAATTCATTTATCGATTTTAAGAGTTTTTTTGTAGAGTCTTTATGTTTTTCTATATATAAGATCATGTTGTCTGCAAAGAGGGACAGTTTAACTTCCTCTTTACCAATCTGGATGACTTTTATGTTTTCCTCTGCCTAATATCTCTGGCTAGAACTTCTAGTACTATGTTGAATAAAAGTGGTAAAAGTGGCATCCTTGTCTTGTTCCAGTTTTTAGAGAAAAAGCTTTTAGCTTTCCCCTTTTAAGTATGATGTTAGCTGTGTGTTTACCATATATGGTCTTTATTGTGTTGGGACATGTTGATTATATACATAACTTGTTGACAGTTTTTGTTTTGAAGGAATGTTGAATCTTAAATTGTTTTTCTGCATCTATTAAGATAATCATATAGTTTAGACCTTCATTCTGTTGATGTGCTATATCATGTTTATCTATTTGGGTATGTTGAAACATCCTTGCATCCCTGGGATAAATACCACCTCATCAAGATAATTTATCTTCTTTTTTGAATGTCAAAATATTAATGGGGTTCAAATGTTTTGTTACATGAACACTTGTATAATAGTTAAGTCAGGGAAATCAGACAAAAAAATACACCAGGGAAAAGAATCCTTATTCAATAAATGGTGCTGGGAAAATTGGATCACCACATGCAGAAGACTGAAACAAGATCTGTACCTCTCACTTCTCACAAAAATCAACTCACAGTGGACAACAGACTTAAACCTAAGGCATGAAACTATAAGAATTCTAGCAGCAAAAGTTGGAAAAACTCTTATAGACATTGGCCTAGGCAAAGAATTTATGAAGACCCCAAAGGCAATCACAGCAAAAATAAAAATAAATAAATGGGACCTAATCAAATTAAAAAGCTCTGCACAGGCCGGGCGCGGTGGCTCACGCCTGTAATCCTAGCACTCTGGGAGGCCAAGGTGGGCGGATCGTTTGAGCTCAGGAGTTCGAGACCAGCCTGAGCAAGAGCGAGACCCCATCTCTACTAAAAATAGAAAGAAATTATATGAACAGCTAAAAATATACATATCAAAAAAATTAGCCGGGCATGGTGGTGCATGCCTGTAGTCCCAACTACTCGGGAGGCTGAGACAGGAGGATCCCTTGAGCTCAGGAGTTTGAGGTTGCTGTGAGCTAGGCTGACGCCACGGCACTCACTCTAGCCTGGGCAACAAAGTGAGACTCTGTCTCAAAAAAAAAAAAAAAAGCTCTGCACAGCCAAGGAAACTATCATGAGAGCAAACAGGTAACCTACAGAATTGGAGAAAATATTTACATGTTACACATCCGATAAAGGGCTGATAACTAGAATCTATATAGAACTCAAGAAAATCAGCAAGAAAAAAAAATCAAACAACCCTGTCAAAAAGTGGGCAAAGGACATGAACAGAAAGAAACTTTTCAAAAGAAGATAGACTAATGGCCAAAAAACATATAAAAATGCTCAACATCTCTAATCATCAGACAAATGCAAATCAAAACCACAATGAGATATCACTTACCTCCAGTGAGAACGGCCTTTATCAAAAAGTCCCAAAACAGTAAATGCTGGCATGGATGCAGAGAGATAGGAACACTCATACACTGTTGGTGGGACTGCAAACTAGTGCAATCTCTGTGGAAAGTAGTATTGGAGATACCTCAAAGAACTAAAAGTAGACCTACCATTTGATCCAGCAATCCCATTACTGGGCATCTACCCAAAAGAATAATAGACATTCTATAAAAAAGACATCTGCACTAGAATGCTTATAGCAGCATAATTTACAATTGCAAAGATGTGGAAACAACCCAAGTGCCCATCAATACATGAGTGGATTAGTAAAATGTGGTATATGCATACCATAGAGTACTACTCAGCTATAAGAAACAATGGTGATATAGCACCTCTTGTATTTTCCTGGATAGAGCTGGAACCCATTCTACTAAGTGAAGTATCCCAAGAATGGAAAAACAAACACCACATGTACTCACCATCAAATTGGTTTCACTGATCAACACCTAAGAGCACATTTAGGAATAACATTAATTGGGCATCGGAAGATGTGGTGGGGGGGAAGGGATGGGTGTATACATACATAATGAGTGTAATGTGCACATTCTAGGGGATGGACACGCTTGAAGCTCTGATTTGGGGGGGGGGGCAAGGGCAATATACATAACCTAAACTTTTGTACCCCCATAATATGCTGAAATAAAAAAATAATATATTCACACCTAATGGGTGTGGTGTGCACTATCTGGGGGATGGACATGCTTAAAGCTCTGATTAGGGTGTGTCAAAGGCAATATATGTAACCTAAACATTTGTACCCCTGTAATATGCTGAAATAAAAAATATGATAATTAAAAAAGAAAAAAGATAAAAATAAATAAAACAACCTAAGTAAACATAAAAAAAATGTGGTGTATGTATACCATGGAGTTCTACTCAGCCACAAAAAACAATGGTGATATAGCACCTCTTGTATTATCCTGGATAGAGCTGAAGCCATTCTACTAAGTGAAGTATCCCAAGAATGGAAAAACAAGCACCACGTGTACTCACCATCAAATTGGTTTCAACTGATCAACACTTAAGTGTACATATAGTAATATTCATCGGGTGTCAGGCAGATGGGAGGCGGGGTGGAGGGGATGGGTATATACACACCTAGTGGGTACTGTGAGCACCGTCTGGGGGATGGACATGCTTGAAGCTCTGACTCAGGTGGGGCAAGGGAAATATAACATTTGTAAACATTTGTACCCCTATAATACACTGAAATAAAAAAATTAAAAAATAAAATAAAAAAATAAAGCTACAGTAATCAAAACAGTGTGGTATTTGTGAAAGAACAGACATGAAGAACAAGGAAACTGTGAAAATCTCTCATTCTTGGAAATTCACTATGAAGAAATGATGACTAAAGGCAATATGAGTTCCTGGATTGAATTACGGAACAGAAAGGAAACATTAGTAGAAAACTGGAGAAATCTGAATAAAGCCTACGGTCACATGAATAGTATTGCAGTAATGCTAATTAATTAATTTTGACAAACTTACCATGATAACGTAAGGTGTTAACTGTAGAGCAAGCTGGTGGAAGGGTATGTGGAAACTGTACTATCTGTACTATCACTGATTTCTGTAAACTCCAAATTATTTAAAAATAAAAAGTTTAAGAAGAAAAAAAATAAAATAGAAGACTTTTTTAAAACCAATAAAGCTGTATCAAATAATTTCTTTGATTTTTAAAAATTTTTTAACTTTTTAATTATTATGGGCACATAAGAATTGTATATATTAGTAGGGTACATGTGATTTTTTGATACAGGCATACAATGTGAATTAATCAAATCTGGTTATTGGGGTCTCCATCACCTCAGGCATTTATCATTTCTTGATGTTAGGAACATTCCAATTCCACTCCTTTAATTATTTTAAAGTATACCCTAATTACTGTTGACTATAGTCACTTTATTTTGCTATCAAATACTGTTCATTCCATTTAACTAACTGTATTTTTGCACCCATTAACCACCCCCACTTTATTCCCTATTTGGCCAAATGAATTTTTTATTTTTAGAATAATTAGATTGATTTATCCAGTCGCAGGAAATAGGATTTAAGAGCACAACTGAGTGGGTGGAGAACATGGCAGAAGTTCTTTTTCAATAATTTTTGAAAAAGTTAAAACATTTGCAAAATTTTCTATGTAGTAGAGAAGGGAAGAGAAGAGTTGCCCAATACAGAAGTAATTGCAATATTACCTGCATCGTTATGTGGAACACCCAGACACATTTTGAGATAGGCTCTCTATTAGTGGCATGGAGGGTGATAGCACAAGACAGATTGCTGAACGACTGTAATTTCTGTAGAAGAAAAATTAGAACTCTTTGAATGGGAAAATTCATTCCTAGGAAAGTGAGTATAAGACTGGCAGGTCATTCTATAATTTTGCCTTACCAAGGTATATAGAAGATTGCTAATGTTTTAGTTACATGCGTAAGAATTTAGATTCTTTTAAGCAAAAACAGAGAAACCCAAAGTTCTCTCTCATAGTCAGATCCAGGAAGTCATGCTTTTCACATAAGGATCCCTCTGGTTCTCATTGCTTTAATAAAGCCCATTTCCAGTATGAAGATCTCTTCCAGCATCAATTAAATTCAGCAATTATTTTCTTATACTTTAGTGGGATCAAGATATGTTTCCAGCATTTCTGAGGGATTCAGAAATGAATAAGATTTAGTGCCTTACCTTAAAAACTCATTATATTTAAACAGAAAGGCATTGGCTTCCCTTCCTCCACTTTCTTTTTATAAAAAAATTTTTACTTTTAATTATTATGGGTACATAATAGTTGTATATATTACCTCTACTTTCTTAATATCTGATTTTGGAGAGAATCAAATAGTGAAAACTGAATAGTCACACTAAATTATGTATACCACTGATATTAATCGTTTCTAGAATGTTGCTCTTTAGTTTATCCTGAGGTAGTTAATTGATTTCCAGGGCTTTAACCACCGTCTATAGGCCAATGATCTCCAGATTTTCACCTTAGTTCTTTCTCAAGATCCACTGACTATAAATATTCAATCTAAATGGGATAGCATATATCAAATAAGCAGTGCCTCATTTTCTTACAACACAATGTACATCTTTTTCCTTTTTACCCTTCTCTTCTTCATTATTGATCCATCAGTGAATTGTGGCAATATGCATTCACCAAACAACTATAAATAACATGTGACTGCTTTTTCCTTACTCTCCATTCTGTATCACTCTTGGTGTTTTTTTTTGAAATGGCTAAAATAGTTTTCCTACCTCTAAAGAGCATCCCTAAATATCTTCCCCAGTCTCAATCCTTTTAGTTCAAAATCACTGCAATACAGCTAAAGTGATCTCACAAAAATGCAAATCTGGTAGCATTTCTCTTAATATAAATTCAACAAGGGCTCTCCACACATCTTTTAAAATACATTTAGACTTGTTATTATGGCCCACAGGCTTTTCATTAGCTGCTTATCATTCTCAATATGCTTATTAAAACATTTTCCACATCCCATTGTAATAGTCTGTTTAATGATCCTGCTTCTTCTTACCCTATCTTGAAGTTAGATTTCCTGTGTTCTTTCTCTTGGAACCTCCAGTGTCTAGATGCTCATGTTAAAGAAATGCTTAAGAAAGCAAGAGAGCAAATGAGTGGAGCTGACAGCCAATCCTAGTAAATTTTGATAATGATCATAAAGAAGTCATTGTTCCTAAGACAGCCAATTTATATCACTATTTTGGAAGAGAGATTATGGCATGGAAATGATCAATATTTTTTCAATATCTTTAGCAAAATTTGTGTGGGATATAAACCCACAGTGCAATTTATAATTGTTTTTCTAATTAAAAATGGGTCATGGCCGGGCGCGGTGGCTCACGCCTGTAATCCTAGCACTCTGGGAGGCCGAGGCGGGCGGATCGTTTGAGCTCAGGAGTTCAAGACCAGCCTGAGCAAGAGCAAGACCCTATCTCTACTAAAAATAGAAAGAAATTATATGGACAGCTAAAAATATATATAGAAAAATTAGCCAGGCATGGTGGCACATGCCTGTAGTCCCAGCTACTCGGGAGGCTGAGGCAGGAGGATCGCTTGAGCCCAGTAGTTTGAGGTTGCTGTGAGCTATGATGAGGCCGCTGCACTATACCCCGGGCGACAGAGCAAGACTCTGTCTCAAAAAAAAAAATAATAATAATAATAAAAATGGTTCATATGCAGATATCCTTCAGAGTGAATGAAGCCAAACTTTAGTGGATAAAACTGTACATTTCACTGTGCTTGTTTTGAAATTTCTTTAAAATATTTACCCCTAAAATTTCATCCTCCCAGCATTATTATTTAGCATAAGTACTAAAATAATGATAAATCCCTTGTAAAACTGCTATCAAAATCAAAGTATGACTTAAAAGAAATTATTTACCACAGTCTCTGAAAAATAATAGTTACAACTATTTATTTCCTAGCTCTTCCATAATTAAAGCCCAGAGCCTCAAAATGTTCTCTCTCTTCCTTTCATATATTACTATATGAAATATAGTATATATATATATACACTATATGAAATATAGTATATACTATATGAAATATACTATATAAAATATATTTTTCATACAGGCGGTGTTTTTCTCTCAACATCATTATCTAAATTCTTGGCTCTCTCATTGTTCATTTCAACTCACTCTTTCTGTATTTTTTATGAATTCAAATGTGTAATGGATGATTTCTCTCCCATAAGAGAAAGTCTTTATTTATTTATTCATTGTTATGGTTCAATGAATGTAACATTCAATGAATGGTATGGTTCAATGAATGCATATGTCCTTCAGAATTCAAATGTGTTTCTGTTCAATATGCATTTGTTTTATGCATATATTTAGGGAATGACTGATGGAATATAATAACTCAAGCTGTATGCCTTTCAGATATGGATCAATGTGTCAAGTGTTCTGAAGAACAATGTCCAGATAAGCAGAGAAATCAGCGCCTCCCCAAAATTGTGACTTTTTGGTCCCATGAAGATCCTCTACGAGCTGTTTTGGTCTCTGTGGCCATTAGTTTCTCTGTCCTCACTGCTCTGATTTTAGGACAATTTGTCCAGTATCGAGATATATCCACCATCAGGGCGAATAACCAAAATCTCAGTTATATCCTCCTCATTTCCTTACTGTTCTGCTTCTTCTGTTCCTTGACTTTTATTGGCCAGCTTAGCCCAGTTGCCTGTATCCTGAGATAAATGTTCTTTGGAGTTATACATTCTGTAGCTGTTTCTGCTATTTTAGCAAATACCTTCATTGTGGTTGTGTCCTTCAAAACTATCAAACCAGGAAACACATTAAGAATATGTAATGTGTTTGCCAAATGTTATAGTCTACAGTGGCTCCCTCATTCAAGGAGGTATCTGCATGGTCCGGCTGGGAACTTCTCCCTCTTTTCCTGACATTGACACACAATTGGAGTTTGGCCAAATCATCCTTCAGTGCAATGGGGCATCCACCACTGCCTTCTACGGTGTTCTGTGTTACTTGGGCTTTTTGGCGCCTCTGAGCTTGATTATTGCTTTTCTGGCCAGCAGGTTACCCGACAGATTCAATGAGGCAAAAACGATCACGTTCAGCATGCTGGTTTTCTGTCGTGTGTGGATTCCTTTCATACCCACCTACCTGACACAAAGGCAAAACCATGGTGGCTTTGAAAACTTTTTCAATCTTGGCTTCCGGTTTTGGCTTATTGGGTTGTATATTTCTTCCCAAGTGCCTGTGATCCTATTGAGATCAGACAGCAATTCAAGCAAAAAAATTACTTGAACAAGTTCCTCTTCAAAAGCAAAGGAATTAGTGTTCAAGTTGTATCATTTCATAATATGAAATGAACAATAATATGGAAATAAAGATTTAAAGTGTGGTGTGAAATAAATGCATTTCATTAAAATGATGATAATTGCTCTTTAATACAGTGTCACAATGATCATTGGAGGCAGCAAGTCATGGTGAAAAATGCTCTGGGTTCATTGTTCAAATTCAACACCCCTGCTGACTGACTTTTAGTGTGGCTAATTAATACTTTTCTAAATCACAGATTTCTCATCTTTAAACAGCAATGTAGCAGGTCTAACAAAGGATTAGAGTGAGAATTCAATAAAATCATTTATGTGAAAACATAATGGATGCTCGAAACTATGCTTCTTTTCTGTTAGTCTTACTCTGGCTTTCATTTTCTTCTTACTTAAATAAAAATTAATTTTTAAGAAATTATAAGTTCTGGAGGGGTGGTAAAAAGCTGGTGATGTCTGATTCTCCTTCATTAAACTACTCTTGAACAAAAACAATATGAAATTCGAGTTTGGGGGCAATCTAAATAATGTTTTGTACTCTTCCATATGCCCAGGTGAAACATCATGGATCAAAGCTTAGGTAAAGCCCCAAGGAAAACAGAAGGCTACTCAGGGAAAAAGACAGTGCTTTATCACTGGGAGCCTCTAAGATATGAGTGGAGAAACTGATCACTGAGGGAGGGGAACCGCTGTTTACCGGTGGGTGTTGCTTTCTAACATAGTCAGAACTTTTAGACACTTTCTCATTCACCTCTTCCCCTACTGATACCTCATATCACTTACAATTTGTTAAACTATGTTTTCTAGCAGTAAAATATGTCAGGGGTTCAATGTGGATTAAGAGATGAAGTTTAAATCCAGAAATGTAAAATAACAGTTATAATTAAAATGACTTGGAGGATTGCAGATTGATTATTCCTGGGAGATGGAGTTTTTCAGTTATTTATTTATTTTCTTTGGCACAGAAATTCTGGATTGCCCAGGAATAAATAAATCCTTCATATAAGTATTTAAAAGCAGAAGGCCAAGTGGACTAGGAAGGCCGTGCACTTGGGCTTTTGCATCTGTTAGCCCCTCCTTGATTCTCGGCTCAGCTTGGTGGAAGGTGCCCATGGGCAGGCCCCTCAGACTTTATTTCTGAAGCTTAAGTTGGAGTCTGCTATGGTGGTGAGGGCCACTGCTGAGGAATGGCAGTCATGGTCAAAATAATAGAAGTATTGGATATAATGATGTTCAGAAATTGCTACATCAGGTAAAATATTTTTGGAACAGGAATTATATGTCATTCAAAGTTTAATGACTTGAAGGAATTGTGTTTGCATAATATTGAACATAGTACAACTGTAAGACTAAGGAACAGTAAAGACATTCTTTGTCTATCTCAATTCTCAGTTATCGTGTACCTTTCTTCTTTTCCTAACAAAATAGATTTCTAACTAAGATAGAACTAAGCACTTTGGTTATATTGGACTTAGTTGCTTTTATTTGGCCATAAAATTAGTACAAAAAAGGCCAGGCATGTGTAGCTTATGCCTGTAATCCCAGAACTTTGGGAGGCTGAGGTGGGAAAGATCCCTTGAGGCCAGGAGTTTGAGACCAGGCTGGGCAACGTAGCGAGACTCTGTCTCTACAAAAAATTTAAAAAATTAGCTGGGTATGGCAGCATGCACCTGTAGTCCCAGCTACTTCAGAGGCTGAACTGGGAGGATTGCTTGAGCCCGGGAGTTGAGGGTTGCAGTGAGAGATGATTGTGCCACTGCACTCCAGCCTGGGCAACAGATCAAAAGCCTGTCTCAAACAAAACAAAACAAAAACTAGTAGAAAAGGGAGCAAATATTTCATTGGTATCTGCTTTGATGTGAATAAAATGAACTATGTTCACAGTTTATTACTTGATGAGAATGAAAATAATTGTATCGAGGTTGTGATGGAAATTTTCTATGACTCTATTATTTACTCATTCATGAAAACTTATCACTTAAAAAGGGAGAGATTAGCTTTAAAAAAACTGAAAAGTGGATTAGCATGAGTATGCCAATATATATCCATGTTTTGTAGGGCAAATCTTCTGTGTTGGAGTTATATATCATAACATTAGAGATCCGAGTGCTGAAATGTGCAGAATTGACAGAAGGAACAAAATGTCTTCAGAAACATTTCCAAATAAATGGCAAAAATTTGGTCTTCTGGCAAGAACTTATCCAATTGATTAAGTGAATATTCATCAAGTACATGTTTCCAACCAAATGTTCACAAGTAAATGAATCTTAAGTGGGCACACTGTGTGGCAATTGCCTGGTTGATGCAGAATAACCCATCATCCAACAACCCCTTAAAAAGTATCTAAATTTTTTATTTTGTTATATATTATAAATAGAAGTGTAAATAATGTCCAGGTGTTGTTTAAATAATTTTTATTATATAAATATGCTTCTGTGACCACCTTGCTTAAGAAATACCAGTATATGATCCCTATACACCCTTTCCCAAGCACATTCTGCCCCCTGCTGGTAGCCGGAGGGAAGCTCTAGTCTAACTTTTGTACTAATCATTTCCTTGCCTTGCTTTCAAAAGTTTTCCATCTCCAAATAATATATTGTTGAATTTTGTCTATTTTAAGTTTTATATAAATATATTATACCTTATGTATTCTATTATTTCCTCTATTTCCAAAGCCTGTACTTAGGGTTTGTAATTGTAGCTGTATATGATATAACTGTATTTTATTCTTTTTTACTGCTGCATGTTGCATATTGTATCTCACTATGTGGAAATATATCGATAACTAGTAAATTCTCACGACAGATATTTTGACTAGTTTCATTTTTTTCCTATTGAAAACAATGCTGTTTCTTCTCTTCTTGTACAAATCTCCTGGAACATATGTTCCCAAATTCTCTAGAAGTGGAATTTCTAGACATTTTCTGTGTCATAGCATATTCCTCTGTCAAGAAATACTGATATATTTTCTAAATTCTGTTTGTAATAATTTTAAGTTTCAACAGCTGTGTATAAAACTTCCCATTGCTCCATATCTTTACCAACACTTGATCATTGTCAGACTTTTAATTTTGTCACTTTGAGATTATAAAATGGTATTTCATTTTGTTTTACCTTACAATTGGAGGATTAATAATGAGATTGCCATTTTTTCTTCTCACACTCCTGGAAGTAGACATGAACAAATGGAAAGAACATATCCCTTGTTTGTAGATATCAATTCTCAAGTTTACATAGAAATTTTGCACAACTCCAACAAAAATAGTGTGTTTTTCTCCTTGAGCAGAACAGGTTGATTCTAAAGTTTGTATTCCAGAAAACATGCTAGAGTACATATGAATACCCTGAAAGGAAAAGAGCCATGAGTAAGAGATAGTCTTTCCAGATGTTAAAACACATTGCCAAGCCTCTGTGTTTCAAACACTGTGGAGAAAGACAAATACTGCATGATGAAAATTTGCATGTGAAATCTAAAGTGTCAAATTCATGAAAGCAGAGAGTAGAACGGCGGTTATCAGTAGTTGAGAGCGGAATCAGTAGGTGTTGGTAAAATGTATTAAATATAAACTTGCAGTTATAAGATGAATAGGTTCTAGACCTAATGTACATCATGGTGACTATAGTTAATAATGATGTACTGTATACTTGAAATTTGCTAAGAGAGTAGTATTCTCACCACACACAAAAATGTATCTATGTAAGGTGATCAGCAATTAGCTTGATTGTGGTACTCACTTCACAATGTGTATGTATATCAAAACATCAAGTTGTATACCTTGAACATATACAAATTTTGTTAGTTATACCTCAATAAAGCTTAAAAAAATAAAATATAGTTGACTCTTGAACAATATGGGTTTGAACTACATGGGTCCACTATGAGGATTTTCTTCTGCCTCTGCCACTCCTGAGACAGCAAGACCAATTCTTCTTCTTCCTCCTCAGCCTAGTCAATGTCAAGACAATGAGGATGAAGAACTTATGATGATCTGCTTTATTTAATGAATAGCAAATATATTTCTCTTCCTTATGATTTTCTTAATAACATTTTTTCTCTAGCTTACTTTATTGTAAGAATATAATATGTAATACACATAACATACAAATATTGTGTTAATTGACTGTTTAAGTTATTGGTAAGGTTTCCAGTCAACAGTATGCCATTAGTAAACAAGTTTTGGGGGCATCAAAAGTTATATATGGGCCGGGCGCGGTGGCTCACGCCTGTAATCCTAGCACTCTGGGAGGCCGAGGCGGGTGGATCGCTTGAGGTCAGGAGTTCGAGACCAGCCTGAGCAAGAGCGAGACCTCGTCTCTACTAAAAATAGAAAGAAATGATCTGGCCAACTAAACATATATATAGAAAAAATTAGCCGGGCATGGTGGTGCATGCCTGTAGTCCCAGCTACTCGGGAGGCTGAGGCAGTAGGATCACTTAACCCCAGGAGTTTGAGGTTGCTGTGAGCTAGGCTGACGCCACGGCACTCACTCTAGCCCGGGCAACAGAGTGAGACTCTGTCTCAACAAAAAAAAAAAAAGTTATATATGGATTTTTTACTTTGTAGGGGTTGGCACCCTTAACCTCTGTGTTGTTCAAGGGTCAACTGTACTATGATATTGGCATAAAAATAGACACACAGACCAATGAAATAAAGAAAAATTCAGTAATGAGTACAAGTACATAAAAATATAAAACTTCCATTTCAAAATGGAATTTTAAATAAATGAAATGGAAACAATTATCTAACCATTTGGAAAAATAGTAAAACTGGAATAACTCCAAATGGGTAAGAAATATAAATGTAAAAATTAAAATCATATGAGTACAAGAAGAAAACATTGATGCACTTTTATATAACCCAAGTCTGAGAATTCAGCTATGACTATCTATAACTAAAAATCCAAATGTTACATAACACATATAAAAACACTATAAGTAGTAACAAAAGACAAATGAGAAAGTGGGAAAAAGAATTTGGAGTGTATACCATAGGTAAAGAATTAATATAAAGAGCTCTTAAGAATAAAGAACAAAAGACCAGTAATACCCTGCTGGCAATGTAACACTTAGTCCCTAAAGAGTGGCTTTAATGCACCATTTCTCACTGAAATGAACTAGAGGTTCTTGAAGAAATGACTGATTCCAGGTTTGAGAGAGGGAAGACGCAAGGTGAGTCTGGTCCATCTATTTGTAGCCAGAAGCAAGGCAGTGTTCAAAGACTTGTCAAAAGGACAAGGGAGCCAACTCATAGGGAGTTGTACTTGCCCAATTTGGGGAAATTTAAACATAAAAAAGCCAATAATAAATTACAAAACATTAAATAAAAACAGAATCCATGGGTCTGCAATATCAGGCAAAGTATGGGGGTAGGGGAAGAGGGCAAGGAGCTCTTCTTTACAGAAGAATGCCATCTAATAAATATGCAAGAAATGATAGACCTGGAAAATCATGGTTTTACATCAATTTCCAATTTTAATAATTGTTTCAGGCAAGGATCATCAATGATTTTTTTAAGGCACTGGGAGAAGGTCTGTTAACAAACTAGCATGTGAATATACTGGGAACAGCATTACAGGCAGAGAGAATAACACTGAGAAGGTAAATAAGAGGTGAGTAATAGCAAAGAGGCCACAGAGGAGGAATAGATGAGGGAAGGGCAGAGGAGGAGAGGCAAGAATGAGGTTGTTGGATCATGTGGAGACTTAAAGCCATTGTAAGGACTGCCTTTTTGTCAGACTGAAAGTGGGGGACAATCTCAGGGTTTTGGGTAAAAGGGTGATATAATCTGACTTAAATTTTAAAACATGTCACTCAGAATAGATTGAAAGAGTATAAAGAGAAAGAAAAAAGAGCAATCAGGATGTTACTGCTGTCATAAGCATGGGGAATCTAAATAGTAGTATATGTAAATATGAGTATAAATTGACTACAATGGTTAATTTTATATGACTGAGTCATGGGGTACCCAAGCGGCTGGTAAACATCCCCTCAGAGTGTGTCTGTGGGTGTGTTTCTGTATGAGATTAGTATTTGAATCAGCGGACTCAGGAAAGCTGATTGCCCTCCCCAGTGTGAGTGGGCATCATCCAGTCCACTGATGGCCTGAACAGAACAGAGGGTGGAGGAACGGAGAATTTAGCCCTTTTCTGCCTTACTGCTTGTGCTGGAACATCAGTTTCTCCGCCGTAGACTGGGACTTGTACCTTCAGCTCCCCTGGTTCTCAGGCCTTCAGACTCAGACTGAATTAAACCACTGGCTCTCTTGGGTATCCAGCTTGCAGACGTCAGATCATAGGGCTTCTCAGCCTCCGTGATCATGCAAACCCATTCCTTATAATATCTATCTATCTATCTGTCTATATCTATCATCTAGATCCTATTGGTTCTGTTTCTCTGGAGAACCCTGACTAATACACAGAGCAGCAATAAATATAACAAAAAATATTCTATACAATTTATCAATATGGCATGAAAAATATAAATTTTGGGAAATCATACACTATTTTGACCACTTCAACAATGAGCAGATATTAAATCTTCATAGGTGAACAGAGTTTAAATAGTAAATAAATGTTTTTTTAAAATAAAATTTCCAACTGTTATTTAGTTCTACACCAATGGTAACCTCAAATTTATTTTAACAATTTTCATTCCATTTCAAATATTAAATTACTACATTTATTTTAGGAGAGAAAAAAAATTTATAGGAATTAAGATAGTGTGTACAGTGACATTTCATTTTGTCATTTAATGAATGAGAGAATAAAATAAGAGAAAATCAATGTCATATAGCAATTTCCTAAGATAAACTGCAAACAGAACATGCAAAGTGAGAGGCCATTGATGATTTTGCCAATTTTGTGAACGTTGGTTATTATTTTTAATATTTCCTTACAATTACTTGTTCTGGGGAGCAGGTACCATGCCTGTTTGACTATAATGCTACCAAAGAAATTAAAAATGAAGTAATACTGAGGTTATTCATTGACATAATTCTAAAATAATAATTTTTATAAATACTGCTTTATATACTAGTACTTTATTTTTGTAGGCTAATCTTCCAAAATACAAATTAATCAGTTAAAATGATGAATATGCTATATTTAATGTTTCAACACAAAGTATCAATTTACATTCTTATGAATACTATATGTTTACCTTCCATATTATCAAATCTCCATTATCTTCGCTATCCCTGGAAGTTATTGTTTATTTTAAATATTTTTTTATTTCAACACATTAAAGGGGTACAAATGTTTTTTGTTACAAGGCTTCAGCCAGGGCTATTGTTGGGGTAGTCGAGCACAGTTGAGATCACCACTGAACTTAGCTAGTGTGAGAAAGCATAGATAAGACCTTGAGCACAAGACCAGCTGCCTTTCTGAAGGTCAGGACCTGTCCTGAGGCAGGAGATGTTGAAAGCAACAGCTCACCCCAGAGCGGAAAGCCGCCCTGGGACTGCTTAATGAAGTGTCCAGCTGGATGAAAGGCAGGCGTGGCTTGTGGCTCACAGTTAATGAATTTGTTTAATAGAAGGCTAGAAATAACTTAGCTTAGATCAATAGCTTTGTTAAGAAGAATGTGTACCTGGAAAATATAAATCTTTACTGTATTCTCTTAAGATCACATGCATGACATATGTCTTTCTTTATGGTTTAATGATGTCTTGCTTTTAATTCCTATCAGAATGGAAACTTACAGCACCTGCTTTTGTATAAGAAAAATTTCTTAAAGTTAAACTTTAGCTTGATGGACGAGATTGTTTTGTTAAGAGAAATAAATACGACTGAGGAACTCAGCTCAGGGCTCTTGGTCTGGAGAAGTGTTGAGTGCGCTGACCCTACTCTTTCTCTTCTATTGTCTCTTTTTTCCTTATTCCTGCAAGACGCCTTGTCTTCGACCCTGTGGGCTGGGGAATTCCCAACAGACTATAAATGTGCCCATAACCCAGATAGGATTTATTGTACCTGTTAGGTGAGTTTTCCCCCTCTCCTCCTGCCCCCTCCACCCTGCTTGATTTCCAGTGACTTTTACTTACCTCTGCACTTGTGTGTGCATTGCACATTGGTTAGTTCCAATTTATTAGAGAGTACATGAGGGCTTTGTTTTTCCATTCTTAAGATACTCTGCTTAGGATAATGGTCTCCAATTCCTTCCAAATTGCTGCAAAGGCATTAATTCATCCTTTTTTATGTGAATTTTTTTACTTCAAAATAATAAGGGGGTACAAACATTTTTGATTTATATGGATCACTTTTATACTGCTTGAGTCAGGGCTGTAAGTGTGCTCATCACCCTATTAGTATTCATTGTACCTATTAGGTAGGCTTTCACCTATCCCCTCCTCCCCACTCCTCCCCACTCCTCCCTGCTTGATTTTCACTGAGTTTTATTTCCCTCTGTGCACAAGAGGGCTCATCAGTTAGTTCCCATTTAATAGCAAGTGCATGTGGTGTTTGTTTTCTATTTTTTAGATACTTCACTTAGGATAATGATCTCCAGTCCCATTTGAATTGTTGCAAATGGCATTAATCCATCATTTTTTATGGCTGAGTAGTATTCCATGGTATACATATACCATATTTTGTTAATCCACTCATGAATTGATGGGCACTCAGGTTGATTCCACATTTTGCAATTGTGAATTATGCTGCAATAGACATATGAATACAGGTGTCTTTTTGATAAAATGACTTATTTTCCTTTGGGTAGATACTCAATAGCAGGATTGCTGGATTGCTGGATTAAATGCTAGGTATACTTTTAGTTCTTTGAGGAATCTACATACTGTTTTCCATAGAGGTTGTACTAATTTTCAGTCCCACTAACATTGTATAAGCATTCCTTTCTCTTTGCATCCACACCACCAACTATTGTTTTTGGAATTTTTAATAAAAGCCATTCTAACAGGGGTGAGGTGATACCTTATTGTGGTTTTAATTTGCATTTCCCTGATGATTAGTGATGTTGAGCTTTTTTTCATATGTTTATTGACCATTAGCCTATCTTCTTTTGAAAAGCTTCTGTTCATGCCTTTTGCCCACTTTCTAATGGGGTTGTTTGGTTTTTTTCTATCTGATTTGTTTCAGTTCTTTGTAGATGCTAGATATTAGCTTTTTATTGGATGTATGGATTTGGAATATTTTTTTCCCATTCTGTAGGTTGTCTGTTTGCTCTGTTGATTATTTACTTTGCTTGCAGAAGCTTTAATTTGATCAAGTCCCATTTGTTTATTTTTGTTGTTGCTATATTGCCATTGGGGATTTAGTTATAAATTCTTTGCCCAGACAGATATCTAGAAGAGTTTTTCCAACATTTTCTTCTAGAATTCTTATGGTTTCATGCCTTACATGTAAGTTCTTTATTCATTTTGAATTAATCTTTGTGAGTGGTGAGAGATAGATGTCCTAATCCATTCTTCTGCATGTGGCTATCAAGTTTTCCCAGTGCCATTTATTGAATAAAGCTTCTTTTCCCCAGTGTATGTTGTTGTCTGCTCTGTCACAGATGAGTTGCCTGTAGGTAGATGGTTTTATATCTGGGTTCTTTATTTTTTATTCCATTGGTCTATGTCTCTATTTTTGTACCAACACCATGCTGTTTGGTTACTATAGCCTTGTAGTATAGTTTGAAGTCTGGTAATGTGATACCTCCAGATTTGTTCTTTTGCTTAAGATTGCTTTGGCTATTTATACTCGTTTCTGGTTCCAAAGAAAGTGTAGAATTATTCTTTCTAGATTTGTGAAATATACTATTGGTGTTTTGATGGGGATTGCAATAAATCTGTAAATCACTTTGGGTAGTATGGACATTTTAACAATGTTCATTCTGTCTCTCCATGAACATGACATGTTTTCCCATTTGTTTGTGTCATCTGCAATTTCTTTCCTCAGTGTTTCTTAATTCTCCTTGTAGAGATCTTTCACCTTCTTGGTTAAATATATTCCTAAGTATTTTATTTTCTATGTAGCTATTGTGGATAGTATAGAGTCATTGATTTGACTCTCAGCTTGACTGTTATGTTATTTTTATATAGAAAGGCTACTAATTGGTGCACATTGATTTTAAGACTTTGCTGAATTTATTTATCAACTCCAGGAGTCTCTTGGTGGAGTCTTTGGGGCCTTATAGATACAAGATTATATCATTGGCAAAAAGTGGTAGTTTGACCTCCTCTTTCCCTATTTGGATACCCTTTTCCTTTTCTCTTGCTTGCTGCTCTGGTTAAGTTGAATACAAGAGGTGGCAGTGGGCACCCTTGTCTTATTCCAGTTCTTATGGGGAATGCTTTCAACTTTTCCCCATTCAGTGTGATGCTGGCTGTGGGTTTGTCATATAAGGCTTTTGTAATTTTGAGATATGTTTCTCCTATGCCTAGTTTGTTGAGGGTTTTTATCATGAAGGATGCTGGATTTTGTCAAATGATTTTTCTGCATCTATTGAGATGGTCATATGGTCTTTGTTTTTGCTTCTGTTTATGTGATGTATCACATTTATTGATTTGTGTATGTCGAACCATCCTTGCATCCGTGGGATGAAGCCCACTTGGTCCTGGTGGATTATTTTTTTGATGTGTCATTGAATTTGGTTTGCTAGTATTTTATTGAAGATTTTTGTGTCTGTATTCATAAAGGATATTGGTCTGTAGTATTTTTGCTGTTGTTGTCATGTCATTTCCTGGCTTTGGTATTCCAGTAATGTCTGGATTCCTTGGTCAGCATGCTTCTACCAATTAGCTTTACATATTCAGAAGTCAGGTTTGAATCCAAAACTTGGCTTTACAACAATTCTTTGTTATGATAATTAATGCTATTAGCTTCCAATTATTTTTTATGGAAAAACTCCTTATAGAAGAATGGTTTTTTAACAATTTTTTCACATTCTAAAATTTGAGAATATGGTTTAATTTCACAGGGTATGAGAACAATATTCTCAAATCCCCATAATGGAAGTGTTCATCCTTCCTTTGTCCACAAATTGTTTCAAAGACTCTGGCCAAGTAGTAAAGAGGTGAACTTTTTCTTTTTCTCTTTTCTTTCAGTCCCTCTTATCTATTTTTTGGGATGTCCAGTTACTTTGTGATGCCCTGACTTCTTTCATAATGGAAATAATCACCATTGTACCTTTCCCAAAGATATTTACTTTCTTCCCAAGAATTAGTTTTCTAATAGTGAAATTTTAGTCATTTGGCCACTGAGAATGTATGAATGTCTACTGGAACTCCTCACTTATACCACTGAAGTAAACATTTACCTAGTCATTAGGATTTCAACCTTGTTTTTCCAATTGTGTATTGTTGCTGTGAAATTTTAGTTAATTCATGACAAGCATTAGTAACAATACCTAAATGGGTTTCTCTTTGGAACCGATTTTACCCAAAGAGTTTTTGCTGGTTTTAGGTAGTAAATTAATAATCTCAGGGTTTTTCCTCAAATTTATATTTTGAGGGATTGGGAGAAAAATGGATGGTCTCATTTAATAGTTTTGTTATTATTCAAAGAGAAAGAGAATTGGTGTTTTTATCAATTTGTGCTTCTAGAATTGTTCAACTGAAACAGTACTTGGGAATATTTTTCTGTTTGGAATACATTTACCGATCAATAAAGGTGAATAATTTAGTCTAAAAAGTATTTGCCTAGTTTTGTTTTTGGTTTTATTTTTTTACTGGATTGACCATTTTTTGACTGAATTTGCTAAATGAGTTCATGGCCTTGCCTTAGTGAATCAAATTTTTTAATCTTTAACTTGTACATTATGACTTTTTGACTTAATTCAGCATCAAACTCCAGGCAGCAATTTGAAACTTTAAGCATTGCCCAGACAGGGCTGGAAGCTTGGGAGGAGAGGTTGGAATTCCCAGTCACAACTCTTCCCAGGCCTCATACTTGCCAAAGGCAGCTCCCTCCCTCTAGAGGTTTGGAATACTCCAAACATATTTTTCATCCTCTGTCTCTGTTCTAATTAGAGGCAGGTGCAGAGCTACAGGGCAGTAACTTCTTAAGGACTATAATTATTGTCTGAAGTTGAAAGGGAGAAAAAAAAAAGAGTAAAGTGAATGAAGCAATTAAAAGTTTTCATCAATAACAATGGAAGCTACAGGCCCTGTGGGAAAGACCAACTCTTGCATCAGTTTTCAGCCGTGCTAAAATAAAATCTCAGGGGGAGCTTATTCTTAGGCACAATTATGAACTTGGTAAAGTTTGTTTCAGCGATATACATCACTTTGTCACTGTTCTCCTTCTGTTTGTTAGAAACTATTTTCCTAGCCATGGATGGAGACTTTCTGTTTCCGTTCTATGCCCTGCTAATGCCTGTGGATGTGCAGGCCCTGCCTTTTGGGGTAACACTCCATGCTTCAGTCCTCTATATCACTATATGAGCCTTTAAATCAGAACTTAATGATTGCCTGTCCTGTTCCTCTCAGGCCTATTTCCACTGACCAAGCTGAGGTGCCCTTCACTATTACAGACACACAAGGCTACATATGTCCCATTTACTGTAAGACATCAAAAAACCAATCCAAGAAACTGTAGAAATGTCAGCCACGCAAGTAGGTTGGTGGGACATAAAGGTTTCTCCAGTGAAACCTGCTTGGGCCTATACTAACTCATATTACTTTGGTTAAAATCTGTTCCTCTCACACAGGGTATTTTTCCCTTCCCCATGTACTCTGAACTAGCTATGATCTGACTCGCAGTAACTGATTGCCTATAAACCTATAGACATTTCTGCTTCTACAGAGATTTTCCTATGAATAAAAGACAGAAAGATAAATACAAGTCAGATATACTGTGCCATCATTTATTATTTCTTTTCTATGAAACATTATTGTCATTGTGACTTCTAATTATATTCCTTCCACAAACCACTGTTATTCCAGGTACTGGGAAATGATTTCTTAAACTGGTAGAACTGCAACAGATGGAGCTATATTGTGTTATAGGTCTTTCTTTAGAAAAAACAATACAATATTTATTTAAAATACAAAGTACATATATGCTCCACTCATGAGAGCACTTAATCTCAATATAAAAAGAAAAGTATCTTTTTATCATCTTGAGACTGTGTGGTAGAGTGTGAATTTAGTGAAGAAAGATGCCCTGAGAAAGGAAGGTAAGTAAATTTTAAAATATGAGATAGGACACAAACAAAGTATTTACCTTTTTTCCATAAATTGAGTTAAAAGCAACAGTAGATAAAGAAAAGTTATGAGACCAAAATTATTTTCTAAGCCTTCCCAATAGCCACATACACACATGACAGATGTAAGTAATCTAATATTTGAGTAGATATTCTGTCTTAGAAAGGTATTACTAGTCTTATTTAACAGATTAAGAAATTGAAGCTTAGAGAATTTAAATTACTTGGCTAATATCACAGAGTTAGTTGAAATTGCCCAGATTCAACTCAGGTAACCTTTATTTTTCCCTATTCTAGAGGCTTCTAATGAAAATAAATCTTCAGCTATGTTGTTCCAGATTCCTTACAATTTAAACATTCTATCATTATATTCAATATCCCTTTCTAGATAAATGACTCTTCTTGCAATTCCTAGAAATAATTGTTTCCATACTGGACGGTTATCTACCCAACTGGCATCTGAGGGGCTGAAGCAGAAACCCAGAAGCCAGAGAAATCCTACTGGGGCAGGAGTCAATAAGTGCTGACATATAGAACTTCCTTCCTTCAAGGTCTTAGGTACAAAGGGGAGTCTCCTATAAAATGATGTTGAACCTGTACTCTTTACTTATAAAAGATACATGTAGGAAAGAGCTTGGCAATAGCTACAGAACAAATCTTATAAGATTTTATAAGAACCCAAGGAAGAGAGGAAACTAAGATCCACCAGGATGCTGGTGATTACTAAGTCAGAAATGGAAAAAGAATATTGAAGGTAGCTCAACAGCTTACATGTAACCAAGGTAGAGAGGATAAGAGCCCAGGCCACCCAGCTATTACATGATAGAAGCAAAATTTAAATCTAAATTTTATACTTTATTTTGAATATGCTTTCCCCATTATACTATACTCATTTAATATCTTTCACGAAATCTCTATAAAGCAAGCATTTTTTACTTCCATTTTTAAAACAAGGAAATGAAACTAAGATTCTTCAGGGACTTCCCAAGTCTTTTCCTGCAATTAAAATTTACATATTCTGATTCCAAGTTTTGTAATCTTTTGTAGCTGCTGCTAAGAAACATTTAAATTTAGGAATTTGATCTTTTAGGACAGAAGAAAGTAAAGCCTATTGAAGTGTTCTAATACAGGGGGTCCTTAATCAGTAATATTGCAAGAAAGGGATAGAAACTTTTTCCCTCCCTCCTTAGCTATTAGCACCATCTTACCAGAGAGTTAGCTGTTAAAATAGTTCATGAATAGCTCATGATATTTTCTGAGTTTGGCATGTGTACAACATTAGATATATTTTTAAAGACAGTATGAGAATTATGTTAATCAGTTTGAAAAGAGTATTAAACATGAACATCCAAACCAGTCAGTATATTCTAGCTAGACTTTGAGTTTTCATGCTGTCAAAATTGCTAAAGGCAAAAGTACATGCAGGCTAAATCATCCCAGGAAGGCTTTGTGGAAGAAGTACAGATTGAACTAGGCACTTGCAGAGTGGTAGAATGGTGCTAAGAATGAGACAACCTAGAAAATGGGACAACATGAGACCAACCACAGGGATAGAGACAGAGACTGGGACCACACATGCACACACACACACACACACACACATACACACATTCATACTTTTATTACAGTTTTAAATAATGTTAATCTCAATAACTTCATGAATATAGATGTATTGTTCTTAAAACTATTTCTTTAGCATAATTTTTGGATGAAATTTATACACTGATTCAAAAAGTAGAAACATTTTTGTAGTTTCAATAAGAATTCTAATACTATTTCACGAGCAGTTGTTTAAATTTTCACCCCTCTAAGCTTTATATCGGAGTATATTTCACACACTGGCATTACCATCTAGTAGTTTTCATTTAAAGTTTTAGGTACAAACTGATTCTTTGACAATTTTCTAATTTTATGTTTTTGATTCTTAGTGAAATTATCCAATTTCCTTTTATTTCTAACTTTATTTTCCCATCAGTAAATTATCTATTTATAACTTTATAACTTTTGCTAACTTACTAGGTAACTAATATTTTATTTTATTACCAATGCTCTTGAATTCTCATATGTCCTAAATATTATATACATGTAAATTTAATGAGAATTAAAATTCAACCTGAGTGTAAAGCAAAACATTGTTTTAAATAATTGATTTAAATCTATTTTTTTAGATAGTCCACTTTAGTGTGCTACAGAATGAACCTAGCTTTTTAGAACTGATAGAATATAAAATATTTATTATTTTCCTGGATAGTCTTTTATTTTTCCTTTTGCTTCTTCTAAATCTTGATGGCATTATTTTACAAATATAATAAATAAATACAAAAACAGTAAATAAGATACCTCTTTAGCTAGGTATCTTTTGCTATCAGGGTATGGCTGCAAAATGTTAACAAGATACAGATTTGGCCTCAAAAGTATGAACGAGAGGATGAAAGAGAAAATGCGTTGGACAACATAGGTTAAAGGGATATGATATAGAAGAATAAAATATATTAATCTCATGAACAATCACATACTTTTATTAATTATGGATAAAGTAAAATTTTTGAGTATATTTTGATGATTAAAATTAAGGGCAAGCCTTCCACATCTGGTTATGATGGACCCACAGGATCAGATTTACCCTCCCACCTTCAATAAATAAAAAGCCAGACAAAATAAATGAAACAATGGTTTTTGGACATTAGACATCAGACAGCACAAGACAGTATCCCTGAGAAAAGGGAAACATGAGGTGAGCCTCTTGATTACCCCTTCTTACTGCCAGGACAGTTTCCCAGTGGCAACACAGGAAGAGAGAATCCAGGCAGGGCCCAGCAGTGTCCCTGAGTTGAGAAGACAGAACTGAGCATTCAGAGTACAAGGCAGGTGGAGTTCAGGGGGAGAACATCAGAAAGAACGTTGCACAGAGAGAGCGTGGAAGATGCACAGAAGGTTCACCTGGATCTTCAGCCGAGTACCGATCAGCACATGTGTGAAAAACCACCTGAGCACAGGGTAAAATCCACCAGGTTCCATCAGAGCTTGCAGCACAGTAATCGAAGGTCAAAGGTCACATAGGGAAAGGAATAGTGCACGTTTCCAACAGCCAGAATGAAGAAACTTCATTGCTCACAGGACGTTGGGTAAAGTACTCAGAAGTGCACTGCCTCAAGTCGGGACAAATTAGCTCTAGAATAAGGACTGCTCTGTTCCCACTTAACAAAGCTTAATAAGGAGCCTTAAAAAGATAAACCTGTTTCCACATAACTGAATCTCAGAACGAAGGTCAGAATTATTTAAAGAAATATGAAAAAAATTCAACATCCAAGAATGTACAATTAAAAATGTCTGGCATCCAATAAAAACTTACTAGGCATACAAAGAAGCAGATGCATACAATCTATAGCGAGAACAAAAATTAATCAGTAGAAGCAGACCCAGAAATGATACCAATTATAGAATTAATAGACAAAAACACTAAAACAGTAATTTTGTATTATATATGTTCAAGAAGATAAAATAAAAACATGTAAAGAAGGTACACAGAAGATATAAAAGAGACTTAAATTTCTAGGGATACAAAATGTGAGACGAAAAATACACTAAATAAGATTATCAATAGATTAGACACTACAGAAGAAAATATTAATACTAGTGAACTTGAGGGCATAGCAATAGATACTATCCAAATTTAATGTCAAGGTATTTGCTCCAGTTACCTGATATGCAATTCCAAATCCAGTATGAGTATCTACCTTGACTACCCAGTCAAGACCTATTAGTATCCATGGACCAATGTAATTCACTTGCCATCTATGAAATGCTCAAATCCTCCTAGTTTGTGGCCCATGGCCATTTTTAGTTTTTGATATTCTTGTTGACAGGTAGAGCAATTGTCAGTAGCATTTTGATCTTCTGAGGGCAATAACAGTATACAAGATCTGTCCAGAAATTATCCAGCCATTGTTAATATAGGTCACTAAGTATGAAATGTCCGATTTTGGATCAAAAGTGTAGTTTATTACATCTCAAACAAGAAGCAGTACAAGTAGTCAAAGTATGCATCTAAACTATCAACACAGTTTTGCCATCTTACCGGCAGTTTGTTTATGCCAGCAGCAAAAAAGCCTGGAGAGCAAGTGGTGGTGAAATTGTGAAAGGCATATTCCACAGCTTGTTGAGAATTGAATGTTTTTCCTTGCAAGAAGTGGTCCAAAGCCTGGAAGCAGTGGTAGTCAGTTTGTGCAAGGTCTGGTGAATACGGTGAATGACAGAGAGTTTCCAAGTCCAGCTGCTGTAGTTTGAGCAGTCTTGTTTGTGCAACATGTGGTCAAGCACTGTCTTACAAGAGAATTGGCCTGTCTCTATTGACAAATGACGGCTGCTTAATTGCAAGCATCCTCATCATTTCATCCAACTGGTTGCAACAGACATCTGCTGTAATCAATTGACCAGGTTTCATGAAGCTATAGTGGATACCAGCACTGGACCACCAGACAGACACCATTAGCTTTTTTTGATGAATATTTGGTTTTGGATTGTGTGTGTTTCGGCACTTCATCTTTATCCAGCCATTGTGGTGAACGCTTGCAATTGTCAGAAAGAATCCATTTTTCATCACACATAACAATCTGGTGTAGAAATGGTTTGCCTTTATGTCATGACAGCAAACAAAGGCAACCTTCTATACAAATTCTTTTCTGACACACATTTAATTCATGCGGAACCCATCTATCCAGCTCCTTTACCTAGCCCATTTGTTTCAAATGGTCCAATATTGCAGGAATAGAAACGTCAAACTTTGCTGCTAATTCACGTGTAATTTGAGATGGATTCTTTTGCACTATAGCTTTCAGCCCATTATTACCCACCTTGGTCTCATGTCACCCACGTGGCTTATTTTCAAGATTAAAATCACCAGAAGGGAACTTCTCAAACTACCGACGTACTGTGCGTTCATTAGCCACATCCTTCCCAAATACTTTGTTGATATTTCAAGCTGTCTGCACTACATTGGTTCCACGATTGAACTCATATTCAAAAATAACATGAATTTTTGACTTATCCATGGTGTCACAGAAATTGCTCTAAAAAAATATGAAAGATAATCACAAGCCAAAACATGTGTTTGAAAGACTGAGGATGCACCTTCACAATAAAAATAAAACAAGAAGTGTCAAAGTGAAATGTCAGAGATAGCAACTGTCAAACTTAGTACTTAAAGAAATTGAACATTTTATACGTAATAACCTAAATATAAGGAGGATGGTTTGTGTGACATCGTTGTAACCTGGCAGCCAAGGAGAGTGGACTGGAATTCGCGTGTGTACACAATGACGCCTTCACTGTACCAGTCAGTGGGGCGCTAGACACTCTTGAGTGAGTGTGTGTACTGTGTGGCTATCACATTCAAAGTGACTGAGCAAGTAGAGCAACGAATCTGCATCAAATTTTGCATTAAGGTCGGATATTCCTCCATGGAAACTATTCAGATGATTCAGAAGGATTTCTAGGATGATGCAATGAGCTCAGCACAAATAAAACTGTGGCACAAACCCTTCAAAGATGGTCGAGAATCTGTTGAAAGTGATCCACGTTCTGGGAGCCCTGCAGCATGCAGAACACCTGAGAATGTGGAATGCATACGGGTTAGGCTAAGACACGTTGGGAGAACTGTGTGAGATCCCAAAGGTGCCTACTTTGAAGGGGACGGAGGCGTCATTGTCCTATGTACAATATTTCTTGTATCTTGTATGTTCTTCAATAAATGCCTCTATTTTTGGTATTACATGACTCGATAGTTTCCGGACAGACCTGTTGTATATACTTCCCCTGCCCAGTGTTTTATTGCTTGAGTGCCTTCTTGGCCACTTATCTAGTGTACCTAAGAAATCTCTTCCAAAAATTGAGCAAGAACATCCACTTTTTGGTTCCAGTATTCTTGGGAATTTGTACGGGAGCTCTTTTCATTGGCTCCAACAAGCCCCACTTTAATTTTCCCCCTTCAAGTCCACAAAGTTTTCCCCCTTTCAAGTCCACAAAATAATAGTGCTCCACACTAGGCTTTACATTTTTGTTTCTGTAAAGATCTTCCAACTATCTAAGTCACCTTTTCTAGACTATACTGCCCGTCAATATTTCAGGCAACTGAAAAAGAATCAGTAAAAATCCATACCCTTATTGTTAGCATCTACTTACTTTGATGCCATGAGAAACACCACTCTTAATTTTGTCCTTTAAGCAGATCTATCTTTTCTTTTTTCATTTCACGTGCAACCAGTAACTGATCGCAGAGCTGTCACTTCCCAGGTTGGGTGCCAGCCCTTCACCCTTGAATTACCACCTGTAAACCGTACTGCTTCTTTGACCTCATCTGATAACCGACCATGGGGAGGGGCCCATTCAGCTATGGGTTTAGCTGACTTCTCAGGGAAGCCTAATATTGGGACTAATGGTGTAGCAGCCACCTGATTATGTATGCATTGAGTACCCCCATCACAGTCTTGAGTATATCTTTTCCACTTAAGGAAGGAATTCTGCACATTTAATTCCTCATTGGAACTGTGCTATGATATAAGCCAGGTTGTTATAGGTTTCTGAAGAATTTTATGTCCTTCAGTAATAGAAGCAGTTTTAACTAGAACCTAGTAACAAGCTAGCAATTTCCTTTCAAGCGGTATGTTATTACTTGAAGCTGCATCAGATAGCTTTCGATTCCAAAAAAAATCTCACAGGCAGCCACTAGGTGGCAGTAACAAACAGGCTTTTGCCAGAGTCCGCAGTCAGCATGGCTTAGCTGCCTGTTGTAGAAACTTCCAAAATCATTTGAGCTTGGGGTTCCAGAGGACCCAAAGGGCTTTACAATGCCTTTTAAATCTCCCAAAAGGCCCTATTTTCATTCAAATGCAACTTTTTTCTTGATAATTTCATGAACAGGGGCATGTAATTTCTCCACCACCTTAACAGCCCAACAGTCTTTGCACCTCTTGCTGTGATCGTGGAGCTGGCTGAGGGGTGCTCTGAGGGATGTCTCTATTCTCCCCCATCCGAGTGAAAGTCAAGGAGTTTTATTGTTTGTCCTGGAAACTGTATTTTAGTTGAGTTAATAGGCTTCTTATGATTAACATGCATTGTGCACTAATTCAATCTTACCTAGGTCTTCAGATTGTATTCATACATCATCAATGTAATGAATAATATTACTTTCCAACTAGATCATATTTAAGTCTCTTCTCACTAGGTGTGGCACTAAGAAGGAGAATTTAGAAAACCTGTGGGAATATAGGAAATGTATATTGGCGTCAATCCCACATGAATGCGTATTAGCTCAGATTTCCTTCCTACAGAGAGAGAGAAAATAAGGCTTTAGACTAATATATTACACTATATTACTCTTTAGCTTTTTGCAAAGGTTGAATTGTGATACCACCTCGGGCAAAGCCGGTGCTATCGGAGACATCACTTTATTCAGTCCTCTATAATATACACGTAATCTCCGGGATCCATCAACTTTTCTTACAGGTCACACTGGACTATTAACAAGGCATTTGGGGACACTGACATGCCTGCATCAAACTGATCCTTAATTAAAGCTGAAGTCCCCCCACCCGATCCAGTATTGTTTTAGAAAAACCATTGAATGTGCTTAGACAATTCTAAAAGTTCCCAACCAGTAGACCCAATTAAAACTGGCTGAAGAGTAGATTTGCACACCCCTTTTCCAATGGTTTGGTAAGGAAAGTGAACTCCATTCAGACACCACATCCATTCCTATAATACATTCTGGTAGAACTGAAGCAAAAATATACATTACTTTCACTCGTAAATACTGTACTATTACATTTTATATAAGGGACTTGGGTATCCACAGATTTTGTTATCCAAGGGGGGTCCTGGAACCAATCCTTCACGGATACTGAGGATTGACTGTGCCCACTTTCAGCTGTACTTTCACCTGCAAGTTTTCTTAATTTAATTTTATTGTCCTCTCACTTTTCACTGGCAGGTTTAGGTAAGACAGCACATTAGGTACCAATGTCTAGCAATCCCAGTAATGTTTCTTCAACATCCCAGACCATTTTATCCATACTGATGCACGTGGCCTTGTGTCTTCTGCTGGGGATTGTGCCAAGAGACCCTGGCCCACCTGTCACCCTCTCTCCTCATAATCCTCTCCTTTACTTCGAACTGTTTTAGACTGCATTGAACACGAAGGGATTATATACTCTTTTTGTTTGTGCGTAATCATCAGATTTTAAAATTCAGATTTAAAATCCGGATTTTAAAATCCACAAGTCCCTTGTGGTCCTTCTAGCAGTTTGAGGAGTTGGTGGGACAGCTGAGCAATCTAATGTCTCGTAGTGATCCATTAAAACTTTAGCAGCTACTCCATCTATTTCCTCTTTCATGCCATTTAAAAATACTAGAAATAACTTTTAAAATAAATTTTTTAAAATTTTGGAATAGTTTCAAATGTACAGAAAAATTGAGAAAGTACTGCATTATAGAGAGAATTCTCATATGCCCCACATCCAGTTCCCTGATTATTAACATCTTACATTGATATGGCACATATTTCATAATTAATGAACCAATATTATTAACTTAATCCTCACTTTATTCAAATTTCCTTAGTTTTTGCCTACTGTCCTTTTTCTGTTCCAGGATCCCATCCAGGTCCTTGGCTATGACAGTTTCTCAGACTTTCCTTGGTTTTCATGACCTTGACAGTTTTGAGGAGTATTGGCTGAGTCAGATATTTTGTAGAATATCCCTTAATTTGGGTTAGTCTGATGTTTTTCTCGTGGTTAGACTTGGTTTATGAGTCTGTGGAAGCAAAGTGCCATTCCCAACACAAAATATCAAGGATACATACTATCAATGACATCATGGTTTATGTTAACCTTGAACACTTGGCTGTTAGGTTTCTTCCTTGTAAAGTTGCTGTTTTCCTTTTTATTCTGTGCGTTGTGGAAGGAGGTCACTATACATGGCTCATACTTATGGAGTGGAAAGTTATGCTCTATTCCCTTAAAGGTGAAGTATCTTCACAAATTATTTGAAATTCTTCTGATTGGGGGATTTGTCTATTTTCCCACATTTAGTCTTCTATTCAATCATTTATTTACATCAGTATAGGGTTTGCACAACAATAAAGTCACATAAGTTACCCAGTCAGTCAGAGCATTTTTATCACAGCATCAATCATCATCTAGGGAGGGGACACAGAGTTATGAAAAAAACATAATATCATTGAAGGCGTCCAAAATTGCTTTCTCAACATTTCAGCAGCCTCAAAGGAAGTATTTCAGTTACTATTTGCTCTTCAAATGATACTATTAAGAAAATACACACTTGTAATCCCAGTATTTTGGGTGGCCAAGGCAGGGGAATTGTTTGAGGCTAGGAGTTTGAGATCAGCCTGAGCAATACAGAGAGATGGTTATCTCCACAAAAAATATTTTAAAATGAGTCTTAGCAGAGGAAGCACAAATGAAAAAACAAAAAGATACATCTTCATAGGTCACTATAGTTCCAAGTAAAGAAGGACACTATGGTAAACTTTGGCAAGTTCATGAGCTTTAGAGTCAGACTCTGCATCTAGATTATGGTAACCAGATATCTGTTTCATTCTTCCTTCCACACATAGAAAACTGCCCCTTCCCTTGCAAAGATGAGCAATCAAAGTCCCAGCCAGTTCCTTCATTCCCCTCAAAGTGCAAGCTCTGCAAGGTGATGTGCTGAGGTGCAGTCCTCCCTTCAGTTGTGGATGAGGCTCCTTGTGTGCAGAGGCAGCACTTGCACCACCCTGAGAGTGAGCACGTCCTTACATTGTGCACCCTGGCCGTCTCGCTTGCCCCATTCTGGTATCAGCCATTCCTCTCACCTGCTCCTCACATGCTAATATAAAATGGTCATGATAGAGTTTTTAATCATCATTTTTACAGTGACGAGAGAGAGGTTTAATGAGAAGATAGAAGGAGCTTTAAAATCTATATTATTGGACATGATATGCATGTGAAATGCAGTGTTGTAAAAAGTGGTGTCTATTATGGGCTGCTGGGGAGAGAGAGCTAAGGAAATTAGAGAAGTAAAAAACATTAAATCTTATTGTTGTAACAACAACAACAAAAAGTCTATCATGACCTTAGCAAAGTCACCAAGGTTGATATAATATCACCAGAAGCACGTATCTGCATCAGGAGCCCCTTACATGGTGAGTGCTGAGAAAAGCACATTACTTTCGCGGCATCCTTCTCGATAGTCCAAAACCTCAATCCAATAAAAAGAAAACCGCACCCAAACCCATACTGAGGGGCATTCTGCAAAATAACTGATGAGCACCCTTCAAAAGTGTCAGAGACATAAGGACAAGGGAGAAATAAGAAACTGTCACAGATTGCAAGAGGCTAAGGAGAGAGGACACATAAATCCAACATGCAAGCATGGATTCAATCCTGAAGCAGAGAAATGGTGGAAAAACTGGTGAAATTCGAAGAAGTTTTATATTTACTTAGTAGTATTATACCAAGGAAAATGTCTCAATTTTAACAAATATTTTACTTTTCTGTATGATCTTAACAGAAAAAGAAGCTGGGTAATGGGCATATGGGTGCTATTTTTGTGATTCTTTTATAATTCTATAGAATTTTATAATTCTCAAATTCTAATAAATACTTCTCTGTATGATATTAACATAAAAAGAGGTGTTATTTTGGCAATTCTTTTATAATTCTAAATTTATCTGCTTTTGAAAGCTTTTTAAAATAAAATATTCTGGGAAATCTGTAGTTTTATTTATATTTTTATTTTTACTGCTCATAATTCAGCTCAATTTGTTACATAAATGAGCCTGAAAGCCTCCTTTGTTTGAGTAACTTGTCAGAGTTACTTTTAACTTTCTTTAAACTTTTCTAACCTATTCAGCCTCTTGGGCCAGGCAATAATCCGAAGTGCCAGAGGCCTTGGTTTTGTTGACAATCCAAAAGAGAGTACAACTCCACAGCTCAGAGCTCTTCCAAAGTTTCATGTTTAGCGAGGACATCAACCTGCCCCCGGAGGTTTGCATGAACCCAGACATATTTTTCACCAATTGCCTCTGTACTAATTGAAGGCAGGTGCAGAGCCAGAGGCCATTAACTTCTCAAGGACTATAAGTTCTGTCCAAGAGTAAAAGGAGAGAGAGGTAAAAACAATGTTAATGAATGAACTCAAATGTTTCATCATAGCAATTCATAACCTCACTTTGGCATCTGGTCTCAATGTGCTATCAGGAGAGTTGTTGCTCAGTGCAATCATAAAGTAGCTAAAGTTTGTTGCAGTCACACCTGCTCCCTGTCACAGTTCTCCTCGTCCACATCTGATGCTTCACCCAAGACCCTCAATCATACCATGCCCATTTTTTTGCTAGGCCCCCTCTAGGGCCTCTGGTTGATCACCATGGCTAGCTTATCTTACAAGATATTTGTTTCCTGTAACTATGTAACATCTGTCCTTCCTCCCTCCCTAAATCTACCTCCATGACCTCCTATAAGGCATGACTTTGTTAGAAATTAACAGACTTCCTTTGACATTTTCAGCTATTCTATTTTAGAGAAGTCTTTAAGGCCAAGAGAAGTGGACTTAGTGGGGGAATGAAATTCACTCTGACAGGTGTGTTGAAGCAGAAATGTTTGATCCTGTGGACATCTAAAGATAATCTTTCCTGGAATACAAGAGTTGGGATGTCCTATATATGTAATGATAGTCATTGATTGCATGAAGATTAGCCGGATGACCTACCTCTTGAAAGGACCTTCCAAAACATTTTTTCCAATGCTTGTAAAGTTAAACAGATTTTGCATAATTTATAATGACTCAGAAATCCAGAAATCCAAGGATTTAGATTTAGTTAATATTGCTCAAGTATTACTAATTTGTATTTTTTCACTCCTTAAAAACGTAGGACAGATGTTTTAAGATAAATTATCTGATAAGTAATTAGGCCACACACAGTTCTGCTGAGAGTTTCTGGATTTTTCAGACCCTTACAGAACTGAATGCAATCTACTCAAGAGACTAAAATTTTAGATAAGTGAGAAAACTTTTTGCTCATCAGGTTCAAGCCCATCATCTTACAAATAAAGAAGCAAAGAATAATTATTGACTTACCTAATCACAAATTTAATTCTTGGTCCAGATATGGCTAGAAGTGATAACTTTAGATGATCAAGTGTTCTTTCCATCGTAGCATGCTACTCTTTTTTTGCTTTTAAATGAATAAAATAATTTTGTGAAATCAGCTAATCAGAGTCTGAAGCTCAAGAAAATGGTCTGATATTCTGGAGTCTGGACCATGGGAATTTGTTCAGAAATTTGCTCAGAAGTTTGTTGAGCAAGCAGTCTAAATAGTCAGAGGAAGAAAAATTAGGAAATTGAATTGAATACACAGAGCAACACAGATAAGATGACTGATAGAAAAAGCTGCTCTGTTTCTGCCCCCGGTGGATACTGCTGTGGGCCATTTACTCCTGCAACGTAGGGGTCAGTGAGGCAGATGCACGGCCTGTGGAGACACATCTCCGCAGTCTGGGCGTAAGTCTCTGCCCAGAATCATTGTCATCCCTTGCCATTAAGTTGTAGTCACTGGAGTCCATGGAGTCTGCAGGGCGGTGTAGGAATGTGGCTGGTCACACAACGAAGAAGCACATGAATTAACATGGTTGGATTTGGAGATCTATTTATTACATACTCACCTATCTCAGAGTATGTGCCATTTGATGAGAGCAGAATTTTATTATAAATAAGAGAAATTATTTATTGGAACTTACTCTGTGCTAAGGACTCTTCAAAAACACTCTGCATATAGTGGCGCCCACTGTTGGTGGACTATGCAAGAGTCTCTTTATTTTCATGTCTTTGTGAGCATAGCCTGCCTTCTAAGATAGAGGCTACAAGGCCAGATACTTTCATCACAGACTCCCTTGTAAGTGTGAATGACCATGTGGCACAGCACATCATAAGAATTAGCACTTGCATACACTTGCTATGTGTGTGACGCTGTTCTAAGCACTCTCTCTCTCACACACACAGATATATATATATATATATATATATATATTTAAAAGTAATGAATCTTCATACTAATTCTCTGTGTAGACACTGTTATTTCCATTTTATAGTTTAAAAACTAATACATAGAGAGGCTGAGTAACTTGCCTTGGTCACGTAGTCAGAGCCAGGATTCCATCTCAGACAACGTAGCTCTAGAATCCCAGCTCATAGCCTAGCACAGTATTGCCTCTCAGAAAGGTCGAAGATCTGTCCATAGAAATTCTCAAAAAGGGTTTTGTCCCTGCGCAAATCAAGGAGATGTAAGAGATGGCCTCTGTCCCCCTTACTTCATGGTTTTGAAGACAGAAGTGTTGAAGGCATGACACCTGGACAGGCCACACCATCTTGCAGCCATGAGTGGCTGTGCTCAGGACACAGGCGGAACTTAGAGTGGAAAGATGGGAAGCACTTGGATTCCTTTGACATCAGTGGGCCACTCAATGAACCCTGAGACCATCTCCAACTGACGTAAGGTGAGAGAAATGTTAAACAATTTTTAAAATTTATTTTTGAAGCCAATTTGTGCTAGGTAGGCACTCTTACTTCTTACTGCTAAAATAAGCGAACAATTACTCCTATGTCATTTCATTTAATCTTCAATCCAGCCTCCTAAATAATGTATTTTTGTTATTCTTGCTTTACAAATAAAGGGAACTGAGGTTGAGAGAGTTTAATTTACACGGCTGTGGATTGGCAAAGCAAGGATTCCAATGGCAGCAGTGTTTAACCAGTGTGCCACATTGCCTTCTGCCAATGTCTTCATTCAAGAACCATGAGAAACACATACTGTAGTTAAACAAGTGGTGTTGATTTCTGTTTGCAGAGATGGAAGATGCACACCGTCGGGAACCTTGTGGTCCTTCAGAAGAGGGTGTTGGAAATGATATATGATAGGATTTGGGCTTGTGTTAGGTGGTTTGGGGAAAGGTAAGGAAGCAGGGATTTGCTCTGGATTGGTGCTGCTGTGATGGTTAAGTTTATGTCACCTTGACTGAGTTAAGAGATGGCCAGACAGCTGGTAAACACTATTTTTGGTGTGTCTGTGAGGGTGTTTCCAGAAGAGATTAGCATTTGAATCAGTGGACTGAGTGAAGAAGATCTGCCCTCCCCGGTGTGCGTGCTCCTCACCCCATCCTTTGAGGGCCTGTAATCATTGAGTCAATCTGCACAATAAATCTCCTTGTCTGCATCTCTGCATAGTCTGTTGGTGCTGTTTCTCTGGAGAACCCTAAGTAAGGCAGATGCTGTCAGGAAATGGGAATAACTCTACCATTGGGTATCTTAAATATTTTCTAGGAGAAAGGAAAACTAGAGAGAGGCTCAAGTTTTATTTGGTAAAGAAACCGTGGTCACTCATTTTAGCCAGTGTACAGAGATGTGTGGTCACTTTGATGGTTGGAACATATTTCTGCTTTCACATTTGCTGTGTGTTCATGACTATGGGATGGCCTTGCTTTTATCACGCTCCATAACGGGTTCAGAGTGGTCTTGTGTGAGGTTGACGTTCTGTGAATTTTTCTGTTCTGCAAAAGACCATGGAATAGTGAGTGTCAGGTTAGCTCCAGATGCCACGGGATGCGTTTCTCTTTCTCATTCTCTTTCCTGTTTTCAGATGCTGAAGTTTTTTCTTAAGGTCAATTTTTCAAATACTATTATAAGGTGTTTTTAAAAATATTTTTGTTTTGTTTTGGTGCTTTTAATACATTTGTTGAACATATTTCTAAAAATGATATTTATTTTCATTTTTTCTGAATCAGAATATGCTGAATATAATTTGATATTTCTTTTATTTTGGTATTTTTTTGGTACATTCTTTTTTTTTAATTTCAAAATATTAAGGGTGTACAAATGTTTTAAGTCACATGGATGGCTTTTCTAATGCTTGAGTCCTGGCTATAGGTGTGCCCATCACCTAAATAGTGTTCATTGTACCCATTAGGTGGGTTTTTGCCCCTCTCCTCCTCCCCCATCCCCCTGGTTGATTTCCACTGAGTTTTACTTCCTTCTGTGCTCATGTGTGCCCATAAATTGGTTAGTTCCAATTTAATAGTGAATATATGGGGTGTCTGTTTTTCTATTCTTGAGATACTTCACTTAGGAGAATGGTTCTATCAAGATTGTTGCAAAGGGTATTAATTCATCTTTTTTATGGCTGAGTAGTACTCCATGGTATACATATACCACATTTTATTAATCCACTAGTGAATTGATGGGCCCTTGGGTTGATATCTCTTAACCACTCACAGTCGTTGTAAACGACCATTTCTGTACACCGTTAGAAACACAGTGAAGTGGATAATGACATGTAAATGTTTCCCCCTTCACTATTTATTTCCAGACTGAGAAGTTGTATATTTTGATTTCTCGCTACTGTTGGCTTTCTTTTCATTGATATCACTTCTTGAATTTTTCTTTTTCCCTTCAACATCTTTAGATCTGCTATATCTAATCCACTGTGGACATGAAAACTGTAAAATCAACATTATGCCCAGGATCATGACCTGAGCTGGGAGTAGCCACCACAGTCTCTGTTACCTTATTTTCCTTAAAAGGTCTACCACCGCTTATAAGATTTTTATCAAAATGAAGTATTATTCATATCAAGGAACAAGAGCATTATTGTACCAACATTTGAAGCTATCATAGTATTACTTAATTTATATTTTATATGTATTGATTAATTCTGCATCACTAACAATATTGCCAATAACCAATAACATAAAAACAAAATGACAGTTCAAAAATACAAACAAAACAGACTATCACCACTTATTACGGTACCAACCTTTTCTCTTCCCCTTGCACCAATATTTTTAGCATTGGATTAGGAATTTAGGTTAGCCAGGCCTAGAGCTCTCAAGGCCCTAAGCAGGTATCTCATACTTAATTCCTGAAAAATAAGAATCGTAAAACTTTATCTTATATCAATTGAATGCAAATCAAACACTATTATTAAGCTAAACCCTCATTAGACTGGTGGGCCCCAAACTGCCACTTTACAATTACTGCAAAAGGCCCGGACATTTCAAAAGGAATTATAAAAAATTAAAATTAAAAACAAAACAACAACAGGCCAAAAAGAAAAATAGAGATGCTCCAAGAAAATCAGAGGGACCTTCCCTTTTGTCCTCACTAATACCTACTGGAAATTAAAATTAATTTAAATAGAAAGCAAAATAAGTGCTTATTGACACTGGAGCTATATCATCAGTCAAAAATTTCACTTTGTTACAAGGAATTCTGAGGAATGTCTCAGAATAAAAAAAAGAAAAAGAAGACAAATGGTGGGTGTAACAAATATTCCTATCAGTATATAAATTTCAACCTATAGTTTTTCAGTTGGTTTCCTACAGAAAATACATGTTTTTCTCTTGGTTCCCTCATCTCCATCCATTTGATAGGGAGAGACCTTTTAAAATTATATAATACTCACATCTCTTTCTCTCAAAAGGGGAAAATATATTTAGAATTAAAAGATAAAATTATGAGGTTCAAAAAATGCTTCAAAATCTGATCCTTTTAATCCACAAATTATAATAAATCATTTGTGGTCAAAATCTTCCACCAATATTGAGAAAATTATCTCCAGTGCTCCAATTAAAATTCAAATAGATCCATCAAAACTTCTTCCAAACCTTAAACAATACCCTCTAAAATCAGAGGCCTTAAAAAGAATAAGACCTATAATTTTATATTATATAAAAAGAATCTTGATTATTCCTTGCACAAGCCCATATAACACTCTAATCCTCCCCAATAGAAAACCAAACAGTAGAGGATAGAGATTTATATAAGATCTGAGAGCAATTAATAATTGTCATTCTTCAACATCTAGTAGTACCAAACCCCCATGTGTTGTTGACTGCCATCCCAACCAAGGGTAGTTTTTTCCTGTAATAGTCCTATGTAGCACCTTTTTTGGACACTCCTATAGATAAAAATAGTACATTTCTCTTCACCTTCACTTGGGGAGACAGATAATACATGTGGACAGTCATTCCTCAGAGATATGCTGAGAGCCCAACTTATTTTTCAAAAATATTAACAGCAGACATTTTGAATATTGACTTTCCTAAAAAATCCACATTGATATAGTACATAGAAGATTTACTTCTCTGCTCAGAAGCCTCCAAAGAAGATAAAATTTAATTATTACAATAATAAGCTTTAAAGGGACCTGAGATCTCAAAAGAAAAACTTAAGTTCTGTCAGAAGCAAATAAGATATTTAGATCACCTAATATCAAAGGAAGGCCTTTTTATCAATCCAGATAAAATTTAAAAGCGTTGGCCTTCTTTACCCCAAAAACTAAAAAACAAATAAAAAGATTGGGGAGGTTGATTAGATTCCAAATTAGATCCAAACTTTTCCTTAAAAATTCAACCTTCATATATTCTTTTAAAACAAGATAATCCAGATACCCTGAAATAGAAGAAAATCAGTTAACATTACAAAAATTAAGAAGTCTTATAAATGTCCCAGCATTAAGGCATTCAAATGATAATATTTCATTTTCACTGTTCATAAAAATCAGGGAAATGACTTAGACATTCTGATTTAAAAACATGGAGGTCAAAATAGACCTGTAAAATACTATAGTCAACAATTAGACCCTGTGGCTCAAAGATTGCCCCTTACATGAGAATAATAACTGCTACTGCCCTGTTAATAAGAACAACTGAAGAAATAGCGATGAGATCTCCCCTTACTGTCTTTGTTCCACCTTCTGTGGAAGTGCTTCTAAACTCGCACCACACTCAACACTATTCAGTTAGTAGAACAGCTTCTTATAAACTTCTTCTTTCTGCTCCCCATGTTACAATCTTCACGTGTAATGCTAAGTTCTGCCAGTTCTACCCCTACCTTCAGATAAAACGTCAGATAATTACATAATCTTAACCAATCAGTCTCTCTCTCCTAGGAGAGACCTGCACAAAATCCCCCTTACTAATACTGATGGTATTTGCTTTACAGATATCTTACTTAAAAAGGAAATCTAAAATTTATTATGCAGATTATGCTATAACATCTTTGAACAAATAAAAAATGTTTATCTTTTAGGAGTGAAATTGGCTCAACATTAGAGCCTGTCAAGTGACAAAAAACAAAAAACTACTAATATTTATACAGAAAGAAAATTTCCTTTTGAAATAATTTATGACTTTAAAATACTATGAAAACAATGAGAGTTTTAACCTCTTCCAGTCAATCCATAAAAAATAGATACCTTATTTCAAAATTATTAGAAGGCATACTATTGCCAAATCATTAACCATTATCAAAATTCCAGGCCATTCAAAGTCAGACATTCTAAAAGCAAGGGAAATCAAGTAACAGATAGTATAACAAAAAGAAGTGGCCTAAGCACATCTAAACAAACAAAAAAAATCAATCCATTTTAGCTTTTAAGAAAACACTTGATTTTGATATAAAATAAGCTTAATCCAAAGCTCCAAAAACAAAACAGAAACATTGAAAAACAAAAGGGAAAATGTACTCCTCCGAGACTGGGCTATGATATAGATGGTCTACCCATACTTCTGACTAATTACAGTCATCTTTCTTAACTCATATATATGATCTAATTCATCAGAGCCCCCATAAGATATTGCTTGGAATAAACAACATTCTTGAAAAATTTTCTGTAACGATTACTCATAAGATATACAATCACTGCCCAAAAGATAATGCAGGGATATGTTTACATTGTTCTCAAGGTCATTTTTCTTTACTAAAAAGCCCTTTTGAGGTATGACAACCAGATTTTATTCGGCTACCATCACAAAGATACAAGTGCATTCTAGTGATGGTTAATATGTTTTCTCATTGGGTAAAAACATTTCCATGCAAAAGAGCAACAGCCTTAGTCTTAAATAAAATTCACTTAGAATAAAATTATTCCCACTTAGAGAGTTTCTCTAGAACTTCATAGCAACAGAAATACTCATTTCACTGGACAAATAATCCAGTTCATTTACAAAATCTGGCCCATTCTCTAACATTTTCATTGTGCCTATCACCCCCATTCCTCTGGGTTAGTAAAACACAAAAACAAAGTAATCAAAACTCAATTTACAAAATTAACTGAGGTTTTTAAAATTCCTTGGCTAAAAGCTCTCCCATTGATTTTGCTTAACCTAAGATCTACCCCTTTTGGTAAACACAACTTTCTCCATTTAAAATTACAACAGGCAGATCTATAAAATTGTCTCCAGAAAATTATGAATCCATATTATTAAAAGGGGTCCTGTTATATTATTACAGTGTTTAGTAAAAGACTCTTTCCACAGTGAGTTCCTGAAAGACAAGTAACCGAGGACCACAAACTGCAACCCAGAGATTTTATCTATTAGAAATGGCATCTTATAAAAGACTCTCTCCAATCAATGTGAAAGGGGCCTTATCAAGTTCTCCTAACCAACCCTTATGCCACTGAGCTAAAAAAAAAAAAAAAAAACTGATTCCTGGATCCACATCACCCATTTAAACAATGCCACTTAGCCAATTTCATCCTGAAACGGTGATATAAAATTAAAATTCTCTCAAACCAACAAAGACAAAAGGAAGACAACATCAGAGAGAGTCAACTTTCTCTCAGAACACTGGACCAGGCCTATATCTAAACAAAGACTTGATATTAATCATTAATAGATAGAGAAGGTCTTCCTTTACAAGTTACCACTAAATTTCTTTTCGGCCATAGTTCTTAACTTTTACTGCTACTACCACCGTTGCCTGTAAAACAAGCCTGTTCTTGAAATGGGCTCAGGGCTATGCTAATAGATTACATCAAAACACTTGTTGGGTATGTGACCTCAAGCCCCTTTCCAGGGGTTCAACCATGACTGATATCTCCTCCCCAAGGACAAAATTAGATAAAAATATAAAAAATATATCCATGTGTTGGGCAGGTGGAAGGCGGAGGAGGGGATGGGCAAATTCACACCTAATGAGTACAGTGTACTGTCTGGGCGATGGGCACGCTTGTAGCTCTGCTTCGGGTGGTGCAAAGGCAATTTATATAACCAAGCGTTTATACTCCCATAATATTCTGAAATTTAAAGGATATATATATGTCTCCATGTTTCTCACAAATGGTGATAAGTGCTTAGCATGACTATGACTGAAAATGATATACATCACTGGCTTATTAATAATACTTTACAAAGCAAAAGAGATAGAAAGAGTTTCTCAATTAAAAAACCAATGTTTGTTATCTTTAATGATGGTGCTGCCCCAACTGAGCAATGAGAACCGAATTTCAGGATAGTATAACACAAATTTGGGATAGTTTTATCTGGCTTACCCCCTCCTTTGGTCAGTTTAGTCAGCTTGCCCATGTATATTGGGAGCAAAAAAATCACACCAAAGATACATGGCCCAATAATAGTAGAGATACAAGATAGCCCCCCAAAAAAGTAGATCCACATCATTATATTACAACATACTGATGACGTATCACTAAATGGGCACGATAACCAGATATCTATTGGCTAAATACAAATAGACTGTCTTGGCTATGCAGCTCCCATTTACGGCCATAGTTACCTCCAAGATGGTGGGAACACTGTTCTTTGGGTTATGGCTAGACATAAGGTCAAACAGTCCATGCTCCTTCAAAACCTACAGATCTTCCCCATTTACAATCTCATTGGGTTCATTCGAAATTCCTTTAGTATAATTATTTAACTTCCATCTTTTTGCCACAACTAGATATTAAAGATGTTATTTGACATAAGAGGCCCTAATTATACTTAACTAAAAAAGGCCCTAAATAATAGCAACATGGATATTTTGTTATTAAATAATAAAATTACTCTTATAAAAAAGACTATATTACAAAACCGCATGGCTTTGGACATATTCACGATAGCCCAAGGGGGAACCTACACTGTCATAAAAACTGAGTGTTGTGTCCATATCGAGATAAATCAGATAACATCGCTAAATTAAAACTAATGACTTTTAGGTCCAACAGTCCTTATTTAAGAAACAAATGATTATGCTACCTTTGCATGGTCAAGATACCTCAGCTGTCAAATATATGTCACTGGAAGGCAGGCAGTGTTTCTAATATTAGAAATGCTAGAGGTGATGTTTTTGATAAAATGGCAGAGGTTATGTTTGCCAAGTTCTTTTTTCTTTTTAAAATCTTTATTTAAGTGCTATTGTCCAAAACACCACCAGGATGGCTAAGTAGCAAAAAGAAAAGTTTTACTGGCAAATAGTCCCCATCAAGGGCCAAAGGTGTTCTTTCTTTGAAGAAGTGAAGGACAGGTTAGGTTTCATGCCTCACAGGACCTGTATCATACATATTTAGCAGGTTTGGAGGAAAAACTAAACATGTTTATGAAGGGAGATGAGTGTATGGGGATTGAGTAAACATATGTAACATACATCCCATGTTTACTTTGAAGCAGGGTTTTAGCATTAAAATGAGGTGCAATTTGGCACTTTATATCAAAAGTTGAACTAAAGGAAACAAAGAAAGTTTGTCCACAGCCTCCATAAACTGGCTGAAACTGGCTTAAGGTCTGCAATTGTTTGTCAGAGAATAATGTTTGTAAGCCTGGGCCTCTGTCCCATCAGAGTTGTAGTGGTCTAGGTTGTAAATCAGCCTGATAGTTTCTACTGTTAGGAAGTTTAGCAAGGGTGTGGTTTTTTGTGTAGCTGTAAAAAGTGTGAAGTAAAATAAAATCTTAAAGCTCCCCCAACTGGCTGACTGAATGAATCCCGTCTTGGCCAAGGGGATATCCTAAAACTAAATTGCCCACCATGAGGAGGGGGGAGGTCAGACATGCCTCCTCATGCCCCCCTCCCTTCTTGGGGACATCCTTTGTAACCCATTAACAGGCCTACAGGTATGCAAGACAAATCCTCAATTTACATAACAAATATATGTCAATGGCTTGACTCTGATTAACAGCTCCTTATCTTAAAACATTCTAAGCCTTTAGCTAAAGCTTTATGTCTTTAACCAATTACAAGTCAAAGAATGTTTAAACCCACCTATAACCTGTAAGCCCCCCACCCCTTTGAGATGTCCCTTCTTTTCAGGCCAAACCAATGTATGCCTCCCACGTACTGATTTATAACTTTACCTGTAATCCCTGTCTCCCTGAAATTATAAAACCAAACTGTAACCCAACCACAGTAAGTCCACTTGCTCAAAGCTTGAGCATGGCTCCAGGTCATTTTCCCAAAGAGAACTGTAATTCATTATGCAAAAGGTAAAAGGGGTTAGCTTTGCTATTTTGTATTTTTAATAATTCATTCATTATTCCCCTAAGATACTTCTTGATAGTGCCTAAAGAAATTTCTATCTCCTATGCTTTTAATTATGAATACATGTTTTATCTTAAGCATAATTATTAAATTTTGTTAGTTTGGGCTAACTTTGGTTCAAAGTGATCATGTAATATAAAATCTCTTGGTTATAAGCCTGGTGTTTTAGGTTAAGCTATACACTGGTTTGTCCAAGCATACTTTCCAATATTCTTACTTCCTCCTATATATGCATATATGATTTGATTATATATTTAAGATTATTAAAATATTTGAGGAGGGTGACAGGTGATGTGTGCATGCTTTATGGTCTAATTCAATTAAGATATTTATTCTTAATTTACTACTATATCCTCCTTTAGTCTTTAATTTCATAAAGACTTTCGTGGAAATGTAAGTGTTCTCAAATTAGAAAGTGTAGGTAGCCCATTTTATTCCAGCTCATAAAGCTACACCTTGACCTAATGTTTTTATGAAAATATTTGTGCTTACTGTAATCTAATACTTTTTTTAGGTTTGCTGAAGATGGAGGTACATAGGCTGAATTAGTAAAAGATGATGAGGTTTACAGGGTTTTATACATTATAAAAGAGGTTCCTTCACAGAGATATAAAGCACCACTAAGTCCTGTGAGTTTCAGGCTATTGCTGATAGCATTTTGGCAAATAACTTCACTTAGTTATTTAAGTTTATGGATAAGTATAGTGAGGTATCTAATCCAACTTTGGGTCTTAGCCATCATGGACCCAGAATATATTAAAGTCACTTTTGTAGCTTATTTTTTATTTTAGTTGTAGCTTTTTACAGCTTAAAGTTTAACTTTACTTATTAATGATTTTAAACACAACTTATGCTGAATTTTATTAATTTGGGTTAATTATATGACTGTAGTGGTTGGTACAAAGTTTACCAGTCCTAAAAAGGATAATATAATTCAGTCTTAATTTTTATTGCTACTGTTTTCTGTAGGGGTATGATTGAGCAAGGCATTATGAGCTACTAGTTAGTGTGCTTAAAGCCTGCTTCTTTTGATTTTTTTGTTCATCTAGAAGGCATTCATTCTCACTGAGGTGTTGATACTCGCATGTGCTGTTATACTAAAAATTAATAAAAAGACTACAACCAAACCTTTATGTTTATGGAGTTCTATAAACCCATCTAGGCATTAGGAGAATTTTTATTAAATTATTGAAGAGTTAAAAAAAAAGAGCTCTAGTCCATGAAGCCTAATTTTTAAAGGATTTTTAAAAATCATTTTGGAAATCCTTGACTTAGGAGTTGGGCTAGAGCTTAGTTCTAGAGAAATTTATAATTAAATTTGGTTAACACAGGAACTATTGTCATTGATTTAAGCCTTATTACAACTAGTGAAGATTTTTTGTTTTGAAGGTTTGGCAAGAATGAAACATACAAATGCATGTATGCATGTTAAAGTACGTTTATGAGGAGTGGAGGGGTTTGTGCAGTTGACAACATATGGTAAAAGTTACATGTACATGTATGTGGTTAAACTTTTATATGTCCATTGAGCATGAATTAATATCTTATAGTTTATGATATTGTCCAATAATATTTAATTTAAGCTCAGCTACAAGTTGCATGTGTTAAGGACTTGATGGCTATGTTGGATCACAGCATCCCCCAAAATTAAAATACCAAATGCATAACACCACAATTAATTTTGATCATGGGCTGATTAGTCTTTAGTCCATTGAGGTGTCTTATTTAAGGGAAACAAGTGGGTGCTTTTACAATGTGGATAAATCTCAAATGCATTATGCTAAAAGAAAGAAACAGGACACTAAAGATTACGTACTGTAGGAACCCACTTACATGACATTGAGGAAAAGACAAAACTATAAGGATAGAAAACAGAGGACTCGGAAGAGGAGGAGTTGATAAAAAAGGGTCACAGGGGAATTTTTTGTTGTGATTAAACTGCTCTAATATATTGATTATAGTGATGGTTACACAACAGTATGCCTTTGTCAACATTTGCAGAACTGTATTCTAAAAAGGGTGAATTTTACTGTATTACACCTTACTATAAAGTATAAAAAAGATACGGCAATAAACTTTTCAGAAGAAAATGTAGAAGAACATCTTCATGATATTGGAATAGGTAGTTTTCTTAAATAGTACAAAAAAACCCATTAGGAAATAGCACAAGTTTCAACAATATTAAGATTAAGACCTTCGGTTCATTAAAAGACACTGTTGGCCAGGCGCGGTGGCTCACGCCTGTAATCCTAGCACTCTGGGAGGCCGAGGTGGGCGGATCGTTTGAGCTCAGGAGTTCGAGACCAGCCTGAGCAAGAGCGAGACCCCATCTCTACTAAAAATAGAAAGAAATTATATGGACAGCTAAAAATATATATAGAAAAAATTAGCCAGGCATGGTGGTGCATGCCTGTAGTCCCAGCTACTTGGGAGGCTGAGGCAGGAGGATCGCTTGAGCCCAGGAGTTTGAGGTTGCTGTGAGCTAGGCTGACGCCACGGCACTCACTCTAGCCTGGGCAACAGAGTGAGACTCTGTCTCAAAAAAAAAAAAAAAAAAAAAAGACACTGTTAAGAGAGTGGAAACGCATCCCTCAGAATGGGAGAAGATATCTGCAATTTACATATCTATGTAGGACTTACATTCAGGATATGGAGAGGATTTCTAAAATTAAATGAGGAAAAGATAAATAACTTAATAGAAAAAATGGGCAAAAACTTGCACAATATTTCACAAAAGATGCTTTTCAAATGGCCAATGAGCATTTGATAATTGCTCAATGTCACTAATCATCAAAGAAATGCACATCAAACCCATAATGTAATACAGCTACATCCCCACCATAATGGATAAAATGAAAAATACCTGAAAATCCCAAGTGTTGTTGAGGATGTGGAGCAAACAGATCTTTCATGCTTATGGGAGTATAAAAAATATATCAAAAGACATGTACAAAATAATCATAACAATTCTATTCATAATAGCTCCAAACTAGAAACCACAAGCATAAAATGAATACATAAAATGTGGTATATTCACACAATGGAATGCTGTATAATAACGAGAATGAAAGAAAGACAACTACAATCAACAATACGATAGATGGTCTTACAAAACAATATATAAAATTTAAAAATATAGACATAAAAGATTATGTCTTTTACAATTCTAATTACATGGATTTCCAAGCAGGCAAACTATATTGCTGGATGTCCAACTATTGGTTAAGTGATGGGAGATGGTAACTGAAAGAATGTACAAATCAGAGTTTGGGGATGTTGGCAATGCTTTTTCCTTGATCTGGATGACAATTACATAAGTGCATTGAGGTCTATGAAATTTATAGAAATGAAGAATGTGACTTGTGTACTTTTTGTACACTTCAAAAATAAGTTCAAAGTGTAATAAAAATTTTACTCAAGAAACTAAAAAAATAAATTTAATAGCCTAAAAAGTTAGGTGGGCATGCTGGGAATATTTCACTCTGAATGTATGCTCTCCCCCGCTCCCTGCAATTTTAATTTCAATGCATATCCCTCTCCTAAGTTGAGCAGCAGCTAGAACCACTAGTCCAGCAGGTCCTTGACCGAGCATGTAAGGCTTCAGGCTCTGCAGAAATCCTCACAGAGATAGTCCATGCAAGCCTGTCATTTCTCTCTACTTAATGAGAGTTTATTTTCTGAGGGCTCTGGGGCAATATTTAAGCATAGTGAATTCTAGAAAATGATTGGCTTCCCAGTAACTGTGACCCCAAAGGTGAAGGGAGAGCTCTGCTGTCTGTGGATATGGCTTGCCACCACCACCAGTGGCTTCCACAGATTGAAGAGGAGTGTTGCTGGTTGGGTTTTCCTGAAGCAGATGCTGAAAGAGAGTTGGGGATGCAAAATATGTATTTGCAATTAATACCTTAGAAAGGAAGCAGAGGAGGGGTTGATGAGAGAACAGAATGGGATGGAGGAAGAATTTGAACTGTGACACAGGCCCAATAAACCTCAGCCACCTCAGTAGCAAGGGCTGGACTACCAGAGTATTTTAGTAATAAATTTTACTGATGACATCTTTCTAGTTCTTAGAAGGAAAAATAAATCACGGGAGACACAGAGTTCATAATAAACATGTTGGGGATAAAAAGCACTCTTCATACTATCAGATCTATAATTGAAGACAATAACTGCCCCATGTTTCTATAACCAGCACTGTGTTTGATGCTCAAAATACCTGTGAATCACTGAAAATTTCATATGAGCAGCAGGGTGTAAAACAAATAAGAAATTTAAGCTGTTCTCCCAGTAGAAAGCAATCATTTTATATTGATGCATCCATCCCGACTGGTTAATCAGAAAGAGGTTTTGAAATTGGTGATGGCCTTTGGAAATGTTGGCTTTAGGAAGAGCCTAAAATGATACCAGTTAGTTCAGTTAACCCATCTCAAACAAAGACTTCTAGAAAGAAGTGGTAAAGACTCCCCTGTAAGCACTTACACCCAAATGCCCGTGGGAGTTCCATGACAGTTGGAACTGTACCGTTGGCTGGAAGGGGTTGATAGGCACAGGTTGGTACATAACTTAGAAAAATAAGTAAATGACATTGAGAATTTGTGAGGAGTGAAAACAGAATAGGTAGCTATTCAGAATGCTTAATAAATAAACTGTGCGAACAAGTCGGAAAATAAAATCAGGTGGGGAAGAGAGGCTGGTAAGAGAAAATTAGAAGAAAGAGTGAGTCAGTGACAGAATGATAAGAAATATTATAAAATGGTGTATTTCTCTCCTAAACTTCATTTGGAATTCTCTCACCTGAGACAGCTGAGTACCATGGGCCAAAACCCAGTCCTTTCTTCCTTATGCTACTCTGCCTTTGTCTTTCTAGGTTCCAAGATGGCTGACAGATGGAAATTTTGGGGTGTGGCACCTGCCATACTGCGGATGAGCAGAGATCATACAAAATTCTACGTAGGGCGAGCACTGTGGGCCAGCGTTACTTTTCTCTATGTTTCGGTTGTGTACGTAGTGCAAATCTCCTGGCTGGGCATGGCAGGAGACTTCCAGTGCCACGGGAACATCTCCGACGCCTGTCTCGCAGAGTGTTATGAGAGCCACTTCACTAGGCCTGTTCTAGGAGTCTGGTATTTGGTTGGCTTTGTCTTTTCCTCCATCTTTTTTGTGATGGAGTTTGTTGTCTCTCAGAATGTACATAAACAAACCAAGATGCTTAGGAAGCAATCTTTAGAAGAAAAAGAGTCCAGCAACACTGTCACCGACATAGACTGTACAAAGAAAGAAAAAGAAGTGACTTTTGACTTATCCATGGAAAAGCCCCTGTTGGCAATGTATCTTGCCTACTTCCTGGTACAGATGTCTGTGCAGGTGATCTTTTTGGTCATCCTTTTTCACTGTCACCGACCACTGATCACGAAACCTATTTGGTGCAGTACCCACTTGTGTCATGGGCCTTATTCATGTGTGTTAATGGGGACGCAGGAGAAGATAATGTCCATCATACTTCTGGCTACAGTTTCAGTAGTTATTGTGACTTTCTGTCTTATATTCTTCCTGTACACCATTAACGAATATATCCTCACGAGTGTGACCCTGTCTAGGAGAAGCAAGAGCTCTGCAAAACCCTAACAGTGGCTCTGATGATCACCACTAACAAAATACGGAATGGATGCAGAAGAGGCCTACAGTGGTCTTATATTGAAACAATACATACTTTATCCTTATTTGCTGCTCCAAGATGTTCTTATCTTAAAAAATTAAAACTGGGAAGAATGGCAAGCCTACTTTCTTCTTATATGAGTAATCACTTTATTTTCTAAAGAAAAAAATTGGAATAGGGTTCAGAACATTTTAAAATGAGGAATCTGAGGGTATTCACCACTACTGGTTTTGATATCCCACCACAATGAAATTTTAAGCACCATTCTTTTACATTTAATTGGTTAGTATTTTCATATTAAGATTTAAAAATGTACATGCTGGAAAAATGTTTTTTAGAGGGAAGAGCATAGTGGAAAATTACAGATAATCAAACACTGTACCTCCTACTTACAGTGTTCTTAAAACAATATCTTTTAGGCTTTCCAGCTTAAATAAATCTCAATGCAGATGTTTCTCAAAAAATGTTAATAATAAATATCTTGTAGAAGCTGAGAAGGTAAATGAGTAAGAAAAAGGGAAATAGTATTTTCTAAGAGCTTCAGAGGAAATTATTGAGTTTTATAAATGTATTAAGGACAAGGGAAAATAAAACAAATAAAACTAATATATTTCTGTACTTGAACTACATCTATTTCCCGTTGGCACTTGATTTCATTATTATCAACTTCTAGCTTAATTTTAGCAAGCTGAACTATGTTGAACTGATTAAAATTTGAGAAGTAAATTCTGCATGAAACAATTGAACCTTCTACACTGGCAAAAGACTGAACTGGAAATGCAGCCACAGCTGTTATTTGGGGGTCAGGGCAGTGTCATATGGATCTTCAAAGAGCAAGGGTAGTGGTTCCTCATGAACCAGGATGGCTTATCACAAAATATACAGCAATTTAGAACGTGAGATTGGATCATCTCGGGATGGATATACATATTTATAGAGTCAGGCATCGACATGTAGTACTAGAATGGCAGCCTGAGAATTCCTTTCAGAATATTTTGTTTTGAACTCCATTTAGGGTCAATAAGGTAAACTGGCAGGACTAACCTCTGGCAGCTGGTGTGCCTTTCCACTTAAGTGCCTCCTCTCACACTAACTATGGATTATGTTTTAGATGGTCCCAGATGTCTATACTTTGTGACACTGCAATATCAGACATAAGCAAAATTATCTCCATGGCCCATTTCAGAAATATCTAGAACATGTCTTCTCGGTAGAAACTAAATATCTATCATATTATGAATTTTCCCTTTGTAGGTACATTCTTCTCAAGTCTAAGATCTGTCCAATTGTCTCCATCATCACTGTCACCCCCTAATATTACATGATTATATCTCACGTGACTTTCAGCAATAGCTGCCTAATATTGATTCCTTCCTATTTGCTACACGATTGCCACCGATTTTCTGTGGCAAACCTTATTTTGCCACTTCCATGCTTTGGTGTCCCATTGTTCTAAGCAATAGTTTAAAATCTTTTAACATCATTTATGCACCCCTAGTTCATCAAGTCCCCACTTAGCAATCTAATCTCTTTTCTGACCATGACCTTTCAACCCGACCACACTTCATACTCCACCCAACTCTTGGCCTTGTCCATGCAACGTCCTCTTTCACCTCTGCACCTTCACAATGCTTTACTTTCCAACTGTGATAATTTTCAGAATAGCCCTCACTCCAACTCTCTTCACCTGCATAACTTCTGCTAATGACCTTCTTCTCAATTGAGATGCCACTCCCTGCAGGAGAACACCCTGGCTCTTCCCAGTCTGAATTAAAAGGTTTTATTTGGCATCCTTACCTCATCATAGGACTTACAATACTGCCTACTTATTTGCTATTATAAAGATATAACCTCTTTAGGCCGGGCGCGGTGGCTCACGCCTGTAATCCTAGCACTCTGGGAGGCCGAGGTGGGCGGATCGTTTGAGCTCAGGAGTTCGAGACTAGCCTGAGCAAGAGCGAGACCCCATCTCTACTAAAAATAGAAAGAAATTATATGGACAGCTAAAAATATATATAGAAAAAATTAGCCGGGCATAGTGGCGCATGCCTGTAGTCCCAGCTACTCGGGAGGCTGAGACAGGAGGATCGCTTGAGCTCAGGAGTTTGAGGTTGCTGTGAGCTAGGCTGATGCCATGGCACTCACTCTAGCCTGGGCAACAGAGAGAGACTCTGTCTCAAAAAAAAAAAAAAAAAAGATATAACCTCTTTATAATAAAGAATATGCCTAACTTGCTTCCTAATTGACACCCGAGGCTGGCACATTGTCAATGTTGAATAACTATTTGGAAAATAAATTTTTACATGAAAAATAACAGTTACCCTATGTGACATATGTAACTTCAATATACTGGTATATTATCTAGAGAAACATTAGAAGCTGAAAGAATTTTTTTAATGTTCTATATACCCATTTAGAATATTGATTGAGATCTTAGAAACCAACTTAGACTTATATAACATGTAAAGGTACATATGTAGGACCTAATTGCTTTTTTTCTTAGCCTGAAAATGACTGCTTCAGGTTATTTTTTGTTTATACATGCATAATTATACATATCTATAGGGCACACATGATATTTTGAAACAAGCATACAATGTATAATGATCAAATCAGAGTAATTAGGATATTCATCACCTCCAACATTTATCATTTCTTTGTGTTGGGACCATTCCAAATCTTCTCTTCTAGCTGTTTTGAAATATACAATAAATTATTGTTACCTATAGTCACCCTATTTTGCTATCAAACACTAGAAATTATTCCTTCTTTCTAACTGTATTTTTGTAGCCATTAACCAGCTTCTTTTCATTCCCTCATCCCCCCTTACCTTTCTGGCCTCTGGTAACCATCATTTTACTCTCTGCCTCTGTGAGGTCAACTTTTTAGCTCCCACAGATGAGTGGGAACATGCAATATTTGTCTTTTTGTACCTGGCTAATTTCATTTGACATAATGTCCTCCAGTCACATCTATGTTGCTGCAAATGACAGAATTTCATTCTTTATTATGGCTGAATAATATTCCATTATGTATATGTACCACATTGTCTTTACCTCATTCATTGATGGACACTTAACTTGATTCTATAGCTTTGCTATTATAAATAGGGCTGCAATAAACAGGAGAGTGAAGATATCTATTAGATATAGTGATTTTCTTTCTTTAGGATATATATCTAGCAATGAGATTGCTGGATCATACGGTAAATCCATTTGTGGTTTTGTGAGGAATTTCCATGCTGATTTTCATAATGGCTATACTAATTTACATTCCTACCAACAGTGTATGGATAGTTTGCTACGTTTCCTTTTATTCTGTGGAGTGTTTTTCACTTTGTTAATTGTTTCTTTTGCTATGCAGAAGCTTCTTAGCTGGCTGTAATCCCATTTGTCTATTTTGGCTTTTGCTTTTGCCTGTTCTTTTGAGGTCAAAATATCTTTGCCTACACCAAGGTCCTGAAACATTTCCCCAATGCTTTCTTCTAGTATTTTCATAGTTTCAGATCTTACATTTAAGTTTTTAATTAATTTTTGAATTGATTTCTTTATATGGTGAAAGATGAAGGTTGAAATTCATTCTTCTGCATGTGGATATCCAGTTTTTCCAGCACAATTTATTAAAGAGACTGTGCATTACCCAATGTATATTCTTGGCACCTTTGTTTAAAATGAGTTGGTTGTAGGTGCATAGATTTATTTCTGGGTTCTCTATTCTGTCCCATTGGTCTATGTGTCTGTTTTTATGCCCATATAATGCTGTTTGAGTTCCCGTAGCTTTGTAGTATATTTGAAATCAGATAATGTGATGTCTCCAGCTTTGTTCTTTCTGCTCATGATTGCTTTGGCTATTAGGACTCTCTTGTGGTTCCATATGAATTTTAGGATTTTTTTTCTACTTCTGTAAAGAATGTCATTCATATTTTCATAGGGATTGCATTGAATCTGTAGATCATTTTGGGTAATATGGACATTTTAATAATATTAATTCTTTCAATCTATAAGCAAGGGATAGCTTTCCATTTCTTTGTTTCTAATTGCTTTTTTAAGTTGTTTTATTTATTTGCTTTAATGCACATATTATAAAATTCACTCTCTTTGGTGTACAGTTCTATGAGTTTGACAAATGCATAGAGATCAGTTAACTACAACTATAATCAGGATACACCCCTTTCTGTCTGGCGGCAGCCATCAGGTTAGCCAAGATGGGTGCATACAGGTATATCCAGGAGCTATGGAGGAAGAAGCAGTCTGATGTAATGCGCTTTCTTTTGAGGGTCCGCTGCTGGCAATACTGCCAGCTCTCTGCGCTCCACAGGGCTCCCTGCCCCACCCGCCCGGATAAAGCTCGCAGACTGGGATACAAGGCCAAGCAAGGTTTTGTCACATATAGGATTCGTGTGCGCCGTGGTGGCCACAAACGCCCGGTTGCTAAGGGTGCAACCTATGGCAAGCCTGTCCATCATGGTGTTAACCAGCTAAAGTTTGCTCGAAGCCTTCAGTCTGTTGCAGAGGAGCCAGCTGGACACCACTGTGCGGCTCTAAGAGTCCTGAATTCTTACTGGTTTGGTGAAGATTCCATGTACAAATTTTTTGAGGTTATCCTCATTGATCCATTCCATACAGCTATCAGAAGAAATCCTGACACCCAGTGGATCACCAGACCAGTCCACAAGCACAGGGAGATGCGTGGGCTGACATCTGCAGGCCGCAAGAACCATGGCCTTGGAAAGGGCCATAAGTTCCACCACACTATTCATGGTTCTCGCCGTGCAGCTTGGAGAAGGCGCAATACTCTCCAGCTCCACGGTTACCCCTAATATAATGTTTGTAAAATTCATACCTAATAAACAATTTAGGACGGTCATGTCTGCTTAAAGGTGTTATTTGTTAAACTAGTCTGCAGATTGTTTCATGACTGCTTTGTCAAATTATGAAGTTAAAAGTGCAATAATGGTTGAAGACTATAAGTGATGGTGTATCTTGTTTCTAATAAGCTTTTTTTTGTCTTTGCTTTATCTTATTAGGGAGTTATATGTCAGTGTTTAAAACATGCTGTGTGGTATAACAGGTGTAAAATAAATTCTTTAAAAGAGGAGTGCTACAACTACCTTGTAGATTTGTTTGGTGCATGTGGTGAAACCTACAGCTCTACTGGGATGACGGCAATGCTCTGGTTTCTTAATTGGGTTTTGTTTAGAAATTTGTAGGGTGGAAGGAGGATATCCTAACCCTATGTTGTCATCCTATGTAGAAAAATGTGCTCTCGTGTAGAGCCCACATCTTTAGATTTAATCCAGTGTTCCATTTGTTTCTGAAAGAAAAGTTTCCAAAATGCCACCGTTTTTCAGAACTGAATAAACTTGTTACAAGAGGCTTATCTTACAAATGAAACAAATCTGGGTTAACCTAAAAATTGCCTCAGTCTCCACTGTACCATTTAAGTTACTGTAAGAGATGAAAGCTGCTCCTGATTCAATCCCATGGCTCCATGAAATCTAAAGTCCTGAAGTCTATACATGGTAGACAGTAGTGGTATTTACACTGTATTTTAAGACTGATGGAAGTTGAATGTTAGGCAAATGAGAATCATTAACTTTGTGTTGGTAAGCTAGTAATGCTACAGTGGGAAGCTAGTAAGCCAGTGGCCATTAGGTAAATACCTTTCAAATGTGAGGTGAGAAAATTAAAGTCACCTTTAATCAAGATTTTTAAATACTTACCTGTAACACAGTCCGTAAAGTTACAGGGAAGCATCATCGTTGGTGTCAATATAAATTCATGGTTTTCAATCTAACCTTACGTATCTGCGGTTTGTCCCTGATCAAAATACCCTAAAAATCCTTAGCTTTTCCCAAAGTTGGGCCATCACTTGTGCGCTCACCTTCACTTTAAGCATCCCGCCACACGGTGTTGCATTTACGTTTCACGTGTTCAGTGAACTAGGCTAACGTTTCCCAGGGTAAATTTGAGTGTGAGGAAAATACAGAAGAGGGGTTGCTCCATTTCTTCCAAATTCTGGGTTTGCTGACTTCAGAGTAGGTAGTTCGATTTCAAAATCCAATTGATGGTTTCCCTGAACCAATTTTTCTCTAGGGGTTTCAAAAGGCTCAGCTAATCAATTTCCAGAAAATGTTAATAGGCTCATAAAACTTATTGAGACCTAAGACGTAAATTACTTTCTAAAAAAAAAAAAAAAACTATACATTTGGATTTTGTGTAGACATTGTTTAATGAAAGGAATAAATGTCTACTAAACTAAAAAAAAAAAAAAAAAGATACAGACAGTTCCAGTAGCCCCAAAGTGCCCTTTGTGCTACCCCTTTGTAGTCAACCTCTCCTCCTACCCAAAACACTTGACAATTACTTACCCATTCTCCATACTTATAGTTTTGCCTTTTGCAGAATGTCATATAAGTGAAATATACAAAATGTAGGCTATTTAGTTGGGCTTCTTTTACTTAACATAATGCATTTAGAATTTATCTATGTAATTGTATGTCTCAAGCATGTTTCTTTTTAGAGCTAAGTGCTATTCCATTGTATGGATACATCACATTGTTTTTTTTTTTTTAATCCACTCACCAGCGAAGGACATTTTGAATTATATCCAAATTAGGCTATTAATAATACCACTATAAGTACTGTTAATCTTGTACGAGTTTTTGTGTGAATATATATTTTTTTATTTCTCTTGGATAAACACCTTGGAATAAGATTGTAGGGTCATATTATAAATGTATGTTTACTTATACTCCATAGTTGGAATTCTTTATCGTCATTTCAATATTCTGATTTTGGTTAGTTTCCATTGCTAGAGAGCTGGTGCTCCATTTTGGGGGTGTCCTTTCATTCTGATTCTTCATACCTCCAGAGTTCTTTCACTGATTCCTTCTCATCTGGAGCAGCTGTTGCTTCTTATTTTTAGATTTTATTTTGTTTAGATAATGTTGTGCCCAGTTTTATCTCTGAGACAAAAACTCTCAATAAACTAGGAAAAGAGGGAAACTATGTCAACATAAGAAAGTCCATATATGAAAAGGCCACAGCTAACATAATACCCAATGGTGAAAAACTGAAAGGTTTTCTACTAAGATGAGGAACAAGACAAGAATGCCCACTCTCACTACTTCTATTCAACATAGTACTGGAAGTCCTCACTATTAAGCAAGTAAAAGAAATAAAAAGCATCCAAAACTGGAAAGGAAGAAGTAAAATTGCCCTTGTATGCAGATGACATGATCTTATATAGAGAAAAATTTAAAAGACTCCACAAAAATAACTATTAGAATTAATAAGTGAACTTAGTAAAGTTGCAGGAAACAAAATCAACACACAAAAAGTCAGTTGCATTTTATAAACTAATAACAAACTAACTTAAAAGGAAATTAGGAAAACAAACCCATTTATAGTACCACCAAAAAGAATAGAATATGTAGGATAAAATTACCTGAGGAAATGGAGGACTTATACATTGAAAACCATAAAATATTGATGCAAAAAAATTAAGAAGACACAAATGGAAAGATATCCCAAGTTCATGAATTTGAAGAATTGATATTATTAAGATATCCATGCTACCCAAAGCAATCTACAGATTCAATGCAATCCCTATTAAATATGCCAATGGCATTTTTTACAGAAATAGAAAAGAACATTTCTAGAATTCAAAGGAAACCACACAAGAATTTGAATAGCCAAAACAATCTTGAAAAGGAAGAACAAAGCTGGAAGCATCATATTTTCTGGTTATAATGTATATTTTTAAAACTATAGTAATTTAAAAAGTATGGCACTGGCACAAAGACAGACATATAGATAAACAGAAGAGAAAAGAAAGCCCAGAAATAAATCCACATACATGGTCAACTTCAACAAGGATGCCAAAAATACACAGTGGGAAGAAATAGCCTCTTTAACAGTGGTGTTAGGAAAATTGAATATTCATATGCAAAACAATGAGATTAGACCCTTATCTTACACCATACACAAAAATCAACTGAAAATGTGTTAAAGACTTAAATGAAAAACCTGAAACTGTAAAAATCCTAGAAGAAAACACAGGGGAAAAGATTCATGATACTGTTCTTGGCAATGATTTCATGGATATGACCCCAAAGCACTGTTGACAAAAGCAAAAATAAACTACATCAAACTAAAAACTTCTGTATGGCAAAGCAAACAATCTTCACATGAAAGGGGAACCTATGGGATGGATGAAAATATTTGCAAGCCATTTTTGTAATAAGGGGTTAATTTGAAAAATATATAAGAAACTGCTACAACTCAACAGCAAAGAAACTAATAACCCAGTTTAAAAATAGACTGAGGATTTGAATAAACATTTCTCTGAAGAAGACATGCAGTCACCAGGTACATGACAAGATGCTCAGCGTTACTAGTCATCAGGCAAATGAAAATTAAAACCACAATGAGATATCACCTCACATCTGTCAGGATAGCTATTATGAAAAGAAAAAAAGACAGCAAGTGTTGGGGAGGATATGGAGAAACCGGAGATCTTGCATACTGATGGTGGGAATGCATAGTGTTGCAGCCTCATGGAAAACAGATGGCAGTTCCTCAAAACTAGAACTACCATATGATGCAGCAATCCCACTTCTGGGTATTTACTGAAAAGAATTGGAATCAGTATCTCAAAGAGATATTGGTACTTCCTGTTCATTGCAGCACTATTCACAATGGACAAAATGCAAAAAACAAGCAAACAAACAAACAAACAAAAAACCAAAGAAAACCCCTAATATTTGTCAGTGAATAAACAGATAAAAAACGTGCTATATATATACACAACAGAATATTATTCAGCCTTTAAAAGGGGGGGAAATCTTGCAATATGCAACAACATGGATGAACCTGGTGGACATTATGCTAAGTGAAATAAGTCAGTCACAGAAAAAAATATTGCGTGATTTCACTCTGTGAGGTATCTAAAGTAGTCAAACTCATAAAGGCAAAGAATAGCATAATGGCTGCTAGGTTCTGGGAGGAGGAGGAAATGGGGAGTTGCTAATCAATGGGTTTAATATTTTAGTTATGCAAAGTTCTAGTACAACATTGTGCCTATAGATTACAACACTGCATAGTACACTTAAAAATCTGTTAAGATGGTAGATCTCATGTTAAGTATTCATACCACAATAAAATTTTATACACACACACACACACAATGGTATCCAAATATTACTATGAAAAATACACAATGGTATCCAAATATTACTATGAAAAATACTAATTCTGTATTATACTGAAGATATTATAATGGAAGTAAGAATAGTAACCGTACTTGCATAATAGTTACTATGTCCTAAGCAATCTACTAAATGACACATAATTATTTAGTTCTTAACAATGTTACGAGTAAATAAGTAGTATTATTTTCACTTTACCATTAAGGAATTTTAGCAGTTTTCTAAGTTTATACAGTTAAAGCATTAGAAACAGAATGTGGACCTGAGTCATCTTATGCCTAGACACTTCCCTCGTAGCTACTGAAGTATACTCTCTCTCTTACTGCTGTTTGACAGAAAATATTAAACTTGTTTGGGAAAAAGTCAATAAAAGGATAAAGCATCAGACGAAATCAACTTCTTGCCCTTGTTTCAGCTTACCTTTACAAACCGTCTTCAATAAACTTCTCTGACTTTTTTCACTGCCATTTATGATTCCTCTTCCCAACTCAATTTAGACTATCAAGTCAAGTTAATACTCTGACTGACTTTGCTCCTCTTCCATGTTTTATAATCTGATAACCAACAGAATTTATTTAAGCTTTTATGTCTGACTCAAAGTCTGTTTCAAATTCAACGTGAAAGTGGAGACCAACTGTGACTGGCCATTCACAGTTGTGCTTATGAACTGGTTTCCTGCACCTGATCCTTAAATTTGATCCTGTCTAGTTTCTAACTATTCCCACTTTTCTGTTCATCATCTCATTTGCAACATTGTTTCATGCTTTGGACTTCAGGCTCAGCTCCATTTCCTCAGCAATGGCCTTGCTTCCCCTGCTTCTAGTTCTCTGCACCACCTGCACTGTCTCTGTCTTCCTTGAGTAAATATCTCTTCTGGTTTAGTTGGACCCCTGGACTCACTACCACAAACAATATTTTTATCATAATCTTACTACAAAAAGGAATTTCCCAATGTGGCTACCTTACCTAGAACATCACGCTCCAACCACATAACCATTTGCAATCTTAAAAACTCCACGAACTTGGAATCTATTGTCTCTAATCAAGTATACATAGATTTTAGATATATTGGCTTTACAGTTTTCATGTCCACAATGGATTAGACATAGCAGATCTAAAGATGTTGAAGGGAAAAAGAAAAACTCCACGAAGTGATATCAATGAAAACAAAGCCAACAGTAGCAAGAAATCAAAATATACAAATTCTCAGTGTGGAATTAAATAGTGAAGGGGAAACAATCACTTACATGTCATTATCCACTTCACTGTGTTTCTAACAGTATACAGAAATGGTCATTTACAAAATGACTCTGAGTGGTTAGGAAATATCAGATTATATTCAGCATATTCTGATTGAGAAAAAATGAAAATAAATACCATTTTTAGAAAGATGTTCAACAAATGTATTAACAGCACCAAAACAAAACAAAAAATATTTTTAAAAACACCTTATAATAGTATTTGAAAAATTGACCTTAAGAAAAAACTTCAGCATCTGAAAACAGGAAAGAGAATGAGAAAGAGAAACACATCCCGTGGCATCTGGGAGCTAACCTGACACTCACTATTCCATAGTCTTTTGCAGAACAGAAAAATTCACAGAACATCAACCTCACACAAGACAACTCTGAACTCGTGATGGAGCGTGATGAAAGCAAGGCCATCCCATAGTCATGAACACACAGCAAATGTGAAAGCAGAAATATGTTCCAACCATCAAAGTGACCACACATCTCTGTACACTGGCTAAAATGAGTCACCACGGTTTCTTTACCAAATAAAACTTGAGCCTCTCTCTAGTTTTCCTTTCTCCTAGAAAATATTTATTAAGATACTCAATGGTAGAGTTATTCCCATTTCCTGACAGCATCTGCCTTACTTAGGGTTCTCCAGAGAAACAGCACCAACAGACTATGCAGAGATGCAGACAAGGAGATTTATTGTGCAGATTGACTCAATGATTACGGGCCCTCAACAGATGGGATGACGAGCACCCACACCGGGGAGGGCAGATCTTCTTCACTCAGTCCACTGATTCAAATGCTAATCTCTTCTAGAAACACGCTCACAGACACACCAAAAATAGTGTTTATGGCTGTCTGGCCATCTCTTAACTCAGTCAAGGTGACATAAAATTAACCATCACAGCAGCACCAATCCAGAGCAAATCCCTGCTTCTTTACCTTTCCCCAAACCACCTAACACAAGCCCAAATCCTATCATATATCATTTCCAACACCCTCTTCTGAAGCACCACAAGGTTCCCGACGGTGTGCATCTTCCATCTCTGCAAAGAGAAATCAACACCACTTGTTTAACTACAGATGTGTTTCTGGTGGTTCTTGAATGAAGACATTGGCAGAAGGCAATGTGGCACACTGGTTAAACACTGCTGTCATTGGAATCCTTGCTTTGCCAATCCACAGCCGTGTAAATTAAACTCTCTCAACCTCAGTTCCCTTTATTTGTAAAGCAAGAATAACAAAAATACATTATTTAGGAGGCTGGATTGAAGATTAAATGAAATGACATAGGAGTAATTGTTCGCTTATTTTAGCAGTAAGAAGTAAGAGTGCCTACCTAGCACAAATTGGCTTCAAAAATAAATTTTAAAAATTGTTTAACATTTCTCTCACCTTACATCAGTTGGAGATGGTCTCATGGTTCATTGAGTGGCCCACTGATGTCAAAGGAATCCAAGTGCTTCCCATCTTTCACTCTAAGTTCCACCTGTGTCCTGAGCACAGCCACTCATGGCTGCAAGATGGTGTGGCCTGTCCAGGTGTCATGCCTTCAACACTTCTGTCTTCAAAACCATGAAGTAAGGAGGACAGAGACCATCTCTTACATCTCCCTGATTCGGGCAGGGACAAACCCTTTTTGAGAATTTCTATGGACAGATCTTCCACCTTTGTGAGAGGCAATACTGTGCTAGGCTACGAGCTGGGATTCTAGAGCTACGTTGTCTGAGATGGAATCCTGGCTCTGCCACTGACTGTGTGACCAAGGCAAGTTACTCAGCCTCTCTATGTGTTAGTTTTTAAACTATAAAATGGAAATAACAGTGTCTACACAGAGAATTAGTATGAAGATTCATTACTTTTAAATATACATATCTGTGTGTGTGTGAGAGAGAGAGTGCTTAGAACAGCGTCACACACATAGCAAGTGTATTCAAGTGCTAATTTTTATGATGTGCTGCCCCACATGATCATTCACACTTACAAGGGAGTCTGTGATGAAAGTATCTGGCCTTTTAGCCTCTATCTTAGAAGGCAGGCTATGCTCACAAAGACATGAAAATAAAGAGACTCTTGCATAGTCCACCAACAGTGGGCGCCACTATATGCAGAGTGTTTTTGAAGAGTCCTTAGCACAGAGTAAGTTCTAATAAATAATTTCTCTTATTTATAATAAAATTCTGCTCTCATCAAATGGCACATACTCTGAGATAGGTGAGTATGTAATAAATAGATCTCCAAATCCAACCATGTTAATTCATGTGCTTCTTCGTTGTGTGACCAGCCACATTCCTACACCACCCTGCAGACTCCATGGACTCCAGTGACTACAACTTAATGGCAAGGGATGACGCTAGACATAAAAGTGATTCTGGGCAGAGACTTACGCCCAGACTGCGGAGATGTGTCTCCACAGGCCATGCATCTGCCTCACTGACCCCTACGTTGCAGGAGTAAATGGCCCACTGCTGTGGGGGCAGAAATAGAGCAGCTTTTTCTATCAGTCATCTTATCTGTGTTGCTCTGTGTATTCAATTCAATTTCTGAATTTTTCTTCCTCTGACTATTTAGACTGCTTGTTCAACAAACTTCTGAGCAAATTTCTGAACAAATTCCCATGGTCCAGACTCCAGAACATCAGACCATTGTCTTGAGCTTCAGAGTCTGATTAGCTGATTTCACAAAATTATTTTATTCATTTAAAAGCAAAAAGAGAGTAGCATGCTACGATGGAAAGAACACTTGGCCATCTAAAGTTATCACTTCTAGCCATATCTGGACCAAGAATTAAATTTGTGATTAGGTAAGTCAATAATTATTCTTTGCTTCTTTATTTGTAAGATGATGGGCTTGAACCTGATGAGCAAAAAGTTTTCTCACTTATCTAAAATTTTAATCTCTTGAGTAAATTGCATTCGGTTCTGTAAGGGTCTGAAAAATCCAGAAACTCTCAGCAGAACTGTGTGTGGCCTAATTACTTATCAGATAATTTATCTTAAAACATCTGTCCTACGTTTTTTAAGGAGTGAAAAAATACAAATTAGTAATACTTGAGCAATATTAACAACTAAAGCTAAATCCTTGGATTTCTGAGTCGTTATAAATTATGCAAAATCTGTTTAATTTTACAAGCATTGGAAAAAATGTTTTGGAAGGTCCTTTCAAGAGGTAGGTCATCCGGCTAATCTTCATGCAATCAATGACTACCATTACATATATAGGACATCCCAACTCTTGTATTCCAGGAAAGATTATCTTTAGATGTCCACAGGATCAAACATTTCTGCCTCAACACACCTGTCAGAGTGAATTTCATTCCCCCACTAAGTCCACTTCTCTTGGCCTTAAAGACTTCTCTAAAATGAATAGCTGAAAATGTCAAAGGAAGTCTGTTAATTTCTAACAAAGTCATGCCTTATAGGAGGTCATGGAGGTAGAGTTCGGGAGGAAGGAAGGACAGATGTTACATAGTTACAGGAAACAAACATCTTGTAAGATGAGCTAGCCATGGTGATCAACCAGAGGCGCTAGAGGGGGCCTAGCAAAAAAATGGGCATGGTATGATTGAGGGTCTTGGGTGAAGCATCAGATGTGGACGAGGAGAACTGTGACAGGGAGCAGGTGTGACTGCAACAAACTTTAGCTACTTTATGATTGCACTGAGCAACAGCTCTCCTGATAGCACATTGAGACCAGATGCCATAGTGAGGTTATGAATTGCTATGATGAAACATTTGAGTTCATTCATTAACATTGTTTTTACCTCTCTCTCCTTTTACTCTTGGACAGAAATTATAGTCCTTTGGAAGTTAATGGCCTCTGGCTCTGCACCTGCCTTCAATTAGTACAGAGGCAACTGGTGAAAAATATGTCTGGGTTCATGCAAACCTCCGGGGGCAGGTTGATGTCCTTGCTAAACATGAAACTTTAGAAGAGCTCTGAGCTGTGGAGTTGTACTCTCATTTGGATTGTCAACAAAACCAAGGCCTCTGGCACTTCTGATTTTTGCCTGGCCCAAGAGGCTGAATAGGTTAGAAAAGTTTAAAGAAAGTTAAAAGTAACTCTGACAAGTTACTCAAACAAAGAAGCCTTTCAGGCTCATTTATGTAACAAATTGAGCTGAATTATGAGCAGTAAAAATAAAAATATAAATAAAATTACAGATTTCCCAGAATATTTTATTTTAAAAAGCTTTCAAAAGCAGATAAATTTAGAATTATAAAAGAATTGCCAAAATAACACCGCTTTTTATGTTAATATCATACAGAGAAGTAAAGTATTTATTAGAATTTGAGAAATTTTCCTTGGTATAGTACTACTAAGTAAATATAGAACTTATTCAAATCTCAACAGTTTTGCCACCATTTCTCTGCTTCAGGATTGAATCCAGGCTTGCATGTTGGATTTATGTGTCCTCTCTCCATAGCCTCTTGCAATCTGTCACAGTTTCTTATTTCTCCCTTGTCCTTATCACTCTGACACTTTTGAAGGGTGCTCATCAGTTATTTTGCAGAATGCCCCTCAGTATGGGTTTGGTGCGGTTTTCTTATTATTGGATTGAGGTTTTGGACTATCGGGAAGGATGCCGCAAAAGTAATGTGCTTTTCTCAGCGCGCACCATGTAAGGGGCTCCTGATGCAGATACGTGTTTCAAGTAAGACTACATCAACCTTGGTGACTTTGCCAAGGTCGTGATAGACTTGGTTTCTTTTTGTGACCATAATAAGATTTAATTCTTTGTACTTCTCTGATTTCCTTAGGTTTCTGTCCCCAGCAGCCCATCCTAGACACCACTTTTTACAAGACTACATTTCACATACAGATCACTTCCAACAAGGTAGATTTTAAGGCTCCTTCTATGTTGTCATTCTGTTACCTTCTAGGGCCTGGGACAGCTCCACTGAACTGTTTGTATCACGTGGCAGGTGTAAGGTTTTAGGGACAAAGTCTCAAGTTGCATATTATTCCACTGGACAGCATACATTCCATCGGGGCAAACACAGTCACATAAAACCATATGGCCTACAAGTGTGCCAAGGAGGAGACAACACAGGTACTGGGAAAGGCTTGCCAGTCCCTGCCAACGTCCATGCTTCTCGGAACCTGATATCTGTTTCATTCTTCCCTCCACACACAGAATACTGCCCCTTTCCTTGCAAAGATGAGCAAAGTCCCAGCCAGTTCCTATATTCACTTCAAAGTGCAAGCTCTGCAAGGTGATGTGCTGAGGTGCAGTCCTCCCTTCAGTTGTGGATGAGGCTCCTTGTGTGCAGAGGCAGCACTTGCACCACCCTGAGAGTGAGCACGTCCTTACATTGTGCAGCCTGGCCGTCTCGCTTGCCCCATTCTGGTACCAGCCATTCCTCTCACCTGCTCCGCTCCGCATATGCTAATATAAAATGGTCATGATAGACTTTTTAATCATCATTTTTATAGGTGAAGAAAAAGAGGTTTAATGAGAGAAACACATTAAGTCACATAGCCTAGATGCAGCGGCCAAAATTTACCATAGTGTCCTCCTTTACTTTGAACTATAGTGACATGTGAAGATGCAACTTTTTGTTTTTTCATTTGTATTTCCACTGCTAAGATCCCTCAGTGAGGAGAAAGGACTAAAACTGTTACCCATTATTCATTTCTATGTTCTTTCTGAGCCCTAGAAAAAAATGTGGTTATAATTCAAGTAAGAATATTGGAAAGTTAAAATTTGTGGTCTCCTGTTATATTAAATATTGAACATCAGTGTCTTGTGCTTTCTCTAAAGCCAGACATAAGTATTCTGCAGGTCCTAGGCAAATATAATTTTGAGTATTGGTCAACACACAATGCTGCGAATATGTATGTATGTCATTGTCTTCATCACTGGGACATCTGGACATAGGCTAAGAAAGAAAATTTTCTAGAGAAAATCAGTCATAATCTTGAGACAATGACTATGTTAGGCTCAGAAATTAGACAAAAGAAAATAAATTTTCCTTGCTCTATCTCATTCCCATCTCTCTCTACATCAGTTCTATACCCGAGATAATCATGTGCATGTCCTTAGAAATGTGTCACAAATAATAGACTTCAAACTTTCTTGGAAAAACTTCTAGTCCATATTATCCAAAAAAGGGTAAATATTTGGGAGGGGGAGAGGTTGGAACTATTTTTTGTTGTTGTTAGGGAATCCACTGTCATGAAGCCCAGGCTGAGTTAACATGGTGAGCTCTGGAGGCTACTACATCCCACTCTGAATTTTCTGCTTACAACTCCTGTCTTCTCTCTCGACATCAATTGGAAACCCAGACTCATGAGGCCTCATTCTCTGCCCTCCCATTCCTGGCACAGGGCAAAGCCCACCATGGAGGAGGCTTTTTTAGAGGAGAAAACAACTTTGTGTTTCCAGAAGACAAACCCTCCACCTTGCTTTCTGAGGCGGATACTAGGCCCAAGGCACAGACAGGCTGGTGCCTGCATGGGCATCAGTAAAAAGCTAAATATTTGATACAGTCAATATAAAATTGTTTTCAACTAATCTGTATCTATTTTTATATTTACTCATGACCAGAATAGATTTCTTGCATTTGAATAAGCTAACATATGAGTCTACTATGAGTACACCATCTCACACTAACAAGCTCCAAATCACTCCCAGGTTTTTCTTGCATTTGGACAGAACTATCAATGAGCCACATAGCTACACTATTCTTCATGGGGGAAAGGACTGAATAATCTCTTTTCTGAATATCCTGATGGTGTAAGTTTGAAACTACAGAGGATATCAGAGAGGATGTGCCCAGTTCATTCTTTAAGCTTCAAATATTTTATAGTTAATATATCAGAGTGATCATAAGCACTGAGGCCAGATTTATGGGTGCAAATCCTGGCTTCTCAAAATACTACTGTGTGGCCTTCACTAAGTTACTTAATCTTTCTATGCCACAGTTTTCTCATCTATAATGTGGATAACAACATTAACTACCTCAAGTGTTGTAATGGAGATTAAATAAGTAAATATATATAAAACACTTGGAACAGTTATACACAGAGTATTCATGTGTCCTAGTTTGCCTGGGAAAGTATTGATTTTATTTCTGTTATCCCAGCATAATTATTATTATAATCGGGCCCCCTCTTCACTCTAAAGGAATCCTAGTTTCAAATATAAATTACGTAGTCATTCTACTTACAAAGCACAGGATATTTGCTATATAACCATTAGTTATTATTGTAACTTTGTTCTAGGCATTGAGGGTAGAGCCATAAGCCACAACAACAAAACAATAATCCCTGCCTTCAGGGAGTTTGTAGTCTAGTTGGGAGAAGCAATCAATAATCAAAATCAGTTGGTAAAATACGTATTAGATGGTAATAGACATGATGCTGTACTACATCAGCTTAATTCCTGCAAGCTGCCTCCAAAGCCTATTGTCTTCAATGTATTAGTAGCATCTTTAAACTTGTCTGAATAGAAAAATATAATCAGGTTTGTGATAGGAAAAAGTGTTATTCTCGGGACATGACTGCTAGATTGAGTTAAAAGGAGAGGATTAGACAAAGTCAAGAAAGTTGTGAATAGAATCAGTGTGAGAGCATCACAGTACAAGATTCCTTCCAAATGGAAGACCTCTCACCATGTGTAACCTAACCCTCCATACCAATTTTGTTGCTCATATTCCAATACTCACTCTCCTCTTCCTCCAGACAGTTGGTTACCCAGGTAGAGACCCCCATTTTCTGGTTTTCTTCATCGTTAAGTGTGGCCACATGATTGAGGTCTTCATAATACGTTAGTAGTTGCACAAATACAACTTCAACCTTGTTTTCCTGATAAAATCACTTGTCCTCTCTTCCTTTATTTCCCTTTCTGTGGGCTGGACAATGGACCTGGCAATGACCCTGCTGTGACCACTGACACAAGAACAATGCATGAGGGCAGCCTTTCTCAACACGGTTCCCAAAGAACTCCCTTCAGAAAAGTGTCTCAGTAGCCATTTTCTCAATTCTCCCAAGGACAGCACTTAGGATCATTTTATGTGCATAAGGAAATAAGTTAATTCATCACATAAAATGAGTGTATTAGACATTAGTGCTTAATTCTTTTCCAGAATGGATTAGGAAGGGAAGGTGGAGCTGCAAGATGAAGGGAACCTGAATCCCTGAAGTACTGTTTGGAGCAGAACTATCTCGCCAGTTTAGAAATGCCATTAGTCTTACAGAAAAACAAAACTTCTATCTTAATGCTCTGTGTTTATGTATATCTTTACTGTAACAGTATAACATTTATTTTCACTACCAGTCATCCTTCTTATTTTATTTATTTATTTATTTAATTTTTTTTATTTCAGCATATTACAGGGGTTCAAATGTTTAGGTTACATATATTGCCCTTGCCCCACCTGAATCAGAGCTTCAAGTGTGTCCATCCCCTAGACGGTGCGCACCGCACCCATTATGTGTGTATATACCCATCCTGTCCTCACCTCCCCAGTCTGCCCAACACCCGCTGAATGTTATTACTACATGTGCACTTAAGTGTTGATCAGTTAATACTAATTTGATGGTGAGTACATGTGGTGCTTGTTTTTCCACTCTTGGGATACTTCACTTAGTAGAATGAGTTCCAGCTCTATTCAGGATAATACAAGAGGTGCTAGATCACCATTGTTTTTTGTGGCTGAGTAGAACTCCATGGTATACATATACCACATTTTATTAATCCACTCATGTATTAATGGGCACTTGGGTTGTCTCCACATCTTTGCAATTGTGAATTGTGCTACTATAAACATTCGAGTGCAGATGTCTTTTTTATAGAATGTCTTTTGTTCCTTTGGGTAGATGCCCAGTAATGGGATTGCTGGATCAAATGGTAGTTCTACTTGTATCTCTTTGGGGTATCTCCATATTGCTTTTCACAGAGGTTGTACTGGTTTGCAGTCCCACCAGCAGTGTATGAGTGTTCCTGTCTCTCTGCATCCACACCAACATTTATTGTTTTGGGACTTTTTGATAAAGGCCATTCTCACTGGGGACATGTGATATCTTATTGTGGTTTTGATTTGCCTTTCCCTGATGATTAGAGATGTTGAGCATTTGTTCATATGTTTGATAGCCATTAGTCTATCTTCTTTGGAAAAGTTTCTTTCATGTCCTTTGCCCACTTTTTAATAGGGTTGTTTGATTTTTTTCTTGCTGATTTTCCTGAGTTCTATATAGATTCTAGTTATTAGCCCTTATAAAACCATCCTCATATAGCCATCTAATCTTTGACAAAGCAAACAAAAACATACACTGGGGAAAAGAATCCTTATTCAATAAATGGTGCTGGGAAAACTGAATAGCCACATGCAGAAGATTGAAACTGGATCTCCACCTCTCACCTCTCACAAAAATCAACTCACAGTGGATAATAGACTTAAACCTATGGCATGAAACTATAAGAATTCTAGAGGAAAATGTTGGAAGAACTCTTACATACTTTGGCCTAGCCAAAGAATTTATGAAGAAGACCCCAAAGGCAATCACAGCAACAATAAAAATAAATAAATGGGACCTGATTAAATTAAAAAGCTTCTCCACAGCCAAGGAAACTATCATGAGAGCAAACAGACACCTACAGAAGGGGGGAAAATATTCGCATGTTACGCATCCTTATTTTTTTTAAAGAGAATATACTTCACTGCAAGGAAGTATATTGGGCTTGGGGAGGCTGATTGATTATTAGTGCATAAATGGTTTGAATACTTAGGAATTTTTATTCTTCATCAACAACTGATAGATGTTGAATGATGGCTAGGTATGGACTCTGACTCTAACCTGTTCTCTAATAAATCACAACAAGATGGAGAGAGTAAATTTTATGTTTCTCTTACCCAATGTTTCTTCATTGGCAATATTTCCACATTTGTCCCCAGTGAGAGGCCTTGAGCTTAATTGGTTAGGATGTCACAGGAAATGACGGCATGCACATGGCTGTACGAAAATGATGGGAAGAAGCCACAGAGTACATAAGGGGGTAAGATGGAAGCTTTGAGGAAGTAGTGATTATCAGAGCAGAGATTAAAAAAAAGAGAGAGAGAAGGTAAAAAGAAAAAAAATACAGGGAGGCAAAGCAGACTCAATCTCAGAAAACAATAAAAAAGCTGTGAGAAGCTTGAAAATATTCCAACTAACTAACTGTGTTCAGCAGGTGGGTCTATGCTGTGGCAACAAAGAACTGGAAAATCTCAGTGGCTTTAAACCATAGAAATTGTATTTCTTGCTCACACTTCACATCGAACATGGATCAGGAGTGGTAGTAGTATAAAGTTCTGCTCCATGTAGTCATTCAAGAATTTGGGCTGATGGGTGTTCTATTATCAATTGATGTTAACATTGCAGCAGGAGGTTCAGCTTTTGCTGTAGTCAGGCAAGTGAGTACTGGAGGATATCACACCAGCAATTAAATTATCCTTTCTTGGGTAAATACTGAGGAGTGGAATGGCTGGGTCATATGCATACATAATTTTAGGTATATGTTTAACTTTTAAGAGACTACCAAATGGTTTTGCAAACTAGTTGTACCATTTTACATCCCTAACAACAATATGTGAGAGTTCCAGTTGCTCCACTTGGTATGGTCAAACTTTTAAGTTATGCATACTAATGGACACATAGTAAAATCTCAGTATAGTTTTTATTTGCATTTCCTTAATCACTAATGCAGTAGAGCTTCTTTTCATGTGCCTACTTACCATCTGCATATCTTTGGGGAAGTATCTAGTTCAAGTCTTTTGCCCATTTTTAAAAATTGCATTTTTTTTCCTTATTATTGAGTTCTGAGAGTTCTTTATATATTCTAGATACAAGTCCTTTATTAGAGATGAAATTTGCAATTTTTGTTTTTTATAGACAGGTTCTCACTCTGTCATACAGATTGAGTGCAGTGGTGTGATGATAGCTCATTATAGCCTTAAACTCCTGGCCTCAAGGGATTTGCCTACCTTTGCCCCTTGTCTGTTTTTGCTTTTGTTGCCTGTGCTTTTGGTGTTATATCCAGTACATTGCCAAATAGCCTTTGTGTGCTGGCTTTTTCAAATCCCAGTTGTAGTAGCAGCATACCAATTGGTGAGTGGGTTCATTGTCTCCTGGGTAGCTGAGGTGGCATGGGTGATGGTAGTAACAGAGGTCATGAGAAGCGTGTTTTTTTCCTCAATGCTGTGTACATCTGTTAGCAGATGTTGTAATGTGCTATGCAGGTCAACCCCCAGGCCAGTAGGTGGCACTTGCTGGTGAGTGCCAGCTGCAGTGGTGGCAGTAGGGTATATGCTTGACCTTTGTTAACTAGGAGAAGTACTCAGTGTCCCAAGAAATGGATTGGGCCCCATGACCTGGAGTGCATGGTTGCTTAGTGTAAAGGTGGATCACAGAGAGATACTCACTTCCCCTATCCCATATTGGAGCTTCATTTACATTTCTCAGCCAGACTTCACTACACAGGCTGCCTGCCCAACTTCTCTTCCCCAGGATCTGAAGTGTTCTTTGCTTTCCTGTTGAATTCTTATGTTTCTTCTTGGATATATTTCATAGTGTGAATCTTTACACACTGTTTTGCTTCTTCTGAGTCGGTGAGGTACAGTACAAAAGTGTCTAATCCAACACCTTGGAAAAAAAATGTTATGACAAATTTATACTCCAATTCCCCCATGATTGATCATGGCATTGTTCTGGAATTTTGTGTCTCTAAGCTACTGTTTCTTTGTATTCTCATATCAGAAGTTTATTTTCCCTTTATTTTACTATGTGCTTGAAAGTCATCTCTGACTTGTTTATTAGATATGTCTTCATGATGATTGTAATTCTCAAAGACCCAGACTGTTTCAACCACAGAGGTAAGGTGAAGTCCTTCAATAAGGTAATATGGAGAAACAAGAACACTTACTGTACTTATGAACTTTATTCTTCATGACTTCCCCAGGGTAAATAAGTACATAAGGAGTTTATAGATTTAGATATCTGTTGTATCTGTTGGCCTAAAAATGTACTGATACTATGAAAATATAACACCTGTTCTTCCTCAACGTTTACTCATTATTTACCACGTGGTAATTTGAGTTTTGAAGTCACAAGTTAAATTATATACCTGTGTCATTTTGGACTTTTGGGCAGGGGGAAGGAAATATATGCCTGAACAATTTTATATTGTGTGGTAGAAATCCTGACACAAAAGAGATCAGAGTGGCAAACAAAAAACAGAGTCCTATTTATTTGGGATAGCTTAATCTACATATTCTGGCCTTCACAGTTTAAGGTTATACATAAAGGAATCTGCTTAAGATAACCATGATTGCGCAGAGCTTTTTGTAAAAGGAAAGATACAAACATACACAAAAGAGTTAATTTATATATTTTATCAACTGAATTCTAACAAAAAATATTGACTGCATTTCTTGCTTTTCACATTTTCACAAACTATTAAAGAATGAAATCCTAATCCTTAATTTCAGTTTTTATATTATCCCACAGTAACACCTGTTGATGGATACTTCATTGGTCTCCTTTTTTCCGCCTTTATTACCTTGCTTAATAAATGCTGGAATAAACATCCCTATGAACACATACTTACACTGTGATTTCATTCCTCAGTGTTTTATAGTTCTCCTTGTAGAGATCTTTCACCTCTTTGGTTAAGTATATTTCTAAATCTTTTACTTTCTTTGTAGCTATTGTGAATGGTATTGGTTTTTTATTGATTCTCAGCTTCACTGTTATTGGTATATAGAAATGCTACTGATTTGTGTACATTGATTTCATAACCTGAGACTTTGTTGAAGTCATTTGTCAATAACTTGCTGGTTAACCTAGCAACAGGTTTCTCAATTTTGTTTATCTTTTCAAAGAACAACTTTTTGTTTCATTGATCTTTTGTTTTATTTTTTGTTTTACATTTCATTTAGTTCTGCTCTGACCTTTGTTATTTCTTTTCTTCTACTGGCTTTGGGTTTGTTCTTTCTTTCTTTTTTTTTTTTTTTTTTTTTTGAGACAGAGTCTCACTCTGTTGCCCGGGCTAGAGTGAGTGCGTGGCTTCAGCCTAGCTCACAGCAACCTCAAACTCCTGGGCTCAAGCGATCCTCCTGCCTCAGCCTCCCGAGTAGCTGGGACTACAGGCATGCACCACCATGCCCAGCTAATTTTTTGTATATATATATTTTAGTTGTCCATATAATTTCTTTCTATTTTTAGTAGAGACGGGATCTCACTCTTGCTCAGGCTGGTCTCGAACTCCTGACCTCGAGCGATCCACCCGCCTCAGCCTCCCAGAGTGCTAGGATTACAGGCGTGAGCCACCGCGCCCGGCCTATTCTTTCTTTTCTAGTTCCTTGACACATGACATTAGCTTGTTAACTTGTGATCTTTCTGTCTTTTTGAGATAGGCATTTAAGGCTTTGAGTTTCCCCCTGAGGAGTTCTTTTGCTGTGTCTCACAGATTTTGATTTCTTGTGTCCCCTTTGTCATTCAGTTCAAGGAATTTCTTTATTTCCACCTTAATTTCATTCTTTTTTTTTTTTTTTTTTTTTTTTTTTTTGAGACAGAGTCTCTGTTGCCGGGGCTAGAGTGCTATGGCATCAGCCTAACTCACAGCAACCTCAAACTCCTGGGCTCAAGCAATCCTCCTGCCTCAGCCTCCTGAGTAGCTGGGACTACAGGTATGTGCCACCATGCCCGGCTAATTTTTTCTATCTATATTTTTAGCTGTCCATATAATTTCTTTCTATTTTTAGTAGAGTCTGGGTCTCGCTCTTGCTCAGGCTGGTCTCGAACTCCTGAGCTCAAACAATCTGCCCACCTCAGCCTCCCAGAGTGCTAGGATTACAAGCGTGAGCCACCGCGCCTGGCCTTAATTTCATTCTTGACCCAACAATCATTCAGCAGAAGGTTGATTAATTTCCATGACTTTGTGTAGGTTTGACTGTTTCTCTTGTGATTGATTTCTAGTTTTATTCTACTGTGGTCTGAGAAAATACATGGTATTATTTCAATTTTTTTCACTTTCTTGAGACCTGTTTTGTGACCTAAGATATGATCAATTTTGGAGAAGTTTCCATATACTGTTGAGCAGAATATATATTCAGTAATCATTGGGTAGAATGTTCTCTAAATGTTTGTTAGCTCCATTTGATTTAGAGTCTGGTTTAAGTGCAGTGTTTATCTATTTTCTGCTTTGATAATTTATCCAGCTCTAATAGTAGGGTGTTGAAGTCCCCAACAATTATGACAGTGATATTTGTTTCTTTGCTTAGGTCTAGTAAGATTTGCTTTAAGGATCTGGGAGCTCCTGTGTTAGGTGCACGTATATTTAGAATGTTATGTCTTCTTGTTGAATTGCTGTCTTTATCATTATATAATAACACTCTTTGTATTTATTTACTTTTGTTGATTTAAAGTCAATTTCATCTGATTGGAGAATGGCTCATCTGCTCTCTTTTGGTTGTCATTTGCGTGAAATATTTTTTTCACCCTTTCATGTTGCATCTATGTGCATCCTTGTGGGTTAGATGTATTTTCTGGAGACAGCAGATATTTGAGTTGTGTTTGTTCAATTATTTAGCCAGCCTATTTCTTTTGAGTGGAGAAATCAGACCATTAACCTTGAGTGATAGAATTCATATGCGGGATGCTGATCTGTTCATCATGATGCATAGTATCTTATTGCTTTTTTTGCCCTCTTGTGGTATTGTTTTATAAGTGTGGTGAATTTTCAGGTTTTTTTGGGTGATTTTACACTGGTTGGTATCTATTGCACTGATTTATGTATAATGCAGTTCTGAGTGTTTCCTACAGGGCAATTCTGATCATAACATCTTCCCTCAGTGTTTGCTTCTCTAGAAAAGACTTAATTTCTCCATCAGTTGTGAAACTTAGTTTTGCAGGATACAAAATTCTTGGCTTGTAGTTGTTCAGTTTAAGAAGATTGAAGATTGGGTCTCACTCCCTTTTGGATTGTAAGGTTTCTGCTGAGACATCTGCAGATAGCCTGATGGGTTTTCCTTTGTAGGTTAGTTGTTGCTTTTATGTTGCTGCTTGAAGAATTTTCTCCTTCAGTTTGACTTTGGCCAGGTTGATGACTATGAGACTTGGAGATGTCCTATTTGCCATGAATCTTCCCAGGGTTCAATGACCATCTTGTATCTGTATGTCTGAATTTCTGGAAAGTTTTCCTCAAAAATTCCCTCAAATAGATTTTCCAGGGTTTTAGCTCTTTCTTCTCCCTCAGGGATACCTATAATTCATATGTTAGTTCACGTCACATAGTCCCAAATTTCTATCAGTGATTGCTCAGACTGTTATATTCTCTTCTCTGCCTCTTTGAGTGATTGAGTTAGCTCAAGAACCTCGTCTTCAAGCTCTGACATTCTTTCTTCTCTTTAGTTTAGTCTGTTATTGAAGCTTTCCACTATGTTTTGAAATTCTCTAAATCAGCAATCCCCAGCCTTTTTGGCACCAGAGACTGGTTTCATGGAAGACAATTTTTCCACAGACAGGGAGGAGGTGGAGCTCAGGCGGTGATGCAAGCAATGGGGAGTGGCTGTAAATATAAATGAAACTTTGCTCACTCACCTGCCACTCACTCACCTCCTGCTATGCAGCTGGGTTCCTACATTTCATAGAAGGCAATTTTTCCATGGACGGGGTTGGGGGAGGCAGAGCTCATGCTGTGATGTGGCCCAGTTCCTAATAGGCTGCAGACCAGTATCAGTCTGTGGCCTGGGGGTTGGAGACCACAGCCCTAAATAATTCTTTCATTTCTTTAAGTTCTATTATATCCTTTCTTATGTTGTCTAGTTTTTAAGCAACTTTTTCACTGATTTCCTGAAATATTTTTTTGCCTTATTTCTGTTGGTTTTCAACTATCTCTTCAATTCTATTCATCTTATTTGCCATCCATATTCTGAATTCCATTTCTGTGATTTTGGCAATTTTCTTGTGGTTGGAGTTCACTACTGTAGCTCCATTGTGATCCCTATTGAACTATTTTGTTTTTTCATGTGGCCAGCGTTCTTTTTCTGGTTCCTTCTCATCTGGATCCTCTTCTCTTAGATTGCAGGGCACATGTTCTCCTTTGCTAGTAATGCTCCTGTTTAGTTAGGAAAAAGTGTGGTTCCTAGATGGAACTTTCATGTTCTACTCTGGAATGTTGACCCATCAGGGGAGGGGCAGGTGCACTGAGACCTTAAAATAGCTGTTCTGTTTTGACCTATTCCCCTGTGATTGCCTCTGTTTGAGTCAGTGCTAGATTATCTTCATGTGGGGTGGAGGGTTGTTCTCCAGCTCATTAGAAATTTCATTTGGGGGCTAGATACAATCCTCTCCATGGCAACTATAATTGTGGAAGACTGTTCTGTTTGGGGACACCCAGTGGAGGTGACAGTGGCAGCTGGGTCAGTCCATTTAGGCAGTGGTCATGGATGACCAGGCTGTAGGCATTTGTATGAACCAGATCCAGGAGTATGACTGCTTAGGGCTAGGGTGTCCTAGGTGAAGCAGTGGACCTCAGGGAGGTTCTGCCAGCCCAGCAGCAGTGGTTGAGACTCAGGGGTAGGGCCTGGGGCCCAGGCACAACTCTGGAATCTTAGGAGTGGTGTCACAGGTCTTTCAGAGGCCCTGAATTGTCAAGGGCAAAGCCCTAGACTTGGGCACAGGGAAAGAGAACCTCAGAGCTGAAAGTGGGGACCATGGAGGCAGGGCCACACATGCAGTGGGCTCTTCTGCTGGCTGAGGGACTATGAGTGCCAAGTTGTATGAGCAGGGGTCAATTCTAGTGGCCCAGGGACTGTGGAGTTTCCTCCCCCCAGGTCCTACTGAGGCAGCTGCCCAAAGCTTCCCAAGTGATGCCTCAGGTACTTCCTCTACTCAGATTTTGGGCTGGAGGGGATTCCTGGCTCCCAGTCACAGGACATGGCACAAGGGAGCATCTGCTCTGCCTATTCCCTCTGCAGCCTGGCAGGGGCAATGCAAAGGCTACTGCTGCAAAGCCAAGTCATGAGGAGTCCTGGAGCCATGCACCTGAGAGCTCAGGATGGCATCAGCTGCAGAAACTCAGGACCAGCAGCCACCAGATCCTTACTGTGCCTGCTTTCTGGTGCAATGTCTCTGCACAGACTTTAGGCAGCTCCCCAGTCAGTCCAAAGGTCTGCAGTGGTGGAAGAAGGCTTCTCACAGCTTCAGCCACCTGCAACTCTTATTCCTCTCTTAAAAAGTGGTGCCACTGTGGGATGCTTCTATTCTGTTGTCTTCCCCTCCCCCCAGCAGTGTGAACTGTATTGGGACCCCAGCTTAATCTCTGAGATGGTGGGCGGTGCTTGTGAGTAAGAATCAGCCACACCATGCTTGATTGAGTCAGCAGATGCTGTAATGGTCTATATAGTTGCTCTCCCTGTCAGTAGTTGGTGCTTGTAGTAAAGAGCCAACAGCACTGTTGTACTTTGCTGCCTGTAATTGGCTCCAGACCCTCAGGAGATGCACTTGAAGGCCCAAGGCAGTGGAAGGGGCCCTGGAGCTTGCAGGAGATTGCTTATTCTCCACCACAACAGAGGTTAGAGGATGAGCATTGCTGGGTGGGGTTAGATTGGGCAAGCCTGCCTTCAGGCTCTGCAGAGGGAGGTCTTAGAACTGTCTCAGCAGTGATCAAAGGTCAGATCCTAGGCCGCTGGGGAATGCCACTGGGAAGGGAGCTGAAGCAGTCTCACCATACCAGAAAGTCTGCCCATGGGGAAAGGGCCTTCTGTAATTTATCGACTGGCTATTGGGAGTGAGTTTCTCTCTTCTTCCTCCTCCCCTGCCCTGTGAATCTCCTTCCAGTGTCTGGTTGCAAACGGGTACCCAAATTAGCTAAATTAACCAGCAATGGCGCTGCAGGTTGGGAACTTCCCTGCCCAAGAACCCACCCCAGTCTGCAAGCCCGGCTTTCCTGTGGGGGGATGGGTGCTCCACCAGTGCACTGCCACTTGGACCCACACAGCACTCTCGTGTCAGTTCTGTCCACATGTGCTCCCTTGCCTCTTTAGTTTAGTTCTCAAATCTACCCTCTGTGCCCCCAGGCAACCCAATCCAGTCCTGGGGGTATGTATGGGACCCACCCTGCATGCCTGCCAACAGGCATCTCCAGGGAGTGCCAGCTTGCTGGGAACTTACGGGCTGAGCACTCCTAGGCGCACTGCAGGTCCTCAAGGGAAAAGTGTGGGCCCCACTATCTGTGGCAACCTCAGACTGGAGGGTGCACCAGCAGAGGGAAAGTGCCGCTTTTGACCCTCTCGGCTACAGTGAGCGCGAGGAGGGATGGGGAAGGAAGAGACTTTCAGTGGAGAAGAGACAGCCCTCCACTCTTCTGGTCCCTCTCCTTGGAAGGAAGCCTGCATGAAATGTCCAACCTCCAGGATCACACAAATTCTCCGGGCCCACTGCAGTCTGGACAGGAATTGGGAACTGTCTGTGTGGGAACAGGTGATGTGAGAACTAAAGGGCTGGAGCTGGCTGGGGTAGAGAAAGGGACTCTGTGGGTAAAGGAGCAATATGGCATTAGCCATCTTGGCTCCAGGCCATGGCTTCAGGGAGTGACCCTGAAGGGACTGGAAGCTGGATGCTTTATTTTCAAGAAGGTTCCAGTTCAGTGGTTGCAGCAATCCTGGGGCTCATGAGGGTGGAAAAGCTCCTGAGCAACTCAGCAGCTCACTGACTACCACAGGTGTGAGCAAAGGAGAAATGAAACCCCCACCTAACATCTTCACCCAACTCTGAATGTCTCCAGGGTTGATTTCTGCCAATATCTTTTCTCTTCCTGTTCTGTTTCATAATTTTTTCCTGTGAAATTTCCAGCAGGCTCTGGCACCTTTCCCCCCAAAATACACCGAGCTATGCCCATTCCCCCCTCTCCTTTATCTGAAATCCTTTCTTCACTCCATGACGATCTGGCAACCGATGTCTCTAGTTAGCCCTTCTCTCTTAATGAGTTTTTAATTTCATTTTTTTGTTATTGCCATTGTAAATATTAATTTTGAACTCTTCCCCCAGGTAATCAGCATTACTCTCTTTTTTTTTTTTATTTTTATTTTTTTTTTCAGCTCATTATGGGGGTACAAAAGTTCAGGTTATATATATTGCCCATGCCTCCCCATCCCCCCAAGTCTGAGCTTCAAGTGTGTCCATTCCCTCGACAGTGCACATCGGACTCATCATGTAGGAGCATTATTCTTTTTAATAGTTTGCCCATAGACCCTGTTTTAAACACAATGTGTGTCTCTTATGTTATCCTGGATAGAGATGGAACCCATTCTACTAAGTAAAGTATCCCAAGAATGGAAAAATAAGCACCACATGTACTCATCATCAAATTGGTTTTAACTGATCAACACCTAAGTGCACATATAGTAATAACATTCATCGAGTGTTGGGCAGATGGGAGCGGGGAGGAGGAGATGGGTATATACATACATGAGAGCAGTGCGCACTGTCTGGGGGATGGACACACTTGAAGCTCTGACTCGGGGGAGGGGAGGACAAGGGCAATATAAACATTGCCCTTGCCTAAACATTTGTACCCCCATAATATGCTGAAATAAAAAAAAATAAACACAATGCGTGAACTGTGTATGAAATAAAACTGGGGCAATATTAATGGCATATAACACTCATATTCTGCTCAATCTCTCCCAGCCTACTCCATGGCCAACAACCAAAACTACATTTTAAAGCTTGTCTAATATGTCTCAGAGAGTGTAGGAAGCATTTCGCAATTATTGCCTTATTTAACCTTAACACTATTTCTATAGGCAGGAATGATATGGAGGAACACTAATATAGGACAAGGCCAACTCATTGCCATTCCTCTTGTTGGGACATAGATATGGGGAAGGAGGCAGAAAACAAGTTACCTTCACAGGTAAGTCAAGTTTTTTGTAGGTCTAGGAGAGTGCAGTAAAAGGTAAAAGAGGCTGTATAGAATAAATTCAAGGTGGATTATAAAATAACAGGAGTGTGACCTATTTGAGAAAGAGAGAAGGTGAAAGGTGCCAAAGAGGACAGAATGTATCACATGGAAAACATAAGAGAATGACATAAAAGAAAGCATGAAAAAAGAACAAAGAAATCCTGGAGAAAGCAAAATGATGAAGCAGGAGTGGTTGCTAAATAAGGATGTGTGAATTTCACTGATATAGAAATCAAGGACGAAACAGATACACAGGTGTACACACACACATCCACACACTCAAAGAGGTGTTTAGAACAGATAAGACCCCAGGAGCTACACCCTCAGTGAAGGCTTATCTAATAGAAAGACCAAACATATGCTTAGGGTGCCACCAAATTATAGTGTCAAATGCAACTGGGAGAAAAATTTCACGTTTTAAATAAAAACAAACCATTGAAGGAGTCATTGTTGGGAAATAATCTAGAATTTTTTTGGGCTTCCTTACTTATATTTGCATCCTCAATAAATTTTTATTTTGAATTACATATATGAAAGATCACCGTAAAGTGTTTAGAGCATGGAACACCTGAAGGTTTTAATCTAGTCCTATCTTCCATACAGTTCTAGCCACCATCCCTTTTCTACCCCCCATGTCTATGTAAGGACCAGTAACATTCAAGTGAGGTCAAACAAATATTATTCCAGAACATGGTCTTCAGAGCAAAAACTGATATGGAAAATTAATAGTCCTTTAACCCAAAGTCATAGTCTTCTTAATCATTTGAGCCTTCCTGAACACGTCAAAATGCTCATTTTCTTTGCTTTAATTCAGAATTTCATGTTCTTACTTCCTTGCCTTGTTTAGGAAAAGGTCATAGCCCTCACATTTCCTCATTCCTCCTCAACTTACTTCCTCTTCATGCTTACTTTCTCCTTCCCTTGCTAACCCTAGAGATAGTAGCCAGGGAAGGAGGCCTGGAGAAGGAAGAAGAGCGTGGCAAGAGGTGAAAACTTCAACCACAAATTCTCCTAAATAGCAATCTCAGCATTTCCTCTCACACTCAGTTTTGCTGATGCCAAAGGACATGCCTAGGAAGTCCTGCTGACACACGTTTTCTTGTATGTCCCTTAGCTTTCCTCCCTGCTGTTTTTTCTCATATCTTTCTTAGTCACTTTTCTTCTTTCTGAAGTAATTTTGGAATAATTGTGTGTAAGTGCACATTTTCTGAAACATTACATACCTAAAGGGTTCTGGCATCCTCACACATGACAGCTGAGTCATGGTCCCAGACTACTGGGTCACAACAATCCCTTACTCTACATCTATTGTCACCTGTTGCAGAGAATGTCTGAGGCCAGTGTAATTTCATTCCTATAATTACAGCTTACCTATTTTTAAAATTTAACTTTTTTCCCCTCAGAATTTCTTCCTTTGTACTTAAAATGCTTCCAAATATGTGTAAGTCTCTTTTTGTTATTTTTCCCCAAAACACAATGATCGTTTTAAATCTATGTATTTAATTAATCTTTCTCTATTTAGAAAATTTTATTATTCCAATCACATTTTTGATCATTTATTTTATCCCATTTATTGTGATTTATATTTAGGGAAGGGCTCTATTTCTTAGGTTGCATTATTCAGCTCTGCCCCTTATATATCATTTTTGTTTTTCTCCTCAATACTCTAACAGAGGTTCTCAGATTTACATTCCTTTTATAAATTTATTTTCTGTACTGTCAATTATTTTCTTTACTTCCTGTTATATATATATATATTAATTATGCTATTACATTTTTAATGTTCTATAAGCCTTTCCAACTTCACCAAGCCCCTATTCCAACTCTTACTGTTATATTGCTTTCTACTTATGTTCGTTTGTTGATGTCTCATAGGGGGCCACAAAGGGTGACAAAACTTCTAAAGAATTTTCCTTTCTCAGGAATTGTCTTTTGTGTTCACAGTCCTTTTCTTACCTCTTGATTCTTTACAAGTATAATGCTGATTTTTGTTTTCAATCAATAGATAGGAGATTTAATACACTGATGCATACACACACACACACACACACACACACGTTTTGTTTATGTTTACTTCCTCTTATCCACAGCTGGAGGACAGTTTGATGGGTACTGCTCTACACACAATCCCAGTTTCTAGAAGATATTCCTTTACTTTAGTACAACTGGATTTAAGTAAAATGCCATTTGATACTTACTATCTGCTTTTTAACACATTTAATTTATGGAATACTTCGAAAATTACAGCTCCTTCCCATCATCTGCACAAGATATGGCTGTTTTTGGTACCATAGTCCTCAAAACGATATCACATTCGTTGCTTCAAAACCAGAGGCAATAAAATGGTGGCTTCTGGGTTTTCTCAGGTAAGTATACATATAGATCTTTCATTTCTGTAGTAGGAGTAGAGAGTAGGAAAAAGATAAGGCATTAATGAGGCAATCATAAAATAGAAGATTGTTACTGTATCAGACATGACCCTACGTACCCAATACCAAAACACGTAATAGACAGAGTTCACATAACAAAATTGTAGGTAATGTAATTGTCCCTGTGATGGCAACTAACATTACTTGAGCTGAAGTACAGATCTGAGCAGCAGATCTTGGCATATGTTCATATAAGTAAATCCTTTGGTTCAGTTTCCAAAATTGTCAAAATCTCCTCGCAATTCTCAGTTCATTTCACCTCCCATCACCAGGAAAAATAACACAAACAGTATTCGGCAAAATGGGAGAAAGCTGATTATGTCACCCTTGCAAGAAACTAAGATGTTTGCTCTTAGACATATTAATTCGTTCTAGTGAGCTCTTGAGAACTTGTCTGACAGACGACGTACTTACAAACATTGGATTGATCTAAGTGGTCCTAATTTTTTAAATTGTATATATTTAAGGTATACAATATGATGTCTTGATATATATTTACAAAGTGAAATGATTTGGTCAAGCACATTAATATATCCATCATCTCATATCTCATCTTTTTATGTGGTTAAAAGGACCTAAAATCTACTCTCTTAGCAAATTTCCAATACCCAATGCCGTATTGTTAACTATGGTATTCATGCTACACATTAGATATCTAGGTTTATTTATCCCATGTAACTGAAACTTTGTACCCTTTGACCTCCATCTCTCTACTTTCCCCACCACTACGTCACCCCTATTACCGATGCTTTTGCTCTCTGTTTCTATGTATTTGAGTTTTGTATTGTTTTTTAAGATTTCACATATAACTGAGATCATGCAGTGTCTATTTTTTTCTGTGTCTGGCTTATCTTACTTAGCATAATGTCCTCTAGGTTCATCCATATTGTTGCAAATGGGAGAAACACCTTCTTTTTAAAGGCTGAATATTCAATTGTGTATTTGTGTTGTGTGTGTGTATTGTGCACATATCTTGGCTATTGTGAATAATGCTGTGATGAAAATAGATGCACAGATATTTTCACAAGGTGATGATTTCATCTCCTTTGGATATATACCCAGAAAAGGCACTGCTGGGTCATATGGAAGTCCTATTTTTAATCTCTTTAGAAATCTCCATATTGTTTTCCATAATGTCTGCAGCAGTCATCATCCCTACCAACAGTGTACCATGATTCCTTTTTCTCCACATTATCGCCAACATTGTCATCTCCTGTCTTCTTGATAATAGTCATTGTAACAGATGTGAGGTGATAGCTTGCTGTGGTTTTGATTTGCATGTACCTGATGATTAGTGCTATTGAGCACCTTTTCATATATCTGTTGGCCATTTTTATTTCTTCTTTGGAGAAATGTCTAGTTAGGTTCTTTGCCCATCTTTTTACACTTTAAAAATTTTTTTTTTTATTTCAGCGTATTACTGGGGCACAAATGTTTAGGTTACATATATTGCTTTTGCCCCAATCAAGTCAGAGCTTCAAGTGTGTCCATTCCCCAGACAGTGCTCACTGCACCCATTAGGTGTGAATATACCCATCCCCTCCTCCCATCCCATCTGCCTGACACCCGATGAATGTTATTAATATATGTGCACTTAAGTGTTGATCAGTTAATGCCAATTTGATGGTGAATACACGTGGTGCTTGTTTTTCCATTCTTGTGTTACTCCACTTAGTAGAATGGGCTCCAGCTCTATCCAGGATAATACAAGAGGTGCTAGATCACCATTGTTTTTTGTGGCTGAGTAGAACTCCATGGTATTCATATACCACATTTTATTAATCCACTCATGTATTGATGTCTTTGCCCATTTTTTGATAAGATTATTTGTTTCTTTTGCTATCGAGTTGTATGAGTTCCTTACATATTTTGAATATTAATTCTAATATATGGTTCACAGATATTTCCTACCAATCTATTGGCAGCCTTTCCATTTTGTTGATTATTTCTTTCCCTGTGCAGAAGCTCTTTAGTGTGAAGTAGTCCCAGTTGTTTATTTTTCTTTTGTTGCCCATGCTTTTGGGGCAATATTCAAAAAATCCTTATCAAGGCCAGTATAAAGAAGATTTTCTTTTGCCTTCTTCTAAGAGTTTTGTGGTTTCAGGTCTTACATTTAGGTATTTAACGTATTTTAAGTTGATTTTTATGTATGGTGTAAGATAAGGGTCCAATTTCATCCTTTTGTATGTGGATAGCCAGTTTCCCCAACACTATTTATTGAATAAACTATCTTTTACTCATTGTGTCTTCTTCATAGTCTTGTCAAAATTTAGCTGACCATATATGCTTGCATTTACTTATGGGCTCTCTGTTTCATTCCATTGGTCTATATGTCTGTTTTTATGCCATTACCATACTATACTGTATTACACTGTTTTGTGATATAATTTGAGAACAGGAAGAGTGATGCCTCCAACTTTGTTTTTCTTCCTCAAGATTGTTTTGGCTATTCAGGGTCTTTTGTGGTTCCATATAAATTTAGAATTTCTTTCTATTTCAGTGAAAAATGCCATTGAAATTTTTATAGGGATTGCATTAAAAAAAATATATATATATAGCTTTAGGTGGTATGGACAGTCCTAATATCGTGAGACCAAAGATGTCAAATGCTCATACATATTCTTTCTAGTTCTTTCCAGATATGCTCAGGTAAGACAATGACAAAACTTACATAAGTCTTATATATAAAATAAGAAAAGTATAAAATCCTAGCTTTACTATTACAAATTTTTTTTAAAAGCAGGAGATGATCATATTTAAAGATAGAACATGCCTACTGTGAACATCCTCTTGAAGTTTTTAACCTGGGGAACAAATTACCTGCTGGAGTCAGAATGCTATCACTTGAGACAGTATCCCAATCTAATTTATTACCATTATTATTTCATATATCCTCTTTAAACTGATTCCAAACAAAATGTTTCCTTTTTTTTTTAATCAACAAGAATGAGCTTGGATAAAAGTTATATTTTCTTAATAAAGATACATATTTATTATTCATTTAACATAATATATATTTTACAATTATCAAAGCAAGTTTGTGAATGTAACCATAGATTTCAAAAAATTATAAAATTTTTATTAACTCATCTGTTATTATTATATTTTTCCCTGTAATATAATCCAGAAACTATTTTTAAATTATGTTTTATTATATCTAAATTTATGGAAACTAAATCAAGTGACAGAAAATACAGGGCCATTCATAGCTAAAATTCTCCAATCACTAATGATTATAATTTCAATTTTTTTGGTATGTAAAATGATTTTTACCATATCTAAATAAGAGCAATAATAATGGCTAACTTTTCATCAGTGTTAGCTCTGTGCTGGATGAACTCCAATCCATGCCATTTATTCCAATCTCCACTGCTATTTATGCCCACTTGCAGGCTGTCAAACTGTTCCCTTTTAAAGCATAAAATATTTTAATTCTTATTAACTTTTGTGAACAATAGAACTTGAAATATCCTATTACCTCGTTTACTGATGTGAATATCTTTTTACTGCTGTAACAAACCCCAGTGATTTATGGACTAGTGGTTGGAAAAAGTTGCACTATAGCAAACTTCCTGCAGTTCATATTTTATAAAATGTTAGAGTTCAAAAAAGACCTCAGCATGGGCAATGTATATAGCCTGATCTTTTGTACCCCCTTAATGAGCTGAAAAACAAACAAACAAACAAACAAAAGACCTCAGATAAGTTCTAATTCAGTAGTGTTCAGACTGAGTACCTGTATCTCTGGTGATACATTGAAACTTTCAAATGTTGTGCTGGCAGGATAGCTTAAAGGGAAACAATGTCCAGATCTTCAATGTCATGTATTTTACTAAAATGTCTCCCTTCTGAACTCCCCTATTATAATTGTTCTTCACTCTTTTACAAAAGAAAGATATATTTTTCCTTCTACTCAAATTTTATTATAGTGTCCCTTTCCTGGAGTGCAGAAAACTCCGGTGTGTCAATTAAAATAAAATGAGACACTGGCACATGTTTAGAAAGAGAATTTCTCTAATCATTAGGTGACAAATACATTTGAAAGTTGGTAGTTTCCATTTATTTGCATTCAATAAAATTGAAGGAGCATACATTGGAGTGGTTAGCTGACTGATCATTAATAATAATCATTGGTGGTAATTTATTCTGTGATTTTTATCTTATAACTCAAAAGAAGTTCAAGAAGTTAAGTGGCATTGCTACAACAAAACCCCTCCACTCCTATTTCCATTGTTTATCTGCGTAAGACTTATCAGCATCTTGAGCTATAAAAAAATCATGATGTAATTTATGCTGAATCCTGTAGACTGCAGTAATAACATTCAATTATAAATACATGCTACAATTTTTAAAAGTCTAATTCATTTAATTTAGAGAATGCATCCCAATAAAGTTATAGTTTTTATGTTTAATAATTATTCATCATTTCAATATAATTATGTTGTTTGTGTATTAATAACTAAATCAAGAAAAAATGTCATCTAGAATTAAAAATCAAAGTAAATCAAAAATTTTCAAGGAAGTAAAGTTAGTTGTACTTGTTCTCCTCCAGTGTTGCAATCAGCCATTTCTCCAAGGAGCCTGGTTTATCTTGTGAGAAATGATATTTAGAAACCAAGAGTTTCTTCCTTCTGGGGTGCCATTGCTTTCAGGCTCTCTAAGCTGTCAGAGCTACTTAAATGCACATTCATACACACATATACTCACACACATCTATGCCTCTATCTCTACCAGTCTATTAAAAATCATGAATTCATACTGATATCTCCAAAGCTAATTCAGTATCACAGGGTTCATTCTAACTTCTCTCATTCCACATTTGTAACTTTCTTCTACCATATAGTAAGAACCTGTTTCCCAATATATTTACTCAGTCCTAGAATACACAGAAGCCTTAACCAAAGGATCAAAGTTAACCTCACTAGCAGTGAAACTAATCAACACTCTTTGCCCCTGATATAATAAATGAGAAGAATTCAAAGTACTCAACCTGAATTCTTCTGGATTTAGTTATTATTATAATTTTTATTGGTGCAAAATCAAAACAACATAGTCACAATCACAATAAAATGTGAATAATTACTAAACACAAAATGTACAATTTTATTGGGAAAACCTCTATATTAGATGGATTGGACTAGGCAGTTGTGGAAAAAAAGGAAATTTACATGCTGTCAGCATATCTTTACACAAATTACTTAAGTACAAAAGGAAAAATAGTAAATTTACACAGTGGAGAAAACTGGTAGACACCACTTAACCAAATGATCAAAGCAACAGATGATCTAGAATTTTCTTTTGCTACAGAGGATATTATTAAGAAAATTTACAAAATCTGATTAAGGGTCTGTAAATTAAATAAGAGTTTGTAGCCATGTTAATCTCCTTATTTTGTAAATTTCTCCTGACTTTGATAATTGTTCTATGCTTATGAGAGAGTATTTTTATTTTTAGAAAAACACAAGGAAGCAAGAAAATACTTGCCTGCTTTAAGAAATTATTTAGGAGAAAATGGGTGTGATGCCATGCCCATGATGCCATGTCTTCAACTTAACTCTCAGATATGTGTGTGAGAAAATCATTTCAAAATAGCATGTAAATGCCTTTACTGAAACATAATTAAAAACATGGCAATGAACCTTCATCCACCGATCTTTTGATATAAGGCAAAAGCTATTTCTTTTTGATTGATTTCACTGACTGTAGTTTTGCCTCTTTATGCTTGAATAATCTTATATCTATAAAGCATTGTGAAAAATAGGCAGTTTCAGACTCTTTAGAGACAGAGCTTAAATGCATTTTCAAGCAATCTCTATGTAGGATCTGTCTAGACTTTTAGGATTCTTTGGTAATATTTTTCAATTTTACTATTCATATTTAATCTAATAACACCTGTGTAGTGACTTATTTTTCCAAAATACTCACTTGATCTTTATAGAAACAACTCTTCATTTAATTCATATTTTATCCATTAGTGAAATATTTATTTATGCACAAGACAATTCCTAGAATTGTCACAGGCTGAGAATATCTCAACTAGTGCTAGCTTCTTGAGATACATTTGAAAGAAGGTCCCATGGGATATCATTAATGACAGTAATTTCAAAATAAAATTACAATGATGTTCCAAAAAGTTGAGTATGGTTCAGTGCTACATGGTTCTCTTCATCACCCCCTATCAATTGTTAATACCAATGAATGGCATCAGTTGTTCAGTAAGAGAGACAGCTGTTTATGAACAACAATAACTATAATACCTGGCACCAACTAATTTAGAAAGTCACAATTGACTCCATTAGTCTACTCAAAAATATGTACCAAGTATTTAAGTGCTTGGAATATATAAGAAAACAAAATCTCTCCCCTTCATGGAGCATATATTCAGATGTCAGATATGGGGAAGGGGAGAGATTCACACCCAGGCAAAAATAGTCCAAGCAAACAAACAAATTATACAGTGTGTTAGAGAAAACTCCATGGACAAAAAAGAAACATGAATACAGTAATGGAGATATAGGGATGGAGGAACTATTTAATATTTTAAAAAATAATTATGGAAAAGACTCACTGAGAGGCTGAATGAGTTAAGATTTGAAGAGAAAATTAACCAGGTGAAAATTTGGGGGAACAATGTTCAAGGCAAAGGAAACAACTGGTCTCTTTGGCAGAACTATGCTTGGTATGCTTGAGGCACAGCAAGATGGCCAGTGTGGGTGGAAATTAATGAGTAGGGAAATAGTCAAAGTAGATTCCAAGAGGTAAGGAGAGTAGTGGTGATGGTTGTGTGGGCTGGTTAATCACCTATAGACAGATTGTTTTAAGTAGGTTAGCTTTTACTCTGAGTGAGGTAGGGATCCTTTGAAGGGTTTGAATAAACAAGGGATGTGATAAATTTAAAAAAGGTTACCCTAGTTATCTTGTTGAAAATAGATACTTGGAAGGGGCAAAGGTAGTTAGGAGGCTGGGGCAGGATTCCAGGCAGGAGATGATGGTGAGCCCAATCAGGGTGGTTGTAATGGATGTAGATGTATTTTGAAAGTCATGCAAATAGGGTTACCTGAAGAATTGGATATGGAGTGTAGAAGAAGGCAAAGAATCAAGGATTACCCACTAAATGTTGGTCTGAACAGCTGAGAAAATTGGTGGTGTTGCCATCAACATGTCTTTCATATAACAGTAAAAACCTAGAATCCATATCAGTAACACATGGATTTCCCCATTTATATCTTGAAATGTCTAATTATACCCAGGAAAGTTCCTCCAAGACGTTTGCTAGATTTTACCTATTTCAGATTGCCTTTTTAATTTTTTTTCTTTTTTATGGAGTAGACAAAGATTTAGAGCTGAGTTCAACTCTGAATTAAGATCAGTCCCCAGCAATACTCTATTCAGACTCACCATCTTGGAACATTTCCTGAATGGTGGTTCGTACTGGCTCTCTAACAATTTTTTTTCTAGTATCTAAGTTAGGTTCTTGATTTAGTGGTCAAAGTGACAGATGTCATTTATCCTGATCATAAATATTGTCACAGTATAATAACAATAACTTACTTTTCTTCAATAAAAATGTCTTTTTCACCTGTCCATCACATTTTTACTTTTTATCAACTGACTCTTGGTGGTTACTGTTTGGGCACTTGTTTCTCTGCATATTTGTAGGTGGAGTTAATTGACAGGTCATGAACTATAAACGAATGATTCTTCTCTCTCCTTATCCGTACTCTGAAGATTTTCACTTTTTTGGTAGCCTGTCTATAGTAACAGAGCCCTGGGGATTGGCTTTCCCAGAATAATCTTAGTTTCATATGGCACTCTAAAACACATAGTAAAACTCCGGTACCAATATCTGCAACTACGTTGGAGATTCCCCCAAATCTTCTTTCCCTCCAACCTAGTTGCTTGGCAGAAAACCTGGAAGTCATCCACTCTGCTCCATTTGTATCCACATTCATTAACCAAGTCTGTTTACTTCTTTATTCTGTTAACTACCTTCTCCTCTTAATGTGTACCATCATTTAATTATTTCAAGCCCTTATTATTTCTTTCTTAAATTACTTGTGTACTACCTAATGGCAAAAATTACTGATTTAACAGTTATCTGTAGTTACGCCAGCATTCTAGGAATTGCAGGAATCATTTTTAGGGGCTCATTTGTTTTGAAAACCCATCAAATTTTCTGTTTTGTCTTCCTAATGATATCTTTAAATATTCATGAAGGATTGTTGGCAGCAATATTAGGAAGAAACACGTACAAGAGAACAGAGATGAGCTCAGAGAAGGTAGAAGAGATAGTCTGAGAAGTAGCCAAATTATGTAAAACATCCACTGAGAATGACAGAAATTCTAGGAACAGGGGCTGAACCCTCCTCAGGGCACAGCGTACGTAAGAACTCAAGTTATAGATACATGACTATTAAAATGAAAGTTGATTTTAGATGCCTGGAGATTTTGTGACCACTTGGGATATACATCCTACTTTTCATTTGTTCTTTATTCTCCTTCTGAGTTGTCTTTCTATGTTTCAAATAGAATTATATTTCCCTGACTCAAAACTTTCATTAAATCCTCATTATCTTCCATATAAAGCCAAGATTCCTTCCTTGTCCTCTTTTCTCAATTTCTAACTCTAAATACTTCCATGTTCATCAGATAACTTGTATTTTATTCATACAACTTTCATGTTCCCAAATGTGTCATATTTTTACATGCCTTGAAGCCTTTGCACTAGTTGTATCTGTGACTTAAATATTTCCTCCCTATCTGCCTAACTACTGTTGATGTGGCTTCAGATTTAGCCCAACAAAGAGCTTTCTTGATCCCCTTTACATCAAGTTGGAGCTATTTATCCATGTTCTCAAAGTATCTATACACATTGTTATCAAAACCTATGTCATACCCTATTACATTAATAGTTGTTGAATTTCTTGTTTACAGGTTCTTGTTCATACATAAATTCATACCATGTATCCCAGAGACTAGCAGCTACTGGATCATCAGTAAATATTTGCTAAGCAGATAATTGAATAGATAAATAAATTACAGTAGTGAGGGAGCCACATGCTATTTTGAAAAGTTAATCCTTTACTTTTAATAAAAAATAAAATACATGGTGTGGATCAGTCATAAATAAATAAGGTATAATTCAATCTTTATTTTATCATTTCAGATCTTTTAATATATGCATAGATGTATGTACTAATATAAATATTTGTAGGTATTTATAAAGGGTGACATTATAATGTTCTGTGATCTGCTTTTCTTACATATTAAATAATATGTATTTTCCTTGTCAGCACACAGAGTGACATTATCATTTTTAATAGCTGCATAGTATTCCATTGAATGGATATTCTAAATTTTATTGAAAATTTTCTCCTAATTTATTTGATACATATTTGTTTCCAGATTTTCACTATTCTAATAACTCTTCATATGTATTTTTGCATACTTGTCCACTTGTGTATTTAGGAGCTATGCCTATGTTTACATTCTTAAATATCTTTGAGTTAAGGATTTAGTAGTATACACACGGGGGAGATCTATACTCTGTACATTTTGTACTCAGTTTTACTACGTATGTAAGCGGCTGAGGTTTCCCTCAAGTAACTGTGTGTGTGGTTTCTGTATTTTGCAAACAGCTGCTTTAAAAAAGGGAAGAACACTGCACTACTCTGCCCACAAAAAAAAAAAAAAAAAAAATCCATTTGTGAAAGCACTCATCTCCATGCTGACAAAATATAAAGCAATTTTACAGGGATGAGCATAGAGCTCACATACCACTTTTGGAGCTCAACAGGAAGATCTGATTAGTTGTTACCTGACTTATTACTCCTTTTTTCTACAGAAAATAAGACAAAAGATTCTGTTACTGTAAATAAGTGGCAACATCCTTACACCTGGAGCATTGACAATAAAGAAAAGATTCAAATATCTCTGATGTCCACCATGTTATCTTTGCCCATTTGTACTGACACTTTTACTACAGATTTTAGTTTTGTTTGGCGATCAGATTTTTTCTTCTTCTGAACTTCTTCAGCCTAAATGAAAATTTCTGGTCTCTGGGATTGTGTCCTTCATGATTAAAAATTCATTGTGCAGTTTGCTTTTCTTTGTTTTAAGGGTTTCTGGGATCCTTTTAGAAACAGTTTTCTAACCCTGACATAAGATATGTTTAAATGGAAAGGAAAATGGGTATGGAGTCAAAATGTCACTGTTTCAATCCTTGTTCTTCTACAGAAATACAATGTTGGGTAAACCAGTCACTTTATGCAAGCCTCAGTATTTTTACCCGCAAGATACAGAAATTATTAATGATCTCACAAAGTGGCTGGCAAGGTGAAATGAGGTTGCGTGCCTGAAAAAGCCCAGCACATCACCTGAATAAAGAATGGGTCCCTGTAGTTGTTAGCAGACAGGATTGGCTTGACTTCCACAAAAGCCTTGGTTATCTTTCCTTCTTTCTTTCATATGTTGGAATTCAGTATGTATACTTCCTCTTTGTCCCCGGAACTATATTCTCTTTTCTCATGTTCAATCTCTGTTTTTTTAAAGTGATGTTTTCTGAATTTTTAAAGAAAGGGTCTAATTCTTTACAATGCTGATACCTATTTTCTAGACTTTATGATTTTGAGGAAGTAAAAAGACTTCCGTAATGTCTGTTTTCTCTCCCGGACATTCTTTCACATTGGCAATCGCAGTGGCATCACAAACTCGCATTGGCAGCCCTGCTTTCTTGTACAAGTTTAGCACCAGCATATTTTGATGAACCAAGGTGTGTTCCAGCTTGTCCTACACTTTGGCCTCATCACTACAGCTGGGCTCCAATCCTGCCTCATAACTGTTTCTGTTTTGAACGCTCAAGGGAACAGTCCTGTCCTCTGTCCTGCGCAGTCTCTGTTATCTGCCCTGCTCTTTTCCCTCCACTCCAGCCATTCTAGTTACTTACTTATTTATTGAACCTACTTTTAAAATGACCTACTTTTATATACTGCTTTTTTCTTCGTTTAACTTTAAATCATATATTTCTGAATTTAAAGTGAATTGAAAATTGAACTACTTATCCCAAGAATGGAAAAATAAGCACCACATGTACTTACCATCAAATTGGTTTCACTGATCATCACCTTAGAGCACATTCAGGAATAACATTAATCGGGTGTAGGGCAGATGTGGGTGGGGGAGGGGATGCGTGTATACATACATAATGAGTGCGATGCGCACTGTCTAGGGATGGACACGTCTGAAGCTCTGACTCGGGGGGACGGTGGGGCAAGGGCAATATGCGTAACCTAAACTCTTGTACCCCCACAATATGCTGAAATAATAATAAAAAATAAATTAAAAAAAGAAAATTGAACTTCTTATCATGTGCCACTTGGATCAAGAAATAATATAGCTGCTAAATACAGAGAATCTAGCTAAAAAGACACTTTTGGAAAGTCAATGAAATACCACCATTTGGGAGGGTCTGTGGAGGAAACTTATAATAATATCCTTAGCTTAAACATTTACAATTTTTTATTGTATCACTTATGTAATTATTTACTATAGGGTTATCTGACATTATGGAACTGGAATTTGTTTTGAACCCTTGAGAAAGTGCCAAGAGCAGAGGCAATAGGGTCTTCCTTTTTATGCATTTATATCATTCTATGTGTAAATATTATAACATTGTAATTGTCTAATCTAAATAAGATAGTAAATTCTTCGAGAGCAGGGATAATACTTATTTTATTCTTTACTCTTAATACAAGTTCTAGCATGCATTAATTAACTAAGCTGCATTAACTAAGATAAAAAATGAATGGACTGATAGATCCATTAAATGAAAAATTTCTCCATGGTGCACCCAAACATTATTTTAGAGCAAGACTCAAGTGAGGGGGTGTGTATATAATACCTTTTAAACAAAATATTTTAAAACTAAAATATATTATCTTATTCATTTTTTCAAATGAATAAAATTTGAAAAATAAGCACAAATTTTCACTCAATGCTTAATATTATGTGCCAAGGTCCAAAAAAAAATTACTGACATATGAAATGGTTGTTAGTATTATGCTCTGAATTGTTTTGTAAAATTAAATTTTGTTTTTGATAACTTTATTCTGGAGTTCATGCTAGATGTCTATTGATATTTTATCACCTTAGGGGCCTTCATGACAGTTCTACCTTACTCTGTATTTCACTTCTAAATTCCTGACTTTTTAAAAACTATGCTTTCCTGTGGCTTCCCTGAGAGTTCCATATACTTTTTTTTTTTTTGAGTCAGAGTCTCGCTCTGTTGCCCAGGCTAGAGTGCCATGGCGTCAGCCTAGCTCACAGCAACCTCAAACTCCTGGGCTCAAGCGATCCTCCTGCCTCAGCCTCCCAAGTACCTGGGACTACAGGCATGTGTCACCATGCCCAGCTAATTTTTCTATATATATTTTTAGCTGTCTGTATAATTTCTTTCTATTTTTAGTAGAGGCAGGGTCTTGCTCTTGCTCAGGCTGGTCTCGAACTCCTGAGCTCAAACAATCCGCCCGCCTCGGCCTCCCAGAGTGCTAGGATTACAGGTGTGAGCCACCTCGCCCGGCCAGTTCCATATACTTTTAACAACTTATTTGGTAAGAAATCTGTTAGATTAATAATATATATTAATAAGATCATATATTATTACTCTGTGATGTAATACTTGCATTTTTATCTCAGAAACAGCTCATCAGGTTCCCCCCTCCATAATGTTTCCTAATTCAGATATCATTTTCCCTAGGTCAGTTTGCTTTGTGAATATACATATTTTACTCTTATGTGTGAAAAGGTAAAATTTGACACAAATCCAGATGGTTATATTTTATAAATATCTTCTCACCCAAAGGTAAGGTTTTCAATACCTGAAAGTAATTCTAGTCAAAATTGTTGAAAATTTATTTTTATATAGAAATAAAGTAAGTTATAGGAAATGCTTCGATAGAAAGTGGCTAGAAGGTAAAAGTCATGATTGATTTGGCAAATTTAAAAAGGGATGAAATTGAGAGAAAAAGCAAATGACAAAATCTGTTGAATCATTTTTTTCTAAGTTAAAAATAAGAGTAAACAGACCAAAGATTCTAAACTGTAATGTTTTCCCTGCTAAGAGCTAAGATTTAGAGTTTTGTGGAGTTAACTGTAAACCTCCAATATGATTATAGATTTAAGAAGTATTTTCTTAAGGTGCAAATAATTCGAATGCTCTTTCATGTACTGTGACAGAACTGCCAGTTTCACTCTTCTTCCGCCTCCTTATCAGTTCAACCTAGTAGGGCCAAAACTCAAACTCATGTTCATTCCATTTACTTTTCAGAAAAGAGTACTGGGTAAATCAACAAATTCTTTCTTGCTTTTAATGGTCCCACGGGATATATATACACATGTGCTGTGGCTACAGAGAACTGAAATCAGCCCATCAATTTAGGGACTTCAGTTGTTCTAGTCTGCTGTTTTTCTCTCTTCACTTGTCTGCTGGCAGGTTATGTTAAAATTATCTTCCTTGGCTTTAATTTCTAAACCAGCATAAGTTTAACTTTTTGACATTTCTTTGAGGCACATATTATTCCTCTCCCTGAAAACACTAACACTTGACTTTCCTTTTAGGCAATTTTTACTATTTCTGCTTCTGGGATGTGCAATGGCCAGTTAAGAGTACAAATAGAACTTGTTATCATAGCATTTCTGTTAGAACGTTTCACAGGGACTATAAATCCTTTAGATGATGATCTAGCAAAATAATAATAATAATGGGATGGCAAGAATGGGAAGTAGCTCTTTCTCAGAAGGATTGCATATAACTGCTTTTGGGAATTAGTAAGAACAATGAATTGTTACACAATGATGGGGAAGTTCTAAATGGGTGACCCAGAGAGACACTGTGGCAAAGTGTCACTGGGGTCCTGTTTCTCATCTGGTTTACTTCCCCTGGCTGTGACCACCGCTAGAGAAAGTAACACAACGGAGCAGATGAAAACCATTTTAAATCACCATCTCAGTCCTCACCTGGGCCCTTGGTTCTGTTATTCAGCTCACTCCAGCACAATCTGTACTATGTCACTTATTCATATTTTGCAGAAAATAAAAATAATTTCACTGAAACTCTTCTCACCAAACTCATTATTGACCTATATACCACACATCCAACAAAAAACTCATTTGAGTCTTCATCTTATCTGATATGTCAACATCATTTGACACATGGACTATTATCTTTTTTTTGTTTCTAATATTTCTTTTCTTGGTTATGGGCCCTCACCCTCCAGGATTTTCTCATATAGACTTGATCATTCCTTCTCTGTTTATTTGAAAACTTTTCTCTCCAACCATTTCATGTTAGAGTTTCTTTTCTGTTCCTCTTGCTTATGCTCTCCTGGTAGGTCATCTTTTTGGAATCTTTGAGCTTCTATTGCCATTGAAGACCCCTGTTGTGATTTTCCTCTAACTGGGTTTTGAAGTCTTTCTCAGAAGAGTGGCTATCAACTCTAGCCCTGCTCTTATGGGCTCTGGGGCGTGTACAGTGTGCCTTTCACAGGGCACTTCCTTATCCTGGCAGGTGGTCTAATGCCTAAGTGTCTGACCCGTGACCAGGTGTTGCTCTCACAGGAAACTTGTTTATACTGGCAGATTCCCTGTAGCTTTTGTCTGATCTGTGTCCAGTTTATACCTACCAAGATAGACACTCTCTAGAATAGCCCTGTCTAGGAGGAGAGTTAGGTTCAGGTGTGTGTGTGTCAGGTGAGACACAGAGGGGGCAGCACAACAAAACACATGAAATAACAGAAGCAGTATATTTCTTACAGATCCCAGAAAGAAGACTGCAGCATGCCTCCCAGGGCCGACGGTAGCGGGGAGATGTCCAGGACACATAATCTCAACCAGTGGGTGGGCAACAAGAGGGAGAGAGAACGACCTGTGGGCCAGAGCCTTTAATGAGGTCCGAGGCATTATCCAAGCAGGTTTCCCATGGGGAGTTCTAATTGGTGGGTTGAGCAAGCAGACACAGGCTCTATGATCATGCTACAGCTAAAAGGTTGTCATTGTGGTACCTCTGGGCAGTCCATTTAGGGTAGTGGGATCAGTGGGGCAAGTCAAGTAGTTTGTATCCAGCTATCCCAGAGGGAGGTGGTCATCAGGAGATAGTTGTAGAAGGCAGATATCTGGATCAATCACTTTGAAGAACTAGGAGAAGGTAGAGAACTGGAAACTGTGCCAAGGGTGATAAGCCCTGCTTCTGGAATGAGAAAATCCAACTTGTTTTCAGACGGGATACTGAACAAACACAAAATTATAAGGATTCACTACACTCCCACAATTACATCACCAGCCCACATTTCTCCTCCAAGATTTTTAATTACATATCTAATTGCTCATTGCCTCCTCTTGGATGGCTCAAAGACACTTCAACTGTCACATGTTCAATTTTAATCCATCGCTTTTTATTCCAAACCTGCCCCTACTCCAGTGTTGCCTACCATAGTTAATGATAACCTACTCAGTTGTTCATTCCAAAATGTTTAATTCCCTTACTCCCTCATCATTAATCATCAAAGTTTGCTTCATAGACTACCGCAGTATATTTTGCATATATGAAAACTGTCAGAATCAAAATGGAGTCGCTTATGTTAAAAAAATAAACTGATAAATATAGCTAGGGAAAATAGTGAAGAGAGATTTCTCATGCATAAATTCCTCAAAACAAAAACTATCACAGTAGACTGTAAAAACCACAACCTTGCACAAAGGCCATTGCAACCTCATGTAAAAATGTACTTCTGTGAGGACATCTTCCCAGTAATTGACTGTCCATTCCCAAACTGGTGTCACCCTTGTTATTCATCTTTGTAACCAAGGATAATTATCTGAAAACAATTACATAATCCTTCTCGTTCTTCCTTTAGAAAATTTTGTCTTCCTTTATTTTCCTGAATACACACATTACCATGGCATGAGTATTCCCTTTGCAATGCCATATTCATCCATGAGTATCACTTTCTTTTAGAGAGCCTCTCTTCATTTATTTAGGTTGACAAAATGGTGTCTTAAGTTGGACCAAGAGCAAAATGACTGTCAGGAGAAATCTATAATTCTCAGAATTGGTGTGGAGCACTCATCTGAGTTTTTTTGTTTTGTTTTGTTTTTTGTTTTTTGTTTTTTTGAGACAGAGTCTCACTCTGTTGCCCAGGCTAGAGTACTCTGGCGTCAGCCTAGTTCACAGCAACCTCAAACTCCTGAGATCAAGCAATCCTTCTGCCTCAGCCTCCCGAGTAGCTGGGACTACAGGCATGTGCCACCATGCCCGGCTAATTTTTTTTTCTCTCTATATTTTTAGCTGTCCAGATCATTTCTTTCTATTTTTAGTAGAGAGGGGGTCTCGCTCTTGCTCAGGCTGGTCTCTAACTCCTGACCTCAACTCATCCTCCCACTTTGGCCTCCCAGAGTGCTAGGATTACAGGCGTGAGCCACCGCACCCAGCCTCACCTGAGTTTTTTGAGCTCTCCACTTCCATGGATCTCCTTTTCTGCCCTAGTGAGTCTTCTCTCAGGCCAAGCCTGCCTTTTTTTTGGTAGAAGCTCTTAACTTTATTTGGTATATGATTTGCATCATGTCACATTAATAAAGGACCTTACATCACTCCTGGGACGATAAAAAACTTTTTGGCTTTTCCAGCAAGTCCTTTATGGTATAAAGACAAGTGTCTTTCTAGTTTGAGTACTCTAGTTTCTACAGCATTTATTATCTGCCTGTGAGGTATGTCTTTTCTGGTGAATTCACTTTTGGTCTGAGTGTGTGGTTTACTATTTTGTTTGATCTACACACCTGTGTTAAAATTCCTGTGAACACTCTGATTTTGATTTAGGTATGTGCATCTGTAAATGATTGATTCTTTTCCCTTTCTTGTTTCTGAAAATCTTCTGAGGGCAAAAATTAACTTTCTAACTGGTGGATGCAGGATGACTAATTAAAAGCCACTGTGGCAGTCACCACCATCTAAAACGCCAGTCTATACTCCTGACAATCTCTGACAGGATTTATAGAATTCTCTTTGCTCTCAAGAGATTAATAAGAAACAGAATGGGATTCTCAAACATTAAGGCATATCAAGTTTTTTGGAACTCTAGTGGTCTACATATTATTGCCCATTCTCATGCACATATTTAAATTGACTCACAAATTACATCAAGGAAAATTCAGAGGTTAAGTGGTCATTATTCAAACTCTTAAATAAAACCCTGCAACTATAGAGTTAAGATGTAAAGCCGTCTAAGTTCTCTCTCTTTTTTTTTTCTGCCTACTTTGTCTTGACCTCCTAGCCTCAAGCGGTCCTCCCACCCTGGCCTCCCAAAGTGCTAGGATTATAGGCATGAACCATCACACCTGGCCAATTTTCTTGTAGTGATGAGGTCTTGCTTGTTGCCCAGATTGTTCTTGAACTCTTAGCCTTAGGTGATCCTCCTGTCTCAGCCTCCCAAGTATTAGCTGGGACTACAGGCATGCACCACCATGCCTGGCCTTTTTTTTGCCCACTTTGAATCTGCTGACTTTCTTACTGGTGTTGAGATAAAATTCACTGTTTCTGGCATTCCAGCCAAGATTGTTAAAAAGTCTTCAAGGGATTTCAAATTAATGGCTTTACAAAGTACAACAGCTCCCTGGTAACCAACAACCTAGACATCTTTTGAAAATGTAAATTTAGGCTTGCCTGACCAATTGCTTAGGGTGATGGAACAGTTAATTGAAAGATTAATAATCTAAAAGAAAAAGAGCTAGACAGTTATAAAAGTTAGCCTTTCAGATCAAAACAGGTCAAAATATTGAGGCTAGAGCAATAACACAAAGTATCACTGTCCAGAATAAAAATTTCTTTGTCTTCCACACAGGCCAAAAACAAACAAGAAAAAAAAAAAAAAAAGCTGCTAAAACGCTTTCCTACCTGCATTGGCTAGTCAAGCAAACCAGGCTGGCAAATAAAACAGATGGTTACTAAAATTCAAGTTTACTTTGAGATTTTGGTTTTCTTTTACAATTCAGTTACTCCTAGCTAAAATGTAAACATTAAAAATTTAACTTTAAACTCATTTTAAACTGAGAAAAAGAATAAAAAAATCCTTTTAAAATTCAAACTTCTATAGAAATTGCTTTACACCAAAATTTTGGTCCATTGCCTTCATTAGATTATGTAATTGGGTCAAATAAAGTTTAGCCATGTGAACAGGTCCCATGTGTCAGATGTATAATTTGGGTCCAACTGTCTTTTTCTTTTCTTTCTTTTTTTTTTTTTCTGGAGACAGGGTCTTGCTATGCTTCCCAGGCTTAACTTGAACTCCTAGGCTTAAGGGATCCTCTGATCTTAGCCTCCTTAGTAGCTGACACTACAAGCATGTGCCACAAAATCCAGCTCTTGGGTCCAACTGTCTTTTCTAAACTGGTGAGTTTATATGTTTTACTGTCTTGTCACTAAAATTCTAAGATAAGAGCTATAATATATTTATTTGTGTGTATGTATATGTGTTTAGGTTCATCCATATGTACATGTGTTGTGTTATATGTTGTATCTACATGGTAAAATCTGTTGTAGTCAACCAGAAATCCCTTCAGAAATTCTTTTCAGATTGGCTTAGATAAATGAGTGCTTGTATAAAATAATAGTTAACCCAAATGCCTTTGAGTTCATGTGACTTAAGTAAATCTTTAATAAGTAAGCTGGTTTTTAAATTGTTGGTAAAATAAAAATAGAAATGTCTTCAAAATTTTCAGCATACATTTTTTTCCTGGGTTTACTGGTCAGATAGTATTATATTTATCTCTGGCAGATGTTTTAAGGTGTTAGGGTTTGACACAAAGTTTATAAAACTATAAAGCCAGCCTAAAACAGAATGATCTTTGTGTAATTCTTTGATAAGTAAGACTACTTGAATAGTTTAGTAAAAACAGCTATATCTGCATTATTAGCAAAATACTCATGTCTTTTAACTTAAAGGTTCTTTTTTTTAATTTCAGCTTATTATGGGGGTACAAAAGTTCAGGTTATATATATTGCCCATGTCCCACCCATCCCCCAGAGTCAGAGCTTCAGGCGTGTCCATTCCCCAGACAGTGCACATCGCACTCATCATGTAGTTATAACTCCATCCCCTCCCCCCACCCCCATCCCCCCGAGACAGACATTCAAGCGTGTCCATTCCCCAGACAGTGCGCAACACACTCATCATGTAGGTATACACCCATTCCCTCCCCCCATCCCCCACCTCAGTCTGAAACCCAATTGGTATTATTCCCAAATGTGCACTTAGGTGATGATCAGGGAAACCAATTTGCTGGTGAGTACATCTGGTTGGATAAACACCTATATTTATGGGCTGTAAAAACTGTTAAAAAGGAAATAACTTGAAATGATGACTAAATTTGTCTAATATCTCAGTTTTCATAAGCAAACTAGGTAAATTGTTAAAATTAAATAAATTACATAAATTTAAATGGGATAAATGTTTATAAATGAGCTTTTCATGTAATTTGAAATCTTAGTTTTTTTTAAGTAAATAATAATCATTAAATGTCTGAATGATTTCCAAATAAAATAAAATTGAAACATAAACTATTAAACATAAATATAAGTTTGTTCTTGGCTTATTAAATTTTATAGAAAGACCAAATATATTTGAGTCTATTAATACACATAAAAATTATGTTATGGGGAAAGATGTCTTTAAAATTATAAAATGGTTCTCATCTATGCAATACTGAAAAATGACAGACAGTTCAAAATTTCTACCTTCTTAGAATTTTAATAGAAATTAAGGTTACTGAGAGTTAAAATTCTAATTAATATATATAATTCTATATATAAAATTGCCGCAAAGACATATTTTTGATTTAAAAATTATGAGAAAAGAATAAAAATGTGTTTTATTAATAAAAAAGCATAGTTTTTATCTATTCAAAGGTTATTTAAATGCTGTTCTAAAGTATGGATTTAGGAAGGAAATAGGAACTAGATAAAATGGAACAAGCAAGCAAGAGAAGGAGACATGAAAAAAGTTACGGATAAGAAGATATATTTTTGGTAAGGAAGGTTAAAAAGAAAAGAGAATAGTTTTGTATAAGTAAGAATTTTGTGTGGTAAATTTCTGTTCTAAAGTAAAACAATGGGTTAAGAAAGAGGAAGTATAGGACAAAGCAGAAAGTTTAAGCATGTTGTCAAAGCTTTTAGCTGGTCAATAATTTGTGAAGGATGAATTTTTAAAGGGATTTTGTGTGTGATCAAGTTGGCTATAATTAGTAGGAAATTTTTTATGTCTTCCTAAATATTGAGCTTTGATATTAAAACACAAACTGATACAAAACTAATATTTGGCCCCCTACATTAGATCAAGAAAGTTTTCTTGAAGACATGTTTTTGGTAAAAATTGCAAGAGGTTTTGATTTTTAATTCTGAAATCTGCTTTTTTAACAACCATCTCCTTAACTGCAACTTCTTCCTGTTTTACAATTTCTATTTCTGCCACAGTTCTTCCTGAGATCCATTTAAATTTCCTAGTATCAAGTTAGAAATTCTGTCTTCTTCATTTAAAATGGTAACTTTATTTCTTGAGGTAAAATTTTCCTCTTAAAACTTTTCAGAATCATATCTCAGAAGCTCCACTTTTGTCTATCTTGTTGCACGTGATTTGCAGGTCATGCATCATTGCCTTCAGATCTTCTTCTTTCTTCCCTTGTATTTGCTTGGTTGGGGTATTAATTCTTTCCTTCAACTCTTTTTGTCAGTTTGTGTAACTTTTTTCCCTTATTCTAACTGCTGTTATGGCCTGATGATGAAATGTTTATCTTGAAAGCCCGGAAAAGCAATGTTTTTCCCCCAGTATAACTTGATTCTGTACTCTTGGCTTTTCTTTATGTGTCTAAATTTTCCCTGTGTTCAGGATGCTTCTCACACTGTTGTGAAGAGCCATGTATTTCCCTGCTCAAGGTACTAGTTTTCTTATTTACATTCCTCTATAATATTGGGTACACTTATAACCTTGGACACATATTTTTCCTGTGCCTAATTAAATTCAAGAACTCTTTTCATCAGGTTCAACTTCCAGTATATCTAAATGAGCTTGCCATTAGTTGAAGCAATCATACTGCAGGAGATATTTTGTTTGTTTGTTTGTTTTTTGCCTTTTTGGTAATCAGCCTAAGAAACAAAAAATTACATTTTATCAAGATAGTTTTGCTATGTTGTCTTATTAGTCTTTTATTACTTAAGAAAACTGAACTTTGACAGGGTTAAAGTTCTATAAATCCATGTAACTGTAACTTTCTAATATTGCTTTTGCAGTCTTTTGGTCATCACTCTGGTTAAATGAATACTATTATTCCATAGTGACCTGTGATTCTGTTTTAATCAAGTGTTTTGAACCTTTTGACATCTTTGACATACTTCCCCAGGATCAAAATTTTAAATTAAGTCTTTTTGACCTAGAATTTACTTTGTTATTTTCCAGTTATGCCTTTAAATGGCCTCAAAAAACATATTCCTCAACTTGTAGAGTTATTAACTGATTAGGCTTATTTGATAAATGATATAGAAAGCATTCTCAAATGATAAGGGATACTAGATCTTTTGGTTTCATTTATGGGTCTGTTACTGGGATGAATGTTTCAAAATTATATAAATTTATAAAAATATGATAAAAAACTGATATACTATCAGTTATAATTTTGGTTGTTATGTTAAATCTTCTTTAGAGTTGTATTTGTATGGATATGTTATTGATGTAAGTATTCTAAAGATTATATAAAATTTATAAAAGTCTGGTGGTCCTGAAATGATATTATCAGTTATGATTCTGCTTGTTATCTTAAAATGTTATATGCCACAAAAATAACTAAATTTCCTTGTTAATTATGAACTTTCATTAGATTTTTAACCATGGCTATTCTAAGTCTTTGTCATCCACAGTTATTATTTTGATTTTTCTCTAAAAGTATTTACAATTGATTATACCCCAAAATTGCTTTTCATAAAAAGACTCTACAAAATACTCATAAATTCAGATTTCTAATAACTTTAAAATCAGTGGACTAAATAAATATTTCCATAACTCTGATGAAGAAATTGGTGAGCTCATGAAACTGCTAATCAAGACAAAGAAAAACAAAAAATTAATTACGTGAGATTGAATAACTGCTGAAGATAATGTTTTTATGACCTTTATTTAAATCACTGGTGGTTCTTTACTTAAATGTTTTATTTTACAAATTTAAGGAAATTGTCCCTTATAAGCTATGTATAATTTACAACATAAACAAAGCACTTTGGTAAAGTATACTTTTATAAATAAAGATGGAAACATTGGCTTTTTTCTCCCTACTTGAGCCCTCTAAAATTTCGAAATTATTAATGAGTATTCTTATTTTATATGAATAACAACAATTTGGTTATTTACATAAGTCCAATGAAAATCTGCTTTTTCTTTAAAGTGATATGCAGTTGGAAACACTGATTATACTACCAAGGCTTTCACTGAAATGTCATTTTTGAGAAGGTGCATGTAATGCCTGATTTCAAGTATTCTCTACCTTACAGTGAGTGAGTAAAAATTGTCACTTCCTGGCAGGCCCAGGAGCCTTAAGACTGCAGGTAAAATTTAAAGTATGACTTGGTTTAGCTTTCTAGCTTTAAGAAGTTTTTAAATCTGAGATTCCTATGTGGTCTATGTAGAGATAAAAAGTTATGTTTCCAAAGAAAATCTATAATATACCTCTTATTAGATTGTAGCTGTGTGCATTATTTTTAAGTTCTTGCTTTCTAACTATAGACTAAAGTAGATCCTGAATTTTTCTAAATTCCTCCAATCCAGCTTTCTTCGATAGAATTACGAAACACAAGAACTACTCTATTTTTAAAGCCCTATAAACTGAAACTAGATGAATGTTAAGGAATAATTTCATGACTGATGCATACATCGCACAAACAGTCACCAAACCATCTGATACCATAACCAGAGACATTTCAACTACACAAGATGAGAAGTTGGTGTTTACATGTTGTAGACAGCTTTTCTCAAGATGTCATAACAAGACTCCATATCATAATGAAACTATTAACACTCCTAATGCCTATCTTTTTTACTTGAAGAAATAATGGTCATTTGATTTATTCAGTTTGTTGCCTTTAAGCCTAGGTTAATGGTTCAAATCCACTCTGCAAATTCAGATTATTATATTACTATTAATTTTATTTTATATTTTCTCTATTTAAACTTTGTATCTGTTACTTGTTGAATTTTTTTTGTAGAAATACTACTCCTCACAAAATAATGCTGGCCCAACACTGTGAGGTGATAGCAAAAGACTATAAAACAGACAAAATTAAACTTTATGATGGACTCTAGGTCCTGAGAGCCGCTCCCTTTAAACCTCCTATGTTGCTCAAATATGACTACAAGGGTTTTGACACTGACTCCTTGCCACCATTCACTCCCTCCAACATTGGACTAGACAGGCCGGCAACCAGTTACAAGTCCCATCCCAGCACTGAGGAACATCAGAACGTAACTGCAGGATGATTGATCAATGATGTTTTTGGAGAGAGATCTTGATCAAAAGGGGAAAATGTGAAAATTGTTCAGAATCAAAATGGAGTCACTTGTGTTTAGTGAGCTAAGGAAGGCTGTGAAGAGTGTTCTCATGCATAAATGGTAACAAAATTATCATGAAAGAGTCTGAAAAAAACCACAGCTTTGCACAGAGGCTATCATAATTTTACACACAAAAGTCTGCAAGGACATTTGCTCAGCAATTCCTCTCCAAACTTGGATTGGTGTCACCCCATTATTGATCTTTGTAGCCAAGGATAATTATCTCAAAACAATTATGTATTCCTCCTCATTTTTCCTTTAAAAGTTTTTTTCTTTCTTTACTTCCTTGAATACACACATAGTTCACTATAGTATGTGGTATTCTTATTGGAATGCCTTATTCCTGAATAAATATCTTTTTCTTTTAGAGAGCCTCTGCTTGTCATATCCACTTATTTTCTTCTTCCTCTATTCTTCAATTGCAAGAAGACATAATTGAATCGATAATAATCCTTGGGCTTATATTGTCATTATTGGTAAATGTATACACTTTATTTAGTCAGTCATTTCTTTCCATTAATAACTAAAGGCTGGTGAACGTATCACTACATTCCAGTATTTCTACCATATGTCATTCTCACTAAACACTGTATAAGCCTCCCATATGGCATTATTACATATATTAATACTTTCGTGCTTTTGCAAGATCTTTTCCATACTGTAGCCAGAGTCATTGATGACAACAGAAATTTGATCATATCACTACCATGCTTGCCACTCTTCAGGATCTTCCTTATTACCTCATGTTCTGTTTCAAGAAATATTTTTTGGAAAGTAGGACTCCCGGTCATGAAGCACTCATTGACCTGAAGCAGTAATGAAGACAGCAAGTGAAGCATAAGTAGATCATACAGAACAAATTCCTGGAATTGGTACTTGAGAAACACTTTTTCACAAGACATACATAAAGCAGATGTCTAATTACTAGAACCAGGCAAAAAAGTCAGAGTATAATGAAATCAAAGCCAACTATTTATCAATAAGCAACCTGCAATGAACTATTTATATGCAATAAGCATATGCCATATTATGCCAACATCCATACTTTGTATGTTCAGTGTAAATGACTGAGTTTCCAAATGTATGGTTTAAATTTATAGTCAATATTAAGGAAAAATAATCTGAGATAATCAACAATTTTGAGTTAATTAAAGCCAAGAGCATAGAGAAGTGTCAAGACACCACAGTGTGGGGTTTTATGGGGAAAAAATCAGATGTAAGGGATGAAGAACTTTCCAAAAGGGCTGAAAAATAATAGTTGTGGAGCTTGAAACATAGGAATCTTTAATTATTCATAAAGGATAATTAAGTCTAGATGGCTATTTTGTCTGAACTGCAACAGAAGACTAGATAATTAATGTTATTCAATGATGCATTGAACCTAAAAAAAGAAAAAGTTGAACTTGAGTTTTCTCAGTATTCCAAAGACAAATGAGGAAGAGAACAGATATTCTTTATGGTTGGATGGTGGAAGACTGAATAAGGAAAATGTATGGATTTGTTCCATGATTTACATAACAATACTGTACATCTGCAATTTATATGTAAAGATTTTCAACACAGCAACAAAGAAGCTGTTTTTTCACTATAAAAACCTAGGTAACTCTGACAAAGCTAGTAACTTCACTCAGAGAAGGGATACAATGACAATATAGGGACAGTGACTTTACTAAGAAGCCCAAAACTTATTCTAAAATCTAAAACAAGTTTCAAAATCTAGTACCAACCCCCTTCCTTTTTACTTTTCCTTCTCCCATTCCGCATGCACATGCTCATATAAAAATGTCACAGATTTCTGAATAAATTATCTTCTGACTTCCAGGTCCACTCAACTTTTTCACATCTTTAGTTTCTCTCCAACCTTGTCATTTTTGGAGAGCTTGCCGTGCACCAGGTATTGTTATAAACCTGAAAGATTGGGCTAATGCTACACTTCTCTCTTTCTTTTTGTTTTAATTTCAAAATATTAAGGGGGTACAAATTTTTTTTGTTACATGGATCGTTTTTGTAAAGCTTGAGTTACGGCTATAAGTGTGCCCATCATCCAAATAGTGTCTATTGTACCTGTTAGGTAGGTTTTCACCCATCCCTTCCTCCCTCTCCCCTCTGCTTTATTTCCACTGAGTTTTACTTCCCACTTTGCACATGTGTGCTCATTGGTTAGTTGCAATTTAATAGCAAGTATATGTGGCCTTTGTCTTTCCATTCTTGAACTACTTCACTTAGGATAATGGTCTCCAGTTCCTTCCAAAATGTTGCAAATGGCATTAATTCATCCTTTTTATAGCTGAGTAATACTCCATGGTATAGAAACACCACATTTTATTAATCCACTCATGAATTGATGGGCACTTGGATTGATTCCACATCTTTGCAATTGTGAATTGTGATGCAGTACACATTTGTGTGCAGGTGGTTGTTTGTGTTTTTCTTCTTTTGGTGTTTTGATAAACGACTTCTTTTCCTTTGGGTAGATAGCCAGTAGTGGGATTGCTGGATTGAATGGTAGGTCTACTTTCAGTTCTTTGAGGGATCTCTATACTGTTTTCCATAGAGGTTGTACTAATTTGCAGTCCCACCAACGGTGTCTAAGCAAGAATTCGTTTCTCCCTGCACCCATGCCAGTATCTATTGTTTTTGGACTTTTCTTTATTATTATTTCAGCATATTATGGGGGTACATAAATTTAGGTTACGTATATTGCCCTTGCTCCCCCCAAGTCAGAGCTTCAAGCGTCACCATCCTCCAGACAGTGTGCATCGCACTCATTATGTATGTATCCACCCATCCCCTCCCCCCCACATCTGCCTGACAACCGATTAATGTTATCCCTAAATGACAAAATAACAATATTCCTAAGTAACAAAAATAAATAAATGGCATTTAATTTAATTAGAAAATTTCTGCACTTCTCCCTTTTCTTCATCCTGCACCAATAATTGCTCACTAAGATTTTTTAAATAGCTTTATTAAGGTATAATTGATGTATAATAAGCTGCAAATATTTAAAGTGTTCAATTTATTTAGTTTTGATATGTCTGTATACCTGTGAAGCCATCAACACAATCAAGGTAATGAAAATATCAATTAATCCCCCAAATGTTCCTCATGCTTACCCACATTGTAATCCCTCCCTTGCACTCCTTGCCACCCATCCCAAAGCAACCACTGCTTTCAGTCATAATAGATTAGTTTGCATTTTCCAGAATTTTATATAAATAGAATCATACAGTATAATATTCCTTCTTATTGCAGCATGGATCAACAGTTTGTTCCCTTTTAATGCTGAGTAGTTGAAGAACATTTGGATTTTTCCCAGTGTTCATCTACTACAAATAAAACTAACATAATTATTCACATGCAAGTTGTTGAATGCACATGTTACAATTTCTCTTAAGTAAATACTTAAGAGTTTAATGTTTAAAAAAAAAAAACCAACTGCCAAACTGTTTTAAAAAGGAATGGCATCATTTTACATTCTCATTAACGCTGTATAAAAGTTCCATTTCTCCTGCATCTTCACAACATTGGGTGTAGTCAGTCCTTTTAATTTTGGACATTTTAATAGGTATGTAGTGATATCTCATTGTGCATTTAACTTGCATTTTCCTATGGACTAATAATGTTACACATCTTTCAATGTGTAACACTTCACTTCATGGTGTGAAGTGCATGTATATATATATTTTTTGCCAATTTAAAAAATACTGTTGATTGTTTTTCTATTATTGAGTTTTGAGACTTCCTTATACATTTTGAATGCAAGTGCTTTGTCAGATATATAATTTGATAATATTTTCTTCCAGTTTTGGCTTCTTTTTTAAATTTTTTTGTGACTTTGGAAGAGAGTTTTTGAATTTTGATGAAGTCCAATTTATCAAATTTTATTTTATTGCTCATGTTTTTGGTGGCATATCTAGGAAATCTTTGCCTAACCTAAGGTCATGATGATTTTCTCCTCTGTTTTCTCTTAGAAGTTTTATAGTTTTAGGCTTTAGATTTAGGTATATGATTCATTTTGAGTTAATTTTGTATATGGTGGTGAGGATTGAAATCCATCTTACAGCACATGAATATCTAATTGTTCCAGTACCAATGTTCAAAATATTGTTCTATGTCAAAAATCGGTAGTCCATATATATGTTGGTCTATTTCTGGACTCTTTATGCCATTAAATTGAGCTATATGTCTATCTTATGCTAATATGACACCGTTTACCTTATGGTAGCTTTATTATAAATCTCAAAATAGGAAAAATAGTGTCAATCTTCCAACTTGTTCACTTTTTCAAATTTGGGCTATTCTAGGTTTTTTGCATTTCCAAATAAATTTCAAAATCAATTTGCCAATTTCTACCCCACAAAAATGCCTAGTGGGGTATTGATTTGGGTTGCACCAAATTTGTGAATCAATTTGGGGAGCACTGACATCTCTTCCAAGAGCCCAGCATGGTGTTTTCTGAGTTGTTTTCTGCCTTGGTTACTATTAGCAATGTGTGTAATTCTGAAGGTAGTAAGTTTTGTCCTGGTGAGACTTTTATTGTGACCTTAATATATGTGGAGATGTGTGATTTTGATATGTATTTTGGGAATCTGTGAGGTGAGAGACTCCCAGAAGTTTTTATCTTGCAGGAAAAAAATTGGGGGCAATGGTGCAATAGTTTATAATAAATGTGAAATTAGGACCACTTACTGGCCAGGGCATCCAGAGCTAAGATTTCTGCCTAAAGTTTGGCCAAGTGTATGGTTTCTTGAGTCCTGTCCTTTATCAGGGGCACTCTGGCTAAGAATGGACAACAGCAACATTCCACTGATCTTGGTTTATAAGTAAAATTTATAAATTTTGGCTGCCACCAGAATCCAAAAAGGACTAAACGATATTGGACTTATTTGTCAAATGAATCTCCTTGGAGGAGGAAGCTATCAATGTACTGTCATACCTGTGCTCCTGGAGAAAAATCTTGTCTACACAGGTTATGTGTGATGACAAGGCTGTTGAGGTACCTCATGGGTAGCCTGGAAAAGATGTACTGAGTTCCTTAAGAGGTGGAGGCATACTGTGGCTGAGAGGCTGCTGAAATCAGCACTGAACAGAACATGTTAGCCTTCTAAGAACATGTTTGCTCTCTAAGAGCAAAATTCTTACTGGTTTGTTGATTGAATACAATCAGCAATTTTAATAATATTGGACATTGAATATGGAGCCCTGACGGATAGGACTGCAGCGTTAAGGTGTGGCCATCCATCATGAATACCCTTAATTTATCCCAGATTCAAGAACAGGCAAAATTGGGCTGTCAAATGGAGAAGCAGTGGGGATAACTCCCAGGGTCTACATCTGAGACCGAGATCTCCAGGCCTGCCTCTGGATTCACAGATGAACTTGTCTCATGGAGAATCCCTGGGTGGGCTGGTCTGCTGTCACACTGCAGTTGAGAGGGGCTGGAGTTGAATTACAGGGCTGTTTCAAGATCCATAGTGGGACCGAGGTCAGAAGGTCAGCCTGCGGACACTGACAGGTGTGTCTCCTTCTGGGTTCCTGTGTGAGCAGGACTGCTCCGAATCGACAGCTGAGAGGGCCTGGAGCTGCTTCTCAGGGCCATTTCAGGATATGCTGTGGGACTAAGGTTGGCAAACCTTCTCTGGGAGCACAGATGCGTGTGTCCCCCCAGAAGGTCTCTAGGGATTTGCTTTAAATCAATAAATAATCTAGGACTTGCATTATGTTTGCTAGACCTGGCAAACATGCCAGCCTTCTTTTTTAGTCTTTTAGCTGCCTTAAGCCTTGTTTCTTAGTTTCTGTGTCTAGTTGATAAAAGGAAAAGGGGGAGGGTGGAAGGGGCCAAGTGTCACTAGGAAACCTCTCCTTGGGACAGCCCTGCCCACAGTATAATCAGTCCTTCCCTGCCCCCTGCCTTTTTTTTTTTTTTTGCTCAATCAAAAGCATTTAGAATGGCTTGTATTTCCAGTAGGCTCAGTTTTTTCTCCCTGTTTGAATGTCTACCTGACAAGCTCCTATTGGTCCCAAGTAGTTCCTCTCATGGGCTGAAGTCTCCCTTTCCAGCGTATTCCAATCAGCTTAGAGTGGCTGGGAGGTAAACAGTGACAGCAGCAAGGGATGCAGTGGAGGGAGTCACCAGCTCCCAAAGCATGAGTCCTTAAGGGATACCCTGGAGTGACTGCCTGACACTAAGAAGGAGAAAAGTGAATTATCTTCTTCTCCCACGTTCAATTCAACAACACATTGAATGGTACAGGCAGGGCCACCAACCCATATAGCAGCCTCTAACTCCTCAGCTTTCTGGGCTAGCACTCAGCAATACATACTCAGCATAATCCTCCCAGAGGGGAACTTCACTGAAGGAGTCCTTTCTCAAATCATAGTCATTCAGAGTGGCCCAGTGACTCAAAACCTAGGGAGCCATAGAATAATTATCCTCCTCTTACCTGGATTGAAGCTTTGAAGTGGTATCCCAGGGTGCATTACTGGGATTGGAGAGAGTCTTGGCAATACTCAGAAGAGGCAACACAAAGCAGCATGTGATACCCAGGAGGTCACTTTAGGTAGTATAGACATTTTAACAATCTTGATTTTGTCAATTCATGAGTATGATATGGTTTTCCATCTGTTGAGATCCTCTGCTATTTCCTTCCACAGTGTTTTGTAGTTCTTCCTGCAGAGGTCTTTCACCTCCCTAGTTAAATATTTTCCTAAGTATTTTATTTTCTTTGTTGCTATTGTGAAAGGTATTACATCTTTGATTTGATTCTCAGCTTGAATGTGATTGATGTGCATGAAAGCTACTGATTTGTGTAAATCAATTTTGTAGGCTGAGACTTGCTGAATTTATTTATCAATTCCAGTGATCTCTTGGTAGAATCTTTGAGGTTTTCTAGATATAAAATCATATTGTCAGCAAAGAGTGATAGTTTGACCTCTTCTGCCCCCATTTGGATACCCTTGATTTCCTTCTCTTGTCTGATTGCTCTGGCTAGGACTTCCAGCACTATGATGAATAGAAGTGGTGATAGAGGGCAACCTATCTATTAACTGGAACCTAACCTGTCTGGTTCCAGTTCTAAGTGAAAATGCTTTCAATTTTTCCCCATTCAATATATTGTTGGCTGTGAGTTTGTCACATATGGCTTTTATCATTCCAAGGTAAGTCCCATCTATGCCTATTTTGTTAAGTGTTCTTATCATAAAACGGTGCTGAATTTTGTCAAACGCTTTTTCTGCATCTATTGAGAAGATCACATGGTCTTTGTTTTACTTCTATTTATGTGGTGAATCCCATTTATAGATTTAATATGTTGAACCATCCCTGCATCTCTGGGATGAAGCCCACTTGGTCATAATGGATTATTTTTTGATGAGAAGCTGAAATCAGTTTGCTGTGATTTTTATTGAGAATTTCTGCATCTTTATTCACAAGGGATACTGGCCTGCATTTTTCTTTTTTTGTTGAGTCTTCTGGCTTTGGTATCAAGGCAACAGTGGCTTCATAAAACCTGTTGGGGAGGATTCCTTCTTATTCAATGCAATCCCTATTAAAATACCAACATCATTTTTCACAGATCTAGAAAAAATTATTCTATCCTTCTTATGGAATCAGACAAAACCCCATATAGCCAAAGAAACCTTAAACAAAAAGAAAAAATTGGGAGGCATTCATTTATCAGACTTCAAGCTACACCACAAGGCTATAGTAACCAAAACAGCATGGTACTGGCATAAGAACAGAGACATAGACGAATGGAGCAGGACTGAGAACCCAGATATAAAACCATCTTCATGTTGCCATCTGATCTTTGACAAAGAAGACAAAAACATACACGGGGGGAGGGGGAATATGACTATTCAATACATGGTGCTGGGAAAATTGGATAGCCACATGTAGAAGACTGAAACAGGATCTGCCCCTCTCACCACTCACAAAAATTATCTCACAATGAATAATAGATTTAAACCTAAGGCATGAAACCATAAGAATTCTAGAAGAAAATGTTGGAAAAACTCTTATAGACATCAACCCAGGAAAAGAATTTATGAAGAATACCCCAGAAATAATCATCACAACAACAAAAATAAATAAATGGGACCTGATTAAATTAAAAAGCTTCTGCATAGCCAAGAACAGTAACATTAGAGCGAATAGACAACCTACAGAATGGGAGAAAATATTAGCATGCTATACATCCAATAAACGGCTGATAAATAGAATCTATATAGAATGCAGGCAAATCAGCAAGAAAAAAATCGAACAATCCCATTAAAAAGTGGGCGAAGGACATGAACGGAAACTTTTCAAAAGAAGATAGAGTGATGGCCAACAAACATATGAAAAAATGCTCAACATCTCTAATCATGAGGGAAATGTGAATCAAAACCACAATGAGATATTACTTAACTCCAGTAAGAACAACTTTTATCAAAAAGACCCCAAACAACAAATGTTGGTGTGGATGCAGAGGATCACTGTTCTTTGTTGCCTGTGTCTTGAAAACCATCATTTCACATCTTTTGTTTGTTTTCTAGTTGTTCCAGGTAGGAAGGCAAATGCACTTCCTATTTCTTCATCTTGAATAGAAGCAAAACTATCTTTTTCAATTATCTTTTTAATTTTGCACCAATCTATTCCTCCCATTCCCCTACTATACTTTTTCAATTAGGCTCTTCTTTTACTAGATTTTTGATATAACATTCCATTCTCACTGCATTTACACTTGCTCTCATTTCCATTTTTATCCTGGCTACCAATCATCCTCCACATTGCCACCAAGATGAGATGTATAAAAGAAAAAATGTCTTGATGCTCCTATGTTTAAAATCATTAACATCATTACTTGTCTACCATGTAAAGTTCAAATTCTTTAACATGCATGTAAAACCCTTCATGTAGCCCTTGTTTACCTCAGCAACAATAACAATGTTATCAACAGCACTTACTACAACAAAAAATAGGTGCTATCGAGTGTCTGCCATCTTGCAGGACTAGTGGATGTCTTGTTGAAAAGAAAACAGTTCCTAATCCTTGGTTATCTTAAGATTAGCAAGTAAAATAAACAATAAATATAAAAAAGTATGATTGACAATCTTCATAAGTACAGGCTACCATGAGTGTATATTTTCTGGTGTAATTAAGGGTCAGAGTTATTTTCCTAATGAAGTGATGTTTAACTGAGAAATAGAGTATGAGTAAGAATTAGCTCAGAGAAAGGTACTGGCAGGTAGCACAAAGTGAAAAAATAATATATATGAAATATCATGAGACAGGGAAAGATTTGACATGCTCAAGAAATGAAAGGAAGCCAGTGTGTCCTTGTTGACTGGATTATAGTGAATGTCTCCTTGGAAGGCTGGAGATACTTCTTTCATTTATGACCCCTCACTAATACCTAACAATGTACATGCATATACTCACTTGTATGTGTTCTTTCTTATTACTTAAACCCCTTTATCTTTTATCCTTTTGGAAAAATTCTTCTCACTTTTTAAGACACAGTTTAAGCTTCTCCTCACAATGAAAGTGTTTTCTGACTGTTTCCTTTTTCCCAGTAGATATGACCACTTTGTCCATTATTTTCCCCCTGTGCTTTAAATCTATGTTCATTATTGCTGTCATATGTGTTTCCTTTACTTGAATTTGAGTTATATAGAGCTAAAATCATGTTTTGCTAATTTTTGTTTCACCATTTGTGGGATCAGTAATAATCATGGCTAATTCTATTGATGTGTTCCATCCCATTAAAAAAGAAATACTAATGCTGTCTGTAGATAACCTACACAGAATTATTCATTAAACACATTTGATGATGGAAATAATATTAAAAGTATATATAACAATAAAACATTAATTATTTAATCATATTTTGCCTGTTTTATTTTAGTTTTTTAATATATAATGTAACTACATAACAATTACTACTTTTTATGTGTCTAATATATTAGTACAAAAATTTAAAAATTAAAAATATTCAATTCAACCAGAACAGTATAGGAGTATTCCACCCCCCACCCCGCAGCCTTTTTTTTTTTTTGTAAATCTGTTAGAAATGTTTCCCAATTCTCTTTGGTTGTTTCATGTCCCAGATTGAAGAAAACATGAGTGTGAAAGTAAACCTCAGCTCTTTCAATGACTTCCCTTTCTGTATTGACTCCACCTCCATATGTAGCTTTCCCACTTTTGTGAGAGTGAGGTGGTTTTCAGAATTCTTGGCAGTCCTCTTCTTTAGGAGAACATTTCTATGGAATAAAACAAGAAGATTTAGGAATCATTAATATCATAAACCTTTGGAATGGACAAATTCAGAAGGGTGCCACATGATGACTCTGGATCTGCTGGTAAAAGTTTCTCATTTATTCTACATTTACCCTTTAATGGAATATAGAATTATTCTGATAGTCAATTGATATGATTTTAAAGTTATTGGGATCAGGAGAGTAAATGATGGGAAAGGACATTAAGCTTATATGACAGCACCTTTGATCTGCCACAGATTCAAAATTAAAGATGTGAGAGAAGAATCCAGGTTGGCATCAATCTTGTAAAATTGCTGAGGTGAAATAAAATCCAGAAATGAAGTTAACTGAACTGTATTGAGTAGGAAATCAAGAGTTGTAGAAATGAATATTGATTGAAAGTTGGTTACCTGGAGGAAATTCAGAATAACACCTCTGAGTGCTAAAATCCACTTCATGAATTACATGGTCATGTTAAAATCATTTAGCATTTTTACTTTTAAATTAGTGTTGTTTGAGAGTCACAAGGACAAATGAGAGTAATAACAATATTAAGGAATGTTTTATGCTATATCTAGAGATGATAAGGCCCAATATTTGGGTTTTTCAGGCATAAATATCATCACTTTACTCTATCAATGTATTGTTCAGCTATTTGGCAGGCACTGTGCCAGGGACCGGTGAAACTATGGTGAGCATGATAGATACAGTCCATTTCGTTATGGAACTTGCCCTCGAGCAGTGTGGATCAGGTGGACACGGAGACGGGGGAATCAGCAGATGAATACTGAGGTCAGGGGATACAGAAATCTCAGGAGACCTTCCCTTTGCCTGCTCAGAGAGCTGCCCACTACTAAGTGTCAGTGATGCTTTTCCAGTTTTCCACGTTTTAAGTTCTGCCCCTAGGTTGCCTTTAAACATGAACATTTTTGAAGCTATTTCACTGAGACTGTATGATCCTGGGTATGAATTTTTCCTGTCTGCCTTGCCGTTTAGAAGGACATATTTTCTGTTGACCTCCTTTGTTAATCCTGAGACTCTGAAACCAACTGTCTTCTCCAAAGTCTCTTTTTGGGAAGACTATTTTTGCCCTGTTTCTTTTTTCACAGACTGTAGAAGATGTTTCTTCTGCTTGAGTCCCTTCACTGTTGTTGTGGTCTCACTTCTCAGTGCCAGTTTCATCATCGGTTCTCTTGGTGAGTACTTTGTCAAATTTACTTACAGCCTTAGGCCACTCTGACAAGAATCGTTAAAAAGCAAATAATTCTCATGAAAGCTGACTAGCATCTAAAAACTAAGTAACATGCTCCATGGATACAAAAGATCACATATTAAACGCATTCAATAAGAACCTAACCATGGGACACTGAAATATTAGCATGGTTCTCCCCCCAGATAAAATAAACTCACAGGAAAAAAATGCATTTTACTTAAAGATTAGGAATAATGTCTAGCTGAAAAATGGGCGAAAATATAGAGAAGAAAATTCAGAATTCTTGAGACAAAAAGGAATATTAGGAACACATTAATAAATTCAAATGTCAACATTTATCTAAAAACATATTGAGGGAAGCCAAGCTGATGGAACAAACAGCTTCCTAAATTAATCTAAAATAATGCCAAGGAGACAGCTGATATAATCTGGGGGGAGGAGGAGTGGAGAAAGGTTTATTTTATGATACAACATAATAGGAAAATATCTGAATCTCAATTTTCATTGAAATAGATGTTTCAGTAAAATTTCAACTATTATTTTAAAATTCATGCTATTTCACATATATGTGTGAAATGGGTGTTCAATTTCTTACAGCTGGTCTTTTCATCCTCATAAATCTATCGGCCTTCTTTCTATTGATTTTAAGATTTTTGAGAAACTTATGTAGCTCATCCTTATAAAATTTTGTAGCATCTTATTTAAACTGGCAAACTCTCCATGGAGATTATATAAATCACCACTATTATGAATATACAGCCATAAAATAAAGATATCATATAGTATTGTGTTACTTAGCATTACTGGTTATATGTCATTGCTTACTTTGAAGGCTGCGATACTGACATTTATATTTGAATGCCTATGAAATTACATTCTCCTATTGCTCCACAGATGGGACCGGAGCAGTTCTCAAATATGATTTTGAACGATAAATAAGTAATCTAAAGAATAATAATTCTCAGCCTGTTCCTTGTGACCTTGCCCAATTGCTGTCTTAACCCGTTGTTGCAGGAGGAACAGACAAGGAGCTGAGGTTAATGGCTGGTGAAAACAAGTGCAGTGGTAGAGTGGAAGTGAAAGTCCAGGAGGAGTGGGGGACAGTGTGTAATAACGGCTGGAGCATGGAGGAGGTCTCTGTGATTTGTAGGCAGCTCGGATGTCCAATTTCTATCAAAGCCACTGGATGGACTAATTCGAGTGCAGGTTCTGGACGCATTTGGATGGATCATGTTTCTTGTCGTGGGAATGAATCTGCTCTTTGGGATTGCAAACATAATGGATGGGGAAAGCATAACTGTACTCACCAACAAGATGCTGGAGTGACCTGCTCAGGTAAGACTGCATTAGTGAAAACCTCAACATGAAATGCTTGGTGGGAAAAAAATATGTAGATAGGTTAAAAACTAACATGAGCCACTTTTCCCTATATAATCTAGTCCATGTATAAAATTGCCCAATCTGTTGCTAGCAGACCAGAAAACACATGACAAAGCCCATATTTTTTAAAAAAAAAAACGATCAAAAGAGATTCTAGACACTATGATCAATGAGGAAGTGACTGGCTTCAATTTTATATTTAGGAATCTTACTGTAACCTTCTATTCTTACATGAAAATATCATGATATCTAAGTTACTTCCTTGTCCACTTTCCCATGACATCTTGCTTTAATGCATTAACCCATAATTCATTACCCTTTTCTCCAATAACTGATAATCAATTTAGTGAATCAAGAAACAAATATTCCTAGTGTTAATACATCCTTTCTTGTTGGAGGAAGGATTCTTTGAGATCATAATTGGTCTTTGAGACCATCTTTCCAGTGTGCAATGCTGTTCATTTCATTTACATTATAGTTTTAATTTATGAAACATTTTCATAAGTTTTATCTCAGATCTTTCTGCTGACAAATCCCAGGTCATGTTTCTGATGTAGTGCAGATTCCAGGTTCCCTATTTCTCTTTGATCATTTCATTGGCCTTTACACAGTCCTCTCCCTTCCCAGCCTCTCTTTTAGCGACCATCTCACCCATAGGACAGATAATAAAAAGGAGTGATCTCCACCAGGCATTGTGATGTAATGGGAACAACAGGCGAGGATCTAGAGAACTCCGGGATTAAATTCTAGCACAGTCACTCATTAATGCTATGATTTTGTGCAAGTTGTCAAATCTCTCCAAATTTCAGTTTTTGAGGACTTCATGCTGTAATACATATAAAGCTACTGGTACACCGTCTGGTATGAAATAGTGTTGAAATGTTAGTTTCCTCATAGCTTCCTGCCCTTCATTACCTTGAAGACTCAGTTCTCTTTCTTCTTTCTCAGTTCTCTTTCTTCTTTCTCCTCCTTTTTTCCTCTTATTGTTAATCATTATGAGGGGGAGAGGACACAGAGAATAGCAAAAGTAACATCTATAGCAAAGCTTAAAATCATAGCAAATTTTCCCAGGTTCTTACCATAATTATCATTGTCTATAGAGCTGGCTGTTTAGCTAAGACATCAGTGTAGTACTTTTAGCTCTTATTTTCTGTTGTTTTATAACTAAAGATGAAGTTAATCAACTTGCCTTTTGCAGTTTATACACCGAAAGCTCCAACTGGAGCATAATAATGGAAAAGACCCTAAAGCCATTGATCCCTGGGGATGCAGAGTCTGCATTTCTGAGATTCTCCACCCTAATTAATGCTCAATCCTCAAGGCCTCTACCTCTTCAGATATTTTATTATCCCATGCATTGAGGCAATATAGCATAACAGTCAAAGGAGAGACTCTGGTGCTAGACTGCTTTCTCCCCCACATCCTGGCTCTACCTAATGTTGTAGATGTTTGACCCTGTGCCAATTACTTAACCTTAGATTGCTTATCCCTGAAGTGGGGATATTAGTACCTAATGCTTAAAGATGTTGTGAAGACTAAAAATGATAGTATATGTGATATGCTTAGAACAGCTTATGCATATTTTGACCGTGAGCTCTTATTATAATTAATTATTAATTGCCCCTAGGAAAAAAAATCTTGCCAAGGAAAGGTCTTTGCCTGGAGTTTAGAGTTTTTAAAATTGAATTCCTTTTTCAAAAAAAGAGCTTCTAAACATTTTGTTCAAGCCCAGCAGTTTGTGTTTTTCAGGTCTCCTAAAATTTCATCCAAATTCTCCTTTTCTCAGATATTTTAGTCCTCATAGAAAATCTAATTGATAGTATATAGTTAGAAATTGTTTTATGAAAAAGCTATTTGTTGCTAAAAATGGTACCAGATGCTTTGGGGAGGGGGGAAAAAAGCTTCGGTTCAAACAGAAAATGGGTAAGAAATGAATTATTTTGATTGATGTTTTCCCTCAAATTTTAAGCATTTGGTATACCACAGGGTGCTTTTGTAAACTATTATGCTGGTTTATGCATTTTACCTTTGCTTTTTTCTACTTTCTTACCACAATTTCTTCAAATTCACCTTCAGTCAATTACTCATGCTCTGAACTATTTCTAATATAGAAAGGTTGAAAGAAAGATTTTAAATGATCAACAAATGACTAGTTGTCATATTTACTTCTTTGTATGGGCCAATTTTATTTTTTTCTTTTTTTTAAATAAATAATTTGAGTCAAACTTATCTATTTCTATATAAAAAGTATTTACTTCTGTCCAAGTAATGCAAGGAAACAAAACAAAACAGAAAGTTTAAAAATTTCAATCCGTAAGACATTTTCCTTGGTAGGTAGATGTGGATGATAATCCTAATTGTTAACTGGATTTTAACATATTAAAATTCTCCCATATGTGGAGCTGTGCAACATCCAAAATCAGGCACTATTTTAAGAACAGCATCAAATCTCAAATCTGTAGTAATTTTTCTAATATCACTTCTGAATGAATATCACTTCTGAACTCTGCTCTTTTCTCTGTTCTAGATGGATCCGATCTGGAGATGAGGCTGATGAATGGAGGGACTCGGTGTTCAGGAAGAATAGAGATCAAATTCCAAGGACAATGGGGAACAGTGTGTGATGATAACTTCAACATAAATCACGCTTCTGTGGTTTGTAAACAGCTTGAATGTGGAAGTGCTGTCAGTTTCTCTAGTTCAGCTACTTTTGGAGAAGGTTCTGGACCAATCTGGTTTGATGATCTTGTATGCCATGGAAATGAGTCAGCTCTCTGGAACTGCACACATGGAGGATGGGGAAATCATAACTGCGATCATGCTGAGGATGCTGGAGTGATTTGCTTAGGTAAGGACTGAGCGTGGCTCATTCTGTTCTCCCTGAGAGAACAGAGGAAAGGGGTCATAGACTTAAGAGCCTGAACTCTTCAGAACGTAATGAAGTCCACTTCCTCTATCATTTTAACCTCTTTTCAGGTTCCGGTCCTGGTACCTGTGGAGTTTTTACCTTGACTAAAATTAGGAGAAATAGGTTTGGGAAGAAGGATGAACAATGACACTGAGATCCAGATCATGAGGATAGAAGGAAATGTTTAGGAAAAGTCGAGAAAGAAAGAGAAAGGAAAAAAGAAAAGAAAGACAGCGAAGAAGGCAGGCAGGCTTAACTAGAAATTTTGCTCTCTGGAGTGTTGTAGAACCCCAAATTAAGGCTCTTGTACCTGATGCCCACCTAAAGCCAAACACTATGACACCGGTGCTTAAGACAGAGAAGAGTTTATTCGATTTGGCCAAAGCAAGAGGACAGGAGAGAAAAATCTCTTAGATCCGACTTCCCAAAGAGATGAAGTGAGGAAGTTTGACGCCACTAGTGAGTAAGGGAGGGGGCGAAGTCTATGTTTCTTCAGTCTCAGATAGCATCTTGAGCAGCCAGACTTCTGAGAATCAGCAGCTAACTTCCTCAAAGACATTCATTCCTTCTGCGAAACGAACTCATAAACTTATCTTGTGACTCTGGAATTGTCACCTCCTGCTTGAAAAAAGCCAGTACATCAGCAATTAATGATTACTGTGAGAACAAGGGGTGCTGGGCAGGGAGCAAGTGGTTATTAGGTGCACGCAAACAAGGGTCTCGTCAGAATTTACATTATGTCGGTCACTAAAAATGCTGAGAAACTAAAACCTCAAGGGGCCCGGCTATAGGAGGAGTTTTAAAAGCAAACCACTGACCTTATTATCCTCTAACCAACAAAAGTCTCCCCTTCAGCCACATTCGCTTCCCAAATCATTAGTTCAAATTCACAGAATCAAATTTTAAAAAGCAACATTTTGTTTTCCTATTAAAGCCTTATTTATGCTAGAACTATGGTGCAAGCATGCTCTGTGTCTGTCTAGAGACTTTCTCACTCCATGCTTAGGTCGGGGACCGGGGCAATGGGTTTGAGTGTGGAGGGATATCACTCTTCATTTTTCATTTGAGCTCTTAGTTTGAAGGAGACTTAGTGTATCTTGAAGCCCAGAGAACACTTAGGGAAAATACAATTAGACTAAAAATGTTCCTGTCTTCACCAGGTCTCTCTCTCTCTCTCTCTCTCTCTCCCTCTCTCTGAAGGAAATTCAATACAAACTAATTTAAAAAGAAGAGAATACTGGCTCACAAAATTGTGAAATCCAGAGGGTAGAGGTGGCATAGTTGGCTTAATGCATGGCTGGATTCAAGTGCCTAAACGGTGTCACCTGGGATCTGTCTATTTCTCCATCCCTTAACTGGCCTTTTTCTTGTTGAATGATGTGACCGTCTACAGTCTGAACCCCCCAAATGGGATTCCTACGGAAAAGATGGGTTTTGTTAGCTGAAGAAAGTGAAAGGGATTTGGGGTAGAAAAAACATAGCATGTACCTTCCGTTCTTTCTTACCCATGAAAATCTCTCTAGGCCTCCGTCAGCACGTGCTGAGGCATCACAGTAAACAGGAGCATGGAAACAAAAACTGAAACTGCCAGAGGAAAAGAGCAGTTTATTTTATAACAGATATTCTTCATAATCAAGATTTGTTCTTTGAGGATTACTGATTTCAGGAAGGTGACAGCGGTAATGATGAAGCCTCTTTGCTCTTTGGTCTCCCTCTAAATTAAGCAAGTGGTCACAAAGGGACCAGATATATCATTCCAACCAGGCAGCGTGGATAGAGAATGAGGTCAGGGCAAAAGGCAGTGTTGCCTTTCATACGGAGACAACCTGAAGTAGGTGGTGCCACTGAAACACATGCAAGTATATTCTAACAAGAAAAATAGTCTAAGAAAAACTCTGTGGTAGTGAAACAAGCAGATCTCCAGATAAAATTCAGCCCCTGGACCTTGCATTAGGAACACTTCCTATAGTGTGCACTCTCTCTACAAAAACTCCTGTCTTCTTGCCTCATTCTCTCCTCCTTCCACCTTTAATGGCTTCAGTGGTGCCACAGCATATCATGGTTTTTTCTGTCTCTACTTACCTCTCTCCTTTTTCCCCTGTCTTAGCTGTGCCTATTTATAGTCCGTTGTTCTTGTTTCCTTATGGCTGACTTGTGTGCTGCTGTTACAGATGGAGCCGATCTGAGCCTGAGACTGGTAGATGGAGTCACTGAATGTTCAGGGAGATTAGAAGTGAAATTCCAAGGAGAATGGGGGACAGTGTGTGATGACGGCTGGGACAGTAATGATGCTGCTGTGGTGTGTAAACAACTGGGATGTCCAACTGCCATCACTGCCATTGGTCGAGTTAACGCCAGTGAAGGATCTGGACACATTTGGCTCGACAGTGTTTCCTGCAAAGGGCATGAACCTGCTGTGTGGCAGTGTGAACACCATGAATGGGGAAAGCATTATTGCAATCATAATGAAGATGCTGGTGTGACATGTTCTGGTAAGTTAGAACAAAACTAAACAAAAAGAAAAGCAGAGAGAGAAAGACCTGTGCCTTTTAGGAATAGGAATAGATGTGAGATGTGAGAGGTATAAGTACATAATAAATTCCTTGCTAGGAATTCCTTTATAGTTGTGAGGAATCTTTGATGCATTCTTTATTTGACTAGTTTGAAGAGTTGTCTGACTCTGTTCTCTGTAATAATTATTCAGACTGCTGTTAGGGACCACACTTCAAACTCTAAATCTACCTGGAGCTCAGATAGACACAATTTTACAGGAATATCTTTTAGGGCTAAATTGCTCATATTTTTCTCCCATTGACAATTTTTATTAACCCTTGAAACTACAATCCCATTTCTAACCAAATTCATGGTCTACATTGTTTTTCTTAAAAATTCAGGAAATATATAAGCCATAATTTCCAGTGTCTCGGTATCAGGCAAGAAGGAAGATAAAAAATATCCTGTGGAAGCTAAGCTTCATATGTATCTATGGCATAAGGCTACGTTTCTTTTGCAGATGGATCAGATCTGGAGCTAAGACTTAAAGGTGGAGGCAGCCGCTGCGCTGGGACAGTTGAGGTGGAAATTCAGAAACTGTTAGGGAAGGTGTGTGACAGAGGCTGGGGACTGAAAGAAGCTGATGTAGTTTGCAGGCAGCTGGGATGTGGATCTGCACTCAAAACATCCTATCAAAAGTATTCCAAAATCAAGCCGACAAACACATGGCTGTTTGTAAGCAGCTGTAATGGAAATGAAACTTCTCTCTGGGACTGCAAGAACTGGCAATGGGGTGGACTTTCCTGTGATCACTACGAAGAAGCCAAAGTTACCTGCTCAGGTATGACTTTCAGTCAACTTGTTAAGAAGAAGTTTAATTCCAAGAGTATAAATTTCCAGTAATACCCTTGAAACTGAAAAGAAACATTGGTCCCTATGACTAGATCACTCTCAAAAAGTCAGAAAATATCATATGAATTCCACTGTGAGAGTCTTAGATAAACTTACAATTCATATTGCACCTTAGCTGGAAGTATTTCGGGTTTGCTCACTTTGGGTTTTGAGTAACTTTTAAATCAATGGAGGTGTAAGAGATGAAGGGAGATTATAATTTTTAAGATAGAATTAAATATATCTTTCATGGGAATGTCACCAAAGGAATTAAAAAATAACTATGTTGGATAAACTGACATGACTTAACCTTTGGCTCCCTCCATTATACTGTGAAACAATTTTCTTCTTTCTGAACATCTGTGGATATTTCACTGCAACCTCTTTAAAAAGCTCAAAGGCGATCTGTGAATTGGTTAGGCTTGTGGGTAATCTTTAGTATTTTATGCTATTTGTATTTATAAAAAGGCTAACTTTGTTGAAAAGTGATGCCTTTTCAACAAATTCAAAGTAATAAATTGACATAACTCTTACTTATGTGGTGAAAAGACTTTGGAGAAAACGTTGTAAGAGAAAATCATTAAATATGTAGAGACCTAGTCACAGGTGGAAATTTTTATGCTCTGCATATCCACTAACCAATGATATTTCCTCAGATACCTCCCAACCTATGTCTGTGCCTAGGTGCCTTCCCCTGGTATAGCAAATTGTGTTTAGGTCTGGTTAGGTAGAAATTATCCTCTGATTAAAAAAGTAATCATTTAAGATATAAATTTGAGTTGCTATATTACCTTTTAAAAAAGATTTCTTGACCAGGCAATATATTTACATAGCTTAAACTTCAAAATATGGAAGTATAAACTCTTCCTCCACTATTGCCCCCAGCTACTCAATTGTTCTCTCATATAGTTGGAGTATTTATGTATCATTTAAGAGATATGTTATACAAATACAAGAAAATACAAGCAAATCTTTGTATAGGTAACACCCCCTTTTGTTATCCAAATGGAAGCATGTTATATAAATTGTTCTATGCCATGAGTACTCAGTAAAAAATTCTTTTTTAAATTTCTTCATCATAATTTCATATCACCATCTGCAATTACTTATCTATGACTTTTCTTATTACTTATTACTGGGTGCATTCATTTATGCTTTTAATTTCTTTTACTTGACAAGATTAGCTATTAGTTTAGCTTATTTGTTTTTTAAAAAAACATTTGGAATTTTAAAAATTAATGCTACTTTTATTTGCTCTCTGATTCATTAAAATTTGTTTTTTTTTCTATTAATTAACTTCTGATTTCCTAAAGTTAGCTTTCTTTTTTACCCATAACTTCTTGAGTTGAATCTTAATTAATTTTTATTTTTTCTGATTTATTAATATAAATATTTTAGGTTACAGGTTTTCCACTGGGTGCACCTGTAGCAGTATCATATAATTAATGAGTTGGTACTTTGTTAATATAGAGACAGAGTTCTTCTTATGTTGTGTAGTTATGATGAATTGATCTTTTTTCTACAGTTGAATGGATTTTGTTCTGAATCAAACTTTTCTGACACTAATATCATGACTACTGCTTTATTTAGTTCCTGTTGTCTTATTTTTACCCTTTATAAATCAGTTTTAGGTGCATTACTTGTATTCGGCATAGAATTGGGATTTTCCTTAAAGGAATTTGATTGGATTACTCTTTTGAGATGAGAGATATATTTTGCCTTTATGTATTGTTGTGTTATGTTAAAGAAATTCCATTGTTTGACTTTGGGGGGCTTTGCATGTCTATAGGCATATGTAGACATACTTGTATGTCTGCTAATTTCCTTCTAAATTTAGAAAGTTTTGTATTTTTTTAGTAATTGTATTTTACATTAATTAGCATTAAGCTCAACTGCATCTAGAAGAAAACCAAATAACAGTGGCTAAAGAAAGACAATATTTACTTTTTTTCTCATTAAAATAAGTTGAACAGGTAAGCAGTTTAAGGCTTACCTAAGTTTTTGTGGCTCTGTGGTCACCAAGAAACATCCAGAATAGATTTTCTGCAGTAATTATCAAATCCTGCTGCACAGGAAGGATGAGTTGCCCTGCAACTCAGTAAGTTCCTAGGTAAGCCAATCTGACAGAAGCAAAGTGCTTTCCTCTGAGAAGGTGTCCTCTGTCCAGTATCCTTCATGGGCCCTGGTTCTGCTCTCAGGACAGTTCTTCCTGGTGCATTATTCTTTGTACTTGCCTCCAAGTTTGGTTTGGAGAGTATACCTACCCATCCGGGGACAGTATACCTTTCACAACCCACTTTCTGCTAACATTAGCATAGCGACCCTTGGATCACTTTAAAGATTGAACAATCAATGGCTGATGTCAGCTGTCCTCAGTAAAACAGTTCTCTTCAAACTTAGTAAGCTTCTAGTCTATTTGCTTTAATACGATGCCATGTGAAAGGAACCATATTCAAGAGCATGTATACATATATTGATCTATACTGTGACCAGCCCTTTCTCTTAACTATTGGCCACTGCCTCAAGGCCATTTGAAACTATGGCTTTGGGAGGAAAGACAAGACCTATGTCCTGTCTTTGATGGTAGAATCATTGTCTTTGTATGTGGAGCAACAATCTAATCTTATGCTAAAACTACAGTTTTATCATCACCTCAATTTGGGACACAAGATAATTTAGGTTTTTATTTTTTCCAATTCTGCAAGTTCCAAATTATAGAACTCTCAATTAACTATGTATAACAACTGCAGGTAGAGCATACCTTCCTTAAAAAATTAGTACTTCTCCCATTTCTGCTTGCAGTCTTGGCTATTTGTCATCTGAGTTCATATCTCTAATATCTCTCTCTCTTAATGCTAAAAATGGTAAGGAGGATCCAAATCATGCCAACATTCTGATTTTTTTTTTAGGTTTTTTGCTATTTTCCCCAATATATTTTCCAATTTTTGTAATTATTTTTTATTTTATTTCAGTATATTATGAGGGTATATTTTATGTCTTTGCCTTATCCAAGCACAGATTAGAGGCAAGCCCTTCCCGTCTACAATGCTCACCACGTCCACTAGTTGTGAGTTTAGCCCCCACAACCCCCTAATCCCTGGAGAATATTACTAACGTGTGAGCACCATAGTGTTGATCAGTTAGTGCCAATTTGATGGTGAGCACATGTGGAGGCTATTCCTCCTATCTTGTGATACCTCACTGCGGATAATGGGCTCAAGCTCAATCCAGGAAAATATAAGAGGTGCTAGATCACTGTCATTTCTTATAGTTGAGTAATATTCCATTGTATAGATATACCAAATTTTAATAATCTATTCATGAATTGATGGGCACTTGGGTTGTTTCCACATCCTTGCAATAGTGAATTGTGCTGCCATAAAGATTCGGGTGCAGATGTCTTTGTTATAGAATGTCTTTTGCTCTTTTGGGTAGATGCCTAATAGTGGTATTGCTGGATCGAATGGTATGTCTATTTTTAGCTCTTTCAGGTATCTCCAAATTCTTTTCCACAGAGGTTGCACCAATTTGCAGTCCCACCAGCAGTGTAAGAGTGTTCCTGTCTCTCCACATCCTCGCCAGCATTTGTTGTTTTGAGATTTTTTGATAGAGGCCAATCTCACTGGGGTTAGGTGATATCTCATTGTGGTTTTGATTTGCATTTTCCTAATGATTAGAGATGCTGAGAATTTTTTTGTATGTTTGCTGGCCATTATTTTGTCTTCTTTTGAAAAGTTTCTGTTCATTTCCTTTGCCCATTTATTGATGGGGTTGTTTGATTTTTTCTTGTTGATTTTTCTAAGTTCTAGATAGATTCTTGTTATCAGTCCTTCATTGGATGTGTAGAGAGCAAATATTTTCTCCCATTCTGTAGGGTGTCTATTCACTCTGATGATAGTTTCCTTGGCTGTGCAAAAGCTTTTTAATTTGATCAGGTCCCATTTATTTATTTTTGTTGCTGCAGTGATGGCTTTGGGGTCTTTTTCAAAAATTCTTTGCCTAGGCTGATGTCTGAAAGGGTCTTCCTGACACCTTCCTCTAGAATTCTTAAGGTTTCAGGCCTTAGGTTTAAGTCTGTTATCCATTATGAATTGATTTTTGTGAGAGGTGAGAGGTAGGGATCCAGTTTCATTCTTCTGCATGTAGCTATCCAGTTTTCCCAGCATCATTTATTGAAAAGAGATTCTTTTCCCCAGTGTATATTTTTGTCTGCTTTGTCAAAGATTAGATCATCATATACGAATGGTTTCATCTCTGGATTCTCTGTCCTGTTCCAAAGGTCTATGTCTCCGTTCTTGTGCCAGTACCATGCTGTTTTAGTTACTATAGCCTGATAGTACAGCTTGAAGTCTGGTAGACTGACACCTCCCAGTTTGTTCTTTTTACTTAAGATTGCTTTGGCTATACAAGGTCTTCTCTGGTTCCATACAAAGTGTAGAATTATTTTTTCTAGATCTGTAAAGAATGATGATCATACTTTGATAGGGATTGCATTAATTCTGTAGATCACTTTAGGTAGTATGGACATTTTAACGATATTGATTCTACCAGTCCATGAGCAAGGTAGATTTTTCCATCTGTTCACATTTTCTACAATTTCCATTTTTTTTAGCTTTAGTGAGCACTAGGTTTTCTTTTCAAAATGACCATTGTCCAAATATCTTACCATGGATAACAAGACTCATTAGCTTTTTAGCCTATAATATCTGAGTCAGTAGTGTATTCTGCCTACCAGCCCCATTCATCCACACCCATATTTTAGGTTTCATTACTAGAACACCTCAGTCATGGTAACACATTTCGAATTATTCAGAATTCTACTCAGCTGCATATAATAGAAATCCTAAATAACATAAGTTTGCAGCTTAAGATGGGCCCCTTACTTTACAGAACTGCATTTTTGTTTGCTATTTGCCATGTGCACCCTTTGCTTTCTTTTGTTATATTTCTGTAGCTTTTGGAAGTTCTACTTATTTGGGGGCCTAGGTTTTAACTTTTTACTTGTTTGGCTAGTAATAAATTTGCAATTTTGTTTCTTGATTTACCTGATTTTTTTTTTAATTTCAGGATATTATGGGGGTACAAACATTTTGGTTACATTTTATGACTTTGCCTCACCCAAGTCAGGATTAGAGACATGCCCTTCCCCCATACAATGCTCACTGCATCCATTAGTTGTGAGTTTATCCACCCCCACCCCTCCAAACCCCAATGACTATTACTACCATGTGTGCCCCTTAGTGTTGATCAGTTAATGCCAATTTGTTGGCGAGTACATGTGGTGCTTATTCTTCCATTCTTGTGATACCTCACTTTGGAGGATGGGCTCAAGCTCTATCCAGGAAAATATAAGTGCTAGATGGTGCTAGATCACCATTGTTTTTGTAATTGAGTAGTATTCCATTGTATACATATACAGTGAGATATCAACTAACCCCAGTGAGAATAGCCTTTATGAAAAAATCCCAAAACAACAAACGCTGGTGAGGATGTGGAGAGAGAGGAACACGCTTACACTGCTAGTGGGACTGCAAATTAGTGCAACCTTTGTGGAAAAGGATTTACTTGATATTTTCACAACATTTCCAAAAGAAAAAAATGATGGACATGCTGTCTCTGTGACTGTCAAATTCAAGCTACAAATTCCATAATCTCTTTCAATTCTTAGACTTTTAAATAACATAAGACTATATAGCTGAAAAGGACCAGAAGAATTCAGCAAAGCAGGAAAATTAGAAAGATAAGGCAATAATTTATCTCTGATGTGTGGTTTAGACAAACCAGCCAGAAAGAGGTCTAGGAAATTTTGGTCACAAAGTTACTTTGAATCCCAGACATTTTGTTGTGATATCTATGTATGTGCTGTAGAGGACATCTGACCTTAAGAACAGTTCATTTGAGTTGTGCTGTATTTTTGCTGAGGTCTGAGAAATAATTCTGAGATTATAATGATCTATAATTCTTCAGAGTCTGGAAAGCACTAAATGGTGAAAATGTATTAGTGCTTCTTCAAATAATATTGTATATTTTATCTACTACTAAACAAAAGAAAGTAATTCTAATTAAGTATTTCTTACACTTGTTATTTATTCATTTTTCTAGAGAAAGAAAGAAATACAGATTCAGTTACTTAGGCTTGGGGAAAGCTTAATTTATTGATCACTGGAGCTAAATCGGCAAAAATTCACTTAATGGCTTTTATGTAAATGTGCATCATAGATTTAGCAGGAATAAAAATCCCTTAAAGAGCTAAATTTCCAATGTTCTTACAATGTATAAGGAATATATGATATAAGGAAACCAACCCATGGTATAGATTAATATGTTACCAGCAGATTCTTCATGAAATTAAGGCTGAGAGTGGAGTCTTCAAGTCACTTTCTGGGTGGAAAATTTCCTCTTTTGTTCTGAATCAAACATTTTAGGACAAAGGAAATGAGAGAATACTTAAAGAAGGGACTTGTTTTCAAGTGCTTAACAAGTTTTTCCCATGGAAGAGAAAATATTTGGTTTTTTATTGTTGTTGTTTTTCACTGCTTGTGTTTTGCTTTATTTTGTTCAAGATGGATCCAGATGAAAGCATCAGAAATTACAAGAAAGCTGAATTTGGCTTGATAAAAGAAACTGCCTTTATTTAAATATTTAGGGCTATCCAAAAGTGGAACGGAATCACACGAGTACTAGTTAATGATATCTTAGAGGAATTTCTTGCTTTAATAATGAATCAACAAGAAGAAATGAAGGACCCTCCCACTCAAGTCATTAATTATTTATGGTGTAGAGGATTTGTTTGCTTTAAACTCTGAACTATGTTTAGAAAGTGATATGTTCTTCATCTCAAATTTGGATAGGGATTTGCTTTGTACAGATTTAATGGATAACTGGTAAAATTTTGACATGTTAAGATATTCTATATTGGTAAAATAGAGAATATAGTCATATCCAGAACATTTTCTAAGACATTTTAGTATAAGGTGAAAAATTTATAAGATCCAAAGAGAAACCAGAGTATGCAAATTGGCAAGGACTGACAGTTTATCTATATCATGGTGATAGTAACATCAAGAGATTGAAAAAATTTTTGATATTTGACAGCAGGCATCTATAAAGCCCTTTAGAAGGTCCAATTTCAAATGCATTGTCTTCCTTTAAAAAATGAGTTAAAAGAGCTCATATCTCCCAAATAATTTGAATTGTCTTTGATTATGTCAAAAGAAACTCACGCTTATCTTGATGGTTGTGGTTTTCAACTTGACAAAGAGTGTTTTCATAGTATGACTTCAATAATTTCTGGTGTGTCTTTTCTTTTGCACTTTGAAGTCTAGTTATACTAAGTTACTTATAATTCCTCAATTACACCGTGCTATTTCATGACTGTATTCTTTTTTCTTTTCCAGCATATTATGGGGGTACAAAAGTTTAGGTTATGTATATTACCCATGCCTCCACACCCCACCCCCCCGAGTCAGAGCTTCAAGTTTGTCCATTCCCCAGACAGTGCGCATCAGACTCATTATGTAGGTATACATCCATCCTCTGCACCCCCCACATCTGCCCAACACCCAATTAGTGTCATTCCCAAATGTGCACTTAGGTGATATATTCTTTAAACTCTGTTTCACACATTGCTTTTTGGCAAACTCATCATCTTTTTACAAAACCCAGTTGAAATTTACAGTGCTCCCTCCTCCATAGGCCCAGACAGAGCGGATGACTCCTTTATTTGTTAGTTTGGTATCTAACACATATTTGAATGCAGGGGCTCATCATCGTTTGAATACATATATCTTGTGCTAAATTGTGTGTTCTTGGAGAAGGCAATTAATGAGAGATTGAGTAGCCTTCGAAAGAAGTAGCTTTTTCCCAGGTACATAGGTATGGAAACACCTTATAAGTAGAGAGAAAAGTTTCTCCAGAGACACAGAAGTCTGAAAAAGCATGGGATGCCCAACATCTTTAGGCTGAAGCATCAAGTATGACTGATAGAGAAACAGGTATAAAAGCTTTTAAGGTAACAGCAGAGAGTATTTTAAAGTATGCTAAGGAATTAGTGTTTATCATCTATCCTTAATTTTAATGGCTGGGGGGTGATATAGGGGAATCTACTAAAGCTCTTTGTGCTACAGTTTCCTCAAAAGAAAAGTGGTCATAGTTATAGTGCCTACATCCCAGGAATTATACAGCAAGTGGTAAATAAAAGTTAGCTAATATGCTTATGAATATTGGTATTACCTATCTTCACTGACAGACTCAAAGCTGGCACAGACTTTTAACCCATCCAACCTCAAATTTCATTCAATTTTGAGCACCTTCCCCACTCCTCACCCTTTTCTTCACCCTCGTCATTAAGGAAAATCTGAGAATCCCGTTATCTCTCACTGAAATGTTATTTACTTTTCAGCCCACAGGGAACCCAGACTGGTTGGAGGGGACGTTCCCTGCTCTGGACGTGTTGAAGTGAAACATGGTGACACATGGGGCTCCGTCTGTGATTCTGACTTCTCCCTGGAAGCTGCCAGTGTGCTATGCAGGGAATTACAGTGTGGCACGGTCGTCTCTATCCTGGGGGGAGCTCATTTTGGAGAAGGAACTGGACAGATCTGGGCTGAAGAATTCCAGTGTGAGGGGAATGAGTCCCATCTTTCGCTCTGCCCAGTAGCATCCCGCCTAGACGGAACTTGTAGCCACAGTAGGAATGTTGGAGTAGTCTGCTCAAGTGAGACCTGGAGAACATCTTCAATTCATTCCCATACAGTAAAAGGGGTAGGGTTCGGTAGTCATAGCTGTCTTTTCTAAAGCCCTGTCTCCTTCCAGGATACACAGAAATCCGCTTGGTGAATGGCAAGTCCCCATGTGAGGGAAGAGTGGAGCTCAAGAGTCTTGGAGCCTGGGGATCCCTCTGCAGCTCTCACTGGGACATGGAAGATGCCCATGTTCTTTGCCAGCAACTTAAATGTGGAGTTGCCCTTTCTACCCCAGGAAGAGCACATTTTGGGAAAGGAAATGGTCAAGTCTGGAGGCACATGTTTCACTGCACTGGGACTGAGCAGCACATGGGAGATTGCCCTGTAACTGCTCTGGGTGCATCGCTATGTTCTGCAGGGCAGGTGGCCTCTGTGATCTGCTCAGGTAAGAGGATGAAGGGCAGCCAATGATAAGCCTCTCCCATGCTGGTGTGCCTTAAGAGCAGGTGTACCTATAGGGATGAAGAACAAAAGTAAAAGGGAATGATCCCTTTTGAAGGGTCATGAGAAGCATGTCAGAATTTTACTTGATTTGTCTTTTCAGAGGGTGAATAAACTTAGTTTTCAGGGACCTCATAGTTATCTAGTGCTTCCTATGTGCCAATCCCTTTTCAAAACACCTGATTTATTCCAAGCCTTGTTGACCCATCCACATTCCTCTTTCTGTTATATAGATGGGTTGTTCATCCTCAACTCATCCATATAACACTCCACCTGACCGCCCTTCTTTACCCTAACCTTTTGTATGTTATATGACTGAGCAGTTTTCTGTTTGCAGGAAACCAGTCCCAGACACTATCCCCATGCAATTCATCATCTTTGGAACCAACAAGCCCTACCATTCCAGAAGAAAGTGCTGTTCCCTGCATAGGTGAGACTCTGTGACCAATCTATGAAAATGATCTCAATCCTTAGGAATTCAGGTTATTAATATTTTCATTTCTCTTTTCAGGGAGTGGTCAACTTCGCCTGGTAAATGGAGGAGGTCGCTGTGCTGGGAGAGTGGAGGTCTACCATGAGGGCTCCTGGGGCACCATCTGTGATGACAGCTGGGACCTGAGTGATGCCCACGTGGTGTGCAGACAGCTGGGCTGTGGATCGGGCATTAATGCCACTGTTTCTGCTCATTTTGGGGAAGGAACAGGGCCCATCTGGCTAGATGAGATGAAGTGCACTGGAAAAGAATCCCATATTTGGCAGTGCCATTCACATGGCTGGGGGCAGCACAACTGTAGGCACAAGGAGGATGCAGGAGTTATCTGCTCAGGTAAACTCTGCATATAATCTCTGGTCATGATTATGTAAAAAAGGACTGAGGTGAGGCAAAGGGTAGGGTGAGGGATATTAATCTGAAAGATTTCCCTGAAAAGCAGGTTCAAAAGGAACTATTGCAAGAGTCACGATCCCAGAAGCATGAGTTTGATGAGTTAGTGCTACTTCATGAGCAAAATCATATAACACTATAAAAAGTCCAGGAATGGGCTTGCATATCATTGAAATGACAACAAACTTAATAATGAAGTTTTTCATAAATATTATTTGGAGCTGGACATTGGGTAAGGATCCAATGGCACCACTTGATAACCACAGTATTAATAAAGGAGTAGATTAAAAGGGACAAGAAGATATATATAGAGAGAGTACATAATTTTACAGATAAAAATATAATTACCATGCCCAAGTAATTGTTAATGACAGATAAATGAGACTTATTTGTCACAAGAGCAAAAATTACCATAAGAGGCTACTTCTCTTGCTTTGTATACACAATGAGCTTTAGAAAATATTGTGAAATAGAAAAAAATGTACTCTGTTGTAATATATTGGGGAAAATAGTAATATAACTCAGTAGCTTAGGGAAGTAAAAAATTCTATATGCCAGAAATAATTTATTCCTATTTAATGACATAAATCTGGTAGAAGACATGCACAGCAAAACCATGAAGTGTCAGAAAAAGAACTATGTCATTGTAAAAGAATGTACTCAAGACATTAGTTTTAGTGCCTGAGTGACTCCCTAAATTTTAACTATCAAGGACAATTAAAAAAAAAAAACAGAATGTTTTTGGGAGAAAATCTAAACTATGTAAATGAAAAAAGGCTCTGAGCCTTTGATTGAGATCTAGAAAGCATCTTAGAATCATTGATGGTGATCTAAAGGGTTCCTGACTACAAAACTCAAGACTAGGAAGCCATAAGTTATTTATAGAACAAATATTGTATTTTACTAAAATCTGCTATACCATCCAGAAGTTACTAAAGAATTACTAGTAATTAATATATTATACCTATTTTCAAAGCCATTCTGAGACCAGAGTTTTGGGAGGGAATCTTCAAAATCTTCAGAAAAGATGTGAAACTACTAATTTTGTATTTTACTGCAGAGTTCATGTCTCTAAGACTGACCAGTGAAACCAGCAAAGAGACTTGTGCAGGGCGTCTGGAGGTTTTTTACAATGGAGCTTGGGGCAGTGTTGGCAGGAGTAACATGTCTGTAACCACTGTGGGGGTGGTATGCAGGCAGCTGGGCTGTGCAGACAAAGGGAAGATGAACCCTGCATCTTCAGACAAGGCAATGTCAAGGCCCATGTGGGTGGACAATGTTCAGTGTCCGAAAGGACCTGACACATTATGGCAGTGCCCATCATCTCCATGGAAACAGAGACTGGCCAGTCCCTCAGAGGAGACCTGGATCACATGTGACAGTGAGTATTCATTGGCCCATATGAAAATTCCACTCTGCAGCCCCACTATCAGCTGAGAAAGCACATTGGTTTTATTTACCTATCCTTGCACCAGCTTGAATTGTTAGATCTAATTAAGCAAGAATGGGTAACCTCTGGGTAATGCCTGTTCTAACTGGTTGTTGTAATTGGTTTTATTTTATTTGGCCTGTATATATTCAGGATCAGTGATCATTATTCCAAAGAATACCATACTGTCCATGGTCTGCTTGAAAGATTTATTCATTTGCTTTCTCTGTAAACTAATGAGGAGTAGAGAATATGTGATTCAGCATTTGACTATTGAATGAATGGTCTACCTTGCCTTTACTATTTTTATTTCAAATATTATCTTTTTACACTAATATAAGGAGAAAAGAAGTCAGAAAGATCAATTCTGAAGTATTGCCCATTCTACATCTTCTTAAACTGTAAAAAGATTTCCTGCAAACTCCCAGGCTCTATTTGAAAGAACTTAACACTATACATTTATAATGCTAACTTTATTCCTTTGACATTTTCTGAGTCATGCTATGATCCTTATGGCCAGGATGAAATATACTTAGCTTGCTGAAATCACATATACTCTCATCAAAGATAAATTTTATAAAGATATAAATTTAAAAATACACATTAAAGTTTTAAAATAGATCTTTTAAAAAGAGTTTCAAATCTCTCTTCCCCCCTGTGAAACCTTAGAAGCTTTTATCTTCTTAGAAATAACCCTCTTGTCTCTGATTTTTCAGACAAGATAAGACTTCAAAACGGAACAACTAGTTGTTCTGGGCGTGTGGAGATCTGGCATGGAGGTTCCTGGGGGACAGTGTGTGATGACTCTTGGGACTTGGATGATGCTCAGGTGGTGTGTCAGCAGGTGGGCTGTGGCTCAGCTTTGAAAGCCCTAAAAGAGGCAGAAGAGTTTGGTCAGGGGACTGGACCCATATGGCTCAATGAAGTGAATTGCAAAGGGAATGAGTCTTCCTTGTGGGATTGTCCTGCCAGACGCTGGGGGCACAGTGAATGTGGGCACAAGGAAGACGCTGCTGTGAATTGCTCAGGTGAGTGCCAGAAGACAGGATTGAGCTTAGAATCTCTGGCAGCAAAGAGCTGGTGGGCAATGAAGTGCATTGTATAAAGGCTGGATTTATTCACATAGGGATCTGGTGGGAAGAGAATCATGATGTTTCTACTGAACGATGAAAACATTTGTTGTTATACATTGGCCTTCACCAAGAAAAAGCATATAATCTATATGTATCCCTTCACAGATGGGAAAAAAGGGTAGTGGACTCTAGGTTTAGGTGGGAAAGAGTAGTTTATTTGGTTGAGAGGCACTAAGGACTCAGACAAAGAAATAGAAATATTTGTTCTATATATTACTCCCCCAATTAATCCTCTCTCTCTTTTCTCCTACAGAAATTTCAGCGCCTAGAAAATCATTCAAGCCTGCAGGTATGTCACAGGGTTAATAAGCATGGGACCAGTTATCTGCATTACTCAGAGTCCTCCTTGTTTAGAGGCCTTGGGTCAAAAGAAGTTCTGAGCATTTGAGATTGACTTCAGGGACTCTGTATCTGGCCTAAAAGAAAGTCAGTAACTAAGGTCTTGGCCTTTTAGCTAAGACATTATCTCTCTTCATGTTTACTTTTACTTAGGTCATTCTTCTCTTATTGTAATCGGGATCCTTGGGGTTATACTTCTCATCGCATTCTCCATATGGATTCAGAGGCGAAAACAGAGACAGCGGCTTACAGGTCTGAGCTAAATTATGGTCTTCTCTAATGTGTCTACAGGATAAGGGGGCTGTTGGGATAAAAAAATGTTAGACTCAAGTATCAAATGGCTAGAAAGATGGAGTCTAGAAGAGGTTTGAGCAGTTTCTGAAAATAGAGGGAATAAAATTTCAGAGAAAAGGGGCTTTGGCTGCATTGATGATTCCTGTGCTCTATCCACATGCTTATCAATTATAGAATTGGTAGTTAGGAATATGCTATCCATGATTTAGGATATTTTTTACCCAAACATGTATTTGTTCTTACTATAATATTCTTGTTATAAATTTTACCATACCGTCAAACAATATACTAGGCTCTAGAGATACAGACATGGACAATAAAGTTTTTTTCTTGGAGAAACTTCAAGTTTAGTGAAAGAAATATATATGCAAACAAACTACAATGTAGCATTATACATTAATATGAATAAGGAATAAAAGTGACACAGAGAAGAGAGTTATTAACTGAAAGGGGAGGGTAAGTACTGGAGCTTCTTAGAAGCTTTTGAGAAAAATTTTGAACATAGGGGGTCAAAGAACTGGACGAGGCATACTCTTGAGAAGAACATGTGCAAGTGTAGAGAAGCTTAAAGGGTAGCACATCTGTTGCTTGGGGGGGCAAAGTAAACATTGAGTGCCAGGAGAGAATCTGCTGATAAGTGTTAAGAAAATGGAAGGAACAAATTGAAGTTCTTATATTCCATGGTAATAAGATTCGTAGTCATTAAAGAGTATTATGTAGGGGAGTGAAATGGTCAAGCTGTTCTTTAGAAATAGCTTTTGGCAGCAGGTGTTTGAAGTATTGAAGGAAGACTATATTACTGACAGGAATCACATTTTTAAATAGTTGAGACGAAAGATAAAAAAGACTGCAACTATAGTGAGAATGGAGGGGAGAGGAAAGATTTTTAGAGATTTTAGAAAATCTTCTAATGAGTTATGGAAGACTGCTAGCTTCCTTGGGGGAAGAAAGTCGAGTCATTATACAATGGCAATAGGGAAGCTTTACCCTTGTGCCTATTCCGTCTGAGTGTGTGGCATTGAAAGGGAAAAGCTTGGTAGTAGAATGGGATGGAAACAATAGAATGGGTAAAGATTAGGTATGTTTGATGTTTGTGCTGCTGGGAAAAAAGCACAAATAAAGAAGGAAAAGTTTTATCATGGTCTACTGATCCCTAACTTAAGATCTCTGTTGTCAGTTTCCTCAAGAGGAGACAATTGTGTTCACCAAATTCAATACCGGGAGATGAATTCTTGCCTGAATGCAGATGATCTGGATCTGATGAATTCCTCAGGTCTGTGTGTTCTTTGAGGGTTTATAGCCTGGGGATTCAGACCAGTGGCTATAATTAAGGCTTAGACATTGGTTAACAGTGAAAAAAGATCTAAAACATGTAATAGGAAGCTTATGGTGCATATAAGGGGAAAAATGGCAGAATGATCTGAAAGTTATTCTTTGAGACGTAAAAATTGCAGTCATATGGAGGCCCACGATTATTTCTGACAGAGGTATACAAAGAACCATGCAGCAGAATATAATGACTTTGACCTCATTTTATTAAAACAGAAATTAATATTATAAAAGATTGCCATAAGTAGTTTAACTTTTCTTTTTTCTTTAAATAAATTTTTGTGTATGTTGAAGGAATACAACATGATGTCATAGAATACAACTAAAGTGAAGCAAATTAACATATCTGTCATCTCACATAATTACCCACATTTCTTTTGTTTTTGTGGCAAGAGCAGCTAAAATCAACTCACAGCATGAACTCCATATGTACAATTTTATTATCTCTAGTCCTCATGTTGTACATTATATCTCTAGATTTGTTTATCCTACATATTTGCTAATTTGTATCTTCTGACCAAAATCTCTTTCACAGTTTTTTCCATTGCCACTTTCCTTTCTTAAGCTTGATATTTATTATATTTTTCCTAAAAGTCTAAAAGCTTAAACTTTTCATATCTTTATCCCAGGAGAAGCCATCACTATCCATAGGACTAACCATATTTCCCATCTTTCTTTGTCCTTGAACGTTTATTTAGCACCAATGCACCATTCCTGCCTCCAGGCAGCATAACTCGATTGGGTTGGATGAAATATCCTAAGACCCATTGTCCTTACTCCATAAAGACTCCTTTACTTTTCGAAAAGGGCCTGCCTCGCTTCTTCCATCCAAAGGATTTGGAATTTGCTACCGTGTCAGGAAACACATTTAAGGCATAGGAAACATATACTGCTAGTATGTCAGGAAATATATAAGGGATAGGAAAGACTTTCTGTGCCCCTTAAATCACACATGGTTGCCTTCCTAATTGCAATTGTGGACAGGGCTTTTAGATGCTCAAAGAGTTTCACAGGTACTTGAGAGGAGGTGTGATTTATTTCCCAGGGATTATTTTTTTCTTTCAGAAAATTCCAATTAGATGATTTTAATGCAACTTGACTAATTTCTGTTTCTAAATCTCTTCTTATTTCTGGAATGAAAAAGGGGGCCATTCTGAGGCTCACTGAAAAAGAAAATGGGAATTTATAACCTGGTGAGGTGAGTTCAAAATAAGTACATTCCTTTTGAAGATTGAGAGCTCATCTGGCATTAGAAAGAAAGAATGTATCTACACATATTTTTAATATGTTTATGTGCATATCTTTAGAGATGTATATATTCATATTCAGAATGTATAATAGTTTATTATATTAATACATATGATTCTTATCTTCTTAATTACATATATATGGTAAGCAATAACAATGGTATATTTGTGGAGCTAAGGAGAAACTGGGTAAATATAAATAAATCTTTTGAAGACATTACAGGTATAATTTCAGGAAAAGATAAGACATATTATACATCACCGTTGTATAACATGTTATGATAAAGATTATTTAAAACAGTACAGGAATACAGAAAGTTTGCCTAGGAAAGTTTGGAAATACTGTAATAAGATGTGATACTAAAGTTAAACTTTAAAGATGACTGAAAGATAGACCATTCCAAAGAAAAAAACACTGTATATATAAACTAGAGGCATAGAAGAGAACCACACCTTTAGGAAACAGTAAGAGCTTTTTTATTCAAAAACATATGGAACATATTTACAGTGACAAGTAATGTCTTGAGCACCGAAGATACAAAGATAAAAGATACTATTGGCAAACACATGATTGTTTAATGAAAGATCTCATAGTCTACAGGTGGTAGTACAGAGAGGCTATGTGGAGAGAAGAGGAGTAGTGAGAATCTAAATGGAAAAGGCTGCATGGAACCCTATAATGATTGTTCTTACCTTCTATACTCTATGCTCATATTTTATTTTAGGCATTATTGAAGAGGTGGTCAGGTTTGGAAGATTCAGATGAGGAAAGACATTATCAAATTTGCACTTTATAATTTGCTTTCATGAGGAAAGTATAAAAAAGAAAAAAATTAAAAAGTGAAAAAAAAATAAGAAAATTTGTTAAGCTATACACCAAAAGATGGTAAAATGAGTTAGTCGGTACATTTTCTGGTTTGTTTTTTTTTTTTAACAATTTGAAGACTATACATTCAGAAATTATATGTAGAAAAAGTATGTTTTTTGTAGAAATATTATATATGACATATGAGAAATAACACACTATAACAAAGGATAAAAGTTGGAACTCTTAAATTATATAACATGTAAAGTGTTAATATATATCAAATGCAAAATTTAATGCAAAGAGATTAATTTTATATATTATACATATACACATGGAGTTCTTATAAATTTTATATAGCACAAAAATAGTTAAAGTATATAAATATAGACTTTATGTAGGTATATACAATATCCAATGGTTAATTGGGAAAAGCTCTGCAAAGACAATACTCACAAAATGAATTTCAAATGATAAACAGACATTATATTTATTTCAAATGTTAAGGAGTACAAATGTTTTTGGTACATGGATAGCTTTTATAATGCTTGAGCCAGGACTATTAATGTGCCTATCACCCAAAATAGTATTCATTGTACCCATTAGGGAGGTTTTTACCCCTCCCCTCTTGCACCCTCCCCCTTCTTGGTTTCCAATGGTTTTTACTTCTCTCTGTGCCCAAGTGTGCCCATTGATTAGTGTCAAATTATTAGTGAAGACATGTGGTGTTTGTTTTTCCATTTCTGAGAAACTTCACTTAAGATAATGGTCTCCAGTTCCATCCAAATTGCTGCAAAAGACATTAGTTCATTCCTTTTTATGGCTGGGTAATACTCCATGATATATATGTGTGTGTATATATATCTCAGTTTTCTTAGTCCACTCATGAGTTGATGGGCACTCAGGGTGATTCCACATCTTTGCAATTGTGAACTGTGCTGTAATAAATATTTGAGTGCAGGTGTCTTTTTGATAAAATGACTTCTTTTCCACTGGGTAGGTACCCAGTAGTAGGATTGCTGGATTGAATGGTAAATCTACATTTAATTCTTTGAGGAATATCTATACTGTTTCCCATAGAAGTTGTATGAATTTTCAGTGCCACCAACAGCATATAAGCATTGCTTTCCATCTGCATTGGCACCAATGTCTATTATTTTTTGACTTTTTGATAATAGGCATTTTGACAGGGGTAAGGTGTTATCTCATTGTAGCTTTGATTTTCATTTCCCTGATGATTAGTGATATTGAGCATTGTTTCATATGTTTTTTGGCCATTTGTCTATCTTCTTTTGAAAAGCTTCTGTTCATGTCTCTGGCCGCTTTTTAATGGAGTGGTTTTTTTTTTTCCTTTGGTCTTGCTGATTTGTTTGAGTTCTTTGTAGATTCTGGATATTAGCGCTTTAACCAATGTAGTTTGCAAATAGTTTCTCCCATTCTGTAGGTTGCCTATTTGCTCATTTTCTTTGCTGTGCACAAGCTTTTTAATTTAATCAAGTCCAATTTATTTATTTTTGCTGTTGTTATAATTGTCATTTGTGTCTTAGTCATAAATTCTTTTCCTAGACTGATATCCAGAAGAGTTTTTCTTATATTTTCCTCTAGTGTTCTTATGATTTCATGCCTTACATCTGAATACTTTAAGCATTTTTAATTAATTTTTGTAAGTGGTGAGAGATAGGAATCCTGTTTCATTCTTTTGCATGTAGCTATCCAATTTTACCAGCACTATTTATTGAATAGGGCTTCTTTTCCCTAGTGTACATTGTTGTCTGCTTTGTCAAAGATCAGTTGGTTTTATGTGGATGGCTTTATATCTGGGTTCTCTGTTCTGTTCCATTGGTCTATGTCTCTGTTTTGTACCAATACCATGCTGTTTAGGTTACTATAGCCTAGTAGTATAGTTTGAAGTCTGGTAATGTGATGCCTCAGATTTGTTCTTTTTGCTTAAGATTGCTTTGGCTATTCAGGCTGTTTTTGATTCCAAACAAAATGTGAAATTATTTTTCTTACATCTGTGAAACATGGCATTGGTATTCTGATGGGGATTGCTTTTAATCTGTAAATCACTTTGGATAGTATAGACATTTTAACTGTTGATTCTGCCAATCTATGAGCATGATATGTATATCCATTTTTTGTATCATTTGAGATTTCTTTCGTCAGTGTTTCATAGTTCTCCTCATAGATATCTTTCATTTTGGTTAAGTATATTTCTAAGTATTTTATTTTCTTTGTAGCTATTGTGGATGGTATTGAGTCTTTGGACTCTCAACTTGACTATTATTGATATATAGAAGTGCTACTGATTTGTGTACACCAATTTTGTAACCTCAGGTGTTGCTAAGTTTATTTATCAATTCCAGGGGTCTTTTGGTGAAGTCTTAGGGGTTTTCTAGACAGAGATTATATCATCAGGGAAAAGCAGTAGTTTGACTTCCTGTTTCCCAATTTGGATACCCTTCATTTCTTTCTGTTGCCTGATTGCTCTCTCTCTGGGACTTTCAGCACAATAATTGAATAGAAGAGGTGACAGTGGGTATCCTTCCCTTGTTCCAGATCTTAGGGGTAATGCTTTCAACATTTCCCCATTCACTGTGATGTGGGCTGTCAGTTTGTCATATATGGATTTTATAATTTTGAAATATGTTCCTTTTATGCCTAGGTTGTTTAGGGTTTTCATCATTAAAAGGTACTGGATTTTGTCAAATGCTTTCTCTACATCTATTAAAATGATCACATGGACTTTGTCTTTGTTTCTGTTTATGTGGTGAATCACATTTATTGACTTATGTATGTTGAACCATCCTTGCATCCCTGGGATGAAGCCCACTTGGTCATGGTGGATTATCTTTTTGTTGTGCTGTGGAATTCAGTTTGCTAGTTTTTTATTGAAGATTTTTGCATCTATATTCATGCAAGGGATATTGGTCTGTAGTTTTCTTTTTTTTGTTGTGTCCTTTCCTGGCTTTGGTATCAAGATGATACTGTTTTCATAGAATTAGTTCAGGAGGATTCCCTCTTTCTCGAGGTTATAGAATAATTTCTGTAGTATGGGTACTAGCTCTTCTTTGTAGATCTGATAGAATTTGGCTGTGAATCCATCTGGTCCAGGGCTTTCTTTGGTTGAGAAATTTTTACTAGTGCTTTGATCTTGCTGCTCATTTTTGGTCTATTCAGTTCTATTTCTTTCTGATTAAGTCTTCAGAGGTTGTATGTTTCCAGGAATTTGCCCATTTCCTCTACATTTGCTAGTTTATTTGCAAAGATATTTTCATAGTATTCACTGATGATATTTTGTATTTTTGTGGTATCAGTTGTAATATCTCCATCTTCATTTCTGATTGAGCTCATTTGGGTCCTTTTTCTTTTATTCCTGGTAATCTACCAAGAGGTCTATTGATTTTTTTTAACTTTTCAAAGAACCAACATTTTGTTTCTTTGGTCCTTTGTAATTTTTTTTGTTTCCATTCCATTTAGTTCTGCTCTGACCTTTGATGTTTCTTTTCTTCTTCTGTATTTGGGTTTTGTTTGCTCCACTTTTTCTAGTCCCTTGAGATGTGACATTAGGCTGTTATTTGTGACCTTTCTGTCTCATTAATTCAGGCATTTAAGGCTATACATTTTCCCTTGAGGGATGTTTCTGTTGAGTCCCACACAGTTTGATAGATTGTGTCCACTTTGTCATTCAGTTTGAGATATCTTTTGATTTTCATCTTAATTTCATTCTTGACCCAATAATCATTCAGCAGAAGATTGTTTAACTTCCATGACTTTGTGTAGATTTGAGTGTTTGTCTTGGAATTGATTTCTAGTATTAAACCATTGTGATCAGAGAAGATACATGGTATGATTTTGATTTTTTTGGATTTGTTGAGATATGTTTTGTGGCCTAGGATATGATCAATCTTACAGAATGTCTCATGTGCTGATGAGAAGAATGTATATTCAGTAGTTTGGGGGTACAATGCTCTGTAAATGTCTCTTAGGTCCATCTGATTTAGAGTCTGGTTTAGGTCCAGTGTTTCTTTCTTTATTTTCTGCTTTGATGACCTATCCAATTCTGACAGTGGGGTGTATAAGTCCTTGGCAATTATGATGCCACTATTTATCTCTTTGTTTAGATCTAGTAGAATTTGTTTTATGTATCTGAGATCTCTTGCATTAGGTACATATATATCTAGAATTGTTGTGTCTTCTTTCTGGATTGCTCCCTTTACCATTATATGATGACCCTCTTTGTCTTTCTTTACCTTTGTTGGCTTAAAGTCAATTTATCTGATAAGAAAATAGCTGCACCTGCTCTCTTTTCATTTCTGTTTGCAAGAAATATGTTTTTCCATCCCTTCACCTTGAGTCTGTGTGTGTTCTTGTGGGTTAGGTGTGTTTCCTAAAGATGGCAGATACTTGGGTTGTATTTTTTCATCTATTCAACCAGCCTATCTCTTTTAAGTGGGACATTCAGACCATTAACGTTGAGTGATAGAATTGATATGTAAGATGCTGTTCTGTTCATCATTTTGGGAAGTACCTTATTGCTTTCTTTGCTCTCTTGTGCTATTGTTTTATACAAGCTGTGAACTTTAGGTTTTTTGGGTTATTTTATGCTGGTGGGTACCTCTTGTGTTCATTCATGCATAATGTAGTTCTGAGTATTTTCTGTAGGTCAGGTCTGGTTATGACAAATTCCCTCAGTGTTTGCTTGTTTGGAAAAGACTTTCCTTCTTTCCTTCTGCCAATTGTAAAACTTAGTTTTGCGGGATACAAAATTCTAGGCTGGCAGTTTTTTTGCTTAAGAAGACTGAAGACATGGCCCAAATCCCTTTTTGCTCTTAAGGTCTCTTCTGAGAAGTCTGTACTTAGCCTGATGCAGTTTTCTTTGTAGGTTAGTTGCTGCTTTCATCTTGCTGATTGTGGAATTTTCTCCTTCCTTTTGACTTCGGTCATTTTGATGACTATGTGTTTTGGAGATGTCCTATTTGCTATGAATCTCCCAGTGTTCAATGACCATCTTTTATCTGGATGTCTGAGTCTCTGGTGATACCAGGGAAGTTCTCAATAATTAACTCAAATAGATTTTTCATGCTTTTGCTCTTTCTTCTTTCCCTCAAGGATACCTATAATTTGTATATTAGTTCACTTCATATAGTATCATATCTGTCTATGTGATTGCTCAGTCTTTTTTATTCTCTTTTCTGCCTCTTTGAACTACTGGGTTAGCTTGAGAGCCTTGTCTTCAAGTTCTGAGATTCTTTCTTCTCTCTGGTTTAGTCTGTTGTTGAAGTTTTCTGCTGTGTTTTAAAATTCTCTAAAAGACTCTTTCATTTCTTTAAGTTCTATTGTAGCCTTTATTATATTGTCTAGCTCTTTATCAGCTTTTTTTTTTTTTTTTTTGGCTTCTTTTTTGCTGGTTTTCAACTATCTCTTCAATTCCATTTATCTTAATTACCATCCATATTCTGAATTCCATTTCTGTCATTTCAACTATTTCCTTTTGTTTGGAGTCCGCTACTGTGTAGCTCCATTGTGATCCCTTGGGAGTATTGACTTGTTTTGTTTTTTCATGCTGCCAGAGTTTTTGTTTTTTTGGTTTCTTATCATCTGAGTCCTATTCTCTCAGCTCAGGGCTAGTAGGTTTGTACCTGGTCTCCTTTAGTGGGAACTCCCCTGCTTAGTTAGAAGAAGGGAAGTTCCCTAGAGGGTACTTTTTTTACTGCTCTGGGATATTGACACAGCAGGAGTGGGGTGGACACATTAAGTGCCTATAATGCAATTATTCTGTTTAGTCCCATTCCCTGTGAATGCCACAGTTCAAGTCTGTGCTGGATAATCTTTGTATGTGGTGGAGGGTTGTTTCCCAGATCATTGTAGGAAGTTCAAGTTGGTGGCAGGGTGAGACCTTCTCTATGGAATCTGGCACTGTGGGAGATTACTCTGCCTTGGGTCTCCCCACAGAAGTGATAGTGGCAGCTGAGTCAGGCTATCTAGGCAGTGGTCATGGGTGACCATGCTGTGGACATTTGTTTGAACCAGGTCCAGCTGTAATGGCAGCTTGGGGGTCCCTGGCAGAGCACTGGACCTTAAGGCAGTTCTACCAGCCCAGCAGCAGTGGTAGAGACTCAAGGCTGGGGTGTTGGGGCCCAAGCACAATGCTGGAATCTTGGGGGTATTGTCTTGGGCCTGACAGAAACTCTGGAGCCACTAGGGCAGAGCCTGGAGCTCTAGCATAGGAAGAGCCTCCGAGCCAGAACTGGGGACCACAGAGGCAGGGTCATGCAGGCAGTGGGATGTTCTGCCAGCTGGAGGACCACAGGTGCTAAGTTGTGCAGATGGGTTAGTTCCAGCACCCCAGTGACTGTAGAATTCTTTCCCCCAGGTCCCACTAAGACAGTTGCCCAAAGCTTCCCGGATGATGCCTGTGGCACCTGAGGCACCTCCTCTGCTCAGATCTCACACTGTGGGGGAGGGGTGCTTGGCTCCTAGTTCTAGGGCATGGCATGCAGAAGTGTCTGTTCTGTCCACTCCCTCCCCAGCCTGGCAGGGGTAATGCAAAGGCTACTGTTGCAAAGCCAAGTCCCAAGCAGAGCTGATGCCTTGCACCTGAAAGCTCACAATGGCATCAGCAGCAGAAACCCAGGACTGGCAGGCATCAGATTCTTACTGTGCCTGCTTTCTGGTGCAATATCTCTGTGCAGACTCTAAGGAGGTCCCTGATCAGTCCAGAGGTCTGCAATATTAGAAGGAGCCCCCTTACAACTCAGGCTACAGTACCTGCAGGGTGACCATGGCACCTCAGAGCTCCAACTCCCTAATCTTTCCCACATGTGGATGCCTCCCCACAGATGCTTCTGATCTTGTCAAATGAATCACCTTGTCACGTTCTCCTGCATTTTGAATTTTCCATGTCACTTCTCTGGGGTTTTACAATGTTCTTTCTGAGAAGAGCTATCCATAGGTAGGCATCCACCTATACCTTTTGATCCTCTCCTTGAGAGCAGCGCTCATGGGCTGCTTCTAGTCCACCATCTTCCAGATCCTCCTCCAAAAGTCTAGACATTTTAAAGATGCTCAAATTCACCAGTGTGTCTGGAGGATACAAAAAATAATTACCAATGAGATATCACTTTCTATAAATCAGATTAACAAAAATTTAAAATAGCCTCAGTATTGCTGAGGTGAATACAGAGGAAAAGATAATTTTAAACATTGCTCTTGGAATTGTGAGGGATGGTAGCCTTTGGAGAAAGCAATCTGGCAACTTCTATTAAAATAATAATAAAAAAAATTGTTTCACAGGTCCTTTGACCCAAGAATTCTACAACTGAGAATTTCTTCCATACAAATAAAGTCACTAATATATAAAAACAAATATACAAGGATTCTTTTTTTATAGTGTTGTTAATAGTGGCAAAAAAACTGGAAACAAAGTAAATGCCAAATGATGGGTTAATGGTTGGAAAAATTATGGTTTAGCCAACTAAAAGTGGGAAAATCATCCATAAAAATATAATGATATGATGCCACTTATGTGATCATGTTATTGACTATAATTAAATATAATGTCTACATCTATAAAATTATACATGTATATATTTATAAAGAAACATTAAAAATTCTAGCAGTGTAGTAAACTGAGGAGGACTATGAATAATTTTTGTTTTATAATCCCAAGCATATGAATATTTTCTGGTATGATAAATAATGATTAAACTACTTTTTTCTTAAAGAGTAATCACTACTGAATAACTGCTTCAGAGTCACATGGGGGTACTGTGAAAAAAAATGGCATTTCTTGATCTCACTGTAGTTCCATGGAATAAAAGTAATTCTTAGGCACACCAAATTTGAAAAACATTGCATTTAAGTTTTCTGCTTGGGAAAGTAGTATGCTTTATAATATAAATGAGTTTGTGTCTGTGTATGATATAATGTAATGCATTCTTCTATGCATATGCATGTGAAGAGGAAAATAACATTTTTTCTACTTATGGCTTTAGTTCAGCCTTGAAGATACTTTGATGAAGACCTGGATGACTGAATGTGACAGAAATCCACCTTTCTCACTGATGATTACAGTTGCATTTCTGTGGAATACCTTGTCTCCTAATATTGCAAAGACTGCTGCTGAATTTAGAAAAATTAAGTTTGTGAATGTGACTACTTAATGATGTACATAAGACTTTCAAGGGGGATTAAATAAAAAAGAACATTGCTGATTTGAGTTTGTCTTAACTTCTCACTCTTGATTTTATGAATTTCTGAATGGGATTTCTGACTTTTTTCAGGGTTTCATAAGTACAACATGGTATTTTTTATTTGACAATGTTTCGATTTGCATATATAGTACTATGTATTTCTTCTAACTTGGTTTAAAAAGCAATTTTCTTCTTACCAAAGCAAAATAAATTTATTTTTACTTATTTTTTAAATTTTTACTTATTTATTTTTTTATTTCAGAATATTAAGGGGGTACAAATGCTTTTGTTACATATATTGCCTTTGCACCTCCCAAGTCAGAATTGCAAGTGTACCCAATCTCAAACATCACGCACTGCACCTCTCCTCCCCCCTCCCACCTGCCTGACACCGATGGATGTTACTTCCTTATGTGCACATAAGTTGATCAATTAGTACCAATTTAATGGTGAGTACAGTGGTGCTTGTTTACCTATTCTTGTGATACTTCACTTAGAAGAATGGGCTCCAGCTCCATCCAGGATAATACAAGAGATATTAGCTCATCATTTTTTTTAAGGAAGGAAAATTAATGACATTGAAGGGTCTGTTAATAATATATGGTTAACTCTACAAAGCATGACTCTCATTGGTTCCCTAACTGCTTTTTAGTTACTGCAATTCTGTTCAGTGACATAAAATGCACAGCAACACCTGGTAAGGGCACAAAGACTCAGTGGTTTAGCTCCTCATTCCTCAGGACAGTGTAACTGAAGCTGAAATACATACATGAATTATATCTTTTCTACATATAATTCATAACTTTTATTATTACTTTATATCTATTTAAAGTAAGTTTACATATTACTAAAAATCACTTACCCATGATACATATTAATATAAAGTGAAGATAATATTTAAAGAAATTCAATACTAAACTTAGAGTCTACTAACTTGTTAAATATCTAGTCTTCTATGCAAATTGATGTTTTAAACATTTATTTTTAATGACAAAAATTGTACATATTTGTCATGTACAATATGATATTTTGAAACATGTATTAGCCATTGTGGAATGGCTATATCAAGGTAAGATATGCTTTGCCTCACATACTTATGATTTTTTTCTGGTGAGAACACTTAAAAATCTACTTCTCTCAGTGATTTTGAGAATGCAATACATTGTTATTAACTATAGGCACCATGTTGTATGATAAATCCCTTGAATTTCTCCTGTCCAACTGAAATTTTGTGTCCTTTGACCAACATCCTTCCAACACTCTCCTCCCTACTACTGGTAATCACTGTTCTACTCTCTGCTCCTGTGAGTTCAACTTTTTCACATTCTACACATAAGTGAAATAATGTGGCATTTGTCTTTCTGTGCCTGCCTTATTTCACTTAACATAATGTCCTCTAGGATCATCTATGTTGTTGCAAATGACAGTATTTCCTTCCTTTTGAAGGCTGAGTAGTATTGCACTGTGTATACATACCACATTTTTTTATCCCTTTATCTATTATTGGGCACTTAGGTTAAGTATGTATCTTGGCTATTGAGAATAGTGCTGCAATAAATATGGAAGTACAGCTATCTCTTTGACATACTGAACTAATTTCCTTGGGCTATATACCCAGAAGTGAAATTGCTTGATCATATGGTAGTTTTATTTTTAATTTTTAAGGAATCTTTATCCTTTTTTCCACAATGGCTGTGCTAATTTATATTCTCACCACTAGTTTGCAACAGTTCCCTTTCCCCCAAATCCTCATCAACTCTTACCTTTTGTCTTTTTAATTATAGCCAGTCGAGCAGGTGTGAGTTGAGGTGATATCTCATTGTGCTTTTAATTCACATTTCTCTGATGATTAGTTACATTGAGAGCTTTTTCATATACCTGTTGGTCATTTGTATGTCTCTTTTAAGAAATGTCTGTTCAGTTCTTTTGCCCATTTTTTAATCAGGTTGGTTTCTTGCTATTGACTTTTTGAGTTCCTTATGTATTCTCTATATTAACCCCTTAACAGAGATGTATGGTTTTCAAATATTTTCTCCCATTCTGTAGGTTGTCTTTCTTCTGTTGATTATTTTCTTTGCTATGCTATATTATTTGTTGAAGCTTTTTAGTTTGATGTATTAATAAATCCATTTGTTTACTTTTGCTTTTGTTGCCTGTGTTTCATATCCAAAAAAATTATTTCCCAGACTGATGTCATGACATTTTCCCCTAAGTTTTTATCTAGGAATTTTATGGTTTCCAGTCTTACATTTAAGTCTTTAATCCATTTTGAGCCGATTTGCATACATGGTGTGAGATAAGAGTGTAATTTTATTTCTATGCATGTGGATAGCCAGTTTTCCCAACACCATCTATTGGAGAGACTGTCCTTTCTCTATTCTGTGGTGATGATGCCTTGTTGAAAATAATTTGACCATAAATATGTGGCTTTATTTCTGTGCTTTCTATTCCGTTCCATAATTCTATGTGTCTGTTGTTATGCCAGGACCATGCTATTTTGATTGCTGCATAATACATTTTGAAATAAGATAAAGTGATGCCTCCAACTTTATTTTTTTTTAATTTCAGAATATTGTGGGGGTACAAATCTTTTGGTTACATGGATTGCTTTTATACTGCTTGAGTCAAAGTTATAAGTGTGCTCATCACCCAGGTAGTGTACATTGTATCCATTAGATATGATTTCACCCATCTCTACCTTTCTCCTCCCACCTGCATAATTTCCATTGAGTTTAACTTCCATCTGTGCACATGAGTGCTGATTGGTTAGTTCCAATTTAATAGTGAGTACATGTGGTATTTGTTTTTCCCTTCTTGATGTATTTTACTTAAGAGGATGGTCTCCAGTAGTATCCATATTGTTGCAAAAGGTATTAATTCATTTTTTTATGGTAGACTAGTACACCATGGTGTACATATACCACATTTTATTAATCCACCCATGAATTGGTGGGTACTTAGGTTGATTCCACATCTTTGTGATTGTGCTGTAGTAAACCTTCTAGAGCAAATGTCTTTTTGATAAAATGACTTTTTTTCCTTTGGGTAAATATTTACCTGTACTGGGATTGCTAGATCAAATTGTAGGTCTACTTTTAGTTCTTGAGGAATCTCAAGAATTTACCGTGGGGTTAGGTGTTATCTCATTGTGATTTTGATTTGCATTTACCTGATGATCAGTGATATTGAGCATTTTTTCATATGTTTCTTGGCTATTAGTCTATCTTCTTTTGAAAAATTCCTGTTCCAAGCCAGGAAAAGACACAACAACAACAAAAAAGAAAACTATACACCAATACCCTTTATGACTAAAGATGCAAAACACTCAATAAAACTCTTGCAACTGAATTTAGCAGTAAATCAAAAAAATAATCCACCATGACCAAGTGAGCTTCATCCAGGAATGCAAAAATGGTTCAACACACTTAATTCATAAATGAGATTCACCACATAAACAGAAGCAAAAACAAAGATTATATGATCATCTCAATAGATGCAGAAAAACATTCAACAAAATTCAGCACCCTTTTATGATAAAAACTCTTAAGAAAATAGGTATAGATGGAACACACCAAAATATTACAAATGCCATAAATGACAAACCCACACCCAATATCATACTGAATGGGGAAAAGTTGAAAGCATTCCCACTTAGAACTGGAACAAGACAAGGATGCCCACTGTTACCACTTCTATTCAACATAGTGCTGGAAGTCCTAACTAGAGCAATGAAGCAAAAGAAGGAAATTGAAAGTATCCACATGGGGAAAGAGGAGGTCAAAATATCACTCTTTGCTAATGATATGATCTTACAGCTAAGAAAGCCCAAAGATTTCACAATGAGACTCCTGGAATTAATAGATCAGTTTAGCAAAGTCTCAGGCTACAAAATCAATGTACACAAATCAGTTGCATTTTTATACACCAACAACAGTCAAGCTGAGAATCAGATCAAAGACTCAATACCATTCATTGGTAGGTTTAAAGAATTCACCCTCCCCAAACTTCCATCCAAACCTTCTATAAAACCCACCTCTCTCCCCTTCCTAGGGATGTATTAGGCATGTAGTCTTTGCCAGACCCTAGGGAGATAAGGGAATGAAATGCAAAAGAGGAACTTACTTTCCTTATCCTTCCTGATAAGGACTACTTATCCCTCCCAGTTGTTCCCTAGGGAGACAAAGACATGGAATATAAGAGGGGAACTTACTTTACTTGTCCTTCCTGGTTGTTTTAAAAGAACTCATTTACTCCTCCCATAAAAACCTTCTATAAAACCCAAGGCTCTTCCCTTTTCTCTTGTGGATGCCACTCATTTGCACCCAGATGCTCAAAATAGACAGCATTTTGCTACACATGGGGATTCATGTGTCTCTCTTGGCTCTGGACCTAACACTCACAATAGCTACAATGAAAATAAAATAACTAGGAATATATTTAACCAAGGAAGTGAAAGATCTCTACAAAAAGAACTAAAAATAAGTGAGGAAGGAAATTGCAGATGATGTAAACCAATGGAAAAATATATCATGCTCATGGATTGGCAGAATCAACATTGTCCATACTACCCAAAATGATTTACAGATTCAATGCAATCCCATCAAAATATCAATGTCATTTTTCACAGATCTAGAAAAAAAATAATTCTATGCTTCATTTGGAAACAGAAAAGAGCCTGAATAGCCAACGCAACCTTAAACAAAGGAAAAAGTCTGGAGGCATCACTTTACCACACTTTAAGCTATACTACAAGTCTATAGTAACCAAAACAGCCTGATAGTGGCACAAAAATAGAGACATAGACCAATGGAACAAAACACAAAATCCAGATATAAAACCATCCACACACTGCCATCTGATCTTTGACAAAGTAGACAGCAATATACACTGGGCAAAAGAATCCCTATTCAATAAATGGTGCTAGGAAAATTGGATAGTCACATGTAGAAGATTGAAACAAGATCCATGTCTCTCACCACTCACAAAAATTAATTCAAGATGAATAACAAACTTAATCTAAGACATGAAACTATAAGAATTTTAGAAGAAAATGTTGGAAAAACTCTTCTAGATATTGGCCTGTGCAAAGACTTTATGAATAAGACCCCAAGGGCAATTACAGCAACAACAAAAATAAATAAATGGGACTTGATTAAATTAAAAAGCTTCTGCACAGCCAACGAAATAGTCCACAGAGCAAATAGACAACCTACAGAATGGGAGAAAATATTTGCATGCTATACATCCAATAAGCGGCTAATAACCATAATCTACAAAGAACTCAAGGAAATCAGCAAGAAAAAATACAAACAATCCCATTAAAAAGTGGGCAAAGAAATGAACAACTTTCTTCTCTTTGCTCAAGCTTGCTTTGGCTACTCGGAGTCTTTTGTCATTTCATACAAATTTTAGAATTCCTTTTCATTACTGTGAAAAATGCTATTGGAATTTTGATAGAGAGTGCATTGAATCTGTAGATCTTTTTGAGTAGCATAAATACTTTACCAATATTAATTTTTCCAACCCACGAACACAGGATATCTTTTCATTTATTTGTGTCTTCAATTTCTTTCATCAATGTTTAATAGTTTTCAGTGTACAAGTAGGTATTTCACCTAGTTAGCTAAATTTATTTACAGTATTTTATCATTTTTGATGCTATCATAGATAGGATTGTTTTCTTCATTTCCTTTTTGGAAAGTTCATTGTTAGTGTACAGAGACACTACTGCATCCTGTATGTGGATATTGTAGTCTGCAAATATATTCTATTTGTTTATCAGTTACAGCAGGGTTTTGGTGCAGTGTGTGCATGTATATGTGTGTATATATATATAAAATAAACAAAATATATATAAAATAATAAAATGTGTATGTGTGTGAATATGTGGTGTGTGTGTGTGTGATCTGCAAATAGGGTCAATTTAATTTCTTTCTTTCAAATTTGGATGCCTTTCATTTCTTTCTCTTGCCTCATTGTTCAGGCTAGGACTTCCAGTACTGTGTCCTAGAAGTGGGAAGAGTGGACATCCTGTCTTTTCCTTATCTTGGAGGGAAAACTTCAACTTTTTGTTAACTTTGAGTCTGGTGTTAGCTGTGAGATTGTCATATATGGCCTTGACTGTATTGAGGTACATATCTTCTATAACTAATTTGTTAAAAGTTTTTATATAAAAGGACATAAAATTTTGTCAAATGCCTTATCTGTATGTCTTGAGATGATTATGTAGTTTTTCTCATTTCTCTTAATGTGATGTATCACATTTAATGATTTGCATATGTTGCATCCATCCTTGTATACCAGGGATAAATCCCACTTGATCATAGTGATAGATACTTTTAATATGCTGTTGAATTTGATTTGTTAGTGTTTTATTGAGGATTTTATTTTTAATTGAAAAATAATAATTGTATATATTTAGGAGGTACAATGTGATATTTTGATACATGCTTATAGTGTAGAATGATTAAATCAGGCCAATTAAAAAATCCATCACCTCACATACTTATCAAATTTTTGTGGAGGAAACATTTGAAACCTACTCTTTTGGTAACTTTGAAATATACAATGTCTAATTGTTATAGTCACCATTCTGTACAATAGATCAGTAAAGCTTATTCCTCCTGTATAACTGCAGATTTTTACTCTTTGATCAATATCTCCTTGCTTTCCACTTTCCCACTTGTCCCCTTCCCCCAACATCTGGTAACCATCATTCTACTCTTTACTTCTCTGTGTTCAACTTTTAGATACCAACATATAAGTGAGATAATGTACCATTTGTCTTTTTATTCCTGGCTTATTTCACTTATCATAATGGCCTCTAAGTCCATCTATCTTGTCACAAATAATGGCATTTCTCCCTTTTTAAGGCTGACTAGTATTACATTGTGTATATATGGCACATTTTCTTTACCCATTCATCTGATGATAGACACTTAGGTTTCTCTATATCTTAACAATTGTGACTAGAACTGTGATAAATATGGGAGTGTGGAGATATCTTTAGCATACTGATTTTATCTCCGTTAGACATATGTCCATAAATATGATCCAGCAATCCCACTTCTGGGACACTAATTCTAATTTTAGTTTTCTGAAGAAACTCTATAGTTTTTTCCATAAAGGCTGAAATAATTTATATTTCCATGAACAATACATAAAGGATTCATTTTCTCCATACCCTCACCAAGACATTTTATTAATATCTGTCATCTTTTTGATAGTACCATTCTAACATCTGTGAGGTGATATCTCATTGTGGTTTTAATTTGTATTGCCCTGGTGATCAGTGCTGATGAGCATTTTTTATATATCTATTGGCCATTTGTTGGTCTTTTTTTGAAAAGTATCTGTTTATGTTCTTTGCCCATTTTTATTGGATTATTTGCTTTTTGCTATTGATTTGTTTGAGTTTGTTATATATTTTGATTATTAGCCATTTATCAGATGTATGATTTGCAAATATTTTCTCCCATTCTGTGAGTTCTCTCTTCACTCTGTTAATTATTTACTTTGCTAAGAAGAAGCTTTTAGTCTGATACAATCCCATTTCTTTATTTTTGCTTTTGTTGCTTATGTCTCTAGGGTCATGTCCAAGAAATCTTTACTGAGACCAATATCATAAAATTTTCCTCATTTTTTTAGTAGTTTTATAGTTTTAGTTCTTTCATTTTAATTTCTAAACTTTCCATTTTTATGGATACATAGTACTTGTATATATTTATGGGGTACATATGATATTTTGATACAAGCATACAATGTATAATAATCAAATCAGGGTAATTGGGATATCCATCATCTTACATATTTATTATTTCTTAGTATTAGGAACATTCCAATTCCACTCTTCTACTTATTTTGAAATATACAATAAATTATTGTTAACTATAGTCACCCTATTATGCTACCAAACACTATCAAACACATCCAATTTGGATGCCCTTTATTTGTTTCTCTTGTCTAATTGTTCTGGCTATGTCTTCCAGTATTATGTTGAATAAAATTGGTGTTTCAGATTTTAATGACAGGTTTTCAGTTTTCCTTCATTCAGCATGGTACTAGCTATGGGTTTTTCCTATATGGCCTTTATCATGTTGAGGTACATCCTTCTACACCCAGTTTGTTAAGAGTTTTTATTATGAAAGGATGTTGAATTTTATCAAATAATTTTTTGGCATATATTGAAATGATCATATAATTTTTGTCCTTTATTATGTTGCCATGATCTATCACATGTATTGATTTGTATATGTTGCATTATTCTTTCATCCCTGGGATGAATCCCACTTGATGGTGGTCCTAGTTTGTTTTGTGTTGCTATAAAGGAGTAACATAGGCTGTGTAATTTATAAAGAAAAGAGGTTTGGCTCATGATTCTTCAGGGTGTACAAGAAGCATAGTGTCAGCATTTGCTTCTGGTGAGGACCTCAGGAAGGTTCATCACGGTGGAAGGGGCAGGAGAGCCAGCATATCACATGGAGAGTGAGGAAGAAAGAGAAAAGAAAAGGGAAGAAAATGCCAAGCTGTACAACTGATAGAGCAAGAACTCACTCAATACCATGAAAATGGCACCAAGCCATTCATGAGGGGTCCACTTCCCTTACCCAAACACCTCCCACTAGGCCTCACCTCCAACATTGGGGATTAAATTTCAACATGACATTTTGAGGGGACAAATATCCAAACTATGTCAATAATATTGTTTAATTTCCATGTGTTTATATAGTTTTCAAAATTCCTTATTATCAATTTCTAGTTTTATTCCACTGTGGTCAAAAAAAATACTTCATATGATTTCAATTTTTGTGAACTCTTTGAGACTTGTGCTCTAATGTGTGACCTATCTTGAAGATTGTTCCATGTGCTAATGAAAAAGATATGTATTCTGCATCTGTTTGATGAAATGTTCTGTAAATATCTCTTAGGTCTGTTTGGTCTGTAGTGCAGATTAAGTCTAATGTTTCTGTATTGTTTTTCTGTCTAAATGATCTGTCCAATGCTGAAAGAGGGGTGTTGAAGTCCCCATCTATTATCACATTGTTGTTTATCTCTCAGTTTAGCTCTAACAACATTCAATTTATACATCTGGGTGCTCCAGTATTAGATACATATACACTTACAATTGTTATATCCTCTTGCTGAATTGGCCCCTTTATCATTATATAATAAACTTCTTTGTCTATTTTTATAGTTTTTGCTTTGAAATCTATCTTATCTTAGTATAGCTACTCCTGCTTGTTTTTTGGTTTCTATTTGCATGGAATATCTTTTCCATCCTGTAATTTTTAGTCTTTGTGTGTCTTTATATATGAAGTGAATTTCTTGTAGGCAGCATAGAGTTGGGTCTTAATTTTTTTATCCATTCAGACACTTTACATGTTTTATTGGAGAATTTAGTCCATTTACATTCAATGTTATTATTGATAGACAAGGACTTAATACTGACATTTTTTATTTGTTTTCTAGTTGTTTTATTATTCATCTCTTCCTTCCTTCCTTTCTTCCTGCCTTCCTTTGTATATAAGTGATTTTTTCCAGTAGTATCATTTAGTTTCTTGCTTTTTAGTTTTTGTGTATATATGATAGCTTTTCCCTTGTGGTTACATGAAGCTGGCAAATAATATCTTTTAACAAATTATTTTAAACTCCTTACAACTTATCTCTGATCACAATGAAAAGAAAAAAAGAACAAGCAAAGAGAAAACTAAAAAACTCTATATTTTAATTCAATCCCCTCCATTGATTTTTGACTTTTTGTTGTGCCTATATAATTTTATATTGTATGTCTCTTAACAGATTGTTGTAGTTATTATTACCTTTAAAGCTTTATCTTTTTTTAGTCTTCATACTTAATATATGAGTGATTTACACCCCACAATTACAGTGTTAGAGCATTCTATATTTGTTTGTATAATTACTTTTACCAGTAAGTTTTATACCTTCAGATGAATACTTGTTGCTCATTACCATTCTTTTCTTTCAGATGGAAGAACTCCCTTTAGTATTTTTTGTAAGACTGGTCTGGTTTTTATGAAATCTCTCTATTTTTGATTGTCAGGGAAAGTCTATTTCTCCTTTGTGTTTGAAGGATATCTTTGCTGGATACAATATCCTGGGTTGGAAGTTTGGGGTGGGTTGTTCTGGGTTTTTTGTTTTTTTTTTTACTTCAGCACTTTGAATATGTCATCCCATTCCTGCCTGGCTTGTAAGGTTTCTGCTGAGAAGGTTCCTGTCAGATGTATCGGAGCTCTTTTAAATATACTTGCTTTTCTCTTCCTGCTTTTAGGGCCCTTTCTTTACCCTTGACCTTTGAAAGTTTGATTATTGTCTGATCTTGGAAGCTAAGCAGGGTCAGGCCTGGTTAGTACTTGGATAGGGAAGTTTGATTATTATATGCCTTGAGGTAGTCTTATTTGGGTTGAATCTGCTTGGTGTTCTTTAACCTTCTTGCACCTGGATATTTATATCTTTCTCTAGGTTTGAAAATTTTTCTGTTAGTATTTCTTTGAATAAAACTTCTATAACGATCTCTTTCTCTACATCCTCTTTGCGGTTGATAGCAGTTAGATTTGTCCTTTTAGGGCTATTTTCTACATCTTATATGAGTATTTGATTCTTTTTATTCCTTTTTCTTTCTTTCCCCTGGAACTGTGTTTATGTTTATATAACTTGTCTTCAAGCTTACTAATTCTTTCTTCTGCATGATCTATTCTAATTTTGAAACATTCGGATGCACTTTTCAGGTTTTTTTTGTTTTGTTTTGTTTTGTTTTTTTAATTTCAGCTCATTATGGGGGTACAAAAGTTCAGGTTATATATATTGCCCATACCCCGCCATCCCCCTGAGTCTGAGCTTCAAGCATGTCCATTCCCTAGACAGTGCACATCGCACTCATCATGTAGGTATGCACCCATCCCCTTCCCCCACTCTCATCCTCCCCAGTCAGAACTTCAAGCGTGCCCATTCCCCAGGCAGTGCGCATCACACTCATCAAGTAGGTATACACCCATCCCTTCCCCCCCACCCCCACCTCTGTCTGATACCCAATTGGTGTTATTCCCAAATGTGCACTTAGGTGATGATCAGGGAAACCAGTTTGCTGGTGAGTACATGTGGTGCTTATTTTTCCATTCTTGGGATACTTCACTTAATAGAATGGGTTCCAACTCTCTCTAGGAGAACCAAAGAGATGCCATATCGCCATTATTTCTAACAGCTGAGTTCTTTTCCATGGTATACATATACCACGTTTTGCTAATCCATTCATGAATTGATGGGCATTTGGGTTGTTTCCACATCTTTGCAATTGTGAATTGTGCTGCTATAAACATTCGGGTGCAGGTGTCTTTTTTATAGAATGACTTTCGTTCTTCTGGGTAGATGCCCAATAATGGGATTGCTGGATCGAATGGTAGGTCTACTTGAATCTGTTTAAGGTATCTCCACATTGCTTTCTACAGGGGTTGCACTAGTTTACAGTCCCACCAGCAGTGTATGAGTGTTCCTGTCTCTCCGCATCCATGCCAACATGTATTGTTTTGGGACTTTTTGATAAAGGCCACTCTCACTGGAGTTATGTGATATCTCATTGTGGTTTTGATTTGCATTTCCCTGATGATTAGAGATGTTGAACATTTTTTTCATATGCTTGTTAGCCATTTTTATATCTTCTTTTGAAAAATTTCTATTCATGTCCTTTGCCCACTTTTTGATAGGGTTGTTCAATTTTTTCTTACTGATTTTCCTGAGTTCTAAATAGATTCTTGTTATCAGTCCTTTATCTGACGTGTAGTATGCGAAAATTTTTTCCCATTCTGCAGGTTGTCTGTTTACTCTCGTGACTGTTTTTTTTTTTTTTATTGTTTTTTTTTATTTCATCTTGTTATGGGGGATACAGAATTGCAGGTTACATACGTTGCTCCTGTACCGCCTTTCCCCCCAAGTCAGAGCTCCAGGCGTGTCTATTCCCCAGGTCGTGCGCATTGCACCCATCATGTAGGTATATATCCCTCCCTTCCCCACCCCCCCTTCCCGAGTCAGCACCTTCAAGTGTTACCACTCCCCAAAAGGTGCGCAATGCACTCATTGTGTAGGCATACCCCCATCCCCTCCCCCACCCCCACCTCAGTCTGATATCCAATTGGTGTCGTTCCCAGATTTGTATTTAGGTGATGTTCAGGGAAACCAATTTTCTGGTGAGTACATGTGATGCTTGTTTTTCCATTCTTGGGATACTTCACTTAATATAATGGGTTCCAACTCTCTCCAGGAGAACCATAGAGATGTCGTATCTTCATCATTCCTTATAGCTGAGTAATATTCCATGGTATACATATACCACAGCTTACTAATCCAATCATGTATTGATGGGCATTTGGGTTGTTTCCACATCTTTGCTATTGTGAATTGTGCTGCTATAAACATTCGGGTACATGTGTCTTTGTTAAAGAATGACCTTTTTTCCTTTGGGTATATGCCCAGTAATGGGATTGCTGGGTCAAATGGCAGGTCTACTTCAATCTGTTTAAGATATCTCCATAATGCTTTCCACAGGGGTTGCACTAGTTTGCAGTCCCACCAGCAGTGGATGAGTGTTCCTATCTCTCCACACCCACGCCAACATGTGTTGTTTTGGGTTTTTTTGATAAAGGCCATTCTCACTGGGGTTAAGTGATATCTCATTGTGGTTTTGATTTGCATTTCTCTGATGATTAGGGATGTTGAGCATTTTTTCATATGTTTGTTAGCCATTCTTATATCTTCTTTTGAGAAGTTTCTATTCATGTCATTTGCCCACTTTTTGATAGGGTTGCTTGATTTTTTCTTGCTGATTTTCCTGAGTTCTAAATAGATTCTTGTTATCAGTCCTTTATCTGATGTGTAGTATGCAAAAATTTTTTCCCATCCTGTAGGTGGTCTGTTTATTCTCTGGACTGTTTCTTTGGCTGTGCAGAAGCTTTTTAATTTGATCAGGTCCCATTTATTCATTTTTGTTGTTGCTGTGATTGTCTTTGGGGTCTTCCTCATAAATTCTTTGCCTAGGCCAATGTCTAGAAGAGTATTTCCTACATTTTCTTCTAGAATTCTAATAGTTTCCAACATAAGGTTTAAGTCTGTTATCCACCGTGATTTGATTTTTGTGAAAGGTGAAAGCTGTGTATCCTGTTAGTCTTCTACATGTGGCTATCCAGTTTTCCCAGCACCATTTATTAAATAAGGAATCTTTTCCCCAGAGTATGTTTTTGTCTTTTTTGTCAAAGATTAGATGGCTATATAAGGATGGTTTTATATTTTGATTTTCTGTTCTGTTCCACTGGTCTGTGTCCCTGCACTTGTGCCAATACCAAGCAGTTTTTATAATCACAGCCTTGTAGTATAGTTTGAAGTCTGATAAATTAATACCTCCCATTTTGTTTTTGTTGCTTAAAATTGCTTTTGCTAAACGGGGTCTTCTCTGGTTCCACACAAAGCGTAAAATTATTTTTTCTATATCTGTGAAAAATGATGTTGGTAATTTAATAGGGATTGCACTGAATTCAAGTAGACCTACCATTCAATCCAGCAATCCCATTATTGGGCATCTACCCAGAAGAATGAAAGTCATTCTATAAAAAAGACACCTGCACCCGAATGTTTATAGCAGCACAATTCACAATTGCAAAGATGTGGAAACAACCCAAATGCCCATCAATTCATGAATGGATTAGCAAAACGTGGTATATGTATACCATGGAAAAGAACTCAGCTGTTAGAAATAATGGCGATATGGCATCTCTTTGGTTCTCCTAGAGAGAGTTGGAACCCATTCTATTAAGTGAAGTATCCCAAGAATGGAAAAATAAGCACCACATGTACTCACCAGCAAACTGGTTTCCCTGATCATCACCTAAGTGCACATTTGGGAATAACACCAATTGGGTATCGGACAGAAGTGGGGGCTGGGGGGAAGGGATGGGTGTATACCTACTTGATGAGTGTGATGCGCACTGCCTGGGGAATGGGCACGCTTGATGTTCTGACTGGGGGGGATGAGAGTGGGGGAAGGGGATGGGTGCATACCTACATGATGAGTGCGATGTGCACTGTCTAGGGAATGGACACGCTTGAAGTTCAGACTCGGGGGATGGGGGTCATGGGCAATATATATAACCTGAACTTTTGTACCCCCATAATGAGCTGAAATAAAAAAAATCCTATTGGATTTGAACCTCACACTAATAACTTCATTTCACCTTAATTATCACCACAAAGGCCCTATCTCCAAATACAGTCATATAGGGGGTTAGGGTTTCAACCTATAAATTTTGGGAGGGCATGTTTCAATCCATGGAATTACAGTGGCTATGGGAGTAGATCCTTCCTTAGTCAAGCCTTCAGGTGAGACCACAACCCTGATTTACAATGTGATTATGGTCTTGTGATAGACCTTACACCAGAATACCTACCTATCACCCAAAGAGGCTACCATATCTATTACGCTTTCCCATTGTTGCCAGAGTTAAGTACGCTCCCAGCAAAACAGGTCCCTGGAAGGATTGTTGCAAGAGATTTGGAAATAATAGAAATAGAGAAATAATACAGACAGAGAAATAACCAAGAACAGAGACAAAGTATAGTTTAAAGTGATGGGGGAGTCAGGAATCCTCCAGCATTCCCATGAGCTATGAGGCCCTGAGTGAAGTCCCACATCAGTATTTATTGGTGAAGTGATTAGTTGCCACTGGTTACAGATTTACATAATAACAGATAATTCATTTAGGTTTTAAGTCCCCCAAAAGTTTCTAGAGATCCCTTAATTAACTCTATCTATGTGAGCAAATGGTTACAAAATTTTTCTAAGATAAACTTCTAAGTCCTAAGATAAAATTATCAATTAGCAGAAAGGCTAAACAGAAATATACAGGCTACATATTTCTTCATCTAGTTACTTGTTGATTGAGACAAGTGATCAGGAGTGAAGCAGGAACTGTCCTTGAGGCTAATTGTCTTTTAGCTTCAAGTGTCTGCCAGGTGGGCATTCTTTGTTCAGTTCTCTACCTGTGATCTCATGCTGAGCCCTGTCTTACACAAGCATCAGGCAAGCCTCTAGGTCTGAGAGACGGGCACCGCCTTGCATGTGCCTTCTGATTGGTGAGATGTCCTCCTGTGGTTAGGCAGCTTTTGATTTGTGAACTAACATGTTCACATATTCTTTCAAGGCAAACCCCTGCAAAACTACTGAAACTTTTTATGTCTTTATCTGCCAACACATTGTAAAAGTAAGAAAGGAACTCAAACATTTAGATTATGATCTGCCACAAAGTATCTGAGGGAGAGAAATTTGAAGACTGGAAATTGGAGAAACTCAAAATATAAGCAAAAATTTTGTGAAGGCCTATGTTCTGTCAAGAATACCAATAACCAGGTTTTTCATTGTTTTACGGTTTCAGTTCTCACTTCTGTGAGATCAAATTTCAAGCAATTATCAGCAATAATTTTTGTGGATTCTGTCAGCACAAAATGTTTCCAGTCATACTGTATTTTGAAAATTTCAGGAAGCTGTGGCTGAGAAATTAAATACTACATGAAGTTTCAGTATTTATTTTATTCCTCTCTTCCCTCCATCATATGATCTGTCCTAAATAGTAAATTATATTTCCCCAATGATTTGTTTTATCTCAAATTTTCCTAGAAAAAAATTTCCATGTATTCCTTCTGACTTCTTCTGACTTTGGGCATCTACCTTAGTTCCAAGAAAACAAAAAGAGACCACCTTTTGAGAAAGTCACTTTATCATTTCAAAGGCACAGCTAGCTCATATCTAGCAAGAGTTGAGATTTCATTATACTTCGTAATATATTTGGTATTAATTGCAGTCTAATTTCATCTACCCTTTGTTATATAAACATTTGCCATATATCTAGGTTTAAAAGGGACAAGAAAGGACTAAGTTCTTGAATTTAGCAATGGACATTTATAAGGGCTAATTTATCTAAAGTCTTTATTTTCTTAAAACTCATTTCAATTTCTATATGTTTCATTTTTGTTAATCAGACTATTTCATATGGAGGTACGGAATGAAAAATTCTAGAAATCATTCTGATGGAGTCATTTTGGGTCATTGGTTTTTCTTTGTATGTGTCCATGTAATCAGGAAGATAGGCACTTATAAGATGATATAATCTCCCATATCAAACATGGAAGAGAAAAAGCTATTTCCCCAAAGAAGCAAGATAGGCATATAGGTCCATCAGAACAAAGAATAATCACTGTGAGCTGAGAAGCCACTTGTGGTTTTCTACCAAATGTTTTAAATCATTTAAAGCAATATTTTCCAAACTCATTTGATGACTAAGCTTTATTTTCTATCACATTATCAATTACATTAGAAAACTAATTTTCAAAGGACTCTATTTTGTTAAGCATTTTCATAGATACAAAATATGTCCAAATGTGTTTATCTTTGCCCATCTTTTTTTTTTTTTTAAGCCAAGGAAACAATCAACAGAGCAAATAGACAACCTACAGAATGAGTGAAAATATGCACATGCTATACATCTGATAAAAGGCTAATAATCAGAATCTATAAGGAAATCAGTAGGAAAAAAATCAAACAACTCCATTAAAACATGGGCAAAAGACATGAACAGAAGCTTTTCAAAAGAAGATAGACTAATGGCCAATAAACGTATGAAAAAAAAAGGCTCAACATTTTTAACCATCAGAGAATTGCAAATCAAATCGCAGTGAGATATCACCTAATCCCAGTAAGAATGGCTTTTATCAAAAAGTCTCAAAACAAAAGATCCTGGCATGGATGCAGAGAGAAAGGAACACTTGTGTGCCCATCTTGACATTAACAAAACTTTCATGGAAAATTCAGTTCTGAGCAATGTAACTTCCTTCTGATCCCTTTAACATAAGCTGGTTGAAATGCTGATGGTAAAGTAAATGAATCTGGTGACATATTTTATCTTTTAGATAAAGATCTATAAAATTATTTTTACTAGATCACATTTATATAACAAAAACTTTTATATGTGATGCATGAACCTATTTGAAATTTCAGGGTAGCAGTTTATAGTTCCCTTTATTCTGTGGGATCTTCTAGGCAATTCTTTAACTTCCTTTGTTATCCATATCCTAACATGACAAGGAAGTAACCAGCAAAAAACAACCTCAGCTTTTGTAATGAGTTCTCCTTTTGAGTACCATGAACTCAATTTTACAGTGTTCTCTTTTCTAAAACACAGATCTGTTTTCACACATGTGTATGCTTCTGGGGGCATATATAAGCGGACCCAGGAATTAAATCTTAGAACTCAGGAAGAGATAGTACCATAATGATGCTGCCTCAAAACTCTTGGCATATTGGTAAGTGTTTGCTTTTTTTGCTCTGCCACTTGGGAGATGGTGGGTATGGTAGTATTTATAACAACAGAAAGACATAAATAGTGTGCAGTAAGGACAAAAATAGTACATGAAAAATATTAAAAATATTGAAAGTTTTGTGGAGCTTAGAATATCAGCAATATTGGAAGCAAAATTGAAATCCAAGAAAGGAGAAAATTGTTAATAAAGTCAACAAAAAATATATGATAAAGTCTAGAGATTAGAATTAGCATGGGGATATGAAGTTGTGGAAAGGAAAAGAAGGTATAAATGAGAAACTCATATTTATTGTTGCCAAATTCTAGGTACTACAGTAAATGATTTACATCATTGCAATTTATTTCACACATGTAACTTATGATATAGATATTACTAACCCCATTGATAGATGGAAAATGAAGATTTACAGGGGCTAACTGATTTATGTAAGGTCATATAGTAGGTTTCAAAGTGTAATTTAAATCCAGGATCAACTATGTCCAAGCCGTTGATCTTCTTGCTATACATTTTAGTAAAGGATAGAAATAAAAAGACATTATGATTAAAAAAAAAAAGTCTTTAATGGATCCTAAAGAGTAAGGATGTAGAAAGGAAAATATGGCCAAGAAATATTTCAGAGCACATCTGAAACTAGTAGTGATCTTTCAGCTTATACTTCATAGATGTTTAGTGGAAATAAGGAATGGTGAAGGGCAAGGCTGCCTCCTATCTAGCAAGACTCAATGAATTCCAGTGTGAATTCTTAATTCATGTGTTATACTTAAAGAATAATCTTATTTAAGTTTTATGGCTTTCCATCTTAGCACTACTTTTATTGTATCTCAGAGATTTTGAAAGCTTGTGTCATCTTTGTTGTTCAATTGAAAAATCTTTTGATTTCCATCTTGATTTCATCATTGACCCAAGGATTGTTTGTTCAGCAGCAGATTTTTTAATTTTGATATATTTTTATAGTTTTGAGAGTTCCTCTTGGAGTTGATTTCTAGATTTATTCCACTGTAGTATAAGAAGATACATGGTATGACTTTAATTTTTCTGAATTTTCTGAGACTTGTTTTGTGGCCTAACATATAATCTATCTTGGAAAATGTCCCATGTGCTGATGAGAAGAATGTATATTCTTCAGTTTGGGGATACAATGTTTTATAAATGTCTGTTAGGTCCATTTGTTCTAGAATCCCATTTAAGTTCAGTATTTCTTTGTTGATTTTCTGCTTTGACGATCTGTCCAGGTCTGTCAGTGCAATATTGAAGTCCCTGGCTCTTATGATGTTGTTGTGATTTCCTCACCTAGATCAAGTAGGATTTGTTTTAGGAATCTGGGAGCTCCTGTGTTAGGTATATATATTTAGGATTGTTATATCTTCTTGGTGAATTGCTCCCTTTATCATTATATAATGTCAGTCTTTGTCTTTTTTTTTTCTACTATTGTTGATTTAAAGTCTATTTTATCTAATATAAGAACAACTACTACTGCTTTGTTTTGTTTTCCATTTGTGTGGAATGTGTTTTTCAACCCTTTGCCTTGAGTCTATGAGAATCTCTGTGAGTTAAATGGGTTTCTTACAGACAGTATATATTTGGATTGCATTTTTTATCCATTCAACCCATCTATATCTTTTGAGTGGATCATTAAGACCATTTATATTTTTTCTTTCTCTTCTTTCTTTCTTTTTTATTTTTTATTTTATTTTATGTTTTTTTTGAGACAGAGTCTCACTCTGTTGCCCAGGCTAGAGTGCCATGGCATCAGCCTAGCTCACAGCAACCTCAAACTCCTGGGCTCAAGCAATCCTACTGCCTCAGCCTCCTGAGTAGCTGGGACTACAGGCATGTGCCACCATGCCTGGCTAATTTTTTCTACATATTTTTAGTTGTACAGCTCATTTATTTCTATTTTTTTAGTAGAGACAGGGATCTTGCTCTTGCTCAGGCTGGTCTCGAACTCCTGAGCTCAAATGATCCTCCCACCTTGGCCTCCCAGAGTGTTAGGATTACAGGCATGAGCCACCATGCCCAGCCCCAAGACCATTTACATTCAATGTTAGTATTGATATGTGAGATACTGTTGTTACCTAGTTGCTTTGTTTTCTCCCTTATGTTACTGTTTTATAAGAGTTGTGACTTTTAACTTTTAGGTGGTTTTGTACTGGTGGGTAGTGATTGTTGTGTTCCATGTACAGAGCACTTTTAAGCATATCTTGTAGGGCAGGTCTAGCGGTGACAAATTTCCTTAGTGTTTGCATGCCTGAGAGAGACTTTATTTCTCCTTCATTTATGAAACTTACTTTTGCAGGATACAAATTTTCTTGACTGGCAGTTATTATGTTTAAGGAGACTAAAAATGGGAACCCAATCCCTTTTGGTTTGTAAGGTTTTTGTTGAGAAATCTGCCATCAGTCTGACGGATTTTCCTTTGTAAGTTATCTGATACTTTCATCTTGCAGCTTGTAGGATTTTCTCCTTCACTTTGACTTTGGCCAGACTGATGACTGTGTGCCTTGGTGATGTCCTATTTACTATGACTCTTCTAGGTGTTCAATGACTTTCTTGTATCTGGATGTCTAAATTTCTGACAATACCATGGAAGTTTTCCTCAGTTATTCCATCAAATATATTTTCCATGCTTTTTTCTTTTGATTTTTCTCCCTCAGGGATACCTGTGATTCTATATTCATTTGCTTACATAGTACCATATTTTTCAGAGAGATTGTTCATTCTTCTTTATTCTTTTTTCTACATTTCTGACTGACTGGATCAATTCAAAACCTCTGAAATTCTTTCTTCTGATTGGTCTAGTCTGTTATTAAAACTTTCTACTGTATTTTGAAATTCCCTAAATGGCTCTTCCATTTCTAGAAGTTCTGTTTTAATATTCTTATATTATCTAGCTCCAGCTCTTTAGTGAATTTTTCATTTATGCTCTGAATTTTTTTTTTTTTTTTTTTTTTTTTTTTTGGTTTCTTTGTTTTGGTTTTTAACTTTCTCATCAATCCCACTGATCTTACTTAACATCCATATTCTAAATTCAATATTTGACATTTCAACAATTTCCTTTTGGTGGGAGTCCATTGCTGAATGACTATTGTGATCCTTTGGGGTGTATGTATCAAGTCAGCCTGATTTTTTGTATTGCCAGCGTTCTTATTCTGATTCTCATCTGAAACCTCTTCTTATTCTCATCTGAAACCTCTTCTCTCAACTCAAGACAGGTGTGGTACACCTGTTCTCTGCTGTGAATTTCTGTTGCCCAGTGAAGAGAAGAAGAGGTTCCTGGATGACATGCTTGAGTTCTACTCCAGAAAATGGACCATTCAGGAGAGGGGTAGATGCACTGTGGGTCTTTAATTAACACTGCTGCTCTCCTGTGTCTCCCTGTTCCCCTGTGGTTGTCATAAGCAGTGGGCATGTAGGGCATGAGCATTTGCCTCACCCAGGTCCATCAGTGGCACTGTTACCCAGGCTATGGTGACAGTGGCTGTGCCACCCAGAAAACAGCAGTAGGTGCCTGGGGCTGTGGGCATTCTCTCTGTCCAGGTCCCACAACAGCTGTGGTTGGGTGGGGCCACCCAGATGGTAGCAGTGGGCTCCAGGTCCATGGATTTCCACTCTGCCTGGGTCTCCCAACAGCAGTGGGGGTGTGCAGCACCCACCCAAAAGGTGCACAAGAGTGCCTGGCATCCCCACTTCCTCCCCAATATGGCAGCAGCAACAGATCTGATCAGAGATGCAGCTCTCTGGGGCTAGGACTTCAAAATGGCACCAGCCACAGCACTCATGGTTCATAAACCAGCAGGACCCCACTGTGCCTTCTCTCTGAAGCAATGCCATTGCACAGGCTCCAGTCAGCTCCCTGTGTCAGTCCAATAGCCTGCTGCAGTGGAGGAGCCCTCCTGCAGCTCGAATTGCAATGTCCATGGGGGAATTCTGGAGCCCTGTGGTTCTCTCCTCTTTCCCTTCCCCACATATGAGTGCCTTCCCTGTGTACCTCTGATCCTGCTCAGTGGGTCACCCCTCTTCCTTCTCCTTCACTGTGGGTGTCCCCCAATACCTCTCTGTTGATTCCCAATGCTCTCTCTTAGACAATCTATCTGAGGATGAAGATCTACTTGCCACTTTTGAGCCTGTCCCTGACAGTAGTGAGTACAGGCTGCTTCTAGTCCACTATCTTGGCCCCTCCTTATTTAACTTTTAACACATGGCCTACCATGTGTGTAATTAGAAACAGAACAAGAAAGATGAAGTTCTTGAATTTGGTGAGATGGTATTAGAAAGATAGAGGGTCACAAGTTCTTGCAATCATACTTTAATAACTATCTCCCTTCTCTAGGCCTCACTAATGCCTTTTGTTCAGGTTCATCAGTTCTTCCATATATCGGCATCAGATCTTATTAACTAGTCCCCTTATAGCATGTCTTTTGCTCTAACCACTCTTATGGATGCCTGCTCAGAGTTTCCTGGAGGAGTTTAGGCATGCAAAATGGCCTCCTAGTATAATCATATGCACAAGAATTGATGGAACTGAATATTCCTATCATTAGACATAAAAAAAGAAGAGAAAAAATAAGAACAACTTAATAAGTGTTTTGGATGATGACAGAAAAGAAGGAAATTGGGGCGCTGATTGCCCATTTCATACTTATTTCTCTATCTTTGGTTCTATAGGGATGTTTTTCTCTTTATTTAGGTACATTTTCTAGAATGATGGATGTAATTGATGATACTTATTATAATAATGTCTCTGTGGTTATTACTACTGACAGAACTCAATATGGGGTTACCTGTTCTTAGGTAAGTATCTTGGATCAATTGTAGTCTCAAAGCATCACCTGAAAAAATAAGATGTCTACCAGAGTAGCCTGTCAACAGCCCAAGCAACTGTGCCTGTTCCCTGTTCCAGGTGGGGAAACTGTGGCCTTCTGGTTAGTTGTGTGTGACCTTTTGACTGAATCCAAATTTTACAGAACAAATCCTTTTTATAAAGGGATTTATTCTGTAAAGTTTGTATTCTGTCAAGGGGCCACACTTGGGAATAAGGAGGACCACATGTGGCCTTGAGGATGCCGGTTTCTCAAATCTTTGTAAGATACTAATAAAAATACTATTTAAGATAGTTCTTGGCTGGGCATGGTGTCTCACTCTGGGAGGCCAAGGTGGGAGAATCACTTGAGATCAGGAGTTTGAGACCAGCCTGAGAAAGAGTGAGACCCTTGACTCTACCAAAAATAGAAAAAATTAGCAGCGTGTAGTGGTGTGCACCTGTCATTCCAGCTACATGGGAGGCTGAGGCAGGAGGATCACTTGAGCCCAGGAGTTTGAGGTTGCAGTGAGCTACAATGATGACACTACACTCTATCCAGGGCAACAGAGCAAGACTCTGTCTCAAGAAATAAATAATAAATAAAAAAGATAGTTCTTTATCAATTACAGATTTTCTATATCCTTCAAGTAAACATAATGATAAATATTATTTTAAAACATTCCTTCTACATTTATCCCTGTAAATCACTATGGATTAATCTTTCCATCTTCCCATCCACCCTTAAAATAAACTTTCTAAAATGTACATTGTATTTATCGTGTTCTCATTAAATTCTTTTTTTTTTTTTTTTTTTTTTTTTTGAGACAGAGTCTCACTCTGTTGCCTGGGCTAGAGTGCCGTGGCATCAGCCTACTTCACAGCAACCTCAAACTCCTGGCTCAAGCAATCCTCCTGCCTCAGCCTCCCGAGTAGCTGGGACTACAGGCATGTACCACCATGCCCAGCTAATTTTTTCTATATATATTTAGTGGACCAGATAATTTCTTTCTATTTTTTAGTAGAGATGGGATCTCGCTCTTGCTCAGGCTGGTCTCGAATTCCTGACCTCGAGCGATCCACCCGCCTCAGCCTCCCAGAGTGCTAGGATTACAGGCATGAGCCACTGCACCCGGCCCCTGATGAAATTCTTTAAAGTACCTAAATTACTCTGAGAATAAATTCTCAACACTTTTGCTTGTACTTTGTCTCTATCTCAATTCATTCTTCTCTCCCAGGTGTAGCATAAGCTTGACTAGCTGCAGAACTGAGAATAGACTGGGAAGTCAGAGAGAAGGGAGAAAGGTGGCAAGATCCTGTAGGCAAAATGGTGAGACTGAAAAAAATTGGATAGTTTTGGTAAATATCATGCGCTCAATCGGCAGTTATTGCATCTAACTACCAATTTGATTAGCTTGTACATTCCAGTCACAAACCGCTCGGTAGAATGCAAAGAACAGCAATTATTCATTCATCTATTCCTATAACAAAGCACTGGATCTGGTACATATGTCATACTTAATAAATGAGTAAATGAATGAACAAGGTAGGGTGATAATGTTAGGAGGAAGAACATAGTAATAAAACTGGAGAAAAGGTGGATCAAAGAGTTGAGAAGTAAAAGTAACTAGCCCCAAAATGCTAATCAAACCACCCCAAACAGTTTCAAAATACATTTAGACATAGAATGCAAACTTTCACCATCACATGCTAAAACATCTGCCCCAATACAAACCATTTGGTGGCTTTGCATCACAAACAGGATCTAATGCTGTGACATTTTGGGGGGGGAGGGATACAGACTTTTAGTACAATATATTTGACAGGTGGCAGAATAATTCTTCTTACTGCTTCTATCTTATTATGGGTTTAAATCATTAAGGTCATATAATATTTCTCAGAAAGATACTAAATTCTATCTCGTAATATTTTGTTTCTCCAGATTTTGGAAGAAGCTGCTGTCATCAGAATCTTTTGTCTGCTGTGGTAATTTACATCCTGCTCCTGAATTCCTGCGTTCTCACAAGCAGTTTTAGTGAGTTCTGAGGGAAAATGACTTTGGGGCTTACAATACTCCATCTTGCCTTTGCCCTACTCACTACCCAAAATAACTTTTTTGAGGGAAACAGAACATGTAAAACTAATTTTGGAAGTCTAATAAATATATCCAGTAAACAAAGATGTCAGAAATATTAATATCTTCATACATTCCATGTTAAAATTTACTTTGAGCTTTTTTCCTTCAGGTAAAGATAATTTGAAAATGAAATGTCTCATTGAAAAAATAACAATATCATATTTTTGCAATTAGAAAAATACATTAATAAAAATTTGCAACCTACAGAAATCAGAGAATTAAACAAAATAGAAAACATGCATAATATAAACACTCAGAAAAACACTATTAGGAATTTAAAATACCAATTTGTGGTATATTTTCATATGCTTATACAATATTTTAAGGAAAATTAGTATTGTATCATGCATATACATTACCTGTGTAGTTCTTCAACATCTTTATTTCCTTACATATCACACCTGATACATTGTTTTACTGGCTGTGTACATTTCTGTCATCTGGATGTACGTAAATCGATTTTAGTAAGACTTTACATGTAAATAATGATGTAATTTAAGTTATATTTTAATTATTTTAAAAATAAATGATATTTCATAGGTCTGACACAAAAATGATCATTTTTCCATATTTTTCCATATTTTTCATTATTTTATTTTTGGCCTTATTAATTTTTTTATTTCATTTTTTTTAGCATATTAAGGGGGTACAAATGTTTAGGTTACATATATTGCCTTTGCCCCATGTCAACACTTATTGTTTTGGGACTTTTTGATAAAAAGCCATGATCCCTGGAGTTAAGTGATATCTCATTGTGGTTTTGATTTTCATTTCCCTTATGGTTAGAGATGTTGAGCATTTTTTCATGTATTTGTTGGCCATTAGTCTATCTTCTTTTGAAAAGTTTCTGTTCATGTTCTTTGCCCACTTTTTAATGGGGTTGTTTGATTTTTTTTCTTGCTAATTTTCCTGAGTTCTCTATACACTTAGTTATCAACACTTTATCAGATGTATAGCATGCAAATATTTTCTCCCATTCTATAGGTTGTCTGTTTGGTCTCCTGATACTTTCCGTGCTGTGCACAAGCTTTCTAATTTGATCAGGCCCCGTTTACCTACTTATGTTATTACTGTGATTTCCTTTGGGGTCTTCCTCATAAACTCTTTCCTTAGGCCAATATCTATATGAGTTTTTCCAACATTTTCTCCTAGAATTCTTATAGTTTCACACCTTAGGTTTAAGTCTGCTATCCACTGTCAGTTGATTTTTGTGTGAGGTGAAAGGTGTAGGTCCTGTTTCAGTCTTCTTCATGTGGCTATCCAATTTTCCCAGCACCATTTATTGAATAAGGATTTTTTTTCCCCAGTGTGTGTTTTTGTCTGCTTTGTCAGAGATCAGATGGCTATATGAGGATAGTTTAATATCTGGGTTCTCAGTTCTGTTCCATTGGTCTATGTGTCTGTCCTTGTGCCAGTACCATGCTGTTTTAGTTACTATAGCCTTGTAGTATAACTTGAAATTAATGCCTCCCAATTTGTTCTGTTTGCTTAAGATTGCTTTTTGCTATAGGGGGGTTCTTCCCTGGTTCCAAGCAAGACATAGAATTATTTTTTCTAGATCTGCAAAAAATGATGTTGGTATTTTAATAGGGATTGCATTGGATCTGTAGATCACTTTGGGAAGTATAAACATTTTAACAATGTTGATTCTGCTGACCTATGAGCACGTTATAATTTTCCACCTGATTACATCCTCTGCTGTTTCCTTCCTCAGTGTTTCATAGTTCTCTCTGTAAAGGTCTTTCACCTCCTAGTTGAATATATTGCTTTGTATTTTATTTTCTTTGTTGCTATTGTGAAAGTTATTGAGTCTCTGATTTGGTTCTCAGTTTGACTGTTGTTGGCATGTAGGAATGTTACTGATTTCTGTACATTGATTTTGTAACCTGAGACTTTGTTGAATTTGTTTATCAATTCCAGCAGTCTCATGGCAGAATCTTTGGTGTTTTCCAGATATAAGATCATATTGTCAGGAAAGAGCGATAGTTTGACCTCTTCTGCCCCCATTTGGATACCCTGGATTTCTTTCTCTTGTCTGATTGCTCTGGCTAGGACTTCCAGCACTATGTTAAATAGAAGCAGTGACAGAGGGCAAATTTGTCTGGTTCCAATTCTAAGTGGAAATGCTTTCAAATTTTCCCCATTTAGTATTTTGTTGGCTGTGGTTTTGTCATATATGGCTTTTATCATTTTTATGTAAGTTCTGTCTATGCCTATTTTGTTAAACATTCTTATCATATGCTGAATTTTGGTGAACACTTTGTCTGCATCTATTGAGAGGATCATGTAGTCTTTGATTTTGCTTCTATTTATGTGGTGAATTATATTTATAGGTTTGCATATGTTGAATCATCCTTGCATCTCTGGGTTGAAGCCCACTTGGTTGTGATGGATTATTTTTTTGATAAGCAACTGAATTTGGTTTGTTAGGGTCTTTCTGAGAATTTTTGCATCTATATTCATAAGGGATATTGGTCTGTAGTTTTCTTTTTTTGTTGCATTCATTCTAGATTTTGGTATCAGGATGATGTTGGATTCATAAAACATGTTGGGGAGTCCTTCCATCTCAATGTTGTGGAATAATTTCTGCTGGATAGGCACCAATTCTTTATTATAGGCCTGGTAAAATTCAGGTGTGAAACCATCTGGTCCAGCACTTTTCTTTTTAGGAAGTTTTTTATTGTTGCTTCAATTTTGGTTCTTGGTGTTTGTCTGTTTGGGAATTTTATTTCTTACTGATTGAATCTAGGGAGGCTATGTGTTTCTAAGAATTTTGCCATCTCCTCCACATTTTCAAGTTTAGGTGCATAAAGGTTTTTATAATATTCATAGATGATATTTTGTATTTCTGTGGTATCAGTGGTAATTTCTCCTTTTTCATTCTGAATTGAGCTTATTAGAGTCCTTTCTTTTCTGCCTCTTATTAATCTAACAAGACGAGAGTCACTTTTTTATTTTTTCAAAGAACCAAGTGTTTGTTTTATTAATCTTCTATACAGTTTTTTGTTATCAGTTTCATTTAGTTCTGCTGTGATCTTGATTATTTCTTTTCTTCTGCTGGGTTTGGGGTCAGTTGCTCATCCTTTTCCAGTTCTGTGAAACAATTCATTAGATTGTTGATTTGTGATCTTTCTGTCTTTTGGATGTAGGCATTTATGGATATAAATTTTCCTCTTAGGACAGCTTTAACTGTGTCCCACAGATTTGGGTAACTTTTGTCTCCTTTGTCATTTAGTTCAAAGAATATTTTTATTTCCCTCTTAATGTCCTCTTAAACCCAGTAATCATCAGCAGAAGGTTGTTTAAATGCCCTGACTTTGTGTAGAGATGAGAGTTTTTGTTGGAGTTGATTTCTAATATTGTTCCACTGTGGTCTGAGAAGATGCATGGCATCATTTCTATTTTTTAAAATTTGTTAAGGCATGCTTTGTGGCCTAGGATATGGTCAATCTTAGAGAATGTCCCATGAATTGATGAGAAAAGCATATATTCAGTGGTTTTTTGTAAAATGTTCTGTAAATGACAGATAGGCCCATTTGTTCTAGAGTTCTATTCAAGTCCATTGTTTCTTTGTTTATTTTATGGGAGATCTGTCTTGTTCTATCAGAGGGGTGTTGAAGTCCCTGGCTATTATGTGCTGCTGTTTATCATTTTGCTTAGATTAAGTAGAATTTCATTTATGAATCTGGGTGCACCTGAGTTAGTTGCATAAATATTTAGAATTGTTATGTCTTCTTGTTCAATTGTACCCTTCACCATTATATATTGATTATCTTTGTCTTTTATTACTTTTGTTGATTTGAAGACTAAGTTATGTGAAATCAGAACTGCTATGTCAGCTTTCTTTTGGCTTCCATTTGCATGGAATATTGTTTTCCATCCCTTCACCTTGAGTCTGAATGCATCCTTGTGGGTTAGATGTGTTTCCTGAAGACAGCAGATACTTCAGCTTATGCATATGTATCCTTTCAGCCAGCCTATGTCTCTTTAGTGGGCAGTTCAAGTCATTCACATTTATTGAAAGAATTCATAAGTGGGGCAGATTTCTGTTCATTCTGTTGAGTTAAACTTACTTGCTTTGCTTTCTCTCTTGAGCCATTTTGGTATCTGGCCTTTTACTTTAGCTTTTGGATGATTTTACATTGGTGAGTGTTTATTGTACTGATCCATGTGTAATGCTGTTCTGAGTACTTCCTGTAAGGCAGGTCTTGACTTGATGAATTCCCTCAGTCTTTGCTTGTCTGAGAAGGTCTCTTTTTCTTCTCCTTCATATAAAAAACTTAGTTTTGCAGGATTCTAGGCTGGGCTTTATTCTGTTTGAGAAAAGTGAGAATGAGGCCCCAGTCTCTTCTGGCTTGTAAGGTCTCAGTTGAGAAGTCTGCTGTTATTCTGATGGGTTTTCCTTTGTACATTACCTGCTTCTTTCACCTACAGCTTGTAGGAGGGCCTCTTTCATGTTTATATTGGCCAAATCTGATGACTCCATGTTATGGTGTCTTCCTGTTTGCAATGAATCTCCCAGGAGTCCTTTGAGTTTCTTGTACCTGGATTTCTAGATTTCTAGCAAGGCCAGGGAAATTTTCCTCCATTTTATCCTCAAATGCTTTATCCAACCCTGTGTATTACCTTCTTTGCCCTCAAGGATGCCTATAATTCTCATGTTAGGCTTGTTCACATAATCTGACATTTCTTGAAGGCTTTGATCTTTTCTCTTATTTCTCTGCTCTATCTCTGCAACAGACTTGTTTAATTGAAAGTTGTTATCTTCAATCCCTGATATTCTTTCTTCTGTTTGATCTATTGTATTCTTGAGGCTTTCCACTGTTTTGTAATTCCTTGAATAAATTCTTCATATCCAGAAGTTCTGTTTGATTTTTCTTTAGCAAATTTTTCTTCCAAGTCCTGGATTTCTTTTTCTTTTCTTTTTTTATTTTTTTATTTATATTTATTTATTTATTTATTTATTTTGGTGTGTGTGTGTGTATGTGGTTTCTTTGTGTTGGGTATCTGTTTTCTCTTGCATATCACTGAATGTTCTTACAATCCATGTTTGAAATTCTTCTTCAGTCATTTTAGTGTTCTGAATTTGGTTGATATCTATTGCTAGAGAGCTGGTGTTCCCATTTGGGTGGTGTCCTTTCAGTTTGATTCTTCATAATTCCATAGTTCTTTTGCCAATTCCTTCCCATCTGGAGCAGCTGTTGCTTCCTCCTTTTGGATTTTCATTTAGACAATGACACATCCAGTTTAGTCTCTGAGCCAGTAGGTAGTGCTTTGGGTGAGAATCAACCATACCCTTTATTGCTGGTCTCTAAGCCTCTCAGGATTTTGACCCTGCCAATGCCTTTCTCCTTCCATTTCTGCTCCACAATCTCTTCCCGTGGAGTCTCCTGTAGGTTCAGGCACCCTCCCTTTTGACCCTCATCTGATTTCTGTTTGTCTACTTGTTTGTTTGGTTTTTTTTTTTTTTTTTTGCTTTCATCTAAAATCTTTCCTTCTTGCAGAGGCACTCTGGTTGTAGGTGTTTCTCATCCACCATCTTGCCTCTTCCTTCAATTATTTTCTATATTTTAAATTAGTGCCAAATTTATAGCCCAAATGGTATTTTGTTGTTAAATTAACATTTTAAATGCTATTGAGATTGAATCATGGTATTCAAATGCTTACTTGTTTTAATTGGATGTTTACTTTGTGAAATTTTAATATTTCTGTTTAACCTTGGAATAGTATGATCTCTTTGTATGTTCCAAAATAGTATTGTTTCTTGGCACATGTTATAAATATTTTTTATTAATTTATTTGCTCTTTCAAATGTTTTAAATTTCTTTCTCTTTAATATAATATTTTATTAGACAAAAATGTCCATAACATATATACAACTTATTAAGCATAATGTAATGAGCACATATAAACCTATATAATATATGTGATATATTATATGTAATATAAATCCACCAGGAAACTGGATTTTTATCAATCACTTTTTTCTACTTATGTTTTCATCTTCTCTTCCACCTATTTGCCACCCCCACCAGAGATGATGTCTATCCTGAATTGTGCTTTTCTCATTACCTTACTTGCTAATATAATACATGCAGACATAGATGCAGAAATAATGTGTGTCTAGTTTTGCTTATTTTAAGCTTACAAAATATCCCACTGCATTTAATGTTCAGGGACTTGCTTTTATAGCTCAATATTATATTTCTAAGCTTCATCTCTGTTAGTACAAAAGCTATAATCTAGTTTTTGCTCATGTAAAATATATTATCTTGTATAAATAAATATTCTCAATGAATTAATCAATTTTCTATCAATGGTCATTTGGATTTTTCATTACTATTTTCAAATGTACTAGTATAAATATTCTCGGATATATCTCTGGTGCATATTTGTGGGAGCTTACCTAAGGTCTATGGGTAGGAGTGGAATTCCAGGTGCTGCGATGTACATGTCTTCAACTTTAGCAGACAGGATGAATCTCATCAGCAATGTATATTTATTTCCAATGATCCATATCCTCTCTAACATTTGAAATATTTAGAGATCTGAATTCTTGCCAATCAAGAGAGTATAAAACTATATCTTTTTATCCTAATTTTCCGTTTCCTAAATATTAATAAGTTTAGGCTTCTTTCCATATAATTAATGGTCATATCTTTTGTTTCTTTCTGTGAAGTGTGAGTTCAAATCATTTGCCCATTTTGTCTATTTTTCTAAATATATATATTTCTTAAAATAAAATCTAGATACTAGTCAGTAGTCATAATTTATGTTGCAAATATATTCTCCAAGTTTGTGATTTATCTTTTTACTGTATAGTGTTTTTTGAAAAAGTTCTTAATTTATCAATCTTTTTAAAAATATTTAGTACTCTGCATTTTGTTTAACAAAAAGTATGTACCCAAAGTCAAAATGATTATTTTCCCCTCTAAATGTTATAAAGTGTTCTTTTTCATATATGTGTGCAAATTTCCAAATTATATTTTTTATGATATAAGATATGCATCTAATTTAATTTCTTCTAAATAAGTAATCAGTTAACCTAGTATAATTCATTATAGAGACTTTCCTTTCCAGGCTAATTTGAATTGCCATTTATGCCATATATCATAGTTTGGAGGCAAATTATTTTGTTTCAATTAGCAATTTGTCTATGCCTGCACCAGTACACCACTGTCTTAATTACTCTAGCTTGCTAATATGTTTTTATGTATACACAGGCATGCACACCAACTTTATTCTTTTGATTAAGAAATGTCTTGGCTATTTTCACTCTTTTATTATTCCATATAAATGCTGGAATCTGCTTGAAAATTTACTAAAATCACTGCTGGAATTTTGATTGGCATTGAATTTATAGTCTAGTAAAGGAGGAATTACAGTCTTTATAATGTGGATGCTTTTTATTACTGAATTTGCTTTATAAGGTCCACTTATGTATTCTTTATCATATCTCAATAAATGTTATATAATAAAGTTATATAATCCCTTGAATACAGATCTTACTTATTTTTGTTAAATTCATTTTTGGTATTAATAATTTTGTTGCTATTATAAATATTTGTTTCAAATTATATTCACTAAATGTTACTAAAAAAGAGAAAAGCAATTATTATTGTTATTGTATATTGAAATTCTAGCCAGCTGAATTGCTATCCTTTCCTATTATATCTAATATATATTTTCAAGTAAAAACTTACATCTGAAATAAAGGCAATTCAGTTTCTTCCTCTACAGTTCTTATGCTTTTAATTTCTTTTAATTGGTTTGTTATACTAGCTAGAATCTCCAGTACAATACTAAATGGAAACAATAATAATGGACATCTTTTTCTTATTCTTGACTTTAAGGGAATGCTTTCAATGTTCTCTTTTAAAGATTATTCTTGCTGCATTTCTTTATATACCACTTAGAGGGAAGAATTTTATTTCTATTCCTAGTTTTTAAAAAATGAATAGGCCTTGAATTTTATGAAATTATTTTACTACATCATTGAAAGGGTTACAGGAATTTTTTGCCCTGAATCTATTAATGTATTACATGATAAATTTTTCTATTGTCAAACCAAATTTACCTGTGATAAACATAAGAGTTACTGAATTTTTAAATACTTTTGCTGAATTTTATATTCTGATTTTAGTTTTGGTTTTACTTTGAAAGAGTCATAAACTCACCAAAAAAAATTATGTAAGAAAGAGAGAATACAATAGAGGCCACAATCGTTTTATTAATATAACCTAATTTCAGAAGTGACATGCCATCATTTCTGCATTATTTTGGGGGGCATTATTTATTCAGGATATTATGGGGATACAAATATTTTGGTTACATGTGATGCATTTGCACCGCCCAGTCCAGGGCTACAAGCGTGTCCCTCCCCCATACGGTGCATTCCACTTCCATTAGTTGTAGGTTTACCACACCTCCGCCACCAGCACCCAATGAGTATTACTACCATGTGAACACCTTAGTGTTCATCAGTTAGTACCAAGTTAATGGTGGGTACATCTGATGTATGCTTTTCTCTCCTTCTGCATCATTTTAATAATTAGTGAATCACCATGCACAAGTGCGTAAATACCAGGAAGCAGGAATCAGTGGGGACCATGTTAAGGACCATCTCCTACAACCTGCCATTTGGCTCGCAATTGTTCCTGTTTCTCCCACATACATAATGCACTTGTTCCTTCCCAAGGCAGGTCACCAAATCTTATTTCATAAAATCAGCTCAAAATCCATAATTTCATTATCTAAATCAGGCTAAAATATTTATGGAGATCATTGCTACAGAACAGAATATAATTTATTTATTTATTTATTTATTTTTGCTCTTCAAATTTTTTTTATGTCAGCACATAGTGGGGGTACAAATGTTTAGGTTACATATATTGCCCTTGCCCCCGCCCCAAGTCAGAGTTTCAAGCATGCCCATCCCCCAGACAGTGCACATCACACTCATTATGTATGTATATATCCATCCCCTCCTCCCCCATCCCATCTGCCTGACTTCCAGTGAATGTTATTCCTATATGTGCTTTTAGGTGTTGATCAGTAAAACCAATTTGATGGTGAGTACATGTGTGTTTATTTTTTCATTCTTGGCATACTTCACTTAGAATGGACTCCAGTTCTACCCAGGAAAATACAAGTGGTGTTATATCACCATTGTTTCTTATAGTTGAATAGTACTCCATGGTATACATATACCACATTTTATTAATCCACTCATGTATTGGTGGGCACTTGGGTTGTTTCTACATCTTTGCAATTGTGAATTGTGCTACTATAAACATTCGAGTGCAGATGTCTTTTTTATAGAATGTCTTTTGTTCTTTTGGGTAGATGCCCAGTAATGGGATTGCAGGATCAAATGGTAGCTCTACTTGTATCTATTTAAGTTATATCCATATTGCTTTCCACAGAGGTTGCACTAGCTTGCAGTCCCACCAGCAGTGAATGAGTGTTCCTATCTCTCCGCATCCATGCCAACATTTATTGTTTGGGGATTTTTGACAAAGGCCATTCTCACTGGACATAACTGATATCTCATTGTGGTTTTGATTTGCATTTCCCTGATGATTAGAGATATTGAGCATTTTTTCATATGTTTGTTGGCCATTCTTCTGTCTTCTTTTGAAAAGTTTCTGTTCATGTCCTTTGCCCACTTTTTGATAGTGCTGTTTGATTTTTTTCTGGCAGATTTTCCTGAGTTCTGAATAGATTCTAGTTATCAGCCCTTTATCAGATTTGTAGCATGTGAATATTTTCTCCCATTCTGTAGGTTGTCTGTATGCTCTCATGATAGTTTCTTTGGCTGTGCAGAAGCTTTTTAATTTGATCAGGCCCCATTTATTCATTTTTGTTGTTGCTGTGGTTGTCTTTGGGGTCTTCCTCATAAATTCTTTGCCTAGGCCAATGTCTAGAAGAGTATTTCCAACATTTTCCTCTAGAATTCTTATAGTTTCACGCCTTAGGTTTAAGTCTGTTATCCACTGTGAGTGCATTTTGTGAGAGATGAAAGGTGTGGATCCTCTTTCAGTCTTCTACATGTGGCTATCCAGTTTTCCCAGCACCATTTATTGAGTAAGGATTCTTTTCCCCAGTGTATGTTTTTTGTCTACTTTGTCAAAGATTAGATGGCAATATGAGGCTGATTTTATATCTGAGGTCTCAGTTCTGTTCCATAGGTCTATGTCCCTGTTCTTGTGCCAGTACCATACTGTTTTAATTACTATTGCCTTGTAGTATAGTTGGAAGTTTGGTAAATTGTTGCCTCCCATTTTGTTCATTTTGCATAGGATTGGTTTTGCTATATGGGGTCTTCTCTGGTTCCATATGAAACGTAAAATTATAAATCTAATTCACCACATAAATAGAAGCAAAAACAAAGACCATATGATCCTCTCAATAGATGCAAAAAAAAGCATTTGACAAAATTCAACACTGTTTTATGGTAAGAACACTTAACAAAATAGGCATAGATGGGGCTTACCTAAAAATGATACAAACCATATATGACAAACCCACAGCCAACATCATACTGAATGGGGGAAAATTGAAAGCATTCCCACTTAGAACTGGAACCAGACAAGGTTTCCCACTATCTCCACTTTTATTGAACATAGTGCTGGAAGTTCTTGCTAGAGCAATTAGACAATAGAGGGGAATTAAGGGTGTCCAGATAGGGGCAGAAGAAATCAAACTCTCACTCTTTGCTGATAATATGATATTATATCTAGAAAACCCCAAGAATTCAACCAAGAGACTCCTGGAATTGATAAAGGAATTCAGTAAAGTCTCAGGATACAAAATCAATACACGCAAATCAGAGGCATTCATATACACCAGTAACAGTCAAACTGAGAACTAAATCAGAGACTCAATACCCTTCACAATAGCAACAAAGAAAATAAAGTACCTAGGAATATATTTAACTAAGGAGGTAAAAGACCTCTACAAGGGAGAACTATGGAACACTGAGGAAGGAAATAGCAGAGGATGTAAACAGGTGGAAAACCATACCAGGCTCGTGGGTCAGCAGAATCAACACTGTTAAAATGTCTATACTGCCCAAAGTGATCAACAAGTTCAATGCAATCCCTATTAAAATACCAACATCATTTTTCACAGATACAGAATATAAATTTTAAAAGAATTGACAGTAGCAGAATTATAACCTGATCAGCAAAAATTAGGAAATGGAAGAAGATGTAAATTTTCATACCTGGAGTCTAACAATAGTTAAAATTTAAATCACAAAATTAAAAGAATAGCAATAGAATATATGTAAATAATTCTTTCCATTATCATTTTGTGATTATAGAGCAATATTTTAGAAATTAATATTTTTACTTGCTAGAAAGAAAAAATTTTATCAGAATAAATGGATTAATTTATCACACTTTTGTAAAAATTTGGTTACAATAGAAATATCAATGTGCACATTGAAAAATCTCCTAAATTAATGAGCAAAAAATAGAAATAGCAAATGTCAGCTATATTAGAAAATATGTGTGTGTGTGTGTGTGTGTGTGTACACCAAGTACAATTTTAAGAGCTTTAATTAGATTTAAGAGTTATATAATGTGAGCACAGGCATCAGAATGGCCCCACAAGATTCAACTAAAAATTAAAATGTATGTATAAAAAGAAATAGGAAACAGCATCAATCCTGGGAAATATAGGCAAACCAAAATTCCTAGTTATTCCCAAGAATATACTATAGTATAGGCAAGACCAGATTGAATGAAGACTTATGGTCTTCATTCATTTTCAGAAGTAGTAGTGTGGCATCTTGTGAGAAATACATTCTATCTGGGCAATTAGAGACTGGAACTCAGAACTGGGAAGGCTTTCCTATTATATTCTGTCTCCTTCTGTTTCTCTCTCTGTCTCTCTCTCTCATTCTCTCTTTTCCTGTCTCCTCTCCCTTTCTCTTTTTTCTCTTTTTCATTCTCTTTACTGCTTCTCTTTCTCCCTTTGTCTCACTTGCCCTTACTGTCACACCTTCTCACCATCATCAGGAGCATAAAACTCATCACCATGAGGTTTTACATTGCAAATGCATGGTTCCTTTAATCTTTTCTCCCCTCACATTTGTTTCTCAATTAAATTCTTAGCATCTTCTACTCAAAATTTTGGCTTGTAAGTAGAGTTTATGCTAACTGCACTTGGTCTCATGGCTTCAGTGAAAAAAACCATCCAAGTTATTGTCCATTGTTCTTATTTCAAATTTTTAAGAAAGGGGAATACGAATAGTCAACAGCCACCTGAAGGACTGACTTCCTGAGGTGGTTATTCACATCTAGTCCAAATATCTGTGACTAGAGAAAGTTGAATAACATATTACAATCATGGACAATCAGGTCTCCTCGTGCAAGGCTTGTAGAATATATTTAAAATAGTTGAGGCTAGAAATACTCAAAAGTATTTAACTCTGGAGATTTTATTGAATAAGTTATAAATGTGAAGATTATTATGTTAACCTTACATGTTGATTTCTATTATTAAGTTAAAAAATATAAAATATCCCCTCCAAAAATGTGAGGTAGTAATATAATACTTAGGTATAGATTATTTTGAAACTGACTAGCCAAGGGACTTTCTTGTCATCCAACCTGTGAAAAAGCTAACATTCTCTTTTCTATGGTTTATATTGGTGGGACTCTCACCAAAAGGAAAAATTTCTTCCCACTCTTTTCAGTTTCACTTTAGAATGCAAAACAAAACTATGTTGTAAGGCGGTTTCTATTTTTCTATGGTGAAAGTCAAAGCTTTTCAACTCAAATTTGCTCAGTTTTCTTTTCCCTCCACTTGACATTCTAATAATGACATTTAGGCTAAATTATCATCATCTATCTCAGCTACTTATATTATTTCTGCCTTCTAACCATTACCATCTCTAACTTGTGTCTCTGTCTTTCTTACAGATGGAACAGATCTGGAGTTGAGGCTGACTGGTGGAGACAGTCCCTGCTCTGGAAGAGTAGAGGTGAAATTCCAGGGAGAGTGGGGAACTGTATGTGATGATGGTTGGAACAATGCTGTTATGACTGTTGTGTGCAAACAGCTAGGATGTCCATTTTATCAAACCACACTTGGTCTTGGAAAAGCCATGCCTGGACGTGGAACTATTTGGCTTGATGATGTTTACTGTTATGGGAATGAGTCAGCTCTTTGGGAATGCCAACACGAGCAATGGGGAAGCCATGACTGTAGTCACACAGAAGATGCTGGAGTGACCTGTTATGGTAAGAGTCTAACCAGAGTAAGAAGGTAAGTCCTATCCTCAAAAGGCATCTGCTGGAAGCCAGAAGTTTCTATTCTGACTTTAATATTGTCTCTCTGGGAGTTGGAGAAAATATTTTGTATATTCTATCCTTTTTCTTACTTCCAAAGTAACATCCAATTATTTTTCTTTTTTATAGCTGTGACTGAGTTTAGAAAGAAATGAAGGAGGGAGGGAGGGAGGGAGGAGAAGAGGGAGGGAGAGAAAAAGAGAGAGAGAGAAAAAAACACTACAGTTACCAATGTAGTGTCTTTTTTATACCTATAATTGAGTTTAGAAAGAAATTGTAAATAGGGAATAGCTTTGATTTAGGTGCCTTTTCTCACGTACTGAGTACACTGAAAGAACAAATATTTTGAGAATAATGAGACATAGAATCAAAGCAAAATGATAAAGAATATAATGGTAATTATTGGTTTTTCCTCCTAGGATTTTTTTTTTTTTTTTTTGCCTGTGTATTTGTGTTTAGGATATACACGCTCTTTAGGTCTTCGCAACAGATTTCTTATTATTTTTGGTAATTTATTTATAACAGGGCTATCTCCTAAGCATCCTTTTGATTTTATTTCAGACTCAAAGTTGGGTCCATTTCTGACATGTCTTTTTGTCTTCCTTACAGATAAAAGCAATCTGGATTTGAGGCTGTGGGGTGGAAGCAGCTCCTGCTCAGGAAGAGTGGCGGTGAAATTCCGAGAAAGGTGGGGGAGTATATGTGATGATGGTTGGGACTTGAATGCTGCTGCTGTGGTGTGCAGGCAACTGGGATGCCCTTCTTCTTTCATTTTCTCTGGAGCCATTGCTATCACAGTTACATTTGGCCCCGTCTGGCTGCACGATATTTCCTGCCATGGGAATGAGACAACACTCTGGAATTGCAGACACAGTGGATGGGGACCTCACTACTGCAGTAACTTTAAGGATGTCACATTAACTTGTGCTGGTAAGAGCCCAAGACATCATGGGGAAGAAAAGAACAATTTGGGAGCTTTGGGAACAACACGTATGAAAGGGAAAAGGGAAGCCCAATCATTTTCTGGAGAAGATATCATTAAGGCCAATCGTTATCTCTGGTTATAAGAAACTTCCATTACTCCTGAAATTACTCCATTCTGGATTTATCCTAAATACTCTTCCTAAACTGCTCTCCCTAACAAATCCAAAGCACATTATGAGTTTTAATGTTTCCTGATCCCTCAGCATCATTCCACAGACTGACAAGTCCCTTTTCCTAAAAACGTTTTTAAGGAATTTCTTGACACAAAATCATAATTTTCATTTCTTTCTCTGAGGTCACTCATTCTCATCCTTACTTCCACATTTTACCTATTCTTTCCAATTACCAAAACTCAGATGTCCTCAGGCCTAGGCCCCTGATCTATTCACTCTGCACCCTCTCCCTCGGCAATCTACTTTCATAGCTTCAACTAAAATTCCATGTTATTCACAGAAGTCATATACACATGCAAGTAGCAATGAGGAGTATGATTCTTCTTTCTTTATTTCTTTTTTTATCCCTTTGGATGACTGAATGTTGGGCAAGGTGTATAAATCAATAATAATGCACCATGGCTAAAAGTCCTTCAGTGAGTGAATGGTGCAATTAAACTCTTCTATATTCTTACTGTGGTGATGGTTACACAAATGTATACATGTATTATAATTCATAGAACTGTACACACACAAATGCATGCATAAACCAGTCAATTTTACTGTATGTTAATATTTAAAATAAAGTTCAAAAAATTATAAAAAAGAAAAGATAATCTAATTCATTTGAGAAATATGGGGAACAAAAAAGCAATGAGAAAGAGACAGAGAGAAAATGAGAATTCTTGGAAGACCTAGGCAAAGACTGGGAGAAGATCAGGACACCAAATTCTTTTTTCTGAATAATTAAAAATTGTTATAGCTAACATCAGGTCTCTGTATATAATAAACTCCATTAATAATAGGTCTCTGTTAATAATAAATTCCATTAATTTAGATTAAACTGTTAATAATAAACTCCAATAATTTACACTAAACTGTTAATAATAACCTCCAATAATTTAGACTAGAGATTAAAATCAGTTTTTTTCAAAGAAGGTATTTTAATACCCAAGTAAATGGCTATGGTCAAAAAGGGCCAAGATCTTTATTTGAACAGTTATTCTACATCTATGTTTACCATCAAATAGTTTTTCTATCACAGTGGATGAAGATGGACTTTGCATATATGGTATCTTTATAATTTTTCTGTCTTTACATCTGTGTATGTCAAGGCTCTTTGCTAAGGTGGCATTATAGTTGTGCTGACTCTAAAGAATGTAGTGATATATTATTTAAGGATATGCATTAGAGAGAATGCATGCAGAACAGACACGAAAAAAGAATGCAATATGTAAGGTAATGTCTAAAGATAACTTTCTTTCTCTTAATAGAAGTGGCCAGTGTAGATTTATTCAATTTTAGGATTCGCCTTGCATATAAATAACAAGGAGACAGAAAAGGAGCATTTTTAATAGTAGGTGAAGAAATAATTTTTATACAATTAGATAATACAACAAATATATATTATACGTATATAAATATGTCACTATGACATATATACATATATAATACATTATGTATTTGTATATATGTGTGTGTATATATGCATATGTACTTGTGTATGTGTATAGCTCTTTGTATCTACAGGGGAGTGGTTCCAGGACCCTCCCACAGACACCAAAATCCATAGATGCTCAAGTCCCTTAGTGAGCCCTCTTTATTTGCAGGCTTCACATCTATGGATTCAACCAAATGCAAATTTTTCAATTGGTTGTTGGTTGAATCAATGCATATGGAACCTGCAAATACAAAAGGCCAGTTGTTCTCTGTGTGTGTGTGTGTGTGTGTGTGTGTGTGTATACATACATGTAATATACATATATAAAATGTAGTGGTCAAATTTTCTAGGTGATGTAAAGAAATAAGAAAATCTGCAAATTTGGATTAAATCAACAGAATATTTTAATAAAATAACAAGCTCACAATTTGCTGCTGGTCACACTTGCTTTCGCCTTTAGAAGTTTTATTGTTCATTGGTATCCTCCCAGAGTAAATTCAAATTCAAGATGAATTGTTAGAAGTTATATTGCAAGAAGTTAGAGTTAAATGTTTGTTTAAAGAAATAAAAATCACAATATTGAAGTGAGAGTAAATGATGAAGGTGATGATGATGCTATCTTATCTCAGTGCCACTACTTAAACATAATTTAAGTGCTAACCAGGCCCATCCAATTACTAACGAGGCCCGACCATGAGTCACAATTGTAAGTTCTAATACATGTTCTGGCTAGGCTCAGAGTCAGGAAAGTTTCATGTTTTGACAACAAATTTGCATGCATTCCTGAAGCCTGATTGATATACTCTTAAGTCACAATCAGAAAGGGTGTTTCTGTTTTCTATTGTGCTTAATTCCTCAAATAACAGATATTCTGATGGACCGTCAACATCATACTATGATCCTTTCCTGGGAAAAGATTCTACTACATTAAACGTGTACTTGTGCAAGAACTTTTAAAAGCAGAATTAGATATTCACTGAATCTCATTTTATCATACATCTATGCTTATTTGGGGGGCAAGATCTGGAGTCCGAAGTTGCTGATCAAAACTTTATCAGGGCTTTTTGTTTATATCTCTGTTTCAGATGGTACTGATCTTGAACTACGGCTTGTGGGTGGAAGCAACCGCTGTGTTGGGAGAGTAGAGTTGAAAGTTCAAGGAAAGTGGGGGAACATATGCCACAATAACTGGAACAATGCTGCTTCTGATGTAGTGTGCAAGCAGCTGGGATGTGGAACTGCACTTCATTTCGCTGGCTTGCCTCATTTGGAATCAGGCTCTAGTACTATATGGCGTGATGTTTTCTCCTGCTCTGGTAACGAATCTTTTCTTTGGGACTGCAGACACGGATGGGTAAATCATTTTTGTAGTCATCAGAAGGATGTGTCTGTGATCTGCTCAGGTAAGAGCTACATCCACATGATTACATCAGAGAAAATACCTCTTTTGGAGAAATAGGACCAAGCTCTAAAGTTACAACTAAATGACATTTTTAATCTTTCTTTAAGGAATATGTTTGCATGTCTTCCAGGATATTACATTGTAAACCTCCCTTCTTGGAAATGAGGTTTATACCTTCTGACACCATTTTACATAATTCTGATTTGTACAACAAACTATCCAATCTAGTGAAAATTGCTACTGGTCTACACAAGTGTATGGTTTCTCTTAATATTCAGTATAATTTTAAACTGATTATTTGATATATTCATAGACAGAATTACATTTTATATAATGTTATAATTGAGATCATTTCAGAACTTCCTTTCGCTAAAATAAACTATTTTTAAACAGTACTTACCTAAAAATTTGATAATTACTCTATGCCTTACACTAGTACAATTTTTGGCTGTAGCCATTTGTTTTCCAATTTTAGACTCTCGACTACAAGCAAGTTACCCCTCTGCTGTTTATGTATAGTTTTGTGTGATGAGAGATTAAAATATTGCTTCATATTTATCTCACATTAGTATTATATGTTCAAAGATGTGTTAAAAAAAAAAAACCTGTTAATTCTTTTAATGAAGTTAAACCCACACCTTCTAAGATCCTTATGAAAAAATAATTTCTAGAGGTAGACCCCTATTTTCCTCTGAGAGTCACTTTTGTCTTGATGGAAGAGGCTTCTTTAAAAAATTATTACTGACCCTACTCTGCTAGCCTTCCACAAGATACCTTATCATCTTCTTTTCTGTAGAGTTTGAGATCAGGTCATAGTTTTTAAGGAGAGTTTTACTTAAGTCTAGAGTATGTAAAAGGAAACTATGCACATAAAAAAATACATGTAGACAGTAAGGTTTATTAGTTACAATAGCTCTCCCTTATCCACAGGTTTGATTCTGTCCTCATAGTATATTTGGAAAAGAATATATTCAGAACATCTTTTAATCCTTTTCTTTCTTTCCACACCAGTTTGCTTGCAAGTTTTATGTGAGTACCAACCACTTCCACCCTGAAAATGAGAATTTCTCATGGTATATTTAATCAACCCATCATTTTCTCATATTTTTCTCTACAAAAATGGAAAGAAAAGAGAGGGAGAAAAAATGTTGGGGGAAAGAATATGGAGACCTGAGAAGATGAGAGAGTGAGAAAAGAGGGAAAAGGAGAAGGGAAGAGAGAGAGAATTTTAACCATTTTGATTTACCATACATTTTCTTGCAATAGGCCAGGTATGGTGGCTCATGCCCATAATCTTAGCACTTTGGGAGGCCAAGGCAGGAGGACCACTTGAGGCCAGGAGTTCGAGACCAGCCTAAGCAATATAGTGAGACCCCATCTCTAAAAAAATTTTTTTTTAAATTAGCCATGTGTGGTGGCTTGCACCTGTAGTCTCAGTTACTTGGGAGGCTGAGGCAGAAGGATCGCTTCAGTCCAGGGGTTCGCGGTTGTAGTGAGCTATGGCCACACCATTGCACTCTAACGTGGGCAATAAAGTGAGATCCTATCTCAATAAAATTTTTTTCCTACAATAAAGTGAATTCATAATAGTGTACTTCTGACTTGATATCATGTCCCTGACTATAAGAAAAGGCCATTCAAACTCTGGGATTTCTAGAATTGTATGCCTCTGGCAGACTAAGGAAGGGCCAGGAAGATACAGATGCCAAAAGTTGGAAAACAGTCCAAACAATGAAAACAGATGTGTATGTCCAACCATGGGAAAATGGGTAGTTAGGTACATTGATCTTCTCCTCAGCCCTATAGTCACAGGGATTTTTGGCCCAAAAAAATATAGTTTACGGTTTAGAATCTGTCACTTGATAATTGTGTGACCCTGTATAAATCAATCTCTAAGCTACAGATTTCTCGTATGTGCACAGGATAACAGCATTAAATAAAATATTGTAGGGAAAGTACCTAAAATGTGCCAGGTGATCAGGAAGTTCTCAATAAATATAGGTATGATTATTATTATCATTATGACTGGCATATTATTTATAGGAAAATAAACTTATAAATCTCCCAAGACTAACATATTCAATGTGAATCAAATTTCTCATTAAGTAGCAACATACATTTTTGTAATGGTGTATGAAAAGCTAGATAATGGGAAGAGACAAAACATAGAAATTTTATCTTTTTTCCTCAATTATTTCAGGAAAGAATTCACATTTTTATTTCCTTGGACCTATTTAATCTTGCATGCATGAAAAAGAAGAAATAGCATGATACATATGCCAATGAAGCAAAAAGACCCAGTTCATTTACAATTTACCAGGAACAAATTTCATTACCTACAACAAATATACAAGGGCTCTCTGGAAAGTATATTACATGGCTGGATACTTTCTGAACAGCCCTTGTATTTTATAAACAAAAACTAGCTTTTTCATAGAAAACATAGCATGAAAAAGAACGTGTTTCTATTTAAATCCAAGAAAGACTTTTTCTTAACTCTGCATTCTTTTGTCCTTTTTCCCTCTGAAGTTACTGAAGTGCAAGTATTTCTCAACACCCTCTTTGTTTTATCTTACTGAGTTAAAAATAATTAATGTAATATTTTGAAAGTGTAATTTATGACATATAGGATTCTAAGGCTTTTCGTTGTGACATATATTTTCATAAAATTTAACCAAGATTAAAACAAGGTTTGTAGGTTTAGAATTTCAATTTTCATATTAAGGAGAAGATTATTTTCATAAAGACTGATGCACACTTCAATATTTAAGTCTTCTTGTTGAAATTCCAAAACAAAATGCATTTTAATTCTTTACTTTTCCCAGTATGTGAAAGATGTATCTAATCTTCACATGGGGAATTGGAGGAGAGGGAAGCTGATGACCTTTTCCCAAACCCAGCCCAGACTTTCTTTGTGACTTCGTTCTAGATGGAGCAGATTTGGAGCTGCGACTGGCAGATGGAAACAGCAATTGTTCAGGGAGAGTGGAGGTGAGAATCCATGGCCAGTGGTGGACAATATGTGACCAAGACTGGAATAATAAGCAAGCCACTGTGGTTTGTAAACAGCTAGGATGTCCATTTAGTGTCTCTGGCAGTGGCTATGCTAAACCTAGTAAAGAATCTAAAGAAATGTGGATAAACAGCATATCTTGCACTGGAAATGAGTCAGCTCTCTGGGACTGCATATATGATGGAAAAGCAAAGGGAATATGTCTCCAAAGATCAGATGCTGGAGTAATCTGTTCTGGTAAGGTTTAAAAATCACAGGAGTGTACAAATTTGAGTTTTCAGGAAAAATTTGTTGAGAGATGAAAACATTTAATAGCTTGAAAGGGGAAGATTTTCTTGAACCTTAAAAAAAAAAATCCCAAACATACCCCTAAGCTGCATAAGGACCTTTTGTCCTATAGCTTTCTCCTGAGCCATACAACTTGCTTTTTATTGATGAGAAAACACTGCTTACTATTCATAACTCAGATTTAGAAGAAATGAAATGTAAAAATGTAATTTGGGTCTGTGAGTGAACCATCCACATCTCACTTTAACATAATGAGAAAAGATAGTATCATCCTGCTGCCTTTGATTTTCCTTAGCTCATTGTAAAAAGAGAGTTTTCATGGCCTGGCCATCAATCTCTCCCAAAAGCAGATGGAGCTGGTACCAATGCATCACTCTAATATGTATCTCTAAAACAACCGAGAGGCTCCTCTTCACATAAAACTAATGAGTTTTTTTTTTTTTTTTTTTTTGAAATGTAGTTCAGCTTAGTCAAGTTGACATATCACAAAGCCACCAGAGGGCAAAAATTAATTTTACTTAAATTCACCCATATATTCACCTAAAAGTCTAGGAAATTTTTTGGAACTTAACTAAATATTTCATCTAGAAGAATATATTACAAGGAGAACTAGCAATGTTCTTTAAATTTAGTGTTTCCTTCCTCATTAGGCCTCAAGACATATCAGAACCTAGAGCTTACAGTTTTCTTAGCAGTTTATCTGCTGCTTTTTAATTTTCTCTTCAATAATTTACATTATTTATTTCATTTATTGCATTGATTATAAATTAATGTTTATTATAGAGAATTAAAAGTCTATATAAATCCAAATAGCTAATATAGGTATATTTTTATACTTACATTGACATGATGCATAATTCTGTAAGAATCTAGAATGTCAGTAGCAGAATTGAGAACAAAGAAAAACTGTATGTATAATATTTGTCACATATTTTAATTTTAAGTATAAAAGTTTCCATGGCCTTCTAAACAGGAAACAAAATCCAGGTAGTATACAAAGTAAAAAATAAAGAAATATGTAAATAAAATCAAGTCATCACTCTTCTTTGTAGCACTTTATGAATTAAAAAAGAGAATATCTAAAGAGTTCTAAGTAGACTGGGTGATAGTGTCAGGGGAGGATTGTGAGACTACATGACAATTTCCAACCATGCTATTTATTAATACATGAGGGTATATATGGATAGCCTTATTACCTACTGATCTCTCAGTACTTGCCATAAAAGCCTGAGAGATGATAGATATAGTATAAACAAAGAACTATGTTCTTGCAAGTGAAACATATACACACATGCACACAAACACTTTGTATGTGGATGAATGAATGAATGAATGGATAGATACATAAATACAGAGATAGGTAGACAGATATTGCAACCCATTATTATATATCTTTTCTCACTTCCTGTAACATTTGCATTTTCCCATGTCTTTAATTTCTTTAAAAAAATTTAAAACTTCATATTATTCCATCCTATGAGTACAGAAAATTATTTAACCCAAGCTCTATTATTAGTGTATAGGCTATGTATAATAGTCTATGTATATCACTATGATATATTATACTATCCAGACATACTTGAATATAAAATGTATATAAATTCTAGAAATTGAGAAGTGAAATTTGCTTTATCAGCCTCTATCTATTTATTCTGTTCACCTTTAATATTACCAATTTGGTAGGCAAAGTTAACTACCAATTCTTTTGTACACATTAATTTTACTTTACCTTTATCTTTCTTATAGATTGACATAAGATATCATAAATATTCCTTTTTGTTTTTGAAAATGATTTTTTCAAATTATAAACCTAGTGAAAATACAAGAAAATTAAAAAGATTTTAAAAATCCACTTGCAATGCCACCATTAATTTAATTTTTCAATATTTTTGTTTATATTCCTGGATCATGTATATATAAGCATATGTGTGGGTGTGTACCTTTTTTGCTGAATATACTATAGACATATTCTAGATGGTCATTATTAATCTATCATAATGTTAAAAGCTACTTAGTATAATGCAAAAAGGCACTATTATATAATTTATTTAACTATTCTAAAGTAAAGATTTTCAAGTTTTCACTATTAAAAACATTATTTAATTTGATATACTGAGAAATACATTTTTCACACTTTGATTACTTTGCTAAATACTTAAAAATGAAATTGTCATATAAAAAATACACATCTTTTTAAAGTTTTGGATCTATATTACTAAGTTATTCTCTATGAATTGAGTTATTTTCCTTCTACAAAATTTAATTTCTCTACCATCCCACTACATTCCATTAACACTAAATATTTTCATGTTTTAAAATCACTATTAATCTTATAAAAAATATAGTAATGTTAACTAACATTTATTGAGTATTTACTGTATGCTAGTCAGTGTTCTATTTACTTTACGTATATGGTTTCATAGAATCCTCATGAAATCCCAGGATGTAGGTTACTGCTCTAATCTCTATTTCACACTGAGGAAATAGAAATACTGAGAGAAAGTAACTCATCCAAAGTCATTCAGCTAAAAGATCAGAAGTGAAGCCGGAATTCAAATATAGGCTGTCTAGCTCCAGAGCCGATACTCAAAAATCTCACTTCTTTGACAACAAATAAGGATTTTTTCCACCAAATCTGTATTAGCAACTTATATTTGTTTGGTGGGTTACCATGGTCTGTGACCATTTTTCTATTGTGTGATATATCTTTGTCTTCATAATATATAAGAACTCTTTATATTTTAGCTGCCCTTTGCAAATTACATAACCCTCCTCTTCTATTTCTAGAACATTAATATTTTAATTATTGTAGCTTTCTGCAAGCTAATATGTATTGATGCATATATCTTCTAATTATTCTTATTTTTTCATAAAATTTCTTTGCTATTCTTTCATTTTTATTCTTCTAAATGTAAATTAAAATTGAAATTGTTTTTAAGGTAATATTAAACGTATGAATTGGCTGAGTGCACACATGTAGTCCCAGCTACTTGGGAGGATGAGACAGGAAGATCACTTGAGCCTAGGAGTTCAAGGCTGTAGTGCACTGTAACCACACCTGTGAGTAGCCACTGCACTCTAGCCTGGGCAACATGGCAAAATCCAGTCTGTTTTAAAAATATATGAATTGGTTTGACTTGGGGAGAAATTATCATTACAATATTTAGTTATCCTATATTAGAAGATGATATACTATATTTATGTATTTGTCTCAGGAACTTAAATTTTTTATTTGCTTTGTTTCTATGAATTTTTATTTAGTATATAGGAAAATTATATATATTATATGGACATATATACATGTATTCATACACATGTACATTTAACCTAGATTAAGAACATTGTTTTCCATTATATTTTTCTTGGAAGTAATTGGTGACATACTCAAAACTTTATGTGCAAGGATATCTGTGGCAGCATAATTTAAGAAAATGAAAAATTATCAACTTAAATAACCAAGAATTGTGTCTTGATTAAATAACTTACAGAACCTCTGTATGATGGTGTACTATGAAACCATTAAATATTATGTTTTAAATATATGTATACACTAGGTTGAATAGAATGGGAGATTATTTTGTATACTAGAAGCAATTGTCTTACTGGATACCCAGAGAAGGAACTGGAAAGCTTTTAGAATTTTTAAAGGGGTCCAGTATAAAATATTACACCTTTCCTATATCATAGTAATAGCTGGATAGAAAAATATTTCTCAAGTGCTTTGAACATTGGAGAAATCAAGATCAAAAAGAGGAATTTATTTTATAAAAGGACATTTTCATGTACTTATGCCTCCTTTTATCTTATAAAACATGGGTGGACAAACTAAAATAAAGACAATGAGATGTGAGCTTTCGTGCCAATGCTGGACTACACTGCAGAAACCTGCCAAAGTAATCTCCTGAATATAATTATGCCTCCATGAACCTCTCCTCATGATCCCATGTTGCCCGTCTTGTCCAAATCAGTCATTCTGAGAGGCTTTATAATGTTCCCCAGGCTTCACTTCAGGAAATTTGCTTCTGTTTTTCATGCTTTAGGTATATCTCTCCAAAATTGAATAAGAAATTATCAAAAGAAAGAAAACCAAACTTTTCATCAAAAATTCATCCATTAGGCAAAGCCTCAGAGTGGTAAATTTAGATGGTGAAGAAAATATCATCTTTGGTCTTCTGAAAGGACCCTCTCAATTTGATCTCAAATGTATGGTTTTGTCTTTCTTACAGATGAGTTGGATCTGGACCTCAGGCTCACGGGGGGAGAAAGTCCCTGTTATGGGACATTGGAGGTGAAATACCAAGGAGAGTGGGGGACTGTGTGTCATGACCTATGGAGCACAAGGAATGCAGCTATTGTGTGTAAAAAATTGGGATGTGGAAATCCTGTCCGCATATTTGGCATGACCCTGCGTAGGAGCGCATCAGGGCCTATTTGGCTGGATGATGTTTCTTGCATTGGAAATGAGTCAGACATCTGGGACTGCAAACACCGTGGATGGGGAAAGCATAACTGTTTACATGAGGAGGATGTGATTGTGAGCTGCTCAGGTAAGACTTGTTCTTGTTTATTCTTTCCTGAAAAGAGCAATAATATTCCTAACAGGATCTATAAACTGGCTCAAGTCTGGAAATTTATAGAGGAGTCACGACTCTCCATTTTTAGGTTAAATTTCTATTCACTTCACCTACAACTCTTCCACATATATAGATCAAGTAAAAATTGAGTAGATGGCCCACCTGTTTCACTTCTAGGGATGCCACAATCAATTAGCAAACACCATAGGTCTGTGTTGTCAGGCTGTTCTGATTTCTGCTTTGACTACTGTCCATTGGTTACCATGCTCACTTTTTATTCAGTGATTAAGTGCCACCATTTGTCCTCTGCCACACTGGGATCCAATTATTCCCATTGCATCCAAGGATCCTGGATTAGTGGCAGCAGTTCCCACTGTAATTCCTGTCCTATAGAGAAGAGCTAGCACAGAGCTTTTTAAGGATACTGGGGCTCCCTTAATAAATTTATTTCTCACAGTTGTGGTGAAAGGTGTGTCCTCTGGACTCTCCTGGGTGGGTGAGCAGGTCTTATGGGGTAAATCCGCTATAACATTCCAATTTCCCTGACCCCATTGGATCCCTTGCCCTACTATATACAAAGGCAGTTCTGGCATTTCACATTTAGTGTAGGCCACCTTTTGGTCCATGTTTCAGCCAACCAATAAAACAAACTGTTAGAGCCCTTTCTCATCCTCAGCTGCATCATTAAATCCAGAATCTGTTTAGTGTGCCCATATTAGTAAATTCGGCCTGATCCAACTTTATGTTCTTTTCACCGTTATGGCACACCCTTGATATTCATTCCCACACATATTCCCTAGACTTCTGTCTGTATAAATTAGAAAAATTATGTTCTTTTGTGTGCATCTCCATATGAGACACTTTGTACCTCACCTTTGAGGCCTGGTGGGATTTGAATCTAGTTGTAAAGAGGAGTGGGAGCTAAGGAGAATCAGAAATATCTTTCAAGACTATTACCTCAGGAGAGGTTGTTATGGTTTCTTCAGGGAAAGTAGGGTTAATATCCTCAGACTGGGGTGGATGGCTGCCTCTACTATCAAAGAAGAAACACTAGAGTTTAGGGTTTCAGTGGTCCCAGCCCCATCAAATCTTCCCATATGTCCTCATCCCAATTTTCATTATTCTATTCCTTCCTAATCAATGCCTCACTTTGACAGTAGACATCCTGGGAAGTTGGAAATTCAATTTGCATTGTCATTCAGTCCCTTGCCAGATTGAGGCTAGGTTTAATTTTCAGCAATCTTGGTTCTGTGGCTACAGAAGATACCAGTTTCTTTCAGGAAAGACATAGAAACTTTCAGGTCATATGGCACTTGAGCTGGGAATTTGAATCTCTGAGCTCATCTTTTTCTTTCCTCACTTTATCCAGTGCAATTGGGATCAATCATCTCACCTTATTATGCTTGTCAGTTTGGCAAAAATGTCCTAAGGTTTCAAATATATGCTCACCCCAAACCTTGCCTCTTATAAGGACTTGGTTAGGAGTATCCAATGGTGATATTGTGCATATTTCTATTGCCATATCCTGCCATAGACTATCAGTGTTCTCATTACTACTTGCTGTAGAGTCATTAGTGCCCTTAAATTTTATCAGATTAACAAACCAATTCTAGAAACCCCACAATCAATTCAGAAAATTCATCCTTAAGGTATTGTTCCTCTGGAACCACTATTGATACCAAAATCTGTATTAGTCGTGGTTCTCTTGGGAAACAAAACCAATAGAATGTTTGTGTGTGTGTGTGTGTGTCTATATGTATCTATCTGCACCTATATCTATATCTATATGTATCTATCCCTATATCTATATCAATATATACACACACACATATAGTATATATTTATATGCATGTGTGAATGTGTGTGTGTGTGTGTGTGTGTGTGTATGTGAGGTCGCACAAGTCCCAAATCTGCAAGGTAGGTTAGCAGACTTTGGAGAAGTGTTGATGTTGTAGTCTTGAATCTGAAGATAGTCTGTAATCTCAGTCTTTTGTCTTAAGGTCTTGAACTGATTAGATGAGGCCCACCTACATTAAGGAGGATAATCTGCTACAAAGTATACTGATTTAAATGTTAATCACACCTAAAAAAATTTAAAAAAAGTAGCTTCCCAGCAACATCTAGACTGATGTTTGACCAAATAACTGGGTACTATAGCCTAGCCAAGCTGACACATAAAATTAACCATCACACCCATTAACTACTTGCCTCATTGTTCTTGATGTAGGCAATGAAACGTGGAGCCTGAGACTGGTGGATGGCCCCAACCGTTGCTCAGGAAGACTGGAGGTGAAGTTTCAAGAACAATGGGGCACAGTATGTGGTGACGGTTGGAACAGTAATAATGCAGCTGTGGTGTGTGGCCAACTGGATTGTCCATCTTCTATCATTGCCATGGGTCTGGGAAGTGTTTCTATGGGATCTGGAAAAATTTGGCTTGATGATGTTTCCTGCTATGGGGACGAGTCAGCTCTCTGGTCATGCAGGCATAGAGAATGGGGAATGCATGACTGCAGTCACAGGGAAGATGTTGGAATGACCTGTTCTGGTAAGATATCCAAACCAGGATTTCCTGTAAGAGAAAGTGTCTGGGCTCTCTAACATACTCATTTTTTTTTTCTTAATTGGTACATTTATGGCAGAGTAATCATTTCTCATTTTTTCAGAACTAACCATACCTCATATCCTCAATTTAGATCTTGAATTTCTCTTTCTATAGGACCAAATCTATTTTCTCAGGAAACGAAATCTTATTTTCTAATATTCACCCAAATTTTCCCAAAATTAGGTTCACCAAACACTAGTATTACAAGGGATTCTACAAAAAGAGATTATCCATAGTCAAATAAGTTTAGGAAAAATTAATCAGAATACAGTTATTTAAATACTTAAACATCTGTGTTGAAACACTCACATACTCAACATTTCTTCCCCAAGATGGCTCAAGTACTGATTCTTACTTGAAAGACTTATTTATGTTAAGATTTGTCCCAGTAGCATTAGAACAAATGAACCTCATCCAAAGGTAGGGGCTTATGGTTTACACAATTTAAAAAATGTTAGAAATTACCTTGCAGATTCCTTCTCCAAGATCAAAATTTTATTAGACAACTTTCAAATTGTACAAAGAAAAATTCCATGTATACCTACTCTTGTGGTACAATTTTAGAAGAGTTGAAATCCTTGACTCATATATTATTTCATTAATGTTAGGGTTTCCATATTTTAAGTGAATATCAATATATTTATTCCTTAGTCTATTTTTTTCTAAGATGAATGGGTAAGATGCTAAATTATGTTTTAAATAATCATTAAATTCCAGTATAAATTTGAAATTTGCTTTTAAACTTCCACAATTTTATTCTGCCTTTTAATTTAGGTAGACTTACATTTATGATTTACAAATAATCATAATCTTTCTTCAGAGATGATCTTCTTCCAATTTGAATTTTTCCTGTTGTTTTCTGGAAGCTTGTTCTGCCACTGAACTATTCTCTTTTTATTATACTTTTACTGATATATAATATCTGTACATATTTATAGGGTACAGTGATATTTTGATCCATGCATAGAATGTGTGATGAACAAGTCAGGGTATTTAGGATATCCATCACCTTGAACATTTATTTCTTTATGTTGGAAGCATTTAAAATATTCTCTTTTAGCCATTTTGAAATATACAATATATTGTTGTTAACTATAGTCATCCTACTGTGCTATTGAACACTAGAACTTATTCTTTCTATTTAACTGTATGTTTGTACCTACTAAATTATCTCTCTTTATTTCTCCCGCCATCCCTCCCCCCACCCCCCCACCACCCCACACACACACACAAACCCTTCTTAGCCTCTGGTAACTATCCTTCTAATCTCTACCTCTATGAGATAACTTTTATAACTCCCACATATGAGTGAGAACATGCAATTTTTGTCTTTCTGTGCCTGATTTATTTTGCTTAACATAATAACCTCCAGTTCCATACATGTTTCTGCAAATAACAAGATTTCATTCTTTCTTAGGGCTGAATATTATTCCATTTTTTAATCCATTCATCCATTAATACATACTGAGATTGATTTCATATCTTAGCTATTGTGTGAATAGTGCTACAATAAACATGGGGTAAAGGTATCCCTTTGATATACTGATTTCCTTTCCTTTGGATATATATCCAGTGGTGGGATTATTGGATCATGTGGTAGTTCTATTTTTAGTTTTTTGAGAAATCTCCATACTTTTTTCCATAATGGCTGTACTAATATACATTCCCATCAAAAGCGTATAAGTTTCCTTTTCTCTACAGCCTTGCCAGCATTTGTTTTGGTGGATGTTTTGTTTTGTTTTGTTTTGTTTTTGTCATTTTGGTAATAGCCATTCTAGCTGGGGTAAGATGGTATCTCATTGTGGCTTTGGTGTGCATTGCCCTGATGATTACTGATGTTGAGTGTTTTTTACATACCTATTGGACATTTGTATGTGTTCTTTTGAGACATATATTCAATCCTTTTTAATGCGATTTTTTTTCCTGTTGGGTTGAGTTCCTTGTATATTCTGAATACAGTCCTTTGTCAAATGAATAGTTTGCAAATATTTTCTCCCATTCAAAGGTTGTTTCCTCACTCTGTTAATTGTTTCCTTTGCTATGCAGAAGCTTTTAGTTTAATGCAGTCCATTTGTCTATTTTGGTTTTGTTGCCTATGCTTTTGAGGTCTTAGCTATAAATTCTTTACCCAGATCCATGTCCTGGAGCATTTCTCTAATGCATTCTTCTATTAGTGTTTGAGTTTCAGGCGTTACATTTAAGTTTTTAATCCATTTTGAGTTGCCTTTTGTTGATGGTAAGAAATAGGAGTCTAGTTTCATTCTTCTTGATGTGTATATCCAGTTTTCTCAGCACCATTTGTTGAAGAGGTGTCCTTCCCCCAATGTATGTTCTTGGCACCTTTGTCAAAAATGAGTTGGCAGTAAATATGTGGATTTATTTCTAGGTTCTCTATTATGTTCCATCGGTGTATGTGTCTGTTTTAGTATCAACACCAGGCTTTTTGGGTTACTGTACACTTTTAGTATATTTTGAAGTCAGGTACTGTGATGCCTCCAGCTTTCTTCTTTTTGCTCAGGGTTGCTTTGGCTATTCAGGCTCTTTTTTGGTTCCATATGAACTTTAGGATTGATTTTTTTTCTATTTCTGCAAGGAATATTAGTATTTTGATAGGAATTGCAAAGAATCTGTGAAATGTTCAGGGTAGCATTTTAGACCATTTCAGTGCTATAAAGGAATACCTGAGACTGGATAATTTACAAAGAAAAGATGTTTATTTGGTTCATGGTTCTGCAGGCTATGCAAGAAGCATGGCACCAGTATCTGCTTCTGGAGAGGACCTCAGGAAGCTTCTTATCATGGCAGAAGGGAAAGGGACCTGGTATCACATGGTGAGAGAGGAGGAAAGAGAGAGAAGAGGTGCTAGGCTCTTTTTAATAGCCAGATCTCAAGGGAAGTGAAAGAGTAAGAACTCACTCATTACTACAAGAATGGCCCCAAGCCATTTGTGAGGGACCCACTCCCATGACCCAAATACCTGCCACTAGACCCCACCTCCAACACTGGGGATCAAATTTCAACATGGAATTTAGAAGGGAAAATATTCAAACTACATCAGATAGTATGGTAGATTTAACAATATTAATTCTTCCCTTCGATGAGCATATGTTTTGTCATTTGTTTGTGTACTCTTCAGTTTTGTTCATCAGTGTTTTGTAGTTTTCCTTATAGAGGTTTTTCACCACCTTAGTTAAATTTATTCTTAGGTATTTTTTGTAGCTATTTTAAATGCAATTGCCTTTTTTGTTTCTTTTTCAGCTATTTTGTTATTGGTGTATAGAAATGCTACTGATTTTTGCATGTTGATTGTGTATCTTGTAACTTTCCTGAATTTATCAGTTCTAAGAGATTTTTGATGAAATCTTAAGTTTTTTCTACTAATAAATATACAATTGTGTCACCCTCAAAGAGGGACAATTTGACTCTTTTTTCCAATTAGGATGCCTTTTCTTTCTTTCTCTTTCCTGGTTGCTCTGGCTAGGACTTCCAGTATCATGTTGAATAGGAGTGGTAAAAATGGGCATCCTTGTCTTGTTCCAGTTCTTATAGGAAAGGCTTTCAGCTTTTTCCCATTCAAGATGATGTTAGCTATGCGTTTGTCATATATGGCCTTTATCATGTTGAGGTATGTTCCTTCTATGCCTAGTTTTTTGAGAGTTTTCTTTATAAAGGGATGTTGAATTTTATCAAGTGATTTTTCTGTATCTACTGAAAGGATCATATAATTTTTGTCTTTCATTCTGTTGATGTGATGTGTCATGTTTATTGATTTGCGTATGTTCTTGTTTTTGTGCTTTGGTTTGTTCTTGCTTTTCTGATTTCTTGAGGTGCATCATTATATTGTTTATTTAGAATCTTTCCACTTTTTTGATGTGGCATTTAGGTCTATAAACTTTCCTTTTATCACTGCTTTTGCTGTATCCCCTAAGTTTTGGTATATTATGTTTCTATTTTCATTTGTTTGAAGAGGTTTTTTTTTATTTCCTTCTTAATTTCTTCATTGAACCAATGATCACTCATTCAGGAACATGTTTAATTTTCATGTAATTTTACAGTTTCCAGACTTTTTGAGTTGTTATTGATTTCTAGTTTTATGCCATTGTGGTCTGAGAAAATATTTGATATGATTTTGATTTTTTAAAATTTGTTGAGACTTGTTTTGTGGCCTAACATATGGTCTATTCTGGAGAATGTTACACGTGCTGATGACAAGAATGCACATTCTGAAGTTGTCAGGTAAAATGTTCTATAAATGTCTGTTAGATCCATTTGGCCAAGTCCAGTTTAAATCCAATGTTTCTTGATTAATTTTCTGTCTAGATGATCTGTCCAATGCTGAGGAGGGTGGATTGAAGTCCCCAACTATTATTGTATTGGAGTCTATCTCTCCCTTTAGATCTAATATTTGTTTTCTATATCTGGGTGCTCCATTTTTGGAAGTATGTATATTTAGAATTGTTACATCTTCTTCATGATTCCTTTATCATTACACAATGACCTTCTTTGTCTCTTTTTGTTTCTTTATCTCTTTGTTTCTCTTACTGTTTATGATGTAAAGTCTATTTTATCTGATACAAGTAAAGCTACTCTTGCTCCTTTTTGGTTACCATTTTCATGGAATATCTTTTTCCATCCCTTCACTTTCAGTCTTTATGTGTCTTTACAGGTGATGTGAGTTTCTTGTTGGCAGAATACAATATAGTCATTTTTTTTTTTCCATTCAGCCAGTCTATATCTTTTAAGCAGAAATTTAATTTGTTTACTTCAAAGTTGTTATTAATAGGTGAGGACTTATTCCTGTCAGTTTGTTAATTTATTTTGGTTGTTTTGTATATTCTTTGTTCATTCCTTCTCTCTTATTCTGTATCATTGCAGTTTGGTGGTTTTCTGTAGTGCTAACATTTAAGTCCTTTCTCTTTCTCATTTGTTTGTCTGCTCTACCAGTGAGTTGTATACAAAAGTATACAATTCTTCCTGATGTAGGATTCCCTTAAGCATTTCTTGTAGGGCCAGTCTAGTGGTGATAAATTTACTTGTTTTTTGCTTCTTAGGAAAAGACTTTATTTTTCCTTTATTTTTGAAGGGTAGCTTTGTTAGTTATTGTATTTTTGTCTGGCATTTTTTTTCTTTCAACACTTTGAATATATCATTTCATTCTCTCCTGGGCTATAAAGTTTCTGCTGAGAAATTTCTTGTTATTCTGATATGGGTTTCCTTGTATGCAATTTGACATTTCTTTCTTGCTGTTGTTAGAATTCTCTGTCTTTGACTTTTGACAGCTTTACTATAATGTGATTTGGAGAAGACCTTTTGGGGGTTGTATCTATTTGAGGATCTTTGAACTTCCTGTGTCTGAATGTCTAAATCTCTTGTAAGACCCAGAAATTTTTCAACTATTATTTTGTTAAGTAAGTTTTTTATGCCTTTGCCCATCTCCTCTCCTTCTAGAATACCCCAAATCCAAATATTTGGCCACTTTATGGTGCCCCATGTGTCACATAGTTTTTCTTAATTATTTTTTATTCTTTTTTTCTTTTCTTTTCTTTTCTTTTCTTTTCTTTTCTTTTCTTTTCTTTTCTTTTCTCTTCTCTTCTCTTCTCTTCTCTGACTGGGTTATTTCAAAAGACCTGTCTTCAAGTTTTGAAATTCTTTCCTCAGAATTTATCTAGTCTGTTGCTGGAGCTCTCAATTGTATTTTTTATTTCATTCATTGAATTCTTCAGTTTCAGGATTTCTGTCTGGTTCTTTTTTTTGTGATTCCTATCTCTTGGTTGAATTTCTCATTCAGATCTTGATTTGTTTTTCTTATTTCTTTGTACTGTTTGCCTGTGTTCTCTTGTATCTCACTGAGCTTCTTTAATACCATTATTTAAAATTGTTTTTTAGGCTTTTCTTAGATTTCTTTTTAGCAGGCATCTGTTGCTAGAGAATTCTTGTGTTCCTTTAGGGGTGTCATGTTTCCTTGCTTTTTTATGTTTCTTGTGTCTCTGTCTTTACATTGGCATCTGTACATCTGGTGTAACAGTCACTTTTTCCAATTTTTTGGAATTGGCTTTTGTTGAGGAAAATTTTTCCTGTCAATATATCTATAATGTTGGTTGCATAGGGCAGTTTAGCTTTGATTCTGGGTACATGCAATAGTATAGTCTCCATATAATTTTTTGACAGTAATCAGTATCAGTGGTGTGTATGATTTCCTCTGTGGTTTAGACTTCAGCTGTTAGTGGAGGCTGTGGTAAGGCTTTGCTGGGAATGGGAACATCAGGCAAGCTAGTCCTTGGGCCTCAGTGGTGGTGGTGTCAGACCAAGCATGCTTGTCCATGGGCCCCTGAGCAGTATATGCAGTCACTGGTGTTAGCCAGTCCAGGCAGTTCAATTCCTGGGCTTCTAGGTGGCTTGCTTGGGTATCTGCAGTGGAAGCATTGGGTTGGGCAGGTGAGCAACTTCTCTGGCACCTGATAGGCAAGCATGGTATCAGCAATGGCAGTAATGGTGGCAGGCCAACTTTTAGACTCCCAGGCAGCACATACTAGTGCTAGAAGTAGCAGAGATGGGCTGGGTAGGCCAGTCCCCAAGCCTCCAATTGGCACATATGGGTATGTGCCAGCAGTGATGGTGACCTCTCCTCAAGGTTGCTGATGGTGCACACAAGCACAGGCTGTAGTGGGTGAAGCAGGCCCCTAGTCAGCAGGCTGAGGCAGCATCATGTGGAGTAAGCCTGCCCTCATGCCCCAGGATAGTATCCAGTCCCACTGAAGTCTCACTGAAGTGCACAGTGGCCCTGCTGCTAGGAGGGGGTGGGGTTGCTGTCAGTAGCATTGGCCCCAGGCAGGTGACTCTCAGGCTCTAGAGACCATAGGCTTTGGCTCCCTTAGTCCTGGGGGCAGCCTTCCTAGTACACCACACATTCCCCAGAGTATAGGACACTGCATAGGCTAAAGTTCTGGGAGCCTGGCTGCACTTTGGATCTAGCCAGAATAGCACTATTGCAGCTCTTTTGGTGGATATGTGGAGATGTCAGTGGGGCTCCAGGGATGTGGAGATGCAGAGACTACTGGGTTACAGATCAGAATGCAGTCTGGTAGGGTTGGGCTCTCAAAATGGCGCCATGCTGCAGATGCTTGTGTCTTGAGGGAGTGTGAGACTCAGCATGAGCTCCCTCTCTGGAACAGTGCTGTTATGTGGACTTAGGCAGCTGCCTATGTTAGTCTCAGGGCCCCTGAGACTAGGATACCATGACTAGGATTACAGAAGTCACAGTGGGAATGTGGATCACTGGGGATCTCTTGCTTACCTTTTTCTATACTGGGGAGCCTCACTGGGCTGCCAGCCAATCCTGGTGAGGCTGGTTGCCTTGTTTGTACCTTGTTCCATGCCTTGGATATTCCGTGTCACTTCTTTGTGGAATTCAAGTGTTCTCTTTTAGACTGTCTATTCGATGTGTAATTACCTACTTGCTGTTTTTGTCCTTCTCGGTGGGGGTGATGAGTGCTGAGTACCTCTACTCAGCTATCTTGGAGCCTCTTGAAGCTTCCCTCCTAAACTATTGTCTTTTAAGGGGAAGTTCTTCTCTCCATGCTCACAAATATCAATGTGTCTTTCAATAAGATAGTTGAGGGTTCCTGAATGTGTGGACTCAAAGTCTAGTCCATAGAAACTACCTACACGTTGTATTTCTGTGCTTATATCTGTTACTGTAAACTACATACTTCCTTACTGGGAGATATTATTGTTTTATATATGTACACACACAGACACATACATATACACACACATATGTACACATACGCACATATACATATTTTTTAATTCAGGGGCACATAAAAGTCAATGTGATGTCACCTTATGTTGACTCATCTGCTACAACTCTCTTTTTTCTATCTGAGACTCCCTCAAAGTGGATGTATGTTTCTACAAAGCAATAAAATATGTTTTCCATGATATTTAGAGTACTTCATTTAGAGAAAAAATATCCATCTGTTTCCAGACATCCTTTCAGTGAACCTCAATTTTTATAGAGATTCCTGAAAGATATATATTTACATTCCACCCCCAAAATGTATAGCTTTCTAAATGTTAGTACATGAAATGAGTCCCATTTTGTAAATTTTCTTTTTATTTTTATGGCAAAGTTGATAAAACTGCTCTACTACCCTCAAATGATTATAGTTTCAAAACTCCTTCCAATTACACAAAGATCTTAACTTATGCCTCATAGATCTTCTTACTGAGCCCCCAAGACACAGAGTAACAGGTAGGCCTAAAATGGAAATGCATTACAACTTTATTTCTCTCCTTAATATGGGTTTTATTTAGGGAATTAACACATATCCAAACAAGATTATATCAAGATAATCAATGTATTAAAATTTTTTTCAGCAATTTTACAAGCATCAAGAAGTGGAGCTGAAGTAGTAGGAAAGGATAAACATTCTAGGCCTTCTAGGCCATGTTAATTATATTGTTTTTCTTCTCAAGGCCAATAGGAGGTAACTTAGCAGACTTTATATGGTCTAACAAAGTCAGAGTTGATTTTTTGACATGTTGGCTCCTTCAATGTTAGGAATTAATAAATCTGTTAATATAACTTAGAACATAAAATAGAAAAGTATAGAGGATGTTATAAATAACATGTAATAATATGAATTTCTACTTTTTAATTGAAAGTGATAGAAAACAAGAGGACATCATCCATGATTTTTTATTTTTGATTCCAAAATATTAAGATGGTACAAATGTTTTAGGTTACATGGATCGTTTTTGTAATGCTCAAACCTTGGCTATAGGTGTGCCCATCACCGAAATGGGTGTTCATAGTAACCAATAGGTTTGGTTTATTCCCCTCCGCTCCTCCCTCCATCCTCCTGATTGCTTCCACTGGGTTTTACTTCCCTCTTTGCACTTATGTGCTCATTGGTTAGTTCCAATTTAATAGGGAGTACATGCAGTGTTTGTTTTTCCATTCCTGTAATATTTCACTTAGGAGAATGTTCTCCAGTTGCATCCAAATTGTTTAATCTCCATACTCTTTTCCATAGAGGCTGTAACTTGCAATCCCACCAAAAAAAGTGTATAATCATCCCTTTTTCTTTGTATCCACACCAGCATCTATCATTTTTAAACTTTTTAATTAAAAGCCATTCTAACTGTGGCAAGGTTATATTTCATTGTGGTTTTAATTTTAATTTCCTGATGATTAGTGATGGTTAGCATTTTTTCTTATGTTTCTTGGCTATTTGTCTTTCTTCTTTTGAAAAGCATCTGTTCATGTCTTTTGCCTATGTTTTAATAAGATTGTTTCTTTCTTTCTTGCTGATTTGCTTGATTTCTTTTTAAATTGTGGTTATAAGACCTTTATAGTTTGTCAATATTTTCTCCCATTCTATAGGTTGTTTATTTGTTCTGTTGATTGTTTCCTTAGCTGTGCAGAAGCTTTTTAGTTTAATCAAATCCCATTTATTAATTTTTTATTTTTGTTGGCATGATTGCCAGTGGAATCTTTTTCATAAATTCTTTGTCTGGGCTGATATCTAGAAGCAGTTTTTCCTATATTTTCTTCTAAAATTCTTATGGTCTCATGCCTTAGATCTAAGTAATTTATCCACCTTGAATTAATTTTTATGAGTGGTGAGAGATACAGGTCCTGTTTCAATCTTCTGCATGCTGCTATCCAATTTTCCCAGCACCATTTTTTGAATAAGGCTTCTTTTCCCCAGTGTAACTTTTTGTCTGCTTTGTCAAAGATCAGTTGATTGTAAGTAGATGGTTTTATATCTGAGTCCTGTGTTCTATTACATTGGTCTATGTCTCTCTTTTTGTACCAATACAATGCTCTTTTGATTACCATAGTCTGAATAATAATTTGAAGTCTGCTAAGGTGATGCCTCCAGATTTGTTATTTTTGCTTAAGATACCTTTGGCTATTTGGGCTATTTTCTGGTTCCAAACAAAGCATAGAATTATTTTTTCTAGATCTGTGAAGTCAGAGTTTGGTAACTTGATAGGGATTGTGTTAAATTTGTAAAACACTTTGGGTAGGATGGACATTTAACAATGTTGATTCTACCTATCCATGAGCATGGTACCTTTTTCTATTTGTTGCATCCTCTGCAATTTCTTTCCTCAGAGTTTTGTAGTTCTCCTTATAGAGATCTTTCACAACCTTGGTTAAGTATATTTCTAGATATTTTATTTTCTTTGTACCTATTGTGAGTGGTATTGAATCTTTGATTTGACTCTTGGCTTGCCTGTTATTAGTATATAGAAATGCTACTGATTTACATACATTGATTTTGTATCTGGAGACTCTGATGATTTTATTTATCAATTCCTAAAGACTCTTGGTGGAATCTTTGGGGTTTTTCTAGGTACAAGATCATATTGTCAGCAAAGAGCGATAGTTTGACTTCTTTCCCAAATTGGATACCCTTAATATTCTTCTCTCACCTGATTGCCCTGGCTAGGACTTCAATTTACAATTGTTATGTCTTCTTGTTGATTTATTCCCTTTACCCTTATATAATGACATTCTTTATCCTTCTTTACCTTTGTTGGCTTATTGTCAATTTTATCTGATATGAGAATGGCTACAGCTGCTCTCTTTTGATTTGCATCTGCATAGAATATTTTTTTTCATCCATTTACAATGAGTCTATGTGCATCCTTGCGGTTTAGGTGTGTTTGCTGAGAAGATACACGGGTTGCATTTTTTCATCCATTAGCCAGCCTACATCTTTTGAGAGGAGCATTCAGTCCATTAACATTGATTGATAACATTAATATGTGGGCTGTCGGTCTGTTCATCCTGTTGAATAGTCCCTTATTGCTTTGTTTTACCTCTTGTTCTATTGTTTTAAAGGAGTTGTAAGTTTTTGGTGATTTTTATAGGTGAATTTACACTAGTGGGTAGCTGTTGTGCTGATTTGTGTATAGTGCTCTTCTGAGTATTTTGTGCAAAGCAGGTCTGGTCATGACAAATTCCCATAGTGTTTGCTTATATGGAAATGACTTAATTTCTCCATCTATTGTGTAATACAAAATTATAGGCTGGCAGTTGTTCAGTTTAAGTTAATTAAAGATGGCACCCCAATCCCTTCTGGTTTCTGCTGAGAAGTCTGCAGTTAGCCTGAAGGGTTTTCCTATGTAGGTTACATGATGCTGTCATCTTGCTGCTTGCAAAATTGTCTCCCCCATTTTGATTTTGGCCAGGTTGATTACTATGTGTCTTTGAGATGACCTATTTGCTATGAATCTTCCCAGTTTTCAATGTCTATCTTGTATCTGTATGTTTGAATTTTTAGCATTGCCTGGGAAATTTTTCTCAATATTAGTAATTTCCTCAAATAGATTTTTCATGCTTTCAGCTCTTTCTTCTTCACCCTCAGGAATACCCATAATTTGAATGTTAGTACACTTCACATAGTCTCATATCTCTCTCAGTGATTGCTCAAACTTTTTTATACTCTTCTCTGCCTCTTTGAATAACTGGGTTATCTCAAGAGCCTTGTGTTCAAGCTCTGAGATTCTTTCTTCTCCTTGGTTTAGCTTGTTATTTAAGATTTCTGCTGCATGTTGAAATTCCCTGAATGACTCTTTCATTTCCTTAAGTTCTATTATATCCTTTCTTATGAGGTCTAACTCTCTAGTGACTTTTTCATTGATTTCCTGAAATATACTTTGGCTTCTTTTTGTTGGTTTTCAACTTTCTCTTCAATTCCAATCATCTTATTTGCCATCCATATTATGAATTCCATTTCTGTCATTTCAGCATTTCCTTGTGGGTGGAGTCCATTACTGTAGTTCCATTGTGTTCTCTTGGGATGTCAGACTATTTTGTTTTCTCATATTGCTGGGGTTCTTTTGCTGTTTTTTTCTCATCTTCTCTTCTCTCAGCTCTGGGTTAATAGGTATGCAAGGCACCTGTTCTCCTTTGCTTGGAACTCTCTCAAACCAAGTCCAGGAGTGAGAGCTGCTCAGGGCTGGGGGATCCTGAGTGAAATGTTGGACCTCAGGAAGATTCTGCTGGCCCAGCAGTAGTGGTAAGGACTTAGAGTCTAGGCACAACTCTGGAGTCTCAGGGGTGGAATCACAAGCCCACCAGGGGCCCTGGAACTACTGGGGCAGAGCCTTCAATTCAGGCAGTGAAGGCTGCAGAGCTGCCCATATGCAGGGCTGGTCTACCACAAGGTTCCTCTCAGCAGCCCAGGTTCCACGTAGGTGGGCCATATCTGCTGGTCAGCCAAGGTTCTCCCTCTACTCCTAGGACCCACTGAGGCAGTTACCCAAGGCTTTCCAAGTGGTGCCTGTGGCATCTGAGGTTCCTTGTCTGTTTGACTTCCACACCAAGGAGCAGGCATTCTCAACCCCCAGTCACAGGGCTCAACACAGGGGACCATCTGTTCCCTCCCCACACTGTTCCCACCTTCCCCTGGGGGGTGATGCTAATGTTATTGCTGGATGGCTTGGTCCTGAGCAGACCTGGCTCTGTTCACCAGTGCAGTCATGATATCATCAGTTTCAGAAGTCTGCTATTGGCAGGCACCAATGGAAGCTGCACCTGCTCTCTGGTGAAATGTCTCTGCATAGGCTCTGAGCAGCCATGATTTTTTAAAGTTAGATAAAGAAGTAAGCATTAGATAAATAAGTATTATATTCTTAATCTAATTGAATATATATATTTTTACATTGATAGGCAATATAACTGGTTTCACAGAATATGCACAGCACACCAAAAACTACCAAATTGCTCTAAAAAAATTAGCCTTTCTAGAACTAGATTCCAAAGGTTTCTCTTTTTTCAAAAGCAACTAAATATTTTATTATAAAATTATATTTATATAAAATACAGTCACTTAAATTTATGGTTTTGAAGAATATTCCAGGATGAGAAAAAACAATGATCATAGAAGTGAAAGAACCAGACCAAAATCTTTATATACCATATAATTATTGTATATATGCAAGATAAGTACCTTTTTTAGTTTTTTGATTTTCCTATGTCTGTTTTCTTTAAAAAAAATATTTTACTTTTCATGCTTTTTGGTAATCTGCTTGTTTAGTAAATAGTACATTTGGAACATATACCCCAGCATATTAAGTATTATTGTATTAACTTCTTGAGCAATGGGAAGTTTTTTTATCATATTGACATGCTATGGCTATTTAAATATTTCTTTGTTATTCATTTTGTTTTCAATTCTACTCTTACATATATAATTACAGGTAAAAATTTGCATATATTTGTTATTATTTTTTTAGGATTAACTCCTGTAAGTGGAGTGGTGGTAGTCAGGGCCTCTTCACCCCACTGAAACTTTTCTTGAACATCATTTGTCATCTCTCATCATTTCTATCAGTGGCTCTTTCTTTTTACATGCCTAACAATGGATACTTGATCTATTATATTTATGAATTATTTGCCAATGTTCAGAATCATCAAATTATGACCCTCTGTTTGTAAGGCCTGTTTTGAACAGCCCATGAGCTATAAATGTTTTTTGTTTCTTTAAATGGTTGCAAAAACAAAAAAAGAAACAAAACAAAAAAATGAAGTGGAGTATGCAGCACAGACCATATGTGGCCTAAAAAACCTAAAATATTCACTATCTTTGCCTTCACAGAAAAAGTTAGCTGTACCCTGAACCAGAGGCACAAATAAAATGGTTCATTTCCTTAGTGCTTATTCTTGTCATACTGTCCATATAAAATTTCATATTTAAATTTGCATATAATCTTATCCTTTATGAATAGCACAAATGTTATGATGTTTTGATGGATTTTAAAAATTAACACGTATGTAAATAATTTTTATCCTTTTCTTTCTTTATGAAAACTTTAAGGATAATTACCATGAAAAAATAAAAAGTATAATTTCATCAAAAATAAAAATGTGCTCAGTGTTTTAATTATTTTTAATGGAAAAATAGAAGAAGCACAGAGGCTAAGTTGTATTCTAATATGCTGCCTTTGTTGTCATAGATATCAAAAAGCAAAAAGATCTAGATTTTTTAATTTATTGTATTACATAAAACCATTTAGTCATTAAAAATTTCTTCTCTGAACGATTCAAAGGTGCCAAAATTATGTGTTATATTAATATTACTTGAATATGTAATACACAGAAATATTTTGAATACTTACTATGTGCTAGATCCTGTACTTCACACAGTTTTGAAGTTGGACATGGATTCATGCCTGACTTCCCTCCTGACTTAGTAACTGTCATTTGGCAACTCTTTTCATTTCCCTAAACCTCAGTTTCTTCATTTGCAAAATGAATATAATAATATTATCCACCTCACAAGGTTGGTTGACCTGGTTTTCAACACAAAGTGATAGTATATTGAATACTAACTAGAATACATATATTTAAGTCCCAGCTCTGCTACTGACCAATGATGGGTAAGTTACTTTATTACTCTTAGCCAAGTTTATGCATATATAAAATGGAGATAGTAGTAGTACCTTTAGTGTTTTATGAGTACTGTATTAAATTATCACATGTATGTCAAATTTTTACAGCAATTTATGGCACGTCAGTGCTCAGTAAATACTGGCCATTAACTCTTTTTTATTATTTCAGAATATTACAGGGGTACAAATGTCTTGGCTACATAAATTTCTTTTGTACCATTTGAGTCAAAGTTATAAGTATGACCATATTGCAGATAGTGTGCATTGTACCCATTAGGTGTGAATTTACTCATCTCCACCTCCCCGCTCCCACCAGATGGATTTCAGATGAATGTTATTTCCATATGTGCACATAAGTGTTGATCAATTAGTTCCAATTTAATGGTGAAAAAATGTGGTGTTTGTTTTTCCATTCTTGTGATAATCCACTTAGAAGAATAGTCTCCACTTCCATACAGGTTAATAGAAGAGGTACTAGTTCACAATTTTTTATGGCTCAGTAGTTCTCCATGGTATACATATACCATATTTTCTTAATCCACTCATGTATTGATGGGCACTTGGGATGTTTCCACATCTTTGCAATTGTGAATTGTGCTGCTGTAAACATTCAAGTGCAGGTGACTTTTTTATAGAATTTCATTTTTCCTTTGGGTAGATACCAAGTAGTGGGATTGCTGGATCAAACAGTAGTTCTGTTTTTAGCTCTTCAAGATATCTCCATGCTACTTTTAATAGAGGGTGTACTAGTTTGCAGTCCCTCCAGCAGTGTATGTGTTCCTATCTCTTCACATCCACACAAGCATTTGTTGTTTTGGGACTTTTTGATAAAAGTCACTCTCATTGCAGTTAAGTAACATCTCATTGCACTTTTGATTTGCATTTCCCTGATAATTAGAGATGTTGAGCATTCTTTCATGTTTGCTGGACATTGGTCTATCTTCTTTTGGAAAGTTTCTGTTCATGTCTTTTGCCCAATTTTAATGGGGTTGTTTGATTTTTTTTCTGCTGATTTGCTTGAGTTCTTTGTGGATTCTAGTTATCAGCCTTGTATTGGATGTATGACATGCAAATATTTTCACCCATTCTGTAGGTAGTCTATTCACTCTAATGATTATTTCCTTGGCTGTGCACAAGCTTTTTGATTTGATCAGGTCCCATTTATTTATTTTTGTTGTTGCTGTGATTGCTTTTGGGGTCTTCTTCATAAAGTCTTTGCCTAGGCCAATGTCTATAAGAGTTTTTCCAACATTTTCTTCTATAATTCTTATAGTTTTATGCCTTAGATTTCAGTCTATTATCAATTGAGTTGATTTTTATGAATGGTGAGAGGTGCGGATTATTTTTCAGTCTTCTACATGTAGCTATCCAATTTTCCCAGAAACATTTATTAAACAGGAATTATTCTCCCCAGTGTGTATTTTTGTCTTCTTTGTCCAATATCAGATAGCATTGTGAGGATAATTTTATATCTGGGTTTGATGTTCTGATCCATTGGTCTATGTCTTTGTTCTTGTGCTAGTACCATGTTATTTTGGTTACTATAGCCTTGTAGTATAGCTTGAAGTCTGGTTAATTGATGCCTCCCAATTTGTTCTTTTTGCTTAGGGTTGCTTTAGCTATTCGGGATCTTCTCTGGTTCCATATGAAGTATACAATTATTTTTTTCTAGATCTATAAAAAAAGATGTTGGTATTTTAATAGGGATCGCACTGAATCTGTAGAACACCTTGGGTAGTATAGACATTTTAACAATGTTGATTCTGCTGATCCATGAGTACGGTATATTTTTCCATCTGTTTATGTTATTATGGGTTTTTTCAATCTGTTAATATCCTCTGCTATTCCCTTCCTTGGCATTTTGTAGTTCTCCCTGTAGAGGTCTTTAACCTCCTTAATTAAATATATTACTAGGTATTTTATTTTGTTGTTGCATTGTGAAAGATATTGAATCTTTTATTTGGTTCTCAGTTTGACTGTTGTCGGTGTGTATGAATGCTGCTGATTTGTGTACATTGATTTTGTAACCTGAGACATTGCTGAATTTGTTTAATAATTCCAGTAGTCTCTTGGCAGAATCTTCGGGGTTTTCTAGATATAAGGTCATAACATCAGTAAAGAGCAATAGTTTGACCTCCTCTTTCCCCATTTGGATACACTTGATTCCTTTCTCTTGTCTGATTGCTCTGGCTACAACTGCCAGCACTATGTTGAATAGAAGTGGTGATAGTGGGCAACTTTGGTGCCAGTTCTAACCGGGAATGTTTTCAATGTTTCCCTGTTCACTATGATGTTGGCTGTGGGTTTGTCACATATGGTTTTTGTAATGTTGAGGTAAGTCCCATCTATGCCTATTTTGTTAAGTGTTCTTATCATAAAAGGGTGCTGAATTTTGTCAAATGCATCTGCGTCTATTGAGAGGACCATATGGTCTTTGTTTTTACTTCTGTTTATGTGATGAGTTACATTTATAGATTTGTGTATGTTGAACCATCCCTGTATCTCTGGGATGAAGCCCACTTGGTCGCAGTGGATGTGTTTTGTTTTGTTTTGTTTTATGAGAAGCAGCTGCATTCAGTTTGCTACGATTTTGTTGGGAATTTTTGCATCAATATTCATAAAGATTGGAATATTCATTTAATATGGTCTGTATGGTTTTTTTGTTGTTGTTGTTGAGTCCTTTCGTGGCTTTGGTATCAAGGTGTTTTTTGGCTTCATGAAACATACTGGGTAGAATTCCTTCCTTCTCAATATTATGGAGTAGCTCCAGTTCTTCTTGGTAGGTCTGGTAAAGTTCAGATGTGAAACAATCTGGTCTGGGACTTTTTTTGTTCCTGGAAGATATTTTTATTGCTGCTTCAATTTTGATACCTGATATTGGTCTGTTCATGAGTTCTATTTCTTTCTGATTGAGCCTAGGGAATCTGTATGTTTCTAAGATTTGTCCATTTCCTCTACTTTTTCAAGTTTATGTTCATAGATTTTTTTATAGTATTCAGAGATGATATTTTGTATTTCCATGGTATCAGTTGTAATTTCTCCTTTTTCATTCCTTGTTGAGCTTATTAGAGTCCTTTCTTTTCTGCTTTTGGTTAACCCAGTGGGAGGCCTCTCAATTTTACCTTTTCAAAAAAACAACTTTTTATTTCATTAATCTTCTGTATAGTTCTTTTATTATTGATTTCATTTAGTTCTGCTCTGATATTGGTTATTTATTTTCTTCTGTTGGGTTTAGGACTGGTTTGCTCATCCTTTTCCAGTTCTTTGAGATAATTCATTTGATTGTTGATTTGTGATCCTTCTGTCTTTTGGATATAGGCATTTATGGCTATGAATTTTCTTCTCAGGATTACTTTAGCTGTATCCCACTGATTTTGATAACTTCTGCCACTTTATCATTTAGTTCAAAGAGTCTTGTGATTTCCCTCTTAATTTCCTCCTTGACATGACTATCATTCAGCAGTAGGTTGTTTGGTTTGCATGACTTTTTGTAGAGATGAGTGTTTCTATTGGAGTTGATTTCTAATTTTATTCCACTGTGGTCTGAGAAGATACATGGTATAATTTCTGTTTTTTTAAATTTGTTGAGGCATGTGAGACATGTTTTGTGGCCTAGGATATTATCAATCTTAGAGAATGTTCCATGAGCTGATGAGAAGAATGTGCATTCAGTGGTTTTGGGGTAAAATGGTCTCTAAATGTCTGTTAGGCCCATTTGTTCTAGAGTTCTATTCAAGTTCGTTTTGTCACTTTCTGTTTGGAGGATCTGTACAGTTCTGTCAGAGGGGCGGTGAAGTTCCCAGCTATTATGGTGTTGCTGTTTATCATTTTGCTTAGATCAAGTAGGATTTGTTTATGAATCTGGGCATACCTGTGTTAGATGCATAAAAATTTAAAATTGTTATTTCTTCTTGTTAAATTGTTCCCTTTACCATTATATCAGGATCATCTTTGTCTTTCTTTACTTTTGTTGATTTGAAGTTTATGTTATCTGATATGAGAACTGCTACACCTACTTTCTTTTGGTTTCCATTTGCATGGAATATGGTTTTCCATCTTTTCACCTTGAGTCTGAATAAATCATTGTGAGTTAGATGTGTTTCCTGGAGACAGCAGATAATACTCTCTAAGTGTATTTTTTATCCATTCAGCCAGTCTGTGTCTCTTGAGTGAAGAGTTTAAGCCATTTACATTTATTGAAAGAGTTGATTAGTGGGGTGGATTTCTGTTCTTCCTATTGAGTAGGACTTTATAGCTCTGTCTTACCTCTTGAGCCATTGTAGTGACTGGGCTCTGACCTTTAGCTTTTGAGGGACTTTACATTGGTGGAAGTCTATTGTCTGATCCATGTCTAGTATAGGTCTGAGTACTTCCTGCACGGCAGGTCTGGACTTGGAAAATTCCCTCAGCATTTGCTTGTCTGGAAAAGACTTAATTTTTCCATAAAATGTAAAACTTATTTTTGCATGATACAAAATTCTAGGCTGGCAGTTGTTTTGTTTAAGAAGATTGAAGATGAGGTCCCATCCCCTTCTGGTTTGTAAGGTTTCTGCTGAGAAGTCTACTGTTACCCTGATGATTTTTCCCTGGTAAGTCAGCTGTTTGATGCTTACGTGTAGCTGCCTGTAGAATTTTCTCTTTCACTTTGACTTTGGTCAGGTTGAATACTATATGTCTTGGAGATTTTCTATTTGCTATGAATCCTCCTGGAGTTTGGTGACCATCTTGTATCTGGATGTCTAGATCTCTGGCAATACTATGAAAGTTTTCCACAATAATTCCCTCAAATAGATTTTGCACGTTTTTAGCACTTTCTTCTTCTCCCTCAGGGATACCTATAATTCATATGTTTGTTCACTTCATGTAGTCCCATATCTAAGTGATTGTTCTGCCCTTATTGTTCTCTTCTCTGCCTTTTTAAATGATTGGGTTAGCTTGAGAGCCTTGTCTTCAAGCACTGAGATACTTTCTTCTCCTTGGTTTAATCTGTTGCTGAAATTTTCTGCTGCAGTTTGAAAATCACTGAAAGACTTTCATTTTTTTAAGTTCTATTATATCCTTCCTAATTTTGTCAAGCTCTTTAGTGCCTTTTCCATTAATTTCCTGAAGCATTTTGGGGGTTTCTTTCTGTTGGTTTTCAACTTTCTCTTCAATTCCATTCATCTTATTTGTCATCCATATTCTGAATTCCTTTTCTGTCATTTCAACAATTTTCTTGTAGTTGGAGTTCACTGCTGTAGCTCCATTGTGATCCCTTGGGGGTGTTGATCTGTTTTGATTTTTCCTGTTGCCAGGGTTCTTTTGCTTTTTTCTTCTCATCTGAAGCCTCTTTTCTGAGTTCCGGGTTACTAGGTTTGCAAGACTCCTGTTCCTTTTGGGAACTCTCCAGATAGTTGTAGGATGTTCAAGTTGGGAGCTGGACAAGACTCTCTTCACTGAGGCTGGTGTTGTGGAAATTGCTTTATCCAGAGTTTCCCCACAGAGGTAACTGTAGCAGCTGGATAAGGTTGTTGTGGGTTCTTGGGTTGTGGAAGATTGCTCAAAGCAGGTCACAGTGTGCTGGTGGTTTGAGGCTGGGGGCGCTCTGGCAGGACATTGGACTTTAGAGCAGCTCTTCCAGCCTTGATTTGGTAATAGAGGCTCTGGGTTGTGATCTTGGGGTCCCGATGCAACACTGGAGACTTGGGGATGGTGTCTCAGGCCTGGCAGGATTTCTGGAGTCTCAGGGGCAGAGCCTTAGGCTCCATCATGAAAGCCTCAGAGCTGAGACTAAGAAGGAACCATAAGCAGAATCTCTGAGCAAGGCCCCTGAGCCAAAAGTTGGGCTGTGCACATGGCCACTGATACAACCTGGAGGTCAGAGTCGGGGTAAAGTAGGCAGGAGGCAATTGGGGCCCAGAGGGTGGAGGTGGAGCAAGCAAGCAGCTGGCTGGTTGCAGGCACCAGGGTCCCACTGATGCCAAGTTAGGCAGACTGTTGTTGGCTCCAGCAGCCCAGGGACCACGGAGCTTTCCATGCTCTTCTTGGAGCCTGCCAAAGCAGCCACCCAAAGCCTCTCAGTTCAGAGCCTGCTGCACTCCTGCATGAGAGCCTCCAAGGCAGGACTGGAGTGGAGCCAGAAGCAAAGCCTCTGAGCAGGGGTTCTGAGCCAGAAGTGGGGCCATGTAGCTGACAGGATGACCAGATCTGGAGTGGGGGATCAGGGCCAGGCAGGCAGGAGGTCGCTCAGGCCTGAAGGGAAGATTCAGGGCCAAGCAAGCTGCAGGCTACTTCCTAGGCACAAGGGTCTTGTGGATGCCAGATCAGATGTTCAAAGGTAGTATCTCTCCATTCCCCACCCAGAACCCTCCAAAGTAGTCACCCAAGCCTCTCAGATAAGAGCCTGCTGCTCTCGGGTCAATTCCCGTGCCCAGGTCCCACTGCACTCTAGGAGAGAAGCTCCTGGCTTTGAGTTCCAGGGTATGCTTCAGGAAAGCCACAAATCGGTCCACTTCCTCCCCAGGCCAGTGTAGACCCAGCATGGTGCATCTGAGAGTTCAGGATGGCTTTACCTGTTGCCTGATCCCCCCAGCATCTGTTGTCTAGTGCAGCAGCTCTGCACAGACTCCAGGCATGTTCCTGTCTGAGTAGGTAAGGAGGTCTATGGGGGTGGTGTATGCCATCTTATAGTTCACTCCACACTGCAACAGGGGGCAAGCACAGCACTCCCACGCCTATTCTATTGTTCTCCTCACAATCTCTAATCTTTTTATATGTTTCACTCCATCACCTTTTTTTCCACACTGAGTGTCCCGCATTGGTTCTCTGTAAATTCACGATGCTGCTTCCAGGATGAGAGATCTGTGTATAGGCAGCTGCCTGCACCTTTCACTTCTTTCCTTGGGAGCAGCAAGTTAGCAGGCTGCCTCTAGTAGTCCACCATTTTCCCCCCTCCAAAAGTTTCAGTTTCAAAAGCTGGCTTTTTTAATTTGGCCCAAACTCAATTTCTGATTTCTTAATTCTTTTTTTTTTTTTTTTATTTCATCTTATTGTTATGGGGGATACAGAACTGCAGGTTACATACGTTGCCCATGTACCGCCTTTCCCCCGAAGTCAGAGCTCCAGGAGTGTCTGATCCCCAGATAGTGCGCGTTGCACCCATCATGTAGGTATATATCCCTCCCTTCCCCACCCCTCTCTTCCCGAGTCAGCACCTTCAAGCGTTACCATTCCCCAAACGGTGCGCAATGCACTCATTGTGTAGGCATACACCCATCCCCTCCCCCACCCCCCACCTCAGTCTGATATGCAATTGGTGTCGTTCCCAGATTTGTATTTAGGTGATGATCAGGGAAACCAATTTTCTGGTGAGTACACGTGATGCTTGTTTTTCCATTCTTGGGATACTTCACTTAATATAATGGGTTCCAACTCTCTCCAGGAGAACCATAGAGATGTCGTATCTTCATTATTTCTTATAGCTGAGTAATATTCCATGGTATACATATACCACAGCTTACTAATCCAGTCATGTATTGATGGGCATTTGGATTGTTTCCACATCTTTGCTATTGTGAATTGTGCTGCTATAAACATTCAGGTACAGGTGTCTTTGTTACAGAATGACCTTTTTTCCTTTGGGTATATGCCCAATAATGGGATTGCTGAATCAAATGGCAGGTCTACCTGAATCTGTTTAAGATACCTCCATAATGCTTTCCACAGGGGTTGCACTAGTTTGCAGTCCCACCAGCAGTGGATGAGTGTTCCTGTCTCTCCACATCCACACCAACATGTGTTGTTTTGGGTTTTTTTGATAAAGGCCATTCTCACTGGGGTTAAGTGATATCTCATTGTGGTTTTGATTTGCATTTCTCTGATGATTAGGGATGTTGAGCATTTTTTCATATGTTTGTTAGCCATTCTTATATCTTCTTTTCAGAAGTTTCTATTCATGTCATTTGCCCACTTTTTGATAGGGTTGCTTGATTTTTTCTTGCTGATTTTCCTGAGTTCTAAATAGATTCTTGTTATCAGTCCTTTATCTGATGTGTAGTATGCAAAAATTTTTTCCCATTCTGTAGGTGGTCTGTTTATTCTCGTGACTGTTTCTTTGGCTGTGCAGAAGCTTTTTAATTTAATCATGTCCCATTCATTAATTTTTGTTGCTGCTGTGATTGCCTTGGGGGTCTTCTTCATAAATTATTTACCTAGGCCAATGTCTGTAAGAATCTTTCCTACATTTTCTTCTAGAATTCTGATTGTATCATGCCTAAGGTTTAAGACTGTTATCCACCGTGATTTGATTTTTGTGAGAGGTGAAAGCTGATTTCTTAATTCTTAAAAAAAAAATCACCTACTCTTGTTCTCATATACAATGAATTTTGTGCTTTCTTTTCCTGAGCTCCAATTTATTTTTGAAATTATTTCATTTAGTATCTCTAATAGGCAAGTGTCTAAGTTTTCCTGGATGTGTTAATATCATAGCCCTATGCATTTTTTCCTTGACTCCACATTATATTATATAACCTCTCCCTAATATTCTCTTTAGCCTCTAACAGATAATATGTAATTCTTCAAAACTGATGCAGGAATTAGGACCAATAAGTAACATTATTTTTCATCCTAAATCTCTGATCAGATTTTGTAACCAAAATGATATCCTTGCTTTTTAAGCCAGAAATGTTCGTTGGTTTGAAACATACTTTTGGGTGTTTTTTTTTTTTTAATTCAATAAGAAGGAAAATCAACTTTGAAGGAAAAGAGAAAATAAAATTATGAAACACAATAGTGAAGTCAGAACCTGGACAGTCTTCCAACTTTTGGCCACTGGTGTATGTTAGTGTAAGTGAGTGGATACGAATTTTAAATGTCTTGCATAGTGTGCTTCTCTAAAATCATTCTGGTTTATGGTTACAGATGAATCGAATGTGGAACTAAGGCTTGTGGGTGGAAGCAGCAGGTGTGCTGGAAGAGTCGAGGTGAAAGTCCAGGGTGCCACAGCAGCCCTGTGTGCTAGCAGCTGGAGAATGAACGTTGCTAAAGTTATTTGCAGGCAACTTGGATGTGGGTCTGCAGTCAGTGCCTCCATACAGCCTTATTTCACAGGAGACACATTACACACGTTGCAGTTTCAAGTTCTCTGCACTGGAAGTGAAGCCTCCCTCTGGGACTGTGTACCCTGGAGGTGGTCACGGTGTTTTTCTCATGTGGAAGCTAATTTGATCTGCTCAGGTAATTTTTGAGCAAAGATACATACATTTATTCAATTATTTATTTTTTCATTTATTTAATAAATATTTATGAAGTGACTACTTAGTACTAGATCATGGGTAGACGAAAGAGAGAAAAGTAGACCTACCCTCCTATCTAGAAGACAGGAGTATAATAAAAATACATCATAAAATAATTATTGGCTTAAAATTGTAAGAAGTAGAAGTACAAAATGAAAAGACAAGGCATAATTAAAGGATATTACCTATTTGTAGAGGAGAGGCTATTGGATGCTGGGAGTCAAGTTATTAAATAAATCTAATGAAGGTTAGTGAATTTTGATTAGGGTGTTCACTGTGGAGCTGGTGAAAGGTTAAGAGGTTCCAGGAATATTTAGTTGCTAAAACCACCAGAACTTGATAATACATTGAATGCAAGAATACAGATAAAGAGGACCCAAAGATCACTTCAACATTTCCAGACTAAGTGGGCAGACATACTGCAGTTTCAGTATCTGAAAAGAATCCTGGCAGAGGAGTAGGCTGAAGGGGGTGGGGCGATGATGAGTCCAGTTTTGTATGTGTTAAGTCTGAGGTATTTGTAAAACAGCCCAGTGAAGAGGACTATGGGCACTTGGATGTAAGATTTAGATGACCAGAAGACCGATCTTTTTTTTTTTTTTTTTTTTTTTTTTTTGAGACAGAGTCTCACTCTGTTGCCCAGGCTAGAGTGAGTGCCGTGGCGTCAGCCTAGCTCACAGCAACCTCAAACTCCTGAGCTCAAGCGATCCTCCTGTCTCAGCCTCCCGAGTAGCTGGGACTACAGGCATGCACCACCATGCCCGGCTAATTTTTTCTATATATATTTTTAGCTGTCCATATAATTTCTTTCTATTTTTAGTAGAGATGGGGTCTCGCTCTTGCTCAGGCTGGTCTCGAACTCCTGAGCTCAAACAATCCGCCCACCTCGGCCTCCCAGAGTGCTAGGATTACAGGCGCGAGCCACCGCGCCCGGCCCAGAAGACCGATCTTAAATGGAGGTAGAACTATTAGAGTCCTAGATATGTGGATGGAAACTAAAATATAGGAATAAAATGTAAATCCAGAATTTTATAAACTTAGATCCAAGAAAAAGAAATTCTTAGCCCTGAGGAAAACAATATTTAATAGGTTATTGACATAAAATCAACTGGAAAAAGATACTGAGAATTAGTGGTTGGAGAATATCATGTCACTAAAAGGGGAAGAGGGTGTTTCAAAAAGGAGGGGATATCAATTCTGACCAAAAATATAGTAAGAAGCCAATATAGATGAAACTGAACATTTTCTACTAAGTTTAGCAATAAGGAAATCATTGGCAAACTTAATAAAAGCAATTTTGTCACATTAAAAAAAGAAGATCAAGTTGAGAAGGTAAGGCTGCTAGGATAGTAGGTATCCACTGTTTCCAAAAAGTTGAATTGAATTTTAAAGGGAGCAAATAGATAAGGTGATGACTAAAAAGGATTATAATCTCCAGGGAAGTTACGCCATTTTTTACTCGATAGGAGATTCTGGAGTAGTGCCGTTCAATAGAACTTTCTGTGATGAAGTAAAATATATATTAATACTATTAACAGATGTTAGGGGCTATAGAAAAAATAGAACAGGAAAATGGAACCTAGAGTGTGTATGGGACAGAATATAATTCCAAACAGGATGGTTTGGGGTGGTACTAAAAAGGTGAAAATTGAAGGACTTGAAGGAAGTGAGAGTCAGCTATGTGCATATATGCGTAAGAAAAATACAGGTAGAGGAAACAGCCAGTTCAAAAGCCCTGGGGCAGGATTATGCCTGATGTGTTTGAGGAAAAGGACAGAGCCCAGTGTGAAAAACAATGAGCAGAACAGCAGGACACAAAGGGGTAAGTGGGTAGAAGTCACTCAGGGATGAGAAGGTCTTTGCAGGAGTTTAGGCGTTTACTCTGAGTGAAATGTGGAGCCATTAGAGGATTCTATGCAGAAGAATAATCTAACCTGAATTATTATTTTAAATGACCTCTCTGGCTTTTTATTTTTAAAAATTGAACTGTAGAGGAATAATGGTAGAAACAGGGAATCCATAGGAATCTATTCCAGTGACTCAGGGAAGTGATGATGGTGGCTCAGTCCAGGCGCTAGCAATGAAAAGGGTGAGAAGTTTGGGAATTATGGACATACTTTGAAGACACACAAAATAAAACTTTCTGAAAGGTAAGATGGATCATGTAGTAGGAATCAAGAATTATTCCAAATGTTTGAATATTTGGAATAATGGAGTTCCACCAATTGAAATATGGAAGTCTGCAGTCTTAGAAGATGTTTGAAAGGACTGTCAAGAATTCAGATTGAGGTATTCAAGTAGAAAATCTAGGTAGAAATTAGATGAATGAGTCAGGAGTTTGGAAAAATGCCTGTTAGAGACAGATAGCTTAGGTTACTAATATAAGTAGTTTTGATGCAAAGCGTGGGGTCAGAAAAACAGGGCAGCATTTATTGTTTGTTTGTTTGTTTGTTTGTTTCAAATTACTCAGATGTATTACTTGGGTCTAACCTGTAGATAAAAGTCCTCTCATCTTTATATTGCACCCTTCATTCTTCTTAAAATTATTATAAATCTTAATATAAGTTGTTTAATGCTATGGTTATTCAGTATTTTAAAATGTAAACTAATTGTGCAATTCATTTCCCTCAGAGGAGTTCTAAACCTAGGACTGGTGTGTCACCAAACACAGAAAGTGAACTTGTAATCCACATCTGTGAACCAAGTCTGTACAGCAAAGATATCATTCTCTGACCCCCGGCAAACGGAGTGTTCTAACGATGCATGGAGAAAAAGTGCCCTGGGGTTAAATGCAGAGATTGGAGACAGAGATAGATATTGAAGAACCATAAAAACTAACCTGTAAAATATTATTTTGTAGCTCACAGGCAGCCCAGGCTGGTTGGATCTGACAGTCCCTGTTTTGGACGTGTTGAAGTGAAACATGCAGATACATGGAGCTCTGTCTGTGATTCTGACTTCTCTGTCTCTGCTGCCAATGTGCTGTGCCGACAATTAAATTGTGGAGAGGCCATGTCTCTTTCTGTGGGAGCTTACTTTGGAAAAGGGAATGGCAAAACTTGGGCTGAAAAGTTCCAGTGTGAAGGGAATGAAACTCACCTTGCACTATGCCCCACAGTGCACCATCCAGAAGACACCTGTCACGATGGCAGAGAAGTTGGAGTTGTCTGTTCTCGTGAGATTTTAAATTACCTTAATTGGCTGGGGCTGGAGAAGGGAATATGGGTCTGGAGTTGAAAAGCTACGGTCTTTTCTCTAAAGCCTTGTCTCCTCCTAGGGTATACAGATGCCAGACTTGTGAATGGCAAATCCCAGTGTGAGGGGCAAGTGGAGATCAAGGTGCTTGGATACTGGGGCTCCATCTGTGACACCCACTGGGACCTGGAAGATGCCCATGTCCTATGCAGGCAGCTCAGCTGTGGGTTTGCTCTCTCAACCACAGGAAGAAAATATATTGGAGAAGGAAAAGGTCATGTTTGGGGGCACAAGTTTCATTGCTTAGGGAATGAGTCACTTCTAGATAATTGTCCAATGACAGTCCTTGGAGCAGGTCCCTGTACCCATGGAAACACTGTCTCTGTGACCTGCATAGGTAAGAGAACAGTGCTTATGGTTACTGCATGGAAAGGTAGCCCAGACATGGTAGAGGGAATAAGGGATTAAAGGAAATATGGGTAAGAAAATGGGGGGCTTGGGGAGGAGAGAGGCATGAGAGTCCAAGAGTAACATGTAATAAGTAATGATAACTGGGGCCACTCCTAGGGCACAGGTAACACTGACCTCACTTTGGGGTTTACGAGTAGACATTATTAATAAGGACAATTTTAATTGACCATAAGGTTTGAAAAATCCTTACCATGATTGCTGATTACACTTTATCATAGAATTCTTCAAACTTTTCCATGTATTTTGATTTACTTTTGTCCCATTTCCTGCACCTCCTACCAGGAAACAAGACCCAGCTATGGTTCCCATGCCCTGAAAATGTATCTAGCCCATATTTGTCTGCTGTTTCAGAAGATGGTGCTTTCATTTGCTCAGGTAAGTGAATCACACAGTCCTAGCAGTCCTAGGAAATGCTTTGCAACTCTGCAGAATGTAACCTGTTACCTATTCTTCTCCTAGAGAGCCGACAGCTCCGCCTGGTGGACGGGGGCAGTCGCTGTGCCGGGAGAGTGGAGATCTACCATGAGGGCTCCTGGGGCACCATCTGTGATGACGGCTGGGACCTGAGCGATGCCCACGTGGTGTGCAGACAGCTGGGCTGTGGACAGGCCCTGAAAGCCCTGGGCTCTGCTCACTTTGGGGAGGGGTCAGGGCCCATCTGGCTGGACGACCTGAACTGCACAGGAAAGGAGTCCCACGTGTCGAAGTGCCCTTCCCAGGGCTGGGGGCAACACAACTGCAGGCACAAGGAGGACGCGGGGGTCACCTGCTCAGGTCCGAGCTGCAACACTTGCACCCTCTTCTATACACACACGCACACACATGCACACACAATGGTAAAGTGTGGGGAAAACTGTATGATGCAGGAATTTAGAAAACTTGATTTTAATTCTGTTCTCACACTGATTTCTTAATACCTTTGCATGATATTTCATTTGTCTGCGTGCCATTTCATAATTTAGGAAAATAGAGAATTGGTCTTAGAATCAGAGAAGGTTAAACCCCAAGAAAGAGACCTTACATTCCATCCACTCTGTCTTTAACAGGCCAAACTATAACTTGCCTAAGATCACAGTCTCATGAGTAGCAGAAATGGGATTAACCTCTGATTATTTCTGAATCAAATTTATGTTAGAGAGTAGAATGAAGAAAGTTGCATTTTAGCTTAAGTTGATATGAATTTAAGCCTCAAATACCATCCTTGGGAATTCCCCATTAACCCTGAAATAACACAAGATCCTTACTTTCCATCTCATACAGTCTGTTACTACGTTAGAGTGGTTTATGAAATTATATTTTGAGTCCTAATGCATTATTTCCAGGGTAAACAAATTGGATTCCCCAGGGAAGAATTTTCTGAAACTCCAAAGGAAATATTTAACACTAGCTTCTCTATTTCTCTCCAGAATTCACAGCCTTGAGGCTCCACAGTGAAACTGAAATGGAGAGCTGTGCTGGCAGGTTGGAAGTCTTCTACAACGGGACTTGGGGCAGTGTTGGCAGGAGAAACATCACTGCAGACACAGCAGGGGTTGTGTGTAGGCACCTGGGCTGTGCAGAGAATGGAGTTGTCAGCCTAGCCCCTTCAAACAAGGCAGGCTCTGGTTTCATGTGGGTGGATGACATTCAGTGTCCTAAAATGCATATCTCCATATGGCAGTGCCCATCTGCCCCATGGGAGCAGAGGCTCTCCAGCCCGGCAGAGGAGACCTGGATCACATGTGAAGGTGGGAATCTGAACACTGGCTGTCACTGGAGCCCTGTGAATTATAATTTGCCCCCAATAGCTAATCTTTTAGTTTGGGAGCACATGGCAGACTCACTGAAAAGTGCATGACAATGAATATTGACATTGCTTCTGTCCCACAGTGAAATTTATTACTTGGTTTAAAATTTTAGGGTTTTTTTTTTTTTTTCCTTAAATGTGTATTATGTCTTTTGCTTCCTTTAAGCCCCCTGTGAGCAGCTAGATGAAAAGCACGTAAAAGGATAACAACTCTCATAAAAACCATGGTATTTTAAAAAATGAAAAATTTGACATGTACAATTTGTCTTAGAAATTCTAGAAAGTTCAAAACTTTCAGGATAATGTGAATTAATCGGAGAGACTAAAATGCTCCATTATTTTCTGTAGAACTTTCCAGTATGGGAAGTTGATTCCTTGTAAAACATTTATAAATAGTTTTATTCAATTAAAATTTAACGTGTTTCTTGTAGAAATTTTGGAAATTTTAAAATTATAAATAACAAAATGCATTCCACAATTAATCATACCATCAAAAATAACCATTGCTAATACTCAGAAGCATTAACTATCAGTATTCCTTTTGTACAAAAATTTAAAGTTACAATTGTGCTATACAATATAGATGATACTACATGTGTGTATATGTATATGTAGTATGATATATATGCACGTAATGTATCACACTCTAGTTAGATATGTATAACACCATGTATATATAAAGTAGGATTTCTATACCCTACTTTTTGTATAAAATTATACTGTAAATATATTCTAATTTCAGTAAATGGTCTTCATATGGCACATAGTATTTTATCCTATGGACATAAATAACCATATCTTTATTGGTATTAATGTTATTTCTCAAAGTCAAGCCAGTATAAATAATGCCTTTATAAGCTTCTTCATCCATTTTGGTGAATCTATGATTATATCTGAAAATTATATTTCTAGTCCTGTAGTGAGTGGGTAAAGTAAATGAACATTTTTAAATTCTGTATACATACTATCTAATTGCTCCCACAGAAGGCCTGTGTGTTAATTTTCATTCTTGTGATCAGTGTATGACAGCATCACTTTTATCGCACCTTTCCCACCAGTGTTACACACAGAGAGAACATACACAGACATACACATACCTTCCCAGGTTAAAATTTCCACTATCTCAACATAATTTGCCTAGGTTTGGCTAGTAATGAGTATGAACATTTTTATAAAATTGTCCATTTGCGGTTTATATTTTTAAATTTCTTGCTTCTTTTTGCTATTGTAATTTTATCACAAAGTAAAATCATTCCCAAAACAAAAAAAAAACTGAAAATGCAGAAAACATTAAAAAAAATAAATATTAGCTCTAATCTCATTATTAGCTGATGATATAGTAGCTGATGATACATTCTTAAGTGTCAAATGTATATATATCTTATATATATTCATATACTTTATTGCAAAAAAGTTATTATACTATGCATCTTTGTATTGCCTGCTCCTCTGATTCAGCAATATTTTCTCATGATAAAACATACTTTTTTGTATTATGATATACTATGATTTGATGCACAAAATGCCTGTTGGACATTTAGGAAATTTAAGTTATTTTTCGATTTTAAGTAATATCATATTAAAAATCCTCAGAAAAATCATTTGAAGCATATTTATCATTATCTTCCCCTTAATCTATTTTCCTATTGAATCATCGATTATATTACCTGAAATTTTGGATTTCATATTAAGTTTTAATTTACTAATATTTTACTTTGAAATTTTGCATCTGTACATATGGAAATGATACCGTGCCATAGCTTCCCTTTAGTGCTCTATCTTTTTATATTTGCTGATTTTACTCCTAGGGCTTTGTTGCAACATAAAATTGATTAGAATAAATTCTACCAGCTTTTATGGTCTTTAATAGTATAGAGAACAACATAATTATGTTTAATGTTTGCAAAAAAATACCTATCGCTATTTTGCACAGTAGTTTGTTAATATTTAAAAGAATGTCCAAGACTCTTGGGTTCTTCTAGTTTTCTTGAGTCAGTTTTGTGAAAGGATTAAAGGCGATTGAATTAAAAACCATAGCTTAAACCTACCATGATATAGGCCATTCAGTGATGCACTGTGTGTTGGTGGGAGGTAGAAACTAGTCTAAAAGTATTTATTAATGAACAGGAGATTTAAAAATGAAGAGAGAAAATAAATCAAACTCTTTCAAGATGTTTGGCTGTGAGAGAGAGGAGCGAGTGAGCATGGTAACTGGAGAGGGGTTCTTATGGCAAGGGGAAAGGAGATTTTTTAAAGGGTATGTGTGAAAGCTATCAAGTTAGTAGACTTGGGGATGAGAAACTGAGGTCAAAAAACTTTTTCAAATAGAAGCCAAAATACCTAAAAGTCAATTGTCTACTGAAGCTGTAGATTTTCCTATACTATTAAGGGGTCTGAAATCCAGTAAAGAAATCCTGAGATTCCCTTTTGTCTTTATGTGGCTGGTGGGCAGAGGTAAGGTAAAGTCTTAGAATTAAGGAGCATTTGACAAAATAATGAAGAATAAGAAATAAAGAAAAAGGTTACGTTATCAAAAATATTGAGGGTTCAGCAGAATTTTTTTAAAATAAATTTAAAATGACATGAATTATAATCATTTGCAGTGCAACTCAATATTACAGGAATTGGCTCAAAGGAGATAGATAAGCTTATCCTGCATCTACACACAGCCGCAGAGGGTATGTTAGGAGGTCACTAGTCTCAAGGCATCGTTCATCTGGGCAAGAGAATGTTTGTAGTTATGATCACAGCATGATTTACAGTTGGGGAAGTAAAGGCAGGTAAGGACTCATCATTGGAGGGCATAGAAGAAGCAATGGTCTTACAGACCAGACTTAAGGCAGATGAAAGTTATCTTTGAAGAAATTGTGAAAATGAGAGGCAAGATAGGAGGTTTGGGTGAGATGACAGGACCTCAGGATTTGGAGAATGAAATCATTATGTTTTGTTTTCAAGCATCCAGCAGTAGAAAATGAATATCTAGTTTTGCCAGCTTGGAGATGCCTCATCCCTTGCCACGACTAGGACAAACCACAGGCGTGTGTAGGGGCTTCTTCACTTCACAGGTTATTCTGTAATCCACGTAACACCGAAACTCTGCCTCTCTGCCTTCCTGACCGCCCCCATATTCATCACATATGCCTACTGCTTTCAAGTCTTCCTACCCCAACCTTCTCCCATTTTGTGTCTTTCTAGATAAAATAAGAATTACTGGAGGAGACACCAAGTGCTCTGGGAGAGTGGAGATCTGGCACGAAGGCTTCTGGGGCACGGTGTGTGACGATTCCTGGGACCTGGCAGAGGCAGAAGTGGTGTGTCGGCAGCTGGGCTGTGGCTCTGCTCTGGCTGCCCTGGGGGAAGCAGCATTTGGCCAGGGGACTGGACCCATCTGGCTGGATGACATGCAGTGCAAGGGAAATGAGTCATTTCTATGGCACTGTCATGCCAAACCTTGGGGACAAAGTGACTGTGGACACAAAGAAGATGCTGGTGTGAGGTGCTCTGGTAAGTGTGAAAAGGCTGAACTTGACCTGGGCCTCCTACTAAAGGTAAAGGTCATTGAGAAACAGCCTCAGGTAGTTGAGCTGAAAGATAGCAGGCTTTCTTACTGAAGAATGAAAGGATGTGTTAAACTAACAATTTCTCTAACTAAATAAGATAACATTCCACAGTTATGTAAAATCGCTCCCATAATTGTGAGAGAAGAAAGCGGGATTTAGCCTCAGACTTCCAAGCAAGAGGATTCTAAGTGATAATTTAAATGACACCCAATATGCCCAGAGGATATAAAAAAAAAACTACCCAGGTTCTTTTCTTTGATTTCTATTTCATTTGCATTTTTCTCTCTCCCCCTCTCTTCCCCTCTCTTCCAGGACAGTCACCAAAGTCACTGAACACCTCAGGTACAGTTTTCTGCCCATCATTGATGTGAGCAATACCTAAGACTATATGAGAAGTCAAGGGAGAAAAAAACTTCAATGACAAAGAAGGCTGCAGCCTACCAAAATCATGAAACCATGCAGGGCAGCAACCGGCATCATAGAGCAGCTGCTCTCTGACTGTTCTACTACACAAATCTTCTCTCTAGAAAAATTCTCTTTTTGTGTGGAGAAGCATAAGACCCTCATGTTACCCTCAGAGATAGAATTATCTCTACAGGTTCTCAAATATTCTTATCAGACTCAAGCCCAAGGTATTTTCTGGACCTTGTGTTTTAGGGGTGAATGCAACGCAAGAGGAAAGGTTTAATCATGAAACCTTTTGTATACAATTGGAGGTAATTTAGGCCAATAGAATTATGTTAAGATTTGGATTCAGTTAAATGGAGTCTATTATTCATAGATAGTTTTCATTGAAAATAGCTCTCGGAGATTGTGTACTGTTCTGTTCGAGAGTGTGCTGAAATGTACGGCCATCATTCCTCACAGCAACTAGGGAACCAGCTCCTTTTCCAATGTATAAACTCACAATTGATATCTACTAGTTTAATGCCGACCAATGTTTGCTTTTTATACAGGTCATTCAGCACTTATTTTATCTGGTATTGTGGGGCTCATTCTCCTGGCTCTGTTTGTTCTATTTCTCGTGCGGTCTCGAGTTCAGAAACAAAAACATCTGCCCCACAGAGGTGAGAGTCCCCCAGGGCTGTATAAAATGTGAGTTATCTGGGAGCCTGGGAACAAGGGATGGGGATTCTTGCAGAGAGGAACAAATGCACTTGCATTTTGGTTCAGGATCTGGATTGCAGAAATAGCTAATAGAAAATGTAGAACCAAATGTAGATTAAGAGCAAGAGTGTCCTTGTTTTGAACCCCACTTGTTATTTGCTATATGTGTGGCCTTTGACTAAAAACTACCTTTTCAATCTCTAATTTCCTAATATATAAAGAAAATAATAGTACTGCCTAATTAGGTTGTTATGAGAGTTAAATTAATGAATCATCTATATGAATAGTGGCCAGCACATAGTAAATGCTATGGAAAGGATTTGGTAACAAAAGTGGAGGAATGTTAAGGGTTCAGCAAAAAGGAGAATGAATATTAGAACTACTAAGAATTCACTTGCAGAGATAGGTCCTAAAAGAACCATCAGATTTTAGCTCAGAGATATGAATATGTATCAAATATTAGAGTTGTGTATCCTCGTGTAGGGATAGGCCATTTGAATTTAAATCCTAACCATGGAGCACCCATTCTCAGCTTCATCAAGAAGAAGGGATTCTCTAGAGGAGAACCTGTTCCACGAGATGGATACCTGCCTCAAGAGAGAGGAGCCATGTCAGACGAGAACCTCAGGTCTGTGACTCCAGGGGCTTCACTCCAAGGAGAGGGTGGGAGTATGAGGAAATGCCACTGATTTTTAGAAACTCCCACTTGATGGAGATGTATCTCAGCCTCTTATACAAAATACTTCACATGAAAGGGAAGCAAAAGAGGGAATAGATGAAATAAAATATGACTCAAAGTTAAGAAAATTGGAATCCTCACTCATTTCATCCTCAGTATCATACTTCGTCCATGGCATAGGCTCCAAGCAGAGAGGACTAAAACAAAAAGTACTTAGCTTCTGATGAGCAGTCGAATGGCTTGCCCTCAATTGCATTACAAAGCCAATAAACAATAATTGTTGTCCAATTTTGTTACATTCTTTTTTAATCTGATGGCCAACTTCCTTGTGTATTATCTTTATTTCTACATTTATGATTATTTTTAAAATAATATTATCATGACATATAATGTGTACAAAACAGTGCATTAAACTTTAAATCATTTCTTTGGAAAGCACTTATAAGTTGAATTACTGTGAAAAGACAATGAACACTGTCTGGCAAGTGATTTCTCTGTACTTATCACAAATTTTACTCCTATAATTTATGAATGAGGATGTATTTTCCTGAATATTCACTAAAATTGAATGTTTTCATCTCTTTTATAATGTTGTTAATTCAGTATTTGATAAATAGCATCTCACTGTTATTTTAATTGTTTTTTAAATTTCATTTTTATTGATACATAATAGATGTATGTATTTGCAGGGTACATGTGATAATTTAATACATTCACATGATTAATTTGTAAAGATCATATCACGGTACTTGAGATATACAATCACCTTAAATATTTGTCTTTCCTTTATACTAGAAACATTCAAATTATTCTTTTCTAACTATTTTGAAATACATAATAGATTATTGTAAACTATAGTCACCCTTATGATCTATCAAACACTAGGTCTTATTTCTTCTATCTAACCGTATATTTGTAACCATTAATTAAGTTCCCTTCATTCACACCTCCCCTCTACCTTTTCTGGACTCTGGTATTAGCAGTCTACACTATATCTTCATGAGACCCACTTTTTTAACTCCCACATATGAGTGAGAGCATGCAATATTTGTCTTTCTGTGCTTGGCTTATTTCACTTAACATAATGACTTGCAGTTCTATCCATGTTGCTGCAAATGACAAGATTTCATTCTTTTTAATGGCTGAATAATATTCCAGTGTGTGTGTGTGTACCACATTTTCTTTATCCATTCATCCATTGTGGGCACTTACGGTTTTTTCATATTTTGGTTACTGTGACTAGTGCTGCAATAAACATGGGAGTAAAGATGTCTTTTCAATATATTGATTTCCTTTCTTTTGGATATATACCCACTAGTGGAATTGATGGATCATATGGTACTTCCATTTTTATTTTTTTAAGAACCTGCATATTGTTTCCCATAGTGGCTATACTAATTTACATGCTTACCAACAGTGTAAGAGAGTTCCCCTTTTTTCACATCCTCACCAGCATTCATCATTCCCTTTCATAAAAAACAATTTAACTAGGGTAGAATGGTATCTCATTGTGGTTTTGATTTGCATTTCTCTGATTATTAGTGATGTTGAGCATTTTTTCATATACCTGTTGGCCATTTGTATGTCTTCTTTTGGGAAATGTTTATTTAGATCTTTTGCCAATTTTATTAATCAGATTACTTTGTTTTTGCTGAGTTGTTGATCTCCTTATATATTCTGGTTATTAATCTCCTGTTAGATGACTAGTTTGCAAATATTTTCTCCCATTCTGTGGGCTGTCTCTTCACTTTGTTGATTGATTCCTTTGCTATGCAGAAGGCTTTCAGCTTGATGTAATTTCACTTGTCTATTTTTCCTTTGGTTGCTTATGCTTTTCTGGTCTTACACAAAAAAATATTTGCCCAGATCAATGTCATGGTGCATTGACCAACATTTTCTTTTAGTTGTTTTATAGTTTCAGATCTTATATTTAAGTCTTTAATGCATTTTGATTTTATTTTTGCATATGGTGAGAGATAGAGATCTAGTTTCATTCTTCTGCATATGGTTATCAAGTTTCCCAGCACCATTTATGAAAAAGACTGTCCTTTTCCCATTGTATGTTCTTGGTGCTTTTTTCCAAAATCAATTGGCTGTGAATACATGGATTTCTCTCTAGGTTCTCGATTCTGCTACATTGGTCTATGTGTCTGTTTTATGCCAGTAGCATGCTGATTCTGTTATTGTAGTTTTGTATATATTTTGAAGTCAGGTAGTGTGATGCCTCTAGCTTTGTTCTTTTTGCTTAGGATTGCTTTGGCTATTCAGGCTCTTTTGTGGTTCCATATAAGTTTTAGAATTGTTTTTTCTGTTTTGGTGAAGAATATTTTTGGTATTTTGATACGGATTACATGAATCCGAATTGCTTTAGGTAGTAGTGTCATTTCAACAGTATTAATTCTTTCAATCCATGAGCATGGATATCATTCCATTTTTTAATGTCCTCTTCAATTTCTTTCATCAGTGCTTTATAGTTTTCCTTGTATAGATCTTTCACTTGTTTGGTTAAATTTATTCCTAAATATTGTATATTCTTTGTAGCTGTTGTAAACTGGATTGCTTTCTTGATTTCTTTTTCAGATTGTTTGTTTTGGTGTATATAAATGCTACTGGTTCTTTTATGTTGATTTTGGTTTTTTTGCAACTTTACTAAATTTGTTTATCAGTTCTAACAGTTTTTTGGTGTTTTTAGGTTTTTCTAAGTACAAAATCCTGTCATCTGTGAACCAGGCTAATTGACTTTTTCCTTTCCAACGTGGGTGCCCTTTATTTCTTTCACTTATGTAATTGCTCTGTTCACGACTTCCAGTATCATGTTAAATAAAAGTAGTGAAAGTGGGCATTCTCATCTTGTTCTAGATCTTAGAGAAAAGGCTTTCAAATTTTCTGTGTTCAGAACAATGTTTGCTATGGGTTTGTTCTATATAGCCTTTATTATTTTGAGGTATGTTCCTTCTAGATCCAGTTTGTTGAGAGTTTTCATCATTAAGTGATGTGGAATTTTATCAGATGCTTTTTCAACATCTGTTGGAATGATCATATGGCTTTTGTTCTTGGTTCTGTTAATGTGGTGTATCACATTTATTGATTTGTGAATGTTGAACCATCCTTGCATCCCTGGGATAAATCCTAATTGATCATGGTGAATGATCTTTTTAATGTGTTGTTGAATTTGGTTTGGTAGTATTTTGTTGAGGATTTTTACGTCTATGTTCATCAGGAATATTAGCTTGTAATTTTCTTTTTTCATTGTGTCCTTATCTGGTTTTGGTATCAGGGTAATACTGTCCTCATAAAATGAGTTTGAAAGTATTCCCTCCTCTTTAATTTTTTTTTGAAAAGAGTTTGAGTAGAATTGGTATTAGATTTTCTTCAAATATTTGGTAGAATTCAGCAATGAAGCCATCTGGTCCTGGGTTTTTCTGTAATGGGACACTTTATAGTATGGCTTTGATCTCATTACTCATTGGTTTCTTGAGGTTGTCTATTTCTTCATGGTTCCATAGGTTGTATGTATCCAGGAATTTATCCATTTCTTCTATACAATTTGTTGTTGTATATTTGTCATAATGGTCTCTAATGATACTTTGTATTTCTTTGGTCTCAGTTTGTTGTGTTTCCTTTTTTATTTCCAATTTATTTATTTTGGTATTCTTTCTTTTTTCTTAGTCTAGCTAAAGGATGCCAATTTGTTTATCTTTTTAAAAAAAACAACTTTTTGTTTTGTTGATCATCTTTAATTTTTTAATCTCAATTTTATTTCTGCTCTGATCCTTAGTATTTTTCTCTTCTACTAATTTTGATTTGGTTTGTTCTTACTTTTCTACTTCCTTAAGATGCATCATTATATTGTACATTTGAAGCATTTAAATTTTTTTGATATAGCTGTTTATTGCTATAAGTTCCCTGTTAGTGCTGCTCTTTCTGTGTCCCATAGATTTTAGTATGTTGTGTTTCCATTTTCGTATGTTTCAAGAAATTTTTAAATTTTCTTCTTGATTTCTTCATTGATCCTTCGGTCATTCAGGAGCATGCTGTTTAATTTCTAGGTATTTATGCTTTTTCCAAGGATCCCCTTATTAGTGACTTCTAGTTTTATTCCATTGTGGTCAGAAAAGATACTTGATATGTATGATTTCTACTTTTCTGAATTTGTTGAAAGTTGCTTTGTGGACTAAAATATGGTCTATCCTGGAGAATGTCCCACATGCTGATGAAAAGAATGTATGTTCTGCAGCAGTTGGGTGAAATGTTCTGTAAATGTCAGTTAGACCTATTTGGTCTAGTATATAGTTTAACTCTAATGTTTCTTTGTTGATTTTCTGTCTGAATGATCTGTCCATTACTGAAACTGGGGTGCTAAAGTCCGCTACTATTTTCATATTGCAGTCTGTCTTTCATTTTAGATCTATTAAAGTTTGTTTTATATACTTGGAAGCTCCAGTGTTGGGTGTATAGATATTTATAATTGCTATATCTTCTTTCCTCTTGCTGAATTGACACTTTCATCATTATATAGTTACTTTCTTTGTCCCTTTTTACAGTTTTTGACTTGTAATCTGTTTTATCTCATATAAGTATAGTCTGCTCTTTTTGTGTTTCTAGTTGCATAGAATTTTTCCCACCACTTTTCTCTCAGTCTATGTGTGTCCTTATAGATGAATTAGGTTTCTTGTAGACAGCATAAAGTTAAGGTGTGTTTCTTTATCCATGCTAAGTAAAATAAACCAGTCATAAAAAGACCAATACTGTATGATTCCACTTACATGAGGTACTTAGAATAGTCAAATTCATGTAGATAGAAGTTGCCAGAGGAAGAATGGAGAGTTATTGATTAATAAGTATAGAGTTTTAATTTTGCAAGATAAAAAGATTTCTGGAGATGGATGGTGGTAATGGTTGTGCAACAATCAGAATGTACTTAATTTCACTAAATGGTACACTTATAAAAAAAAAAAAAAACCAACCATAAGACTCCGAAAAGTAAGAAATAGATGGAGAAGGAACACTAACACTGAAGAAAGATTATTGTGGTTGTGTGGGTGAAATTCCTGGATTTTCTTCTTCCTAGACCCCTAAAGAAGCCCATCTTTCTGGCCAGAGAACAGGGGAAAGGACATCCAGGGAGTATCAGGGAATCTTATTTTGTTTTTCCTTTTGCTTTCCTGCCCCTGCATGAGCTCATGTCTGCTCTGATACAGGCAATGTGACACAGGCAACTAACAATTTGAAAGGAGATCAATTCTTCTGGATAGAGGAGCATAAAAGAATGAACCCTGTTGTACAAATAGTTGGAGGAAATCCTCATTCTCTTTTCTCTTATCACCTTTCTCCCAATCATGTGAAATTGTGTAATAGCATGGGAAAATAAAACTGAAATAACCCATTTTTTTCTTGCCAGAGAAAAAGGGAAATGAAACCACTGGGAGTTAGAGAATACAGGGAAATTCCATAGAGGGGGGGAACTGGAGAAGAGGTCTCTAGTTCTGTTTGGGACAGTACAAGTACCAGGTTTACCTTTTGGCTGCAAATCTGCAAAACACACAATGAAGCATAGCAAACGTTTTGAGAGCTGAAATAAAATATAAATAGTACACAAATCTCAGACTAAACCCACAAGTGGTGTATGCAAGGAGCATACCCAGAGAGAATGGCAAAGGCTTTAAGAACTGAATTGACACTAAAAACACCACCACATATAGTAAGACAGAACTTGCAATCTGAACTTACCTGGGTTGATCACTTACTAAACAAAACAAAACAAAAACCAACCTTCTCCAAAGTATTTTAACAAGACTCATAATCTTACAGTATAACATTCAATATGTCCAACACACAAACCAAAATTATTCAATATATCAAGAACCAGGAATATCTGACCAGTCCTCAAGGAGCAGACAATGAACTGCTACCAACTCTAACATAAAACATAAGTTGAAATTATTGAAGACTTTAGGTACCTATTATAGCTATATTCCATGAGGTAAAAGTGAACCTCCTAGAAACTAATAGAAAGATAAATTCTCAGGGGAGAAATAGAGGGCATAACAAAAGAATCCCATGGAAATTTGAAAATTCAAAATTTCTTTTTTTTTATTTCAGCATATTATGGGGATACAAAAGTTTAGGTTATGTATATTGCCCATGCCCCCCCACCACCACCCCTGAGTCAGAGCTTCAAGCGTGTCCATTCCCCAGATGGTGCGCATCTCATTCATTATGTCAATATCTGAAATAAAAAGAAAATAAATCACTGGAGTGCCCCAAAAACAGAATGGAGGCACAGAAAAAAGAATCAGTGAACTTGAAGACAGATCAATAGACATTACTCAATAAAACAGGGGGGAAAAGACAAAAAATGAACAGAACCTCAGGAACCTCCAGGAATATATCAAAAGATACATGCCATTGGAGTAGTAGAAAAAAGAGAAGACAGACATGACACAGAAAACAATTTTAGAGAAATATTGGCCCAAAACTTCAAAAGTTTGGTGAAAGACTTAAATTCATAGATTTAAGAATCTTAGAAAACACAAAAAAAATACACTAAATATATACATTTGCAGATACATCATACTCAAACTGCTGAAAATCAAACACAAAGAAAAAAATCTCAAAAGTAGGGAGAAGAAAATGATACATTATCTATAGAGGAGCAAATATTCAAATGAAACATTTCTCAAGAGGCAAAAAAAAAAAAAAAAAACAGCATTTTTAAAGTGCTGATGAAAACTGTCAACCCAGAATTCCATATCCAGGTAAAATAACTTTCAGGAATGAAGATAAGCAAATTTATCTGTTAGATGAATTAAGAATAAGAAAAATTAAAGATTTTATTTTACCTGTATTTATTTATTTTCTAATGTTCCTCTTTTCTAGTCTTTTGTTTTTGTAGATCCAAGTGTCTGACCTCTATCATTTTCCTTTTTTCTGAAGAATTTCTTTTAAAATTTCTTGCAACGCAAGTGTACTGGCAACAAATGACCTCAATTTTTGTTTCTCTAAGAAAGTATTTATCATTCACTTTGTAAGGATACAGAATTTGAGGTTGGTGATGGTTGTCTTTACCGTTTGGGGAATGGTAACGCTTGAAGGTACTGACTCGGGAAGGGGCGGGTGGGGAAGGGAGGGATATATACCTACATGATGGGTGTAACGCGCACCATCTGGAGATCAGACACGCCTGGAGCTCTGACTTGGGGGGAAAGGCGGTACATAGGCAACGTATGTAACCTGCAATTCTGTATCCCCCATAACAATAAGATGAAATAAAAAAAAAATACTTTAAATATTTCGCTCACTCTCTTTGCTAGCATAGTTTTTGAAAAGAAATTAAATGTAATTTTTATCCTTGCTCTTCTATAAACAAGATTCTTTTTCCTCTTGCTTCTTTCAAGATGTTTTCTTTGTCTTTGATTTTCTGTAGTTTGAATATGACATGCCCAGACATAGATTTTTTGGTATTTATTCTGCCTGGTGTTCTCTGAGCTGCCTGGATCTGTGGTTTTGTGTCTATCATTAATTGTGAGAATTTTTCAGTCATTATTGCTTCAAATATTCTTCTGATCTTTTCTCATTTTCTCCCACTTCTGATATTCCCATTATTTGTGTGTTACACCTTTTGTAATTATTTCACAATTTTTGGATAGTCTGTTCTGTCTTTTTCATTCTTTTCTCTTTGCATTTCAGTTTTTGAAGTTTCTATTGACACTTACTTCTTCAATCTCACTGATTTTTTTTTTCTCAGCCATGTCCAGTCCATTGATGAGCCCATCAAAAAGCATTCTTTATTTCTATTACAGTGTTGCTGATTTTTAGCACTTCTTTTTTATTCTTTCTTTGAATTTCCATCTCTATGCCTACTTTACCTATATATTCTTACAAGTTTTTCACTTTTTCCATTAGTGTCTTTAGCATATTAGTCATAGCTGTTTTAAACTCCTGGTCTGATAATTCTAACTCTGTCACATCTGAGTCTGATTCTGATGCTTACTCTGTCTTTTCAAAGTGTGGTTTTTGTCTTTCAGAGTGCCTTGTAATTTTTTGTTGTTGAAGTCCAGACATGATTTACTGGGTACAGGAATTGAGGTAAACAGGTCATTAGCATAAGGTTTTATATGTATCTGGCTAGGGGTTAGTCTGTGTTTATTGTTTGCTATAGCTGTGAGGTGTCAGAGACTAATATTTCCTCTGGAGTCTTTATTTTTATCTCCCCTATTGTGTTTAGGCCTCTCGAGTGACTTCTTCTTAAATAAGGTCTCAGATGTGCAGTTCTTTTAGTTGTATTCTCCTGTTATTTTATAGGAACCCTAATGAAGTGATGACAAGGCATTGTGGGAGGGGAAGTGCACTATAGTTCTGTGATTTAACCTGTCTTCTAGTGAGCTTGTGCCCCTGCACCATGACCTTCACAAGTGCTCTGAGGTTTTCTTCCCTACTCCTTAGATGAGACAGGAAGCCTAAAGGGGGCTGAAGTCGGATATTTCCCTTCCCCTAAGTCAGTTAGGCTTTGGTAAAATCCCAGCCTATTGGGCTCTGGAAAAATGGTTTCTCATAAGGGCAGACCTTGTTAAGAACATAATGTTTTATGTGTACTTCAAAATGACTACTTCCTCCTCCCCCAAGCAGAATCACAAAGGAATTTTGCTCCAGTCTTCACTGTGAGAATGTGGCAGCACTCCCAAAAGTAAAACAACAATGTGGGTCCCCCTAGAATTTTTAATACTCAAACTTGTCCACACTGAGCGTCCAGCAATTTGCCAACTACGGTTTAGATTTTCCTACCCACTTCCTGATTCTCACAGAGGTTTCTGTTCATAAGCTTCTGCTCCAGTAGGTTATAATACTCTGTCTCTGCCTGCCTGTCTCTCCAATTTTGGGGGCAGTGATTTGTCCTGTGACTTCAGTTCTTTGTTAAATCTCATAAGAGTTTTTGATTTTTGGTTTATTCAGGTTTTTTCTTGTTGTGTAGATGGGCGTGATGACTTCCAAGCATGTTACATGCTGGATAAGAAACCACAAGTTCAGGCCGGGCGCGGTGGCTCACGCCTGTAATCCTAGCACTCTGGGAGGCCGAGGTGGGCGGATCATTTGAGCTCAGGAGTTCGAGACCAGCCTGAGCAAGAGCGAGACCCCCGTCTCTACTAAAAATAGAAAGAAATTATATGGACAGCTAAAAATATATATAGAAAAAATTAGCCGGGCATGGTGGCGCATGCCTGTAGTCCCAGCTACTCGGGAGGCTGAGACAGGAGGATCGCTTGAGCTCAGGAGTTTGAGGTTGCTGTGAGCTAGGCTGACGCCACGGCACTCACTCTAGCCTGGGCAACAGAGTGAGACTCTGTCTCAAAAAAAAAAAAAAAGAAACCACAAGTTCAGATAATCACAACACATCCAGTCATGTTCAACCTTCTTAATATTTAGTTATCCACGGACAACAATTCTTCATTGCTGTCAATTCTGCCAAGAATGCTACACTTCCCTCATTACAACTTTTAGTACCCTCCTGTCTCTGGACAATCACTCTAACCCCTGAGTTTGCTTGTCCTTTTTTTAAAATCAAAATACAAATATCACAGTTCTAGGCCTTTAAGTTACTGGGAGATAGTCTGATAAAAAGCTACACTGCTTGTTGTAAAAATGCTTAATAGTTTATTCTTTTAAAGGTGATAAGTGTTTTAGATCAAAACAGTAACTAAGCATGCTCTTTAGTTATGTGATAATCATTCCTTGCTCTATTATATTTTCCCAGCTACACAAAGACTGCATCTAAAGCTCTTTCCTCTGCAGAAAGGTTTTCTACTTCCCAGTAATGCAGAGTTTGCCTTTCTTTTAGACGACACCATCACCCATGGTTGTGAAGATGCTGGCCAGACAGCACTGCTGGAAGTTCTTCCTGCCTCTGAAGCCATGAAATGACTTTGGGCTTCCAAGGACCACCAGGTAAGTTGAGAAGTTTTACTCCTACTGGCTAAAGCTAATAATTTAATCTCTAACTCTCACAGAATTAAAAATACTTTTTTTCCAAATTTTTATATTACCATATATTATAGCACTTGTTTAGATCCCAAATCTTTAAATATTCCAAGTTAACCTCTGGAAAAGAGAGAGGGTGATGAGAAAGTTGTTCCTATAAAAAATTTACAGAGTTTTTCAGCAGAATTGTCTTTGAGCACTGACTGAGGCTGTGGATAGTCTGTCACTAAGGAAGAGGTTGATTGGATCTCAGCTTCAAATACTGCTCGTGATAACCTCCATTCCTAGGATCTCTGTTCATTTTTATTACACAGGGTAGAATGTTCACATTTTATTCTTTTAAGTACTACTCAGATTCAGTGCATTAATATCATTCTGGCTTTTTCTGATGAGAAAACATTAACATGATAAACAGTAAAATCATGCTCTAAAGATTTAGAAAAATAACCACTCACTATATGATGTCACATTGAGGCAATCCTAAACCACCTACTGGTGCCAGAACAAAGAGAAGAAAAATCAAGGTCAGCTAGAAAGTCTGGCATGAAAAAAGCATTGCTTTCTCTCGAGTTCTATGATAGTCATTTGTTAGAATTATAGCTTGCTGTTGCTTTTTATTAAAGTGTCAAAGAATTCCAAGGCTTAATAAGACCCAATTTACCATTGCCTACACCCAAGGTAGAGTGGGTGGTCCAGGCATGATGGAGAGAGAAATCGAACTCAATGAAGTCATAGGACTAGAAAACACAGTTTAAAGAGTATTGAGAACACTTTGTAATTCCCAGCATGAGAGAGTTACCAATTGTAAAAAGAGCATTCCTATGTAATCCAAAGCCAATTCTGCATTTTTTGTGAGAACAAATGCCAGGGTGCAAACATAAGTCATATCTCCTGATTTTTATTACAAAATATTTAAAAATCACCAGCACAAACTAGTTTCAAATTTGACCCAATAAGTGAAGTGAATGGGTTTGAGTTTTTCCATTTTTTCTCAAAAATCTATTAAATTACCATAATAACAAGAAAAATGTTAGAAAAATCTGAGGAAAGCTACACAAAAAGCATTTAGATAATAACTAGCACCAGCACAATTTAATGGTAATTCTTCTAAGTAACACCAGGACTTCGTATTTATGGCTGAAGCCTCCTCCCTCTTCATATGCCATTTCTTAGTTCTTGATAATGCTAATAGTTTCTCTATCTGGAAAAGTTCAGTAAAAAGTTTCAACTAAAACATATTCTAGTTAGAGAGATAGAATGAATAATATTTGATAGCATAACAAAGTGACTATAATCAACAATAAATTGGGGTGTACTTTAAAATAATTAAAAGAGTGGAATTGGAAAGTTCCTAACACAAAGAATATCTGAGACAATGGATACCTCAATTACCCTGATTAACACCCATTATATACCTGTATCAAAACATCACCTGTACCCTATAAAGATATACAACTATTATGTACTCATAATAGTTTTCAAAAATTTTTTAAATTGTATCATATAATGTTTTCATTTGCATCATGTAAAGAAAAAAGGACCAAGACTGGATTATTCTAAACAAATTTTAATAAACAGTAACTTATATTGTTACAGTTATTCTTTGCAAATGAATACAAATATTGTTTTTAAAATACTTGAAATTAAGGTTCTATATTAAAAACCATTTTCTCTCAGCAATTTTGTTTAATTTATTATTGTGCTTAGTGTATTTGTTTGCTAGGGCTGGCTGCCATAACAAATACCTTAGACAAGGCAGCTTAAACAACAGAAATTTGTTTTCTCACAGTTCTGGAGGGTAGAAGTCCAAGACCAAGATGTCAGCAGGTTTACTGTTTCTGAGGGCTCTCTCCTTGGTTTGCAGATGGCTGCCTTCTCCTTGTGTTTTCACATGGGCATCCCTTGGTCTGTGTTGTCTGTGTTGTCGGTGTCCTAATCTCTTCTTATAAGAACCCTAGTCACATTGGATTAGGGCCCACCCACGTGGCCTCATTTTACCTCAGTTACCTCTTTCAAGGACCTATGTCCATTCAGCTGATAACACTCAGCAAGTCTATTATTGTATGATACAAAGGAATGCTTTGCCATATCTGAACCTCATTAATCATAAATTCTGACTTAGCAGAGTCCATTCTAAGGACTTTTGAAAGATTAATTCCCAGACACATTCCAAAAAGCAAAACCATATGCAGTTTTTGCCTTCCGTTTTTATTTTGATATTATTTAGCTTTCTTTTTCTTTGACAAATAAATTATGTGATCATATTCTGGGACTCAGAATTCTAGATTAACCATGAGATGAAGAAGAAAATTTCCTAATATATGGACATAAGCCCCCCCCAAAAAAAGAATGTTAGTATATAATATCTGCTAAATCTGTTCTAATTGATCAATTTTTTCTGGGGCGTGTGTGTGTGTGTGTGTGTATTCCTTTATTTTATCTTCATATATGCTATTAGACTTATTTAGAAGAAGAATAACTTATTGTCTCCTGTTTTATAATTTCAGATCAGCCTCTAAATGTCTTTGAAGGAGACAGCAACTTTTAAATGAGTGAAGAGGAAGTCAAATTGGATTATGGAAAATTGGTTCAAACAATATTTCCTAAACAGTAGGAGAACAGCTCAGTTGATAAAGACTGGTGGTATTAAATAATAAAAGTTAGATTATGTGTATCACTATTATAGGCTGGATGTTTGTAACCCTACCAAAAAAATTCATATGTTGAAAGCCTAACCTCCAATGTAATGGTATTAGGAGGTGAAGCCTTCCAGAGGTGATGATGTCATGAGGGTGGAGCCCCCATGAATGGAATTAGATCCTTTATTAATAGGAGCTCAGAGAGCTCTCCCACTGTTTTCCACTACTTGAGTGTACACTGAGATGACAACAGTCTACAACCTGGAAGAGGATCCTTAACCAGACCCTGACCATGCTGGCACTCTGACCTCGGCTTCCAACCTCCAGAACTAGGAGAAATAAATTTCTGGTTGTTCACAGGCCATCCAGTTTATGGTATTCTGTTACAGCAGCCTAAAGTAAGATAAGCACTAACTAAAAACACTCCATACCTACTCCTACTCTTGCTACACAATGAAAAAAATTATTTGAGGCTGACTTATGGCTGTGGTTATAGTTCAAATTACTTTAATTCCATAGAGATTTGAATGTAGAGAGAATCATTTTCAAAACTGAATGTCAGAATAATCTTTATTTTTATACCTGCTAGATTTATTCATGATGGCTTTGCTCGATTGCCTTTTCTTCCAGCTTGGCTTCCTCAGAGTTTGACCATATTGTCGTTCCACAGGAATTATAACAAATATATTATAGTAACCAGTACCTATCTCAATGGTAAAATAATTTCAGAAAAAGCAGTTGGCTTCATGAAGTTCTTACAAGGGATGTAAAATAGAAAAAGAGGACTACGTTACTAGAAGAGAAATTTTTAAATCTTTAAGCCACCAAATAGCTTTTGTTCATTTAGTGTCTCTGCCCCCAATGAGTTGGAGATCCTGAAAATCAGGAGACTTTGGTGTACAAATCTGAGCAGAAAGAATAAATAGCCCACTTGCCAAGAGAAGCTTGTTTTGAAAGCTGCTTCTCAAGGGAGAGCAAGATCTTAGACTGTGCTTCAAATACCAGGACCTAGCCATGCAACATGTTTGCAATATATACTGTGAGGAAATATAGCGGAGTTTAAATATTAAAATTTAACCCTAACCAATCAATATATGTTCAATTAACATTGTTGTCCTGCAATAAAATTATTATAAGTTTCTGTGCAAAAATGCAGAGGTATCCTTATTTCTATATATGGGAACTTTAGGTTTTTATTACAAAATAAATATGTGTTTCAAAAAATGAAAAATATTAAAAGAACAATAATAAATACTAAAAATTCTATCATTCTGAAATGATCACTGTTAATATTTTAAAATGTTTCTTTCCATCTTTTCTCTGTCCTCACTCTTGAATATAAGTGAATGCATATTGTTCATCTACACAAAATAAAGATTCTTCATTCTTATTACATTATTTTTTCTTTGAACTTTCATTAAGTGCAGCATTATTGTATTGTTGTCTCCTTGTACATGATGAGTCATTTTTCTCTTACCATTTCCAAGATTTTCTCTTTGTCCTTGTCTGTCAACAGTTTGGTTGTGATGTGTGCAGGTGAGGATTTCATTGTGTTTGTCCTCCTTGGGGTTCATTGAACTTTTTGGATTTGTAAATTTGTGTTTTTCATCAAATCTGGGAAGTTTTCAATCATTATTTTTTCAAATATTTTTGTACTTCTCTCTCTCTTCTCGCTCTGTGTCTCCACCAACATGTGTGCTAATATTCTGAATTACTCTGTTTATTTTTCTGAACTCTTTTCTTCTGTGTTCTTAAGATGGATCATTTCTATTAAACCACACATTTACTGATTTTTAATTCTGTAATTACAAATGTATTTAGCCTCTTTAGTAAATTTATCATTTTTGGTTATTGTATGTTTCAACTCCAGAATTTCTATTGGTTATTTTTTAAGATTATTATCTCTTCTTATTTGTTGAGTCATTGTAATTATATTTACCTTTAATTCTTTAAACATGATTTTCTTTAGTTTTTCAGACTTATTCATACAGCTGCTTTGAAGACTTTGTCTACTCAATCTAGCACCTGAGCCCAGTCAGAACTGGTTTCCACTGATTGCTTTTGTTTTTCATCATGAGTATATATCACTTTCCTGTTTCTTTTATCTTTCTTTTCTGTTTATTTAAAATTGTACATTTTAGATAATATACTGTAGCAATTCTGGTTTCTAATTTTTCCCCCAGGGCAGTTCCATTTACTGTTACTGTTTGTTTTTTAATCTGTTTATTAACTTGCCTGGACTACATCTATGGACTCTAACTCTTCCATATTGTACAGCCACTGATATCTCTGCTTAGTTTTTTATTCTTATTTTTATTTTTAAACCTAGTTTTATATGAGTATCCCTCTGTCTGCACAGCTTAGTGGTCAGACGATGATTAGTTAGATGTTGTGTTCAAATGCAGTGAACCAGTAAACCTTTTCTCTTCTGCTAACAGAGCTGTGTGTGTTGAAGAACATATTCTAAGTTCAGGCACTTTTGAAGTCTGCCCTTGCTTTTAATTTCTTCCATAGCCTCTTGTGTCTCTTCTTCTGCATGTGTGTGCAACCTCCAGTAAGTCAGTGATATATGGAGATCTCACCTATTGCTGTCCCATTTCTCACACCTTCCTATTAAAAATCTTTTTAGTCCACTAGTTGTTTTTATTTTTTGAGGGGTGGGGGGAACGAGAGCAGCCCCAGAAAATAATGTCACAGATTCCCGGTGTTCTTACTCTAAGATTATTCATTTTCATAAATAGAGAATTGTTTTTGCTTTTGGTCAATTTCCAGAGTTATGAATGGTTGTTTTTGACTATTTTGTTTAGTTTTATAGCTTCCTTGGGAGACAGGATTTGCCAATCTGCTCACACTGTTCTCTCTCTCTTGCCATATACTATCAATTATTACTAAGATTATTGCCAAAAGTTATTTTTAAGTCCATAATTTATTTGTTGAAATTCTACTGTAAGAAAGAGCTTTCCCTTCTGCGTTTATTTATAAATTCCTTTATCTATTTATTCAATATAAACTTATGCATTTTTAATTTATTAAATGATTGTAGTCTACTGCTCTACTGGCCAAATAGAAGCTCCTCATGCTAGCTCCTGTGTCCTTTAGACTCACTTACATCATTATTTGACTTCTTTAAGTTATAGCACAATTACAGTTTTCAAGCTTATCTAATACTTACTTTTACCCAGCTCAAGAATCAGGTACCTTTCCATGAAGCCCTGGTTTATTTTAGAAAGAAATAAAATTTAGAAAGCAATACCTGAGTTCTCAGTGATTTCATTGCTTTTGAAATGTCATTATTTGTAGTCTTCTACAGATGGAATTTGTGCCCCCAAAATTCATATATTGGATCCCTAATCTCCAACATGACTGTATTTGGACATAGGGCCTGTAGATGGTAATTAGGGTTAAATGAGGTCATAAGGGTGAGGGGCCCTCATCCGAGAGGGCTGGTGCCTAATAATAAGAGGAAGAGACATCAGCATGCTCCTTCTCCACCATCTGAGTTCAAGTGAGAAGACGGGTATCTACAAGCCAGGTAGAGAGCAGAAACCAAATCAACTTGCACCTTGATCCTGGACTTTCCAGCCTCCAGAACTGTGAGAAATAAATCTCTATGGTTTAAGCCACCCAGGCTGTGGTATTTTGTTATGGCAACCCAAGCTGACTAAGCCATAGTCATCTCAGCAGAGAGCTGGAACAAAAATACACATACATATATATGCATGCACACACACATGTATATACATACATACATAAATGCATGTATATGTATTCTAAATCTATCTATGTATCTATTGATATATATCTATCCATCTATATATTTATTCATCTATTTATCTATAATATTCTGAGTTTAGGTTAAAGAATTTATAAAGAGACATGACAGTTACATGCAATTTATGATTTTTGACTGGACCCTGGAAAAGTTACTACAAATAATATTTTTGACACACTTGGCTATATTTGAATACAAACTCAGCATAGTATTATTATATTTTGATTTGATAATTGTACTTGGTTACATAAAAGAAAATTTTTATTCTTAGAAAACATACAATGATAAATTTAGGGGAAAGAGTGTATAGTATCTGCAGTTCAGAAAAAGGAGGAAAGGTGATGGATCAAATGCTTAATGAATAAAGGAGGGAGAATAGTTTTTTGTGATTATTCTGGCAATTTTTATGTACCGTTTAAATTACATCAAAATTAAAATGTACAAAAATCACTTCTAATATCTATTTTGCTAATTATGAAAACACCTATTCTATATCTAAAGTTGATTGGAAATAAATATAGCTGAAGCGCTTATAAGAGTAACTTCACAACTCTTGATTGTGGTCTTCCGAGAACTAATTTTCCACACCTAAAGTATGTATCACTAGTAGGAGTGACTGACTTCGCTAAGATATAAATTAAAATTTGGACTTACACACTGAGAGAGAGAGAGGGAGTGACAGAGACAGAAACAGAGAGACAGAGACAGAGAGAGGTAGTGAATGTATGAATAAATGGATGGATGGATGGATGGGTATCACAAGTTAGAGGAAAAAACCAACACCACAACCATAAAGAACTGGCAACTCCAGAATTCCTTAATTTCATGCACAGTGCACTTGGGGCTAGAATGAAAAGTCACGCACTGTTCTTTAAAGATACATCTTTTCCTGGGATGCACAGAGCTCAGTTCATGAAAGGCAACTAGCTGTGAGGGATGACTTGAGATTCACATTTTTAGGGACTCTCCATCACTCCAATTTGACATGTGGAGCTGCTAAATCCTCTAACTACAACCCAGTGATGGAACTGATCCTTCAAGAAAGGAGTATATTTTGGCAATTGAGATAGCTAAATTGGGGGCTCTATATTTATTTGCTCAAGAAATGAGTCTCATTTGGACAGTTCTCCAGTAGACTTTCCTCCATAGTTTCTCATGTTTCTACGTATACTCTGCCTCTGGGAGCTCAGCAAAGAAAAGGGAAACACTTAGTTCCTCTCTAGGGCTTGTATTTTTAAAATCAGGAAATAATGTAAGGATTAAAGGCAAAGGAAAGCGGGGCATGGGTAACTGTTCCCAAGCTGTGTCATTTTAATGTATTAGACATACTGAAGGGTAGGGCCCTTCACTCCCCAATGAGCTCAATGAGATACTTTCCATGAGAAAAGTCTAGGATATCCTAACTACCTTGAAAGCACCCTGCCTTCCCCTAGCTTAATATATTGTTCCTATAATATATTCCAGAAAAAATTTCTGAAACATACTTTAATTTATTCAACCAACATTTATAGAGCAACCAAAATGCCCAAAGTATAGTACAAGTGACTGAGGATACACTTATAAATAAGTGTATCTGCCCTCAGAGCATTTGGTATGGCCAGGACAATTGTAGGATATGGACATTATACACATTTTCAATCTCCCACCTCTACCTGTGGTTCAGTATTCCATTCATGTTCAATTACTTGCAGTTCCTGAAAAAAATAATTTTTGCCTAACCTTATACCCTTACCAGAATAACTCAACTTCATGTTCCAAAAATAATCATTTTATTGAGAAATTACTAACTGCTATGCATTAAGTCATTCAAATCTCACAGCAACCATCTAAGGTGCTTTCCATTAATCATCTACATTTTCTAGTTGAGGAAAGTGAAACTCCGATAATTTGAGAGTCTGAAATTTGACTAATTTCAAAAGTGGCATTGTCAATCAAATCTGAGCTATTTCTACAAGATTTACCAAAGAACCTAGAATATAACTTAAAAATCAGTATATAATTAAGGGATCAGTAAATGTTAGTTGGTTAAAGATAAGATAATTTCTCATGTGCTTCACCTGTCATCTTAGGATTTCCACACGCTTGTAGATCTCTAAACATTCTACCTGGTCCTACATGGTTTTCCCAAGTTGGAGGCCTTTTAGTCAGAGTCAGAAACTATTTTTCAGCTGCATTTGGGAAGAGAGAGGGACTGAGGATCACAGAGAAACTGTTCTTGTGGTTCTATCCTCCTCCCAACCATCCTACTTATTTACAGGTGAGGGTACAAGATGATTGCAGATTTTCCACAGTAGGATCTGATGCACCTTCAGGGAAGGTCTCTGGGGGCTGCTTCTCTGGCCTCTAGCTGTGATCCTCACGTAGCTCATTAGGGCAGATAGTGGGCTTTTCCATAATTTGGGCCATTTCAAGTGAATTTTTCAGTTCTTGTAAGAGAATGGATTGTCAAATCACTGATTCTTTCCTACAATACTCCCTTTTCCTTTCTGTAATCACATATCTAGAATCCAGAGTCCAAAAAGAAAAGAAAATATTTCATAAATTCAGGTGGTTGTTTTCTGTCTCTATCATGTATAACCAGTTAGCTTTTTGAGAGTTCATGAATGCCAAACCTGGTCAGTTACCCACCTAATTAGCCGCAATGCCTGCCTGCTGCTAACCCTGTGACAGGCTTATTAAATATCCTCCATACACTATGAGAGAGGTTCCATGTGTCCCAATTTATGGATGAGAAGGCCTGGCTCTGGGGATATATAATTTACATAAAGAAACAAAGCCAATGTAACAGAACCAGGACTCTAAAAATGGCAGTTAACTCCAGACCTTTATTTAATTTGATCCAGCCTGTTGGCATTTCATGTGAAAATGACCTGATTGTTTTAGTGGGCAACAAGCTAAATGTGAGCCAACACTTCATTATTACTTCTTTAAAAGTAACTTATTCTCAGGATTTATTTATTCTTAGGCAATTTATATTAAATTTGTGATGTTTAATTCACATCTGGGCTCCCTGATTAAGATGTACGTGACAAGAAGCTGTAGACCTCAAAAATGTCCATTAAAATGGAAAGGAAAAAAGAATCCAGGCACAACAGAAATAATTAAAGAATTCAAGGAAATGCATATGCTTTAGATGGCACATAATTACTAGAATGAGTTCTTATTTGGGGAAAAAAAAAAAAAAGCTTATGAAGGAAAAAGACTGAAAGCGTGGAGAAACCTGACAAAAATCATCTACACCAACTGTCCAAGATTCACATAACCAGAAATAAGTCATATTAAGAATCCTGCTCCCACTCAATATGACTCAATAAGAAGGGCATTCACCTCCGTGGTATTCTTTCTTAAAACCCATACTAATGTGAAAACATCAGGCAAACCCAAATTGAGGGACTTTCTGCAAAATGACTACTACTCTTCAAAAGTGACAAAGTCACAACAGATAAGGAAAGATGGAGAAACTGTTGCAGATTGGAGAAGACTAAGGAAATATGATGAGTAAATGCAACGCAGTATCTTAGACAGGGTTATGGAAGAGAAAAAAAACATTACCAGAAAAACTGGGGATATACAAAGTAGATCTGTAGTTTACTAAATAGTATTGTATCAATGTTAATTTCTTCTGAGTTTTGATAAATATATCAAGGTTATGTAAAAGCTTAAAAGTAGAGGAGGCTGGGTAAAAGGTATGTATGGGAATATTCCTCTAAAATATTCAAAGTTTGTCCATTTTTGGCTCAAGAACAGAGAACGCATTTTCCTTTTAGCCAACTACATGGATTTAGCATGGATCATTTCTGTGAGCATTCTCATGGAAAACTGGCTAACATTTAGTCTCATAGCTACAACTTACTATAGGTGGCGTTAAGAAACAAAGCCTCTAGCTGAAGAGCCACTGCTCAGGAATGAGAGCAGATTTGGGGAGTCAGCAAAGAGTTCTTATCATATATACTTCTTAAATGCATATTCTTGAAACCACATATTGCTTTAGGGAAAGGAAATTATCAATTTTATTTTAGCACAAATAATGAAGGTCTTAGAAGTGTCCTTCTGCCTGAGACATGATCTCACAGGGACTCCTTACTGGACTGGCTCAGCCACTCTCACACTGATGTTACTGGGCAGACTTCTTGGGTTTTCTCTCCTTCCACCTTCACAAAAGGGGAATGATCTTCTTCCATTCCAGCTTCCTCGCCTCTCAGAGCTTTTCTGCCAGGGGACTGAAGAAGGCAGCCTGAAACACAACGAGCATTTCTTAGCTATAATTTAGTGTAGCAAAACCACAGAACCCCACTTGGGCAGAAACAATGTCAAGGGACTCAGATTGCAAACATTTCCAAACATCAGCAAATATCTCAGAACATTTATATCAGGACAGAACCATGTGGCTCATGGGTCATAGCCTGGTAAACATCACAAGAGCTGATTGCCAGACACCAGCTGTATGTATTAATAGAACTCCTCTGTCAGCAAGGACATGAGGGTGGAGAATGGGGGATTTCACTTCAGAAAATACAAATAGGATGAATCCCCAAGGAATGGAAGTTAGGAAAGTACAGCTCCAGATCTCTGATTCCTGAATGATAGACAAGTCTTTCTCTGAGGCCCTGCCCTGATTTGCCAAAATTTCCATGTGAATACTCCCAACTTTATTAGGTTATCCCCTAGTAGGAGTGGTTACTTGAGATCCAAGAGTAAAACCAAATCATTCTCATTTTATCCACACCACCAAAAGAAAAAGAGGGGTTTCTAATCTGTTCATTGGATAGATTAGAGCTTATATCCTCTGTGGTTCCTTCTACCTCTAACTTTCTATGTGCCTATAAGAAAATCTGGAAGAATTCTCTCCTCACACCTGATATCTCATTCATTGAAACTACATATTTATCAGGAAATTTTTAATCTAAATTACCAGGGGCAATGATCACTATCAAGACCAACATGTCACAAAAAATGCCAATATTTTAATATATAAAGCAATTCCTCAAACTTTAAGACACCTAGAAATAGCACCCCAAAAAATCCTATAATACTCTAAGGAAATAACACTTGAATTTGTGAAATACAATTACAGTAGCATAAATTGTGTGCATCAGTGACTGAGAGTGGGGTGGGGGGGGCATAACCGGCAGAACTCGGGATTTACCCAGCCTCTGTGAGGATACAGAGAAACGGCAGAAATGCCTTGAAAAGGGAAACATTACGCATGAGAGAGACAGGAGCCCACACAGATTCCGAATCTCAGAGAGGAGAGCTATATTCACTTCTCCTGTCCTTGGTCATTACAACAGGCCCTGGACAGTAAGCCTGTGTCTCCTTACCCCTCATGGGGGAGAAACTCCGCTCACTCACTGAGGGAAGGGAAAGCTGCAGACAAAGCCACACTGTGACCCCTCTGGAGCCATCACTCCTGGTGTTGTTCTGACTGTGGGCCCTAAGGGCAAGCAGGGTCAAGAACGGCAGCAGGGTGAGGAAAGGGAGCAAGAACCAGGAAGTGAAGACATTGATACAAATGACTGGGAGTTACAGTGACTTCATGTGAACTTTGGGGGGTAATTCACTTAACTTATCCAACTACAATATTGAATCGGATATTCTCATTATAAACTATATATTCTCATTGATGTAATGGCAGTGTTGGACTAGACATTCTGGTTGTCTACAACTGAAACTACCATACAGTTTGATTGTTTGAGGGATATGACAAATGTCATTTTTCCCTTGAGTTAATAAATATTCCCAAATCCAAATATTTATTCAGCCAAAAACTTTTACCTGTTTTACCTACCTCAAAGTACCGTAACCAGGCATTTCAATTTTGTGTGAGGAAAACCTGATCAAGTGTATCTTTAGGGCACATAACAGTCATAATGAGGGAAAGACACCGTGGACACTGGGGACCTGAGAATCCAGTGTGTCCCCCTCTGTGATGTCATGAGGAGTTATAGAACAACACAGAGGTGGGCAGGCTGACTTTCCCTGGAGGAGCAAGTCTCCTTACACACACAGTCTATAGAATTTACGGTCAACAGGTAGTCAGACATTCTCAAAAAAAAAAAAAAATGGACTTTCAATTTTTTTCTCTCATGGTTTTATCTCTACAAATGATGGAGTCCTATTATCCTTATTCCTATTTCAAAATCAAATTCATAACCGCTGCCTGAACAAAATTCATGGTACCTTTCCTTTCTCTATCAAGCAGGTAATAATGGAAATTTAAATCACCAAGTCAGTAGAAAGGGACCATTTGTAGAAAGAGAAACATCACAGAAATAGACAAAAAGAAGGAGCTTTTCCATCCACAAAAGTTAATGAAGGCTCAGAACCAAAACTGGTCTGGGTAAATGTTCTCCCCAGAGAGAATGCCCGGAGATCTTAGGCTAAGCTTAGAGGAAGGGAATTCTGTGTAGAGTATGAGGAACTGTCTCACTGAAACCAGATTTGGGTATGACATCGCAAGCTACCTCACACATAGACAGGAGAACTGACTAGAGTTGCCAGTTTGGGGGCAGAAAACAACCCAGAGGTGAAGGGCAAAGAACACTCACCTGGATTTCCTGGAGGGTCTATCTTTATCTCATTGTCATCTTTATACTTATACACAGTATTATGCAGAGAATACCTGCATCCAAGCAAGACTAAGACAAAGCACCTTGGGTCAGAGATGACATCTAGAAGCTCCCTGTATATCCCCAGATTCCACAGGGTTCCCCGTATCTTCATACCTGAGCATTAACCCCAGCTCAGTCAGGGCTCCAAATACTTCCCCATGCTCCATAGGTATACCAGGAGTGAACCTCCTAGCCTAGTCCTGATCTGTGTCCCCCCAGGTATTTCTATCATACATGAGAGCATGATTTCTAAGAACTCTTAGTCCAGGGTCATTAAAAGGCCTTAAAACCCAGAAAGAGGATTGTTTTCCCAGATCATGTAGCAAAGAACATATTTTCAAATACCTTACATTTTAATGAATCCCTTTCCCCTTCTTCCACATATACACATATACATTCTCTGGGCTCCATATCAGGACTTACATTTCTTTATGTGTTCGTCAACCTCACTGAAGAAGGGAAAAAATGAGAAAAACGCGATGAAAAGGATGGTCATTGCAAGTAGGATGCATAGCCAGAAAGCCACATTTAGGTGTAAGCTGATTACTGATTGAAACTCGCACATGAAGATGCAAATAAGGATATGGTAATTCTCTGCCCCAGCTCTGTCACTTCCTAAGTGACCAGGGTGATGAAGTCACTGCTTCAGAAACAATGGCAGTGATAAGTGTCTCAATAGTGATTGGCCAAGCTTCATCCTGCATATACCATATTGGAAGCATTGAGTATTATCAGGTAGCCTCACTTATGCGGAATTCTCAGTGGCCTCTAAACACTAGAATATCTAAACCTGACTAGAAAAAGGGTCAGCTCATACAAAAATATTCACGGTGAATGTGTTCCTGCATGGAAGTCGAATCCATGTACAAAAGGAATAACCTGCTTCCCCTGACTCCCCAGCCCTGGAGCCAGGTTTATCTAGACAAAAAGATAGTTAAGTTGGAAGATGAGGAAAGATGAAGTGTTCTTGAAGAGAAATTCCAGATCCTTCCCTAGAAGCTCTGGCATTTCTGTCTTGGCATGTTTGTTCAGGTCGGGAATGTGTGTCCCATTCACTGTGGTAATGTCTTCCCACTCACATGTGTTAGGGGAGGGAATAGTTTATTTTCTGACATGAGGGTACTGCTGTCTTCTGAACTAAACAGAATATTGAGCAGTAGATTGCTCTAAATATCATGCTCTCTTGGTCCATGGCAGCAATTCCAGAAGCAGAGTGAGGAGAGGGCCAAGGAATCAGGCCATAACCTCACCTTGTACAAGAACAGTCTTGCTCGCTAATGGAACAAACTTCCTTTGAAGAAATAACTCTGCATCCCTAACCTACTACACAAACAACTAACATTTCTCAAGGAATTTAGATCAATCCATTCTCCTCCTTTCAAAACAGCACCTTACAGTAGAAGTTGTCTCATGCTTCAGGCCACTTTCCCCAGATATTTCCAGCCCACTGCCTCAGGGATGACAATACCCCAGTAGCACTCCTGGTGCACACAATGATTCTGATTCGTGGTCTCGGGTAAGCAGCGGAGACCCACTGACAAGAGGCTGATGTGCCTCCACAGTCTTTGCCAGCTCCAGGAGCCTTCGTGCCTAACCTCTGTCATGAGTATGTGTTTTCTCTTGAGGTCCACAAGTTCCCTATTTCTCACCCAAAAGAAACAAGAGAAATCACTGGCACTGTGACACTGCCTAAGAATCTAAAATATATCCAATTCTCCCTCTGGGAGCATCTAATCCAACTGAGGAAATAAAATCCCAGGTAGAAAAATCAAAGGTCGGCCGGGCGTGGTGGCTCACGCCTGTAATCCTAGCACTCTGGGAGGCCGAGGCGGGTGGATCGCTCAAGGTCAGGAGTTCGAGACTATCCTGAGCAAGAGTGAGACCCCATCTCTACTAAAAATAGAAAGAAATTATATGGACAACTAAAATATATATATATATATATACAAAAAATTAGCCGGGCATGGTGGCGCATGCCTGTAGTCCCAGCTACTCGGGAGGCTGAGGCGATAGGATAGCTTAAGCCCAGGAAGTTTGAGGTTGCTGTGAGCTAGACTGACGCCACAGCACTCACTGTAGCCCAGGCAACAAAGCGAGACTCTGTCTCAAAAAAAAAAAAAAAAAAGAAAAATCAAAGGTCATCAGGGGCTGGGATATTTGGGGAATTATTTGTGGAATGTTAGGAAAAATAGCAACTAAACAAATATATCTATAAGGAAGTGTTCTCCTGAGAGTCAAAGAGCCTTTCTGGTTCCAGGGGATGAAAACAGGGAAACAAGATATTTATGTACCTTATTGGATTCATTTTGTGGAATGAATCCAATAGAGAAATTGAAAATTTCTCAGCCTCAATTTTTAATTTATTGAGATTAAAATTCATATTTAGGAACTGAAACAAAAAACAATTGTTGATACTATTTTACTTATCATTACTCATAATCACTGAAAGAAGAATATCTACTGTGTTTTGCTTTTTCATTGTTGTTTGTTTGTTTGTTTGTTTAAATACCTGCCACAGAAAAGCTTTGGTTATTTATGGCAGGTGTTTCAGGCATAAAGATACTCAATGATTCTTTCTGCTCCAAAGAAACTTTTCCTCCTTATGCACAACTCTGCTCAACATTTTTATTCTTTATAGTGTAGTCTGTTTATGTCCCCTTGTATAGATAAACATAAGAAAAAAACACTTTTTTAAAATCATGAATGAGTCAGAAAATTTAAAATTATAAATATTTGACTTTGCACTAACAAAGTTTAAAACTTTGATTAATTTAATTGTGTGATATATTAATGTAAATATTTAAAGAAGAAAAATGTGAGGCTGTTGACATTTATGTAATATATGAAGATCATATGGAAACACAATAATAGTTCAATGGAACCATTTTAAAATTTTATATTTATTATTATTTTATCAAGAGAATGGCAATTAAGGAGTTTCTGGACATTTTATTCCATGTCATCCTTCGCACAAAAGATAATTCCTTTTGACTTTAGAAATTAACCAAGATAAACTGGTTATACAAATATAAGGGAAGTAACCACCCATTGTCAACAAAGAAAACTATTAGGCTATCTTGAATTTCAATTGATGTCTCAGAGATTGGATTGCAAAGAATATTTTTAATAAATACATCAGGTACATCATTAGACAGAATGCATTTTTTAAGAGCAATGGTTTCCTGGGAAATAAGTTAAGACTAAAATGTTGGTGCCCCATACATGAAGATATATAAATAAACAACCAAGATTTAGGAGAAATAAATTGGAAGCTACTGTGATTGTAGTGTGCTTTTAGAAAGATAAAAGAGAGGATGATTTCTGCTCTTGGAATTAAGTTCTACAAGGGCAGGATCCTGGCACAGTATGTGGCCCTCCTGACCAGCAACTTAGGAATCATAGTGATAAGCAGCAGTAGATGCAGCCAGAGGAGGCCTGCAGTGTGATCAGTGGTTTTCTGCTGAAAGTTGCAGAGAGTTCCCCTTTCAATGCATAAGCAACTGAGCTGCATCACCTCTTATCAATTCTTCACCATTCGTGCCTCCTTTCATTTCTCCCTGAACGGCTGGGTCTGGGGAGCTGAGAACTATATTTCCCGCAGTCCCCCACAGGAAGAATCTGGGCTAGGGTCCACCAGTGAGACCTATTCTTGGAAGATTCCATTTTGCAGGGGCCTTTGCATTTGTCCTGAAAATTGCTAGCCTTGGTGTTGCAACATGGTGACCATTAGCAATGGTTTCCTGAGGGTTTGAAATTTCCTGATGAGGGTTTTGTGAGCACGAGTATTTCCTGTAGTAAACCACTTCCTGTTTCAAATACCTAGAGGGCTTTTTGTTTGATGTCTGTTTTGGGGGCTAGTCTCCTTGAATTCATTTTCCCCTGGAAAGAATTATATTTTGGGGAGTGGTCCAAGAGGGCCTAAGAGTTGTATTCTCTCATTCCAAAGTATTGAGACATGAAGAATGAAACAATATTGGCAAGAAATTTGTTGGGTAGTGTTTGTAGAAAAACTCAAACTGTGTTTTTCCTCTGCTCTCACACCAAAGAATCAACACAGAAGATGTCTGTGACCCAAAAATATGTGGCGATTTCTCCCCACCAGCAAGCAAGCAATCAATTCTGCAGCAGACACCAGCTAGGTGTCCTGCAACTCGATTTTGACACTGTCTACCTGGAGATAGCATCAGATACCTCAGGTTAGGGGCTTGGTCTCCAAGACTGCCCACCCACTTTAGACATCAGTTCCAAGTCCAGGCCTCTGGAACTTCTGGCCAACCGGCTTCAAGTTGGGGCTCCCATGAACTCGACTTTGGGTTCAACTAATTTGCTGGAGAGGCTCGCAGAACTCAGGGAAAAAACCTACATTTGCCAGTTTATTATAAAGAATATTACAAAGGCTGCAGATGAAGTGATACACAGGGTGAGGTATGCAGGAAATGGTGTGGAGTTTCCATGCCCTCCCCAGAGGCACCAGCTTCCAGGAACCTCCACATGTTTGTCTGTCTGGAAGCTCTAAGAATCCAGTCCTTTTAGGTTTTCATGAAGGCTTCATTACATAGGCATGACTGACAACCATGCAGAGATGTGATTGGACAATAAGGGTATGATCTAATACTAATAGACTGAGTGGGGAAACCCAGCAAGGCCTGTCTTTGGATTTTTCTTGGCCCTTCTGCAGTATTCCTTCCCCCAGGGTATGGGGCAGGACCTTCTCTGGAATGAGGGTCATATGACCCACAATCAGATTAGAGTCCTGCGTTGGACAAGTGAAGGGAAGGGAGGGGAAGCCCAGAGAGAGAGAGATTATGTTTCCTGAGGCCCAAAGCTCCCCAACATTATAACAAGGGCTATGGGAGCTATGAGCCAGAAACCATGGACAAAAACCAGTGTGCGCGCGCGAGCGTGTGTGTGTGTGTGTGTGTGTGTACGTGCACACACACGAATGCACATATCTTAATATCACCAACAGGTAGACAGAAAAAAAAAGAAAGTAAAAGAAATTATACTCAGTATGAAATAGTCAAAGACTTCGGAAACAGAAAGCAACAGGAAAGACATATATAAGTCCAATGATAAAGCAGGAAAAATTATTTTTTAAATGTTTAAAGAATCAAGATAATAAAAAGAATCAATAAATATTAATAAATAACATACAAAAATAGAGCAATAAAGAATAAAATAGAAAATTAAAAAAGAGGAAAAGTGGCCCCAGAAACTGCAAAGGCATCTATGAAAAAAAAGATGCTATACAAACATATCAAGTGACACACACCCCAAAGAAACAGATGCAGACACAATAAACTAATATCCCATAGCCATTGTGACTATCTTCTTTGTAGAGATACATACACTTTTAGAAACAGTAGAGTGAATTGGGATTTCAACAGTTTTTATCACAAATTGTTATAATTATTAGACAATGAAGGGACTTTTGCAGACTATTTTAACTTCCAAGTCCATACTGAAATCCCTCACATAACTATTCTGCACTTGATCTTAGCCAAAAGGCCAAAAAGTGATGTTCACATAACTATTCTGGCAGTAGTACCAGACTTTCAGCATTTCTACTGACAGCAGTTCCTTTCATCTCAAAACAACATGTTCCATGTCTCCAGCCCAGATATTTCTCCCCTTCTTCCTTTTTTTCTCTCTCTCTCTCTCTCTCTCTCCCTATCTCTAATATACCTAACTCTAATGCACCTCTAATATATCTAACCGGAGGTTTCCACATGGACTCATAATGACCAAGATATTGCATGTAGTCAAGAGAGGTTAACAGAGAGAAAGAGCAGGTAAACAGGTATAAGTGGTAGGTAAAGATGAAAGAGAACTATGGGCTAGAACTTACATGAAAAGAAAACTTGACGTGGAAGTGGAGAGGGAAAATTAGTTTCGCTTGAATAGTAAAGAAATATTATTTTGGGCTAGGCGCAGTGGCTCATGCCTATAATCCTAGCACTCTGGGAGGCCGAGGTGGGAGGACCACTTGAGGTCAGGAGTTCGAGACTAGCCTGAACAAGAGTGAGACCCTATCTCTACTAAAAATAGAAAAAATTAGCCAGGCATGGTGCACACCTATAGTCCCAGGTACTCGGAAAGCTGAGGCAGTAGGATCATTTGTGCCCCAGAGTTGGAGGTTGCAGTGAGCTATGATGATGCCACTGCACTGTAGCCAGGGCAACAGAATGAGACTATATCTCAAAAAAGAAAGAAAGGAAAGAAAGAAAGAGAGAGAAAGAAATAATATTTTGGAGGCCACAAAGTTTTGGGGAGAAAAAGAAATCTGTGGTGTTTCCTTCCCCATGCATCTCCATGAAATCATATTCCACTCAAAGACTGGCGAGGAGCATGGCTCTTATATAAGGAAACACTACAACCTGGACAGAACATTTTACAACATTCAGGTGATACTTCTGTGTGACCATATTGAATGGCCCTGGATTCAGAGTTTGTTTAGTCATATAGTGGCCATGAGCTTCTCTTCTCCTATAAGAATGACTCTACGTGGTGCTTTAGGAGCAGAAGCCAGCATGTCAGTCACTTAGGATTTCACCTGGGAGTAGAAAATCTGTTTGAGATTTGGACTAAGAGCAATTGAGTGAGAAGCTAAGAAGTTCAACAAAAATTTCCTGGTAACACAAAACTTTGCTGAGAGTCTCAAAATATTTATGGCCTTTTTTTTTCGGTATAAACATAGATAATGAGGGTTTCAGAATTTCTCTTCTCTCTGGAATATGATGTCACAGGTTATTCCTTTCAAGCCCAGCTGCTCTCAAACTGAAGTCCCAGGGGTACCAATCTCAGACTCTGAATCCCTGGGCTTTCCTGCCACTTGCACAAGTAATGAGGAATTTTTTCCTATCCCATACTCCTTCCCTCCCAGAACTTCTCTCTTTGGTGAATCCAGAGGACAGCCTGAAACAACAAGAAAATTGCTTGATTATACCTATGACCAAGCAGAATGGCAACACCAATTTTAGATAGCAGAAACAATGCAAGAGAAGTAGATTATAAAAATTTCTATACATCATCAAACACTTAGAGCAGAGGTCCCCAAACTTTCTGGCACCAGGGACTGGTTCCATGGAAGACAATTTTTCCACGGACCTGGGGGGTGGCTGTTAAGAGGAATGGTTTAGGGATGATTCAAGCACATTACATTTATTTTGCAGTCAAACTTCTCTGCTAATGATAATCTGTATTTGCAGCCAATCCCCAGTGCTAGGACCACCACCTCAGCTTCACCTCAGATCATCAGGCATTAGATTCTCATAAGGAGTGCGCAGCCTAGATCCTTCACATGCACAGTTTACAGTAGGGTTCTCGCTCCTATGAGAACCTAATGCCACCGCTGATCTGACAGGAGCTTATGTGGTGATGCAAGGGATGGGAAGCGGCTGTAAAAACAGATGAAGCTTCCATCACTCGCCCACCTCTCACCTCCTGCTGTGCAGCCTGGTTCCTAACAGGCCAGGGACAGGTACTGGTCTATGGCCCAGAGGTTGGGAACCACAGACTTAGAGCAATCATGTTAGGACAGGACTATATAACTCTTGACCCGTAGTCTGGAAAATACTTGTCACAAGAGATTATTATATCTCAATCAAGCTGAATACACAAGGAATGGAAGGGAGGAAACCACATCTCCAGAATATTTATTCCTGAAAGAGACAAATCCTTTCTTTGCAACTTTGTCCTGATTCCCAAAATATCTATGCAGATAATCCCAACTTTATAGATTTTCCCTAAATGGATGTCATTACCTGAGCTCTAAAAGACAATCTGCATCAAATAGCACCCAACTTTCATTTTATACAGCAAAGAAAAAACAAGTTTTGTCATCTGCTAATTAAAATATTTTAGTTGATATTTTCCACATCAGCTGTAGTGCTTCTGGCTATAATCTTCTATGAAAACATCAAAAAATCTGGAAAATCTCTTCTCATTTAACCCAAGAAACTATATATATCTATAAAAATATTACTCTATTATATTAGGGGTAATGGTCATCATAAGATAGGAAAATGTCACAAAAATGCCAATATTTTAGCACATAAAGCAATTCCTCAAACTTCAAGACACCTAGAAATAGCACCAAACAATCCTATAATACTCTAAGGAAATAACACTTGAATTTGTGAAATACAATTACAGTAGCATAACTTGTGTGCATCAGTGACTGAGAGTGGGGTGGGGGGGGCATAACCGGCAGAACTCAGGATTTACCCAGCCTCTGTGAGGATACAGAGAAACGGCAGAAATGCCTTGAAAAGGGAAACGTTATGCATGAGACAGACAGGAGCCCACTCAGATTCCGAATCTCAGAGAGGAGAGCTACATTCACTTCGCCTGTCCTTGGTCATTACAACAGGCCCTGGACAGTAAGCCTGTGTCTCCTTACCCCTCATGGGGGAGAAACTCCGCTCACTCACTGAGGGAAGGGAAAGCTGCAGACAAAGCCACACTGTGACCCCTCTGGAGATCACTCCTGGTGTTGTTCTGACTGTGGGCCCTAAGGGCAAGCAGGGTCAAGAACAGCAGCAGGGTGAGGAAAGGGAGCAGGAACTGAGGATGTGAAGACATTGGTACAAATGACTGGGAGTTACAGTGACTTCATGTGAACTTTGGGGTAATTCACTTAACTTATCCAACTACAATATTGAATCGGATATTCTCATTATAAACTATATATTCTCATTGATGTAATGGCAGTGTTGGACTAGACATTCTGGTTGTCTACAGTTAAGACCAGCATATACTTTAGTTATGGTGGGGATGAGACAAATCCAGACATGTGGTACCATTCTTCCCTTGAGTTAACAAACAAAAAAGTTCCCATATCCAAATATGTATTCAGGTAGAAGTTTATTTTCAACCTGTTTTTCTTACCTCAAAGCAACACAATAACCTTTTACAGACTAGACATTTCAATTTCGTGTGAGGGAAACCCGGTCAGAATATCATCTGTAGGACATGCTGATAAAAAGGGCGTGATGTGGTGGGCACAGAGAACACTGAAATTTACTGTTTTCCTGCTCTTTGATGTCACAGGGAGCCATAAAACAGTGAGAAGGAAGGCACAGCTGGCCTTAACTGGAGAAGCAAGTCCATAATACACACGATCTGCAGGAATTAGTCAATAAAGGGTCAGAATGTCACCCAAAAATAACAGACTTTCAATCTCCTCAGGCTATTTGTATGATGATCTCATATCCACAAAGTCCTTCTGCCCTTGTCCCTATTAAGAAAAAAAATTTACAACCACTTCTTGGAGAAGAGTCACCTTTTCATTGTCCACCATGAAAAAACGGTAGCTTAGTCATTGAGTCACATGAGAAGAAACCATGTAGAAAGAGAAACATCACAAGTGTCGATAACAAAAGAGAAACTTTTTCAACCAACCAATTCTGTGCTTAATAAGAGCACAGAATCATTTTCATCTGCTTGAAAAATGTTCTCTAGTAAGAAGGCTCAGAGCTCTTAGGCTAAACTTAGAAGGAGAGGTTATGTACAGAACATGAAGAGGCTGTTTCACTGAGGCCAGAAATGAGCGTGGGATTAGCCATCGAGCACATGGACTACGGAATTTATAATAACTGCCAGCTATGACCAAAATAACCCCAAAGTGAAGGGCAAAGAGTACTCACCTGGCCTTCCCAGATGGTCCATCTTCGTCTGATTGTTTTCTTTGTCTTTACGCACAGCATTATGCAGAGAATACCTGCATCTGAGCAAGACTAACACAAAGCACATGTGCTCAGAGATCATCATTTGGAAACTCCCTCATATTTCCCCAGATTCCACAGGGTTTCCCATATCTGTATGCTGGGGTGTTACTATCATCTCAGCCAGGGCCTAAGATATTTCCTCATGCTCTACAAGGATACTGGGAATGAACTTCTCAAACAAGTTTCCATACTTCTATGTTATGTAAAATTATAATTTCTAAGAATTTTTAGCCCTGGCTCATTGGGCCTTAGAGACCAGAGAAGAATAGAACTTGTTTTCTTGTTTCCCACATTGTAATAGATACCTTCCTCTTCCTCCAATCACACATTATCTCACTACAGATCCCCTATGCCCAAAGGCCCATCATGGCACTTACGTCGTTTTATGTGCTGGTCTATCTCAAGTAAAAAGGGAGAGAACATGACAAAGAGAAAAAATACAAAAAGCATAGCAAACAAAGCATAGAGCCAAGGAACATCATTTGGTAACAAACTGGCCCCTGGTTCAACCTCTGCCATTGGGATGTGGGAGAGAATATGGAATTCTCTGCCCCAGCTCTGCCACCTCCTAGGTGATGAGAGTGATGAAGTCACAATGGTAGTGATGAAGATCTGCATGGGGATTGGCTAAGCTTCATCTCATATGTGCTATGTAGGAATGAGAAATCTCGGGTAGCTTTCCTTCTACTGCAGATTCGTTAAACCTAAAACGTTAGATTAGCAGGGTAAACCAGGAGGAGGGTAGATTACTACACAGATATTCAGAACAAGCATATCACTGCACTGGAACCACATCTGTGTATAAAGGGAATGGTCTGTTTCCCTAGACTTCTCAGCCCTAGAGCCAGTCTTATTCAGCAGAGTGACATCTAAGTTAAAGGACCAAAAAAGAACATATTTTCCTGAAGAAAGATTTCAAGTTTTTCTCTAGAATTCCTGGCATTCCCTGTCTTGGTGTACTTTGTCATGTCAGTAATGTGTGTCCAGTAGATCATGGGAATATCTCCCCAGTCACATGTGCCAAAGAGAAGGAAACAGTTTATTTTCCAAGATGGGCATTATGTTGTCTTCTGAACTAAACAGAATATTTAGCAGTGGTTACTCAGAATATCACCAAAACATGCTACCTTGGTCTTTGGAAGCAAGTCTGGAAGCGTAGTGGGGACAGAGATGGGGGAATCTCATCCTACTCCCCAGTGCGAGAACACAGCCTTGATCACTAATGGAACTTCCTTTGAAGAAATAGCTCTACATTCCTAACCTACTACACAAACCCATCTAACATTTTTCAAAAAGTTTCAACCACCCCATTCCCCTCTTTTAAAAGAGAGCCTTGCAGTATAAGTTGTCTCATACTCCGGTCACTTTCCCCAGAGATTCTCAGCCCATTGTCACAGGGATGACTCTCTAGTGCTCCTTCCAATGCACACCGTGATCCCAATTCTTGGTCAAAACCCAACCTCCCTCTGGGAGCTTCTAATCCAACGGAGGAATAAAATCCCAGGCAGAAAATTCAAAAGTCATCATGGGCTGAGATAATTGGGGAATTCTTTATGGAACAACACAGAGGAAAGAATAATAATTAAAGAAGTGGAACCAAGAGGAAATTGTCTCCTGAGAGTCAAAGTGCCCTTCTGGTTTCAGGGAATGAAAACAGAGAACCAAGATGCCTATATTATGTGCCTTTATTGTCTTTTGTGGAGAAAAAACAATGTTGGGAGACTCTCAGAAACTTAAAATTTCTCAGCCTAAGTTTTTTTAAACAATTATTGAGATAATTAATGTTTAGAAGTTGAAAGAAAAAAATATTAATACTGTTTTACTCATCATTACTAATAACCACATTGAATAATACCTACTCCCCATGTTGTTTTAGTGTGTGTGTTGATAGTCTCATACAGAAAGCCTCCTATTTTAGGCTAAAACAAAACTCATTGACTATAGCTTATTTTTCTACCCTCAAAAAGCTCTTTCCTTCTTATGTAGAACTTGACTCATTATTTTCATTCTTTTTTATTTAATAATCCAAAATATAAACACAAATAATTAAAGGATAACTGTATGGGGACAAAAATATTTAAATGGTATAGGGAAATGGTATGGAATTAAAAGGTGGTTTATTAGAATCTCTTTTAAAATTTTATTTTCTTTAGAATTTTTTTATCAAGAAAATGGCAATTGAGAGTTTCTTATATTTTTATTCTATTCCATCATTTATCATAAAGGATAACTCCATTTAAATATTTAGGAAATTCACCAAGATCAGTTATCCAGTTATAAGAGCATAAAAGAATAACCAGACATTTTAATTCTTAGGCATTCTTAAATCTGAATTTAGGCCCCAGAGATTGGGTTACAATATATATTCTTTAATAAATTCATCCAATCTTTAATAAATTCATCCAGTATATAACTAACCAAAGACTATCTTTTTTTTAAACTTCATTTTGAAATAATTTCAGATTCACATAGTTGTAAAGATAGTATATTTTGGTCATTTCCAATTTTGGGCTATTACAGATAAAGCCGCTATGCAAAAATGTGTACAAGTTTGTGTGTAGACATAAATTTTTCTTTCTCTGGTATAAATGCCTAAGAGTAGCTGGATCTTATGCTAAATGTATGTTTAATTTTTTAAGATCATGAGAAAACCTCAACAATTTCAAATATTTGGAATCACTCATTTATATTATCTAACCAAAGTGGGGAAATCACAATGAAAATTAGAAAATATTTTTAACTAAACAATAATGAAAATGCAATATATAAAATTTGTGAACCTGGATACAGTTGGAGCCCATTCTACCAAGTGAAGTATCATAAGAATGGAAAAACAAGCACCACATGTACTCACCATCAAATTGGTATTAACTGATCAACATTTATGTGCACATATAGTAGTAACATTCATCAGGTGTCAGGCAGATGGGAGGGGAGAGGAGGGGATGGGTATATTCATACCTAATGGGTGCAGTGCTCACCATCTGGGGATGGACACGCTTGAAACTCTGACTTGGGTGGGGCAAAGGCAATATATGTAACCTAAACATTTATACCCCTGTAATATGCTGAAATAAAAAATAAAAATAAATAAATAAATAGCACTTCAATTCCATTATATTTATTGTTGAATGCAAGTTCACTGTTTCTTCTTATGTTAAAAGCAGCAGTATATATATAATATATATATATATATTCTACAGTTGTGAACTTATTTAACTTATAATATATGTCTTCCTCACTTAGAAATGATATTTTTGCTGTACATACAACTCTAAGTTCAAAGTTCTCATATCTTAAACTCTTTTAAGATATTATTTTGTAGTCTTCTTGTAAATAATATCACTACTGAGAAGTTTAGAGTCAATCTGATTTCTGTTTCTTGGCAAATAATGTGCTCTTTTTTCTGGAAATTTTACTTTGGTACTTTTTAGATTTCTCCATAACTTGTCTTGGTGTGATTGTTTGTTTTACCTGAGTGGAAATCTGCAAGTCCTTTCCAATTGAGACGTTACTTGTTTACTTCTGTGAAATTTCTATCTATGAGTTTTTCAACTCTTTCCCCCTCGCCAGTCTTGTTTACTTCCTTCTGGAGCCCTGTTAAGTAGATGCTGGTGTTTTTCTCCTGTCTCTAGGTCCCTAAGCATTTCAGTTACATTTTCTACCTCTATTCTTTTGCCTTCTTGGAAAATTACTCGAATTGTTATTTTATCTCACCAGTTTGTTCTTCAACTATATCCATCCTACTACTTATTTTTTAATTTTTTTTTAACTTCTCAGCTTAGTAGTGCTTTTGTACTTCCCTGGTATTTGTCACGGACACAGTGAGTGGCTTAGATCACTGCCACAGATTTCTGTGGCTATAGAACAAGTGATAAGATGAACTGGAGTAAAAGCAAGACCAGAACTTTCCTCCAGCCTACACTTCCCAGTTGACATCACTCACCAACCTTTCCTCACCCACTTGTCTCCACTCACCGGTTCAATCCGGCTTCATTCTACCCGAGAAACAGACTCACTCGGATGTGGTTAATTCTTTGGATACTTATCGCTATTATTTCTCCAGAGCTGATTTTGGGAGCTGGATGCCTCTGCTAATTCACCATTTTGGCAGGAATAAGAAACCATAGCATATAAAAGAAATTAAGTAACACATACTAAGTAACACTTTGAGAACATAAGACAAGTACTTATCATTTTTGAGCCAAGCTACATAAAATGGTATCAATTAATACATTGAATTCAAATTTTTAAAATTAAATTCCCCTTTATCTCAATGAGTAATCAGTGGTAAGCCTCCTAGTTTAGGAAGTTCTGCAGATACTGCAGATCTTTCAGAGCAATCTAAGATTTAAGCATATCACAACTTTCTGCCAAGTAGAGGCCAGCAAGGCCCCTTGCATTACTGTTAATCAGATATTGCTAAAGGTGCAGGATGTTTTCCTGTTCATCATTAAGCCCATTTGTATTTATAATCATAGTGGTATGTAACAGGAAGGAACATTTTGCCATATCAAAAGAAATAACAGCAGTTGCTTTTGCATTCAGGAAAAGGAGGTGGGTTGTGGGTAATAGTAGTAAAAGTTAATGCTCTATGTGTGTTTTATTACAGGAGGTCAATCGGTGCCCAATTATTACAATTGGATTTACATTCCTTACAGTGAATCTGCTATGTGGGCAAGATTCCTCTTAGTACCTACAGACCAGACTGTTCTTTTTATATGCTAAAACTGTCATACTCCTACACAGAAATTTAGACAGTCCCTGTTGGACCAAAGCACAGGCTGACCAAATAGGCAGAATGTACAAATTCTGTTTAGTGGAGTGCACTTGTGCACAAGATACTTTAGATGTGAGAATCAGGGAACCAAAGGCTGGCCAGGCAGTGACTACTAAATGAGTAAACCTTGTCTCTGATTTCCTGCCCATAAATGAAGCACACAGTCTGAAGGAGACTAAATTCTTCTGCCCTGCCTCTGTGGGATGAAGCATGCTTTACTGGCTTACTCTCCTGTGGCCTCTTTATCCTGAGGCAGGAGAGTCAATTTCAAGAGGACTTATGGAAGGCATTTCAAAACGTCTAAGAGAAAGAAATTAGGAAAGGCCCAGAGAGAGAGGGGACACTGTGTACTAAGTAATGGTGACAGGGTGAAAATAGAAAGAGACGCAAAAAGAAACTCCTGTGGGTGGAAGGGAAGGGGGAGAACAGCAGTGGGACATTAGGATTAGGTGATTGTTTTTACAATTTGCACTGGGCTACATTTCTCCTCACCTCCTCTAACAACAAAACCTCAGTGAATGTTGACTATATAAAATAAGCTTTTGGTAGTAATATTTTGGAGGAGGAAGAAGCAGCAAAATGTGTACACAACAGATGAAATGGGGTAGAGCGAAGATAGAGGCAAGGGGAAAAAAAGGCACAAAACGGAGATTGAGAACTCAACAAAAACACACTTTCAGGAAGAAGCGGTCAGATGCATAATAGCTCAACTACCACTGGAAATTCAAGGGAGAGTATCTTGAGTTAATGATGCAAACTAGTTTATTTCTTATTACTGAAAGGACTTGAGAACCTGGACATGTTGCATGTAGATGGTGTGTTTGTGTTCAGCAGACGTATGAACTCTAATGGTTTTCCCAGGAAGCTCAGAAAATTAGCAAGTCTGATTCTACTTTGCACAATACGTGAACCTATTGCCCCTTCTACAGCAGGTCAGAAATAAGAACCTCACTCACTTCTCTTTCTACAGGCAGGCATACATTACGATGGAATTTGGGGACAAAAGTAGGCATTTTTGTGCTTATAAGTTTTATCATGTTGACTTTCTTGTACTTCCAGCTTGAACCTAGAGGGTTACCTCATTTCTTCAGAACAATTCAAAGACAGTGGACTAGAGAGTAATTTTACAGAGATAGTATAACTATTTATAGTAGAACTATTTTCCAAGATGTCATGCACCAGTATCTTCTAGGATGTGAGTTGAGAGGAATATCCACATTCATCATGGTTATAACATGCTGAGGGAACAAGAATAGTCCATTCCCTAACAGAGTCTCACTAACTCCGACCCCAATCCAGTGCCAGCACTACTCTAACAAGAGACATGTAACTTCTGATCTTTTTCCACAGCCAGAGGAAGTGAGAACAGAGAAGCAAAAATTGTTTTCCCAACTAAAACCCAAACATTTAAAATATCACTATACTTGAGAATATGAGATAGTCTTCATTAATATAAGGGGTTAGGTCTTTGTTGTCCATTGGCACATGTTAAAGTGCTATACCCAGGAACTCAACCAGGGAAAGACAGAATTAAGCTTAGAAATAAGTTGGAATCTGAGAATCTTCACATCCAAACTTGAAAAGGTTAAGATCTTGAAAATATTGTGCTTCCAACTAACTTGTACTTTCCTATTCCAATGTGTCTCTGAGAAGTTTTTGGATTTCTGATATTTTAGATTTATTTTTACTAAGAAAGTTCTGCTACACCTACCAAATTTCAAAATCTTTAGGGGGAGGGGCCAAAATTATGTAAGAAAAGATGACATAATTAGAATGGAACATTTCTGGAATATTCAGGTGTTTTTACTGTGAGGTAGTCTTGGGGGTAAAGAAACCTCAACTCTGGAGCTGGATTCATCATCTGCCTCAGTCTGACAACAAATTATTCACCTAGGATTTCATCCAGGAGAAGAAAATATATTTAAGTTAAAGCAGCTAGGGTAAGAATACTATAAAAGCAGTTTGTGCTGAAGTCTCTAGATGTTCACAAAGATTTCTTAATAATACAGAACTGGTCTGGAAGTACCAAAGTATTTATTATTGGACAACTTACATAAAAATGGAACACAAGTTGGCATTATCTTATCTGAACACAGACAGCAACTGTCTGGACCAAAATGTAACCAAAGTTTCAATGTATGCATATTGATTCTTCCAGTGGCATCCCAGGGTCTCTGAACTCAGCATCCTCACATATGCACTCCACCACTGCTTCATTCAGGAGTGTCTCCTCTCCCGGATGTCTCCTCTCCGGACCTGTACCTGAGGAATGTGAGAAACAACCAGAAACGGTTGTGATAGTTATGATCCAGAGATAAAACAGAGCCCTCTAGAAGCACCAGAATCACGGGCAAGGTGAAAACACAGCATACCTAGGGGACATGGGTTGGGCTCCCTCTGTACAATATAAAACACATCAGGAAAATCCTGTTAGATGTAAACTACTGATCTCAGATCACTGTCTGTGGAATGGCTGTCATAGGTATTACTAGCAAATTAAGGAACTCCGAAAAGCTTATTCTCAGTCTATACAAACATCCGGGACATGGCATGGGAGGAAGGAATTGTGAGCATCCCACTTTTCCCATGGCTAAATTGCAGGAAACTGGTGACAGTAAGGTACCTGCCCATTAGCCTCTATTCCATGAGAACACTTAGGGACCAGATCCTGACTTCCCAAATGCCCACAGGGATAATCCCAACTTTTTATGAAAGTCCTCAAATGGGTATAGCTGCTTCACCTCCTATGGTTTTTCTTTTCCCAAGGGACCACACTGCCTTCACACAGGCTGTGGGAGCAGATTGGGCCTCCCAGCTCTGAAATCCTGTGGATCAGGGCCAGCTTCGTGGGCAACCCATGCAACTGCACTGGGCCCCATGCTCAGAAGGGCCCCAGGCTGGGCTAAATGTTCTGCTTTGGCCATCCTGAAAGTCTTAATTTTTGAACAAGGGAGCCCACATTTTCATTTTTCACTGGTCCCTGAAAATTGTGTAATCAGTCCTGCCAAGGGTCTTAAAGAACCGAGGAGTAATTCCCTCCCCTCACCCAAAACCTATCCTCATGAAAAAATATACTTACCAGAATAATTTTAATATATTAGTAACCTAGAGTACCAAAATCTAACCTAATGTCAATGTTTTGCCATTATAACTGCATTTCTCACTGTTTTTTACATCCTGAATTAACCGAAAATATCTTTACATAATCTATATGACTGTTGTAATTAGGAAAATATGGTCACAACATCCAAAAAATGCACGCATGGCTCAAACTACAGGAGAGTGCCTATCACAAACTCCACCCTCTTCCTATCTACTCTAAAAGTACCTAGAAATAACAGAAATGACTTCAGAAGGTAATCCTGATTGAAATTAAGAATTATGGGCACAATCAAATTTGTCTTTGCAGGAAGGATTGGCAATTAAAGGCTCAAACTCAACCTCCCAGGAAATAAGAACAGGACTACCGGAGACTGAACGTCCTTCCCTTTTATTTGTCTATGAGGACTATCCTCCGGGCTACATAATTTGTGAGGCCCAGGGCAAAATTAACACGCAGAGCCTCTTGTTCAAAAACTATTAAGGATTGCAAGGTGGTGACAGGAGAGTAACAAACCAAGCACAAGGGCACAGGTCACATTCCTGTGAAGGTGACCCTGGGCATGTTTATCTCATCCATTTCACATATATAGAGCTCAGGGAGAATTTCAGGCCCAGGAAACTCTCCACTTTTGTAATTATATTCTAGGCTATCAGTCTTCTGCTCTCTAAGAGCAGGCAAGGGTCTCTGAAGGAAAGCAAGGAGCCAACCTGCCCCTAAGAATCAGGAAAGGGACATCTTGAATCTAACAGTGACTTCTTGTGTGAACTTGAGAAAGTCACATGTTGTCTTCTTTCAGTTAATTTGTGTAGTAGTATCTGACTATAGCAGGGGTGGGGAACTGGTGGCATTAAGGCCACATGTGGCCATCTAGGTCCTTAAGTGTGGCCTTTTGACTGACTCCAAATTTTACAGAACAATCCTTTTATTTTTATTAATACATTTTCGTTCATCATTTATGTTTTTATTTTATTTTTAAAATGAACATATTTAAAATACCAAAGAATAAAATAAGTTTCAACGAAATAATCCTCCCAGATTGACCAGCACAATCAGAACATTAGTAACCCATAAGGGCAAAATTGACGGCTGCTATGCTCATGATTTAGTTGTAACCTCTGCCTGACTGGCATCACTATAGAGAGAGAAATTTTATGAAGAACAGAATCTGGTCCCTGGGGCTGCCCTCAGACCATCAGAGTCCTGACCTACATCATGCTTTGTGGATACACCCGGAATTCCTGGCCCAATCCTAACCTATGTCCCTACCCCTGGCACTGAATTTACTGCTGTCATGCATGATACCGTGTTTCCTTAAAGCGCTAATCTGAAGTCATTAAGGCTTAGAGTCCAGAGAAGCACAGGTATCATTTTCCAGAAAATGTAATAAGGACAGAATGCACATTCAGTATCCCACATCACAATGGATCCCTTCTCACCTACGCCCACAAGCTCTCTCAAGGTGCCTGGCACTTTCTAGAGCCTACCTTGACACTTTCTTTTCTTTTTGAAATGATGAATCACCAGGAAAATGAGAAAAAGGAAGATGCAAGGTCCCCCGATGGAACTGAAGATACCTGTCACAAGGAAGATCCCGGGGCCAGGGTCTGAGCTTGAAGAGGTCTTTGAAAAAAGCATATCCTGCAGATGGGAAAAAACATGGGGAGAATCCTGTCCCTTTACTGTCACCTGTTGAGTGTTCAGAATGGTGAAGTTACTGCTTCAGGCACAATGGGAGATTGTGAGAGCCTGGCAGGGACTGGCCAGCCTCTGCCCTTAGGGAATCTCAGTCCCATCCTGTACAAACCCGGTTAAAGAAGACAATGCTATTGAACATACAGAAGCTTCACAACTGCCACAGACTCACAGGTTCAGAGGCACCGATCCAACCCCCTTCCCAGGAACACAGCTCACTCACATCTAAGTGGGGAGAGAGAAAGTCAGAGGGCAGTGCTCGGCAAGTGATCTGTTTCCCCAAATTTTCTGCCCTAAATCAACCCAAGGAAGAGAAAAATTTGCTGAAGAGGGACTCCTGATCCTTTTCTTTTTCTTTTTCTTTTTTTTTTTCCTGATCCTTTTCTGAAAAGCCAACCCCCGCCCTGGGGCACATTTAGCCGTGTCTGCATTGTGTGCCCCAGAGAGAATCTTAGACTGCCTCTCCTGTCACATGGGGTAGAAAGAAGGGAACAGGGGGTACCTGCTTGAATGTGAGGCAGATTTTCTCCCTGGTCTGGACAGTCAGGAAAGAACCTGGGGTTGTCTAACCGTGACCAGGACATCCACCCTGAATCCTTGGCCCTGCATTCCTGGGAGGTGCCAAGTCCCCTCCTCCAAAAGTGCCTGGAGAAACCAGCAGTTCAGGCCACAACCTCACCAAGTGTAAGAATATTACTACTCCACGGAAGAGATTTTTGAAAGAATATGTTTACATTTCTACCATCTCATGGGGCTGTCATAACAAGTTACCACAGACTGAGTGGTTTTAAACAGCAGAAATTTATTCTCTCACAGTTTTGGAGGCTCTAGGTCCAAAGTCAATGTGTCAGCAGGGCCATGCTCCCCTGGAGGTTCCAGGGGAGGACCCCTTCTTGCCTCTTTCTGGCTTCTGGTGATTGCCAGCGACGCTTGGCCTGCCTTGGCTTATGGACACCTCACTCCAACCTCTGCCTCCATCATCAAATGGTGTTCTCCTGGCGTGTCTCTTGTCTTCACATGGTGTTCATCTCTCTGTGGCTGTGTCTAAATTTCTCTCTTCTTATAAGAACACCAGTCATTGGATTAGGGCCCACCTTAATCCACTATGACTTCATATTAACTTGATTACATCCACTAAATTGCTATTTCCAAGTAAGATCACATTCTGAAGTTCCAGATGGGCATGAATTTGGGGGAGTTGCTATCCAACCCAATACATACCTCATCCCCAAAGGTGTCAAAACTAATTCTCCTTTACAGTTTGAAACCATAGCCCAGGCCTCTCCACTCCCAGAGCTCCTCCCTCCAGCATCCTCTTCACCCTGTTGTCTGAGAATATTATGGGGGTATAAATGTTTATGTTACATATATTGCCTTTCCACCACCAGACAGTGCACACCACATCCGTTAGGTGTGAATTTACCCATCCCCTCCTCCCCCCCCACCTGCCCGATACCCAAGGAATGTTACTTCCAAACGTGCACACAAGTGTTGATCAATTAGTACCAATCTGATGGTGAGTATATGTGGTGTTTGTTTTTCCATTCATCTGTGAGCTTATTCTTGTTGGATTCACGTATGCCTCTTTTTCTTAGGAAACCCACAAGAGGAGAGTTAGTAGGATAAGCAACCGACCCTAGCATTGCAGTTGGGTCTCAAGCCCACAACAACTAGTCATCATCTCCCTCTCCCACCACATTCTCAATTTGCCTCTCCCTCTGTGAGCACCTCTTCTGGTCTGGGTGGCTTACCTGGTGGGGGGACCAAGCCCCTCCCCCAAGGGGGTCTGAAACCCTGGCCACCATATAGTTCTTGGGCTATGGCTGCTGCACTAGTACATTTATTATCAAAATGGGGCAAAAGAGTGTCAAGAGATACCCAAATAGATTACCTAGGTGTCAAATATATTCTTACCTGCACCCATTGTGCAGCAGTTCTCCACCTCCATGGGCATCTCTTTAGCTGCTGCAAAGTCACCTCAGGATCCTCATGGGAAATTATCAGCAATCAGAAAAACAATAACCTTCTAATAGGGGAATGGACCTGGAGGATCCTGAAGGGACCGAGCAGCAGAGATAGCTTAAAGTTTAAAGGTAATTTTACCATGGCCCCTGGTGGAATCACTTTCCCTTCTGGTAACTAGAGCCTCTAAATCCATAAAACCTAGACTTGAAAGATGCTAAGCCCAAATTCCTCAAATGGACCACTGGAAATGAAGGTGGTATTGCCACTCCTACTTCCACAGCTTCTCAAACCCATATATTCTTACCTGTTGAATACACAGTACCATATATATTGATTTAGATTATTTATATTGTGCCCTGGAGGATGGCCCCCATCCTTGCAAGGAATCATCTCCAAGCTGGTGCTTCAGCTATACCTTCAACAAGCTGTTCCATCACTCTGGTAGTATGGCAGATTCTGGGTGAGTGATAGGACCTTGGACTCTGTGGTCATGCAATCCCTGCCAAACCTCCTTTGACAGAAAGTGGACCCCTTGGTCTGGAGAAATGTGGCATGGGATCCCATAACAATGGTTTAAACACTTTGTAAGAACCCCACCCCACAAAAAGTGATGGTGGCTGAGATCCTGCAGGCAGGAAAGGTAAACCTATATCCAAAATATGTGCCGCTGATCCTATTAAAGATGAATCACTGCCCTTCTCAGGGTTCTAGGGGTCCAATGCAGTCACTTTGCCACCATCTGGCTGGTTAGTGCCCATGGGGAGCTAGGGAGCTAGGAAGGCCCTTCAGAGCTGTCCCAAGATGAAGCAACAGAACTGAGCCTTTACATTTTTACTTTGACCAGGCATTGGTCATGGGCTATCTCCAAGGAAGGAGTTTGACCTTAGACGAGGAAATCCTCTGCAGCAGGAGGCAGTTCCCAGAGAAGAAGTCAGACAAAAAATGTCACTTGTCACCATTCCCAATATGAGGAAGAAAAAGTGCTTCAGTTCTGAAAGAGGTGACTTTGCAGTATACCAAGGCTTCCAAAATACAATAACCAAAATAAAAACCCAACTGGATGGGTTCACTACCGAAACAATGATAGCAGAGAAAAGAAAGGTTGAACTTAAAGATATATCAATAGAAATTATGCAATGTGGAAAAAGAAAGAAAAAGACTGTGAATAAACAAACAAATCAACAAAGCCTCTGAGACCTGTGGGAAAATAAGAAAAGATCTAACTTTCATGCTATTGTAGTAGTTACAGAAGGAAAGGAGACAGAGTGTGGAACTGAAAAAATATTCCAAGAAATAATGGCTGAAATTTTCCCAAGTTTGGGAAGAAGCATAAACCTACAGATGCAAGAAACTGAGAGAATCACAAATAGGATCAACACAAATAAACTCATACAAAGACACTTCATAATCAAACTTCTGCAAATGAAAGACAAATTCTTTAAATGAGAGAAAAATGACATATTGCCTATAAAGAAACAACAATTTGAATCAACAGTTGATTTCTCATCGGAAACCATGAAGGCCAGGAAAAGGTGGCACAACATTTTCCAAGTGCTAAAAGAACTGTCAACTCAGAATTCTATATCCAGAGAATACATCCTTCTGGAATGGAAATGAAATAAAGACATTCTCAGATGAAAGAAAATAAGAGAATTTGTGGTTGGCACCCATGCCCAAAAAGAGTGGCTAAATGAAGTTATTCAAACAAAAATAAATGAGAGCAAAAAGAAATTTGGAACATCAGCAATGAAGAAAGAGAAATGAAATGGGTAAATACATTGGTAAATATAATAGCCTACTGTCTTCCTCTTGAGTTTTTAAATTATGTTTTGACAGCTGAACCAAAAGGTATAATATTATTTGATGTGGTTCTCAATATACGTAGAAGGAATATTTAAGACAACTATATTATAAAAGTGGGAGGTTAAAGAGACTTAAGGAGGTAAGATTTTTACATTTCATTCAAAGCAGTAAAATGTCAACACCAGTACACTGTTATAAGTTATACAGTTTAGTTTTAGTTTGTATATTACCATATACATATAATGTAATACATAGGGCAACCACTAAAATATGTATAAATATACAAAGAGATACATTCAAAAACACTGTAGATAAATCAGATCGATTTCTTTAAAAATGTTCAAGAAACCCATAGGAAGGCTGTAAAAAGAGAAACAGGAATGAAAAACAGAGGGAATTAAAAAAAATAATAAAAGGTCAAATGTGAGCCCTAACATATCAGTAATTACACTGAATGAGAATGGCCTAAATACATCAACAAAAAGACTGACATTGGTAGAGTAGATTTTTTTCAGATGACCTAATTATATGTGCTGTCTACAAGTCACTTTAAATATGTCACAGGCAGACTGAAAGTAAAATAATGGGAAAAGTTATGTCATGGGAATACAAAGCAAAAGAAAGCAGAAGCAAATAACAAAATTAGCAGGGACATTACATAATGACAAAAGGGCTAAACTACAGAAGAAATATTGATCAAAAATGTGTACGCACCAAACAAAATACATGAAGCAAAAACTCATAGAACTGAAAAGATAAACATATAAATCCACAATAATAAGAGTTAGGGATTAGGGATTTCAACATTCTTCTTCCAGCAATTGGTAGAACCACCAGAGAAAAAAATCAGCAAGGATAGGAGAACTGAAAAACACCACCAACCAACTAGATTTAATTGACATCTATAGAATGCTCCATTAAACAGCAGAATGAGCGTTCTTTTCAAGAGTACATGAGACATTCACCAAGGCAGACCATATACTGAGACAAAAAAAAAAAAAAAACCCTCAACAAATTTCAAAGATTGAAATCATACAAAATATGTTCTCTCTGACAATAATGAAATCAAAATATTAATTATCTACAGAAAGATAACAGGAAATCTCCAGACACTTGAGAATTAAACAACACACCTTGAAATAATCTATAGGTCAAAAAATTCTCAAGGGTAATTTTTAAAATACATTTAACTGAATAAAAATAAAACACAACATATAAAAATGTTTGATATGCAGCTAAAGCCATACAAAGAAAGAAATCTACAAGACTAAGTGCTTACATTAGAGAAGGATAAAAGTCTCAAATAAATATTCTAAGCTCTCTCCTCAAAAAACTAGAAAAAGAGTAAAATGAACCCAAAACAAACAGAAGGAAGCGTAACAAAGAACAGAAATAAAAAAAAAAAAAAGAAAACAAAAAAAAGTAGAGAATATCAATGAAACAAAATGCTGGTTTTGGGGAAAAAAATCAATTAAATTAATAAAATTCTGCCAAAACTGACATAAAAGATAAAAGACATACATTATCAATTTCAGGAATGAAAGATAAATTACCATTATAGATCCTCCAAACATTAAAAGATATATACATTAAAAGATCAACTCTACTCACATAAATTTAACAGTTTAAGTTAAATGAACCTATTCCTAAGAAAACAAAGACATAAACTACCAAAACTCACCCAGATTAAGTAGATCATCTCAATAGTCATATGTCTATTAAAGAAATTGGATTTGTAGTCAGAAACTTCCCAAGAAAGAATTCTTCATGCCCAGCTCATTATACTGAAGAATTCTATGAAAATTTTAAAGAAGAATTAATACAAATTCTATACATTCTCTTCCAGAAAATAGAAGAAGGAAGATTCCCTAACTCATTCTATGATGCTAGGATTCCCCTAATACCAAAATGAGACAAAGACAATAAGGGGAAAAAAACGTACAATGTCAATGGGCAGAAGCAGAGAATATTTGACAGAATTTAACAGATATTCATGACAAAAATTTCTCCACAAACTAGGAATAGAGAGTAACTTCCTCAGCTTGATAAAGAACATCTAGAAAACCTGCAGCTAACATAGTTCTTAATGATGAACAGCCAAATACTTTCCCCCAAGTCTGTAATAAGGCAAGGATCTTCACTCTTACCACTTTTATTCAACATAGTACTGGAAGGCCTACACAGCACAGCAAAGCAAGGAAAGGAAAATGGGACGCATACACATTAGAAAGAAAGAAATAAAACTATATCTATTTGAATATGACATGATTGTTTACATAAAATTCCCAAAGCATCCATACACACACACACACACACACACACACACATAAACACACAGAGAGAGAGAGAGAGAAAAAAAAAATCTTTGAACTGATAAATAAGTGTAGCAAAATATCAGAATACCTGATCCATATATAAAGATCAGTTGTAATTGATGGAACCATTATGGGAAACAATATGGTGGTTCCTCAAAAAGTTAAAAGTAGAACTACCAAATGATCCAGCAATCCCACTTCTGGATATGTATCCAAAAGAATTAAAAATGAGGTCTCAAAGTGATATTTTCACACCTATATTCATAGCAGCACTATTTACAACAGCTAAGTGGGGGAAGCAATACAAGTGTCTCTCAAAAAATGAAAGGATAAACAAAATGTGGTATGTACCTATAATCGAATACTATGCAGCTGTAAAAGGAAGGAAATCTTGTACATGCTACAGTGTGAATGAATCTTGAGGACATTATTTTAAGTAAAATAAGCCCATCACAGAAAGACAGATGCTGTATGATTCCACTTACATGAGGTCTCTAAACTCATTATAGTCATAGAAATGGAAAGTAGAATGGTGGTTACCAGGGACTTTGGGGAGGGTTCAAATAGGCATAGAGTGTCAGTTCTGCAAGATGAAAAAGTTCTGGAGAGCTGCTTCACAACAGTGTAAATATACTTAACACTACTGAACTGTACATTCTACACAATTAATTTAAACTGTATATTTAAAAATGGAGTTAAGATGGTAAATTTTATGTGTTTTTTGACCACAAAAAATAACAATTGTATTTTTATTTTTTTTATTTTTTTTCTTATTTCAGCATATTATGGGGGTACAAATGTTTAGGTTATGTATATTGCCCTTGCCCCAGCCCCCCAAGTTAGAGCTTCAAATGTGTCCACCCCCCAGATGGTGCACATTGCACTCATTTATGTATGTATATACCCATCCCGTCCTCCCCCCTCCCATCTGCCCGATGCCAGATAAATGTTATACCTATATGTGCACTTAGGTGTTGATCAGTGAAACCAATTTGATGGTGAGTACATGTGGTGCTTATTGTTCCATTCTTGGGATACTTCACTCAGTAGAATGGGTTCCAGCTCCATCCAGGAAAACACAAGAAGTGCTATATCACCATTGTTTCTTATAGCTGAACAGTACTCCATGGGGTACATATACCACATTTTATTAATCCACTCATGTATTGATGGCCACTTGGGTTGTTTCCACATCTTTGCGATTGTGAATTGTGCTGCTATAAGCATTCGAGTGCAGATGTCTTTTTTATAGAATGTCTTTTGTTCTTTTCAGTAGATGCCCAGTATTGGGATTGCTGGATCAAATGGTAGATCTACTTATATCTGTTTAAGGTATCCCCATATTGCTTTCCACAGAGGTTGCACTAGTTTGCAGTCCTACCAGTAGTGTATGAGCGTTCCTGTCTCTCCACATCCGCATCAACATTTATTGTTTTGGGACTTTTTGCTAAAGGCCATTCTCACTGGAGATAAGTGATATCTCATTGTGATTTTGATTTGCATTTCCCTGATGATTAGAGATGTTGAGCATTTTTTCATATGTTTCTTGGGCATTATTCTGTCTTCTTTTGAAAAGTTTCTGTTCATGTCCTTTGTCCACTTTTTGATAGGGTTGTTTGATTTTTTTCTTGCTGATTTTCCTGAGTTCTAAATACACATAAATCAGAAGCATTCATATATGCCAATAACAGTCAAACTCAGAACCAAATCAAAGACTCAGTACCCTTCACGATAGCAACAAAGAAAATAAAGTACCTAGGAATACATTTAACTAAGGAGGTAAAAGACCTCTACAGGGAGAACTATGAAACACTGAGGAAGGAAATATCAGAAGACATAAACAGGTGGAAAACCATACCATGCTCGTGGGTCGGCAGAATCAACATTGTTAAAATGTCTATACTACCCAAAGTGATCTACAGATTCAATGCAATCTCTATTAAAATACCAACATCATTTTTCACAGATACAGAAAAAAATAATTTTATGCTTTGTATGGAACCAGAGAAGACCCTGTATAGCAAAAGTAATCCTAGGCAAAAAAAATAAAATGGGAGGCATCAATTTACCAGACTTCAAACTATACTACAAGGCTATAGTAATTAAAACAGTATGTGGCACAAGAACAGAGACATAGACCTATGGAACAGAACTGAGAACCCAGATATAAAATCAGCCTCATATAGCCATCTAATCTTTGACAAAGCAGACAAAAACATACACTGGGGAAAAGAATCCTTATTCAATAAATGGTGCTGGGAAAACTGGATAGCCATATGTAGAGGACTGAAACAGGATCCACACCTTGCACCTCTCACAAAAATCAACTCACAGTGGATAACAGACTTAAACCTAAGGCGTGAAACTATAAGAATTCTAGAGGAAAACGTTGGAAATACTCTTATAGACATTGGCCTAGGCAAAGAATTTATGAACAAGACCCCAAAGGCAATCACAGGAAAAACAAAAATAAATAAATGGGACCTGATCAAATTAAAAAGCTTCTGCACAGCCAAACAAACTATCACAAGAGGCAACAGACATTCTACAGAATGGGAGAAAATACTGGCATGCTACACGTCCGATAAAGGGCTGATAACTAGAACCAATTGTATTTTTATATACTAACATTGAATAAATGAAACCAAAATTAAAAACACGATCACAATACCATTTACAATAACAAAATATCAATATTTAGGTATAAACACAAAAATATACATACAAGATTTGTATGCAGAAATATATAAAATGCTACGAATGAAATCAAAGGAAATAAAGAGAGATACATACTGTTTTTATGGATTGGAAGTTCTATTGATTTAATGCAATTTCTATCAAAAATCTGTCAAAAGTTTTGTAGAACAGTAAGTGCTCAAATAGATGTTTTACTGAGTAAATAAATACCTGGAATTTGGCTGTATATATCCTTGCTTTGGTCTAAACTTAAAGTAAGCATTGCCTTATTTTAAATCCCAAGCAATAATACATTAATTTTATGAAAAAAAAAAGTTTTGTAGATATAGACAAGCATATTTTAAAATTTATAGATGAAGTATCTGTACTGGTCATGGTAGGCTTAGGAACAAAAAGTTCTCTGTAATGTAAAGAAAGGAAAAACATATTTTATAAATTCAGGCTTGTCATCAAGAGAACCCTATGTCTTTATCAGGCTTAACAACCAGAAATCAAAGGAAAGGAAAGTCCACCCTATGAGTGACCCTTGATGTCTGTCTCACCTTTTTTTCATTCACATGAGAATTTTTCATCTTTCTAATTCCAATTTGCTACTCACATGACTCTGCATTCTTACTGTTAGGTACTTCTTCTTTGCAGCCACAACATGCTGTTCATTTGGACATTGGAGACCAAGGTCTAATTAAACAAAAAATCATCTTTCTTGGGCTCATGGGGTAGCAGAACTGACCCAAAAACAGTGCATCTAAGTGATTCCACAAACTCAGTTGAACCAGCCATTGAGCTGGACCCCTGGAGTGGAGAAAAGAAAGCCACATATGTAATATTTTTTTTATATTGCTTCCCTGCTAGAAACATCCGCCAGGACAGAATGACACTTGATGTCAGAAAGCCCTGCATCTCATATAAGGAGATATTTAAGATTCAGCATCTAATTGGTGTTTGAACTTCAGAAAGTTTCCTTTTATATAGTCTTTGATGGCAGGGAAGATGTTAAAAAGAGTTTCTATTGGCTCCCGGAAGATGGCAACGTCAAGCAATGGGACTATATAATCCCCTTCCTGTTTTAGAAGCCCTCATTAAAGGCCAGAGGGCTCCTCATTTGGTTTGAAGAAACTGAGGCTGTGACCTAAAGACATGAGGACCCGAAGAATCGTGAATGGACACTGCTTCCTCCAGGGACTTGCTTTTCTCCTCGTCAGTGCCTTAGCGGGTGCTCAGGGTAAGCAGAACCTTACTTCTTAAGACCAGCAGAGATGCCTGATTAGCTCTCAGGCTCTGGGGAATGGTCCCTGGGACGGTAAAGATAACGCCTCTGTATTGACGACTTGGTTTTGACCAAATGAGATCTTTAGAGACAGTTAATGCTGATTTTTCTCCTGTGGGAGTCTCTGTTTTTCAAGTTCAGCAGAGTCTCTGATGTGTACTCTGATCCTTTTTGTACTCTATATTTTGTCTTTCCCCACTGGGATTCTGGTATTTCCATTTTTCTGCTGGCGAACTGGGGGGTGTGTGTGTGTATGTGTGTGTGTGTAAGAGAGGAGAGGGAGAGAAATGGATAAAGTGGAGTTCCAAGGGTATATGAAGGGTAAATATGTGAATAGGAACATGTCGGCCCAGTGGAAGTCAATTTTCTAGCTAGGCATCCATAGAACTCACACTCTCTATGCCAGGCTGCTGGGTTTGATGGTGACTGTGGTAGTGATGGTAATGATATATGTATGCGTGTATGTGATGAGAGAAGATATGGACACCTTGATGCCTATGAAGAAAGCCCTCCCAATATTAACTAGAATTACACCCTAGATAACTCTGCACCTGCAGTCTGAGCCTCACTGTGAGTCTCTTTTTCTTCCCCACAAACCCACAGCTCAGGCGTTTCTGCTTTACTGTAGTCTTTCCCAAGCCCTGGCTTCTTGGCAGAAGTTTTTCTTCCTGCCAGTGACATTTCCCTTCCTGCCTCTCGGGTTGGTGGTCCTCCAGTGCCATTGTGCAGTGGAGAAAACTGATGCCAAATATTGGTGTTCATGGATGGGTTGATATCGGCATTGAAGACAGAACAGGGATCTGGCCTTAGAGACTTCAGAATGTGCTTCTCCTGGTCAATTTTTCCCTGCCCCGTGGGGTACTCAAGCTTATCCTGTGACATCCTGATATTTAGGAAGAACCCCCTGCTTGTGAATGTCCTTATGGTGAATTTTCTCCCTGTAGTTCCCTCAGACCCTACATTAAATCTGGTTTCCATTGAGCCCCTGGCTTGTCAAGGGAGTCCAAGACATCAGTGTTTGACCTCTTGAAATGAGAATAATTCAGCCACATACCCAGAGAGCCAGCTCTTCCAGGTGTGGGCTTTGGGCATGGATGCTTCAACAATGCTCCTCACTTCTCTGTCTCTTCTCTAGCCCATGTTTCCCCCATAGTTCAAGCCCCTTCTGTCAGAATTCTCTGTCCTTCTCCTTTGGGAAATTCTACCCCTTCCAACAGGAGCAAGAAGTTCTGCTCCTCACACTCGTATTACATGTCTTAGAAATCAAGGTCCTTGAGCTTTGGCTGTATGCCAGTGCCGGTTGTCCTTTCCCAGGCTTTTCCAGTTCTCAGGGGTGGAGGGAGAAATTCTCAAAACAAAATTTAAAATTGGTGCTCTATTCTATTTTATCCTTCCTCTCCAGCATGAGAGCCATGAATAAATTTCTCATTAGGCTAAAAAGAAATCACAGCTTACTCAAACAAGCATAATTTTTTCTCAGAGAGAACTTTTTGTAGGATGTTATTAAAGCACATGTTCACATGTTAAAGCACTCAGTTCACATGAGTTTGCCCCATCTACTTGTGAAATTTCAACCTTGGTATCACAGTGCCAAAGACTATTAAAAATTTCCTGCCCTGACACATGTGACCAGACTCCACAGTGAAAGTCAGGATTTACCATCTCCCTTTAGATTCTTTCTCAACACTAAATCTCTACTTTAATAGTAGGCATTTTTCAGTCCCTAAACACACACACACACACACACACACACACACCTGCACGATTAGATCATAAAGTTCTTTCATGTCATTTTCCATTTTAAAAATTAACAATTTATTTTAAATTTCTTTCTTATTATAGTATCTTCTACATCATTTGTATTGTTGCCAGTATTTCACTGTGTTATAGAATCATAATTTATTTATCTAATCCCATTTTTGTATACTTATGTTTTCAAATATAATGCTGTGATAAAATTCTTATTTTATTTATTTATTTTTTTTTTTTTTTGAGACAGACTCTCACTCTGTTGCCCAGGCTAGAGTGCCGTGGAATCAGCCTAGCTCACAGCAACCTCAAACTCCTGGGCTCAAGCAATCCTTCTGCCTCAGCCTCCCGAGTAGCTGGGACTACAGGCATGTGCCACCATGCCCGGCTAATTTTTTCTATATATTTTTAGTTGTTCAGCTAATTTCTTTCTATTTTTAGTGGAGACGGGGTCTCGCTCTTGCTCAGGCTGGTCTCGAACTCCTGAGCTCAAACGATCCTCCCGCCTCGGCCTGCCAGAGTGCTAGGTTTACAGGCATGAGCCACTGCGCCCGGCCCCGATAAAATTCTTATTAACATCTATATTGACCTAATGGAAAAGCCATTATTATTTTCTCAATATAACCATTTTAAAAGCCTCTAATATATATTACCTAATTGCCCATCAGACTAGTTTTCAATAACTTTAATTCTCAATGACATTAACTGAGAGTATTGTTTTTTCATAACCTTGCCACAAGTGTGTTATATGATGTTTTTTAATCTATATGAACACCATCTACAAAAATTTATTTTCTTTCTCATATTGTGGTCCTCAGATAGCTCTGGTAACATTTTTATTTTTTCTCTGTAACGTCTATCATTTTCTTATTTATTTATAGGAACTCTTTATAAGCTAACATCATTTACTGTTTGTCTTGCATATTTGTAAATAATTTTCCTATTGTTTGCATATTAATATTCTTAGGCTGTGTGGGGGGAGGAGTGTTGTATATGGTCAAATATATAATGCTTTACCTTTATGATTTCTGCCTTTAGTGCCACGCTTTGAATGCCATTCTTCACCCCAAAATCACTTTCAATCAAGTTTTATTTTCCACAAAGAATTTTACAGTTTCACTAAAGAGTATTTAAAACTTTATTGTATCTGAATTTATTTTAATGTGTGTGATAATGTTATACCATTTGCACCAGATAGGAATTACATTTTAGATATTTGAAACCTTTGTTCCATCACAAAGTAAAAATACAGATGTGTAATATGGGTTTTACTAGTCTATGATACTATAGAGAGAGATGCATTCAATCACTTTAACAACTTGGTTAAAAGATGCCAGTCTGTATTCCAATTCCAATTAAAGCAATCAGAGGGGGACTTCCCAGAAACCCATCACCGTATCTACTCACCTACCAGCAATTCTCCACTTTCCCAATAGGCTAATTATCTCCAGTCTAAAACCAATTCCTCCCCTCCTGCACTAGATGCCCCCATCCCAGCACGTCCACTAAAGGGCGTACCTCAAGCAAGTCTCCCCCAGTTCTCATATCCCATCAGTTTCCACCTTCTGCTGATTATTTACCAACTTACAAACATGTCTCCCATCTTAAAACAAATGAACAAATAAACTTCTCTTGACCCCACTTCCGCAACAGTTACTGCTCCTTTTCTTTGCTCCCCTTTGTAGCAAAGCTCCTCACAAGCACAGTCTACAACACAGTCTGCAACTTCCCTCTATCTCTTCTCTTTCAAATGAAATCAGAACAGGCTTGTTGACCACTCACTCCACTAAAGCTTCCCCTTGTAAAGCCCATCAATGATTCCCACATTGCTAAACTCAATGATCAGTTCTCAGTTACTGTTTGTATAATTTTTGCTTGCTGTAGTATACTGAGTAGTATCTGGCACAGTTGATTCCTCCCTCCTCTCAGAACGTTCTTCACCCTGACTTCTAAGGCCAACACTCTCCTGCCCCACTGATGGTTCCTTCCCAGCGTGTTTGGTAGTTCAGCCTTTTTTCCCAGAACTCTTAATTATAGGGTGTCCCAAGGACTCAATCTCAGATTCTCTTCTCTTTAATATCTCCACCACACTTTTGGGGATCACATTTAAATCTCATGGTTTTGGTCAGGTACAGACCCCAGTACTTTGGGAGGCCAAGACGGGAGGATCACATGAAGCCAGGATTCAAGACCAGCCTGGACAGTATAGTAAGACCCCGTCTCTACGAAAAAAATAACAAAAATTAGCAGGACATGGTGGCACATGCCTGTAGTTCCTCCTGTACTCAGGAGGCTTGTGCCCAGGAGTTCTAGGTTGCAGTGAGCTGTGATCCCACCGCTGCTCTTTAGCCTCGGCGACAGAGCAAGAGCCTGTCTCTAAAAAAACTCATGGTTTTAAATATCACTTATATTCCATCAACTCACGTATTTATATCTGTAGCCCAGATCTCTCCCACCATATCCAGACTTGTCTATCCTGTTGTCTCCCTGGCTGCTCCAGTTGGATATCTGCACACATCTCAGAGTAGCACATCCAAAACTGAACTCCAGCTTCCCCTCACCCTCTCTCAGAAAACATACTTGCTTCACCCACAGTTTAGTCCAAAACCTTGGAGTCATCCCTGACTCTTCTTTTTCTCTCACGTCTCATATCAAATCTGTCAAGAAAATCCTGTCATTTTTACCTGCAAAATATAGCCAGGCTCTGACATGCTTTTCTACTTTATTAATCTTTTCAAAGAACTGCCTTCAGAACTTGTGATCTGCTTGATTTTGTTATTATATTTTTCCATTATCATACATTTTCTTCCCTTTATTATTATTCTTCTCTCTACTTTCTTAGGAATCATTCCTTTCCTGTCAATTTAAAGGAATCATTACTGAATTAATTTTCAGATATTTTCTTACCTCTTTATGTATGAGCACTTACAGTCATAAACTTCTCCCTACATGCTGCTTTAACTGCATTTCATACGTTTAAAATATAGAAATTTTATTTTCATTTTGAACCATTTTTACTTTGTGATTTCTTAACCTCAATCTGCACATTTGTCCTATTATTTCCATTTATATTTTAAAAATAAAGGTAAAAGGGTAATTCTCCCCATTTGATTCTTGATGAATCCACAAAAGTGGCCCTGATCAATCATTTTTCAAGGTCAGTAGCTACCCCTTTATCCCTAGTTTCACTTTTCTTGGTTTCAGTTACTCACAATCAACCACGGTCTGAAAATATTACATAGAAAATTCCAGAAATAAACAACTCATAAGTTTTAAACTGTACACAGTTCTGAGTGTGATGAAATCTCTTGTGGCCCCACTCTGTCCCACCCAGGGCTTGAATCATCCCTTTGTCTAATTTATCCACAATGTGTACACTACCCACCCATTAGTCACTTTGTAGCCATCTGGGTTATCAGATTGAAAAAAACATAGTCTAGATAGGGGTGGGTACTATCTGGAGTTTGAGGCATCCACTGCAGGTCTTGGAACATGTCCCCCATGGGTAAGAGGGACTATTGTAATAGGATCTCATTTCCCTTGTCTATATTATTTATTTATTTTCTTTTTTTTATTTCAGCATATTACAGGGGTACAAATGTTTAGGTTACATGTATTGCCTTTGCCACCCACCAAGTCAGAGCTTCAAACGTGTCCACCCCCAGACAGTGTGCACCGCGCCCATTAGGTGTGAATATACCCATCTTCTCCTCCCCCCTCCCACCTGCCTGACGCCGATAAATGTTACTACTATATGTGCTCATAAGTGTTGATCAGTTAATACCAATTTGATGGTGAGTACATGTGGTGCTTGTTTTTCCATCTTGTGATATTTCACTTAGCAGAATGGACACAGTTTTTAAAACTTCCAGATATATGAGGAATTTTCCGTCTATCTTTCAAATTTCTAATTCAAATGTTCACAATAAAAAATAATTTCATCATACTCAGAAAATGTGATCAGTACTATGATTCTTTGATATTTGCTTAGATTTGTTTATAAATGGTTACATGATCAATTTTTGTAAACGCTTCATCTACACTTGACAGAAATGTGTACATGCTTATTGTGTGTATAGGACTTAATAGCATGTTAATAGCACAGTTCAACTCTTCTAATATTTGTTACAGTAGTCCCCTCTTATCCACTGGGGGGGTGGCGTTTGAAGACCTCCAGTGCGTGCCTGAAACCACAGATAGAACTGAACCTATAGATACTACATATTTTCCTATACATACATACCTATGATAAAGTTTCATTTATAAATTAGGCACAGTAAGAGATCAACAGCTAATAATAAAATAGAACAATTATAACAATATACTGTAATAAAAGTGACTGTGTGCTCGCTCGCTCGCTCTCTCTGTCTCTCTCTCAGTATCTCGTTGTGCTGTACTCACCTATTTTCAGACCTCGGATAACTGAAACTGCCAAAAGGGAAACTGGATAAGGGAGGACTACTGTATTGTTTTTTTCCTGCCTTGCCTGTCATTTATTGAGATTTATATGATCTCCGTAGTTCTAGCAATCATTGAACGGTATATATTGAGCCTTTTTGTTAAGTACATGTACGTTTTAAATTATTAAATCTTCTTTGTGAATTGAAATATTTTGTATTATTGGTTTATCTCCTAGTTCCTAACAACACTTTGAATCTTAAAGTCTGTTTTGTCTTCTATTAATATAAAAGTCTCAGTTTTTATTTGCTTGTTTTTGCCTCACTTTTTTAACATTTTGTTTTGAAGTAACTTCAAATTTACAGAAAATTGGCAAAAAAGAAAATATACAAGTCGTCCCCATATTCAACCAGGTCCCCCAAGTATTAACACTTTGCCATGTTTGTTTCATCATTCTCTTTCTCACTGATTTTTAAATTATTATTGTTGTAAAATTCACTATTTTAAAATGTACGATTCTGTGGTACATTCACAATATCATGCAGCCAGCAACGCTCCCTAAGACCTTTCCATCATTCCAAAAAGAAATCCTTTACCTAAGCAATCATTTTCCATTCCTCCCTCCCCCTAGCTCCAGGCAACCATTAATCTTATTTGTCTCTATGGATTTACCTATTGTGGATGTTTCATATAACATGTGAGGTTTTTTGACTGATTTTGTCCACTCAGAATAATGTTTTCAAGGTTTATTCATGTTGCAGTATGAATCAGTACTGCAATCCTTTTTATGACAGACGATGTTTCACTGTGTGAGGATACCACATTTTGCCCATCCATTCATCAGCTGATGGGAATTTATTAATCAAATTTTCAGTGTTCAATACAGTATGATTAACTATAGTCACCATGCTGTACATTAGATCTCTAGACTAACATCTCTAGATGTCTTTCTTACAAAGAACATTTGACTATATTTTTTAAAATATCTAATTTGATATTCTTTGCTTTTAACTCACAATTATAGTAGACGTATTTTCTTCAGTTACTTGTATATTTTGGGTTGTTGTGGAAACTGTCATTCATTATGTTTTCAAACATAACCTCTTTCAAGCTCACTTCTGCTTGCTCTTGCATCTCTCTCTCCAAACTTCCCCCTCTTTTGAAGCCCCCAAATACACATATGTTATATCTTCTCATTCTATTTTCCATATTTCTTAACTTCCTTTTTAGTTTTTTCATTTCCTTGACTCTGTTCTGCATTCTGGGTAATATTTTGGATTTATCTTCCAGCTCACACACTCTGTTTTTATCTGTATCTGCTCGGATATATAATTCATCCACTGAGTGTTTTATCTTAACAATTATTCTTGAGAATTAAAAATTCCATTTGTTTCATCTTCAAATATGGTGATCACTTCTAATAATCTCTTGTGACTTGCAAATCTTCTTAATTTTATTATTTTTAAAATATTCCATATATGGCTATATATTTGTATGATAAACCCATGATCTGAGTTTGGTGGGGGATCTAAAATTATTGTTGGTTTACTATGGACTCATTCATTCATTAATTCATCTATTCAACACACATTTATTGACTTTTATGTGTCAGAAAAGTTCGTCAGTATTTGTGACATAGCAGTGAACCAAATATAAAGATAAATCCCAGATTTCATGAAACAGATTCTGGAGGAGAATTAATAGACAATAATGTAAATATATAAATAAATCTGATATTATAATATGATATGTTCTATAGAAAGAAATAAAGAAGGAGAGGGGAATAAAAGGGGATGGAGTGCACAAGGTTGCAATTTACATATATTGTTTGGTGAAAGCCTTATGTAGGTGGTGGTTTTTCTCCTCCTGTGCTAATGAAGCTCTATATCAGGTATGCTCTCCTTAAGAAGGGATTTGTGTCTGCTATGGCCAGTGTCCTGGGTAACCCCAGTATTCCCCCAGATCACATTTGATCCTTTATATGGTCCAGATTTAATGAGAGTCTCCATTAAAACTCCCACATGACCCCTCAGAACAGGGCTGAGGCATAATATTCTTAGGAGGACTCTCATCAGAATTTGTCCCAGAGCTGGAGATTCAGTGTCATCCTTACCAAAATCCCATCTGGCTTCTTTGCAGAAATTGACTTGCTCATTCTAAAATTGATATGGAAATACAAGGGACCTGGAATAGCCAAATCAATCTTGGAAAAGGTGAATGAAGTTGGAAAATTCATACTTCACAATTTTTAAACTTAATACAAAATTATAGTAATCAAAACAATGTGACACTGACAAAGTAGATTATATATCCATGGAATAAAATTGAGAGTCCTGAAATAAGCCCTCACACTTATGGTCAATTGATTTTGAACAAGGTTGCCATGACAATTTTTAAAAAGAGTCCTTTCAACAAATGATGCTGTAACAACTACATATCCACACGCACAAGAATGAAGTTGGACCTTAACTCACAACAAATTTAAAAACGTCCTCAAACTGGATCAAAGACTTAAATGTAAGAGCTAAAAATATAAAACTCTTAGAAGAAAACTTAGAAATTTGTGAGCCTGGGCTGGGAAAAGCCTTCTCAAATATGCTACCAAAGCACAAACAACCAAAGGAAAAATAGATAAATGGAATCTCATTAAAATTAAAAACTGTTGTGCTTCAAATGAAGCCTTCAAGAAAATGAAAAGGCAACCCACAGAATGTGAGAAAATATTTGCAAATCATGTATTTTATAAGGAATTTATGTCTAGAATATATAAGAACTCATAATTCAATAATATAAAAATTAAAAATGGTCAAAGGATTTGAATAGACATTTCTTCAAAGAAGATATACAAATGACTAATTAGCACATTAGAAGATACTTAATACCACTAGTCACAGAAAAAAGCAAATCCAAACTGCAATGAGATACCACTCACACCCTCTAGGATGGCTAGAATCCAAAAGGCAGATAATAACAAGTGTGGGTGAGGATGTGGAGAAATTGAAACTCTCATACACTGCTGACAGGAAGATCAAATGGTGCAGCCATTTTGAAAATAGTCTAGCAATTCCTCAAAATATTAAACATATTGGTACCATATGACCGTTTCACTTGTAGATACAGACACAAAAGAAGTCAAAACATATGTCCACACAAAAACTTGTACATGAATGTTCATAGCAGCATTGTTTATAATAGTCAAGAGGAGGAAAGAGCCTAGTGACCATTGACTGATGAATGGATAAATAAAATGAGGTATATCCATATAATGGAATATTATTCAGCCATAAACAAAATAGATGCTACAACATGGTTGAACCTTGAAAACATTACACAAAATGAAAGAAGGTAGTCATTAGGGGTCATATATTGTATGGTTACATTTATATGAAATGTCCAGAATAGGCAAATCTATAGAGACAAAAAGTAGATTAGTAGTTGCCTTGGGCTGCAGGGGATGGTGGATTTGATGATGACTAACTGGTATAGGGTTTCCTTTTACAATGAAGAAATTATTCTAAAATTCATTCTAGTGATGGTTGCACAATTCTGTGAATATACTAAAAGGCATTGAATGTACAATTATGTGGGCAAACTGTGTGGTGTGTGAATTATTTCTCAATAAAACTGATACCAAAAAATCTAAGTGATTATAATAATATCTATGTTTTTATTCCTGGTATTGGTAAGTTGGTTTTCTCTCTGTTCTTTATTAGTAATGCTCAGTGTTTATCAATTTTATTAATATCTTCAGTAAACTACATTTGAAGGGTTTTTCTCTATTTTCTATACCTTATATTTGCTCTCTACCTTATTAATTTTTACTTTTGGCTTTATTAATTCCAACCTTCTACTTCCTTTAGGTTTCATTTGCTGATCTTCTAGTTTCTTAAATGAAAGCATACATTTTTCACTTCCAGTCTTCTTTTTTAAATCATGCATTCTAGCTTATAAGTTTCTCTTAGGCACTGCTTTAGTTGCATTAGGGGAGTTTAGTTACATATTTTCATTATCATTATTTCATAAAATTTTCTAATTTTTTATTTCGTCCTGGATCAAGGCATTTTTTAGAAGACTGATGCTTCATTTCCCAACCTTTAAGAATTGCTAGCTATATTTTCTTATTAATTATTAATTTAATTTTACTGTTGTGAGAAGAAATACTCTATGAATTCAACTATCTGAAACTTTTTGTCTCATCATGTAGTCAATTTTGAATCCTGTTTTATGTGCATTTACCATAAATATGAGTTACATCATTGTTGAATGATGTGTTCTAAATATGTTTAGTTCAATGGGTTGATAACATTGTTTGACATGTACTATATTCATCTTTTTTGTCTGCTTGGACTACCTGCAGTTGAAAGAGTTATGTTAAAGTTCCCTCATTTTGATTCTGAAGTTGTCTATTTTTTCTTTTTGTTTTGTCAAGTATTATTATATATTTTGAAGCCACATTTTGACATCTTTCTTGGATTTTGATAACTACAATTATTTTTTTGAGGTGGAGGTTGTGTTGTTCAGGCTGGATTTGAATTCTTGGGCTCAAGCAATCCTCCCACCTCAACCTCCCAAGTAGCTGGGACTATAGCCATGTGCCATCACACTAAGCTTCTGTAATATTTTTGTTAAAGATTTATCCCACTATAATCATGAAAAATCCTTCTATAACCAAATTGGTGTATCTTACCTCAAAGTCTGCTTTTTGTGATACTGATATAGATACACCGGTTTTCTTATGGTTAATGTTTACATAGTATACACAATTTTTTCATTTTACTTTAATCTTCCTTTACCCTTATATATGAGGTGAGAATATTATTAATACAAGTAGCATGTACTTGGATTTTGTTGTTTATCTAGATTGAATTTTATTTAGAGTATTTAATCCATTTATTTTAAATGCAATTATTGATATATTTGGTTAATATCTATCATTTGCTTTTTTTAAAAAAATTGACACATAATTGTACACATTTATTGAGTACAATGTGATATTTCAATACATGTATACATTGTGTAGAAACCAAATCAGGGTACTTAATATATCCATCACCTCAAATATTTATCATTTCTTTGTCATGAGAAGATTCAAAATTCTCTCTTCTAGCTATTTTGAAACATGCAATATAATATTGTTAACCATAGTCACCTTACTGTTCAATAGAACACCAGAAGTTATTACTGCTATATAATTGCAACTCTGTACCTATTGATTAATCTCTCCCTATCTCCCTCCCTCTCCTATATCCTCCCCAGCTTCTGGTAACCACTATTCTACCATTTACTTCTATGAGATCAATTTTTTAGATTCCATATAAGCGTGAGATCATATCATAATTGTCTTTCTGTGCCTAGCTTATTTCACTTAACATAATGTCCTCCATGTTGCCAAAAAAATGATATGATTTCATTCTTTTTACATCTGAATAGTATTCTATTATGTATATGTAACTCATTTTCTTTATCCATTCATCCACTGATGGAAAAAAGATTGGTTCGATATCTCAGCTTTTGTGAAGGGTGCCGCAATAAACATGGGACTGTAAATATCTCTTCAACATATTGATTTCACTTCCTTTGGATATATATCCAGTGATGGAATTTCTGGATCATATGATAGCTCTATTTTTATTTTTTGAGGAACTTCCATACTCTTTGCCATAATGAATGAAACCAGACCCCTATCTCTCACCATATATAAAAATCAACTCAAAATGGATGACGGACTTAAATGTAAGATGCAAAATGATAAAACTACAAAAGCAAAACATAGTCAAACTGCTTTATGACACTGGTCTGGGCAAGAAATTTTGTATAATATTCCAAAAGCACAGGGAACAGAAGCAAAAATAGACAAATTGGATCACATCAAACTAAAAAGCTTCTCCACAGCAAAGGAAACAATCAACAGAATGAAGAGACAGCCTACAGATTGGAAGAAAATATTTGTAAACTATGTATCTGACAAGGGTTAATATCCAGAATATATAAGGAACTCAAACAACCCAATAGCAAAAATAATTATAACACAATTTTAAAATGGGCAAAAGATCTGAACAGATATTTCTCCAAAGAAGATACATAAAGGGCCAACAGGTATGTGGGAAAATGTTCAATATCACTAATCAGAGAAATGCAAATCAAAGCCACAATGAGATATCACCTCACCCAGATAGAATGCCTATTATCAAAAAGACAAAAAATAACAAATATTTGTATGGATGTGGAGAAAGGGGAACTTTCATTATTTGCTTTTAACTGACCCATCTGCTTTATGTTCCTTTTTTTCTCCTTTTTTGCCTTTTTGTGTTAAATAGTTTTTTATTATTCCAAATTTTCCTCTTTTCCCTTTATTTTCAGCAGCTTTACTAGGTGTAGGAGTTTTCATATCTTTCTTGGGGTTCTTGAGCTTATTAAATATGTGAATTGATGTCTTTCATCTATTTTAGGAAAGTCTCATTTATTTTCTCTTCAAACATTGCTTCTGCTTCTCTCTCTCCTCCTGCTCCTCCTCCTTCTCTCTCCTCTCTCAGACTTCAATTCTGTATGTTAGGCCTTTTGAGTATATTCCAAATGTCTTTTCTACTATATTTTTGTCTACCAATTTTTTTCTCCATGATTTTCAGTTTTTAAATTTTTTTTTTCTATCACCATATATGACCTGAAAGTTTTTAAATTTTTCATTGACCTGAGTTCTAAATCATTGATTCTGTCTTCAGTTCTGTCAAAACTACTTTTGGAAGAAAGGGGAACACTCCTACACTGCTGATGGGACTATGAACTAGTACAACCTCTGTGGAAAGCAATATGGAGATACTTCAAAGAGATACAAGTAGAACTATCATTTGAGCCAGCAATTCCATTACTGGGCATCTACCCAAAAGAACAAAAGACATTCTATAAAAAAGACATCTGCACTTGAATGTTTATAGCAGCACAATTCACAATTGCAAAGATGTGGAAACAACCCAAGTGCCCATCAATACATGAGTGGATTAATAAAATGTGGTATATGTATACCATGGAGTTCTACTCAGCCACAAAAAACAATGGTGATATAGCACCTCTTATATTATTCTGGATAGAGCTGGAACCCATTCTACTAAGTGAAGTATCCCAAGAATGGAAAAACAAACACCATATGTGCTCACCATCAAATTGTTATTAACTGATCAACACTTAAGTTCATATATAGTGATAACATTCATTGAGTTTTGGGCAGATGAGTATATACACACCTAATGGATGCAGTGTGCACCATCTGGGGATGGACATGCTTGAAGCTCTGACTGGGGTGGGACAAGGGCAATATACATAACCTAAACATTTGTACCCCCGTAATATGCTGAAATAAAAATTTAAAAAATAAATAAACTGCTTTTAAACGTGTTCATCCAATTCTTAAGTTTAAACATTTTATTTTCAGTAGGTGACTGTTCCTTTGATGTTTTTGTGTGTGTATTTAAAATTCTATGTTAAAATTTTTTCATCTTTTCACCTGTTTGTTCTCTCATTTCCTCTGTTTTCTTAAATACATTGATCATAATTAAGGTTCTTATGTGCTAACTCCAGCTCTTTGTTATGTGTGCTTCTGCGGTCTCTTGGTGTTTTTCTTTCTTTTTTTTTTTTTTTTCTCTTTGTTAATTTGTCAGGTGATCCCATATTTTTACATGCCATGTAATTTTTTGTTGAAAGCTAGAAATTATATATGAACAAATAAGACATTTCATATTTTTCCTAACGCCTGAAAGAATTCATCTTTTGTTCTGCCAGGCAGGTGGGGGTGGGAATGCTGATCACCCAGACATGTACATCCAACCCAGAACTGAACTGGAAAAAGTCTGATTGACTCAGTCCCCCTCTTACTTGCCTCTGTTCCTATGGCGTGAGTTTTCAGGGCTGTCAACTAAGAGCCTGTGTCTGTGCATTTTTGGTTGCTTAGCACCAAGGGAATGAGGGAGTATCCACTCTGAATTCCAAGGTGTTTGATGTAGTTCTTTGGCCTCTTCCCCACCCCCCAACCAGCTTTAATTCCAGGAAAATATTTAAGGAGAAAACCTGCCATATATGATAATGGTCCTCGAGTCTCCAATTTTGTCATCCTAGCCTCATGTAACCCCCAAAGTTGTGCTGGCTTCTCAGAGACAGCAGTCCTCTGCTTTGCCTAAGCCCACAGTCTAAGCCATTAGCCCATGCACTGAATTGGGAAATTCTCTTAGAGAAAAAGAAGGTATAGATCATTGGATGAACTCTGAAATAATCTTACTCTTTGAGATTTTAGTATATTTAGTCCATGTTGCTTCCACAAACATCTAATGCTTTAATTTTTTTCTTTGTTTACATTTTCCAGCTTTTCTAGTTGTTCCTAATAGAAACATTGACCTGATGTGAATTCCTCTTCTGTTCTTCATGGAAGCAAAAGTTCTAGGTTTGATTCTCTGTTTCACCATTTACTTAAAGTGCACTATTGATGGGCATTACTTAACTACTCATCACTTTTCTTTCTTTTTTTTTTTTCTTTACTAATTTCTGAATTTTTTTTAATTTGAGAATGTTATGGAGGTACAAACATTTTGGTTACATATAATGCCTTTGCCTCACCTAAGCCAGGGCTACAAGCTTGCCCTTCCCCCATACAGTGCACTCTGCATTCATTAGCTGTGAGTTTACCCACCCCTACCACCCCCCTCCCACCTGACTGGCACCCAATGAATATTACTACCATGTGAGCACCTTAGTGTTGTCAGTTAGTACCAATTTGATGGCAAGTACACGTGGTGCTTGTTTTTCCATTCTTGGGATACTTCACTTCAAAGGATGGGCTCAAGCTCCATCCAGGATAATATAAGAAGTGCTACTTCACGATTGTTTTTTTAGTTGAGTAGTATTCCATGGTATACATATACCACATTTTATTAATCCACTCAGGTATTGATGGGCACGTGGGTTGTTTCCACATCTTTGCAATTGTGAATTGTGCTGCCATAAACATTTGAGTGCAGATGTCTTATTATAGAATGTCTTCTTTTCCTTTGGGTAGGTGCCTAGTAGTGGGATTGCTGAATCAAATGGTATTCTTGTGTTTAGAAAGAAGAGAACAATAATACAGTGGGTTTGTCCAAATTGTCTGTTCAAGTGATTGCAGAGCAGGAATCACTGCCCCAGTTCAGTGACTCCCTGTCTGACCCAGCAGCCCCTGCAGCCTCGGAGGACAGAGCTGCCACCTGCTCAGGTGAGAGGCCCCACAGGACCAGAAACCCTTCTTACTTCCTGCACAAACGCCCCATTGACATGGCTCTGTCTCTCCTCAGAGAGCCGACAGCTCCGCCTGGTGGACGGGGACAGTCGCTGTGCCGGGAGAGTGGAGATCTACCATGAGGGCTCCTGGGGCACCATCTGCGATGACAGCTGGGACCTGAGCGATGCCCACGTGGTGTGCAGACAGCTGGGCTGTGGACAGGCCCTGAAAGCCCTGGGCTTTGCTCACTTTGGGAAGGGATCAGGGCGCATCTGGCTAGACGACCTGAATTGCACAGGAAAGGAGTCCCACGTGTCCAAGTGCCCTTCCCGGGGCTGGGGGAAGCACGACTGCATTCATGCTGAGGACGCAGGGGTCACCTGCTCAGGTATGGTCAGCGCATTGTCCACTGCCTGGGAGAATGGAAAGTTACAGGGAAGCAGGTGACTGGTCTCTGTGGAAATAGGGGATGGATGGGCTGGAGAGGTATGAGAGGTCCACCCAGGGTCCCTGACTGCTCTGAGTAGCTGTAGATGATGCACTTCACTTACTTTCTTTTTCTAAGTCTCAACTGCTGTTCTTTCCTTCCCCCGTGCTCTTACCTGATAAGACAATTTATTCTAGTATCATCTCAAAATCAAGCTTCGTAATTTTGTTTTTATAATTTGCTTTTTGTATAAGGAAACATCTGCAAATCACTATACACACTCTTCTTGTGACAGTAAGCCCATCGGAGTACTTTCCTTGGTTGAATTCAGTTTTTCTGGGTGTACAGGGTAAGAGACATTGTTTTGCACTAAGCTAGTAGGTGTATAGGCACATGAGATATCAGTAAACCAACCAGAGAGAAATTTATGGATTTGTGTCAAATTGTGAGTCTCCTTTGCAAATTCAGAGGGAAGTACGCATAGCTCTTGGGCTGGAAGGACCAGAGAACTGTGGATGAAATGCTGAGTCATAGGTTCTCCTTGCATGATTACTGAAAATATTCTCTCTCCATTTTTGGTTCAAAACAACATCTGTATAAACTCAAACTTTGGAGGGACACTTAGTCATGCAATGGCAAATCAATGGTAGATGCAATAAAATATTGATATTAACTTGCATATTTTATAGTAAGATGTTATAGAGTTTTACCTGATGGCTTCAGTGAGTTTATACCTGATGGCTTCGATGATATGAGAAGTGCATTGGTGGGTTTATTTCATAAGAACAGGAGCAAGATGACAAATGGAATTCTTGAAGAAATGCAAGAGGCTGAGGGGTTTGGGGATAGCAACGGGAGCTGACAAAAGACACATAAGGGTTGCCTGAGCAGTGCTGAGGTTCCATGTGTGGTGTGAAGAATGCCAGGGGTACATTTATGTGAATTCTGTACGGCTGATTGTAGGAAAGAATGAGCTGTAAGACTGACTCAAGTTTGAGGCATGGAGAAGGTCAGAATGGTGGGAGGAAGAGTCCTGGTGATGACATTTTATTAAATGACTTTCCTAAGGACACAGTGTATCTATTAATATATGGCAAGAGGCCAGACAAGGATTTATCTGACTGCAATTTCATTTTGCCTCAAGGTGTTGGTTCATACATATTAATAACCCTCCTAAGGGGCAGTTTCCATCTGTGCCATCCAGGCCTCTCACAAAACTTTTCAGAGGGCTTAAAACTGTCTACTTGTTTTTCTCACCACTAGAAGAAAAGCCCAACAAAGATAAGAATATTGTTTTATTGAGATCTACATCCTCAGCACTTACAAAAGTTCCTAGAACATAGAAAATTCTGAGAAGCTGTTTTTATTTTGAGTAAGACAATGTGAAAGTGGACTCTCAATATTGCTTTCAATTCTTTTCTCCTACCTAAATATCAGTCCTGTGCAGAATGTTTAGGTGTGCCTCCTCTAAAGCCTCCTCCCTTCTTTCCCCTATTCTCACCATTTCCTGTTCAGAGGCTTGATTTTTATCTATTTTGGGGCTTCTAGCCTCCACTCTTCCTCTTACTGAACCTTGATGGGAAGACCATGCTGATCATTTCTGGCTTTCAAAGGTGAATGGCCATCCCAAGGGCAGAGGGCAAGTTTGAGCTTCAAGGAAGACGCTTTGATCTTTGTGGGTCTCTACGTGGCTACATACCACATCCGATGGAGACATTCCCAGCTTCTCAGGTAACAGAGTGCTTCTGTCCTAACAGTATCATAGGAGCCTGGAGTAATAGACGAGGAACCAGATGGACACAGAGGCAGGTGAGGCTTATGTTAGAGGACCTGAGAGTTGGCTGGATGCAGATGAATCATAGCCACAGGCAGAATAGAGGAGGCAATCTTGTTATAAGGGAAGAAATAAAGGTGTGCTCTAGATGAAAGATTTCATGAAAACCAATCTGGCCATTCTTGCTCTCTCTTGACTCTGGATAAAATCAAGCCCTAAAGCTCTAATTGTGAGAGGAGATCAGAGGAGACATTTCCTCTTGCCAAGGAGCCCTAAGCAGAAGCTTAGATGTGGAACATTGAGGCTCTCCCCATTGCGCAGGTGTAGAAAGAACAGTTTCCTGAAAGCCTGTCCCTCTGAGATCCTCCTGTGACACAGGTTGATGTCTCTCTTGCAGATAGACTAAGTTTGGAAACTGGAGGTCACCAGTGAGACAGAAGCGTAGAGGTGAAGCACCAAGGAGGGTGGGACATGATATATACTTAACACCGGGCCTGAAGGAAGAGGAAACATTGTGCAGACACCTGAGATGTAGAGTTGTCACTGAGAGGCATAAAACAAAGACACAGAAGGATAGCTCTGGATGCCAACCCTATTCCCTAACTCTGTAACCCTGAACAAGTCACTTACCCTCCCTGGGTTCTGTCTTCTTTGGTGTAAAATAAGGACATACTGCTCAAGGATCCCAAATATTATTTACAGCTTCTAAGGTCTGTTGGTCTTTAATCTTAGCCCTGAAGGAGTCCATTATCAGAAAGTCTAGGATATTGGAGAAGTAAGACACTAGGATGGAGTACTAGGAAAAGAAAGAGAGAGTGGATTTATACTATATAGCTGAAGGGATGTAGTACCCTCTTTGCCTAGAAAGAAATCAGAACCCCCAGGCCTTCCCCAGAAACCACCCATCTTTCAGCCACTCCAAGAGTAGCTGATGAAGAGCCCTTTCATGGTCGTGTGCCAAACACACACCCAGGAACCTCAAGTCAATTTCAGTCCTAATTCCCTAATTCCTTTATATCACTAGAGAAGAATCACACCTTGCTTAATCTGCGCCTGGGTGCCTTCCTCTTTTTTTGACTGAAGTAATGGTGTGTCTGTATCTCTTGTAATTTGCAACATAAAAATATGAGCCTGGTTCTCTAGAGTGCAAGACACGGATCCTGAATTTTAGGGTTTTTGTTACTTTTAGTTTTTGTTGTGTTGGTGCTTTGGGATTTCTGTGATATTAGGTTAAATATATTAATTCTAAGTTCAGTGGCCTTTGGCAAAATTGCTTTTCCTCAATCATTTCCTCTGCCTAGAAATGTGTCCCAACATTTCCCAAGTCAGGTCAGGAAGACTGATTTCCATTAAAAGGACAAGGAGCTGGACAGTAGCCACCAGAGTAAAACCAGACTTCACCCTGAAATTTTCACCCACTCCCCTCAGATGATTCTGTAGTGAGTTCAATGAACAGCTCCGCCTCAGTGGGCCCTTCTTTGGCTTCATGTGTACAGAAACCTCACTTACGTTCAAATAAAAATATAGATGGCACCAAACAAGCGGGTGCTGTCTCTGGTGAGCTCAAATTCTATTTTACCTCAGATGGCAACATCTGTGTAGTTACTGGGAGCATTACTTACCTCAGCCATCTGGGAATGGAGAAGAGGAAGGGGTTTCCTCTAGATTCCTCTATATTACTGGCATATTACCAATAAAGTATATTTTGTAAATTAAAAACTAATGAAGTTTTTAAACCATTATATAAAAAACACCTATTTAATTGAAGACCTGTGTAGACCGTAGTAATATCCACCTTTTGAAATTAGGTGCTTTTGATTTGGGAGAACAATGGACACCTGAACCTGAATCACACCCAGACTGTGTCATCATCTGCAACAAAGTTCTTCAATCCCTGAGAATGACAGATGGCGATAACCTCTGTGTAGTGTTGATGGTTGGCTGAGAGTTCTGAATCACATATTTTTCAAACACTATTCCAAGGCTTCAGGGTGTCTGTTGTTTCATAATACAGTGCCTAGAACATAGAAATGCTCAAAAAATGTTTTTTTTAAGATGAGTAAATGGATTGCTGAGCTGGCAGCGATGGTGCTGCTGGGTCACTTCAGGACCTCTGTCCAGCGCAGCGCCTGACACTGGGCTGCTGCCCTAGGAACATTTGTTGTGTGAATTTTACTCTTATCACTGCCCTCTCAGGCTACAAACGGATTAGGGGCCCATGAATCTGTGAAGAGCAGAATAGTAAAGTTGGGAACTGCACTGGATGATCTATATCTTTCTCAGAAATGCTTCCAATTTTCATCAAAGGAAATTATGCAAAAGTTCTTTGTAAGGGTTCTATATTACACTGGAAGTCAGTGTCTAAGACACCAATACCATCGTTACAGTCCAACTAGAGGGGACTATAATAAGATATCCCCGCGAATTCTCTTGGGTAATGCTATTGCATCTGAATAGAGCTGTTCCACCAGTCTTCTTGGAAGCTAGAAAGGTACCATTTACTACTAAAAAAATGAAAAAGAAAGGAAAATAGTGAAGCCAAAGACAAGGTGAAGCATCCATCTAATTAACCTGGTAGCTCTGACTCAGTCATGCACACCTGGCGGCCCTCAGTGAAGGTGCTGTTTCTAACTCCTACTGTGGAGGTAGAATTGAGTGGAAACCAGTGCATACGGGGAATGAGACATGGCTGTATCCACAGGCAGAGCCCATAGCCATTGGGTTTTCTGTTCTGGCTGGGGGTGGGAGGATGATCATCATTGTGCCTGACCCTGGCCACCAATATCAATGGCTAATTTTTATACCACTTCAAGTCTCACAATCTTTAAAGCCATAAGACTTTAAGACTTTAAGGTTTAGTCATTTCAGTTTGGAACTTTTGTGTATTAGGATACTCTGCATTCTGGCTCTCCAGGTAAGGTACATTATCATCATTTCATCCTAACTGTGATATATATTGAAAATGACTTTGTAGAAACACTTCAGGAATCCAGATTTCACTTAAAAACACCACTGTCTTCAGGAAATAGGAGCATATCTAATTAGGATGTCTGAAGTAACCATTTTTTTTAAAAAAAGGGAAATCCTCATCTTCCTATACACAAATTACACATTCACAATATACTCATATTGCACGTTTACTCATTGTTTTTGAAGTAACCATTTTAAGAAAGTAGATTAATGCTTTTGGTGTATGTGACATTTTTTTTTTTTTTTTGAGACAGAGTCTCGCTCTGTTGCCCGGGCCAGAGTGCCATTGTGTAACCCTAGCTCACAGCAACCTCAAACTCCTGGGCTCAAGTTATCCTCCTGCCTCAGCCTCCCGATTAGCTGGAACTACAGGCATGTGCCACCATGCCCGGCTAATTTTTTCTATATGTTTTTAGTTGTCCAGATAATTTCTTTCTATTTTTGAGTAGAGACGGGGTCTCGCTCTTGCTCAGGCTGGTCTTGAACTCCTGACCTCGAGCGATCTTCCCGCCTCGGCCTCCCAGAGTGCTAGGATTACAGGCGTGAGCCACCGTGCCCGGCCTGTTTGTGACATTTTGATGGCTACTTTGAAAACAAAACAAAACTGAATACTTACCGTGTTTTTCTCTTGAGAAAGGGAATCCCTGCTGAATTTCTTCATTGCACTGATTTACTGTTACATAACAAATTTATATCTGTAGTTCAGAGACTCCCCAAAGCTCCAAACCCATATCTGAAATCACTTCCTGATCATCTTCACTATATATCTCATAGTTTTTTCAAATTCTACTCAATAGTAACAAAATAATCCCTCAAAGCAGCAACCACAACAAAGTATCAAGTTCAAATCTCTTAATCACTACTAATCCAGTTCCTAGATTTTCATTCTGTAAATTCTGTCTCCTGTGATGGGATTAAAGAACTTTGATTGTTTTAGTCATAATAAACCCATTTCCATTTCAGTCTCTCACTATTTAGTGGGCCCTTTTCTCACGTCTAAATGGAAAGTAAATATAAATTGGGAGGTTTGGGTAAATATTGAAAGTTTTTTAATTCATTAACAAATGTTAACTTAGTTGGCATTATTATCCAGGAAGTGAAAATTTCTGGGAATAAAATAGTGAAAAAGGTAAGCCTAGTCCTTGCCTTCATTGAGTTCACCTTCAATGGAAAGGTATAGATCTTATAAAGGGATATATAGAGAGAGATGATAGATAGATATCCTTTTAATACATAGGGTAATGTATCCTTATGAACGAATATATATGCACACATATATACATATACATACATATATGTGTGTGTATGTATGTGAGTGTGAGTGTGTGTTGCGATTCAGCCATTCTGAACTGACCCTTCAAATTCCCCCTGAATTTGTCTTCAGAAATTTGCTCATGTAATTTCCATTCTGACACCAACAGTCAAATCCTCTCCCCATGACCCACCCCTGGGGGAAAAAAAGCTTTCATATCATTACGTACATATGTCATTTCACAATGACAAGCCAGAATCATGGACACTCAGTGTGCTCATTTTTTCTCTTAGAATTTGTGCAGCTGGTTGGAGGGGTTGGACCCTGCTCAGGACGAGTAGAAGTGAATTCTGGTGGAGGCTGGACTGCAGTTTCTGATGGGAACTTCACGTTCTCCACTGCCCAGGTCATCTGTGCAGAGCTGGAGTGCGGCAAGGCTGTGTCTGTCCTGGGGCACATGCCCTTCAGAGGGGCCAGTGGACAGGTCTGGGCTGAAGAGTTCCGGTGTAAGGGGCAGGAGTCTAAGCTCCAGTTCTGCCCGAGAGTGCCCTGTCCTGGAGGGACTTGCCACCACAGTGGGGCTGTTCAAATCGTCTGTTCAGGTGAGACTCAGAGCAGGACTTTAACTTCCTTGCATTCCCTGTTGGGGTAAAAAGAACATGAGATTTTGCTGAATTCCTGTCTTCTCCTACCAGATTACACAGAAGTCCGGCTCATGAAAAATGGCACCTCTCAGTGTGAGGGACAAGTGGAGATGAATATTTCTGGAGACTGGAGACCGCTCTGTGCCTCCCACTGGAGTATGGCCAACGCCAATGTCGTTTGCCGTCAACTGGGCTGTGGAGTCGCCATCTCTACCCCAAAAGGAGCATACTCTGCGGAAGGAGGCAATGGGATCTGGAAAGACCGATTTCACTGCTCAGGAGCTGAGCCCTTCCTGTGGCATTGCCCCGTGACTGCCCTGGGTGTTCCTGACTGTAACCATGGAAACACGGCTGCTGTGGTCTGCTCAGGTAAGAGAGAGGTGACTCATACTCAGGATGCTCTTTAAGCAAAATGTCCCTAAGAGCAGAAAATGTGAAAAACTGGCCTCAAAAGTGAGACATTAGTGAGACATTCTGTGGTGAGAAATGCTGCTTCTCATTGTTCATTCATCTTTCACTTTAGCCCAAGAAGGGCTAAGAGGAATAATATTTTTTAAATGAACATTATTATTCAAGTGTAATACATGGAGAACAGCATATAAATAATAAGTACATACCCCAGTCAAAAACCCCAGCCTAGATCTGCAAAGACAGCATTAGCCAGCCCCAGAAGTCACTTACATACCCCACCACTCACTATACCCTCATTCCTCTCCAAAGAAAATCACTCTCCTACCTTCTACTACCAAAGAATATTTTTGTCGTGATGGATATGAAATCATTCAGTATGTTCTCTTTTGTGTCTAACTTCTTTGACTCAACATTACATTTGGGATTCATCCACGTTGTTGTTTATAGCAGCGCTTCATTCATTTTTATTGCTATAGAGTAGTCCATTGAATTGACCTCATGACCATGAATTGAACCATTCAACTGGTGGGGGAGATTTGAGTTGTTGCAGTTCTTGACCATTACAAATAATAATGCTCCAAATTACCGTGACAGTGACCTTTGGTGCAAATATGAGTGTATTTACTTTGTGTGTTTGACTCTTGGCCTTCTATTTTCACTCTCTTAATGGCATGATATTCTTTGATGAGTCAAGTTCTTAATTTTAATGAAACACAAGTTATCAACTTTTTCCTGTGCACTTAGTGCATAAGACATAAGAAATAAGAGTAAGATGTAACAAGTAGGATACAAGACATCCTTTTTAAGAGAACTTTGCCTACCTCAATATTGTAAAAATATTCTCCAGGAGTATATTATAGAAGTTTAATTATTTTTATTTTGCATATAATTGTACAGATTGATATCTGTATATGATATAAGATGGGGTCAAGTTTCATATTTTTATATGGATATCCAATTGACTCAGAATTCTTTCCTGTAAAGACTCTTTTCCCCACTCTTTCCGCCACCTTTGTCATAAACACAGTGCAAGTATGTCAGAGTCTTTTTCTAAACTCTATTCTGTTCCATTCTATCATTTGTCTATCCTTGCACCAATACTACACTTTCTTAGTTATTGTGACTTCATGGTAAATCTGTATAACTGTAAGGAGTTACTTTAAAGTAACTCCTCTAACTTTCTTGCTTTTCTTGCCATGTATGTGGGTCATGCTTGGTCTTATGTGTTTCCATATAAATTTTAGAATCAGCTTGTCATTTTCTACCAAAAAAAAGCATAATGGTATTCGATTGAGATTAGATTCGATCTACATATAAATTTGGAAATAATTGATTTTGACAATATCAAGTCTTTCAATTCATTTACGTGGCATGTACCTCCATTCATTAATTCTTTACTTTCTCTCAGAGGTTTTACACATCTTTTCTTATGTTTTTCTCCTAGGTGTTTTATGATTTGATGTTATTAGCATTTCTTTCAGTGAAAGACTCCTGAGAATGAGTTCTCTCTGACTTGTCACCTTTATTTTTTGGTTTTTTTTTGTGTTTGTTTTTTTCTTTTTACATAATTTGAGAATTACAGAAAAGTTGTAAGAGTAGTATAAGAATTTCCAGATAACCTTTACCCAGATTTCCTGATTTAGTATTATGCTATTTTCTCCCTTCTTTCTCTTTCTCTGTCTCCCCCGCCCCTCTGCCCCATTTCTCCAGGAATATATAAAATCTTTCTGAATTAGTAGTTAAAAGTAGGTTGCAGACATGATGTCTCTTTACCCCTAAAATACTTCAAAGAATTTCCTTACATAACTACAGTACAGTCACCAAATCCCAGAAATTAACCTTGTTATAATACTATTATCTAGTCCATAAGCCTTATTCGGATTTTACCGATAGTTCCAAGTAAAAGTAAAAACAAAAAAAGTAAAAGTAATGTGCAATCAGTTGTCATGTCCATTTAGTCTCTTTTAATAGGAACACTTTCAGAATCTTTCTTCGAATTTTATGACTGTGACATTTTTTAAGAATACAGGCCAATTATTATGTAGAATGTTCCTCAATTTCAGCTATGGCAATAACAGGAGACTTAAATACTGTGTGAGCACAGTAAATTAATATTGGAGTCTGTCCTACATAAATACAAATTGGCTCTGACTTTTCTTCAAAGTAGAAATTGAAAAGAAAGCATTAGCAAAATTAATCACAAAACACCAGTCTTCCTTAACTTGTTGTACAGATGAGTTGTTAATATCACACTGGATACAGCGGACACTGCTTACTTTGAGACTCTGTAATCCACAGTTGGTTTCCAGGCCCCATTAGCTTTTCTCACAGGTCACACGGGGCTATTAAATAAGAAAATGGTGAGTACAATTACACCTGCATCTAACGGATCCCTAAATAAGGCCTAAATTCTTAGTGCCCCCCAGGTATCCTATGCTATTTTAAATTAGTCACGTGAGTGGGTTTAGATAATTCCAAGGTTCCCACCTAACAGGCCTGATTAAAACAGGATGAAGAGTATCTTTGCAGATCCCTTTTCCAGTGGTTTGGGCAAGGGAAGATTTCTCCATTCAGACATCACATTTATTTCTATAATACATTACGGTAGGGGTGAGGCGAAAACATACATTTCTTTTGTTCATAAATTCCTACTTTCAGGCATACGTTCACCTGCAAGTCCTCTACAATTGCATCACCACACCCTCCTAGCTTAATTATATTGCCCTTTTGTTTCATAGCCAGGTCTAGGTATGACAGTACATTGAGCACCAGCAACCTCAATACTGTTTCCTCCCCACCCCCAAGCCATGTTACCCAGACCAACTCAAATGGCCTCCTGTCCTCTGCCAGGGCTGGGCCAAGAGACGCTGGCCCACCTATCACTCAGACTCATCCTCCTCTCCTTTACCTCCCACCATTTTAATCTGACTGGCTCTGACAGATCTATAGATTCCTCCTTTGTGTAGTCAGTGAATATTTTAAATTCATCAAGGTTAGGATGAATTGAGTGAACTTAATATGATCCTTTTACAGTCTAATTTGTTGGGACACTCAGACCACTTAATCCCTTATGGTGATTCACTACAATTTAGCAGCTACTCCTTCATTGCCTCCTATTTCATAACATTTTTAATCAATAAGCTGCATGCTTCCACCCAGTTTAATTGTCCTATTGTGTTTTTATGATATTTTTTCTTATTATTGCCTTTCTTCTGAAAAATTTTAATCACTTTCCCATCATTCAGCACCACTCATGGCAGTTGGCAGAAGATCCACAACCACCATGCTGACCTCACCTGGTCTCCCCAGTAGCAGTCACAGGGGAGCCCAAGCAACAAAAGCCCCTTTGACCACAGCATCTATCATCAGCTGGGCAAAGGCATAGAATTAAGAAATTTTCAGTATCATCAGATAACCAATCCAAAGATGTTTCCATTCTCAATATTTCAGCACCCTCAGAGGAGTATTCCATTTAAAGGTGGAGTTGGACGATTCTCTTAAACAGGCTATGGTTACGCACCCCTGCCTTTATCCAACTCATGAGATTTAAAGTTTTTCTCTCTTTCCACATTTCTGCAAAAGCTGCAGCAAACTGATGGTCCTGAGTAAGACTGCACATGCCCTTCCATTCAGCAGAACCTGGTACAAGGGAAATAGCTCTTTGATCTTCTATGCACAAAATATATTAACAGGGGTTTTGGAAAGAATGTTGATCCTGGCCCATAAAGTGGCTGGATTTTTGGCTTAATATCCCCTATGTTTCAGGAGTTCTTGATCCCTTTTCCCTGTAACCTATAAGATATTTTCAGTGATCAACAGTTGGACAGGCACCAGATTCTGATCTCAGAAGATATTTGCCCAACTCTTTTTTGGTGCTGTGGTCTTCCCTTCACATAATAAACCACCAGCCGTAACTCTGATGCTCTGGCAGCCTCAGACGACTACTCAATTATAATATTTTTCTTTTTACTAAAACAGAGAAAAACAGACAAAATACCATGTTCATTCATTTGGATTAGGTAAGTATCCAAATATTTGGTAGAATTTCACAAGCCAATTCTAAAATCTATGTGAAATGGAAAGAAGCTGGAATGGGTAAAACAATGTTGAAAAAGAACCAGTTTGAGAGTTATATGATTTCAAGTCTTACTATAAAGCTACAGTAACCAAAACAGTATGGGATTGCAGTAAGGATGGATATATAGATCAATGGAACAGAATAGAGAATACAAAAATAAACCTAAACTTATGTATACTAAATTGATTTTCTACAAAGATGCTGTTATAGGCTTAATTAGGCCCCCCCCAGAATTCATTTGCTGAAGTCCTGACCCCCAGACCCTTAGACTGTGGCTGTATTTGGAAGAGGTAATTAAGGTAAAAGGAAGCCATGTGGGCGGACCCTAATCTAATATGACAGCTGTCCTCATAAGAGGAGGTTAGAACACATATGCAGGGAAGACCACATAGAGACACAAGCCATCTACAGTCCAAGGAGAGAAGCCTGGAACAGATGCTTACCTCACGGCCCTCAGAAGAAACCAACCCTGCCAACACCTTGATCTTGGACTTTCAGCCTGTAGAACTGCGAGAAAATAAATTTCCGTTTAAGCCACCCAACCTGTGGTATTAATACAATGTTATTTATGGCAATCCTAACAAGCTAAATACAGATGCCAAAATTTTTCAGTGGGGTAAGTATAGTCTTTTCAAAAAATGATATTGGAATGAATAGAAATCTGTATGAGTAAAAAATGAGATGCAAACTTTACTTTACACAATAACCACAAAATGAACTCCAAAATGAATTATCAACCAAAATGTAAAAATTTTAATCATTAAACATTTAGAAGAAAACATAGAAAAAATTTTTCATGATCTTGGAGTAAGCAAACATTTCATAAGGCATAGAAAGCATTAACTACATTTTTAAAGTGAGAATTGGACTTCATCAAAATTTAAAACTTTTGCTTCTTGAAAGGCAATATTAAGAAAATGAAAAGGTATTCCACTGATAGAGAAAAATTATTTGCAATATGTAAATCTGATGAAAGACATATTCAGGATATGTAAAGAACTCTTGCAACTCAAAAATAAGACAAATGCCCAGTTTACAAATGGGCAGAATATTTAAAGAAATGCTTCACAACATCATGATTTGCAAATGGCCAATAAGCAACTTAAAAGATACTTAACATCAATCATCATAAAGAAAATTCAAATTAAAGTATAAGGAGATGCCGCTATACAAATAAGAATGGCTAAAATTTAAAATAGTGATAATTCCAACTTTTAGGAAGGATATGGAGCAAGTAAAGCTTTCATACATTGCTGGTGGTAATGTAAAATGAGGCAAACTCTGGAAAAGCAAGAATTTTTTTCAGTTAAACATACACTTACCATCTTACCCAACAATTCCACTACTAGATATTTACCTGAGTGAAGCTAAAAAAAAATTTGTCCACAAAAATATTTAGGCATTAATGTTCATAGTGTCCTTATTCACAGTAGCAAAAAAATTGCAAACAACCCGAATTTCTATTAACAGAAGAATAGATAAACAAATTTTGGTATATTCAAACAATGGAAGATTTTTCAACCATAAAAAGAACAAACTACTAACACACACATTGATGCAGATAAATCTCAAAATCATGCTGAGAAAAAGAAGCCAATATATTTGTATAACAAAAGGAATATATTTGTATAACACCAATAAATTCTAGAAGCTATAAAACTAAACTATAGAGACAGATCAATCAATGTTTGCCTAGGGCTAGGGTTGGGGGTGGGGATATATTTGCTGCAAAGTCATATAGGAACATTGTGGGTTCATGCAAATGTGTTGCAGCTTGATTATGGTGGTGGATTATATAGGTACATACATTTATCAAAACTTATCAAGATGTACTGTTAAAAGGTGTATTTCATAGCATAAAAATTATTCAATACAGTTGATTTTACTAGTTTTGTTTGTTTCTGGCTTAATTCTATTGTGGTAAAAGAATATGATTTTTTGTGGATTCAATCATTTGAAAAAATTTGGACCTCATTTTTGATATAATGTACAGTCATAGGAAATGGTCTACATGCTCTTGAGAATGTGTATTCTGCAGTTTTGATTTCCATATTTGTTAATTCATACCATTCTGGTATTCTAAATACTGATTGTTTTGTCAGCTTCCTCTATCAGTTACTGACATAGTTCTTTTTTTTTTTTCTGAATAACAAGTTATTTCAAAATCTAGCCACCTAAAGCCACCATTTTATCTTTCTGCCAGCTGCCAATCAAATTTTCCTCACGTCCTTTAGGCCTCACAAACATTTCCACCAACACCCATCAGGCTTCTACTAATAGTCACCTTGAGGCCCTTCCAACTTCTTCCTGTTGCCTGGTCCCAAAAGTGATAGCATATGTTTGGTATATTATGAATAAAGATGCTATGAAAAATCATATACAAGTCTTTGTGAAGACAAACATTTTTAATTCTCTTTAGTAGAAGTTTAGTTGAAGACAAACATTTCTCTTTCCCTTTCTAGTTAGCAGTAACATTGCTGGGTATCATGGTAAGCATAAGAATCCTGCTTACTATTGCTGCATAACAAATTTTCCAAAAAAACTTAGCAGCAGAAAACAAAAAATACATTTCATTTTGCTCGTGATTTCCTGGCACGGGAATTTGGGAAGGGCTCAGCTTGGTGGCTCTCCCTTGGTGTCTCTCATGAGGTTGCATTTAGATGTCATGGAGGGCTGAGGTCATTCGAAGGCTTCACTGAGCTGGGAATCCAGGACAGTTCATTCACATGGCTGGCAGCTGAAAGTTCGGCTGGGGCAGCTGATCAGAGCCCCTGTATGTGGCCTCTCCAGCACGATGTCTGAACAGAGTAGACCTCTCCTAAAGCAAACGTGCTAAGAGAATCAGGGGAGGCTGCATGATTTTTCTGACCTATTCTCCTAAGTCAAACAGTGTTACCTTCCATGCATTCTACACCTCACAAGCAAATAACCAAGTTCAGTCCAGATTCAAGGGAAGGAGGCATAGACCCTATCTCTCAATGGAAGCAGTGTCAAAGATTTTGTAGATGTGTTGAAAACCATCACAGGTGTATTAAGTATCCCGCTTTGGTTGTAGATTTCCTAATTTCTACTTTTAGTACTGTCAATTAGGACTTTATATTTTCTAGGACTTTGTATAAATTAATATAAGGCCTTTTCACCGTGTGTTTTGTGTCTTTTTATATTTTCTCTTCTTTTGTCTTTCTGTGGTTTATTCTGTGTATTTTCCTCTGATTTTCCATTTTATTATTTCTACCTTGCACTGATGTAATGTACTGTTTGATCCCTTGAGTTCTTAAATTTAGCTATAGGCTTTTACAGCACTCAAATTTTTATTTGATTTTTTTATAACTTCTCTGCCAAGATATGCATCATGTCATTTAATTCTTTGATTATTTTAATTATGTTTATTAAAATTCCCTATCAGGTAAATCTATTAGCTGGATCCTTTATAAAAATCTTTTTATGTCTCCTTTTTCCTATTGGTTTTCCATCAAATCTCTTTTATGGGGGTATTTTTTATTGATATTGTAAATGAAAAATCATAGAAATCCTTCAAAAAGAATTTTATTTTTATTCTTCTGGGCATTGTGCTTTAGGGGTAAATCAACATATTTGAAGAGAATTGAAACGATTAGGAGCTGGGCATCCATCCTTGTAAGGAATAGTCTACTTTTAGACTATTTCTTCCTTCTATGGTACAAGGTTTCTGGTTGTTTAACAGGACTGCACCCCCTTGGCAAATCCTGAATTACATTTATATTTCCGAAGTCCTGTGAGTCTCACAAAACCTCTACTTAAATTTTCAGGATCTCAACTATTCCTTTTGAATGGGCTAATGGCCCAAGGAGAAGGAGACACACCACAGTCTCTTCTGTCTGAGAGCTTGGCTCCAAACCTCTCACTGCCTTGGGAGGTCTAAAATGCTTTCAAATAATGTTGACATACTTTCACTTTTCTGAAGTCATTTCTACTGTATGTTTGGTTTAAAACACAAAGTTTAGCATTTTCAAAAGCAAAAATCTCCATACAGAATATTAACTCTGAAGATATGAACATATAAAAGCCTTTATCTCAGGTCCCATCACTAGAGTATTTCCCGTTGAGCTCCCTTTCCTGCTCTCTAACCCTCTCTGTAGGACACCAGACCCAGCTGCGGCCCCAGTGCAGTGACTCCCTGTCTGACCCAGCAGCCCCTGCAGCCTCGGAGGACAGAGCGGCCACCTGCTCAGGTGAGAGGCCCCACAGGACCAGAAACCCTTCTTACTTCCTGTACAAACGCCCCACTGACATGGCTCTGTCTCTCCTCAGAGAGCCGACAGATCCGCCTGGTGGACGGGGACAGTCGCTGTGCCGGGAGAGTGGAGATCTACCATGAGGGCTCCTGGGGCACCATCTGTGATGACGGCTGGGACCTGAGCGATGCCCACGTGGTGTGCAGACAGCTGGGCTGTGGACAGGCCCTGAAAGCCCTGGGCTCTGCTCACTTTGGGAAGGGGACAGGGCCCATCTGGCTGGACGGACTGAACTGCACAGGAAAGGAGTCCCACGTGTGGAAGTGCCCTTCCCGGGGCTGGGGGCAGCACGACTGCAGGCACAAGGAGGACGCGGGGGTCACCTGCTCAGGTCTGGGGGGCACATTATCCACAGGCTGGGGGAGGGGAGGGCTCTCCAGGGTGGCGTCTGAGCCCTGGGGCAAGACCCGGAGCTCCTGAAAGGGCCAGAGGGAAGGAGGCTGCTTCCGTAGCGCCTGTCTTTCCAGCAGATGTGCACATTAGGGGCTTTCCTTTCCTCCCTCAGCAGCTGAGATTCTGGTGCTTCCTTCTCAACGATACTTCCTGACACGGTCATTTTCTACGGAGTTTCCGTTTGAAAGCAGGGATCACTCTTCAGTTACTTGTGGTAGCAAAATCTTGAGGCCCACTGTATTCCTTTCCTATGACTTCTGTATCGTAACAACTTGCCACCAAATTAGTGGTGTAAAACAACAGGACTTCATTATATTACAGTTCTAGAGGCCATAGTCTGACACGGGTCTCGCCGGGCCACAATCAAGGTGTCAGCAGGGCTGCATTCCTCTGAGGCTCTGGGCCTCATGTTGCCTTTTCCAGCTTGCAGAAGTCGCCTGCGTTCCGTGGCTCATAGCCCTCTTCCTTGTCCAGCCAACAGCACTGCACCTCTCTGACCATTCTTACATAGTGTCATCGCCCTCTGACCAAGGCCAGAAAAGGTTATCTGCTTTTAAGGATAGCAGGTCCAAGGATGGGATTAGCTTGGGCGGGTTAATCCAGGATAGCCCTGAATGATCTCACCATCCCGAGGTCCTTGTCTTAGTAATGTCTGCAGCGTCCCCTTGCCATGTAAGGTAACACATGCATGGGTTGAAGGATTAGGAGTGAACGTATCCGTGGTTCCATTATTGTGCCCGCTACCCCTTATCCAAACTCCCTTTCATAGAGTCTGCCAGAAGTGTCGTCAGTAGACAGGATTCAGCTTTCCTCCCTGCAGGGTGCCCAGGTCTGTTTAATTCTACTACATCATTGCAGAAATAGAAACACAGGCACAAATTGGCAAAATCAGACAAGGGAGAAAATTTTTCATGTTCCACATAGCAGCACTTCCTCAGCAGAGTCAGTGATGAGTGTTCACCACCTTTGGGACAGGAAGGAAGAAAAACAAAACCCCCAGCACCAAGAGTGCAATGCTTACCGTGCCCTCTTTTCTCCTTTTGATTGCAGAGTTCCTGGCCCTCAGGATGGTGAGCGGGGACCAGAAGTGTGCTGGGTGGCTGGAAGTTTTCTACAACGGGACCTGGGGCAGTGTCTGCCACAGCCCCATGGAAGCCATGACCTTGTCCGTCATCTGCAGACAGCTTGGCTGTGGGGACAGCGGGACTCTCGACTCTTCTGTTGCTGTCAGAGAAGGTTCTAGACCCCGGTGGGTGGATGGAATCCGGTGTCGGAAAACTGCTACCTCCCTCTGGCAGTGTCCTTCTGATCCCTGGAAAGACAGATCTTGCTTTTCAAAGGAGGAAGTTTACATCACATGTGCAGGTGACGTTTTGTCTATTTCTGTGTGTCTGTCCTATCCCTGTAGCTGTCGTTAGTGAAATTTTGTATTTTTAAATCTAAGTGATGAGTATGTGATAAATCTACAAAATTAATTTTGGGTGGAGATTTTTTAATCCATATGTTCCAATCTAGTTTCAAAGGCAAAAATAAGAAACCCTGTGCCCGGGTGGAGCTGGAGCCCATTCTTCTAAGTAAAGTATCACAAAAATGGAAAAACAAGCACCACATGTACTCACCGTTAAATTGGTACAAATTGGTCAACACTAATGTGCACATATGGGAAGTAACATTCATATTGGGCAGGTGGGAGGGAGGAGGAGGGTACGGGTAAATCCACACCTAACCAATGTGGTGCGTGCCGTCTGGGGGATGCACATGCTTGTCGGGTGGTGCAAAGGCAATCTATGTAACCAAAGCGTTTGCACCACCATAATACTCTGAAATAAAAAAATTAAAATTAAAAAAAGAAACCTGTGCCAACAGCAGTTTATGTGAAAAATACCAAGGAGGTTGAGTTGAACATGTGGGAGCATGAACTAATACTCTAATAAACTTTCTAAGGAATTGCTCATGCCATCTTAGGCCATGTTCATTATTCTGTTTTTCCTTAGTGAGGAGAGCAAGAGGTAGGAACTCAGTTATATAAATCACTTACTAGGTGCTATCATTGAGTTTTGGGTTTTTTTCACATATGATGAGACTTAATCCGCACAGCAAACTGTTAGTAGGTACTATTGTGATCTCTTTAAGCAGACAAGGAAACTGAGGCTAAGAGCAGCCGTGTCATACGCCCTACGCCCTAAAGTGAGTAAGGGGCAACCTGGGAGCTGCAGTCCTGACTGCTCTGTTCTCTGAGCCCGCGGTCTTTCATTCTGTGCTGCGGCTGCTCCAGTCCCACAACGTCTGTTGGCAGAAAGTATCGAGTGCGTGTAGGTAGAGATTTATATTGCAAGTATGACGGCAGAGGAGAAGGGTACGTAGTCACGGCCCTCAGGCAGCTTACACTCGAGCTGAAAACACTCATTAGGCAAAAATTTCAAGTGTCATGAAGAAGTAGAGGATGCTGGCAGTGAGCACTTGGAGCAAAAGAATCAATGACATTTTGGTTGAGACCTGAGGACAAGTAGGAATTCGCTAAGGGGAAGTAATTGGAGGGATGATTTTGGGGGTGTAAATACTGAGGTTGGTGAGGGGATCATGGTGTCTTTGAGGTATTGAGAAAGTTCCGTCATGGCCAGAGCAGACAAAGGGCGGAGAATAGCTGATTACCTGGAACGGTGACCAGAGCCAGAGGCCTGTCTCAGGCAGGGCCTCCGTGACAGTGCCTGGAAAGGACGTTTGTTCATGTTCTTGTTGGCCACATTGTGGGAATGGCAGAGAGATCAGGGGCCTGGTGTGCTCATGTCTTCGTTCTTCAGTTGATCTCAGAATCCCAGTCTTCTTGGTGGATCCTTCATCCTCAGAGCCTTATCCTTTAATGCCGTGTACGACTGTTCCCCCCGATCTCACTCACACAGAACATTTCACGGTACCTGCTGGAATCTGGAGTCCATCATCGTCAAATTTGTTTATACTTGCCACATTCCCTTCGCTTTCATGTTCTGATCAAAACCTGCTTTCTCTGAAAACACTGATTTCTCTATCAACTGGAGGCTCTGTGTTTCTCTATCGACATACTTTCTCTGGGGTGAAACTTGGAATAAATATACCCCTGCTGTCAGGTGTCATTTTCAACAACTCCTCTTCTGTCTTTGATCTCAACATCCAGCACTCGAAATTCCCCCATGAGCTGATACCACCCGCTGCTTCTGTTTGTTGCTGTAGTCATTCCCCCTGATCACTCCCTCTCACCAGGAAGACTAACACCAGGTTCACCAGCCAACTTCTTCCTTGTCTTGTCCTAGGCACTGTCAACACCCTGAAACCAGCTGAGACAGCATCCTGGCCTCTCAATTCAGTGAGCAAGTCATTTCCAAGTCCCTTCCTTCCATCCCCTCTGCCTGTGCAGACACTGCTGACCATCAACAACTGTGCGCCTTGCAGTCTTTTTATTTTGCTGGTCCTTTCTCTGATTATTACCTCTTCTCCTCATGGTACATATCCTTAATGCTTCTCCTCCAGCACTTTCCATCCTCATGGAGATGCCCAATATTGTACCTCATCACTTTTTCATAGTTTTCCACACTACTCGTGTTTACACATTGTTTCCTGGCCAGGTTATATAATGTGATTCAACACTGTAATCTTTCTCCTCTAAGTACACTCAACTGCACTGCCCCTTTGTCACTCTCGCCTGACAAGCACAGGGAAGGATAAAGGCAACTACCTAACCGCTCCCTGCCTGAGCTGCACTGGTGAAAATGGCTGGAGAATAGAACACAATTACATTGCTGGACTCTTTCTGAATTCCAGGACTCAAATCTCCAATGGGCACTACACTGCCCAAATTCTAGTGTGCCTGTCTGGCCTGTGCGCTTGCCCTCTCTCTAAGATCATATTTTACATATTCTCTGCTCTCCCCACATGGCTCTTGCCCGCACCATCCTCTCTTAAATGCTCAAGTCTCACACTTCACTGGGAAATTTGTCAGCTGTGAGCTTCCTCGTCTGTCTTTCACCTTTGCACATTTTTTGGCACACCCCCTACCTGGCCTCTGGATCGGTGGCCTCAGTCCTTGTGTGACGCCAGCTCTTCTCCCTGGGCTACACATTCTGATCTTACTGACCTTGTCAAAGACTTCACTGTTTCAAAGGTGCAGTCTTCCTCTGCAACATCAATTTCTCCCTGTCTATCCTGGTTCATTCCCCTCAATATGCACATGGGCTCGAGTGTCTCCCATCTGGAAAACACATGAACAAACCAGCCTGCTTCCTCCACCCCACATCCCCATTAGCTATTGCATCATCTCCTCTCTTCCCTCCACAACCCAAATCTCCAACAGTTGGTCAGATACTCACTGTCTCCACCTCTGTATCCTGTATCCCTTGTTGCTCTGAATTCATCCCAATTATGCTTTAAATGCTACCACTGCTCAGAATGGGTAATGTCATGAACTACAACAACCAGTTCTCTTTTCATTGCTCTTGACCTCTCAGCACCATTCAGCAAGTTGACTTCTCTTTCTTTCTCAATTTTCTTTCTTTCCTGACAGTCACCCTACCTCACTGATTGTTCTTATTCTGACTCTCTGCCTTGCAACTTCGCAGCTCAACCTCTAGATTTTAGACACTCCCTGGGCTAAGCATCAGAGTCTGTAGTCTTCCTTAGCTCTGTGCCTTCCCTGGATGATCTCATTGAGGTCCACGGCCTTAAATGGCATCATTCAGCTGACAGCTCTCAAATGTATACCTCCACAGTCGATTTCTGCCCTTCACTTCAAACTCATATGTTTTATGGATATATCCATAAAAGTGATATATATCACTTCAATATCTAATGGGCAGCTCAAATTTAGCTTCCTAAAGTGGAATGTTTGATTCCATACTAACTTTTCCTAACTTTTCCTCCCTGCCATATGCCCTATTTCAGTTTGTGTCACTGCCATGACCCAGTTACTTAAGCTCAGGACATAGGAGCCAACCTGATTTCGCCACTTGCCTTCCCTTCACTTTCAGCACAACAGCAGGTTCTGGTGCCTCTATCATCAGATACATCTTTAATCCTCCCACTCTTTCCATCTCACTGTTACCTTAGTCCAGGAAAGGTCACCTGTTGCCTGGTTATTCCAACAGTCTTTAGTGGTCACACCTTGAGTGGTCTTTCTCTTCTATAATATATTCTCTATTCAGTGCTGGAAATATATTTATTTTACTTCCCAAGTTGATTAATGTGTTCGTGTATGGTTGGTTGAACTGCCTTTAGAAGTGACATTGGCACATGTCATTGTCTAGTGGCATGTGTCCTGAGGAAAAAAACAACTGGAAACCACGACACAGGGAGTCTGTAATTGGTGTATTTTAGCAGAATGTCAGGGGTGATGTAGGACCTTTGAAGGACTCAGCCTTTGGAGGACTTTGCCATGGGAGAGGGAGGAGGTCCTCCACGAGCTGCTTCAGCGGCCGGGCTCCCACTGATGGATGGAGGTTACAAAGGGCAGGTTTGGTTCACTGTAAGTAGAAGTAACATAAAAGAATGTCACCCATGTGGTGGTCGGTCCCCCAGGGAATGAACAGTGCTACCAGTCGGGTAAAAGAACCCTGCAGGCATTGAGGGAACGGCAACCCACCTTCCCTCACCCCTCCCTGCTTTTCACGGTGTCCCGTCCATGAATCTGCTACACATTTTATGACAAGTACCATGTATACTCCTGGATTCTGTGTTATTTTGAGTTTATGTGTACTGCTTTTGGTTGTACGTTTTTTTTTTTTTTTTTTTTTGAACCTGTGTTTATCTCTGTGTCTTTCTGATGCATTTTGTTCTCTGTACATTTATTTGAGTCTCATGGAGACATTTCTGTCTAATAGCCATCTGTCTACTTATATAACTGTCTTTGAATTCTACTTGTTCTATTTTTTAAATATTCTATTTTTAAAATCATTCCTCTCACTCTAGTAATCTCCTTTTCTACCCCACATGTCATACTGAAAAATAGATTGAAGTAGTTTTCAATGGTTTATAATTTTCCATTAAAAGGTATATTAGTTGAATATTGAATACAAATTACCTCTGATTTTGGACTATGTTTTTAAATACCTTCTATTTATTATCACAACCCAAGAACATTAATTTATGTTTTCATTATTATCCTACCGATTAGAAGAATTTAATGGAACTTTTTCAGTGGAATTTACTCAACTATGCATTCACTCAATACCTATTTATCAAGCCCTAATCATAGTATCCATAGAAGGCTCTCCATAGAGACTCGTTGGTGATACATACAATGTGAGTGGCTCTGTCCTGAGAGCTGGAACAGAGAATGAGATGCGTGAGGTCTTTCCTCTACACACATGAGCTCCACACATGAGCTTTCATTGATGTGTGTGCCTGTGTGTGTGTACATGTCTGCATTTGTATTTGTTGCAGGAATGTGGAGAGTGATAAACAAACAGATAAAATAATTGCAGCTAGTGTTATGGATACGCTATACTGCAATTACATATCTCAGTGACTCAGCCTGTAAGATTCATTGTGAAGCCTGCTTTGTCACTTGTACGTGGACTGCGCCAAGGACAATAGGCACCTTGTCTGGGGCAGGGCCACCCAGCTGCCCCTGATCCGGCTCCCCCATTGTCTGCTTCTGCAGGAGCCAGACCTGAGAGCTGCCCAGCTGCCGCCCCCTGCACAGGTACATCAGCCCCCCACCTCCCCTCCAGGCTCGCAGGGGCTCTCTCCCTCCCACCAGGGCTGAGGGGGGTAACAGGATGTGCTGCCGCCTTTTCAGACAAAGAGAAGCTCCGACTCAGGGGAGGAGACAGCGTGTGCTCAGGCCGAGTGGAGGTTTGGCACGAAGGCTCCTGGGGCACAGTGTGCGACGACTCCTGGAGCCTGGCAGAGGCCGAGGTGGTGTGTCGGCAGCTGGGCTGTGGCTCTGCTCTGGACGCCCTGGGGGAGGCTGCGTTTGGCCCAGGAAATGGAAGCATCTGGCTGGACGACGTGCGGTGCAAGGGCAGGGAGTCCTCCCTGTGGGCCTGTGCTGCGCAGCCCTGGGGGCAGAGCAACTGCAAGCATGAGGAGGACGCAGGAGTCAGGTGCTCAGGTGAGCAGCAGGACCAGGCGGATGGGCTGGGATGATGCAGGTGCCAGTGCACATCCAAAAGCTCATCCTAGGATGACCTGCTGCCCTGTGCTGTGGCTCTGGAGAACCTGGGTCTGATCTCCTGGCACCTGGGAGAGAGCCATGTGCCAGTGATGGTAGGTGTGACCCAATGACTTTTCCAGGCCAAGTCAGCACAGTGACCTCGCTCTCCTTCTATTCTCACCAGGTGAAAGGAGAGCTGTTCCCCCCAGGCCTGGAGGTAAGTGTTTCTTCTGCTCTGGGCCATTTGACAGAGGAAACGCCCAGATTGTCAGGGACCTGCACTGTGGAATCTGCCTTCTTCGTGCAAAATTACAGTAGCCCTGATGACCGGGTGCTGTGAGCAGCCATAAAGTTTCACTAAGTTGTAGCGGCCAGAAAGCTGCATGGGTTACCCGGCATCCACTTCATAGAAACCCCTTGGAACTCGATTCAGAAGAAAGTTGACAGAGCTCAGGGCAGGGCCTGGGCTGGTCACATCATGGGTGCAGGCAGATGCATTGAGTCTGAACTGGCGTCTTCATGGGCTGGAGGACGCAGGAGATGGCCGGCGTACGGGGGATCTGTGGATTTATGACCGTCTCTAAAGGCTCATGACCCTTTTATCTTCTCAGGCGCCAGTTCAGGCTCAGCTCCTGTCCCTGGCATCTTCTCCCTGCCTGGGATCCTCTGCCTCATCCTGGGAGCCCTTCTCTTCCTGGTGCTCGTCATTCTGGGGACTCAGCTGCACAGATGGAGAGCAGAGCGCAGAGGTGCGTCCTGGGGGACAACTGTGTGGCCCGGGAAGTGTGTGGAGGCAGGCAATGGGGCCAGGCCTGGGAATAGGAAAACTGGGCTAGGTGTCTTCTCACCGCATCAGTCTGCAAACTCCATCTGCCTTACACTACACTCCAAGGGCTCTCAGGAGGCTCTTAAGATTGGGGTCTGAGTACTCACAGGTCACGGCCTCTTGTGTGAGGCAAGAAAGAGTAGGAGCTGAGCTGTGCATGCAAGCTGGGTAAGGCCATGAGGTGCAGACGTGCTGCCTGGGCTCTGAGCCCTTCAGGGGGTCCTGGCAGCCCTGCGGGCTCTCCACGTGCAAGCATCGGGGAGTGTGAGGGCTTAGCCTGCTGATTCCAGGGTGGTCTCCGGTGGCGATCTCTGACCGGCCGCTGCTTTGCTCAGCCTTATCCAGTTTCCAGGATGCTCTCGATGAGCCTGTTTACCAGGAGATCGATTACCTCGGGATGACAAGGGAGGATCTGCTGGGAAGCCCAGGTGCGTGACCCCTGGCTCTCAGCCACCGTGAGCCAAGTCTTCCCAGCACCCGCAGACCCACCTCTGCCCCAGGATGCCTGAGGCTCCAGGTTCGAATCTCAGTAGCCCTGGAGCACTGAGCCTTCCCCTCACACCCCAGGAACCACGTGGGTCGCAGATTTCTTCTCTGCCTTTCCACGAGCCAACGGGGGTGGAGGCATTGTTCTGTTTGTTTCTGGATGTTTTTCTCCACATTAGGGTCCCTGTCAGACGACTCAGCGAGTAAACTGCCATATTACACAGGGGATGCCGAGGCCAACCGTGACTATAAATCCACTCCAGGTAGCAGAGCTGGCTCTTCCCTGGCTGGGTTCAGGGGCAGGAGGAATTTCCCTCATGGAGGTGAGGTCCTGAGGGGACAGTGTTCCTCCGACTGGGGTTGGAGGGGGCTCTGTTTCCAGCTGGGGTCCAGCCTCCCCCTTCTCTGGCGACTGTGTGAGGTCGCATGTTTGGGCCGGGTTCTTTGTGCCTGGAGCCAGGCTTGTTCACTGACAACAGGCACATGTTGTTTAAAAAAATAACACCTGGGATGCGTAATCTGACTAAATGTTTTATTAATATTTAGTGATGCTCACTGGTGTGAGAGTCTCTTTGAAATATGCTGTTTTCATTGAGAACTATTAGGGTATTTGGATTATTTTCCCATTTATGAAACATTTGGCCTTGAAAAGCCTGTTAACACAGGGAGTGAATGGTGCCTCCATCAATGAACCGTCAGAGTCTCTGGGTAGAGGGACTGTTGATATCGCCCAGGCCAAGCCATTCACTGTGGTTCCACCTGTTCCCCGTCTGCCCTCAGACCCTCCGGGTCAGGCGGCTGATGCACCCAGTAACGGCTATGACGATGCTGCAGAGATGCCAGGTGTGGGGACGCCCCCCGTCCCGAGGAAGAGTGGGGGGGAGCTGCCCCCAGAGGAGGAGCGTGTGGCAAGGGCCTCTCGGGCAGGTGAGTGGCGTGAGTTGGTCTGCAGTGATCTTTTGTCTCCTCCAGGACAAAGTGAATTTGAGTTTCTCAGTGCTCATCGTTCGTGCAGACTCAAAAATTGGATGACCTTCTGTGTTTGAGAGCATCACCTTGACCACATTCCTTTCTTTAATGTTGTCAGATTCCATGGGAGGGGGAATCACTCTGCCTTCCTGGTATCTGTGTCTCTATCGCTCCATCCTCAATGTGCCTGCTTTGACACTTGCAGATTAATTGAGCGTATTTACCAAATCCGAAAATAGAAGAACTCTTCTGATAACATTTTTGTGCTGACTCATGTTTGAAAGGCAGTTATTTTAAAGATTGTAATATTGGAATTTGTGACACATTTTGATAATTTAAGATGTGCTGTGACTAGATGTTAGCACCGATCTGTGCAAGGTCAATGATCTATGGTGGTCTTAAAAACTAGAATCCTGGTGGTGGATGCAGACTGCGAGTTTGTAGGCAGCTGAAGGCCAAGCTGCTCCAGACATTGCAATGGCGAGTGAAGACGCTCATTCTTCAGAGCAGAGTATTTCTCCATCTGAAGGCCCTGGCATTCCTGGGGACGGGGCAACTGTGGGAGGATTCTGAGATGGTTCTGTGGGCATTTGGGAACACAGACCAAGGCCACCAAGTGCACCGTTGGATGGTCAGTGGGAAACACGTTTCTCCAGATGTCATATCCTGCTTCCTTCTTCCTGTGAATTCAGACTTGTCAGGTCAAAGGAGAAATTTTCACATCCCCTCTTAGGATTCTTACTGATTCCTTTTGCATCTCCTCGCTCATTGTGTAAGCCAGGAAACAGGTCAGCACAGGGCACCTGCACCGGCCACAGATCTCCTGTGATCCAGTGTCCCCGATGAGCTGGGACTAAGCCCCAGGGACCCACGTGGACTGGATCCTGACGGGATCGCCCTGATGTGTTCCTTGCCGTAACTGATGTTAAGTGGCCTGAGCTTCCGTAGCATTGGTGGCCCCTGGGGAAGCTTTGTCCTGGCCACTTCCTTGACTGTGCCTGCACCACAGGGCTCTGTCCTCTCCCTCTGTCACTTCTCTAACCAACGTCTCTGTACCGTTTCAGGCTCTTCTCTGCAGTTCCTCAGAGGGACAGCGGACCCTGGGAAAGGAGCAGATAGACCCTGGCTGCCCCAGGGGCAGGAAGGGGACCCTGCGTATGACGATGTGGAACTACGTGCCCCTGGAACATCTACGGTGGCTTTCCCATAGTGTCATATTGGGAATGAGATGAGTCTCTGACAGTCTAATTGCCTGCATCCCGATGAACTTCTGCTGACCTGTAATTGCATGACATGGAAATTGGTCAAAACTACGTATTTTGAATAAAGTACTTTTTGTTTTATGATAATTTAGCAAGTTTCATCCCAACTGCTCTTGGAGGATTAGCCCCTAATCACAGTTTCCCTCAGAGGAAACACCAGGAGAGTGAACTCACCTGTTCTCTCAAATCCCCCACAGGCTACTCGAGGCACCGCTGTGCCCAGGTGCAGGGATGTCCCAGGTCATGTAGACAAGGTTCTGCACTCGGTCCACACGCTCACCCTCGTTCCTAGCAAGATGAACTCAAGAGGAAAGAGCCAATGCTGACATTCATGTTTGCTCTTCCCGGAGATGTCACAGCATCTTGTTTTAACAGACTTGGGCGTCAGTTTCTAAGTTGAGGGGGGGAATTGTCAGGTGGAAGGGAATGGACATACTTTTCCTTGTTCTGCCCAAATTTTCATGGACCAATTACAAATCTATTCCTACATAACTATGTCTTCTTTCTCATCTCTAACTCCCTAGGTTACTTTTTCCACTTATTACTCAGCCCATACAGACTCCTCCTCACATGTTTCGTGTCCAGTTGGTCATCAAATCCTTTTAAATTTGGTCTTTTTTCTACATCGCTTCCTCTCCTTTCCTCAGGACATTGCCATGTCTTGTCTTTCCAATTATGAGGGAATTATGTCAGCTCAGAGCTCTCTTCACTGCAGCCTGATGGAGGACAGCTTGACGCTCTCCCACAGGCCTGAGTCCCTGTGCGATGACAAGGCAGGAAAGAGGAGACCAGACAGAGGAGACCCTGAAAGGGCATAGACAGACACGCCAGGCCCTTCTGGCTATTTGGATTTTACACATATGGATGGGGAGGGTTGTAACAGGATTGAACTATCCGACAAAGAACTTCAGACCAGGCTTTTCTCTAAAAATACATTGCTTAAAAATTGCTTTTATCTGGTAACTATTTACAATGCAATAGGATCCTGCTGCGATTCTCCAGGGCAGAGAAAGCCATATTATAATAGTGGCCAAAGAAAGGTCACATCTCCAGACCCCTCCGTGACACAGTGAGTTTATGGGGGAGGTTTGCTGCACTAACGTAAGAACTGGAGTTGTGAGCAGAGCCCACCCTGTTACTTAGTTCACGGCTCTGGATGCCATGTGGGGGTTCAACGTACATGTTCTCTTGTAGTCCTCATAATCCGTGCAGTGCATGGGGGTTGGGAGATGTCTAGGGCTTCTTCCAGTGCACAGACAGGGCCACTGGCCGTAGCAGTGACAGAGCAATGAATGCCCACCAAGATCATTATATTCTACACATGATGATGGTGTCAATAAGGCCAAAATGGAGAGCTAGCTACTAAGATTTTGGGCCATTAAAAATCAGGAAAAATTAAGGAGGAAGGAAGTAGGAGAAGCCTCCCCACTCAGATTTGGACAGTACCAGGATGGGTCCTATTATGGACTGAGTGCTCAAAAAGTAGCCAGTGGTTGGTGGCAGACTTTCAGAGTGCTCAGACTCAGGGAGATAAGTGGCATTATTCCAAGTGATCTATGCTGCCCATGAATGAGTCTTTTATGAAGACGTGGGTTTGGAGGGCATTTCATTCCAGGGTTTGCCACAAAAGCCAGAAAACCTCCCTGCACAGTAGTAATTGTGACAGAGCAGCCAGAATGTCATGTAGGAATGGCATTTGTAGGAAAATCTGTCCTATTAAGAGTGGACTTTGCATATAAGCCTGGAGACCTGCCCTTGGGAGGACCCCGTGGAAGATCCTAGATTTTCCTGAAACTTCTGAGGGAGTTAACACTCATAATATCTCATTCCAGGCAGAATGGGGAAGTCACAAAGACACGAAAACATCAGGGGTTATGTTACATACCAACTTCCAATTTAATAACCTAGTGTGGAAGATGGCGATATGATCTCTACAGTGAGCAGGATAAAGTTGCAGCCCTCATTATGGGCTTCAGCACCGAACATGACCCTCACAGAGCTAGTCAAAGCCTGCATAGGACTGGTCCCTGAAGCACTAACTGGAGTCGGAGGTGAGCCTGCGACATTTGAAGTGGTGCACAAGACGTCTCCAATATGAGTTAATTTCTAAGTCAGGACTGGATGGGATAAGTTAGAACAACAAAATATTACCAACATACAGCCCAAATTCTTGGTTTGAGTGTTATAGCTTAAATGAAATTCCTTCCTTACCCACAGTTGTAAATCTGCAGAGATGGAACCATTGGACGTGGTGCATCCCTCTCTTCATAGGAACTTCTGAGGCTGCAATACCACAGAGGGATGCATTGTTAAAGCAGAGTCAAATAAATTATAGAATTTAACCTGACACCAAGCTTTACAAAGAAACCAGGCACAAAGAGAGAATGTACCTTTAGAGGGGGCTCAAGCTGGTAGATGTACCTTTCTAAAGGTCTTTTTTTTCAGGTTGGGACACAGATGAGCTCTAACTATGTGGGTGGTACAAGTTAGACCAAAGGAAGCCCTTTAGGTTTGAGGCTTCTCAATTTTTAGACTTTGTCAGTCCTATAGGTAGAGAACTTATGTGACTAACTTCCTTCCTGCAGTCAACCACATCTCCAAAATAAACCCAGGTTTATTTACAGGCATCAATCTCGACAGAGTGGGTATATTCTGATAACATATTTTTAGATAAGAATTTCCTTGGTTATCTTCCAGCTAGTAAATGCCATCAGAATGTTTTCCAGGAGGTCTGGGTGAGGGTAACACTGCCTTATGCCCTGGAGCAGGGGTTCAGCAAATTACAGACCCGATGTTAACTCTTTTATTGCCAGAGACCTGTGGATTTGGGTCAATGGTTCCCAAAGAATGAGAGACAGAGTATACCATGGAGCTGAAAAGGTCACACAACCATGCTGTTTTCACTTTGTGTTTTATATTTTTCATAAAATCTGTACAGGAATTAATTAAGAAGTCAAAATTCTATGGCCCTTCTTAATAAAAAACACTAGTCCTCACTCCTGCCTTCCCCACACACTCATCGAGGCAAGTCAAACATTTTAAAACACTTTTTTGTTGATTTTTTCACAGCTTCCTCAGTATCTTCACATAATATTTTGTTTATTTTTCTGATGTAGTCAGTTACATTTTACCTTTCCACTATGATAAATGAGGATGTAGCACATTTTCATTCAATTCTCACCTTGTCTCTTAATACCATCTCTACCTGCACAATTAAACCCTTCCTGTATTTCTAGCCTTCTAATGCAGTTATATTATCATTTTTATAGATTAATATCCATCACTTACATTATTATGATTATATACACTATTCATAAGTTGAGTCATGTATATTATAAATATTACACTTTTTCTTTTTTGCATGTTTTAATTTCTTGTGATTACACTATTTTGTTTTTCCATTTGATTAGTTAATATTTTAAATACTAATTTTACCCTAAATCTCTGCTAATTCCTTAAATTATCTTGTAAGATATTTAGACACTTACATGTTCTATCAATTTGATCTTGTTTAAGAAATATGTCCCAAACCGGGCATGGTGGTGCATGCATGTAGTCCCAGCTACTCAGGAGGCTGAGGCAGAAGGATTGCTTAATCCCAGGAGTTTGAGGTTGCTGTGAGCTAGGCTGACGCCACGGCACTCATTCTAGCCCGGGCAACAACGCAAGACTCTGTCTCAAAAAAAAAAAAAAAAAAAAAAAAATGTTAGGAAGACATTTTTCTCACCAGGGAAAGAAACACAGGAGATATAAATAACAAGTGCTCCTAGATATGAATGTCCATTGAGGTAAAATTTGGGAGTTACTGGGCATCGTGCATAACACACCATCATCGTTCAACCCAGCCGGCATTTACTAAGCATCCAGTCCACATGGCTGCATGTAAGTACAGCGCACGGGCAGAGGATAAAACCAAGATACACACTCTCCCTGACTTTGTGGGGTTTACAGTCTAGTTGGCAGTGAAAGGTGTTATGCAAATAATCAGATATAAAATTATTTAATAACAGATGTGGGAAAGCTATGAAGGAAAAATGCTGTGGGTAATGAGAAGTTATAATGTGGACAGAACTGTGGGGACAGTCGAACCCAGTCCCGGGGAGTCTCTTTTGGAAAGGGATATTTATGCTGATACCTGATGAATACGCTGGAGTTTATAATGAGGGTCCATCAACCCACACCTGTGGCCCCTCCCTAGACCCTGTCCTCCCTGGTAACTGCTTCCTCTGAATTTTTACCTATTGAAATTCTATTCTTTCAGTTCCTACTCTTGCTTTGAACATACTTGCCCTTCAACTCATCAACACGTCTACTCACGTGAATGAATCTCTTGCTCCACTTGAGGTAGAATGCACTAGGAATTGGTGACAGAATTAAAGATTAGATCACCAAAGGGTGCCTTTTAGTTGACAGGGGCATAAAGACCTAGAGCCAGCCCTGAAGGGATCCAGAGTTTGAGAGAACTAAGCTTATATTATTGAGCTTGTCAGGAATAGTGAGGCAGAACAGGAAGCACAAGGAACTACCACCTTCTCCATGGCGCATGTGTAAGATGCCAAAAAGAGTGATGCAGCTCAGTCTGCCCTCATAGCTCCACGTTTCGTTGTCAGTCAAGACTTCCCACAGACCAACAGTTTGGTGCAAGAATGGAGTGGAGGTTTAGGAAGTTCCAGCCAGTAGAAACCTAAACTGAGAGAAAGCACATGAAACTCAGGTTGAGGCCAAAATGACTACAAAGGACAAACACAGCTGTAGAATCTGTACATCCCATCCAGAAAAAAATAGACAACCAATGGCAATCTATCTGACGGGAAGACAACTGCAAACACAACTCTCTACCACTTGCAGACCAACGGTGGGATGAACTCAGTCAAGTTGATTCACCAGAACTATTGCCAATGGGTGCACTATTAGGAGAGGCTGTCCCTTCGTTCATCCGGCAGGCATCAAAGAAAAAGGGAAGCTCTCTGCTAAGCAGGGTGGGTTTTTCTGTTTGTTTATGTTTTGTTTTATTTTTTGAAAGTGATTTTAATTTGTTAGTGGCGAATCCACACACTTGGAAAATGTCATTCCTAATGAAGATTGAATTCAGGGGTCTCAGAACTAGAAAGAAATAAATTTTCCATCCATTTTCTGGTTTGTTTTGATTTTTTTTTTTTTTCTGAGGGTCTGGCTCTGTTACCCTGGCTAGTCTTAAACTCCTGGGCTCAAGCAATCCTCCCTCCTCAGCCTCCTGTGTAGCTGGGATTTATAGGCATGAGCAGTGTTTTAAATTCACTGTTTCTCTTCCCTTTGGAGTTATTTGATGCTGTTTCAAAGTCATATCAACTCTTTACGCCCCAGTCAACAGGTGGACAACACAACCCTCTTGCTCCAGCTCACCCTCCACTGAGTATGAATGGGACCCTCGCATTGCACCCACTCTGTTCAAGGAGTCCCCTTAATGTCCAGACTCACATTTCATCCACTCAGTGCCCCTCCCACAGGCAGCTTTAAACCTCAGGCCCCATCCGTGGTTCTCTCATGCTCCAATGCCTGAGTGTGAATGCAGGGTCGAGCCTCTATCCTCCTGGACTGAACAGCGCTGTTTCCTAAGCCCCACTCCTCAACACACCGCTGCACCCCACGAGTGCCTCTCAGTCTTTGCCAACTGGTCCCAACCACTATTAACCCAAGGCCGGCTGACACCCCTGAGCCACCTGCAGAGGCTCACCTGCAAGCCTGAGCCCAACAAGGCAGAAAGATCCCCCAGGCAGTTGGGTAACATCCTCTGCCTTTCCTCTCCTTGGCCCACAGAGGTTCGGGGTGAACACTAACACCTTCACTTCCAGCAGGCAGAGAAAGCCCCAGTTACTCACTTCTGTGTTTCAGCCATTTCCATCAGCAGCCATTTTTTCTACACCCAGTCAGAAGAAGAAAATGATACAGTGAAGAAGTTACCAGTTATTTCATCAGATCTAAAATGCTCTCAATGGTAAAATGGACCATTATTTTATGTGACCTTCAAAACAGAAAAAATTTTAAAATAATGCCAATTAAACTGGGACATACTATGGATTTTAAGATGTATTCCAATTTCAGAGATGGTAAAAAAAAAAAAAAGTGACAAATTATGCGTCTTAGAATGGAGACACAGACAAAGTCTTGTTCGTATGCAGAACATCTCCTCTCGTCTCCCTGGTTTTCTGAGAGTGGTGTGTGGGAGAGATGCAGCCCTCCCTGCCTGTATTCACGGTGCACTGCTCCAAAGCAGAGCTTCTCAACTCGGCACTACTGACACTTTAAGCTGTCTTAGTTGTGGAGGGCTGTCCTGTGCATTGTAAGATGTTTAGCAACTCCCTTGGCCGGTATATCTCCCTGTTATGACAACCAAAAATGTCTTGGGACATTGCCAAAAATCCTCTGCAGGAAAAAATTAACCCCAGTTGAGAACTGTCTAGGGCACACTCCTAGATTTCACTTATTTTATTAAATAAGCATTGATTCACCAACTACTAGATGCCATTCATTGTGTGAGACATAACTAGGATGGGATCCCTTATCTCAGGGGCATAACAATCTAGTAAAGCAGACAGAAGAGGACAGTGAAGCCCTGATACAGTTGGAGCAGACACCAGAGGAAAGTCCAAGACTGATGTGTCAGTTAGAAATGCAGTTGGTTGCATGTAACAGAATCCTGACTTCAGTGGATTAACCAAATTGATATTTTCTGTACTTTTTTTTTAACTTAACAAGACTATGAGATATAGGCAGTCTAGGACTGGCATTGCTGTTCCAGAAAGTTCTCAAGGATCCAGGCTCTTTACAAGTCCCTGCATTGTCATCCTCAGAGTAAGGCATGGATCTGCTCCACTGCATTCCAGACAGGAGGAAAAGAACAGGGGAAAGGCATGTGGCAAAAGGCACAGACCGAGCCTACTGCTTTCCTAAAAGTCACACCCAGTGACTTCTGCTTACAATTCACTGGACAGAACTGTATCTAGAGCTAGCCTCGTGGTAAAGGAGTCTGAGAATTAAAGTACAGTATTTTTAACTGGGCGTGTTGTGTTGCTGCCCCTAATCAGGAATGGCATTCTGACAGGAAGGAAGAAAGGGAGAATAGACATTTGGGGAACAAATAGTGGTTTCTGCCATAGCTTCCAAGAAAAAATCGTAGAGGTGAGTTTTGAAATAAAAGTAGGAGTTGGATGATGAAAATGAGAAGAGATTTTCAGGTAGGAGGAAGGGTGATCATACTTGCCAGAATTTGGTATTTGGGCAGATAGAAGGAATTGAGATCTAGGATGGGAATAGAGAAACTGATCTTGAGCTAGAAGAAAAAAATTTGTTCTTGGAGAAGAGAGAGATGAGTCAGTACTGGTACTCTGCAAACACTTTTGTAGTGAAGAGAGAAGATAACTTATTAAATTGCTGTCTGATAATTTTTTCTCAGTGAAATAGAAGACAAAGCCACTCTAAAGAAGGAAGTCATTAATAAAGGGTTTGAAGACAGAAGCAAAAGTTTGTAGGAGAAATCAGAATGTGTTGGTTCTTGTATCTGTCAGAATGCTGAGCTTCCAGGGTCGGAAAGACAGAGGAAGCAAATGTGAAATTTATTGGAAAGGCCTGGGGCAATTCATTGATCACTGAACCCAAAAAAGAGCCGCTGGGTCTAGAAGCTAGAACCAGCCACTGCCAGGAGTCTCTGCATTAGTCCCTCATCTGTCCTTGTTCCTGCCTGGCTTCATTATTTCCTGCTACAGACCAACTCTTTCCCCCCCTGCTGTGTTCTGAATGATGGTGTCCTGTCCAAAATTCATGTGGAAACTTAATCCCCAGTGCAATAGTATTGAGAGGTATGGACTTTGGGAGGTAATTAAGTCTTAAGGGCTCCACCATCATGAATGGGATTAGCACCCTTATAAAAGATCTCAAGGTTGACAGGAACACTCGGTACCCTTCTGTCCCTTCCACCATGTGAGGACACAGCATTTGTCCCCTTTGGAAGAGGCAGCAACAAGGCACCATCTTGGAAGTGAAGATCAGGCCCTCACCAGACACCAAATGCTCGCACCTTGATCTTGAACTTCCCAGCCCCCAGAATTGTGAGAAACAAATTTCTGTTCTTTATAAATTACCCAGTATCTGGTGCTTTGTTACAGCAGCACAGATGGACAGAGACATCTCCTTACCCCAAGAGGTAAAGGGGTCTCTTCTTCCAGCTCCAGTATGACAAATCCAGAAGACACTGGCTGGCTTAGCTTGAGTCTTGTGCCCGTCCCTGGACCAGGGGCTGTGCCCTGGAGGATGAGCTCCTCTCTGACTCAGCTGCATCAGGGGCTCAGGCTTTGAGTCCACTGCCATAAGTTAAGAGAAATAAGAACAAGCAGGGGGGTGGGCAAGGGCAAGCTGTGCAGAGTAAAATACCTCATGGAAAACAAAGAAAATTGGATGAATCCTGGTAAAGACCTGTCACTAAAGAAAGGAGATTAGTCAGCCATGGAAAATAAATGGCGTGTTGAATAAACACAGTTTATGAAGTAATGAAACTTTTTATTCCACCCATCCTTTAAAAATTTATCCAGAGGGAAACTTTTCCCCGCCCCATGGCAGATCCCAGGACTGCTCACTATTAATTAATTGACAGTCCCAACGTCACTTTAAGTCACAAGATACAGCCTCAGTGGAACAGTGAGAATGTGTTCAGCCAGAACATACCCCCCCCCACTTAGACTCCATCTGAACTGGCCCCCTCCCTGGACCCTGCACTTTATAGAGCACCACCCTGGCTGTCCCCCAGCCAGTCCCTCCCACAGGGTGAGAAGTCCACGGGCCAAGTGGACTTGCCAACCCAGATGCAGCCCACGCCATCCCCTTCTATCTAGACCGGAACTGTGAGTTCTCAGAACCTGGAAATCCTCCACCAAATGGAGCCCAGCCTGCTTCCGGCACCTGCACCGGCCTCTTTCCCAGCACGCTTCTCTTCCAGTCCAGAGCTGGACTCTTCTGCTGGGTGTGAGCCACCCTAGTCCAGAGGGCTGACCCAGGGCCTGCTGTGTGCTGTGGAAATGGGGGTGCAACTACGCCAGGGCTTCTCAAAGTGTGGTTCCCCCCAAGCAGCATCACCTGGGAGTTTGTGAGAAACAAAAATTCTCAGGCCCCACCCGAGACCTACTAAATCAGAATCTGTGTTTTCACACACTTTCTAAGTTATTCCTATACATGCCAAGGTTTGGAAAGCACTGGGTTACAGAGAGCAAGGACGTGTGGGCTGGATGGACAAGCCCTTGTGTGGGAAGGTGTGGGAACTGGAAGAGAAGGAGGGAAGGCCTTGGGCTGGCTGTCCCCACAAGGCCACATTCTGAACCCAGCTTTCCAGCCACAGGTTCTTCTAAGGAACCAAGGAGATGGGGTGGGGGTGGGGAACTGGTGTATGTGTTAAACAGAGGTCGCCTGCCTTGGACTGGACGGCATGGGGGAAAGCTCTCAGCGCCACAGTCAGGCACAGGAGGTTGGCAGAGTCGGCCTCAGGAAAGGGGTGAAAGAGTCTCCCCCAAATAAAAAGGGGGAGAAAGTGTGTGTTTATACTGTTAATGTCCTGAATTATTGGAAGAGGAGGCTGAGGGATCTAGCATCAGCTAGCCAGCAAGCAATCTGAGATTTTTATCATTCAGAACAAGATAGTCTCAAAGGAAGAAGATATAAGATATTCTATTTAACAGTTCATTAGCTTGAAGTAGGGCTTTTAAATATGGAGACAAACAGTCTGTGGGTACCATTTGATTCCTGCCTGGGCCCACAAACATCAGGGGTGGGCCTTTGTCCACACCAAGGCAATAATCAAAACCTGCAATCTTTATTCAAAGGTAAGGCTTCTTTCCCTCCTTCCCTATGCTAAGGCCTGTAGTTCAGAGCTAGCTAATTTGGAGAGAGTGGATTTTGTTGGTTTTTTTTTACCCTCTGCCTGCTTACTTCCTCTCACTTACTAATTGCTATAGAGGGGAAAAAAGAGAGGCATGTTCTCAGGGCAGTTCATCCTCAGCTGGGTGGCTTCCTGCTCTTAGTGAGTTCTCCAGAGATTTCTATCACCAGGGGCCTTTCTCTTGTAGTCCTCTTCTCGGGGATGATGCATCTGCATTCTACAATCTCTTTCCTAGCCCCGGGGAAGGAAGCATTCACCTCATTCCGGGCAGGACTCAGGACTACCCCACGCTGGTGCATTCTTCTGCACAGGCCCATCTGGCCTCTCACCCGGTGAACTCCAGGAGCGCAACCCGTCCCAACACAGCCACCTCTGCCTGCCGCCCAGCTCAGCACCAGCTCAGTGGGTTCAGTCACTCTCCCCATATTTCAGGCTCTCTGCGCTGTCCGGTGGGAAGGCCCCTCGCCAGGCTTGAGGTAAAGGGTATAAGATTCCCCTGCTTCTTCCCTCGTGGTGGGGAGGGGAGCTCACAGCATTGCAATAGTTCTCTTTAAAAAATAATATTAATAATAATCCTTCACAAATGCCCCCTCCCTCGACACTCTGACTCTTTTGTGTTCATGATATACTTACTGGGGCCAACTGGCATGAAACCAAATCTTTTCAAATTCTGTATTTAGTAATCTGGCTTTAGGAATTCATATCTATTACATTTTGATGTCATGGTGGAAATTTCAGTTTTGATATTTTAATCTAAAAGCATAAAAGGGCTGTCAGAGAGGAGGAGTTGAATTGTCTATGCAAGCATTGTACAAGCGAGAAAATGCGCTTACGGGCCCGAGTGGTGGTCTGGTCTGAAAGGCATATGACACTGTCTGGCTGGTATGGAAGATACATCCATGCCTACTGTAAAGATGGGTTTGTCACCTTGCAGAGCTTGAGGCCATTAAACCTTCCAACCAAATATTCAACTTCCCCTACTCATTAAGTTTTCAATCATTTCATGACAAGCTCTCCACCCTGTGGGTTACCGTTAGAAGATGCTTTGGTCATATCAGGTAATAGCCAGTCTGTTTGACAGTTGCATTAATAAAATGAATTAATTAAGGTGTAAGTTAATAAAAATAGTCTTCTGATTTAATATTTAAATTTTTTTTTGAAAAGTTGCAGTCAGTAGACACCTCATGTTCTTTTTGAAAATAAGAACATGTTAAGAGTTAGCTTCCTTAATGGTAATAATTTATCAATAATTATCATAGAGGAAAAGGAAGAGTGTGGAAAGAGAAATTTCTTACCTTCGTTTTCATATAATCAATGTTACCATAAAAATCTTTTCACATATGCTGTTTTACAATAGCCCTGGAAAATTTTTTAAGATCTTTTCACATAAATTTTGTCCACGTTTCATATTATTTGTTATAGATACCCAGAAAGAGAATTATTATTATTACACTCCCAGAAAAGTAATTTATTATTAGTCAACTGGAAGCAATATTAAGTTTTTTACCATATATTGCAATGTAGTACCTGGAAAAATCTATGTATTCTCCTCTAAATCACTTGAACTTCTTGAAGGAGGAGAAAAGAAAAAATAAACCTGTCCCCTTCAACCCCCGCCAGGTGTAGGCCACTATATCAGGGGCGGCTGGAGTGGGGAGTGTTTGATGCAAAGGAGACTCCTGTATTGATGACGTCATTCCATTTCTAGCCCTTCCCTCGGTCCCAGGTCTCACCGCCAGCCCTCCGCTCCAGTACCTATGGGATCTTCAAATAGCCCCCCTGATTGGTTCTAGACTTCTCAGTTTCAGATATTCAGTGCTTAATTTTTACCAAGAAAGTTTAAAGTCAAACTGTAATGCACTCACTCTCCTAGCGGACTTTGTCCAACGTCTGAAGGCGTCAGTTTCTCGCGTCAGTTTCTTTCTTAGACAAGGTGCTGCTTGTCTAAGATCCGTAGTTTTAGGCTGCAAGTGTGCAGTTCAAGAGGATCGCCACAAGATGGCAGAGCTGGGAATGACAAATTCCTGGAAGCTGAAGGTGCCAAAGTAAATTGCCTGGGGGTTTTCTTTTTAAGGTCACAATTAATATATCTATTTCGTATTTAAACATCTTAGAATGGTCTTTTGCCTAGGATATCAGAGTTTCATTGTTTTGACCATAAAATAAATTAATGAATATAGAAATGTAGACATCAAAGAAATTGGTTAGGTAGATGGGATGATAGATAGATAGAAAAAAAGTTATATAAGGGGCTTTTTTAGTATGCCAAATCTCTTTTTCTTAGTGCATTTTATTTTATGTGAATTCTCTCTTTCAGATACAGTCTCTGAATGATGCCTTGGGAGAGAAAGAGATTATTACAGTTAATAAAGCGAAAGGAGTCAACGTTCAGATCTAGCAACACAAAACAGGATTTTGGGGTCTCAAGAAGCAGATAAATAGTTTTGAAAATCCACGGTTTTCAAAATTTCAAGTTTATCCTCTTTGTATATTAAGAGTTTGGTCTGGTAGAACTCAGAACATGACTGTATTATAAACCATAACTAAAGAAGATGTCAACTGTGATTTAAGGGAACTTCTTCCCCAGACAGAAAGAGGAAGTAGAAAGCCTTTGCTAGGGGGTGGCTCAGGGTAGGGGACAAAGGAGTGTGAAACAGAAAAGAGAGAGGGTGACGCTGCCTGAAGCTGTCGGTGCCCTACCTACCTCCCCCACCTCCTTACATCTGAGGCCCAGAGGAAGGCCGGGGAACAAGAATAAAAACCCGGAGGGGTTGAGGTGGAGAGCCAAAAGCAGAAGGGCCTATGCCCGGTTTAGCCATCACTGCCTTGCTCTGACCTCCACTGAACAGAGAGGCTCGCAGAAGCTGCCGCAGGGACAGGTGTAGAGAGTGAGAAGGGCAGTAAGGCGGCGCAAGGCAGGGCGCTGCCTCAAAGGATGACCTTACCAACCCATGCTGCCAGCCCCTCTTCACGCCCCCTCAAGCGCAGTGTTCCCGTGATGCTCCCTGCAGTCCACACAAACCCCTTCTCTGGCCCCTCACCCTGCTCTCAACACGGAAGCACACACACATGGGAAGGAAGCATTCTGTGACCGCGCACCCCCAGGACCCCAGCAGAGCTCAGAGACAGCGTCCTGCCCCACCCCACCCCCACACACACACACACCTGATGTTCTCAGTGGGACAAACCTGAGGGCAGCCCTCAGTGCATCCACAGCCGTGTCACTAGCGGGACCCATGGCAGGTTCTCTGTTCCTGCCATGCCCATCACTTTCTCCTTGAGAATCAGGTCAATGAAACAGCATAAAAAGCAATTGAACACATGCATTTCTCCCCCTAAATGTTCTAGTATTTTCCTTAATTTTCTGAGAATCACTTATTTGTCATCTGTTCTTCCACTCCTAACCCCCATGGCCATGCATGAGCCCTGTCTCCTCCTATATCTGTACTGTAAACATGTTAGTGAGAATTACTGATTATAAATATTAGAACTGAAGTTTGCATCTGGGAGGTGGAGTCAGGATCAAGATCTGCTCAGTCACTTAGAGTTGATGCTATACCCCTTTGGGGCCCTGATTTACCATTTCTTACTCAGTTTTGGACTCCACACCATCACCACTTGCCCAGACACCTGGGATATAGGATATGGAAGTCCAGTCGTACCTTCCCAAAGGATCACATAGGTGTTCATTTAGTGTAACCAGTTTAATATGGTCTCACTGACCTCAGGATTGAGATCTCTTGGATAAGGCACTTGCTGTGGTTTGAATAATTGTCCCCTCCATAACTTATGTTGAATTTAATCCCAATGTGATAGTATTGCAAGGTGGAACCTTCAAGAGGTGAGTGGGTCATGAGGGCTCTGCCTTCATGAATTAATCCATTCATGAATTAATGGGTTAATGGATTAATGGGTTACAGGGGGTTGGGAGTGGTGGCTTCATGTGTTGCCTTGCATCACCTTGGGACTCTGCATAAAGTCCCCACCACAAGAAGCCCTATACCAGATGCAGCCCCTCAATCTTGGACTTCTCAGCCTTTATAACTGTAAGAAATAAATTCCTTTTCTTTATAAATTACCCAGTTTCAAGTATTCTGTTATAAGCAACATAAAATGGACAAAGACAACACTCTTAGGGGCTCCAGACCCTATTATGGGGGATGGCAGCCTAGAAAGGAGGTGCTCGCCTCAAAGCTGGCATGCTGTCTTGGTAGACATTCTGTGACTAATTTATCTCTATATCCCCAGTGCCTGGCTATTTTTAAAAATCCCAAATCGTGTCTGCTGAATGGCACTCTCCTAGGTGTTTTACACTAGTCCTCTCACTTAAAAAGAAGTGTTTTGAGAACATGAATCAACTTGATGTGAGAATTTAATATCACAATGCAAGTTATATCACTCAATACAATAATACAATAACATTAAGTGCTATGCTATTTTTTTATTTAAGACAATTCCATTGAATGGTATGAGCTAGGAATCAAAACAACACAACATATAATAGCTCTGCAATGAATGCAGTAAATTCCAGCTTCCAGAAACAAATGCAGCCCCATTCCCAGAGCAGTGCTGAGACAGCCAGTTCTCAAAATGAATAGATGCTACAGGTTTCTTTTTGTATTCAAAGATGCAGAAGAAAACCACAACATACTGACAGGTAAAGACCATAAAGCCTCTTGCTCTAGTGTTAACCAAGACATAGCTAAGTGGGCAGGATGTTTATAAATTTATCATTTGGCACATTTTCAATTAAAACCACATATGACTGTAACAGGAAGACAATTTTGTTACAAGAAATTTTAGTTTGGCAGTTTCTGTATTGAATAAGAAGTGCAGAAGTTAAGTGTAGAAAGAATTCTGTTCTTTTACTTCAGATAACTGCTTAATTGGCCTATGTATTATAAAGGAATACAACACGTTACAACAGTATTACAACATAGCATTATTATTCCCAATTTACCCATGAGAAAGTGGAGGTTTAGGGATGAAAAGTAATCCCTTTACTGAGGAAATTAATAATTAAACATCCTTGTTGGAGGAATAGTTCTTCTCTGCTATGAGAGACAGAGTGACTGAGATACAAAATATGCCATATGAATTACAAAGATCTGTACAACATTAAAAAGAAACTGCTGATTGAGTTGTTTCATTAAAGCTTTGCAGATCCACCTCACCGATTTGTGTTCCTTCTGTGGTTGGTTCATGGGTTAAGGACCCCAATCAAGGCTCAGCCCCTCATCCCTGCTCAGCCATTTGCAGGCTAGGACCAGCAACATCACACAAAGAGCCTGCACTTGGGCCTCATTCATTTCTTCACAGGCCCCACACGTGATGCCCAGAGACCAGACCCGAACAAACCTCCCAACTCAAAGACAAGCAGATTCTAGGAGGAGAGTGTGCAGACCAAGGACCCTTCTCCACTGCCATTAGATAGTAAGAACCTTCCACCTCCTGTCCCATCCTTAGGAGGAGAAAAGGAAGGAATAGCTCCTAAAAAGAGAGAAAAATCAACCCTGATAGGGAGTTTGAACCTAGAATTGACAAAGTATTTGTCATGTTGAACCTGAGCTAACTTGAGGAAGACACATTAAATGGAAGAGTCTGAGTAAACTTTAACAGAAATGTTTAATCCACACATATACTGCTTGTTAGATGGGTAAATTCACACCTACATTGTGAGTACAATGCACACTGGGTGATGGACACACTTACAACTTCAACTCAATCTGTACAAAAGCAATTCATGTAACCAAAATGTTTGTACCTCTGTAATATTCTGAAATTTTTTTTTAAAAGTAAATCCTGAAAGAAAAGAAAAAAAAAAATACCCCTTGTTAGTGAGCAGAATGAGATCAGTTATAAAAACAGAGACTCCTATATTTATGCATAGCTGTGTTCTGGAGTACACATTTTCAAGCCCCCTCCAAACAAATTCCTAACTTTCCTCAACATTATAAATGCACACAGCTGTCATCTATGTGGAGTCCTTCCGGGTCCTTCCAGCTAAAAATGACTACAATGTCTATGAGATCTGTACAGACTTGCTTATCATCTCCAAAATGGGAGCTTCTTGAGAGCAAGGACTGTGTCTTAGTCTTCATTGTGTCTTTAGTGCCAAGTAAAGCCAGAGCACATAGTAAGAGTGTAATAAATATTGGATAAATAAAGAAATGAATGCACGAACAAAGGATGAAAATAACCCTGAAATTAATGACCATCGGAGACATTGGAGGTAGGGAAGAGAGGAGACACAAAATTTGAGTAATCACCCTCAGCACAGACTAAAGTGGAGGCAAGGAGTTAGAGACCCTACCAGTCAAAGCAAACAAATATACAATGTATTCAAATCTCACCCTGGGAACACTCATACTGTGTCCAATTTCTGCACAAAGCTGCACCTCTAAAGCCTCTCCAAGGCAAGAAAAACCTGACAGAGTCACTACCAAGAGTTGGATAGGCTGCAGTAATGGCCAGTGATACTCACCAAATATTTATTTTCCTAATCTCCAGTGATTATTCTGGCCAGCAAAATGTGAGTGTGTATCATGTGGATCACTTCCAAGTGGAGGCAATGAAAAGCCCAAGTATGATTCTCTGGTCTCTCTCTTTTCCTGCCCTCGCAGTATGTTCCAGATGATGTACCTGCAAGATGGCGGCACCTCAGTCAACCTGGGTCCCTGAGTTACTATGTGGAGCAGAGCCCTCTACTAACCACAATAGATTTGCAGCATGGTGATACATAAGTTTTGTGTGTGTGTGTGAGTTACTGAGATTTTTGGATTAACTTGTTCCAGCAGCATAACTTAGCCTATTCTGATGAATATAATGAAGAAAGAATACTTGAAAAGAAGATGAAATAAGAAGGTGATTAAGAAGGTGATTCTCAACAGTTTTCTGGATCCAGGCTTCCTTCTTTGCGTTCATTCCAAGCAGCTCTCACAGATCTCACCTTGCTTCTTCTGTTGGACTTTGTTGACCCCCAGTCACCATTCTCATTTTAAAAAATCCTTTTTTAAAGCAGCTGGACCTATGTGCATCTTTTTTCTTTTATATCAGTCTCTGCTGACAGTCATACTCTCATTTCTCCCCTTCTGTTCCTGAGTATCTTGACCTTAATCTTAATCATCTCTCCTTTCCACCAGATTAATCAATCCATCATCTTTAATTTATTTTTTTCTTCCACCATTCCTGTACTGACAAACAGCCAACATATGGTTTTTAAACCTCTTCAGTTTCTTCTTGACTTCCTGAGCAAATCTGATTCCAAGATTTAGGGCTCCATGCACAGGTCCCTTTAATTACTGTCTTTGGATAAGAAATAATTTCACTGAATTGCTTTTTTTCCTCTATGCAAGAAGATGGTACATCCTTTTTATAAGAAGGACCCATTTTCGCTCATTTGATTATTAATACAATCTTGGGGTGAAGCTATAATCATGGTCGGAACTAGGGATGGATCCAGGGAGGAGTCTGAAGCTTGTGCAATTTGAGGGACCCTCTTTAAGGAAAAGAATACAAAACTACTAATCTAAAATGCCATGGCTACTCTCTAATGAAAGGAGAAGTATGGTAGAGAGAGGGTGGAATGGAAAGATACAACCATCTTAACTGACTGCATTTAAAGAGCTGACTTCTGCAACGCAATGTTAAAGTCCCTCCCAGGTCCTTGGAAGTAGCTGGTACAATGAGAAGCCATGAAACTTAAGCTTCATTAGCTTCATGACTAATCCACCTCTGGTCAGAAGCCTGTGCAATTAACAACTCCAAAGCAATCTGAGTTTTTGTGAGTGGTGATTCTTAAGCCAATCGGATCTAAATTTAGTGTCATCACGGTTCCATCTCTATCCCAGAAGACATTCAAACCAAAATAAAAGAGGAACAGAATTTGAGCAGCTGACTTTAGCAGATTTACATTGCTTCAGGCCGCTAGACATCCCAACTGTGAGCTAGGAAGCACATTTTGCCTTTAGGACTTTCAGTACCCTCAGGGCTGCTGAAAATTAAGGAATTCCTTTGCCTAAATTAGTAATTACATTCTAAAATCATCTACAAGGTGTGCTTTTATAAGAGGGTAATTTTAGGAGAGAGCAGTAAAACTTTGGGAGGAGCTTTAGGGTTTTGAATCTGCTTTATACTTAGTGGAAAAGCACTAATAAATCATGCAAAAATAAAAAAGAAAGAATTTGGGAGGCTGATCCAAGATTGTCCATCTATGGCTGGCACTCAGAGTCCAAAGCCAGATGTTCCACATAGGTGCTCTGTTGTGCTGTTGTGAAGCTTTGGTGCAGCTTAAAGTGCCACCTGCAACCTGCTTGAAAATACAGCAAAATTTCTTCTTCCCCTTGATATCTAAAAATAATGTAAACAGATTCTCTTTTCTTTATCCTTGAATCCTTCTTTATCTGGGCATGCTAAGGCCCCTGCAAGTCGCAGGCATCTGCCGTGGGGAAAAGCCTATACCTGCTTACCTGCTTTATGCCCCATTCTGCCTCCCAGGTACTGCTACCATAGTGCCTGGAATTCTTACTCATTTATTTATATGACACTTACTCTCCTAAGCTAGATTTTGAGGGAAATGACTCTGCATATTCAATGTCTACAACTTAAGAAATGCTCAACTAATGCTTATTGAATGCTTGAATGTCACTGTGCTAGACATTTAGGAGAAATTATCTTATGTAAGAAGAATTAGATTTGAGAATATTTCTAGGCAATTTATATTTGAGTTTCAAAGACATAAGTTTTCAACCAGGCGCAGTGGCTCACGCCTATAATACTAGCACTCTGGGAGGCCAAGGCGGGACGATCGTTTGAGCTCAGGAGTTCAAGACCAGCCTGAGCAAGAGCGAGACCCCGTCTTTACTAAAAAATAGAAAGAAATTATCTGGACAACTAAAAATATATAGAAAAAATTAGCTGGGCATGGTGACACATGCCAGTAGTCCCAGCTACTTGGGAGGCTGAGGCAGAAGGATTGCTTAAGCCTAGGAGTTTGAGGTTGCTGTGAGCTAGGCTGATGTCACGGCACTCTAGCCCAGGCAACAGAGCAATACTCTGTCTCAAAAAGAAAAGAAAGACATCAGTTTTCAGCAATTAATAAAGCAAATTTCAATTCTCAAAAACGGAAACAGTTTATCTTCAGCAAATGTACAGATGCTGCCAATCTCTCCCTGTCTCCAAAGATACACAAGACAAACCACAACACACAAGCAGGTGGAGACCACGAGGCCTCTTAGTACGTCCTAATCAGACACAACAGAGGAGGCAGGATGTTGATACGTGTATTTATCATTCGGCTGCTTTCCAGTTAAAACCACACAGGAATGTAGCAGGAAGGAAAATTTGCTATTACAAAGGAACTGCAGCGCAGTCTACACGACGTAAGCATGGAGATGAGGTGCAGAGAGGCTTGTTTTGCTTAAGAAAACATTGTGAAAGGAGAGTCCTTCTGAGCCAATCTTGAAGGATACCGTAGAGACCGAGAGACAAAATTGTTCTACACAAAAAAGCAAATTGCTGGCAGGCGCAATGGACAGAGTGAAGGGGAGCCAGCAGGTCAAGTTGCAGGGGTGGGGTACGTGGTGCCTGACAGATTGCGCTGAGGATTTGTAAGGAGTTTCCCAGGAGGCTCAGTGGCCCAGCAAGTCTGGTCCTCCCTGACCTATAAGCCAACAGCTGCTGTCCTGAAGTGGAAAGAAACAAGTTACTACATTAGCTCACGACTTTGGTAGCACCAAGATATGTACCTCCTCTCTGTTACCGGCTCTCACGTGGGTATACGTGTGCGGTGGGGGGTGTGTATGTGCGCGCACACGTGTGCACACTGTGGGGGTGGCAGAAAATAAGTGGGTTGGTGTAGACACTGACTGGAGCCAACACCTGGTCCTGGAAACTTAGAACCAGTTCCTGAGCCCAATCTACGTCAGTCATCATGGTCTTGCCTCATAGAATTCACATTACACACGAAAAAGAGCTTATATAGAAAATAAACGTATAAATAGAAAGGAAAACATTAGAGAGTGACAGGTGCTATGAAGAAACTAAAACAGTTGAATTGATAAAGGGTTCCTCTGTGTTTTAGACTGCTCTAGACTGCATAGTTCTCACTCAAGAGACGACACATAAGCTGAGACCTGAATGTTAAGAAGGATCCAGCAATGGAAAAGCATCCTGGCACAACCAGTGCAAATGCCCCAGGAGGAATCATCAGGGGAGAAAAGAAGGAGGGAGGCACTGTGGTCAGAGCGCAGTGAGCACAGATGAGAGGGGTGGGAAACGGTGCAGCAGAGGTTTGCAGGGACCGGATCACGTAAAGGGTATGAATTTTATTCCAGGTACAATGGGAACCATCCTATCGTTTTAAGTAAGAATGTTGAATCAAAAACTAAAAAGTAGGGAGACACCCATGCAGTGGGTTCACTCTGCTACAGGTAGAGATAGTCGTAACTCAATAAATTCATTTCTATTGGTGATCCTATCCCTCTGGCCAGGTTGGGAAAAGGACAAGAGAGAAGGAAAGGGTACATGAACAGGGGAGGGAGGATGGCCTGGAAGAAAGAGGTACGTGCAGAGTGGCAGGAGAGACCTAGAGCCAGAGTGGAAGGACTCCTAGGGCAAGATGTGCTCCTATGTTCAACAGTCCTGAACACTTTGCGGCATGAAGGGAAAATTATGTCCCTTGGATCAAGACAGAACTGAACAGAAGCAGCAGGAAATGCCCTTATGTACATTAAGTTTATAAACCAATGCCTAGGAAGCACATCATGCTGTGAACAGCCTCTGCCCTCCTCCCGGACCCCAACCCTATCCCCCTCAAAAGAGACCTGGCATATGCAGGTCATAGACACAGAGATAGGGCCGCTACAAACATCATCCTTTCACTCCTCATAGACTATCGCAAAGCAAACATTCCTTGACAGCTCGTCTTGCCTTCACTTGAACACAAACCTGCCTCCCTGAGACCTCCATCCTCTAGCCACGAGTTTTGCCCTTTGGAGCTCAGAACACATCTCTTTCCATTTCTGTGCAGCAGACATGTGAAGAAATTGTCTAAGAAAACTCCACTCTCATTCTCCTTGTGGTTGAGCTAAATTATATACATTGCAGTCAGCCTGGCTCCATATGACGTGGTTTCCAGATGTTCCCATCTTTGGCCCCCTGCCCCTGGAAAACCCAAACTTATCAATGACACGCTTCAAATATGGTGCTCCTTCCCCAAGAACCATTTCCCTAACGTTAATAAATTTAAAAATTAAATTATTGAATTTATGTCCTTACTGAATATCTCCTGATGACAAGGGAGGAAAAAAAGACTTACATCACAGAGCAGACAACTATTCTTCCTTAAAATGTTTTCCCAGTCATTTCTTTTTTTTTTTTTTTTTTTTTTTTTTTTGAGACAGAGTCTCACTCTGTTGCCCAGGCTAGAGTGAGTGCCGTGGCGTCAGCCTAGCTCACAGCAACCTCAAACTCCTGAGCTCAAGGGATCCTCCTGTCTCAGCCTCCCGAGTAGCTGGGACTACAGGCATGCGCCACCATGCCCGGCTAATTTTTTCTATATATATTTTTAGCTGTCCATATAATTTCTTTCTATTTTTAGTAGAGGTGGGGTCTCGCTCTTGCTCAGGCTGGTCTCGAACTCCTGAGCTCAAACAATCTGCCCACCTCGGCCTCCCAGTCATTTCTTTTCACAGAGTCTCGTAACTTAGAACAGTTAACTCCTTTTCTCTCCTCGTTCTCCTCCCTCCCCAGTAAAATGCTCAGTGTGTCTGGTCTCCTGCCTCACTCAGTCATGGCCGCCTTCTCTCCTAAGCCCTTCTAGCCTTTGGAGTGTTTCTTCTTTGAGAGCTCATGCTCCTCCTTAGGGGAGGGAGCCAAGACTCTGCTGTGTCTACAACACTCTCATCTTCTCTCGCTGAGTCATATTTCAGGCTTCCCCCGTCCACTACGATTCAGAAGTGGGGCCATTTACATCCATAGCACCTTTTACTTCTCCCCATCTCATCATTATTTGCTTAATGTTTTCTTCGTCACTAGAGCATAAACCCAGGAGGACAGAGACTATGTCTATCTTGTGTGGCACTTTTTGCCAATGCCTGTAGCTATGCCTTGCAAATAGAGTAAAAGTACTCAGAAAAATCGGCAGTTAATTTAAAATCTTAAAATGAAGAATCCCAAAAAATGATGTATACAGAACTTCAATATTTTTACTTACAATATATATACACATTATATGTGTATTGTGTGAATATGTATATTTTTTAATATAGAGCCAATGTTTTTCTTTAAGTGTGGGTCTTCTGTTTGGAGTTCTACTTTCTCTGTCCTGCATAAACTGTACCGTTAAACACATGGTCTGCGACAATGGTATATGATTTACACTTTCAATTTTTTACGTAAAGCAAGAATTTAAAGACCCTTGTAAAGTGTTTCTGAGTGCAGACTATTTCTCAGATTTGGGGTGGTAAGACAGCATGTTTCTAGAGGCCACTCTCAACACCTCATTCAAGAACTTTCTGCTAACAACTCACCTTTTTCAGATTTCCAAAAGGTACAATTTAAGAGATTTATCTTTTAAAATCTTTTTATTGTTAAATATAACATACACAGAGAAAAGTATACGCAACATGCATGTACAACTTAATAAACTATTAAAAAGCAAGCACCCATATAAACCCTTACCTAGGTTAAGAAATAGAAATTATAAATGGTGCTGGGGAAATTGGATAGCCACATGCAGAAGAATGAAACTAGATCCCTATCTCTCACCATATACAAAAATTAACTCAAGATAGATCAGTTACCTAAACGTCTGACCTGAAACAACAAAAATTCTAAAAGAAACCTAGAAAAATCCCTTCTTGACATTGGCCTAGGCAAGGGATTCATGACTAAGACCCCAAAAGCAAAGGCAAAAACAAAAATAAATAAATGGGACTTCATTAAACTAAAAAGCTTCTGCACAGCAAAATGAATAATCAAAAGAGTAAATAAACAACCTACAGAATGGGAGAAAATATTCACAAACTATACATCTGACAAAAGACTAATATCCAGAATCTACAATAACAAACAAATCAGCAAGAAGAAAACAAGTAATTCCATTAAAAAGTAGGCAAACAACATGAACAGATTTTTTTTTTAAAGGAGAGCTTCAAATGGCCAACAAGCAGGAAAAAATGTTCGTCATCAGGGAAATGCAAATTAAAACCACAACGAGATACCACCTTACCCCATCAGAAAGGCTGTTATTAAAAAGTCAAAAAACAGTAGATGTTATAGCGGATACAGTGAAAGGGGAATTTTTATACACTGTTGGTGGGAACGTAAATTAGTGCAATCTCTATGAAATATAGTATGGAGATTCCTCAAAGAACTAAAAGTAGATCTACCATTAGATCCAGCAGTCCCCCTACTGAGTATTTACCCAAAGGAAAAGAGGTCATTATATCGAAAAGACACCTGCAAGTGTATGTTTATCATAGCACAATTCACAATTGCAAAGATATGAAATCAACCTAAGCACCCATCAACCAAGGAGTGGATGAAGAAAATGTGCTGTATGTACACCATGGAATACTACTCAGCCACAAAAAAAATGAAATAATGTCTTTCACAGCAACTTGGATGGAACTGGCAGTGATTATCCTAAGTGAAGTAACACAGGAATGGAAAACCAAATTCTGCATGCTCTCATTTATAAGTGAGAGCCAAGCTATGGGTATGCAGGGACGTACAGAGTGGTACAGTGGACATTAGAGACTCATAATCAGGGAGAGTGGGAGGGAAGGAAGAAAAAATACTATCAGGAACAATGTACACTATTCAGGTGATGAGTACACTAACAATCCAGACACCACTAAGTGATTCACCCATGTAACCAAAACCCCTTGTACCCCTAAGTCTACTGAAATATAAATAAAAATAAATAAATAAAAAGTTTTTAAAAAATAGAAAGTCAGCTTCCCAGAAACCCTCCCCATTCACAACCCTCTCCCTCTTTCAAAAGTTAATCACTATCCTGATTTATGTGGTAATCGCTTTCTTGCTTTTCTTTATAGCTTTACCACCTAAATGCTTTAGTTTATCTTTGTCTGTTTTTGAGCTTTATATAAATGGAATAATACAATATATATTCTTTTACTCAGCAGTATGTTTCTGAGATTTATCCCTGTAGCTACATGTGGCTGTGGTGTAGTTTTCATTGCTGCATGTTATTCTGTTTGATGAATTTACCATAGTTTATCTATCAGTTCCATTAGCGAGAACATTGAGGTTTCTACCTTGGGGGATTACCCAAAAAATGCTCCTCTGAACATTCCTCTACAGGTCTCCTGATGCACATACAAAAACATTTCTGCTGAGTATATGCCTAGAAGTGAAACTGTAGAGATGGGAGGTTTGCATACCTTCAACTTTGTTAAGTGACGCCAACGAGTTTTCCAAACTGATTTTCCCACCGGATCTCTAATACTGAGCACCGGGGTAATTTTACTTTTAGCAGTTCAATGAGTATGTATTGGCATCTCATTATGATTTGGATTCTCTGATCACTAACGAGGTTGAGAATCTTTTCTTAAGTTTTTAGGTAATTTGATATCCTCTTTTAAGTGGTTGTTCAAGTCTCTTGCCCATTTTCCTATTAGAAAAACAGTCTTTTTCTTATGGATTTGTCGCAGTTTATTTTATAGTAAAATATGTTGATCTTTTTCTTTCTTCTTAATTTTTTTCTCAAAGAGTTGTACTTGCAAATTCAAACAAATATTTAAAAATGTTTCCAGTAATTACATCTAAATTTCTATATGTTCTTAATTTTCTAAAATAACTGTAAATTACTTTAAGAAACTTATAGTGAAATTCAGCACATATTTATTTAATGTTTACTATGTGTCTGGTACTTTAAAAAATTTTTTTAATTGACAAATAATAGTTGCATATATTACGGGTACAATGTGATATTTTGATACATGTATACATTGTGGAATGATCAGATCAGGCTAATTAACATATTCATCACCTCACATACTTATTTCTTTGTGGTGAGAACATTTAAAATCCACTCTTTTAGCAATTTTGGAATATACAGTACATTATTATTAACTACAGTCCCCATGCTGTGCAATGGACCATCAGAACTTATTCCTTCAATCTAACTGAAACTTCGTACCCTTTAAACAACATCTCCCCTTTCCCCATCTCCCACCCCCACATCTGGTAACCACCATTCTATTTCCACTCTGTTAGTCAGTTTGACTTTTTAGATGCCACATACAAGTGAGATCATGTGGTATTTGTCTCTCTGTGCCTGGTTTATTTCACGTAGCGTGAAATAAACCAGTTTCAACCATGTTGTTGCAAATGACAGAATTTCCTGCTTTTAAAGGCTGAATAGTATTCCATTGTGTATATAAACCACATTTTCTTTATCAAAAGTCATCTGCTGAAATGCAAATCAAAACCACAATGAGATATCACTTAACTCCAATGAGAATGGCCTTTATCAAAAAAACCCAAAACAACACATGTTGGCGTGGGTGTGGAGAGACAGGAACACTCATACACTGCTGGTGGGACTGCAAACTAGTGCAACCCCTGTGGAAAGCATTATGGAGGTATCTTAAACAGATTCAAGTAGACCTGCCATTTGACCCAGCAATCCCATTACTGGGCATATACCCAAAGGAAAAAAGGTCATTCTGTAACAAAGACACATGTACCTGAATGTTTATAGCAGCACAATTCACAATAGCAAAGATGTGGAAACAACCCAAGTGCCCATCAATACATGATTGGATTAGTAAGCTGTGGTATATGTATACCATGGAATATTACTCAGCTATAAAGAATGATGAAGATACAACATCTCTATGGTTCTCCTGGAGAGAGTTGGAACCCATTATATTAAGTGAAATATCCCAAGAATGGAAAAACAAGCATCACATGTACTCACCAGAAAATTGGTTTCCCTGATCATCACCTAAATACACATCTGGGAACGACACCAATCGGATATCAGACTGAGGTGGGGGGTGGGGGAGGGGATGGGGGTATGCCTACACAATGAGTGCATTGCGCACCGTTTGGGGAGTGGTAACACTTGAAGGTGCTGACTCGGGAAGGGGGGGGTGGGGAAGGGAGGGATATATACCTACACGATGGGTGCAACGCGCACGACCTGGGGAACAGACACGCCTGGAGCTCTGACTTGGGGGGAAAGGCGGTACAGGAGCAACGTATGTAACCTGCAATTCTGTATCCCCCATAACAAGATGAAATAAAAAAAAAAAAAAAAAGTCATCTGCTGATGACACTTAGGTTGTTTCCATGTCTTGGATGTTAGGAATAGTGCTGCAACTAACATGGATCATTTCTCAAAGCTTGCCTTTCTTTGCTGTCACGACACAAAGGTGAACCATTTCTACGCTGTATTGTTACATATGGTGAAAAATGGATGCTTTTTGACAATTCCAAGTGTTCAGCACAATGGCTGGATAAAGATGAAGCACTGAAACACAGTCCAAAACCGAATATTCATCAAAAAAAGCTAATGGTGTCTGTTTGGTGGTCCAGTGCTGGTATTATCCACTATAGCTTCATGAAAGCTGGTCAGTCAATTACAGCGGATGTCTACTGCAACCATTTGGATGAAATGATGAGGATGCTTGCGATTAAGCAGCCGAGATTGGTCAATAGCGACAGTCCAATCCTCCTGCAAGACAACGTTCAACCACATCTTGCAAAAACAACACTGCTCAAACTCTCTGTCATCCACCATATTCACCAGACCTTGCACCAACTGACTACCACTGTTTCCAGGCTTTGGACCATTTCCTGCAAGGAAAACTTTTCAGTTCTCAAAAAGCTGTGGAAAATGCCTTTTGCGATTTCATGGCCACTCGCTCTCCAGGCTTCTTCACTGTGGGCATAAACAAGCTACTGTTAAGAAGACAAAACTGTGTTGATAGTTTAGTCTCATACTTTGATTAATTGTACTGCTTCTTGTTTGCAATGTAATAAAGTACACTTTTGACTCGAAATCGGACATTTCATATTTAATGACCTGATATACCATTTTCCCATCTTATCACAAAACAGAAATGCTTTTGATTCCCTATGGTGGTCAAGAACTTGGCATTTGCTTCCTCAGCAGTTCTCATGGAAGGCATGCTTTAGAGTTACCATCCTGTTCAGGGCAGTGGTCCATAAGCAGAGTTATTCAAACGGGAGGAATAAGAATACAGGAAATGCTATACTGAGGTCTCAAGGAATTTATTTGACAAACATCTTTAGTATTAAAATCCCATGCTCTGAATGACAATAATTACCAATCCTCGAGTGAATAGTGGTGATCTTGGAGTTTCTAAACAAGGTTATAAGGACAATAAAAGAGGTGGACATGACATGGCAGTGTGTCTGACCAGAGTAAGTGCTGTAATATAGACGATGCTAACCTCTTTGGATTTGGGGCCCACTGCTGTCTGCAACAGGCGGGCAAGCATGAGCAAGCCCTTATCCCTGCACATGTCCATTGCTAATGCAGGAGTTGGTGTGAAGGCCTCAACAGGAACCTCAGCTGCCTGGAGCTCACTCACAAACCACTGCAAACTCTCAGACTGCCACATGCCACGCACCTCCTCATAACTTGCGGGAGAGAATAATGGCTTCGCCAAATATGATACGTGCCTCTCACTGTTGGAATCTAAACCAGAACCTTGTGAGATGAGAATCTGTGAAATGTGGCTTCCTGGACGCTGGCCTCTGAAGAACAGAAGAGTGTTTATAAGGTCAGAGATTATGTTAAGCACCAATAGACAATATCCAACGCAGTCCACCCCTTCAGAAATTCAGTATCCACACACTCCTCTACATATTTAAACTTCCAAACTGTAACAATAACAACATCATGCTTCCACCTAATATGACAGAACTATACTTCCTCAAATAAAGTCATGTTCACTCTCTTCCCAGAAAGCAAACCACGGAGTCTCATCATTCACTGTATTGATCTCTGGGAGGTGTTAATGACTCTTTTACTACAGTCAAATTTCCTCCTCACTATCTACCATCAGCACTGCTCTATATGAAACGTATGAAGAAAGGAGAGAGTGAAAAGTGGTTAATGTGAACATATATCTACATAACAAACGAAAGAGGAAAATACACACAGCTGCTACCATCCTCGTTTCTGTAACTGCCACAAGACTGAAGATATTTCTAGCTTCTCTTTCACTACACATTCATGGTTTCTTTGTCCTCCTCCAGCACCTCGGCTGACATCTTGATTTGGTAGGGAGGCCAAATCTGTATTTTCCTGAGTTCCAAGAGGTCTTAGCTACATTGTGCTGTTGTAGTCCTTCATTAATCTTTAGCCTGCCTGTGGAAGTCCTGAGAGGTGCCTCATATTCCTCCTTTCCACATTGTCCAGCTGTGCCCCCATCTCCCCCTGGATAACCAAGATCAACTACTTCAGCCTGTTCAATAAGCCCCTTCTTTGCCTATATAGTTTCTTACTGCTGGTATAATAAATTGCCACAGAATTAGTGGCTTAAAATAACACAAATTTATCATCTTACAGTTCTAGAGGTCAGAAGTTCAAAATGGGTCTTACAGGGCTAAAACCAAGGTGTTGACAGGGCTGGTTCCTTCCGGAGGCTCCATGGGAGGCTCTGTTTCTGTGGCTTTTCCAGCTTCTGGAGGACACCTGCATTCCTCGGTTCCCAGCCCCCAGCCAGTATTCACATCACTCTGACTCTGCTTCTGTTGTCACGTCTCCTTCTGTGACTCTCTCATATCCTTCTCTTCATTTATAAGGACTCTTGTAGATTACACAGGCCCCACGCACGTAATCCAGGATAATCTCCCCATCTCGAAATCCTTAACTTAATCACACCTGCAAAGTCCTTTTGCCATAGAAAGTTACATATTCACAGGTTCTGGAAATTAGAATGCTGACGTCACGGTGGGGGGAGGCATTATTCTGCCGCCACATTGCCTTTTGTTCAGTGGCATGAGGAGTTCAAAATGACCAGGTGGTGGTCTCAACTTCCAGTTCAATGGAAACATAATTGGGTATTCTGGTAGAAGTCATCTTCCCTTGAGAACTAAAAGCTCTAAGTCAAAGATTCCAAAGTTGCAGGAACAAGAAGCACAGATTTTGAGTGTGGATAATAGATAACAATAAAGAAAACCACTTCCACTTCCTGCGCTTTGTCCCTGGATCTATGCTTTCTGACTATGGGAGAAAAACCACCATATATTGGTCACTGATTCTGATCGGATACCACATCTTATAGGACAGAACCCTAACCCCTGAAAGGGTTGTCACTCTGCTGATGCTGTAATTGAGTTTTCAACAAACCATTTCATAATTCTATCAGGCCAGCTATTTCAGGATGATAAAATGAAACATGGCAAGACTGGTGAATACTATGGGTATGAATACATTGCCTGATCTTTTTGCTGTACGATGAGTTCCTAGTGCAGAAGCAGTATTGCACAGGACACCATCATGGTGAATAAGAATTCAGACCCCAAAGGCAATCACAGCAGCAAAAATAAATAAATAAATGGGACCTGATTAAATTAAAAAGCTTCTGCACAGCCAAAGAAACTGTCACGAGAGCAGACAACCTACACAATGGGAAAAAATTTTCGCATGCTACACATCCGATAAAGGACTGATAACTAGAACCTATTTAGAACTCAGGAAAATCGTCAAGAAAAAATCAGACAACCCTATCAAAAAGTGGGCAAAGGACATGAATAGAAATTTTTCAAAAGAAGATAGAAGAATGGCCAAGAAACATGAACAAATGCTCAGTATCTCTAATCATCAGGGAAATGCAAATCAAAACCACAATGAGATATCACTTATCTCCAGTGAGAATGGCCTTTATCAAAAAGTCCCATAACAATAAATGTCGGTGTGGAAGTGGAGAGACAGGAACACTCATACACTGCTGGTGGGACTGCAAACTAGTGCAACCTCTGTGGAAAGCAATATGGAGACACCTTAAAGTAGACCTACCATTTGATCCAGCAATCCCATTATTGGGTATCTGCCCAAAAGAACAAAAGTCATTCTATAAAAAAGACATCTGCACCTGAAGGTTTATAGCAGCACAATTCACAATTGCGAAGATGTGGAAACAACCCAAGTGCCCAGCAATACATGAGTGGATTAGTAAAATGTGGAATATGAATACCATGGAGTATTACTCAGCTATAAAAAATCATGGTGATATAGAATCTCTTATGTTCTCCTGGATAGAGTCGGAACCCATTCTACTAAGTGAAGTATCCCAAGAATGGAAAAATAAGCACCACATGTACTCACCATCAGATTGGTTTCCCTGATCATCACCTAAGTGCACATTTGGGAATAACACTAATCAGGTGTCAGGAAGATGTGGGGGGGAGGGGATGGGTGTATACATACATTATGAGTGCAATGTGCACTGTCTGGGGGATGGACACACTTGAAGCTCTGACTCGGGGGGTGAGGGGGCAAAGGCAATATACATAACCTAAACTTTTGTACCCCCATAATATGCTGAAATTAAAAAAAAAGAATTCAGTAAATCCAAGAATGATGGTACCAGCAGAAACATTGTGCACAGGGAAGACAAATCCACATCCAGAGTAAGTGTCTATTCCAGTGAGGGAAATAATCATATCCTTATCCACAACGGAATAGAGCTGATATAATCAGTATGCTACCGGGTGGCTCATTGGTCACAGCAGGCATAATGTAATATTGAGAATGAGGCTTTGGGCTCTGCAAGTGTCTAGTTTAGTACTTACCAAAAGTGTCTCCAGATCACCCTTGATGAGGGAAAGTCCAATTGCTGAGCCCATTTATAACATCTGTTCTTGACACCATGGCCACTTTGTTCAGGACTCCAGTGAGCACTGAAGTATCTTGGGAAAGCAGCTGGTGGGGATTCATAGGAAAGTTCGTCTTGTCAAGATGATTTTTGAGCACATCTCTACAACAGATGACATTTGGTGAGTATTCACATGGGACACCAGTATCTCCACGCCTGTGCCCTTACAAAAGATTGATCTACATACCTCTTCCCCAACTTGTCAAGCCTCCCATCTTGCTTCTTCCAAGTCCCTGAACATCCAGTGAAACTATTAGCCACTACCCATGAATCAGTATAGATTCATAACTTCTGGTCTTCTCTATTTCCAGGCAAAGTGGACAGCTAAATGCACTGCTCAAATTTCTGTTCATTAAGAAGATATTTCTTCTCAAATCCCTTTCAGGATTACCCTTGAGGGATTCTATAATGCTGTGGTCATACACCTTCAGGTGGTACCAGCATATTATCAGAACCACTGTAAATCAGATCTGAATTTTTTTCCCAGTCAATTGGTCATAGGAAGCTTCCCATGGAGCCTAAGTGTGGATTGAAGGAGAGGTGCCAATGCAATAGGATTAGATACCATCAGAGATTTTGAAATATAAGGAGGGAAATATGTTTCAGCAAGTTAACAGCTAACACTTTAAAAACTTAGTAAGTGCCAAGAATTATTCCTTATGATTATATGTAATAATTAATCTAAACAACAACCCTGGCAGATAGGAGTTTTATTAACATTCCTGTTCTACAAAGAAGAAAATCAAATTAAGTCAGCCATCCAAGTTCACCCAACTAGCAAATGTGGTATTGTGAGGCTGGGAAGTCTAACTCCTAAGTCTATGCTCTCAATCACCACTCCATACCTGACGCCCTTAGCAACCCTGGGTAGGCAGAGGAGAAAGCAGGAAGTAATAAGGGAGATGGCTGCAAAGCTGTTTGTTGCTCCCAAAGTCCTTTGGCGCCATCTGCTGTTGGTTCAGGGTTGGCAGCTGCAAATTAATTTGGACTCCTATAGTTCTTTTCTTCTGCTTACTAAAACATATATGCATATGATGTTTTCTTCTTTTACTTTTGGCTCTTTCTTTCAAACGAAGAGATCGAGACTATTCATCTCATTTAAACTAAAAAATAAAAGGCAGACGATTGTGACTCCAAAATGAGTCCAAATATGGCGCAGAAGAAATAGTTACAGTGCATCTCTGTTTGAATGTTGAATGCTTTGTGCTTCTAACATGGTCCAAACAACTTAGAATACTTTGGCTTTGAGAACCATCAAAAAGTAAGAGAAATGCAAATATACAGTAGTGGTAGCTGTGGTATTTCTTGCTGCCTAGTGAGGCTGCCAGATATGGTTAGTGGAGTCAGTATGAGAATTTTTTGAACTCTTAAAGGCTGAATAATCAAACTCTAAGGAAAAGTGATGTAAGCTCTGTCCTCCTGTAATAAGTGTTTCTCTATCTAAAAAATTTATCAAGTTAGATAGATATATTAACGCAACTTGAGACAAAAATTTTCTTTCTTTGTGACATTTAAATTAAGCCATTCCACAGGGATCAAGGAATGAGTTCCCAGATTGTTAGAAAAATTCATCTAGAGTAGAGCTTAGAGAAAAACAAAAAATGTGACTCTGCATGGTGGCCCTTCCTCAAAACAAGGGACCATTGCCTTAGCCATAGAATAAATATGCAGTGTGTAGAATTCCTAGGACAAGGTGTTTAAGCATCTTATCCTGAGGTTGTAAGTGGGTTTTTTCCCCCAGATTCAACTATTTCTTTTCTTTTCTTCTTTTCTTTGCTTTTCTTTGTAATACAAGGCTGCCATGTGATGTCTAGTATATCCAAACTTTAATAATTTTCATCTACTGTTTGAACAAGTGAGAGTTTTGTTTTCCTATACAAATGTCCAAGATGGTGAGTAGAGAATCAAAGATGATTTCGGGATCTCAAGGGAACTCCGGCCCTTTGATTTAGAAGCAGTGTCTGCAGAGGCCATATATTTCTAAACAAAAGAAATGGGTAGATTGAATAAAACCCAGCCGTACAATTTCCACTAGAGGAAACTTTGACCTAGAATAGTTTGCCTGTCTCTAGAATATCTTCAAAGTTGAAGGCTAGAAAGTGTCTCAATTGCAATGGATTCCTATTTTAGTTGACATAAGAAAGGCCGTAAAGCATTCTACATAAATCCTGGAAGCAATCTTAAAGGCTACTGCAACTGATCACCATAATAATGGTCCTCAAAAAGTCATACTTCCCTGTATCCACATCTCTTTGCAATGTGTCATTTCTTCTCTTCTCATGAAGAGATGGAGTCTATTTCTTCACACCCTTGATTCTGGGTTGGGCTTATAAGTTTGTAAAATAAATAATTTTTTTCCAGGAGTTAAACTCATGCAGCTCCAGACCGAAGCCAGTTCCTGTCAAGTACACCGTGGCCCTTAAATTGCCCAAAGCCAAAGCCCAAGTCTCACCTCCTCTCCCTGCCAATGTCACCCCATGCCATGTTCAACTGAACCTGCAGTCTCTCACTGATCACCGCAAAGAGATGACAGCTGGGGACTTACAGTGAAAGGATTTAGGGTAAAGGGACTTACGGTGAATTCTCAGTGCACCTCATGCCACTTAAGGAGGGCAGAGGAATATAGGGGCACTCACTATGCTGGGCACCTACAGTATCCCCATCAACCCCCTAAGACATTTTAGCCTTGGGTGTAGGGTTGTCACAAAGCCCCTGAGGCCAGTGACAGCCAGGAGGGCAGCCCACAGGGGCAGGTGGCCTCAGTTATGCAAAAGCACATGGATAGACAAAAAGATAAATGAAACCAAGTAGAAAGCCAGAAACAGACCCAGACTTTATGCAGGAGGGGTTTAAAGGCAGCACATTGTAAAATAAATAATTTGCTTTGACCAATAACAAGTGTCAGAAACAAGATCGTGTGAGATCCAGAGATTTGGTCTTCGGAGGCCTTACAATTGCTGCTCTTTCCCTTTTGACGCCCTGATACCACCATGCTGTGATGAAGCCCAGAAGAGCCTACTGAAGAATTCTCCTCCACCTGGAGGAGAATTGAGCCACCCTAGCCAATGGCCAGATGTGTTTTTGAGACCACCATGTAACATTCAAGCCCTAGCTGAGCCATCAGATGACTGCAGGCAGCCCATGAACGTTCTCAGGTGACAACCCACACAACCCACACAATCACGAGAAATAATTATTGTTATTGTTTTAAGCTCTAAATGTTGGAGTGGCATTTATGAGGCAAGAGATAACTAATACATCTCCCAAGAAAATTTAAATAGCAAACCAAACTCTGACTGCTTTAAGTACACTAGCTCCTTTTTTTTTTTTTTTTTTTTTTTTTTTGAGACAGAGTCTCACTCTGTTGCCCAGGCTAGAGTGCCGTGGTGTCAGCCTAGCTCACAGCAACCTCAGACTCCTGGGCTCAAGCGATCCTACTGCCTCAGCCTCCCAAGTAACTGGGACTACAGGCATGCACAACCATGCCCAGCTAATTTTTTCTATATATATTTTTAGTTGGCCAGATAATTTCTTTCTATTTTTAGTAGAGACGGGGTCTCACTCTTGCTCAGGCTGGTCTTGAACTCCTGAGCTCAAACAATCTGCCCGCCTCGGCCTCCCAGAGTGCTAGGATTACAGGTGTGAACCACCACGCTCGGCCAAGTACACTAGCTCTTTAAGAAAAACTTCCTTAGTTAGAAAATGAGAGTATAATCTTAATTGTCACCACTCTAATTTACCCAAACATATTAAATATGTTAATATCCCCCATGAACTAATAGTTCATAAAACTAAATCTTTTAATCACTCTATCGCCCAAGCTGGAATGCAGTGGTGTCATCATAGTTCACTGCAGCCTCAAACTCTGGGGCTCAAGTGTTCCTCCTACCTCAGCCCACGGAGTAGGTGGGATTACAGGCCCATGCCACCACGGCTGGCTAATTCTTTATATTTATTTTGTAGAGACAAGGTCTCACTATGTTGCCCAGGCTGGTCTCAGACTCCTGGGCTCAAGTGACCCTACCACCTTGGCCTCCAAAGTGCTAGGATTTCAGGCATGAGCCACTATGCCTGGCAAACTAAATTTTAAAATGAGATTTCTTACTTGGGAAAGGCTTTTTCAAGTGAAATACTAGATTACTTTGAATTTTTTTTTTTTTTTTTTTTTTGAGACAGAGTCTCACTCTGTTGCCCAGGCTAGAGTGAGTGTCGTGGCGTCAGCCTAGCTCACAGCAACCTCAAACTCCTGAGCTCAAGTGATCCTCCTGTCTCAGCCTCCCGAGTAGCTGGGACTACAGGCATGCACCACCATGCCCGGCTAATTTTTTCTATATATATTTTTTAGCTGTCCATATAATTTCTTTCTATTTTTAGTAGAGGTGGGGTCTCGCTCTTGCTCAGGCTGGTCTCGAACTCCTGAGCTCAAACGATCCGCCCACCTCGGCCTCCCAGAGTGCTAGGATTACAGGCGTGAGCCACCGCGCCCGGCCTAGATTACTTTGAATTATAAATTCTTTGGTTAAAAATAAATACTGCATTGACCTGAGGAAATAAAAACAAAATACATACATATGAATTGGTGTATATAAAGTAATAAATTATTAATAAAATTGTTACAGTCTGAGTTTTGTGCCGAAAAATCATTAATCTGCCATTCTGCTTCTGTAAACCTGCTTGCTCCTGCTTACTCAAGATAGTACCCCCAGCACAGAAATTCCTAAGTGACTACAACACCCATGTTCTGCATAAAATGATTACAGCCCCCACGTTTTGTGTGAAGCTATTACAACACTCATGTTTTGCGTGAACAAGATATGGCCAAGAGTCCACACTGCCCAGATCCTGTTACACCAAAGATAAGAAAATGATGTAATGCTTACTCAAGGCCCTTTATACACGTGCTTGCTCTGTCTTAGTAATTGTCCACCCACAAACATACAATATAAAAACTTGCTGTTTCAAAGGCTCACTGCTGCTTTCTGTGCCGCCTTTGGGCGGTGCCGAGGGTAGTCACTGGCCAGCTAGTAAAGACGCCTGATTTGGCTCAATTCGGTCTTTAGGTGGTCATTTCTCGCATCTCAGACCATAACAAAAATATTAAATGTTCTTATTCTCTAATAAAACTACTTTATCTTTAAAAAGTTTTAGGATGGCCATAAAGGAAAACTTGCTTTGGTTTAATGACCTCAGGGTCCCTGCTGTGTTATAAGAAAAAGTACCAAAAAAACACAAGTGGACACTAGGATAATGATTAGTAATCATAAAAAGGCTAAAGAGAAAATAAAAATAAATACAAAAAACTCTGGGTCTAAATCCCGCTCAAAGATATGATATTTGAATCACTGAAAGATACTTTATGTAAAAATTTTTGTCCTAAGACCAAAAACTAGAAGTTATGATGACAAAATAAATATGATAATTATTAAATTTTAATCCAAGTTCACTTAGAAATAAGTAAATGGATTTGTCAATTTTGAACATACAAGAATTCTGTTTATATTCTTTTTCCCACAGTGTAAAATAAAATGCAAACATGGCATTACAGCTTATGCAAGACTTTGGATTTTTCTTTCTAAAAGACTAAATTAAATGAAGCCTCTTAAATTACTTACACCTGCCTTAGAGATAAAGTAAGTTATTATTACCTTTGTCATTACTTAAGAGTATGTAATATATATATTGGTGTACATAGGTATTTAAATAATTTGACTTCATTATTATTTAAATTTATTATTAATAATCAATGTCTATAATACCCTAGTCATTACTACAAATTTTGTAGGCTATATCAAGTTACCCAAATACACAATCTGGGTAAAACTTTTAGATGCCACATGTGTCTGATGAATTTGGATTATCAATAGTAATTACGTTGTTCATTAATGCTAGTTTCAATATAATTTCAAAAATCCCAAGATGACATTTGAACTTTGGACTAATATAATACTGAAATAATTAGCTAATAGTCTATATTTATCTGAAGATTTCTAAAGAAATTAAACTCATATGACTAAGACCCCAAAAGCAAATACAACAAAAACAAAAATAAACAAATGGAACTTAATTAAACTAAAAAGGTTCTGCACAACAAAAGAGTAAATAGACAACCTAGAATAGGAGAAAATATTTGCAAGCTGTGTCTCATAAAGGACTAATATCCAGAAGCTACAAGGAACTAGAACAACTCAGCAAGAAAAAAACAAACAACCCTCTTAAAAAATTGGCAAATGTCATAAACAGACATTTTTCTCTTTTTTTTTTTTTTTTTTGAGACAGAGTCTTATTCTGGCACCCTGGTTAGAGCATAGTGGCATCGTCATAGCTTACTGCAACCTCAAACTTCTGGGCTCAAGGGATCCTCCTGCCTCAGCCTCCCAAGCTGCTGGGACTACAGGCGCACGCCACAACAACGGGCTAATGGTTTCACTCTTGCTCAGGCTGGTCTCAAACTCCTGAGCTCAAGCAATCCTCCCACATCAGCCTCCCAGAGTGCTAGGATTAGAGGCATGGCCACTGTACCTGCCCAACGGACATTTTTCAAAAGAAGATATAGAAATGGCCAACAAATGCATGAAAAATTGTTCAACATCACTAATCATCATAGAAATGCAAATTAAAACCACAATGAAATATCACCTTAGTCCAATTAGAATGGCCATTACTAAAAAGTCAAAAAACAATAGATGTTGTGACAGATATAGTGAAAAGGGAACACTTATACATTGTTGTGGGAATATAAATTAGTGTAAGCTCTGTGGAGATCAGTATGGAGATTTCTCAAAGAACTAGAAGTAGATCTGCCATTCACTTCTTCAATGCCACTCCTGGGTATCTAACCAAAGGAAAAGAAATCTTTATAACAAAAGATACCTGCAATCGTATGTTTATCACAGCACAATTCACAATCACAAAGATACAGAATCAACCTAAGTGCCCATCAATCACTGAGCAGATAAAGAAAATCTATATATGTGTATACACACACACACACACACACACACACACACGTGGAGTACTACTCAGTGATAAGAAAGAATGACATAATATCTTTTGCATCAACTTGGATGGAACTGGAGGTCATTATCCTAAGTGAAGTAACTCAGAAACAGGAAAATAAATGCTGTAGGCTCTCGCTCATAAGTGGGAGCTAAACTGTGACTATGCAAGGACACACAGAGTGGTATAATGGACACTGGAGATTCACAAGGAGGGAGGGTGGGAGAGGTTGAGAGATGAAAACTTACCTATGGGGCACAACATACAGTATTTGGGTGATGGGTATGCTAAAAGCCCAGATTTCACCATTATACAACATATGCATGTAACAGAGTTCACCTTGGACCCCCGAAATCTATTAAAATTTTATTCATAAGAAGGGAATAAAAGGAAATTAAAATCAACACTTATTCTTGCTTTTTAATGTAACATTCACAATTTTTTTAAAAAAAGAAAAATTCTTACCAAATAAGGAAAACAGAAGCCTCTGTAAACTGATAAATTGTTTTTGTCAAAAAATTACAGTAAAATTAATCCCTACTGGTGAAAAATTAAAAGTATTGCATGTACAACAAACTCTTCTATTCAGTTTTGTACTAGAGGTTCTAGATGCGACAGTGTGATAAAAAAATGATACAATTGTTGTTAAGTTTGGAGAGAAAGAAACAAAAAGTTCATTGTTTCTATACGGTATGATTGTCTATGATTGTAGGAAATCCAAAAGAATCTATTGTCAGATTTATTAAACCTACTGAATCTGTAAGAGAATTTGGCAATTGGATATAATATTGCACAAAAAAATCAATTGCATTTTTACATTTCATAAACAATTTTAACATGTAATTTAATAAAGACATAATTTATAATAGCAGGTAAGTACCTAGAAATGAATTTAACAATTATAAAACCTTACATTAAGTGCTCACTTCAGCAGCACATATACCAAACTTTACATTAAAACAATAACAAAGATCTAAGTATATTGAAAGATATTTATACAAGTTTCATGGAAGAGAAGACTCACTATAAAGATGTTAGGTCTCCCCAAGTTGATCTATAGATTAAATTCAATCCCAATTAAAATCCCAATAGGCTTTTTCATGGAATTTTATAAACTCTTTATATAATATATATGAAAGAGCAAAGGCTTAAGAATTTTTTTCAAAAAACTGAAAGTGGTAGAGGATACTTTCCCTGAAAGAGACAACGGCTTATGACAAAGTTATCTCACTAAGGCAGTGTGGTATGGGCGCAGGGATAGACAAAAAGGTAAATGAAACTAAATCAAAAGCCAGAAACAGACCCACATATATATTGGACTCTTGTTATATGCTAGAAGTGGCACTAAAGATCACTAGAAAAAGATGTCATTCAATGAATAGTTCTGGAATAATTAACTATCCATTGGAAAAATATTGAAATGGATCCTTTCCTCACATCATATATAAAAATCAATTTCAGATGGATTGAAGTTTTTGTTTATATTTTAGAGACAAGGTCTCATTCTATCATCCAGGCTGGAGTGCAGTGGCCTGATTACAGCGCACTGCAGCCTAGACCTCCTGGGCTCAAGTGACCCTCATGCCTCAGCCTCCTAACTAGCTGTGATTACAGGCATGAGCCACCACACTTGGCTCAGATTAAAGTTTTTAAATGTGAAAGTCAAAGCATTAAAACTTATAGAATAATATATAGGATAGTATTTTCATAACCGTGATGTAGGCAAGGATTTTTTGATATATACACAAAAAGCAATAATCATTTTTTAAGAGTGAGAAATTCAACTACATGAAACTTTTGTTAATCAAGAAATACCAGAAAGTAAGTGAAAAGACAAGCCACAAATGGGCAAAATTTGTTTGTAATACATATAGATTAGTATCCAAAATATACAAAGATCTTTTGAAAATCAGTAATAAAAAGACAACCCAATGGAAAGTGGACAATAGACATAAAGTAGGCAATTCACAGAAGGGAAAATATAAATGATCAATAAACATGGAAGATCGCTTCTCGGCCCTTTGGCTAAGATCAAGTGTAGTATCTGTTAATCAGTTAAATAAACATGGAAGGATATGTAATTTCCATATTAATCAGAGAACTGCCAAGTAAAAATCACAATGAAATACCATTTTAAAGTCACTAGAGTGGAAAAATCAGTAAGTCTAACAATTCCAAGTTAGAGAACAAGTTGGAGTCCAACGGTACTAAATGTGGGAGTGATATAGAACAATGGGAATTCTTACACACTGATGATGGGGAAGGAATTGGCACACTCACTCTAGAAACAGTTCAGCATTACCTAATAAATCAAACATTCACAACAATTGGTATATACTCTACCCAACAATTCTACTCCTTGACATCTACCCAAAAATCTCTTACACATGTGCACCAGGAGACAGTTGCAAGAATATTCATAGCAATGACTTGTTCACTATAACCAAAAGTGGAAACAACCTAAATGTGAATCAACAGAAGGACGAACGAATAATTTGTGGTGTATTTGTGGACAGTAGCTGTACACTAAAATATGAAAGATTCTTCGAAATATAAAGTTAAATGAATAAAAGTAAATCCCAGGAATCCACAACAGAATTATGCCATTTTTAGAAAACTCAAAAATAAACACCCTATTGTTTAGGGAAGTATACACGTGTGATAAAAGTATTTTGTAAAATGCAGGATGCTGGTTACTTCTGAGAAAATGGCAAGGAGATAAAACAGAGGGGAGCAGAGTTTCAGTGTTTATTGATAACATTCTTGTGGAGTTGAAAAGAATTGATCTCATTTTTGTGCTTTATAAGTTACATGTTAAGTTAAATATATTTTTGGTCTATATCAAATGTTACATAATAAATAATTTTAAACAATGAATAAAAGAGGTTTAGTTACAATTTAGTAACTGATGGGATATAGGAGTGAGAGAGGGTTGGGAACTAGGGTTTCCAGTCTGGGAAACTGAAGGGGGCTGACACTTTTAGTAATGATGACTTGTTGTATCAGTCACAAGGCTAAATGTTGAAAGAAATGTCCACATCAGATCCACCATGGGGACTGGGCCAGGACTCCATTTACTTCCTGGCTTCCATTCACACCCTTCTGGAACAAGCAAGATCATAATGGCATTTTGGATCCCCTGAAGATTTGGGTATTCTCCTTTTTCTGGCATATGGTTACTCTAGTACATGGCCTTGGGTCCCTTTGGAGAAGATTTGGAATATTTAATGAATATACTTGTGTATGGTATCACAGGATTCTTTTTCAAAGGGACCTAACCTCTTCTTCAATCAATAGCTGGTTCAGATCTTGAGTCTGGGCAAGGGATCCTGACATTCCATTGCAGTGACTGACATCGGCCTTTTGCGATGCCTTCACACCATGGCTTATTCACTGTCACAACAGTTTCGTTTGGGTCAGGGCCCGCTTGCTCCCATGCCAACCTCACCGTCTGCCATGGTAGTTGTCCACTTGCTCTGGGGGTTAAGGGCCTCCACATAGCCTCTGCTATTCCCGAATCCTGTCACCCCAACTGACGGGAGGGAGCCCAGTTTTTCCAGTTAGTCTTGTATAGGATTCAGTACAGCTTTTCAATCAAGCCGTGGTTCATGAGCATTTTCTGTTTTTCATTTCATTTACTTACTCATTTGTTTTCCTTTGGAATTTCTATTGTTTTGTACATTAGGTTTCCTAGGTCTTTCCTCCTAACCCCTTGGATTTTCCCTCATAATTTTTCATTTTTTTATATTTTTATACTTTTGATTTTTCAGACAATTAATTTGGTTGTTAGCAATGATCGGCCTTCTTTTCTGTTTACTTATTGCACTTTTAATTAGAAAATCGTGTTTATTCATTCTAGGAAGTCCTTTTATGCTCTACTGGCATTTTCTTGAGAATTTGCGCGCGCGTGCGTGTGTGTGTGTGTGTGTGTGTGTGTGTGTGTGTGGTTTGCTGAAGTTCTCTTCTGATTCTCTTATCAGCTGGCCATGGCCATCGTTGAGTTCTGCTCCAATACTCTCCTCGTTCCCAGCCTGTGCAAATGAAAGCAGGACCAAAAGAGGTGCAGCTCCCAGGTATCAGAGAGCAGCTCATCCAGACATCTGTGGCCTCTGCAATGCCAGTGGTGGTCGAGGCAGTCACTGATCAGTCATACCCACGGCGGTCCCACCGTCTGTCACTGTCTCCTCATGCTGCTCTCTCCTGACATCAGCATCAGGTGCCCTCACTCAGTGCTCAGAAGTTCCATTGCCAAGCTGCACAGTCCTACCCTCCAGATCCACAGCGTCCTTGCAGTGCGCTCCTTCCCACTACCACGTAACTGCTGACCCCTGAGCCCTGGCTCAGTGGCACCTCTGTGCAGGACGCACACCTCCTCCCTGCGCAAGTCCCTCTCCAGAGATGTGTTCTCCCTTCCAGTGGTTGGACCGGGTTTCTGGCTTATTCCATGGCTTTGCTCTGAAGGAGAGTGTGCCCTTACGTGGGCTCTCCTTTGGCAGTGCCCTCCCAAAAAGTGCCCATCCTGTACTTTTGTCTCAGGGCACTTACCCTTGGGGGAGGAAGGCACACAGTGACAAAGAATTCCTATTTATCTTCTCCAACTAGGAGAGAATAAACACACACATGCATCAGCTCTTTTTGCATTTCCTGATTCTTCAACCCGCATTTCCAGTATGCATTCAGCTCATTCAACAGGCATGGATTAAACTTCTACACGTCACACACAACTGTGAGAAGTTAAGAGGTGAGAGACAGCATGCATGTCATGTCTAAGAACATTCGTTTCAGTGATGAGGAATTGAGAGTGAATGAAATGAGAAACAAGAAGCTATCAAGTAATCCAGGAATGATGAACCTCCGAACAAAAGTAATAACAGAGGCACAGAGACCAGAGGACCTTTGTGCACTCTGCTGGGGAGGCGGGCCCTGCAGAACTGGGAGACTGAGGAAGTGTTACGGGAGAGTGAGGAGGCGTCCATATCCACTCACTGCTTTCTCCTCATACGTCTGCAAGATTGCACAAAATGAGATTTTTGGAAGGAAATTCCTGCTGAGTTGAAGGTGCTGGGGAACCTCCAAGGGGAGGGGACGGGACATAGTAACTGTGCCATGTATCTAAGGCCTGGCATGGAGATTTAGGCCAGACTGTCATCAGCATTTAAATGGTAGTTATAGCCACAGGTGTGGATGAGGCCACTAAGAGATCCTCTAAACCAAGGGAAGCAAGACAAGAACAGAGCCCTGAGCAACATCAACATTTAAGGAGCAGAGAGAGACACATAAAGGCGACTGAGAAGCAGAATCATACTGCCTAAGGAAAGAGGCAATAACAGAAACAGGGGAGAAGGTTTAAAGGAGAGTGGTCATTAGTGCAGGGCCACTGAGTACAGCCATACAGATTGTGCACTGCACAACACTGTGGAGCATCATCATATGGACTACACGCAGAATTACAGCATATGGCACAGAATTATGCAGTGCACCACCTGCACAACCATGTATGGCAGAGCGGCCTCAGGATCAAATGTCAGAGTAAGGTCAAGTAAGATCAGAAATAAATGTGTCCATTGGCTTTAGCAATGTGAAGTCACTGGTGACCTCAGCAAAGCAGTTTCAGCAGGGTGGTTAGTGCAGAAAACAGCATAGTGGGAATAGATGTGAATGGGATGGCCTCCGGTGGAGGCAGTGAGGCTGGCCCACTCCCTGCAGACGCTTGGCTGTGAGGGAGGAGGGAGACAGGACTGGTGAGCGTCGGGGCCTGCTACTACTCCTGCCCTCTTGCTTGTGGAAAGCACACTATTCTCAGACTGGAGCCTTTGCCTCTCCTCCCCAGGCCCCAACCACGCTTCCACCAGAACTCCCCATGGCTGCCTCTGCTCAGTCCTGCAGGTCCCCTCGCCAGAAAGGCCTTTCCTGACCACCCTAACGTTGCCCCCACCAACCCACCCTTCCACTCTCTAGTGCGTCATGCCATTTTGATTTCTTCATTGAACTTGTAACTGATTTACTTGTGTACTGTCTCCTCTCCAGGTGGTGTGAAAGCTGTGCGAACAGAGACCTTGTCTGCCTTGTGAATGGCAGGCCTGGTGCCTGGAACTGCGCTTGGCACGTGGTAGGGGCTCAGTAATATTGGACAAATTTGATTTGGGTTCAAAAGATGTACCTGGCATTGACCATGCAAGAAAAGCATCCTCTCAGACACTTTCATGCTACCAAAAGCAGGTGAAGTAGATAAACCTCAAGACTTGGCTACACCAGGGGTTAGCTCAATTCTTAAGCCATTTACGCAGCTGACTTTCTTCCTTGCATCCATGCAGGGAATTGCTGCCCCTGCCTGCCCAGCCCACTCCCCACCCTTCAGAGTGCAGGACACCAGCTGCCCTGTGATCATTCAGGTGGCGACAGATGCCCCTGCTGCCTCCTGCCCCCGCATGGTGCTTTAATTTTCTTGTCTAGAAAAGTATTACACACACACTGAGAAAACTTGGGAATTACAGAGAAATATGACAAAGCAGGGGGAGAATCCCTCATAATCTTCACCCATTTAGTATATTGGGGCATTTCCCTATGCTTTTTTTTTTTATTCTTATTTCAGCATATTGTGGGGGTACAAAAGTTTAGGTTACATATATTGTCCTTGCCCCGCCACCCCCCCAGGTCAGAGCTTCAAACATGTCCATCCCCTAGACAGTGCACATCGCACTCATTATGTATGTATACACCCATCCCCTCCCCCACCTACATCTGCCTGACACCCAATCAATGTTATTCCTAAACGTACTCTTAGGTGATGATCAGTGAAACCAATTTGATGGTGAGCACATGTGGTGCTTATTTTTCCATTCTTGGGATACTTCACTTAGTAGAATGGGTTCCAACTCTTTCTTCCCTATGTTTTTCAATGAATTTTTTTCTTAAGAGAATCTGTAAATAATTTGCTAACCTTTTTTTTCTCATTATATTGTTAGCATTTATTGTCATTGGGAATTGTTTTATAAACACAGTAACTAAATATTTCACTGTCTGGCTATTTACTGCACCAGTTCTATTTTAGAAGTTTTTTGTTTTTATAGCTTTTTGAGCCCACTAAAAAAAAAAAAAAAAAAAAGACTTTTTTTCTATTTCTAATGTGGCCTTGGACACCTATCTCTAAATATAAATATTTAGTTATATTTTAAAATTCTTCCTCAGGATAGATACCCATATTGATATGGCTCTTGATACAGTTCCGGATAAAAACCAGACAGAGCCCGATGAAAACCTTTAGCTACCCTATGCATTGCAAAACTACCAAAATCCTACCAGGTAATTCATAGTACAAAACAGCCTAATGATTATATAGCACTGCGTACTTCGTAACTGTAACACGTGTAAACAGTCATGATTGTTAGGCCTCTGTGTCTCCTTCCAATCCAGAAGCTCCACAAACACAGGGGCCTTGTCCATCCTACCCTTAGTACCTAGCAGACATTGGGTGCTCAACAATTACTACATAGATGAATGGGCAACCAATATATCAATGAGGATTTGAAAGATAAAAAGTGAAAAACCAGTCCTCCAAACACCAACCAACCCTCCTCCTTCCACCCCAGCTTCACAACCAGCAGCAAAATTCATGCCCACATCAGTTCCATTTATTCTTCATACAAATATTTTACAGTTTTATTTTTAAATCATTTACACATATTCATACAAAGAAAAATAAATTTCAGGATGGAACCTTGGGACCATGGTGGTTTAAAAAAACATCTCTCTGATCATTAGCTACTCCAGACAAGGCAAGAGGCTTAGTCATTTCTGGGGGTCAGTGTATCTCCCCGTGCAGGGGACAGGTGAGAAGAATCCAAGCTGCTCCCTCCTCCTCATCTTCACTCAATCTTCATCTTGTATAGGTAATATTGGGGAAGAAGGTTTTTCAACACTCTCCCCTAGAAACATTTCAAGAAGTACAGCAAAGCCTTATAGTAACACTGAACTCTGCTAGCAATTGGCAAGATTGCAATTTCTGAACCAACTTATTCGAGAAGATTTAGCTCAATTCCCACTCCCAGGTCTTTCTTTCTAAGAGGAGGGATTGCTGCACTTGCCACAGCCCTCTTCCCACTTGCTCTGCCCTCCCACCAAAGGACCCAGCCCTTGATCTGATCCCAGCTAGTCCCCCCACGCTCGTTTCACAAATGAGTCTTCCTCACCCCACACCAAACACTCTCTGCAGCAATTGACCCTGGCAGCTCCTGAGGACCGCTATGATCTTACTAGCATTACTGCATCAGCATTGTACTCACAGGGAATCAGAGCTCACAGTCAAGAGGGCTAAGAATGATAGAACTATGAGAACTATGAGCACCCCTACCAAAATTCAGCTCTGCTGAGCCAAATCCATATTTCAACCAAACAGACCAACTCCTAACACATCCCATCCCAGACAGTCATTGATGGAGGTACACGGCAGAAGAATCTCTTACATACAACTGCCCAGGGAAGCTGGATTATTACCAATTACCAGTAAAAGTGGGGGAAAGGACAGACATTACAAATGTGGTAGGCCCTATCAGAAATGGCAGCTGATGACAATAGTTACCCTATATTGTTGGGTCCTACCCAAAAGCAGCACCAAGAAAGGGCATGATGAGCAGAGAGATCTGCAGCTGGATGTACAGCCCTTGAATCACCAAGGGACTTAGAGACAACACAGCTCATTTTCCCACAATGTAGGAACTAAAACATGGACTACCCACCCCTACACTGAGGCAGCTCCTGAAAGGCCGTACCGCTTATGGTCATCAGCCCACCCCCTCGGTAGGCACATTTGGGGAGAGGGAGTCATGTCCAGAGCAGGGACCCCTCCAGAAAGACACTCACAGGGCAGCCCATCCCACTGTCACTGGGGCAGGCCAAACATAGTTAGGAGGGTGGGCAGATCCCGGGCATCAGCCGCTCCATAGGCATCACTCTGGCCTAACATGGACAAAGCCAAACGCAGGGTGCTCCAGATGTTCTCTGACATGGCGCCCCCTTTGCCCCGAGGGCCCCGGCTTTTCCTCTGCATGTTCAGGGCCTCCAGAAAGTGTTCCACAGCCTCCCTGTAAGGAAGAAGAGGAAGGAGACCTGGTGAGCAGAACAATGGAAGGAGGTAGGTCAGCTGGCATGCGGAGAGAGAAAGCTGGGAGCAGTTAGCCAAATGACGGGCTCAGAGAATGAGGAACTAGGGCCAAAGGCAGGGAGAAGTTCATCCATTCATTTCTCGACAGATACTCTCACCGGTGAGCACCAAGGTTGATACAGCTGATGCCCAGGTTATAGCGGGACCGGATATAGCCAGGCTGTAGCTCAAGGGCCCGGCGGTATGCAGCTACTGCTTCTTCACTCTGGTTCCCATTGGCCAGGGTGGCCCCTAGCTTATTCCATAGCAAATAGTCCTGGGAGACAGATGCAGAAGGGGTGGAAACATGAGCCAGGCTCAGAACAAACTCTGCCCATTCCTCCCCCTGCTTCTCTGCTCTGTCTAGCTAACGTGTTACTCCCCATTCCATTCTCAACAGTTCATTGTATGGCCACAGTGGAACCCCTCTCACCCTATGCACACTCCCTGTGTCCCAACGAACCTGGACTCCCACCCTCTTTTCCCAATCCTCCCAAGGCAGTCAGTACATGAAACAATGTAATTGAACATCCCATGACTCTTACTGATTCTTCAGTAAAGTACCGAACCATGTCCCATTTCCATTCCTCCCCTGAGGCTCACATTGGGACGAACGCTGAGGGCAGCTGTGAAACAGTCCACAGCCTTATCATACTCCCCACTGAGGTTGAAAAGGACGCCCAAGCCACACTGCACATCAGGGTCAATGGATGTAGGATCCAGGCGCACAGCTGCCAAGAAGAGTTCTTTCACTTCAAGAAACAGGGAGCTGGACAAGGAGAAAAAAATACAAAAAAAAAGTAGATAGATGGATATGTCTGTATTTCTAACTGCCCCCCAAATAATTCCTTAAATGGTCAATCATATCCCCAAGATCTGTCACTCTATTTGCCATCAGCCATCCCTTCTACCCTCAAATTCCAATTTAGAAACCAGTTTTTGTATTTCATCCCAGCACTGCACCATAGAATTCAGACCTGCTTTAAGACGATCCCATTCTCAGGACCCTTGAGTTCCAATCTATTCAAACTTTCAAAACCAAGGTCACCCTCCTACTAACTCAGGCTACTGTAATTCCTCACCCCTGGAAGCCCTCACACTCACTCAGACAACAGAGACCCCAGGATACGTTTGCTGGGGCCCAGTCCTGCCCCACCAGCCTCTTCCTCAGCAGGCGCCACCAGATGGGCATAGGCCGGTGTATAGCGCAGCCAGTCTCGCAGGGTTTCACAGGCCTGTCGCTGCAGGGATTCGTTGGTGAAGCTTACAGCCAATGCCATCAGTGCTGTCCGATTATCTGGCTTTAGCTCCAGACACCTGTTTAGACAAGGATCAGCAGACTTGGTATCCGCAATGACACACTAGCACACTCAGCACCCTGAGATCCAAGCCAAGATTTGAAATGCTGAATCACGATGGCCTCACCTGCCCACCTTCCTCGAGTTAATATACAGAGGAATCCTCTGATATGCAAGTTAATAATAAAGTTACAGACCTGAGAAGGAGAAAGTTTTAGCAGGCAATGAACCAACCAGGGTCCCACAAATAAAATCAAAAGCTGATGAAAGAATGGAACCAGTTATCTCCAACTCACTCCAAACCTCAGAGTTTCATCATGAAAAACCACTCTTGTTAGTGCCCAGAAAAAAGACAAGGATCCGGCATGGGCTTCTATCATTCTGAAGGTTATGTGTGAAGCCTGGGAACCACCTCACCCCCACCTTTCAATGTACTCACCTCCGCAACGCACTGATGGCTAATAGTTCTTGCTCGTTCTCTGCCTGGGTGGTACCCAGATACTGCCAAGCCTAGAGGAAAGTTGACAGATTCCATCACCCCTGTATTCACCTTCCACTCTCTCTTCCCCTGGCTTCCCCCACTCATCATCTCACTCTCAAGCCCCTACCCTAGGCCATCCCCCAGGCCCTAACTCATCTTCACTTCTCTCTTTGGGGCCTCCCACAAACTAGAGGAAATAGTCTCTAGTGTGAAATCAGAAAAATGAGCCACTCACTTCCATGTGCTTAGGATCCTGCTGCACAGCTGCCTCAAAAAGCAGCACAGCGTTTGGCAGGTCCCCTTCCTGAAGCCGCCGCAGCCCTTCTTCGAAAGGCTGAGGGTGATCACGCAAGGGGTTCTCTTCCTCAAACTGGTACCCCTACAAGGGAAGCATGTGAGAAATCATCTGAGAGAGCGCCATCACAGAGCAGCAGGGATGAAAGGACGACAACCAAGACAGAGGTGGAGAAGCCGAAGGCCTCCAAACAGGAACCTGAATTATATCCTGGCAAATTCCCCATATTATAAAGATCATCTATGACTCCAGTAAAATCATTTGGTATGAGGCTCATGCTGCCCTCTCCTGCTCACAATAACTGGAAAGCCAGGCAAGTCTACACACTCATCCATGCGGAGAATAACCTAAAATAATAGGAAGTTTTCATAGGCCTCCATTTCCACATCCTTGACTTCTTACCACTGCACAGAACATGCTTCTTAACAGGATCTGCTTATTGTAACTCTCCTTAGCTATTCAAAATGTATTTCTGGTTATCCTTCAAAAAGGTAATAATGTATAAAGGAAATGCTAAGGAGAGTTTATCTCATTACGATAAGCAGATCCTGTTAAGAAGCATGTTCTTTCCAGTGGTAAGAAGTCAAGGATGTGGAAATGGAGGCCTATGAAAACTTCCTAAAACAAGCTTATCCTGCCACTCAAATGCAACTCTTACCCAGCTCATTGGGTCATAGCACACATTGACTAAATAATAACACATGTTCCGGTATTGTACTAAGCAGGGAAGAAATAAGGTAAGAGGAAAGTCACTAGAAAGCTGTATGACTTATAGGACAAGCAAGTAAATTGTTCCTTTTTGGGGAGTAAATAGTTACCATCACAAAACAAAATGCCAGAGAAAAAACAAGATGCAAAATACCAGGCAGGGCCTTTCTAAATGCAATTAACAGAAAATGAGAATGAAACTGTACATAACAAAGATAAGAGACCTTTTTTCATTATTATTGTGAAAATAGTGAAGAATCAGAAACACTTAAATCTTACCAGCAAAGTTCTAAACATTGCAAGTCATCAGATGCAAATTGTTTGTCACAAATGAAAATTAAATAATTACAATTTTATTTAACAAATAAGAAGAGATACATTATAGCAAATAGATTTGAAATAAATGTATAAAAAGTATATTCATATTGAAAACTGATAAGTTCTTGGGACACCTCTGTACAATATAAAAACTCAGAAGGCAGAAAATGACCCTAGTTCGGGGATCACCACAAAGAGCCTGCCCCATGACAGAAACTTCTCTTTTATGGTAACGGTATATAATACCTGTTAGAGCTATAGATAGGTGTTAAGTTGCCTCTGAAAATTTAAGGACTATCAATAAAAAAAAAAATAGTACATTCAAAGATACCCATGAATTTATCTGACCATCAAGAGTCAGATTCACATTTTTTAAGAAGTACTATTGACATACAATTCAGTATTACTTAGCTTAAAGTGAGATAAAATCTGAACGGTATTTTTTGTGGAAACTTTATGCAATGTTTCTAATCCCAATTTTGCAATATCCCAAGGTATCAATGATATCAAATAGAGTCCAAGAATCTAAAAACATAATATTTTTAAGTTTTTAATTAAAAAAGTATTCCGCCCAGAATGTCATAAATGAGTAATACACGCTAAAAGGAAATGCTGCTCACATGAAATTAGCCCTATGTCTACATTTATCAAAAGCAAGGCCATTTTTATCTAAAATGTGTAACTTGCCATTTATAAGTTGATGGGGCCTATGCAACTTACCAAATTGTTAATACAAAACAATAAAAGTGTTATCTATAGATATGTTCTTCAGTTCTTCCTTATCAAAGTTCTATAGAAGGAATCCATATTATGGCAAAGGATAGGGCAAGGTCCCAAGAAGTAAGCTCTCTTTTCCCTTTTATCACACAGGATAGTTCTTAGAAAAAACCAGAATAAACTGGAATAATAAGCAAAATCATGTTTTTCCTAGCACTAAGTTTTCCACTAGCTTTCAAACCCTAGTCTATTTTAAGTGGTCCTGAACCTCATTCTCCCCTATCTTTGCACAGCTCCCTCATAATGTCAAGATCCATTTCCAGCACCATCTTTGCATTTCAGGCCCTGGTTCTAGCCCCAGAATCCTTTCCCAATCACAGATGAGCTAAGAAAAAAAACATCACTACTCACCCCACTGGTTCTTGTTTGGCCTCTTTTCAAAACCAAACAATTCTTTCCCTTCCCCCTCATGCGTCAACTCAGCAGCTCAATTATTAAGCACATCCCCAAATGCCCTACAACCCACAAATAGATTTGTTTTTTAACAAAAAACAGGGAGACCTGGGCCAGGCGCGGTGGCTCACGCCTGTAATCCTAGCACTCTGGGAGGCCGAGGCGGGAGGATCGCTTGAGGTCAGGAGTTCGAGACCAGCCTGAGCAAAAGCGAGACCCCGTCTCTACTAAAAAAATAGAAATTATATGGACAACTAAAAATATATATAGAAAAAAATTAGCCGAGCATGGTGGCGCATGCCTGTAGTCCCAGCTACTCGGGAGGCTGAGGCAGGATTGCTTGAGCCCAGGAGTTTGAGGTTGATGTGTGAGCTAGGCTGAGGCCACAGCACTCTAGCTTTGGCAACAGAGTGAGACTCTGTCTCAAAAAAAAAAAAAGTGAGACCCCTGAAGTGACATATGCTTCTAAGTCAACAGCACATGTTACATGCAAAATTCAATCATATTTCACCAATGACTACTGGGAAATTTTCCTAATATTTAAGTTATTTAATATAATTCTTTGAAAACCCTAAACTAGGGCAGGTGGCTAATATCTATGAGAAGAGATTAGAACTTAAAATGAAAATGAACTTATGAGTTAAAAAAGTAAAGAGATACTAAGGTGTAGAGGCAAAGGAATAGTCTATCAACTACCACTCTCTACCAAAATGTTCCCAATCTAATCTCCAAAGCAGAGTTACGTCTCTGTTCTCTTAATGTATCATGTGCAAAACTCCATCGTAGGTGTTATGTCACTAGATAGTTGTTATTTAACAAAGGTAGTCTTATTAACCTCTACATCCCCGGAATGAAGTATACACTCAATTACTGAAAGAAGAGTAAGGGCAAGGGAATGATTCAGACTTCTTTTCACGGAAAAGGGGCTCAAGAAAATAATCACTTAAAAGAGAGTACCCTTCAAATTCAGGATTAAAGAATAGCCATTAAAGAAGGAAACTCTGGAACCTGAAAAACTAGGAGTTCTTACCTTATCATAGGAAGCAGACGTGAGGTCATCGTAGTCTGAAAGCCAGGGGTGAGCCTCAGCATCCCGTTTTGCCATCTCCTCCAACTCTGCCTGCAACTTGTCCCAGAAATCGACATCAGACTGTAAGGAAGGAAAGGCAGATAGAAAAAGCAGATCCGTCATGACCACCCCACCCTCAGCTCCACTGGGATGGACTCCCTAAGGCAGCAGGTTTTGAATTTCGGTGTGTCTAAGAATCATCTAAGGCTGGCTCCCAACTGTAATCCTAGCATTTTGGGAGGCCAAGGCAGGAGAATCACTTTAGGCCAGGAGTGCAAGATCAGCCTGAGCAACATAGTGAGACCCTGTCTCTACAAAAAAACAGAAAAATTAGCTGGGCATGGTGGCGCATGCCTGTAATCCCAGCTTCTCGGGAAGCTGAGGCAGGAGGATCGCTTGAGCCCAGGAGTTTGTTGCAGTGAGCTATGATGATGCTACTACACTCTAGCCCAGGCAACAGAGCAAGACCCTGTCTCAAAAACAAAAAAATCTTCTAAAGAGATTTTAAATGCAACGCCCTATCCCAGATTCTGATTCAGTAGTCTGGGTATTGCTGAGAAATCTGCATTTTTGGAAAGCACCAACCCCATCCCCAGGTAATTGCTGGCACAGATGAGCCAAGTCCCTAT